>NC_091473.1:196309727-197509727 GCF_036971445.1 Narcine bancroftii
TGTGCGGGCGAGAGAGGGGGTGCGGGCGAGAGAGGGGGTGCGGGCGAGAGAGGGGGTGCGGGCGAGAGAGGGGGTGCGGGCGAGAGAGGGGTGCGGGCGAGAGAGGGGGTGCGGGCGAGAGAGGGGGTGCGGCGAGAGAGGGGGTGCGGGCGAGAGAGGGGGTGCGGGCGAGAGAGGGGGTGCGGGCGAGAGAGGGGGTGCGGGCGAGAGAGGGGGTGCGGGCGAGAGAGGGGGTGCGGGCGAGAGAGGGGGTGCGGGCGAGAGAGGGGGGTGCGGGTGAGAGAGGGGGTGCGGGCGAGAGAGGGGGTGCGGGCGAGAGAGGGGGTGCGGGCGAGAGAGGGGGTGCGGGCGAGAGAGGGGGGTGCGGGCGAGAGAGGGGGTGCGGGCGAGAGAGGGGGTGCGGGCGAGAGAGGGGGTGCGGGCGAGAGAGGGGGTGCGGGCGAGAGAGGGGGTGCGGGCGAGAGAGGGGGTGCGGGCGAGAGAGGGGGTGCGGGAGAGAGAGGGGTGCGGGAGAGAGAGGGGGTGCGGGAGAGAGAGGGGGTGCGGGAGAGAGAGGGGGTGCGGGAGAGAGAGGGGGTGCGGGAGAGAGAGGGGGTGCGGGAGAGAGAGGGGGTGCGGGAGAGAGAGGGGGTGCGGGAGAGAGAGGGGGTGCGGGAGAGAGAGGGGGTGCGGGAGAGAGAGGGGGTGCGGGAGAGAGAGGGGGTGCGGGAGAGAGAGGGGGTGCGGGAGAGAGAGGGGGTGCGGGAGAGAGAGGGGGTGCGGGAGAGAGAGGGGGTGCGGGAGAGAGAGGGGGTGCGGGAGAGAGAGGGGGTGCGGGAGAGAGAGGGGGTGCGGGAGAGAGAGGGGGTGCGGGAGAGAGAGGGGGTGCGGGAGAGAGAGGGGGTGCGGGAGAGAGAGGGGGTGCGGGAGAGAGAGGGGGTGCGGGAGAGAGAGGGGGTGCGGGAGAGAGAGGGGGTGCGGGAGAGAGAGGGGGTGCGGGAGAGAGAGGGGGTGCGGGAGAGAGAGGGGGGAGGGGAGAGGGGGTGGGAGGGGGAAATGGGTAACAAGCATGCAGCAGGCTAATCCGATATTAATTAGTTGTGATGAAGGAATTGCAAAGTGTTTGGAGTGCGAGAGAAAGTAGTTTTTCCACCCCCCCACCCTCCCCTTCCCTGAAGTTCTGCACTGGGAGTCCTCAAAGATGAATCTCTTTGCAACAGCTGAGGTTGTGTGAACCAGAACCACTCTCAAATTAGCATCAGGCTGCCATGTCGAACTGGCCTGCAGATCACACAAACAAATTTTTAAAAATCCATGCTCCCAGCTCTTAACCAACCCCTCCGCACTCCCTTTGCCCGGATGGTGCCCGGAGCACCACACTGTAACAGCTCGGGGCCCGGAGTTCAAATCCCATGCCATCCGTGAGGAGTTTGTCCGTTCTCCCCGCGGGCTCTGGTTTCCTCCCATTGTTCAAAACGTATGGAGGGTTTTAAATCAATTGGGTGTAACTGGGCAGCACGGACTCGTGGGCTGGAAACTTTGTAAACTTTGCTTTCACCGTGCGTGACCAATTTTAACGACCGTGCAATATTTTAAAGATAAGTAAATCTGGGCATACTTTTGGGCACCGTATTTCAGAAAAGACCTGCTGTTGTTGGAGAGGATTCGGAGAAGATTTACTGGAATGATACCAGGAAATAAAGAGTTAGTATCTTGGTCTGTACTTGTTGGAGCACAGAACGATGAGGGGTGACTTCATCGAGGCGTTTTGAATGCTGAGAGGCCTGGGCAGAGAGAATGCGGCCAAGGATGTTCCCCACAGGAGGGGCCGGTCTAGCACAAGAGGGCACAACTTCAGGAGGAGAGGGCGTCAACTTAAAATAGAGGGGCAGAAACATTTCAGAGGGCTCCCCTCCCCCCCACCCCCACACCCCCCCCAGAGTCTGCGGGACCTGTCGCCACAGGTCGATGGGGACTTGAGTCAGGGCATCAAGGATCACGCGGATGGCCCAGCTCATGGTTTGAATGGCGGGGCACAGACCCGATGGGCTCAACTTCTGCTCGTTTTGGTGAAGGTCTACCGCATAGGTTCATGCCTTTGGCCAGGACATAACATTGGGTCAACATAACACAAGGCTGGATAAACTCAGCAGGTCAGCAAAGATAAAGGTACATGACCAATGTAACGGGCTTGAGCCCTTCATCAAGGTGACTGAACACCAGATCTTACACTGCTTTAAATTGAGGTGGTGAACAATATTTTGTCAGGCTTTGATACTCATGATATGGGGGAGCTAGGGGATTGGTTCGAGCCATCTGTTCTCCCCACCACTACAATTCCCACCTTTATCTATTTCATCCCAGCCTCTTGTGCTCCAGAAAGCAATGCTTTTTACACCCTCCACATTACACAAATGACATTAGGGGTGGGGGCGCGGAGGATCGTATGTACTCAGGAACATCTCCGTTCCGGCGCCACGGGTCCTGTTCTTGCCAGCCTTTCTTCCAGCAGGTTCCCTCCCAACGCAGCGAGGAGGGACGGAAGGGACCGACCTGCCATTCGCGGGGCCCGGCACTTTGGATAAGATGGCAGGGGAGGGGCAGGGTGGTGGGGGGGGAATGGGCCAGACCAAAGAGCTCTTGCCCTCGGGTTGAATGGCCGGTCACCTGTCAAGGAATGCTCTCCTGGAACAAGGGTCCATACGCAGTGAAGGGAGGGGACCGTCAGGGGTTAGGTTTCTGTTACACAGAGAGTTTCAAGGGGCTGGAATGCATTGCCAGGGGTGGGGGTGGAGGCTGGAAAATTAGGGGGACATTTAAGAGACTCTTAGAAGGACACATGGAAGGAAGGAAAATAGAGGGTTATGAGGTAGAGAGGATTTTGATTTTTTTTTGGTAGGTATGTATGGGTCAGCACCACATCGTGGGCCAAATGGCCCATGCCGTGAACGTTCTATTATGTAGGCAGTAGGAGAGAAGTACAGAAGAAACCAAAATTGGACTGCTTCCTTCCCGGGGAAGAGAAACTTTGAGCAAGCCCCAGTGGGTGGGGTGGGGGGGGGGGGGGGCCATAGCCGAAGAAATCTAACGGACAGGGTGCAGGGGGAATTAGCAGGATCTTCCCAGGACTGGGGTCGGGGCTTTCCTTTTCAGAGCGAAGGAGGATGAGATTCTGAGAGGCAGAGACAGGGTTGACGGCCAGCACCCGTTTCCCAGGGCAGGAACACCAGGGGACACCTGTACAAAGTGAAGGGGGTGGGCGGGGGGAGATATCAGGGGCAAGTTATTTTTTTATATAAGCGCAGAGTTGTGGGGGCCTGGAATGCATTGCCAGAAGTGGTGGCGGAGCCTGGAACATTAGGGGGCATTTAAGAGACAGGGATAGAAGGAAAATAGAGGGTTTAGAAAACACACACAAGGCTGGAGAAACTCAGCAAAGACACAGTTCCAGCTTCAGCCCTTCATCAACGTGTGGCCGAGAACAAGATGATGGGACTTACTTTGTCGTAGATGCCCCAGGATAGTTCGGTCTCGATCACCATGGCAACAATGCCAAACATTCCGAAGATCAGAGCATAATCACTCAGGTGCTTCCTCTTCTCGAACAGAGCCCGCCGGTGCCCCAGCTTGTAGTCGATGTTCTGGGCTTTCCTCTTGGAATTCTTGCGGCAGCCGCTGCCAGCGTGGTTCTCCCAGTCCTGCACGAGCCGCCAGTGGGGCGGCTGCTGGTCGTCCCTGCAGGAGACGACAATCTCCGGCGCTGCGGCCGGCCCGTGCCTGCAGCCCGAGACCTGCCCAGCCTGCGGCTCAGCCTCGGGGTCCGCCACCAGGTTCCTCTTGGAGGCGCTGAGGCTGGTGAGGGGCTTCACCACGCCGCCGTTGTACTTGCAGCTGCTCATGGCGATCTCGGTGAAGGGGTTGCTGTCCCGGCGGGGCACCAGCGGGCTGGGCTGCCGGAGCTTGGCCCCCCCGCCCTGATCGTCACCCAGCTGCAGCTGGCTGCCGTGCCTGGAGGCGGGCAGCGGGGGATGCCTGGCGCAAGGGTAGCCGGCGTCTGGCCAGAAGGCAGCGGACAAGGGCTTGGGCAGCCTGGGGAGCAGCTGGGCTGGGCACGGAGGCTCCCTGGCACCTGCTGCTGCAGGACAGTGGCATCTCATAGAGTCCTCGTCCAAGTCCGCTACCCCAGAGTCATGGCAGTGGGTGCTCTCCATAGCCCTGCCCTTCTGGAAAAAGCAGTCCTGTGGGCTGGAAATCTGCTGGCTGCAGACCAGTAGAAGAGAACTCCCTCCCTCCCACGTGACCTCACCAACTCAGCCCCGCCTTAACTCCCCACCTCCAACAGGCACGTCCAGTTCAGCTGGTCTCTCCTGCCGAGAGAGCAGGCATGGGCCTCATCTTCCACCCTTCCCCTCTCAACCCAGGCCGTGGAGCCCAGCTCTGCAGGGACAGGTCCAGTCTGCGGGGACTCACAGCCCACCTCTGTGGGGATTCTCAGCCCAGTTTCCAGGGATTGCACCCACCTCGGTGGGGATTCTCAGCCCTCCTCTGCTGGGATTTCAGCCTAACTCTGCAGGGACAGCAGCTCAGTCTGCTGGGATTCACAGCCCACCTCCACTGGGTCTCAGCAGCCCAGCTCTGCGGGGATTGCACCCTTTTTCTGCGGGAATTCAGAGCCCGGCACTGGTGGGACTCAACCCACCTCTGCGGGGATTCCCAGCCCACCTGTGTTGGGACTGCCCTCCACCTCTGCAGGGATTCACAATCCAGTCTGCGGGGATTCTCAGCCCACCTCTGCTGGAACAGCCGCCCCAATCTGCGGGGATTCTCAGCCCAGTTTCTGCAGGGATTCTCAGCCCAGCCCTGCTGAGGCAGAAGCCCCGGACTGCGGGGATCTCGCAGCCCACCTCTGCTGGGATGACAGCCCAGTCTGCGAGGATTCTCAGCCCAGTCTCTGCGGCGATTCAGCCCACCTCTGCTGGGACAGCAGCCCCAGTCTGCGGGGATTCTCAGCCCACTCTGCGGGGATTCAGCCCAGTCTGCGGGGATTCTCAGCAGCGCAGCCCACCGCCGCTGCCTCCTCCTCCTCCTCCGCCGCCGCCGCCCGCGCCTGCACCAGCCGAGTCTCCCCGCTCCATCTCCGCCAACCTTCCCTTCTCGCTCTGTCTCCCACTTTTTGTCCCAGGTCCCGCCCCCCAATCCCGGCCGCGCTCTCCCATTGGCCGCCTCCCTCCTCCAGACCCCGCCTCCCTGCCGCTCGCCTGGCCGCCTGGGACTTGTAGTTCCCCAAGCCTTGCGCATGCGCCGGGCGTGCCGTGACACTCGCTTCGGCCGGAGCAGATCGACAGCTTTTAATTGTATTTCCATTGGGATAGGTGGCCAACAAATGCATTAGTGGAAATTATGCAGCGATTACATTATGATGCAGTTCAGCACATTTGGTTGAAAAAACAGTTTTGCAGAAATAATCTGACATACAAAAGTCTGAAGATCTTAGTACAAATGTCAAAGTGCTGGAGACCTGAGGTCCTCCACAGTTTCACTGTTTCGGCTGAAATAATGTCTTTCAGGTCACTCGTCAGGGTGCTGCTGGCACCATGTAACCCAGTACTACCTGTCGCATGGTCAACACCCTCCCCCCCACCCACCCCCCTGCCGCCATGCTTGGACGGGCATCCTGCGGGACGAAGAGCTGCCGAAGGGCGCCAGAATCCCTCTCATGGGGTCGACGGCCGTCTGCGGAAAAGGGCGGCCCTTGCATCGGGGCTTGGCCTGGCCATTCACTACAGCGGGCTGCCAGACCCAGGAGGGGATGTCGAGATGGTGGGTGTAATGGTATGGATTGTATATGCTCATTGGCTCAGGCTGGCCCGCCCCCCTGATGACACTCTCCCCTGGACTTCCCCTGGGACCCAGGCCATAAAGGTCAGGCCACCTTTCCCTTTCCTACACTTCCCTAGTTGAGATCTGGGCCAGCTCAAGTCTTCTGTGCAATAAAGCCTATCGTTCCCCTCAAGTCTTTGTTATTGCAATTATTGGGGCAAATGATAGTGCGTAACAGTGCATCTGGACCTGTGCAACCCACCCCCACCCCCCACTCACCTAAAGTCCCTTCGTGCACTCACTGTTCCTTTCTGAGGAGTGGGGCTATCAAGACCTACAACCTGGCTGAAAGTTTTAGGTTCCTCATTTAAGAAAGGATGTGCTGATGT
The DNA here is from genome assembly GCF_036971445.1 of Narcine bancroftii. NCBI lineage: Eukaryota > Metazoa > Chordata > Chondrichthyes > Torpediniformes > Narcinidae > Narcine > Narcine bancroftii. The sequence goes on from NC_091473.1 coordinate 196,315,916, forward strand.
TGGAGAGGGTTCAGAGGAGGTTCACGAAAACGAGTCCAGGAATAAAAGGGTTATAAAATAAGACCATAAGATATAGAAACAGAAATAGGCCATTCAGCACATCGAGTCTGCCCCGCCATTAATTTCTGAGCTGATCCATTTCCCCACTCAGCACCATTGCCTGGCCTTCTCCCCTCAACCTTTGATGACCTGGCTCATCAAGAACTCTGTCAATGACACGGCCTCCACACCCACCCATGGCAACAAATTCCACAGATTCACCCCCCTGTGGCTGAAGAAATTCCTCCCCATCTCTGTCCCAAGCGGACACTCTTCAATCTTGACATTCTGCTCTCTTGTCCTGGACTCTCCCGCCGTGGGGAACAACCTTTCTACGTCTACTCTGTCCAAGCCTTTCAACATTTGAAATGTTTCACTAATATTCCCCCTCATTCTCCTAATTTCCAATGAGTTCAGGCCAAGAGCTGTCATTACATGACATCACATACAACCCTGAGATTCTTTTCCCTGTGGGCCAGGCTGAATTTCTACCTATCGGTAACTGAAAGAGAAATGTAAACAAAGGAAGAACCGATCAATCTCTGCCTTAAATACACCCTATGCTCTACGCTCAATGGGTATTGGTGTCCCCGTATCCGACCACAATGCAGCCGGTCAGCACACTTTCCACCATGCCTCTGTCGAAATTGGCCAGGGTTTTCGATGTCGTGCTGAACCTCTGTCAACCCCCCGAGGAAGTAGAGGTGCCAACGTGCTTCACAACGGTATTCGTGCATTGGGTCCAAGAAAGATCCTCCAAGGTAATGACCACCACATCCCCCACCCCACAAGGAATTTAAATTTGCTCGCCCTCTCCACCTCTGGTTGCCCCCAACGACCCCTTGGCGGACTCTGCGCCAACTCTCACACGTCTGCCCATAATCCCTTCTCTCTCTCCCATCAACTCCGACTGACTCTCCTGCAACCGGCGAGGCTTTGGGTTGAGGGGGGAACCAGGAGCAGCTGGGGTGGGGGAGGAGCCCCCACACAGTCACGGAGAGATGGGGACAACTTGGACCTCACCAGCGGTCCACACTGAGCCCTTGCATTAGTGCTGTGTCTAATATCCTGTCCAATTAAGTAGAATAGTCCCATGTAAATTAAAATGAACACTCTTCTGAGGAGACAGTATACTCCTGTGTAATTGGATATTGACAGTGCCATCAATAATTCCTGTGTAATTAAATTTATCTCCAATACAAATGGACCAAATAGTTCACAGCACCACGGAGACCATTCTGTCCAGTTGCATCACTGCCTGGTACCAACTCTCAGGACAAGAATAAACTCCAGAGGGTTGTTAACTCAGCCTGTGACATCACAGGCACCAGACTTCACTCCATCGAGGACACTGACATGAGGCGATGTCTTAATAGAGCAGCCTCTCTCCTCACACCCCAGGCTGTGCCCTCTTCACTCTGCCACCGTCGGGAAGGAGGTCCAGGAGCCTGAAGACGAGCACCCAGCGGTGTTAAGTTCAGTGTCTTCCGCTCTCCGCCATCCGATCAATGAACCACAGACACAGCCTCACTTTAACTTTTCGTGCACTGTTTTTATTGAAAGGTGGTATTTATGAACATTTGCGCTGTGATGCTGCTGCAAACCAACGAATCTCGTGACTGGTTCATGTTGATAAATCCCTGTTCTGATTCTGCTTCACATCAGGAAGCTCTCTATTGACTCCAGTTCGCCATTTGACACCATCGTCCCCTCAAAATTGATCAGCAAACTCCAGGACCTGGGACTCAACACCCCACTGGGTAACTGGATCCTGGATTTCCTTACCTCCAGACCACAATTGGTGAGGATTGGTAAGAACTTCTTCTCCACAATCTCCATCAGTACCGGAGCACCACAAGGCTGCTTTCTTAGCCCCCTGCTCTACTCATTTTACACCTACAACTGTGCGACTCGGTACGACAATAACAACATCTACAAATTTGGCAAAAATTCCATGGTACTGGGTTGTATTAAAGAAGGGGATGAGTCAGCCTACAGGAGGGAGATTGAAAACCTGACTGAACAACAACCTCGCACTCAGTGTCACCAAAACTAAGGAGCTGATTGATTTGAGGGAGGGAAAGCCAGAGGTGGGCGATCCAGTGATCACTGGGGGGATCAGAGGTGGAGAGGGTGAGCAAATTTAAGTTCTTTGGAGTCACTATCTCAGAGGATCTTTCCTGCACCCAACACACCAATGGCATCGTGAAGAAAGCACACCAGCGCCTCTACTTCCTCAGGAATTGGCGGAGGTTTGAAATGACATCAGAAATCTTGGCAAATTTCTCCAGAGGTGTGGTGGAAAGTGTGCTGTCCGGCTGCATCTCGGTCTGGTTTGGGGGTCACCAACACACCCTGAGCGTAAAGCCTTTCTAAAGGTAGTAGACACAGCCCTTAATATCACAAGGAAAACCCTCCCCACCGTCGAGAACATCTACGGGGAATGCTGCCGTCGGAGAGCAGCAGCGACCATCAAGGACCCGCCCACCCAGCGCCCGCTCTGTTCTCGCTGCTGCCATCAGGAAAGAGGTCTCGGTGCCACAAGACTCACACCCACCAGGTGCTCCCCTTCCACCGTCAGACTCCTCAACGACAAACTCCATCAGGGACTCATTGAAGGACTCGTACTTACTCCCTCTCTGTCTTGCCCAGTTTGTTTACATTATTTTATATGTGTTCATTGTGTGCAGTGTTTTTTATTGCATTGTCAAAAATAAGTGGTCATTCTTCCTGCCCCGCAGGGAAAAGAATCTCGGGGTTGTACGTGTGCACTCTGGCAATAAATCCGAAATGTTGGATGGCTTTCTGAAAATATAAGTTACAAAGAATCAGCCTTTGTTATTGGGACTGGTGCTGGGTGTTTACTTGCTGTGCCAAAGGCCAGCCATTGTCTCCCACCTCCTCCTCCCCCGCACACCCCCCCCCCACCTTCTGACGCCCATGATAAGCAAACGCCACAAATTATTGCAGGCTTTTCCCTCCAGTGCCGTAAATCACCCCTTGAACCTATCAAAGGGAAGGGGCTTGTCCCGATCAGCACACAACTGAAGTCTCGTTAACTGTTAGCTTCCCGGTACTGACCTCCACGTTGTCACAGGGAGACCCCGGGCAGGAGTGCTGGAAACACTCGGCGAGGTCAGGTGACATCCGTGGTGAGAGGAACCGTTTTCACCCCCCACCCCAGGTTTAAGGGGATTGAACCGACAGAAGGACGGGAAATGACCTGCCTCAACAAGGGAGAGTCTGACCACAACTTTCGACTTTCTTAATATTTTTATTGAACAAAGCATCTACGGAAAATTTGTAGAATACACCACAGATTTGTCAAAAATGAAAGAGCATATCAACATTGTAACACTTCTAGAACATGTTATAAAAGCACATCTTGTCATCTTTACCCCAGAAACCCCTTCACCTCTTTAGTCCCATCTATAAACTGGAATTCTATCTGGTTAGTGGGAAACCAGGGGTCGCGAGTTTGTTCCTCGTTGGGGCCTCATCTCTGTGAGGGGACACTGGACAAAAGCGCGACGCTCTCTCTCTCTTCCTTATGTGGTGCTACACCACTAGCCGACTGCAGGGGGCGACCTGTGTACCTGCAGGAAGAACACCAGAGAGCAAGGCAACACCTGGCCGGCTGTCAATTAGCCGACCTGAATGAACCGACCCCCATCCGGTCGGCTGCCAATCACCCGCCCGGGATATAAGCCAGATCTGTCCCAGCACAGCTACTCTCACAGCCAGCTCTGTGGAAGTTTGTGTGGAATAAAGCCTGTGGAACAGCCTTTATGTTTTGTGTCTGCTTTTCTGCTCGATAGCTCACCACACTTTACAGTTGGCAAAGTTGAAGGATTTCATGTGTGTTGCATTCTAAATGTTGGAACCTGTCACCCAAAGTCGGATTAGTGGAGAGGGGGGAAAATACAAAGTGAAGAAAATAGCCCTCTGTTCCATTGAAAATAATTCAGGAAGGTCCCCACCCCACAGGAAACTTGTCGCTCGTACGACTAACTGAACAGCGAATGTTTCTCGATTTAAACAAGCCATAATATCCCTCAGCCGCTGGACGCGGGGCAGTCTCCCTCTTTCTTATCAATACCACGTGTCTGGCCGAGAGAGGATCGAAAGGCGGAGAGCGACATTTGATTGGAGTTACACGAGCGCCATCTACTCCAGGGCTGGGTTCCAGATCTAAATCGGTGGTTTTCAAACTGCCCCACCTTCCCCCACCCCTGAACTCACACACACCACCTTTAGTAATCCCTTTGCCATCGGTGCCCTGTGATTAGTAAGGGATGGCTTGAGATGGGATGTGGGTGGTGAGAATCACTGCTCAATTGTTGCTGAAATATTTCGCTTGGGAAAAATTGTCGTTGGCCCATTCCTGTGGAGTTCTGAAACCATGCACATGACAAGTCAATGAGGGGCGATTAAAACAGTGGGTTTCAAACCTTTTTCTTCTCTCTCACACCCCACCTTAAGCAATCGCAGAGCACCGATGGCACGGGGATTACTGAAGATGGAATGTGAGTTTAGAGGGGAGGTTTTGAAAACCACTGATTTAAATTGAGGTCTACGGGGTGCTGGTGAGACCTCATTTGGAGTAACTGAATGCAGTTTTTGGGCCCCTTGTCTTAGAAGGGATGTGATGATGTGGAAGAGAGTGCAGAGAAGATTTATCGGAATGATGCCTAGAATAGAAGGGGTACCATATGAGTAACGTTTGCCTGCTCTTGGACTGCATTCATTGGAGTATAGAAAAATGACAGGGGATCTCATTTCAAATGCTGAAAGGCTTGGACAGAGTAGATGTTTCCAGGACAAGAGGCCACAGTCTTAGAATTAGAGGGTCCCCATTTAGAAGAGAGATGGGGAGAAATTTCTTTAGCCAGGGGGTTGTGGAATTCGTGGAGCTGTGGAGGCCCAATCACTGGGGGAGTTCAGGGAGGAGATTGATAGGTATCTAACTAGTCAGGGATATGGGGAAAAAGGCCGGAAATTTGAACTAGACATGAGAACGGGGTGGAATTGAGGAGCAAACTCGATGGGCCAAATGTTCCTTGATCGTGAGATAAGGGATAGGGTTTGGAAAACATTCCTCCAGTAGTTTTTGAGGCAGGAACACGTCTAGAACAAATGAATAAGGGAAGCCTCACCTCTCCTACGTTTGTCACCACAAGAATCCACAATTGGGTAAATACGAGATCATTTGACTTTGGTTGGATGGGCCCCTGTGCACAAATAGTACCAGTCTGTAGGAAGAAGAATTAACCAACTTAAAAATCGAATCCCGAACCTCCTCCAACCGTGAAAGGTTTAAATCCTGTTCCCAGGCAGTTTTAATTTTGTCAAGAGGGGCACGTTTTAAACCTGCCAACTTATCATACATAGCGGATATTAAACCTTTATGCAAGGTTCTAAATTAAGAAACACATCAACACCATTAGCACCAGGTATCCCAAGGACGTTTGGTAACTGAGACAGGATCACCTATCCTTGACATTCTCTTTCACCACTGTCAGTACCCCAGGGTCATTATTACATGGAGTAACGTCTCAGTGACTGCCTGCGTGGAGTTTGCGTGATCTGCCTGTGATCTGCCGTGGGTCAGATCAGATACTGTTTATTGTCATGTAATAAAAACAGAAATTTGATAGGACATGAAATTGACTTTAGACTATAGTAAAGGCCAGCAAAGATCCGCCACTGGCATCGCCTGGAGCCCCTTGCAGTCAGACAAAGGGAAGCAAACGAGAGTTCCCCAGGGATACTGCTCCTGTGTGTGTGTGTGTGTGTGTGTGTGTGTGAGTGTGTGTGTCTGTGCGTGTGTGTGTGTGTTTGTGTCTGTGTGTGTGTGTGTGTGCATGAGTTCATGAATGTATTCATGTGTTGTGTGTTCATGAGTGTGTGTGTATGTATGTATGCATATGTATGTGTGCGTGTGTGTGTGTCTGAGTTTTGTGTGTGTATTTATCTGTGTATGTGTAGCGTTAGTTTTGTGTGTGTCTGTGTGTGTGTGTGTGTGTGAGTTTTGTGTGTATGTGTTTTGTATGTGTGTCAGTATTTGTGTCTGAGTCTGTATGTGTGTATCAGTGTGTGTGTGTGTGTGTGTGTGTGTGTGTGTGTATATGTGTATATGTGTGTGTGTCTGTGGGCATATCTGTGTGTGGGTGTGTCTTTCTGTGTGTGTGTGGGTGTGTGTACCTGTGTGTGCCTGTGTGGATGTGTGTGATTGCGTCTGTGTGTGTCTGTGTCTGTGTGTGTGGTTCTGTGTGTGTCTGTGTGTGTATATGTATGTGTGTGTGTGTGTGTTTTGTATGTGTGTCAGTGTGTGCGCGTCTGTGTGTATCAGTGTGTGTGTGCATATGTCTGTGTTCGCATGTCTGTGTGTGTGCCTGTGTGTAGGTGTGTGCTTCTGTTTCTGTGTGTGTGTGTGTATGTGTGTCTGTGTGTATTTCTGGGTCTGTGTGTTTCTGTGTCTGTCTGTATCTGTGTGTGTATGTGTTGTGTGTGTGTGTGTGTGTGTGTGTGTGTGTGTGTGTGTGTGTGTGTGTGTGTGTGTGTGTGTGTGTGTGTGTTATGAAAGCAGCCATACCCAGCACTACTGCACACTCATTCTGACAGGCGAACGGGGGCACCTGCTGCCAGAAACACTTACAAACACTTGACAATCTATAGGAGATGCACCACTTGACAATTCACGTTGAGCTTCCAGGAAACAGATTGAAATAAAAGCAAGACAGCAAACTGGGTTGTTAAGTCTGCACATGGGACTGAAGGTCTCTTCTGAGTGAAACATAACAGGCTGCAGATGTTGTGATTGTAGTAAACACACTGAAATGCTGGAGGAACCCAGCTGGTCTTTTCAGTATCCATAGGAGACAAAGATACATGGCCATGGTTTCGGTCCTGAGCCCGTCTTCAAGGTGAGATCAGAAAAGGCAGAAGCAGGATGTATCAGAAAGTCTCTGAATTCAAACAGTGGGGGAGGAATCCAGACCAACAAAAGGTGTTAATTGGATGTGATAAGGGACTACGTAGAATTTATCATGTCTGTGCGAAAGAAGAGTGGGAAAGGAGATACGGCGGGGGAAGAAGGGGATGGGGGTTAGTTTTAATAGTAACTGGAGAAATTGATGTTGATGCCATCTGGTTTGGAGGGAGCCCAGTCAGAAGATGAGGTGTTGTTCCCCCAATTTGCAGTCTGGCAGTGCACAGACCATGGACAGACACGTCAGCCAGGGAATGGCTTGGGGAATTGAAGTGGGAGATCCCCGCTACTGTAGCAGACAGAGCCGAGGTGCTCAATGAAGTGACCTCCCAGACAGAGTCCAGGATCTACGATGTAGAGGACCCCACAATGGGGGGCACCGGATGCAGTAGACGGACCTTTGCAGATTCATGTTGCTTCGTTGTGGAAGGGCTGTTCGGGGCCCCAAATGGTAGGGATGGAGGAGACGTGGGTGGAAGTGGAGCATCTCCTGCGGTCACAGGGGTAGGTCTCTCCCTCACAGTTAAGTGGGGAGCAATGCGCTGAAATCAGAAAATACGTTTCACATTTTTTTAATGTAGTCGGTTGGAGAGAGGAATCCACCTAAACGTGACTGCTTCACGGGGAAGGGGGCCCAGAAATGCTGGGAGAGGCTGTAGCCAAAGAAATAGGTGGAGAATGGCTGGTTCACAGGGAGTACGTTTGAAATTCAGCACCCAGTGCCAGAGGAAATGGTAGAGACCGACGCAGGCAGGGCAGAAAGGGATCCAAGTCTAATTCAGGCCAATGAGAGGGGTTCAATCCTGACCACCGGCCCTGCCTGAAGGAACGGGCGTCACGAAATCTGTTGTTCTGTGGCATTGTGCATCTCAGGTGAAGAAATTGCAATAAATCACATTAATACTTCATGTAAAAAATAATCAATCAGTTCAAAAATTAATTTGTGAATCCGGCGCCGTGTCTGTGAAGAGTTTGTATGTTCTTCCCCCATGTCCGCATCGGTTTCCCCTGGATGCTCCGGTCTCCTCCCACCCTTCAAAAAGTACCGGGGTTAATGGAGTGTGATTGGGTGGCACGAGCTTGTGGGTTGGAAGGGCCTGTTACCATGCTGTAGGCCTAAAAGAAAGTGAGGTAGTGGCTGTGATTCATTGGAGAAGCAGAGGAGACGACCCATGGGACGATGACCACGGTGGGGGGGGGGGGTTAGGGGTGGGGTCCTTGGGGAGAGAGGCTGCTTCCTTAAGTCACTGCCTCATGCCAATGTCCATGATGGAGTGAGATCTGGTGCCTGTGATGTCGAGTTAACAACGCTCTGGAGTTTATTCTTGTTCTGAGAGTTGCCGCCTTCATACCAGGCAGCGGTTTACATCCGGTACCGCACGGATGGCAGTCTCTTTAATCTGAGGCACCTGCAAGCTCACACCAAGACACAAGAGAAACTTGTCCGTAACTATTCTTTGCAGACAATGCCGCTTTAGTTGCCCATTCAGAGCCAGCTCTTCAGCGCTTGACGTCCTATTTTGCGGAAACTGCCAAAATGTTTGGCCTGGAAGTCAGCCTGAAGAAAACTGAGGTCCTCCATCAGCCAGCTCCCCACCATGACTACAGTCCTCCCACATCTCCATCGGGCACACAAAACTCAAAACGGTCAACCAGTTTACCTATCTCGGCTGCACCATTTCATCAGATGCAAGGATCGACAACGAGATAGACAACAGACTCGCCAAGGCAAATAGCGCCTTTGGAAGACTACACAAAAGAGTCTGGAAAAACAACCAACTGAAAAACCTCACAAAGATAAGCGTATACAGAGCCGTTGTCATACCCACACTCCTGTTCGGCTCCGAATCATGGGTCCTCTACCGGCATCACCTACGGCTCCTAGAACGCTTCCACCAGCGTTGTCTCCGCTCCATCTTCAACATTCATTGGAGCGACTTCATCCCTAACATCGAAGTACTCGAGATGGCAGAGGCCGACAGCGTCGAGTCCACGCTGCTGAAGATCCAGCTGCGCTGGGTGGGTCACGTCTCCAGAATGGGGGACCAGCGCCTTCCCAAGATCGTGTTATATGGCGAGCTCTCCACTGGCCACCGTGACAGAGGTGCACCAAAGAAGAGGTACAAGGACTGCCTAAAGAAATCTCTTGGTGCCTGCCACATTGACCACCGCCAGTGGGCTGATATCGCCTCAAACCGTGCATCTTGGCGCCTCACAGTTCGGCGGGCAGCAACCTCCTTTGAAGAAGACCGCAGAGCCCACCTCACTGACAAAAGACAAAGGAGGAAACACCCAACACCCAACCCCAACCAACCAATTTTCTCCTGCAACCGCTGCAACCGTGTCTGCCTGTCCCGCATCGGACTTGTCAGCCACAAACGAGCCTGCAGCTGACGTGGACATTTACCCCCTCCATAAATCTTTGTCCGCGAAGCCAAGCCAAAGAAGACCAGGCAGCGATGCAACCAGTCAGAATGCTCCCCACGGTCCACCTGTAGAGAGCCTTTGGCGACAGACCGAACCTCCTCAGGCACCTCACAGAGTATAGCCGCTGGCGAGACTTCTTCGTGATACAACGTGGAGGCTCCAGGACAGAGCCCCTTAGACGTTGACACCCAGGAATATGAAGTTGTTGACCCTCTCCACTACTGAGCCCTCGAGGAGGACTGAGTCGTGTTCCCCTGACTCTCTCCTGAAGTCCCCAAATATCTCCTTAATTTTGCAAACGTTGAGGGTAAGGTTGTTGTTGGGACACCACTCCACCAGCTGGTCTATCTTCCTCCAGTAAACTTCCTCATTGCTGTCTGTGAATCCTAGTCAAACACGGATTGGAAATGCTTACAGCCTCTTCAAGCCAGTGTGAAAAAACCCTACAAAACCTGACTCAGTGTTAATTAACATCAAATTAACAACTGATTCAAAAAAATTTGACAGGACAGCTCGCATAGGTTTAGTCACATTTAACCATTCAGATTGGTTCAGCATGGAGGGAGCTTCACTCTGTGTCTGACCTCGGGAGTGTGTGAATGTAGAGGGAGTGTCCCGGCCTGCACATCTGACTAATTTGTACCAGTGGACCTGTCAGGCAATTGATTCCTCCGAGTGACAGAGTCTCAATGGGACTAGGTTAGGGAGATGGAGTGAGATCGTCTTATCCACCTGCAGATAGCCCTTGTTGGATAGCTGCTGGGTGCAAGGCTGGGAATGAGTGGTGGAAAACTGCAGCTGAGAGAAAGCTGATCATTCAAACTGACAGCAGTTCCCGGCATAGCTGAGGCGTGGGCAGCCTGCATTAATAAATTTGCACCAGCAATTTTTAATAAAAAGTTATATTTCTCCTTTGTCAGATTTTAAAAATTTACAACATGTAATTGATGGTTCTGACAAAGTGGAGCGGATGTGCACGAGATGTGTGCGAGCTGCATTCGGCAGGAACCAGGTCAGTCCAACAGCGTCCAATCAGACTAGGCAACAATTCTTTTTTTCAAAAGGTTTGCTTCCTGACAGTAAAGTGGACAACATCAAGCTGAACTCAAAGATGATTTCACACTTGCTGAATAATGCTGGAAGGCGGAGACATGCTAAATTGGATTTAGCCAATTTAATTGCCTAATGATGCTGGCACATTGGTCGATGTCAATGCCGACTGGTCGGAGAGTTCCCAGATGGAATGTTAGCGTTGCTCCTTCAAACTATGGTTGAGGCAAGTTTGGGCAGTGTGCCGGGCCGTGGGCTGACGTGGGAGTAGGGCGCAGCAGTGAAGTGGCGGATCCCTGTCGCCGGCGTGGACGGAGTGAAGGTACTCGGCTGAGCCATCTGCTGGTCCGCGCCCCGACTCACTTGAGGTAGTGCGGGCCACAGCTAAGACTCCTGACGCAGTATAGCCGCTGTCAAGCCTTCTTCCAGAATGCTCTGACTTGGAGCCCCCCCCAGGGTAGACCCTCGGAGCGGCTGACTCCCAGGAATTTTCACCCTCGGATGAGGGCTGGTTCCTGCTTTTCCCCCTCCTGAAGTCCACACTCAGCTCCTTAATTTTGCTAGCGCTGAATGCAAGGTTGTTGTTGTGACACCACTCCACCAGCTGATCTATCTCCCTCTTGTACGCTTCCTTGTTGCCGTCTGTGATTCTGCCGACAACCACGGTGTCATCAGTAAATTTGAATCGTGCCTGGTCACACAGTCATGGGTGTAGAGCAAGGTGGGCAGTGGGCTAAGCACGTGTATACGCAGGTCCCTCTGTTCTACTCACTCATCAGTGCCTGACCATCTACCATGTACAACCTTTCTTGGTTTGTCCTTCCAAAATGCAGCACCTCACACTTGTCTGCATTAAATTCCATCTGCCATTTTTCAGCCCATTTTCCCAACTGGTCCAGATCCCTCTGCCAGCTTTGAAAACCTTCCTCGCTGTCCACAACGTCTCCAATCTTAGTGTCATCTGCAAACTTGCTGATCCAATTTACCACATTATCATCCAGAGCATTGATACAGCAATGGCCCCAGCACCGATCCCTGAGGGACACCACTTGACACAGTCCCCCAGTCTGAGAAGCAATCTTCCACCACTACCCTCTGGCTTCTCCTGTCCAGCCACTGTCCAATCCAGTTCACCTTTTCACCATGAACACTGAGCATCTGAACCATCCTGACTAATCTCCCATGTGGGATCTTGTCAAAGGCCTTACTAAAGCCCATGTGGACAACATCCAAAGCCTTTCCTTCATCAACTTTCCTGGTAACCTCCTCGAAAAACTCTAAGATGGGTTAAACATGACCTACTAGGCACAAAGCCATGTTGACTACCCCTAATCAGTCCAGGGCTATCCAAATACTTGTATATCCGATCTCCTAGAACACCTTCCAATAATTTACCCATTACTGATGTCAGGCTCACTGGCCTGTAATTTCCAGGGTTACTTTTGGATCCTTTTTTAAACAGCGGGAACAATGTGAGCTCCCCTCCAGTCCCTCCGGCACCACGCCCGTGGCTAAGGACATTTTAAATATTTCTACCAGAGCCCTTACAATTTCTACACTAAAGGCCCAAGGGAATATCTTGTCAGGCCCCGGGAATTTATCCACCCTTATTAAGTCAGCAAAAACTCCCTCCTCTAATCTGTATAGATTCCCCAATCTCACTTCTTATTTTCCTTACTTCCCACGTCTCTGCGCCCATTTCCTGAGTTAATACCGATGGAAAATGACCGATCTCTTTTGGGCTCCATACAAAGCCGGCCACTCTGATCTTCGAGGGATCCAATTTTGTCCCATACTATCCTTTTGCTCTTAAAAGACCTGTAGAATTTCCTCCACATTGTCTGTCAAAGCAACCTCCTGTCTTCGTTTAGCCTTCCTGAATTTTTCTTGCATTTTTTTGTACGCCTCAAGTGGCACCAAACAAAGCCATGTTCAGTGTCCCTGATCAGTCCCTGGCTAACTGGGGGAGTGCGGGGGTGGGGGTGGGGGAGAGGAGAGAGACAGAGACAGAGAGAGAGAGAGAGAGAGAGAGAGAGAGAGAGAGAGATGGGAGGGAAATGGTCTGGATTTGCCATGACAGGATAGAATAGCAGTGAAGGACTGGATGGCCTGCTCCATCTCCAATTCCCAATGTTAGTTTGGCAGGTCCTCAGAGCCAGGCAGACATTAATTCTCTCTCCTTCTCCATAGCCCCTGAGTGCTCTTTGCTGGTTGAATAAATCATCGCCTTTGTGAGACCCATTAACCACTTTGAAACCTGGTCATCCGTCAGGATCGAATTTCAAATGACATATCCCTATTGGGCGAGCACCCCGCCCCCCCCCACCCCAGGGGAGGCGATTGATCGCCCGTGACAGAAGCCTCCCAAGTGTAATTACCGATTAAATCGATGTTGCTGAGAGTTGGATGTTCTCTGTCAGAGCCAATGGCACTTTGATTAAAATCTCTCCCTTTCGCCGTAGCTGCAACCTTGGTCCGCGCCACAGACAACTCGAAGGTGTCCTCACTATTTTCTCCACCGGCAGTGAATGCTGAGGCGCCCCACTCCCGTCCAAAGGGGTAGGCGAGGGTAGGTGAGATGCAAGCCATGAGTCGTGGGTAAAGGGAGAAAGGGGGAGCTTGCTCACCCACAGAGAGAGCGGTGGGAGCGTGGAATGAGCGGCCGGCCGGCTGAAGTGGTGGATGCGGGCTCAGTTTCAATGCTGGAGAAGAATTTGGAGAGGAGCATGGATGGGTCAGCAAATGGAGGGGCGATGGACTAGGTGCGGGTCAGTGGGATGAGGCAGAATCATCGCTCAGCGCCGACTGTTTCTGCGTTGTAAGGTCCGACGGTTCTAAACACTGGCACAGAACCCGATTCAGAATTCAGTGTCGTGAACACGTCACAAAATTTGCTGTTTGGTGGCAGAATCACAGGTACAAATATCGACATAAAATTACATTTAAAAATAAATAAATTGGTGCAAAAATAAGAGAATCCAAGGTAGTGTCTGTGGTTCATTGTCCGTTCAGAAATCTGAGGGCAGAGGGAACAAAGCTTCAGAGCTCCTGGACCTCCTTCCTGATGGTAGCGGAGTGAAGGCATCACTGCCTGGGTGGTGGGGGACCTCGAGGGCAAAGGCTGCTTTTTTAAGACACCACCTCTTGGAGATGAACAGATGGAGTGGAGACTGGTGCCCGCGATGTCACAGGCCAAGTTCACAACTCTCTGCAATCTTTTCCTGTCCTATGCGTTGCCACCTCCGTACCAGACAGTGATACAACCAGACAGAATGTTCTCCACGGTGCACCTGTAGAGGTTTGCAAGAGACTCACTCTTCACTCCGTGTCCGGCCCTGGCAGTGTGTGATGGGATGGTGCGGAGGGAGCTTCACTCTGCGTGTGACAGTGCCCTGGGATTTTTCAATTTGCCAAGCCAGCCTTATCCCTGATGGAACAATTCAGTCACGAAGAGGCAAATGTTTTACCTTGAGCCACATTGTTCTAACTTGGACTGGGTATTTCTCTTTTGGAATTGGGGAAGTGGAACTTGACAATTAATGAGTGAAACTGTGTGTGTTGAGGTAAGCCGCTCCCGGCTGAGTCTGAAAATGCCATGGTGCTGGCGTTATCACCGGGCTGCGCAATGTGGAACCTCAGATAAGAGATAAATTGGTGTGTTGTGGGAAGGTGCCCTGTTTATGTGGCATCAGTCCAGTGGATGGAGGCCAGATGCAGGACAATGGAACTGTTCAAAACAACCTCTGTTTAACAATCCCATTTTCCAACCGAGTTGGGGAAAGTTGCAAACCCGGCAGCTGCTCAACGTCAACACAGCGAGAGGTCAATGATTGGAGCCCTGTGAGCTGGTCCCTCAGTCCTGCCTCTTTCACAGTGGGGAGCTCCTTCAGTACTGCTCCTCTCACAGTGGGGAGCTCCCTCAGTACCCCTCCCACAGTGGGGAGCTCCCTCAGTACCCCTCCCACAGTGTGGGGAGCTCCCTCAGTACTGCTCTCAGTGGGGAGCTCCTTCAGTCCTGCCCCTCCCACAGTGGGAAGCTCCCTCAGTACCACTCCTCCCACAGTGGGAAGCTCCCTCAGTACCATCCCTCCCACAGTGGGAAGCTCCCTCAGTACTACTCCTCCCACACTGGGGAGCTCCCTCAGTTCTACAGCTCTTTTTGCCTTTTTGGCAGTAAACCAGAAATTCCCCTGGATTATTATCTCTGATGACCCCGTCAAACCCTTCAGGGAGCACGCTGTTCCCGGGGACCCTCCCCACTCCCCGTGCGCACTGAGTGCTCCTTCTCCAGGGATACATGGCCACACAGGCATCCTCAGAAGAGGGGCAGGTGGTTAGCCCGGGCTGAGCCCTCGACTGCCCATCACCTGGCGTGGCCAGGCCCAGAAGCAGACTGACGAGGACGAAACCTTCCCCTTCTGTCCTGATCAGGACCATGGCGTTGAAATGCAGCCAGAACTTGAGGAGCAGCCCCTTCAAGCACGTGGACAAGGACTGCACCCTGCCCCCCCACAATTTCCCCTCCATTTTAACACTCGCTGTAATGGCCGGGTTCCTTTCGCTCCCCACCATTCTCCAACCATGAGGGTTGCGGACAAGTATCATGACCGTGTTCTCGTCTTCCCATGATGTGAAAGAATTTGTAGTCATAGTGATGGGTGAGGTCGCTGACCCACCGCGACTCCCGTACAGCCCAGCTCTTTTAGAAGACAGGTCCTGGCAGATTAACCATACAAAACAATAGTCCACAGGAGGAGGGGCGGGTCTCATGCTGACCGAAGTCCTGCTGACTCAGTCCTCCTTGGAGCACCCCGCCCCATATTCCACATGTCGAAATGAGAGTCCCGGACGATGAGACAGCAGAGCGATGAACAGAGATCCCCAGACACTTCCCTGGCAATCCATCAGAGCCTCCCAAACTCCTCGAAGGCGAGGCTCAGACTCCCAGGCCTTCGCGACGTCTCCAAAATGTCACCAACAACCGACAGCTGAGCTAATCAGTGAGTAACCGGCAGCGGAGTCACTGATGTTAAATATTTAATGAACAGATCATCGTCCCGCGGTGGAGTGAATCCACCCTGGAAAACTGCCTGCTAATTGGAGGCAACAGGGCTTCACTCGCCAGCAGCAGATTCTTCTGGACAAGACGTCTGCCCGAGGACTCCCCCACCACCCCCAAAACCTCCTCCCCATTTAATCCCATTTCAGCTGGCCTTGGGGCCAGCACGGTCGGCATCGCGGTTAACGCCAGCGATCAGGACCGGGCTTCGAATCCCGCGCTCTCTGTAAGGAGTTTGTACGTTCTCCCCATGTCTGCATGGGCTTTCCCTGGGGACTCCGGTTTCCATCCACCGTTCGAAACATCCCAGGGGTTGTGGGTGGATGGGGTGTAAATTGAGCGTCACGAGCTTGTGGGCCGAAATGGCCTGTCATACCAGCTGACCTTGCTCAGTGCCAGCAAAAACCAACAGTTTTGGCTGAGGGAGCCAGAAGTGAACGCAATGTCGTGTCCACTGGGGATCCAGTGTGAATGTGTTTATTTGAGGTACAGCTGCTATTGTTTCCTGATGGTGGCAGAATCCAAGGACATTCCTGTCTCCCTCTCTCTCTCTGCTGAGTGCACTTCGAGTGGGGGGGTGGGGGGCAGACCTTGAATAATATCACTACCACTGCTCCCAACATGAAGGATCAGAGAACACAGCCCTGTACAGAACCTTCAGCCCACAATGTTGTGCTGACCCATATAGACAGACCAAAACAAAAACTAAACCCTACCTCGTAACTCTCATTTTCCTTCCATCACTGAGTCTCCTAAATGTTGCAGCCTCCTCCACAACTCCTGGCAATGCATTCCAGGCCCTCACAACTCCCTGTCTTACCCCTGACGTCTACCCTAAACTTCACTTTGTACAGACTTCCCTCTGGTGTTTGCTACCCCTACCTTTGGAAACAGGACTGCCCCCTGGGAAATGAACCCTGCCCTGGGAAACAGGCCGTGCCCTAGGAAACAGGCCCTGCCCGGGAAAACAGGCCGTGCCCTAGGAAACTGGTGCTAACCTAGAGAACAGGCCCTACCCTGGGAAACGGGCCCTGTCCTGGGGAACAGGCCCTGCCCTGGGAAACAGGTGCTACCCTAGAGAACAGGCCCTACCCTGGGAAATGGGCCCTGTCCTGGGAAATGGGCCTTGTCCTGGGAAACAGACACTGCCCTGAAAAGCGGGTCCTGCCCTGGAAAACAGGCACAGCCCTGGGAATCGGGCTCTGCCCTGGGAAACAGGCACCATCATGGGAAATAGGCCCTGCCCTGGAAAACGGGCCCTGCCCTGGGAAACAGGCTCTGTCCTGGGAAACAGGCCCTGTGAAACAGGCCCTGTGGTGGGAAATGGGCCCTGCTCTGGGGAATAGGCCTTGCCCTGGTAAATGGGCTCTACCCTGGGAAATGGACCCAGCCCTGGGAAATGGGACCTGTCCTAGGGAACAGGCCCTGCCCTGGGAAACAGGTGCTTCCCTAGAGAACAGGCCCTGCCCTGGGAAACGGGCCCTGCTCTGGGAAATGGGCCTTGTCCTGGGAAACAGACACTGCCCTGAGAAGCGGGTCCTGCCCTGGAAAACAGGCACAGCCCTGGAAAATGGGCCCTGCCCTGGGAAACAGGCTCTGTCCTGGGAAACAGGCCCTGTGAAACAGGCCCTGTGGTGGGAAATGGGCCCTGCTCTGGGGAACAGGCCCTGTGGTGGGAAATGGGCCCTGCTCTGGGGAACAGGCCTTGCCCTGGTAAATGGGCTCTACCCTGGGAAATGGACCCAGCCCTGGGAAATGGGACCTGTCCTGGGGAACAGGCCCTGCCCTGGGAAACAGGCGCTACCCTAGAGAACAGGCCCTGCCATGGGAAACGGGCTCTGCCCTGGGAAATGGGCCTTGTCCTGGGAAACAGGTGCTGCCCTGAGAAATGTCCCTGCCCTGGGAAACAGGCCCTGCCCTGGGAACTGGACCCAGCCCTAGGAAATAGGCCCTGTCCTGGGAAACATGCGCTGCCCTGGGAAATGTCCCTGCCCTGGGAAACAGGTGCTGCCCTGAGAAACGTCCCTGCCTTGGGAAATGGGCCCTGCCCTGGGAAACGGGTGCAGCCCTGGGAAATGGGCCCTGCCCTGGGAAATGCACCTGGCGCTGGGAAACGGGCGCTGTCTGCCCACCCTCTCGTTATTCTTCCCTCCAAAGGGAAATGGCCTAGCTCTGCCAGCACTCCCTGCCCCCTGCCTGCTTGGCCAATCTCTGATTGACCTCTGCTGTTCCACCAGCCACTCCGCAAATGGACAACCGAAAGCCGCGTCCCAATTTCCACCCTCCCCCACATAGTCTCAGATCACTCGTCTCAGCTTCCAACCGTTCATCAGCGCCTTTGCTGCTCCCCAGTGTCCTCGCCCTTATCCTTTTGTTCCTTGTGCTTTAAGTTCCACTGCACGATTTGAAGTCGCTGAGCAGAGGGCCCCGTCCTGGGCCTCTTGACCATCCTGCTTACTGGCGCTGGGTCCATGGCCATCTCTCATGAAACGGTGCCAGAGCAGCAACCCGAGTGGACAGGAGGAAGGAGATGATCTTCAGGAGGAGCAGGAACCTCAACCCCTCCCCCCCCACCCCGCCTCTGCTACACATCAGCAGAGAGAGTGGAGAGCTCCTTGGAGTTCATTTAACCCGGTGGACGCTCAACTTCTCCTCACTCGATGGCCTGGGGGGACACTCTGGAAAAAATTTGCAAAAGTGTATCTGGAAATATACCATTTGGGAAACATTGTGGACAGGAGTTTGTCAAGGTCGCCAGGAAACGTCCAGTGGCTACGTGGAGGTTTGACTCCTGGCTAAATATTATACAATGGAATATGGGAATGCAGAGTTGTATTCCCCTGGAAAAAATCATGGACGATTTAAGGAGGAAACGTGACATGATGGTTAGGGCGCTGAACCTTGTCTGCAGCACAGATAGAATCTTACCCCTTCAGACTAAAGGAAACAACCCATCCCAGCAGTAGGGAAACGATTGGGATCAGTGAAACAGGTCGTGGCGCAGATGATGGGCTCCTGGATTCTGGGTCCTAATCTTTATTAGTTCAGGTCACTTTGGGTTTTTCTGAAGTTCCCTTAAGAGTTTGTGATCTTTTCTTTGTTGTATTAGGGTACGCGAGGGAAGGGAGGAGAGATTAAATCATCCTCGTAGTTAGGGATGATGACCTTTGTTCCGTTGGCCCACCGAGCGAATACGACTGTGCGTGGATTTGTGGGCTTGGTGTTGCCCTCCAAGGAGTCCGCGATATCTCACTGGCCCCCAAAGATGGATTTGTTGCAGCCTTCGCTCTGTCCGCCTGTCCCATGCTGAGGGCTTGGTGGGGGGAGGGGCGGGGGGCAGGATTGTTCTTTGTCAAGGACCTCACCGCCGTGGTCGGCCTGACCAGGAGCAGAGTTCTGGACGGCATCGCTCTCACCCGCCTGGTTTGGCAGCCAACGGCTTTGCACGCTCCCAGCCGGCTCACTGAAATCTGGGAGAAGTACCCTCTGTGGTTGCACGGCAAAGGAGGGCGGCAGTAGCTGCTGCCATCCATGGGGTTCCTCCCTCCCTCCTCACTCCCTTCCCTGGAGGAAGGGCCCCCAAGGACAAAACCCCACACCCTTCTCTGCCATGACGCGCTGGTCATCCACAGCGGGTGTTAAAATAGGCTCTGCGCAATCCGGAAAGTGTAATGGATCGCTTATTTGGATTTAGCCTTTCAAAATCACAAATAAAATATTCACTAAAAAAGCAAACATCTCCTCACTTTGTCAGGAAGGCCCAACAACAGCTGCACGTCCCGAGAGGCAAGGGCGCACGACTCGGAGGGGAGGCAAGGGTCAAATTCGGAAAACACAGTGGCAGAAAACAATATTCCTTTGAAGTTGCACGGTGTGTGATTTGTGCTGTGTTTCGTCGATAGATAAAAAAAGACTTTTTATTCGACATTGGTACCTGTATTTTGATTGGTGCGAAATCAACCTCTCTGCCCCCCATCCTTAACCAAAGAGTCCCCTTACCCCCGAGCTGAGAAGACTGACATGGGCTTCTACAGAAGCTCTGTCCAAGTGCATCACAGTGCTGGGGGAGATGGTGGGAGGGGGTGGGGCAGGGTGGGTGGTCGCTGCAGAGAGGCCAGTCCTCAGGGACAGTAAAAGCGGCAGAGAGGACCGCTGGGGCTTCCCCCCCTCCAAATCGACGTGATCAACTGGGATCGTTGTCTGATTGTGCAAAACCATCAAGGACCCCCCTTCCCCACCCCGCACGCAGCATCTCTGGGCGGTTCCCGTCGGGAAAGAGACACAGGGGGGATCAGAGCCGGCGCCACCAGTCTTCTTCCCATGGGCTGAGCACCTGAAGGAACAGCTGGCCCTGACCCGCCGAGACTCGATGATGGGTTTAACATAATTCACTTCTATCTCTTTCCCAGCGGGAAGAGCCAAAGGTGGCTGCGGGGTGGAAGGGGTCCTGAATGATTTTGCGAGTCCTCCGCAGGCAGCCAGTAGTCCCAGTAGATCATGTCCAATCGTCAGGGCAAGAAGGAGGTAATTGAGGATGATGCGGGGTGGGGGGGTGGTGAGATGCAGTGGGGTCTTCCTCCAGGAGGGAGGGAGAGAGGAGAGGGGAGCAGAAGGTAGGAGCCATGTGGACAGTGGAATATACTGCTGCCCTCATTAGCCACGCCGTATACCTGGAGAGGGTTTTCTCTTGGATTTGAGCAAGATGGAATGGCGAATGAGACACGGCTGGGAGCGTGTGAGGCCGCTGTCTGCCCAACCGCATAACGGTGGGGATGGAACCAGGAAGCTGGGATGGGTAATGGAGTGAGGGGGGGGGGGGCGTGAAAGGAGGCAGATTCTTCACTATTACAGCCTGGATCTGCAACTTCATTCACATGGCAACAGGTTGCCAAGGCGACCGGCTCTGAGTGGCGATTACAGAGGGAGGAGAAGAGGTGGGGGGGGTGCGGGGGAGGGAACGGTGTATCCCTCCCCTGCCTGCAATGGCCTCCCTCACATCCAAAGGCAGGTCACGTCCATTTGGGGAGTAGCAGGCACTCAATCCCCCTCCCCACCACCGCGCCCCTCATCACCCGTCAGAGAAGGTGCACGTGTCTCTGTGTCTGTGTGCGTGTGTGTCTGTGTCTGTGCTTGTGTGTGTCTGTGTTTGTGCGTGTGTATGTGTGTGCATGTGTATGTACGTCTGTGTTTGTGTGTGTGTGTGTGTGACAATGCGGATGTGTGCACCAATAGCCTTTGCAGTGCTAATCCAAAGATGGTTGCATCGAAGGCTGGGGCCAGTGACAGCCACCCAGTACTGCCGTCCTCCAGCACTCTGCCCTCTCCCTGTACCCCACCATATCTCTTCCTTATTCCTTGATTCCTCATCTGACATTGGCAGGTCTGCCTGGACACCAAGCTCTGGAATTTACTCCCTACACTTGGAACATACCAGTATGTGATACAACGGTATGGAGGGAGCTTCACTCTGTGTCTGACCCCGGGAGTGTGTGACGGGACAGTGCGGAGGGAGCTTCACTCTGGGTCTGACCCTGGGAGTGTGTGATGGGACAGTGCGGAGGGAGCTTCACTCTGGGTCTGACCCCACAAGTGTGTGATGGGACGGTGCGGAGGGAAATTCACTCTGTGTTTGACTGCGGGAGTGTGTGACGGGACGGTGCGGAGGGAGCTTCACTCTGTGTCTGACCCCGGGAGTGTGTGATGCAGTGGTGAGGAGGGAGCTTCACTCTGTGTCTGACCCCGGGAGTGTGTGATGGGATTGTGTGGAGGGAGCTTCACTCTGTGTCTAATCCCGGGAGTGTGTGATGGGCAGGTGCGGAGGGAGCTTCACTCTGTGTCTGACCCCGGGAGTGTGTGATGGGCTGCTGCGGAGGGAGCTTCACTCTGTGTCTAAGCCCGTGAGTGTGTGATGGGCAGGTGCGGAGGGAGCTTCACTCTGTGTCTGACCCTGTGAATTTGTGACGGGACGGTGCGGAGGGAGCTCCACTGTGTGTCTGACCCCGGGAGTGTGTGACGGGATGGTGCGGAGGGAGCTTCACTCTGTGTCTGAAATGGGACAGTGTGGAGGTAGCTTCACTCTGTGTCTGACCCCGGGAGTGTGTGATGGGCTGGTGCGGAGGGAGCTTCACTCTGTGTCTGAAATGGGACAGTGTGGAGGTAGCTTCACTCTGTGTCTGACCCCGGGAGTGTGTGATGGGCCGGTGCGGAGGGAGCTCCACTCTGTGTCTGAACCCGTGAGTGTGTGACGGGATGGTGAGGAGGGAGCTTCCCTCTGCCTACATCCTTGCCCCAGGTATTTTGGCTGAGAACATTTATCGAGACTGTGCACGAGGAGAGTCTGATGACGTGATGCTCCCATCCTGCCAACGAGCAGGATCAGAGTGTCAGTGTGTGGTCCAGAGTGTGCGGTTGGTTAAATGAGCTCTCTTCTCAGAACAGCGGATATTTCCATTGTCCAGCAAAGCCATCATTTTCTCAACCACAATCTGCAGGGGCTGTGTGAAGCCGGCATTAAGTCCCCGCAGGCTCGTCACACGGCCAACTTTTCATTATCCCTCAGCCACTTCACCTGAATTGATGACCTCGTATGGATTCTCTGCTTCCATCATCGAGGGGCTGCAGAGTTCGGCTTGTGCCACGCTGTTTCAGCACCAGCGATCCAGCACCATCTGCAAGGAGCTTGTGCATTCTCCCCGTGTCAGCGTGGGGTTTTCCTCCGGTCTCCGCCCTCACCATTCAAAAACTTCCTCGAGGTATGTTGAGCAGCGTGGCTGGAAGGGCCTGTCACCATGTGGTGGGTCTACAGCCTGACACTCACAGTACAGGGCCTTCAGCCCATGACATTGTGCCAACTTGCACATACCAGAGGGACACTAAACCCTCCCCCCCAACCCTATATTTTTCTTCATCCCAAGAGTCTCATAAATCCCCCTAATGTTCCAGCCTCCACCACCACCCCCGGCAAGGCATTCCAGGCCCCCTGCCACCCTGGGTAAAAAGAAATTACCCTGACATCTCCCCAAAACCTTTCTCCTATCTGAGTTTTTTTTAAGTTAAAAATGGTAAATAAGGGGTAAAATATCAGTGTGAGACAAAGTCCGCAGACGTGGTGATTGTAGTCGAAACACAGAGATGCTGTAGGGACTCAGCAGGTCCCGCGGCGTCCACGGGACGTAAAGGTATGCTTCCGACATTTCGGGCCTGAGGCCTCCATCAGGGTGTGAGTGAGAAGAGGCAGACAGACTGGGGATAGAAAGGTAGAAGAATGGGAGGGGGAGGGGTCCAGATCATTGGATATGTTATGGGGAGAGGTGAGAATTGATTTTACCTCTGTGAAAGGGGATGGAGGGGAAAGGATGAGAGGGGGGAGAGAGAGAGAGCTGGGGAAAGGAAATGGGGAAGAAAATGGGGCAGGTTCACAGAAACTGGAGCCTTCAAGGTTAATCCCATCTGGGTGGAAGACGAGGTGTTGTTCCTCCAATTTGTGAATGGCCTCAGTCTGGCCGGGCGCGAGACCACAGGCAGGCGCATCAGTCAGGGAGCAGGGGACGGGGAATTGAAATGGAACAGGAAGTCATCGGTTGGCAGTCACTTTTTTTTTCCCAAGCCTAAATTGACAGGGCTCTGGTTTCAGGCGAGAGGGGACCTGGGGGAAGGTTGGGGTGGAGGGGGGTGGGATCACTGGTGGGGATGTGGAAGGAGCTGTTGGAGAGAGTAGTAAAGGTGCGTTTAGAAGGCCTCTGGGGAACAATCGTGTTGTCAATGCCTGGTGGGGAAGGCGCCGTTTCCTGGGTGGGCCAGCACACTTTGAGAGTAACAAGCCGGGAACATGGTGGACCAGTGGAATGGCGCTGGACAGAGTTGGATCGAGCTCTTAACGATAGCAGAGTTATGATCGCAGCGGGTGGCATCTCTGGCTCGAAGGGCCAAACCTCCTGCAACCATTTCATGGTCGACCGGCATGACAGCAGAGATGGCAAAAATTGGACGAATAAAGTAAATTCCAGGGTAAGGCACTTGATAAAACAAAAGTATAATCATTATTAAAAAATCGATTCTGTGTAGAAATGATGACCTAATAAGAGATTTGGGGCTAGCTAAGAAAGTTAAGTTAAATTAAAGGAAATTTAACAGTAAACATGAAAGTCTGCAGACGCCGTGGTTGGAGTGAAATTACGACGCTCGAGAAATTCAGCTGGTCAAATCACATCCTTTATGTTGCAAAGATAATGATACAGAACCGACGTTTCAGGTTTGAGCCCTTCATCAAGGTGCAAGCAAAATGTTGGCAGGTGCCTGAACAAAATGGGGGGGAGGGGCACAGTCCTACAGGCAGGAGGTCATAGGTGGAGCAGGGAAGGAGGGCACAGCAGAGAACGGGGGGAGAGGGTGGATCAGTGAACGGGGAGGGAAGGGGGTGGAGAGTTGAAGGAAAGGAGACAGAAGGAGGGGGGAAGGGAGGGGGACCGGGGAGGGGACCAGCAGAAATGGGAGGTCGATGCTGGGGAATGGGGAGAGCCCAAACAGAAACTTAGGTGTTGTTCCTCCAATTTATATGGCCGTGCATGAGGATGTGGACAGGACATATCGGCATGGGAGGGGTGCAGAATTGAAGTCTCTCAGATGTAGAGGAGACCACAGTGGGAGGACCGGATGCAGGAAATCACTCTCGCGGATAGACAAATAAGTGTTGCTTCACTTGGAAGGATGGTTTGGGGCCTCAAATGGTGGCGAGGGAGGGAGGGGATGTGGGCCCACCGGGTGAAACTTCCAGCGGCGGCAGGGGAAGGTGCCGAGGAGGTGATTGGTGGGGAGTGGTCGAGGGAGTCACGGAGGGGAGGGGAGGGGAAGATGCATCTGGTGTTGGGATCGTTGGTTGTGGCGGAAAGTGAGCTAAAAATTGCAGACAGAGTAGATGCAGGAAGGTTGTTTCCCGTGGCGGGAGAGTCCATTGAAGGGCGTCCGCTTGGAGCAGAGATGCGGAGGAATTTCTTCAGCCAGAGGGTGGTGAATCTGTGGAATTTTTTGGAGGCCGGGTCACTGGGTGCATTTCAGACAGAGATTGATAGGTTCTTAATTAGCTAGGGCATCAAAGGTTAAGGGGAGTAGGTCGGGCAGTGGGGCAACGGATCAGCTCATGATTGAATAATGAGGCAGACTCGATGGGCTGAATGGCCTATTTCTGCTCCCATGTCCTTTCGTCTTAGAATACGTTGGATGTGGGGGTGATAGGTGCGGACGAGGGGAATCCTGGGCCCAGGGCGGATGTGCGTAAAATGGAAGGGACGCAGCTAATGATGTTTAGAGGGGAAGCCATGTTTTTTTTTTGTAGAAGGACGACACCTTGGGGAAGGGGGGGGGCACAGTTGGCGCCATACTGTTACAGCGCAGCAATCGGGACTGGGGTTCGAATCCCGCGCTACCTGCCAGGAGTTGGTACGTCCTCCCGTGGGTTTTCCCCAGGTGGGGGGTGGGGCTCTGGTTTCCTCCCACCGTTTGACACATGGGCTGCAGGCCAAAGGGGTGTAAATTGGGCTTGCAGGCCTGTTACCGAGCTGTATGTCTACATTTAAATATATATCTTGGCTGGCATGGAATGGATTTTTTCCATTCCAAAGAGGGATAATGGTTCAGCACAGACGAGAAGGGGCTTTTTCTGGTTCTGTGATAACAAGCAGAAAGATTTGGAACATTGGAGAAAGCAACAAAGAATCACTAAATTAAAATTGAGAGAAAGTACATCATCAAATTAAGCTGGCAAGAAATATTCAAACAGACACTAACAGCTTCTGTGACAAAGAGAGAATCTATAGTTGGTCCCTAAGAGGATTAAACTTGGGTAAGAAGAAACAGCTTAGACAGATAAAAGATATTTTACATGTCATCAGATTCGAACGCTGCCAGGAAATCGCGGAGAGGGAGGAGAGGAACGCCGTCATTTGTGACTGGAGAAAACCAGCCACTGGATGAGACAACCACCCAGGACTGTGCCCTAGGCAGCGACGCCCGTGCTGGGTGGAGAACCATGGGGTGGGGGTGGGGGGTGGTTGCAGGCTCCAAGGGAGCAGAAACCGGGAAAACACCCCCATCGCCGAGAACATCGGCGGGGGAGCAACGCAGCTGTCGGAGGGCAGTAGCGACCGTCGAGGACCTGACCCTGCCAGCACCCACTCTGTTCTCGCTGATGCCATCAGGAAAGAGGTCTCGGGCCCCCAAGACTCTCACCCACCAGGTTCAGGACCAGCGACCACCATCAGACACCTCTTTTTAAATTTTTTTTTAATTTTTAACACTATGAACCATATTAACCAAAATACACATAAACCTTCCCCCATCCCTTCCCTTCCTCCTTCCCACCCCCTCCCTACCCACTCAATGTTCAACATATACAATACAATAAACCCATTAAACAAAGTCATCACACAATGAAAATAAACAAGAAACTTGTGTCATCTACTTTTACATACTGGGTCAGTTCATTTAGTCTTCTTCTCCTTCTGTCATTTTAGGGCGTGGAGGTCCGCGGTAGGCCCTCTCTGTTGTGTTCCATGTACGGTTCCCAAATTTGTTCGAATACTGTGACGTTATTTCTTAAATTATGTTATTTTTTCCAATGGAATACATTTATTAATTTCCATGTACCATTGCTGTACTCTCAGGCTCTGTTCTGATTTCCAAGTTGACATTATACATTTTTTTGCTACAGCCAAGGCTATCATAATAAATCTTTTTTGTGCTTCATCCAAATCGAGGCCTAGTTCTTTACTTCTTATATTACTTAGAAGAAAGATCTCTGGATTTTTTGGTATGTTGCTTTTTGTGATTTTATTTAATATCTGATTTAGATCTTCCCAAAACTTTTCCACTTTTTCACATGCCCAAATTTCATGTACTGTTGTTCCCGTTTCCTTCTTACAGTGAAAACATCTATGTGATACTGTTGGGTCCCATTTATTTAACTCATCAGACTCTTCAATGACAAACTCAGTCGGGGACTCGTTTACGGACTCTTGTGCTCTTTATTGATTTTCTTCTCTCTCTGTGTTGCACAGTTTATTTACATTTCTTTATTTGTTTATGTGTACGTGGACTAGTTTTTCTTGCACCACCGATAAGTGGTGATTCTACCTGGCCCGCAGGAAAAGGGATCTCAGGGCTGTACGTAATGTCGTGTATATATCCAGACAATAAATCGGAAATCTCAGAGCAGGGGAGATGGGCCTCCAAGACGGTGAGCGCAGCAGCGGACCAGCAGCCGATGGCCCCACACAGGCTACAGGCGACGGGCAGCCGGCGGGGCCCGCGCGGGCCGCTGAAGCCTGGCTCACGGGATCCAGGCATTGAAAGCGGGGCCGAGGGCAGGATTTGGATTGGTTTTGTGGCCAAATTTGCGGATGACACCAAGATAGGTGGGAGAACAGGAAGTGTAGTAGAAGCTGTAAAGTTGCAGAAGGATATAGAGAGATTAGGAGACTGTGCAAAATTATGGCAGATGAGATTTAACATAGAGAAATATACAGTTGTACATTTTGGCAGTGGAAACAAACAGGCAGAATACTATTTGGATGGGGTAAAAATTCAGACCTCGGATGTGCAAAGGGACCAGGGTGTCCTCGTGCAAGGAAACCTAAAATGACCAGGTGGTAATAGAGGTATTTAAAATTATGAAGGGAATAGATAGAGTAGACATAAATAGACTCTTTCCCATGAGGGCAGGGGAGGTTGGAACAAGAGGGCATAAGTTAAGGGTAAAGGGGCAAAACTTTAGGTGAAATATTAAAGGATGCTTTTTCACTCAGAGAGTGGTGGCAGAATGGAATGATCTTCCAAAAGAGATAGTTACAGCAGGGTCCCTTCTGTTATTTAAGAGAAGGTTGGTTGTGTACATGGATGTGAGGGGTTGGAGGGTTATGGGCAGAGAGTAGGAGGGGGAAGCTAGTGGAGTTGTTCAAGTGAACCGGCGTGGACTTGAAGGGCTGACATGGCCTGTTTCCACGCCGTAAACAGTTATATGGTTATATGGGATTGGTAGTGAAGAAAGCGAATGCTGTGTTGGCATTCATTTCAAGAGGAATAGTGTACAAGAGTAACGAGGTGTTGTTGAGGCTCTATGGGGCACTGGTGGGACCTCATTTGGAGAATAGTGTGCAGTGTTGGGCCCCCTATCTTAGAAAGGATATGATGTTGTTGGAGAGGGTGCAGAGGAGATTTACTAGGATGATTCCCGGAATGCAAGGGCTAACATACAAGGAGTGTTTGGGAGCTCTTGGATTGTATTCATTAGGGTATAGGAGAATGAGAGGAGATCTCAAGAGGTATTTTGTATTTGGAAAGGTTTAGATAGGGTGGATGCGGGTAAGATATTTCCCTTGGTGGGTGAATCGAGGACAAGAAGTCATAGTCTGAAAATCAGAGGTTATCCATTTAAAACAGAGATGAGAAAGAACTTATTTAGCCAGAGGGTCATGGATCTACGGAACTCGCTGCCGCATACAGCAGTGGAGGCCAGATCACTGGGAGTATTTAAACAAGAAATAGACAAGTATCTCATTAGTGAGGGCATCAAGGGATATGGGGAAAAGGCCGGAAATTGGAACTAGTGTAGAGAAGATTTACGAAACAGACTCAATAGGCCTAGTGGCCTACTTCTGTTTCTTTGTCTTGTGATCTTATGAAAGACTCCCAAAGGGGCCTCAGGTACTGAAGGGGCTTTCTGATTGTTTTGGGGGTTCGGACCTGAAGCTCGGGTGCCCTGCATCAGTCTACTGCAACCCCTTGAGGCCACTGCCAACATGGGCACTTACTGCAGACAAGCAGGTACATAAACACACTTCAGCACGACTGCATCACCAGATTCAGCTCCAACAGGGTTGTCCAGTTTGCAAACAACACGACGGCTGTCGGCCTCGTCAGCAACAACGGTGAGTCGCTCTATAGAGAGGAGGTGGAGAATCTTGTGACATGGCGCGAGAAGAACAACCTGAATCTCAACATGGACAAGACGAAGGAGATGATTGTGGGCTTCAGGAGGGCCAGGAATGTCCACCCTCTCCACTACACATCAACACCTCTGTTGTGGAGAGAGTGCACAGAACCAAGGTCCTTGGAGTTCACTGAACCAGTGACCTTTCGTGGACACTCAACAACTCCCCACTTGTCAGGAAGGCGCAACAGCGACTGCACTTCCGGAGAAGACTGAAGCGGGCAAGTCTACTGGTCACCTTCTACAGGAGCTCTATCAAGAATGACCTCACCGGCTGTATCACAGTCGCTGCAGAGAAATGGATCAGAGGTCCATCCACAGGACCATAATAGTGGCAGAGAGGATCACTGGAGTCTCCCTCCCCCCTCCTTTGACGAGATCTACCGGGATCGTTGCCTGAAGAGGGCATGCAAAATCATTGAGGACCCCTTTCCCACCCCACACACAGCATCTTCCAGCTGTTCCTGTCGGGGAAGAGATCCAGGAGGATCAGAGCCAGCACCACCAGACTGGGGAACAGCTTCTTCCCACAGGCAGTGAGAATGCTGAACGACCAAAGGAACTGCTCGCCCTCACCCTCTGAGACTCTTAATATTCATGAAAGAATATTTGTTTATTTGTACATATGAATACTTGTTCTGCATGTGTATTGTTTGTCTGTGCAGTGTTACGTCACAGACCAGCAGCAAGTGAATTTCACCAAGACAGTGTTATTGTTTTTCTTTTAAAACACTATATTTATTAATAACTACTAATAATATAACACATTAGTCAAATCAAACCCAACTATGTGCCAGTGTGTGTGTGTTGTGACAGAGTATATAGATATGTTTTTGGGAGATAAATTGGGGCAGGTTTGTTTAGTGTAGGTCACATACAAACACTTTAAAACAGGTCAATTAAAATACTGGAGCTTTGCCCCATGCTAGACATATCAGCTACTCAGCCTTTGCAAGAGCTTTGGAGAGTGCCCAAGAGACTTCACTAATGGATTGTTGTTTACAAAAAGGCAACAGATTAAAGAACTTGTCGGAGCCACAGACTGTCTGGAAGGAAACTTGCTGTTCTAAGAGATTCACATGGTTTTGCAAGCAGAGAGAGACAAACAGGGTTTTTTTTTTCTTTCAGAGGGGAAGAGAAAGAGAGAGAGAGAGAGAGAGAGAGAGAGTGAGAGAGAGAGAGAGCAAGAGAGATCAGTTCTACAGTGTTACAGTCAGCAGCAGCTGGGACTGGAACAGGACAAGCTGGCAAGCGTGTGGAAAACCCCATTTGGAAGACGGGTTGTGAGTTCTTAGTTCAGCCTGGTCAAAGCCCTTGTGGTTCATGCAAGAGGAGAGGAATGGCTGTCTAATGTTTCACTTGGAATAAGGGAAACAAAAAGGAATTCTGAGGTGACCTGAAAGAAAGAGGTTATCATCTGGAGAACCCTGAAGAGGGCAAGTTTCATCACCAAGACACTGGAGTGGCTGTTGGAAGTTTATCAGTTGTGGATATCCTGAAACAACAAATGTCTCTCTGAAAACCAACAAGAACCTTTCTGAGTGGTAACCATTTACCTTTTAAGCACCAAAGCCTGGTGAACTTTATAAATGTTAGATTCTGTGCACAGAATAAGAATTGCATGCAACCAGTGAACTTGAAGGAATAAGAAGTGAGATTGGACTGTGAATCAAAGAACTTTTCTGAACTTACATACACATTACATACACGTATGCTTAGAATTAGAAGGGGGTTAAGTTAAGTTAGTTAAGTCAATAGTGATAAGTTAAAGTGTGATTCTGTTTTCATGTTTAAAGATAATTAAAAGCAACTTTTGTTTATGTAACCATTTGTCTTGGTGAATATCTATTGCTGCTGGGTTTTGGGGTCCTCTGGGCTCGTAACTGTGTGTGCGTGTGTGTGTGTGCGTGTGTGTGTGTGTGTGTGTGTGTGTGTGTGTGTGTGCATGCGTGAGTGTGCGCGTGCGTGTGTGTGTGCATGTGTGTGTGTGCGTGTGTGTGTGTGTGTGTGTGCGCATGCGTGTGTGTGTGTGTGTGCGCGCATGTGTGTGTGTGTGTGTGTGTGTATGTGTGTGTGTGTGTGTGTGTGTGCGCATGCCCCAGACTGCCGAAAACTCACAAAACCTTGTTGAGTGTCTTCCAGAAAAATATCCTTTCATGCGAATGGTTGTCATAACTCCCCTTTTCCTTGTGTAGGGGGAGACAAAGCATGTGACTTCCATGATGCTTCCAAAACCCTGGTACGGGTCAATCAAAGTGAACTTCCCTTTGGTCGTGGTGGGGTTCAATAATTCCTCTGACAAGGAAAATCAGCCGAATTGTCCATTATCAACAAGGTCATTCCTGGTCTGTGTTCAATGCGATGGCCACAGGTCAATAATGTGCTGTTCCTTCAGTGTTCCACACACAGGACTCCCTCACCAGTGGGAAAATCAACAAATTTGGGTACAGCTGATGCCTTTCAGTCTCTTCACAACTGTGAATGGTTACAGCCTGTACTAGCCCTTAAAGTGATTGTTACAGGATATATTATATTATAAATAAATATGTATTGAAAAGAGATAGATTGTGGGGGGTTTAGTGTGTAGGTCACTTCACAAACAGACATTATCATTTCACAAAAGATATCTCATTTGAAATGCAAGAGTTGTGCATAAGTAGAGACTTCATGTCTACAGTGATTGTACAGAAACATTGAAGAAGGCCTATGGAGACTTCACAAGTAGGTGTTAATTGGACTGATGTTGGGGAATAAATGGACAATTGTCTTTGGAGCAACAGATGTCCAGGCTCAAAAACTAATTCCGGTGCCAGCAATCTGTCTGGTTGCAGTTTGCTGTTCTAAGAGGGGTCATGTGGTTTTGCAAACAGAGAGAGAGAACATCATATGTGGTTATTTGGTGAGATAATTCAGTTGGGCAGTTCTGCAGTGGATTTTGGAGGCTGCAGCATGGTGAGCTGGTAGGCTTGTTGAAAACCCCACTTGGAAGACGGGTTGTGAGTTCTGAGTTCAGCTTGTTGAAAACCTTTGTGGTCCTTACAAGAGGAAATTGCTGGCTCAGGTGTTTAAATAAGGGAAACAAGAGGAACTCTTGTGGTGACCTGGAAGAAGAGGTTATCATTTGGAAAACCTATGGCGGGACAAGTTTCTTCGGCAAGACACTGAAGTGGTTGATCAGGAGCATATCAGTTTGTGTGTGTCCAATGAGCAACAAATCTCTCTCTCTGTCGCAGGCAAACAAGGAGCAAGCCAAGCAAGGAGCAGGCCAAGCCCAACTCAAGTGCTGAGGCCGCCAGGCATTCCACAAGTAGACCACAAAAGTCTGCTGAGAATTACAATGATGTGTTTTGTTTCAACCATGTAGTCAACAACTGAGTGTTTCATTTCCTGGCCAAGTAAAATAATATCAAGACAGCATAATCTGTTTACTTAAAATATGAAATTATGTGATTTAAGTGTGATGTATCCTTTTGAATTTTAAAATATGTCTGTGTGAACTCTGTATTTTTGGGTGTAATAATAATATTGAAAAAGGAAAGGAGATTAGCGTAAGTAGGGTTAATGAATGAGAAAACTGATTTGACCAACAGGGGATGTCTGTACAAAGTGAAGGGAGGAAAGTTTAGGGGAAACGCCAGGGGTAAGTTCCTTTACACAAGAAGTTGCGGGTGCCTGGAATGGGGGTGGAGGCTGGTAATTTAGGGGCATTGAAATATCTCTTAGACAGGCAGACGGATGGAAGAAAAGTAGAGGGTTACAGGGTTTAGAGTTTTTTTTAAGGAATATGTGGGAAGGCACAACATTGAGGGCTGAAGGGCCTGGACTGTGCATGCTGTCGCATTCAATGTTCTAAACATACTGGGATTTTTTTTCAGGGTGTCATGAGCAGAATGTATATGGGGCCACAAATGCATAGACATCCTGAAGATATCGATAACTTTATATAAAAATGCTTCTGCCCAAGGTAGGACCATGTGGTATTGGGTATAATGTAAAAGAGAAAGCAAGAGACAGCAGAAGAACATCAGCCTCATCTCACTGTTGATGCTTCCAGGCAAACAAGGAGCAGGCAGCAGGAAACAGAACAGCAACACCAGCCCTGCCTCAGAGCTCAGGGCTCCAGGCAAACAAGGACAGGCAGCAGGAAACAGAACAGCCACACCAGGCCCACCTTGGGGCTTAGGGCTCCAGGCAAACAAGGAGCAGGCAACAGGAAACAGGACAGTAACACCAGGCCCGCTTCGGGGTCAGGACTTCAGGCAAACAAGGAGCAGGCAGCAGAAAACAGAGGAACAACCCCAAGCCTTCCACAAGTAGACCACAAGAATTTGACTGGCTGACTGGGGGGATGACTGGCTATTAGCAGGTGAGAATAAATGAAATTTTTGCCATGTGATGAATTCTGGGGCTCCACAGAGATTTGAGTCTGACCCATGTCTGATGTGTGATGGGTCAGGGAATGTGTAATGGTACGATGTGGAGGGATCTTCACTCTCATCCATATCAGAGCCCTCAGATTGTGTAATGGGATAGTCCACATGGACCTCGCTGTGCATCTGACCCTGGAAGGGTGTAATAACACAGTATGGTGATACCTTCACCCTGGGTCTGACTCTGGGAGTGTGTGATGGGACATTGTGGAGGAAGTTTCACTCTGTCTCTGACCCCAGGAATGTGTGATGGGACAGTGCGGAGGGAGATTCACTCTATTTCTGACCCCGGGAGTGTGTGATGGGACAGTGTGGAGGGAGCTTCACTCTGTCTCTGACCCCGGGAGTGTGTGATGGGAGGGTGTGGAGGGAGCTTCACTCTGTGTCTGGAGTTTGCTGATCAGTTTTGAGGGGACGATGGCGTTAAATGGCAAACTGGAGTCGATAGAGGCATCTTGATGTCTGCATCTTTACTGTCCAGGTGTTCCAGGTCTTTACATAGAGCAAGTCAGGGGGCACCCGCCGTGGACCTGTTAGCGACAAGAAGTGAATTGGAACAGATCCCTGTCTCCACTCAGACTGGAGCCATCATACTTCAACACCAGCCCTTTCCCTGTGGATGAGAGGACCACTGGCTGATAATCATTTAGGCTGGTTGCCGCACTCCTCCCGGTACGACTGATGCATGTTCGGAAACAGGTGGGCACCACGCCCTTCTGGGGTGAAGATATCCAAGGGGCCAAGCACGGAAAACCTCAGCATCGGCTCGCAGCCAAATGGTGGAATTGAAAGAGCCAATTCTCTGATCGACATCAGTCACCAGAGAATTAAATCTTAGCCCACGGAGAGCACGACCTGATTGGCTCAGAATTCTCAAAGGTCCGTAAACACCACAGCATTGATGCCTATAACGTTGAGTGCCTTTTGTAAAGCACAGTGGTCGATTAGTTTCTGCTGGGTAATATTCATCAGGGAAATTTCATATTGGTTACGGACACAGCTGAGTTTTTAATCCAAAGCTTTCTATTTTGGACGTCAAAGAGATGTTATCAGGATGTGACCAGTGTAAAATTTAAAATGCGCATTACGAGGTTTAACCAACAGCCATTCTCATTTTGCAAGCATTTATTACCTGCTCTTCCTGAACAGCTCAAATACTGACAGAGCGGTGGTAACAGGCCAGATCGGATAGCTGGCAGGGGTGGGGGGAGAGAGAAAGGGGTGAGGGATAGTATGGGATGGGGGAGGGAGACGGAGAGAAAGAGACAGGGAGGGGAAGGGAGATGGCGAGGGGAAGGTGGAGGGGGAGAGAACGGGGTGAGGGGGAGAAATGGGGGGTGAGGGAGAGGAGGATGGAGTGAGGGGGAGACAGGAGGAGGAGAGAGGAGAAAGGGGAGGGGAGGGAGAGAGGGGGAAGGAGAGGGTGAGAGGGGGAAGGCAGGAGAGGGGGAGGGAGAGAGGGGGAAGGAGGAGGAAAAAGGTGAAAGGAAAAGAGGGAGGGGGAGGCAGAGAGGGGGAGGAGGGGGATAAGAGGGGGAGAGAAAAGGGGAGGAGGGGAGAAAGGTTGGAGGGAAAGAGGGTAAGGGGGAATAGGGAGAGGAAGGGGAAAGAAGGGAGAGAGAGGGGAGGAAGAGAAGGAGAAGGGGAGAAAGGTGGGAGGGGAGGGGATGGAGAGAATAGGAAGGGAGAGGGAAGAAGGAGGAAGGAGGGAGAGAAGGGGAGGGAGGAGGGGAAGGGAGATGGGGAGGGAGAGGGGATGAATCAGGGGAGGGAGAGGGAGGAGAGGGTGTGAGAGAAAATGGGGAAAGAGGGAAGAGGGAGAAGGGAGGGGAGGGAGAGACGGAGGAAAGGAGTGTGATGAAGGGAGGGAGGGATGAGTGACAGAGGAATGTGGGGGGGAGGGAGGTCAGAGGAAGGATGTAGGAAGATAAACAGTAGGGAACGTTTTGGTCGAGGCGGTGGAGAGAGACATCGAGGTGGGAAAGATCCAACACGAGTTCCGAGAGGTGTGAGTTGTTGTGGGAGGGGTGGATCACAGAGAAAGGTGCCAATGACTCAGTTAAATGTGTGAGGGATTATAAACGCTGTTTTAAATGCAGTGTCATTTGGGTGTGCAGGAGTAAGCTGCATCAAAGCCCAGGGAATGGTGGGTGGTCTCCTTCCGACACACGGAGAGACTCACCTTGCCAAACCCGGCCCGTCGACCAGCAACCCTATGGATAAAGGGTTAAGGAAAGAAGAAAATTGATGCCCCCCCACCCAACTCTGCTTCAATGTTCTCGTTGAGGATTCAACATACCACAAACCAACAAACTGCCTGTGATCTCGCCCCACTGTTCCCCAACATCCCTCCCCGTCTCTGTAAACCCCTCTAAATCCCTACCCCCATCCCTATCTCTGTAACCCCGCCATCGGTCCCCAACAACCCCCCCTCCCTGTCTCTGTTACAACCCTCCTGAACCTTACCCCTCTCCCTGTCTGTGTAATCCCTCCAGTCCCATACCCCACTCCCTGTCTCTGTAACCTCATCCGGTCCCCCTACACCCCTACCTGTCCCTGTAACACCCCTCTGGTCCCCTACACCCCTCCCTGACTTTGTAACCCCCTCTGGTCCCCTACACCCCTCCCTGACTCTGTAACCCCCTCTGGTCCCCTACAGCCCTCCCTGTCTCTGTAACACCCCTCTGGTCCCCTACACCCCTCCTTGACTCTGTAACCCCCTCCAGTCCCCTACCCCACTCCCTGTCTCTGTAACCTCATCCAGTCCCCTACGTCCCTCCCTATCTGGTGGGGGGGGGGGGTCCCTCTCTACGTGGAAGTTCCCTGTCACCAGGGAGGGAACCCTGATAAACACTGGGAGCCTGAACCCAATGCTAACCCTGGATATGGTAGGCTGCATTGATATACACAGATGCACCCCGTCCGATCCAGTCACACACTTGAGGGTGTCAGACAGATACCCAACTGTAAGGGCCAGATCTGGAATGAATCCCAGCATCCAAACCTCACTGGACAGATCCTGGTTCAAATCCTCCTTCCAGATCTTCTCGATTTCAATTAACGGGGCTTGTCTTTGACCACCCAATTTGTCATAAATAAGGTGTAATAAGCCTTTATATGGAGGTTGGAGTTCATAAAATGTATCAAGACTAATTGCCTCAGGAGTCCCAGGAAAATCAGGACTCTGAGAGTGAACAAAATGTCTAATTTGTAAATATCTATAAAAATGAGCAAAGTTAAATTTTACAACCAATTGTTCAAAAGATGCAAAATTGTTGTCAATAAAAAGTTCTTTGAAATACTTAATAGCTTAAAGGCAGAGGCTTGCAAAGAAGGTTGAAAGCTGATTAACACGGTATCCCTTTTGTGCATGGGACTGTCTGCTGCATTTTGAAGTGGTGCACAGAGTGCATATGTCTAAAGTTAAATTGTCTCATTTTTATTCAGATTCGAATCCTTGATGTGACCAATGTAAAACAGGTGATGCCTCTCTAATTTGTATGTTCTGGACCTGCCTGAGCTTAGAAACATTTGGAAAGAGGTTTTTCAAACCTTAGTGGTGATACTCAATTTAAAATGGGAACTTTGTCCTTTAATTGCTCTTTTTGGAACATGCCGAGGAGATGATGTGTTATGAAACTTCAATTCACTGCCTCATTTCATCATTGATTGCCAAGACGTGCAATGTTGATTAAATGGAAAGATAATACCCCACCTACACATAGAACACGACAGCACAGTACAGGCCCTTCAGCCCACGATGTTGTCCCAACCTACCAAAAAACAAAACCCTCCCTACCTCATAACCCTCAATTTCTCTTCCATCCATGTGCCTGTCTAAGAGTCTCCACCACCATCCCTGGCAAGGCATTCCGGGCACCCACAGCTCTCTGTGTTAAAAACTTACCCCCGATACCTCCCCTAAACCTCCCTCCGTTCACTTTGTACAGATGTCCTCTGGTGTTTGCTACTCATGCCCTAGGAAACAGGCACTGGCTGTCCACCCTGTCTCTGCCCTCTCAGAATCTTGTTGACCTCTATTAAGTCTCCTCTCATCTTTCTACGCTCCAAAGAGAAAGGTCCCAGCTCTGCTAACCTTGCCTCATAAGACATGCTTTGCAATCCTGGTGAATCACCTCTGCACCCTCTCCGTAGCTTCCACATCCTTCTGAAAATGAGGTGACCTGAACTGAACTCAGTACAGGTCATCCTCAACTTACGACCGTAAGGGTTGGTTATAAGTCAGATTCACGTGTCTTCACCAGATAGTAAAGCAATTAAAAAAAAATGTCAACAAAAGAAGCTTTGAGGAAGAATCTCAGCATATGTACAGTATTTCATTTTAACGGCAGGTGGATGTAACTCACGTAGGTCATAAGGATGGTCTCAACAGAGGTGTGCAGAGTTGCATCATGACCTCTCTACTCCTGAACTCAATCCCCTGACTCATGAATCCCAGCATCCCATCGGCCCTCTCAACCATTCTATTGACGTGTGCAGTAGCCTTGTCAGATGTATGGATGAGCACCCCAAGGACATGGACAATAGCTAAGGGATATTATGCCTTGTTTGAATTTGGATAGGGAACCAGCGATTCAAACATTAAATTCCAAATGATATGCAGCTCGTTCATGGATGGCTACCATAACCTTAAGAGTTCATGGATGGCTACCATAACCTTAAGATTTAGTCCAGTGGTTCTTTCCACTCACATCCCACTTTAAGCAATTCCTAGGCCATCGGTGCTCTGTGATCAATAAGGGGTTGTTTAAGGTGGGATGTGACTGCTGTAATCGTTCCTCATGGACTCGTTATGTGCACCATTTCAGAACTCCAAAGGAAATGGGCCAATGACAATTTTTCTCCAACAAAATATTTCAGTAACCATCGGGTCCAGAGCAGTGATTCTCAACCTTCCCTTCCCACCCACATTCCACTTTACTCATCACAGAGTACCAATGGCCTAGGGATGTCTTAAAGTGGGATGTGAGTGGAAAGAGAAAGGTTGAGAACCACTGGGTTAATCTGGAATCTTGGCCTTGTGTGGTCCCTCTCTTAGACTGTGCCACTTGGATTTATGAATGCTCATCTTCAACCTTGTTTAGGGGAAGAAGTTTTAAATTTTATTTATTGCCATGATTGT
Organism: Narcine bancroftii; assembly: GCF_036971445.1. Taxonomy (NCBI): domain Eukaryota; kingdom Metazoa; phylum Chordata; class Chondrichthyes; order Torpediniformes; family Narcinidae; genus Narcine; species Narcine bancroftii. Next base: position 196,354,037 of record NC_091473.1, read on the forward strand.
GCTTTGGAATTTGTGCTTCAAGACCAGATAATCATATTGTAGTGTGCTGTGAGAGACTGGTGGAACAGACTGGAGGTGCAGGCCGTTGGGAGTGATACAGCAGAGTGCATATTCAAACTTTGCGTGCTCGCTTATTAGGTTGGGAGTCAGACCGTGTGTTGCGCTGACGCAAGCGCACAAGCCAACTTCCATTCTGGACCGGAAGAGATGTACGCACGTCGCCATCTTTGCCGCGACTGCACTGCTGGCCACGAGTAACAAGCGGGGACGCTTCTTCGCTACAATATCTTGGTAACTTTTTTCTGGTCTTAAAGCACACTTCATAATTGTATTGTTCAACGTTTTTAAATGTAAAAACATCCATAAAAATATGTTAAAAAGAAAGGAATCCTGAGGTTTGCTTTTCCCGTGATTGAGTGCGCATCATTTGTGGCTATTTTTTTCTTCTATACTCTGGGAGAGGATAAACATTGCAGCATCTGTTCACAGCATGGACGAAGCCCTCTCATTAGCGCACTGTGTATCACTGAGGTTGGCTCCCTTCCATCTGTCCAGGTCGGCCCCTGCACCACAGTTCAAATGTTAATTCACAGCGCGCAGACACAGCCGTGGCCCAGAGCCAGAAGTAAGTGCAGTATCTGTAGCCGAGAGGTCGGGAGGTGCTGCAGTTGAGGGCACTTCCTCTCGATGTAGGTGGCATTCGGGAGGCACTGCCCCGTGCCTCTTCCTTCAACCTTGATGCAGTTGGGACAGATCTGGGGTGGGCAGGGGAGGCCGTGAGAACCTCGAACGTTGGATTTAACTTCCAGCCACGTAATCCTCAGCCATCCCACACTCAGAGCGCCCGGTTCCAAAACCATGCCTGGTTCCCTCCGCTACGTCTGTCCACTGCAATGGGGGTTGGGTTCCCCCAGTGGCCACCCATTCCAATTCTCCGCCCCGTTCGCTGGCTGATGTATCTGCCCACAGTCTCGTATACTGCCAGGCTGAGACTGCCCGCAAATTGGAGGAAGAACACCTCATCTTCTAACTGGGCTCCCTCCAACTGGATAGCATTAACATCATAGTCCCCAGTTTCTGTTAACCTCCCCCATTTTCCTTCCCTCCCCTCCCCCACTATTTCCTTCCCTCCCAGCTCTGCCTCTTCTCTTTTCCCTCTGTTTCCTTTCACGAAGCTAAAATCAATTCTCACCTCTCCTCTTATCATGTCCAGTTTACAACTTTTGGCTGTTTTTTTTTGTTGAATATTTTAGTTAAACATTTTAAACCACAACAGTAAATACATTTTGTTCAATGAAAAAAACTTTCAAACGTTATACAGGTGGTATAAAAAAACCCATCCACCACACCCTCCATGCCCCCAACTCCCCCACCCCGACCATATAAAAAGAAAGAAAATAGAGAAAGAAGGACTGGAGAAAGTCAAGGGAATAAATTATATATATTATAAAGTCTAACATTGGAGGTAACCAAGATGCGATTTTGCAAATATGGGCTCCATCTTTTCCAAAATACATATTATTTATTTTAAGCTTCTCAAGTGGAATGCAGCCACGGAATTTCTGCCTGCCAACTCTCCATCCCTAAATCGGATTCCGATTTCCAAGTTGTTGCTATATATTGCCCAGAAACTACTAAAGCAATTCTTACAAATTCAGTTTGACACATAGTTAGTTTTAACGTGGGTCTTACAGTCTTTTTTTTAATAATTTATTATTTTTCACACTGTGAACCATATCAACCAAAATACATACAAACATTTCCCTCTTAAATATACACAGTGGCATTTTCTCCCCCATTCCCCCCCCCTACCCTCGCTCCCCCCTTCCCACCCCCTTCCAAAACCAAAAAATAATCAATATATACAATTCAATAAAACCATTAAACAATGTCTTCACACAATGAAAAATAAACAAGAAAAATGTGTCATCTACTTTTATACACTGGATCAAGTCGTTTTGTCTTCTTATCATTTTAGGGGGTGGAGGTCCACGGTAGGCCCTCTCTGTTATGTTCCATGTACAGTTCCCAAATTTGTTCAAATAATGTGACTTTATTTTTTAAATTATGTTATTTTTTCCAATGGAATACATTTATTCGTTTCCATGTACCATTGCTGTATTCTCAGGCTCTCTTCTGATTTCCAAGTTGACATTATACATTTTTTTTGCTACTGCTAAGGTTATCATAATAAATTTTTTTTGCACTTCATCCAATTTGAGGCCTAATTCCTTACTTCTTATATTACTTAGAAGAAAGATCTCTGGATTTTTTTGGTATGTTATTTTTTGTGATTTTATTTAATATCTGATTTAGATCTTCCCAAAACATTTTCACTTTCTCATATGCCCAAATTGCATGTACTGTTGTTCCCATTTCCTTCTTCCAGCAAAAACATCTGATACTGTTGGATCCAATTTATTTAACTTTTGGGGCGTGATATATAACCTGTTAACCAATTATACTGTATCATGCGTAACCTTGTATTTATTATATTCTTCATAGTTCCAGAACATAACTTTTCCCATGCTTCATTTTTTATCTTTATGTTTAAATCCTTTTCCCACTTTTGTTTGGGTTTATAGCTTATTTCATAATTTTCCTTATCTTGCAGTTTGTTCGCTATAAATCTTTTGATTTATCATTGTGTCTGTAATCGCATATTCAAAGCTGCTTCCTTCTGGTAATCTCAAGCTGTTTCCAAATTTATCCTTTAAATAAGCTTTCAATTGATGATATGCAAACATTGTACCATGAGTTATTCCATATTTGTACTTCAACTGTTCAAATGTTAATAAATTATTTCTCAAAAAACAATTTTCTATTCTTTTAATTCCTTTTCTCTCCCATTCTCTAAAGGAAAAGTTGTCTTTTGTAAAAGGGATGAGCGTATTTTGTGTCAATAGTAATTTTGGTATTTGGTCATTTGTTTTTTTCCTTTCTAAGTGGATCTTCTTCCATATATTAAGTAAATGATGCAGTACTGGTGAGCTTTTATATTGTATCAGTACCTTCTCCTATATATTATCTAGTTCTATCTTAGTCCAGTCTGGTTTTTCCTTTATCTGATAAAAATCTGATAAATACCTTAATTGTGCTGCTCTATAATAATTTTTAAAATTTGGTAACTGCAAACCACCTTGGTTATAACTCTCTGTTAATTTATCTAACGCTATCCTCCGTTTCCCCCTTTCCATAAAAATTTCTTTATTAATCTCTTTAGTTCATTAAAGAATTTCTCTGTTAAGGGAATTGGCAATGATTGAAATAAGTATTGTATCCTTGGGAAGACATTCATTTTAATGCAATTTACCTTCCCTATCAATGTTAGTGGTAATTCTTTCCAATGTTCTAAGTCTTCCTGCAATTTCTTTATTCGTGGCTGATAATTTAGTTTGTACAAGTGGCTTAAATTATTATCTAACCTAATACCTAGGTATCGGATTGTTTGTGTTTGCCATTTAAATGATGATTCTTTTATAAATTCTGTATAATCTGCGTTACTCATTGGCATTACTTCACTTTTATTTGCATTGATCTTATACCCCGATACTTCTCCATACTCCTTCAATTTCTTATGTAATTCTTTTATTGATATTTCTGGTTCTGTTAAGTATACTATGATGTCATCTGCAAATAAACTGATTTTATACTCATTCTCCTTTATTTTTATCCCTTTTATTTTATTTTCTGTTCTTATCAGTTATTCCAATAGTTCTATTGCTAAAGCAAACAGTGAGGGAGATAGTGGACATCTGTGCCTAGTTGACCTACTTAATTTAAATTGGTTCGATACATATCCATTTACTCTCACCTTCGCCATTGGACCCTTATATAATGCTTTAATCCAATTAATATATTTTTCTGGTAGATTGAACCTCTGTAATACTTTGAATAAATAATTCCATTCTACTCTGTCAAAGGCTTTTTCTGCATCTAAAGCAACAGCCACTGTTGGCTTGTTATTTCCTTGAACTGCATGAATTAGATTAATAAATTTACAGACATTATCTGCTGTTCGTCTTTTCTTAATAAATCCAGTTTGATCTAGTTTTACTATTTTAGGTGCACAATCAGCCAATCTGTTTGCTAATAATTTTGCTATTATCTTATAATCTAGTAGAGATATTGGTCTATACGATGTTGGTGTTAGTGGATCCTTCTCCATCTTTGGAATTACTGTAATTATTGCTGTCTTACATGAACCTGGCAAGTTTTGTGTTTCTTCTATCTGATTCATTACTTCCAGGAGAAGAGGAATTAGTAAATCATTAAATGTTTTATAGAATTCTATTGGGAATCCATCCTCTCCAGGCATTTTATTGTTTGGCAGCTTTTTTAATATATCCTGCACTTCCTCTATTTCAAATGGTTTTATCTGTTTTGTTTTGTTCCTCCAATTTCGGTGGTTCAATTTTAGCTAAAAACTCTTCTATTTTATCATCTTTCCCCTCGTTCTCAATTTGGTATAATTGTTCATAAAATTCAATCTCCATTGGATTATATGTAATTTGTTTGTCCTTTTTCCTTGATGCCAATACAGTTCTTATAGCTTGTTCTGATTTAAGTTTCCAGGCTAATATTTTGTGTGCTTTTTCTCCCAGTTCGTAATACTTTTGCTTTATTTTTATTATGTTCTTCTCCACCTTGTAAGTTTATAATGTTTAGTATTTTAATATTTTGTCCGCTAATTCTCTCCTTTTTGTTATATCATCCCTTTTTACTAATTCCTTTTCTGTACTTACTATCTCCCTTTCCAACTGCTCTATTTCCCGATTGTAGTCCTTTTTCATCTTAGTTACATAACTTATTATCTGACCTCTAATGAAGGCTTTCATTGCGTCCCATAATATAAATTTGTCTTTCACTGATTCTGTATTTATTTCAAAGTACGTTTTAATTTGGCGTTCAATAAACTCTACCTTTTAAGTAGCATGGAGTTTAACCTCCATCTATATGTTCTTGGTGGGATGCCCTCCAGTTTTATTGCTAATAACAGGGATGAATGATCAGACAGTAATCTAGCTTTATATTCAGTTTTCCTAACTCTCCTTTGAATATGGGCTGACAACAAAAACATATCAATCCTTGAGTAAGTTTTATGCCTACTCGAATAATATGAAAATTCCTTCTCCCTTGGGTGCTGCCTCCTCCATATATCCATAAGTTTCATTTCCTGCATTGATTTAACCATACATTTGGCCACTTTATTCTTTTAGCTTGTCTTTTGTCCAGTTTTATCCAACATTGGATCCAAATTAAGGTTAAAATCTCCTCCTATCAATATATTTCCTTGTGTGTCTGCAATCTTAAAAAAAATATCCTGCATAAACTTTTGATCCTCCTCATTAGGTGCATATATATTGAGTAAACTCCAAAATTCTGAATATATCTGACACTTTATCATTACATACCTCCCTGATGGATCTATTATTTCCTCCTCTATTTTGATTGGTACATTTTTATTAATTAATACAGCTACACCTCTAGCTTTTGAAATATATGATGCTGCCATTACCTGCCCTACCCAGTCTCTCTTTAATTTGTTATGTTCCGCTTCAGTTAAATGCGTTTCCTGCACAAATGCTATATCTATATTTTTCTTTTTTTCAGTAAATTTAATAGCCTCTTCCGTTTAATTTGGTTATGTATTCCATTAATGTTTATAGTCATATAATTCAACACGGCCATCTCATACCCTGTTTACATCTCATTTCCGCTTCCTCACCATCACCATCCCCCTTTTCCCCATTTTCAACTCTCAGTTATCCCTTTTTAAACTCAATGTATGACAACACATTTAAAACATAAAATATTTCAACAACTCCCATATCTAATATTCCCTTAGCCCCAAATGTCCCCCCCCCCCACTCTGAGTTGCCCCTTATCCCTTGCCGGGCAACCACAACTCCCCTCTCCTTTTGGATTGTGATCCTGCTTGCAAGCGTCAACTGATTTCACTGTGACAGTTATTCTTTCCCACCCAAACACCCCCCAAAAAGACTTTTTTTTAACACATTTAGCAAAGTTCATCCTCTTTTTTCCCCCTTACTTTCTTCCTTCCCTTTTCTTTCCCTTCTTTAGTTCTTACATATAGATTATTTTTACATCTTTATATATATTTTATCACTGTTCTTCATTCTTGTTACATCTCTTCATCTCTCCTTCTGTCCTGCAAATGTTCTGCAAATTCTTATGCTTCCTCCGGATCTGAGAAGAGTCTGTTTTGCTCCCCAGGGATAAATATTTTAAGCACAGCTGGATGTCTTAACATGAATTTATAACCTTTTTTCCTTAGGATCGATTTTGCTGTATTAAACTCATTCCTCTTCTTTAAGAGTTCAAATCTTATGTCAAGGTTAAAAAAAATGTTTTGACCCTTGTATTCCAATGGTTTATTTTTTTCTCTAATTTTATTCCTTGCCCGCTCCAGTATATTTTCTCTTGTTGTATATCTCAAAAATTTTACTAAGATGGATCTTGGTTTTTGATGTGCCTGTGATTTTGGTGCTAATGCTCTGTGAGCCCTTTCTATTTCCATTTCTTCCTGCATTTCTGTCATTCCCAGGACCTTCGGGATCCATCTTTTTATAAATTCTTTCATGTCTGTGCCTTCTTCATCTTCCTTCAGGCCCAATATTTTTATGTTGTTTCACCTACTATAATTTTCCAACATATCAATTTTCTGAGATAACAACTCTTGTGTCTCTTTAATTTTTTTGTCACTTTCTTCCAATTTTCCTCTTAAGTCGTTTACTTCCATTTCTACAGCCCTTTCTCGTTCTTCCACATTTCCTATTCTTTTCCCTATTTCTGTCATGACTAGTTCTAATTTTTGCATTTTAACTTCTGTTCTTTTCATTTTTCTTTTAATTGCATTAAATTCTAATGACAACCATTCTTTTAATGATCTAATTTGTTCTTGAAAAAGAACTTTATCTATATTCTGTCCATTTGTTTTACCTTCTATCTCTCTGTGAAGATCTTGGTCTTCTCCTTCCTCTTCTTCTGTGCCTGCACCTGTGTTTGTGTCTTCTTCTTCTCTTCCTTGTATCTGTGTCTCTTCTGACTTTCCTGATGAGTTGCTTGTCTCATTTTGCTGGGCTTCTTCTTGCTTGGCTTCTTGCTGTTGGTCCTCTCCTTCTGGGCCACTCATCTGTTGGGCCTCCTGCTGCTGCTCTTCTTTCCTTTCACTCCCTTTCCTGTCACTTTTTTCTTCTTCCAGCTGAGACCCCTGGTGTTGGGCATCCTTCAACTGGTCGCGTTGTGTTTGCCCGCTCCTTGGCTGAGCCCCCCTCCCGTCGGTGTTTTCCTTCTCCTTAGTAAGCACACTGCGCACTTTTGATTGGCTCAGAGAGCCATTTTTTGCAGTCCAGCAGTCGGGGGGGGGGGGGGGGTGTCACAACTCTGCGGGGTCATCACCAACCTCGGAGAACGAGCTCTCTTCTCCACGACGGCTCCCTGTTTCTTCATGCAGGTAAGGCCTTCTCTTTTCTCTTCCGGTGTCTTTTCTTCTTTTTTTCCCGTTCTTTTTACCTTTTTACCTTCTTGGGTGCCATTTTCTTTCTTTTCTCTACAACTTTATCTTTTATTTGTTATGTTTTGTATTTCTTGACTTTGTATTTTCTTCACTTTATTTCTTCTTTTCTGGAGAGGGCTGGTATTTCCCTACCGGACACTACTCCATCATGTGACTCCTGGGTCTTAAAGCCTTGAGAGCAATGGATCCTGTGGAAACTTGAAGGCCCCGCTCTTAATTTCACCCCCCCACAAAAAAATTACCAACTTCCACCTAAAACTTTAGGACACTGCCAAGTTGGAATGCAAAAATGATCCAATCACTCGTCCACATCTGGTAGGTACAGGGTTCAATCTTTGTCGTTTTTCAGGAGTCGGATTTAACTGATGCCAAAAAATTATATTGAACCAGCCAATATCTAACACTTACAATTTTTGTCACATTCTCGTTACATAGTTTTAATTCAATCTTTCTTGTCTAGTTGCCTATTTAGGGCTACTTCCCATTCAGACTCGATTTATGCACCCTTATTTTGGGGGCTTTCCTTTGAAGTGAATTATATATATACTTTCATTACCATTGTGAATCAATAATTCCAACCCATGCCAACTTGGCAGGATCAAGTTCAGACCTACTTTATCAGTCAAAAAGGCCTTAACCTGATAATAGCGAAGGAAGATATTATTCGGCACATTAAACTTGTTCATCATTCGTTCAAATGCCATGAAATTTGCAGCTTCAAAAAAAAATCCTCTAACCTGCTCTATGATTGGGAAGGGATTGCTTAAGGTGGGATGTGAGTGGGAAGGGAAATTTGAGACCCAATTGTTACTGAAGTATTTGTCTGGAGAAAAATTGTCATTTTAGGCCCATTTCCTTTGGAGTTATGAAATGGTGCATATAATGAGTCAATGAGGTATGATTAAAACAATAGGTTTCAAACTTTCTTTCCAGCCACCTTAAGCAATCCCTTACTCATCACAGAGCACCGATGCCCTCGGGATTACTTAAGGTGGGAGGTGAGTGGAAAGAAAAGGGTTGAGGACCACTGCTCGATCCTCACAATACCTGTCCGCATCAAAAATTGATTATCCATAGATTATCTTTATTTTGAATATTTTATTTTAGTTTTCACTGATTTACAAAATCTAATAAGCAAAGCCTTTCATGTTCCCAAAATCCATATTTGTACCAACAACCCCCCGCCACCCACCACAGTGAATACATTCCAAAATCTTATCTCGATTCCACTCGTGATGGGGCACACAACCCCTATCAAAACCTGTTATGAGAAGAAATCAGAAAATCAAAGAAAAGAAATAGAAATAACCTGAGAAATGGCAGGTGCGTCGTCCGAACCAAGTCCCGTTTCCGTCATCACAGCTCTGGCCGTACTGGGATCATTTAACCTTATCCCTATTGAAAATGGGGTGGTGAGAGGGGGAGGGGGTTTCAATATATCTGAGAAGCAATGTACAGCAAGTAAGGTTGCCACACTCTGCTGAATGGGTCATGATTCCTCCATAGGTTCGATGGGAGTTTCTCTAAGGGAACATGACCTTCCATTTCCATATTCCATTGTGTGGTATTTAGCTGGGAGTCAGACTTCCATGAAACCGCTACACGCTTCCTGGCTGCTGCCAAAGCAACCTTTAGAAACCAAATTTGGAATTTAGTCAGTCTAAACTGCACTTCTCCAACATTCTCCAAGAGGAACAGGCTCCGGGTCCTGTGGAAAATCTACTCTTGTGATTTTTTTTTAGAACATCCTCTAGTTCTTCCCAAAAAAGGCCTCACCTTTGAGCCCAACCAGGTACACTGGACAAAAGTTCCCACCTCCACCCCACAGTTCTGAATTCTCTGACTTTGATCTGTGCAGTTTCTAAGGTTCAACTGGTGCAGGAGGTTAGACTGCACCATCCTGTACCTGGCGTAGATGACCTCCCGTCACACTGGTCCTGCCACCACTCTTCTTCGATTGTTGTACGCAAGTCCAACTCCCATCTCTCCCTCAACCTTTGTCAGCCTGGTTTTGGACCCTCACTTTGGAATATGTTATGCATCTTCGACATAAATTTACACACATTCCCCTTTTGAATTAGAATCTCCATGTGGCATAAGTCGATTTTGACATAAAGACTTTTTTTCTCAAAACCAAACCTTTCACACGTGTTTCATCATCAAAGTTATTGCATCATTCAATCAAATGTTTCAAAATAGGTGGATCCCACTTCCTGCCAACAACTTAGAATTCCATTTATAAATAGACTCCTGCAAATTTATTTCTCCCAAACCAAACAATACATTAATAAATCTCAACTGGGCAGCCTTGTAATCATTCTTATAATGGGAAAGTTGTAGACCCTCCCCCAACTCAAACTTCCAAGTCAAGTTTTGCAAAGAAACTCTCACCATTTTCCCTTTCTGTAAAAACCTTCTAACATTCATATTCAAATCCGTAAAAAAATAAAATTTGGTGGGTGGGGGGTGGAATTGGAATCGGGATTAACTGAAAAAGATATAAATATTGTACTCTAGGAAAAATATTCATCTTAATAAAATTTACTCTCCCGACTAAAATTATAGGTAGGGTGTTCCACTTATTCAAATCATCAATAATTTTATTAAGTTATTTAATTTATATAAATTATTCAAATCCTTATCTACCCGAATGCCTAAATATTTAATTCCAGCATCTGGGCCACTTAAACTAAGTGGCCTTTCTACACTGAGTATAAGTCACCCTCAACTAAAGACATCATTTCACTTTTGTCGCAATGAATCTTCTACCCGAGATTCTTGCCCATAATCTTCTAATCTTGTATGCAACTGACACAGAGAATTCATAGAATCTGTCAAATAAACAAAAACATTATCAGCAAACAAATTTATCCTTTATACCAGTGGTTTTCAACCTTTTTCTTTCCACCCACATCCCACTTTAAGTAATTCCTAATCCCTAGAATTCAGGAGAATGAGGATGGGATCTCATTGAAATATTTTGAATATTGAAAGGCGTGGAGTCCAGGACAAGAGGGCACAACTTCAGGATTGAAAGACGTCTGCTTAGATTTGTTAGATTTGGGGAAATTTCTTCAGCCAGAGGGTAGTGAATCTGTGGACTTTGATGCCATGGACAGTTGTGAAAGCCAGGTCAGATTTAAGACAGAGATTGATAGGTTCTTGATTAGCCAGGGGTTCAAAGATTATGGGGAGAAGGCCAGGCAATGGGGCTGAATGGTGAAATGGATTAGCTTGTAATTAAATGGTGGGGCAGACTCGATGGGCTGAATAGTATGTTTGTGCTCCTATGTCTTGTGGTCTTAACCCCTTCAAGCGCCCTTGTACATTCCATATCTCCATGACGCAGTGTCTGAAGCAAGCCACTGAACTGACTGGACTCCCCCTCCCCCCCACCCCGCCTTCGTGTTTCATGGGAAAATCATGGATTTCCCTTCCATTTTCACACTCACTGTAAGGGCCAGGGTTCCATCGCTCCTCACCATTGCATGAGTGCATTCTTCCACCGTGAGAGTTGGGGACAAGTATTATAACCACGTTCTTGTCTTCCCATGATGCGAAAGAATTTGTGGTCATAGTGATGGGTGAGGTTGCTGACCCACCGTGACTCCCGTACAGCCCAGATCTTTTGGAAGACGGGTCCTGGCAGATTAATGGTATAAAACAATGGTCCACAACAGGAGGGGGAAGGTCTTGCACTGACTGAAGTCCTGCTGACTCAGTCCTCCTTGGAGCACCCCGCCCCATATTCCCCACGTCAAAACGAGAGTCCAAGAGGTGAGTCCTTTACCCGGACGGTGAGACAGCAGAGCGATGAACAAAGATCCCTGGACGCTTCCCTGGCAATCTGTCAGAGCCTCCCGAACTCCTTGTAGGTGAGGCCAAGGCTCCCAGGTCTTTGCGACATCTCCAAAATGTCACCAACAACTGACGGCCGAGCTGATCAGTGAGGAACCAGCGGCAGAGTCACCGATCTTAAACGTTTAACGAGCAGATCGGGCGAAGGATCATCGTCCCACAGTGGAGTGAATCCACCCTGGAAAACTGCCAGCTAATTGGAGGCAGCAGGACTTCACACGCAAGCAGCAGATTCTTCTGGACAAGACATTTGCTTGAGGACTCCCCCACCACACACACAAAACCTCCTCCCCATTTAAATCCCATTTCAGCCATTTGATCATTTATCTTCCTCAGTCTTCCTGTCCAGCAGACTGTGACTTCTGCACCGCCTCTCCCACAGTGCAGTGCTCCCTCAGTACCGCCCCTTCCACAGTGTGGAGTCCCCTCACTACCACCCCTCCCACAGTTCGGAACCCCCTCACTCCCACAATGTACAGCAGCTGTTTAAGAGGCCAGGTCTGGAGAGGGGGAGATGTTCTCAAGGTAGGATTGTGGGTCCAGTTTCCATGTCTCCCACCAACCCTGGCAGCGCTGAGGGCATCTTCTTCCATTGACCACTCTCACCTCAGTCAGCTTCATGAAAAGGAAGAGGAGTAGAAGCCCGTCACCCCTCCACTTCCTCAGGAGTTTGTAGAGGTCCAGAAACCCTTGCAAATTTCTACAGAGGTGTGGTGGGAAAGTGTGTCGACTGGCTTAATCATGGTCTGGTTCGGGGGAACACCAACACCCCCTGAGCAGAAAGTCCAACAAAATGTAGTGTTCACAGCCCAGGACATCACAGGTAAAACCCTCCCCACCATCAGGAACATCTACAGGGAATGCTGCCGTTGGAAGAGCAGCAACAACCATCAAGGACCCGCCCCACCCAGTACATGCTCTGTTCTTGCTGCTGCCATCGGGAAAGGGGTCTTGGTGCCACAAGACTTGCACCCACCAGGTTAAGGAACAGCTGCCACCCCTCCGCTGTCAGACTCCTTAACAGCAAACTCAATCAGGGACTTGTTTAAGGATTCTTACTTGTGCACATTATTGATTTTTTTCTCTCTGTATTGCACAGTCAGTTTGTTTACATTTATTTATGTGGGCACTACCAATAAGTGGTCATTCTGGCTGGCCCACAGGAAAAATAATCTCAGGGCTGTATGTGATGTCGTGTATGTACCCTGACAATAAATTGGAAATCTGAACAACGGTATCCAGAAGGCAGGAATAAACCATCGTCACACTGGGGAATGGCTCATGTCAAACAGGTGGGCTCAAATCAAGTGTTTGTTGCTGGAGAGAGGCTCTGTTGCCATCTCTGAGTCATCTTTTGCTGGAAGGAAACTCATTCCAAACAGCCTGTCAATCTGACTTCCACCAGGGGGCAGCTCTCATGGCATCTCACACACATACCGGGGGCTGGGAGCTCACTACAGTGACAGAGATATCCCTCATTTGTGTGAATGGCATGAGACTGCATCTACAGGCGCATGCGTAGGAGACTGCATACATGGGCAGGAGTGTAGGGACCGTGTATACACGGGCGTGTGAGAAAGTGGAAATGTGTGTGGAAGTAAGAGTGCATGAAGGTATGTGACACTTACTGGAGGATATAGCAAGTGCGGTAGGTGGAGGGGAGCAGGTGGATGTTGTTTCTCTGGATTTCCAGAAGGTGTGCGATAAGATGCCTCATAAAAGACTTGTACTGAAGGATGCATGGAGTTGGGGGGGGGGGTGATGTGGGAAGAGGATCGGTTAACCAATAGAAAGAAGAGAGTTGGGGTACAGGGGTATTTTTCCATGGGCGATTGGGGTGCCGCAGGGGTCACTGCTGGCCCTTCAACTGTTGTACATTAACGATCTGGAAGAGGGGACAGGGCGTCGTGTGTCTACATTTGCTGATGACTATAAATTGGGTGGAAAAGCAAATTGTACAGAGAATGTGGGGAGTCTGCAGAGGGATATCAATGTTAAGTGAGAAGGCAAGGATCTGGCAGATGGAGGACGATGTTGGCAAATGTTAGGTCATCCACTTTGAAAGGAAAAATGGAAGATCAGATTATTATTTAAATGGCAGGTGATTGCAGTGTGCTGCCATGCAGAAGGACTTGGGAGGGCTTGTGCATGAATCGCAAAAGGTTGATTTGCAGGTGCAGCAGGTTATCAGCAAGGCAACTGGAACGTTGGCCATTTCTGGAGGGACTGAATTTAGGAGCAGGGAGGTTGTGCAAGTTCCGCATATGTAATTAGTAAGCCTTAGACAGAATGAGCAAGTTCTGCTAAGAGTTAGTAAGCCCTGAGGGTTGGGAAGGTGTGAATAAGGACAAGGCAGGTGAATAAGGACACAGACAGGATATCCCCTGGTCCTCCAAGTTCTCAGAAACAGCACGTAGACAGACAGGATTGCCTAATGCCAAACTTATCCAGGAGGCAGAAGAATGGTAGGGGTTGGGGGGGAGGGTACCTCTACACTGAAATGAACTGTATAAAAGTTAGGTGAGCCCCAGTATGTTTGTGTATTCCCAGGGTAAGGGGAAGCACCCAACTTTGCATTGTTGTGTAATAAATGTTCTTTGTTCTCAATTTTTGTCTCAAGCAAATTCTGTGAAGGTACTTCTGTTTCGCACAAATGGGGGCTCGTCCGGGATCCCACTCCCTCCACTGACAGAGTGCCCGACGACGAGGGTAGGTGCACCCCGGCTGATTCAGCTGGACTCACGGACGACGGGTGACTGGTCAGTGGATGAAGCGATTGATATCCGAGAAGAGGCATTGAGAACAAACGACGGGAGGACATTAAGGAAGCGCGCTAGGAATAGCTATTGGATCCCGGTAAGAGGAATTTTACTTACCTGTTAGTATGGGAGGTGTGAGTAGCAAGGGAAATAGTCCTAAGGAAGGATGGGACGATCAGATAACTAAGCAAAGACTGTTAGGATTAATGCTATCTGATTGGGGTGCGGGGAGAACCCACGGGAAAGACAAACAGACCATGGTCAGGTATTGCTGTCTGGAATGGGTTAAAAACCCGATAAAAGGGAATTCGGTATATTGGCCAAAGTTCAGATCCGATGAGGACTGGATGTGTCAGGCATTAAACATCTGGCTCTATCAAAATCAAAGAGATAATATTGAGAGCAGAGAATATGCAGCCTGCTGGCTCAGTGGATCGGTTGATCAACTGGCTTTGAATGAAAAGGAATGTAAGGACAAGAAGGATGAGGAACCTTTTGTCCCTGAAACACAAGGATGGGATGTGTTACATTCCCTTCCTCCACCTTATGCTCCTCCAATGCTGGCTCCTATCTTTCCCCTCTCTCCTATGCTCTACCCTTCTTCACCTTCCCCTCCTCCCCCACAGTTAAAGAAAGGAGAAGAAAGTAGGGGTGGTATGATGACCCATTCACAAAGTACTAGATTACCACCTCAATTGACAAGAGAGGGAGGAGACTTTGATTCAAAACAGTGTGAGACCCTCCGGGAGAGAAGGGTAGAGCCCTTTGATTCATTTCCTGGAGAGCAGGAATCTAGACATTATAAAGGAGAGGATAAGTCAGAAATTAACTGGATGAGACCTTTACGGGAAGTTCCCATGGGAGGGGGTTTCGGTTTTGTAAATGTGCCCCTGACTAGTATGGAGGTGCGTAATTTTAAGAGAGAATGCTCAATAAACAGAAAGGAAAGGCTAAGATTTTGATGCAGGCAGTCAAGGAAGTCGTGGAGGGACAGCAAGGAAAGGGTAGGGGCTGTGTGCCAGCTCCTGGACATTGGGAGGAGCGCCGGGAGTGGGAGAGTAGAGACCAGAGCAGGGGCAAGGGTAGAGGGGAATTCCGGGGACGACGACCGTTCCTGGGACCTCGTGGTAATCCCAGTAGGAATTGGGAAACAGGAGCATTAGTTTGCTACCATTGTAAAAAGGAGGGACATTTTAAGAGAGAATGCCCAATGCGAGCCAGGGAGACGCGATCTTACGCACTGATGGAAGCAGATTATGAATAGGGGGGTCACGGTTCTCAGTCAATACACACCATGGGGCTGCACGGAGAACCATTGGTAAATTTAAGCATAGGACCCCACAGTGACAAGATGACCTTTTTAGTAGATTCTGGGACAGCCCGGTCTAGTATTTTACAACCACCCGAGGGTGTTAAGATAGAGGGGACAGTGATGATTTCGGGAGTAAGAGGAAGAGATTTTACGGTCCCTGTATTAAGGGATGTAAGAATACAAATGGGAGAGAAGATAGTAACGGAGGACATTCTACTAGTTCCCCAAGCTGGAGTTTGTTTGTTAAGATGAGATTTACAGGACCAATTGGCTATCGGCACCAGACCACAGGAATCAGGTATCGGGGTTCAATTGTATGTATTAACCGAGGAGGATCGGGAACTAATAAATCCTGGAGTATGGGCAAAAAGAAGCAATAGAGGGGTGTTAGATATTCCTCCCCTGCAAGTTACTTTAAAAGATCCTGAGCAAGTAATTAGACGAAAGCAGTATCCAATTCCGATGGCTGGCCGAAAGGGGCTGCAGCCAGTAATTGACCAGTTGGTGAAAGATGGTGTAATCGAACCTTGTATGTCACCTTTTAATACCCCTACCCCTGAGGCTAATGACCAGTACATATCCAAATATTTAAAGGGACTTTCTGCCTCTCTATACGAATTAAAACGGAAGGGTTTATTAGCTCAAAACCCACCCCTGGAGCATCCTATTCATTTTATTAAATCTGGTGATTGGGTATATGTAAAAGCATGTCAAGATCACCAACTAAAACCTGTCTGGGACAGCCCCTATTGTGTACTTTTGATTACAGACATTGCAGTGCGAATGAAAGAAAAGGAGTGGACTCACATAGAACAAATTAAACAAGCTGCTGATCCACGGACTAAAGACATTGATAATCTACCCACCACCTGGCGTGCAGTCCTTCATCCTTCTGATCTGAAAGTTACACTACGCCAGGAAAAAGTGCTGTAATGTTCTTTTTACCATTTGCTGTTTTGTTTACTTGTTGGTTCCCAATTTTTGGGACATCACTAAATTACTCACAATGTATTAAGTCCTCCTGGAACAGGGGCAGCAGAGGTGACAATTATTTACCTTTAGAATATAGACAGGGCACAGGTATAGAGTATAGTCATAGTGGGGTATGGGTTAAAATAGGATCCCAACATGGACCAGGGGGACAGAATGGCCCTAGGGGAGTAGATTTGATTTGTATTTTGGCCTCTACAGGTATTAAAAAGAGGAGTTTTAAAGAGATAGCACAAAGAAGATGGTGGGACAATGACAGACAGAATGTTAGTCAGGATTGTACATGTAGCAGAGATAGAGTGAATACAGATGCTAATGTTCACAGACAGGCTGCAACTCACAGGTTCTGTGATACTTACGCTAATGTTCGCAGACAAGCTGCAACTCACAGGTTAAGTGACAAGAAACACCCCTCCCCAACTTGGTTTCCTGTAAATCATCCTTTGGGTCACACAGATATTTGGAATGTTAAGAACCACCACTGTAATGGGAGTCCCAGTTGTAAACGACGTAAGCTGCTCCAGAACACCACAGCTGCTTGGCATTTAAATCGTTTAATCAGACTCCAGCCTTGGAGATCATCACCGAACAGACAGTGATGGCCCTGAATTTATGGGCTGAAGAAAGACGACAGATACGAGCCACAGTTCAACAAAACCACCTGGCTCTCAATTACTCGTTGGCTGCTGAAGGCAGCGTTTGTGAAAGACTTGTTAATGACAATGCTCACAACGGTCAGGCGGTTAAAGACACTTCTTCAGGAGTTCGAAAATCTTCCCATGCCCAGCTTCAGACTTGGCAACCTTGGTCCGGTGTGGGATGGACTAGACTTTTTATTGGTAACTGGAGTCTGATATCCACAGCCCTTATAGCAGCTGGACTCGCTATTCTGGCCATTATGGTGCTCCCCTGCCTAAAGACTTGTGTGCAGTATTTAATTCTACAGACCCCTCGTCAGATCACTATAACCCAAAGGATTTATGTTTCCCAAATTCTGTCTGATGATGCTGAGACTGCAGTTCGTTTACGGACTTGCTGGGAAAAAAGACCAAGTTTACAAGTAATACATTCCAGTTGAGAATTCACGAAGCGTAGCTAAAAGAAAAGTGAGGATTGTGAGAGATGAGTAAAACTAATATGAAAATCTTTGGCTTGGCTTCGCGGACGAAGATTTATGGAGGGGTAATGTCCACGTCAGCTGCAGGCTCGTTTGTGGCTGACGTCCGATGCGGGACAGGCAGACATGGTTGCAGTGGTTGCAAAGGAAAATTGGTTGGTTGGGGTTGGGTGTTGGGTTTTTCCTCCTTTGTCTTTTGTCAGTGAGGTGGGCTCTGCGGTCTTCTTCAAAGGAGGTTGCTGCCCACCGAACTGTGAGGCACCAAGATGCACGGTTTGAGGCGATATCAGCCCACTGGTGGTGGTCAATGTGGCAGGCACCAAGAGATTTCTTTAGGCAGTCCTTGTATCTCTTCTTTGGTGCACCTCTGTCACGGTGGCCAGTGGAGAGCTCGCCATATAACACGATCTTGGGAAGGCGATGGTCCTCCATTCTGGAGACGTGACCCACCCAGCGCAGCTGGATCTTCAGCAGCGTGGATTCGATGCTGTCGGCCTCTGCCATCTCGAGTACTTCGATGTTAGGGATGAAGTCCCTCCAATGAATGTTGAGGATGGAGCGGAGACAACGCTGGTGGAAGCGTTCTAGGAGACGTAGGTGATGCCGGTAGAGGACAAATGATTCGGAACCGAACAGGAGTGTGGGTATGACAACGGCTCTGTATACGCTAATCTTTGTGAGGTTTTTCAGTTGGTTGTTTTTCCAGACTCTTTTGTGTAGTCTTCCAAAGGTGTTATTTGCCTTGGCGAGTCTGTTGTCTATCTCGTTGTCGATCCTTGCATCCGATGAAATGGAGCAGCCGAGATAGGTAAACTGGTTGACCGTTTTGAGTTTTGTGTGGCCGATGGAGATGTGGGGGGGGGGGGGGGCTGGTAGTCATGGTGGGGAGCTGGCTGATGGAGGACCTCAGTTTTCTTCAGGCTGACTTCCAGGCCAAACATTTTGGCAGTTTCCGCAAAACAGGACGTCAAGCGCTGAAGAGCTGGCTCTAAATGGGTAACTAAAGCGGCATCGTCTGCAAAGAGTAGTTCACGGACAAGTAATGAATAAAGCCAATATGAATAGGATAAAGGGTAGATAATAGAATGTAGGAAGTAAAGTTAGTCTGAATAAGATAAGGGTCTTCTAGCCTTAGAGAGAGAGAGTCAGCAAGTTCTGCATATGTAATTAGTAAGCCTTAGATAGAATTAGCAAGTTCTGCATATAAGAGTTAGTAAGCCCTGAGGGTTGGGAAGGTGTGAATAAGGACAAAGGCAGGTGAATAAGGACAATGACATGATGGGACACAGACAGGATACCCCCGGTCCTCCAAGTTCACAGAAACAGCACGTAGGCAGACAGGATTGCCTAATGCCAAACTTATCCAGGAGGCAGAAGAATGGTAGGGGTTGGGGGGGAGGGTACATCTACACTGAAATGAACTGTATAAAAGTTGGGTGAGCCCCAGTATGTGTGTGTATTCCCAGGGTAAGGGGAAGCACCCAACTTTACAATGTTGTATAATAAATGATCTTCGTTCTCAATTTTTGTCTCGAGCAAATTCTGTGAAGGTACTTCTGTTTCTCACAGGGCTGAGGGAAAGAAGAAGTACCGAAGAGCCTCAGGCACTGAAGGCTTCCCGATCAAAAGTTTGGATCTGGTGTTCGGGTTAGCAGCCTCTTTTAAACCAGAGCACCTGAGCAGCCACCCTGAGTGTATTATTTTATATTTTACCAACAGGATACCTGGACTTGCCTGGGAAAATAAAGCACTCAGTTGTTGACAATATGGTCAAAACAAAATACACAAAAACCTTCATGGTACTTCTCCATAAATATATTTTTTATGCTTCCTGCTGCTTGTTCCTTGTTGGCCTGGAGTCCTGAGCCTTGAGGTAGGTGTGGCATTGCTGTTCTGTTTCCTGCTGCCTGCTTCTTGCTTGCCTGGAGCCCTGAGCACTGAGGTGGGCCTGGCATTGCTGTTTTCTTTCCTGCTGCCTGCTCCTTGTTTGCCTGGAGTCCTGAGCCCTGAGTGTGCCTGGTATTGCTGTTCTGTTTTCTGCTGCCTGCTCCTTGTTTGCCGGAATTCTGAGCCCTGACGTGGGCCTGGAATTGCTGTTCCGTTTCCTGCTGCCTGCTCCTTGTTTGCCAGGAGTCCTGAGCCCTGAGGTGGGCCTGGCATTGCAGTTCTGTTTCCTGCTGCCTGCTCCTTGTTTGCCTGGAGTCCTGAACCCTGAGGCAGGCCTGGCATTGTTATTCTGTTTCCTGCTGCCTGCTCTTTGTTTGTCTGGAGTCCTGAACCCTGAGGTGGGCCTGGCATTGCAGTTCTGTTTCCTGCTGCCTGCTCCTTGATTGCCTAGAGTCCTGAGCCCTAAGGCGGGCCTGGCTTTGTTGTTCTGTTTCCTGCTGCCTGCACTTTGTTTGTCTGGTCTCCTGATCCCTGATGTGGGACTGGCATTGCTGTTCTGTTTCCTATTGCCTGGTCCTTGCTTGAGTGGAGCCATGAGCACTGAGGTGGGCCTGGCATTGCTGTTTTCTTTCCTGCTGCCTCCTCCTTGTTTGCCTGGAGACCTGAGCTCTGAGTGTGCCTGGTATTGCTGTTCTATTTCCTGCTGCCTGCTCCTTGTTTGCCGGAGTCCTGAGCCCTGACGTGGGCCTGGCATAGCTGTTGTTTCCTGCTGCCTGCACTTTGTTTGCCTGGAGTCCTGAGCCCTGAGGTGGGCCTGGCATTGCTGCTCTGTTTCCTGCTGCCTGCTCCTTGTTTGTCTAGAGTCCTGAGTCCTAAGGGGGGCCTGGCTTTGTTGTTCTGTTTCCGGCTACCTGCACTTTGTTTGTCTGGTCCCCTGATCCCTGATGTGGGCCTGGCATTGCTGTTCTGTTTCCTATTGCCTGGTCCTTGCTTGACTGGAGTCCTGAGCCCTGAGGTTGGCCTGGCATTGCTGCTCTGTTTCCTGCTGCCTGCTCCTTGTTTGTCTAGAGTCCTGAGCCCTAAGGGGGGCCTGGCTTTGTTGTTCTGTTTCCGGCTACCTGCACTTTGTTTGTCTGGTCCCCTGATCCCTGATGTGGGCCTGGCATTGCTGTTCTGTTTCCTATTGCCTGGTCCTTGCTTGACTGGAGCCCTGAGCACTGAGGTGGGCCTGGCATTGCTGTTTTCTTTCTTGCTGCCTGCTCCTTGTTTGCCTGGAGTCCTGAGCCCTGAGTGTGCCTGGTATTGCTGTTCTGTTTCCTACTGCCTGGTCCTTGCTTGACTGGAGTCCTGAGCCCTGACGTGGGCCTGGCATTGCTGCTCCGTTCCCTGCTCCCTGCTCCTTGTTTGTCTAGAGCACACATGTCAAACTCTGGCCCGTGGGCCAAATTTGGCCCGTGATATCATTATATTTGGCGCGCAAGATCATATCAAAAATGTATTAGAGGTGGCCCGCTGGCCACCGCGCCAGTATAGCGCATGCACAGTAACTGCTGTGTCCCAGGGTGAGAGAGAGAGAGAAAAATCCTGGTCCTTAAAAAGTAGTGGTGGGTGGTTTTATAAACACGCTATCGTGTCCACCCACCCACACCCCCCCACCGCAGCGCGGCCTGGCCGGTGTCAGGGGAAGCCAAGGCCGCTTCCCAGCGCCTGGAACCCCAGTGGTATAGCGTTTCTTGGAGCTGCAGATGGAGTCGGGACGCCGGAGGGAAGATTGGGGCTCTCAGCCGGCCGTTGGGGGCGCCGGCCGCCGGCCGCCCTGCGCCTTCCCACCTGACCAGCGGCGGGTACCTGGAGCACACATGGATGAGCGAGGCTGGTCGGGCAGGTAGGGTGGAACCCCCCGCCAATCTCTGGAGTGGCGTGGTCTGGATCGGGATTAGCTGAGCTCACCTGCTCCTCCACCGCTGACTGGGATCCCAGCGCGGTCCTGAACGCGGAGACTGCCCTGGAAAGGTCCTGGGACACTGGCACGGAAAGAAGAGCAGGGTCCGTAGAACATTACAGATCAGAAATAGGCCCTTCGGCCCTTTGACCCTACTTCGTGAAAACCCAACACTGGAGAAACTCAGCGGGTTAAACCGTATCCTTAATCCAGCAGAGAGGTACCTGACAATGTTTGGCCCTTGATCCCCCTCATCAATGTATGAGCGAATGTCTGTGGTTCTCGTAAAAACACCAGAAGGGAGAAACTCAGCAGGTCAAGGGGGGTCCGGGAGAAACTCAGCAGGTCAAGGGAGATCCGGGAGAAACTCAGCAGGTCAAGGGGGGTCTGGGAGAAACTCAGCAGGTCAAGGGGGGTCCGGGAGAAACTCAGCAGGTCAAGGGAGCTCCGGGAAAAACTCAGCAAGTCAAGGGGGGTCCGGCAGAAACTCAGCAGGTCAAGGGGGGGCTGGGAGAAACTCAGCAGGTCAAGGGGGGGTCCGGCAGAAACTCGGGGGGGCCTGACCTCGCCAAGACCGTTGCCCACTCCACCTCCCTGCCGCAGGCCGACCTGCGACTCACGGCGACGGGGCTGATGATCCGCCGAGATGCCACCCTGCAGCAAGAGCCTATGCCCCCGCACTGTCGTTGTCCAACCCGATCGCCCACAAACCCCGCCCTCCCGCACACACTCCTGAGTAAGTATTATGAACTTTAATCTCAGGATAAAACGATCTTTCAATAGTTTCATGTCACAGTGATAAATATATTCTTGGTTAAAAATTGTCCTGCACCTGGATACAAGCTCATTAGGCATAAAACTTGAAAAGTGTGTAAATCAAATGATATCTGTACCAATGGGAAAATGGCATGGCAAATAACCCAGCTAGAGTTCATGCCCACAATCAGTCATCCATTTGATTGTTTCAGGAATCATGTTATTCTCCCACATTCTCAATAGCCCTCAGATTTTACTATTCGACAGCACACTTGCAACATTGGATTAATCCTCTATAGAGAAATATTATTTAATGAATATTTTATTTCTCATTTGTTAATGCTTTTGGAAAGAGTTTAACCAAAACTATTATTAAACATTTATTTTAATAACAAAAATTTTAACATTACATATGTTGAAAGAAGAGAAAACATGCAGATGTTGTTGAAAATTTTCAATAAATATTTAGTTCGGCCCTCGACTTAGTACAAGATTTTAATTTTGGCCCTCCGTGAATTTGAGTTTGACACCCCTGGTCTAGCGTCCTGAGCCCTGAGGTGGGCCTAGCATTGCTGTTCTGCGTCCTGCTGCCTGCTCCTTCTTTGCCTGGAGTGCTGAGCTCTGAGAAGGGCCTGGGATTGCTGTTCCGATTCCTGCTGCCTGCTCCTTGTTTGCCTGGAGTCCAGAGACCTGAGGTGGGCCTGGCATTACTGTTATGTTTCTTGCTCCCTACTCCTTATTTGCCTGGAGACCTGAGCCCTGAGACGGGCCTGGCATTGCAGATCTGTTTCCTGCTGCCTGCTCCTTGTTTGACTGGAGTCCTGAGCCCTGAGGTGGGCCTGGCATTGAAGTTCTGTTTCCTGCTGCCTGCTCCTTGTTTGCCTGGAGTCCTGCGCCCTGAGGTGGGCCTGGCATTGCTGTTCTGTTTCCTGCTGCCTGTTCCTTGTTTGTCTGGAGGCCTGAGACCTGAGGTGGGCCTGGCATTGCAGTTAGGTTTCCGGCACCCTGCTCCTTGTTTGCCTGGAGTCCTGAACCCTGAGGCAGGCCTGGGTTTGTTATTCTGTTTCCTGCTGCCTGCTCTTTGTTTGTCTGGAGTCCTGACCCCTGAGGTGGGCCTGGCATTGCAGTTCTCTTTCATGCTGCCTGCTCCTTGTTTGCCTAGAGTCCTGAGCCCTGAGGCAGGCCTGGCATTGTTATTCTGTTTCCTGCTGCCTGCTCCATGTTTGCCTGGAGTCCTGAGCCCTGAGTGTGCCTGGCATTGCTGTTCTGATTCCTATTACCTGGTCCTTGCTTGACTGGAGTCCTGAGCCCTAGGTGTGCCTGGTATTGCTGTTCCGTTTCCTGCTGCCTGCTCCTTGTTTGCCATGAGTCCTGAGCCCTGAGGTGGGCCTGGCATTGAAGTTCTGTTTCCTGCTGCCTGCTCCTTGTTTGCCTGGAGTCCTGAACCCTGAGATGGGCCTGGCATTGCTGTTCTGTTTCCTGCTGCCTGCTCCTTGTTTGTCTAGAGTCCTGAGCCCTGAGGCAGGCCTAGCATTGTTTTTCTGTTTCCTGCTGCCTGCTCTTTGTTTGTCTGGACACTGAGCCCTGATGTGGGCCTGGCATTGCTGTTCTGTTTCCTATTGCCTGGTCCTTGCTTGACTGGAGTCCTGAGCAATGAGGTGGGCCTGGCATTGCTGCTCTGTTTCCTGCTGCCAGTTCCTTGTTTGTCTGGAGTCCTGAGTCCTGAGGTGGACCTGGCATTGAAGTTCTGTTTCCTGCTACCTGCTCCATCTTTGCCTGGAGTCCTCAGCCCTGAAGTGGGCCTGGCGATGCAGTTCTGTTTCCTACTGCCTGCTCCATGTTTGCCTGGAGTCCTGAGCCGTGAGGCACGCCTGGCATTGCTGTTCCATTTCCTGCTGCTTGATACTGGTTTGCCTGGTCCTGAGCCCTGAGGTGGGCCAGACATTGCAGTTCTGGTTCCAGTTGCCAGTTCCTTGTTTGCCTGGAGTCCTGAGCCCTGAGGTCTGCCTGGCATTGCTGTTCTGTTTCCTGCTGCCTGCACTTTGTTTGCCTGGAGTCCTGAGCACTGAGGCAGGCCTGGCATTGTGGTTCTGTTTCCTGCTGCCTCCTCTTTGTTTGCCTGCAGTCCTGAGCCCTGAGGTGGGCCTGGCGTTGCTGTTCTGCTTCCTGCTGCCTGGTCATTCTTTGCCTGGAGTCCTGAGGCCTGAGCAGGGCCTGGCATTGCTGTTCCATTTCCTGCTGCCTACTCCTAGTTTGCCTTGTCCTGAGCCCTGACGTGGGCCTGGCATTGCTGTTCCGTTTCTTGCTGCCTGCTCCTTATTTGTTTAGATTCCTGAGCCCTGAGATGGGCCTGGCGTTGCTGTTCTGCTTCCTGCTGCCTGTTCCTTCGTTGCCTGGAGTCCTGAGCACTGAGACGGGCCTGGAATTGCTGTTCCATTTCCTGCTGCCTGCTCCTTGTTTCCCTGGTCCTGAGCCCTGAGGTGGGTCTGGCATTGCTGTTCTGTTTCCTGCTTCCTGCTCCTTGTTTGCCTGGAGTCCTGAGCCTGAGGTGGGCCTGGCATTGCGGTTCTGTTTCCTGCTGCCTTCTCCTTGTTTGCCTAGAGTCCTGAGCCCTGAGGCAGGCCTGGCATTGTTGTTCAGTTTCCTGCTTCCTGCACTTTGTTTGTCTGGACTCCTGGGCCCTGATGTGGGCCTGGCATAGCTGTTCTGTTTCCTGTTGCGAGGTCCTTGCTTGACTGGAGTCCTGAGCACTGTGGTGGGCCTGGCATTGATGTTTTCTTTCCTGCTGCCTGCTCCTTGTTTGCCTGAGTCCTGATCACTGAGGTAGGCCTGGCATTGCTATTCTGTTTCCTGCTGCCTGCTGCATGTATGCCTGGAGTCCTCAGCCCTGAGGTGGGCCTGGCATTGCTGTTCTGCTTCCTGCTGCCTGCTCCATATCTGCTTGGAGTCCTGAGACCTAAGGTGGGCCTGGGTTTGCAGTTCTGTTTCCTGCTGCCTGCTCCTTGTTTGCCTGCAGTCCTGAGCCCTGAGGCAGACCTGGCATTGTTGTTCTGTTTCCTGCTGCCTGCTCCTTCCTTGCCTGGAGTCCGGAGCCCTGAGACGGGCCTGGCATTGCAGTTCTGTTTCCTGCTGCTTGCTCCTTGTTTGACTGGAGTCCTGAGCCCTGAGGTCGGCCTGGCATAGCTGTTCTGTTTCCTGCTGCCTGCACTTTGTTTGCCTGGAGACCTGAGCCCTGAGGTGGGCCTCGCATTGCAGTTCTGTTTCCTGCTCCCTGCTCCTTCTTTGCCTGTAGTCCTGATCCCTGAGGTGGGCTTGGCATTGCTGTACTGTTTCCTGCTGCCTCTTCCTTGTTTGCCTGGAGTCCTGAGCCCTGAGGTGGGCCTGGCATTGCTGTTGTGTTTCCTGCTGCCTGCTCCATGTTTGCCTGGAGTCCTGAGCCCTGAGGAAGGCCTGGCATCGCTGTTGTTTCTTGCTGCCTGCACTTTGTTGGCCTGGATTCCTGAGCCCTGAAGTGAGCCTTGCAATGTTATTCTGTTTTCTGCTGCCTGCTCTTAGTTTGTCTGGAGTCCTGACCCCTGAGGATGGCCTGGCATTGCAGTTTTGGTTCCTGATGCCTGCTCCTTGTTTGCATAGTGTCCTGAGCCATGAGGCAGGCCTGGCATTGCTGTTCCGTTTCCTGCTGCCTACTCTTTGTTTTCCGGACTCCTGAGCCCTGAGGCAGCCCTGGCATTGTTGTTCTGTTTACTGCTGCCTGCTCCTTCTTTGCCTGGAGTCCTGAGCCCTGAGACGGGCCTGGCATTGCAGATCTGTTTCCTGCTGCCTGCTCCTTGTTTGACTGGAGTCCTGAGCCCTGAGGTGGGCCTGGCATTGAAGTTCTGTTTCCTGCTGCCTGCTCCTTGTTTGCCTGGAGTCCTGCGCCCTGAGGTGGGCCGAGCATTGCTGTTCTGTTTCCTGCTGCCTGCTCTTTGTTTGTCTGGACTCCTGAGCCCTGATGTGGGCCTGCATTGCTGTTCTGTTTCCTATTGCCTGGTCCTTGCTTGACTGGAGTCCTGAGCAATGAGGTGGGCCTGGCATTGCTGCTCTGTTTCATGCTGCCAGTTCCTTATTTGTCTGGAGTCCTGAGTCCTGAGGTGGGCCTGGCATTGAAGTTCTGTTTCCTGCTACCTGCTCCATCTTTGCCTGGAGTCCTTAGCCCTGAAGTGGGCCTGGCGATGCAGTTCTGTTTACTACTGCCTGCTCCATGTTTGCCTGGAGTCCTGAGCCGTGAGGCACGCCTGGCATTGCTGTTCCATTTCCTGCTGCTTGATACTGGTTTGCCTGGTCCTGAGCCCTGAGGTGGGCCAGGCATTGCTGTTCCGTTTCCTGCTGCCTGCTCCTTGTTTGCCTGGAGTCCAGAGCCCTGAGGTGGGCCTGGCATTACTGTTATGTTTCCGGCTGCCTGCTCCTCATTTACCTGGAGACCTGAGCCCTCAGGTGGGCCTGGCATTGCTGTTCTGATTCCTGCTGCCTGCTACTTGTTTCCCTGGAGTCCTGAGCCCTGAGGTGGGCCTGGCGATGCAGTTCTGTTTCCTACTGCCTGCTCCATGTTTGCCTGGAGTCCTGAGCCGTGAGGCACGCCTGGCAATGCTGTTCCATTTCCTGCTGCTTGATACTGGTTTGCCTGGTCCTGAGCCCGGAGGTGGGCCTGGCATTACCGTTATGTTTCCGTCTCCCTGCTCCTTTTTTGCCTGGAGACCTGAGCCCTGAGGTGGGCCAGGCATTGCAGTTCTGGTTCCAGCTGCCTGCTCCTTGTTTGCCTAGAGTCCTGAGCCCTGAGGTAGGCCTGGCATTCCTGTTGTTTCATGCTGCCTGCACTTTGTTGGCCTGGAGTCCTGAGCCCTGAGGTGGGCCTGATATTGCTGCTCTGTTTCCTGCTGCCTGTTCCTTGTTTGCCTGGAGTCCTGAGCCCTGAGGTCTGCCTGGCATTGCTGTTCTGTTTCCTGCTGCCTGCTCTTTGTTTGCCTGGAGTCCTGAGCACTGAGGCAGGCCTGGCATTGTTGTTCTGTTTCCTGCTGCCTGCTCTTTGTTTGCCTGCAGTCCTGAACCCTTAGGTGGGCCTGGCGTTGCTGTTCTGCTTCCTGCTGCCTGGTCATTCTTTGCCTTGAGTCCTGAGGCCTGAGGAGGGCCTGGCATTGCTGTACCATTTCCTGCTGCCTACTCCTTGTTTGCCTTGTCCTGAGCCCTGAGGTGGATCTGGTATTGCTGTTCTGTTTCCTGCTGCATGCTCCTTGTTTGCCTGGAGTCCTGAGCCATGAGGCAGGCCTGGCATTGCTGTTCTGTTTCCTGCTGCCTGCTCCTTGTTTGCCTGGAGTCCTGAGACCTGAGGTGGGCCTGGGGTTGCAGTTCTGTTTCCTACTGCCTGCTCCTTCTTTGCCTGGAGTCCTGAGCCCTGAGGCACCCCTGGCATTGTTGTTCTGTTTCCTGCTGCCTGATCCTTCTTTGCCTGGAGTCCTGAACCCTGAGACGGGCCTGGCATTGCTGTTCTGTTTCCTGCTGCCTGTTCCTTGTTTGTCTGGAGTCCTGAGTCCTGAGGTGGGCCTGGCATTGAAGTTCTGTTTCCTACTGCCTGCTCCTTGTTTGCCTGGAGTCCTGCACCCTGAGGTGGGCCTGGCATTACTGTTCTGTTTCCTGCTGCCTGTTCCTTGTTTGTCTGGAGGCCTGAGACCTGAGCTGGTCCTGGCATTGCAGTTAGGTTTCCGGCACCCTGCTCCTTGTTTGCCTGGAGTCCTGAGCCCTGAGGCAAGCCTGGCATTGTTATTCTGTTTCCTGCTGCCTGCTCTTTGTTTGTCTGGAGACCTGACCCCTGAGGTGGGCCTGGCATTGCAGTTCTGTTTCATGCTGCTTGCTCCTTGTTTGCCTAGAGTCCTGAGCCCTGAGGCAGGCCTGGCAATGATGTTCTGTTTCCTGCTGCCTGCTCTTTGTTTGTCTGGACTCCTGAGCCCTGATGTGGGCCTGGAATTGCTTTTCTGTTTCCTATTGCCTGGTCCTTGCTTGACTGGAGTCCTGAGCACTGAGGTGGGCCTGGCATTGCTGTTTTCGTTCCTGCTGCCTGCTCCATGTTTGCCTGGAGTCCTGAGCCCTGAGGTGGGCCTTGCGTTGCTGTTCTGCTTCCTGCTGCCTGGTTATTCTTTACCTGGAGACCTGAGCCCTGAGGTGGGCCTGGCATAGCTGTTCTGTTTCCTGCTGCCTGCACTTTGTTTGCCTGGAGACCTGAGCCCTGAGGTGGGCCTCGCATTGCAGTTCTGTTTCCTGCTGCCTGCTCCTTCATTGTCTGTAGTCGTGATCCCTGAGGTGGGCCTGGCATTGCTGTTCTGTTTCCTGCTGCCTCTTCCTTGTTTGCCTGGAGTCCTGAGCCCTCAGGTGGGCCTGGCATTGCTGTTGTGTTTCCTGCTGCCTGCTCCATGTTTGCCTGGAGTCCTCAGCCCTGAGGTGGGCCTGGCGATCCAGTTCTGTTTCCTACTGCCTGCTCCTTGTTTGTCTAGAGTCCTGAGCCCTGAGGAAGGCCTGCCATCGCTATTGTTTCTTGCTGCCTGCACTTTGTTGGCCTGGATTCCTGAGCCCTGAAGTGAGCCTGGCATTGCTGTTCTGTTTCCTGCTGCCTGCTCCTTGTTTGCCAGTGAACTGAGCCCTGATGTGGCCTGCCATTGCTGTTCTGTTTCCTGCTGCCTGCACATTGTTTGCCTGGAGACCTGAGCCCTGAGACAGGCCTTGCATTGTTATTCCGTTTTCTGCAGCCTGCTCTTAGTTTATCTGGAGTCCTGACCCCTGAGGATGGCCTGGCATAGCAGTTCTGGTTCCTGATGCCTGCTCCTTGTTTGCATAGTGTACTGAGCCATGAGCCAGGCCTGGCATTGCTGTTCCGTTTCCTGCTACCTACTCTTTGTTTTCCGGAGTCCTGAGCCCTGTGGTGGGCCTGGCATTGTTGTTCTGTTTCCTGCTGCCTGATCCTTGTTTGCCTGGAGTCCTCAGTCCTGAGGCCGGCCTGGCATAGCTGTTCTGTTTCCTGCTGCCTGCACTTTGTTTGCCTGGAGACCTGAGCCCTGAGGTGGGCCTCGCATTGCAGTTCTGTTTCCTGCTCCCTGCTCCTTCTTTGCCTGTAGTCCTGATCCCTGAGGTGAGCCTGGCATTGCTGTTCTGTTTTCTGCTGCCTCTTCCTTGTTTGCCTGGAGTCCTGAGCCCTGAGGTGGGCCTGGCATTGCTGTTGTGTTTCCTGCTGCCTGCTCCATGTTTGCCTGGAGTCCTCAGCACTGAGGTGGGCCTGGCATTGTTGTTCTGTTTCCTGCTGCCTGCTCCTTGTTTGCCTAGAGTCCAAAGCCCTGAGGTGGGCCTGGCATTACTGTTATGTTTCCTGCTGCCTGCTCCTCATTGGCCTGGAGACCTGAGCATTAGGTGGGCCTGGCATTGCTGTTCTGATTCCTGCTGCCTGCTCCTTGTATGCCTGGACACCTGAGCCCTGAGGTGGGCCTCGCATTGCAGTTCTGTTTCCTGCTGCCTGCTCCTTTTTGCCTGTAGTCCTGAGCCCTGAGGTGGGCCTGGCATTGCTGTTGTGTTTCCTGCTGCCTGCTCCATGTTTGCCTGGAGTCCTCAGCACTGAGGTGGGCCTGGCATTGTTGTTCTGTTTCCTGCTGCCTGCTCCTTGTTTGCCTAGAGTCCAAAGCCCTGAGGTGGGCCTGGCATTACTGTTATGTTTCCAACTGCCTGCTCCTCATTGGCCTGGAGACCTGAGCATTAGGTGGGCCTGGCATTGCTGTTCTGATTCCTGCTGCCTGCTCCTTGTATGCCTGGACACCTGAGCCCTGAGGTGGGCCTCGCATTGCAGTTCTGTTTCCTGCTGCCTGCTCCTTTTTGCCTGTAGTCCTGATCCCTGAGGTGGGCCTGGCATTGCTGTTGTGTTTCTTGCTGCCTGCTCCTCATTGGCCTGGAGACCTGAGCATTAGGTGGGCCCGGCATTGCTGTTCTGTTTCCTGCTGCCTGCTCTTTGTTTGCCTGGAGTCCTCAGCACTGAGGTGGGCCTGGCGATCCAGTTCTGTTTCCTGCTGCCTGCTCTTTGTTTGCCTGCAGTCCTGAACCCTTAGGTGGGCCTGGCGTTGCTGTTCTGCTTCCTGCTGCCTGGTCATTCTTTGCCTGGAGTCCTGAGGCCTGAGGAGGGCCTGGCATTGCTGTACCATTTCCTGCTGCCTACTCCTTGTTTGCCTTGTCCTGAGCCCTGAGGTGGGTCTGGCATTGCAGTTCTGGTTCCAGCTGCCTGCTCCTTGTTTGCCTAGAGTCCTGAGCCCTGAGGTAGGCCTGGCATTCCTGTTGTTTCATGCTGCCTGCACTTTGTTGGCCTGGAGTCCTGAGCCCTGAGGTGGGCCTGATATTGCTGCTCTGTTTCCTGCTGCCTGTTCCTTGTTTGACTGGAGTCCTGAGCCCTGAGGTCTGCCTGGCATTGCTGTTCTGTTTCCTGCTGCCTGCTCTTTGTTTGCCTGGAGTCCTGAGCACTGAGGCAGGCCTGGCATTGTTGTTCTGTTTCCTGCTGCCTGCTCTTTGTTTGCCTGCAGTCCTGAACCCTTAGGTGGGCCTGGCGTTGCTGTTCTGCTTCCTGCTGCCTGGTCATTCTTTGCCTGGAGTCCTGAGGCCTGAGGAGGGCCTGGCATTGCTGTACCATTTCCTGCTGCCTACTCCTTGTTTGCCTTGTCCTGAGCCCTGAGGTGGGTCTGGCATTGCTGTTCTGTTTCCTGCTGCATGCTCCTTGTTTGCCTGGAGTCCTGAGCCATGAGGCAGGCCTGGCATTGCTGTTCTGTTTCCTGCTGCCTTCTCCTTGTTTGCCTGGAGTCCTGAGACCTGAGGTGGGCCTGGGGTTGCAGTTCTGTTTCCTCCTGCCTGCTCCTTCTTTGCCTGGAGTCCTGAGCTCTGAGGCACCCCTGGCATTGTTGTTCTGTTTCCTGCTGCCTGTTCCTTGTTTGTCTGGAGTCCTGAGGTGGGCCTGGCATTGAAGTTCTGTTTCCTGCTGCCTGCTCCTTGTTTGCCTGGAGTCCTGCACCCTGAGGTGGGCCTGGCATTACTGTTCTGTTTCCTGCTGCCTGTTCCTTGTTTGTCTGGAGGCCTGAGACCTGAGCTGGGCCTGGCATTGCAGTTAGGTTTCCGGCACCCTGCTCCTTGTTTGCCTGGAGTCCTGAGCCATGAGGCAGGCCTGGCATTGCTGTTCTGTTTCCTGCTGCCTGCTCCTTGTTTGCCTGGAGTCCTGAGACCTGAGGTGGGCCTGGCATTGCAGTTCTGTTTCATGCTGCTTGCTCCTTGTTTGCCTAGACTCCTGAGCCCTGAGGCAGGCCTGGCATCGCTATTGTTTCTTGTTGCCTGCACTTTGTTGGCCTGGATTCCTGAGCCCTGAAGTGAGCCTGGCATTGCTGTTCTGTTTCCTGCTGCCTGCTCCTTGTTTGCCGGTGAACTGAGCCCTGATGTGGCCTGCCATTGCTGTTCTGTTTCCTGCTGCCTGCACATTGTTTGCCTGGAGACCTGAGCCCTGAGACAGGCCTTGCATTGTTATTCCGTTTTCTGCTGCCTGCTCTTAGTTTATCTGGAGTCCTGACCCCTGAGGATGGCCTGGCATTGCAGTTCTGGTTCCTGATGCCTGCTCCTTGTTTGCATAGTGTACTGAGCCATGAGCCAGGCCTGGCATTGCTGTTCCGTTTCCTGCTACCTACTCTTTGTTTTCCGGAGTCCTAGGACCTGTGGTGGGCCTGGCATTGTTGTTCTGTTTCCTGCTGCCTGCTCCTTGTTTGCCTGGAGTCCTCAGTCCTGAGGCCGGCTGGCATAGCTGTTCTGTTTCCTGCTGCCTGCACTTTGTTTGCCTGGAGACCTGAGCCCTGAGGTGGGCCTCGCATTGCAGTTCTGTTTCCTGCTCCCTGCTCCTTCTTTGCCTGTAGTCCTGATCCCTGAGGTGAGCCTGGCATTGCTGTTCTGTTTTCTGCTGCCTCTTCCTTGTTTGCCTGGAGTCCTGAGCCCTGAGGTGGGCCTGGCATTGCTGTTGTGTTTCCTGCTGCCTGCTCCATGTTTGCCTGGAGTCCTCAGCACTGAGGTGGGCCTGGCGATCCAGTTCTGTTTCCTACTGCCTGCTCCTTGTTTGTCTAGAGTCCTGAGCCCTGAGGAAGGCCTGGCATTGCTGTTGTTTCTTGCTGCCTGCACTTTGTTTGCCTGGAGACCTGAGCCCTGAGGTGGGCCTCGCATTGCTGTTCTGTTTCCTGCTGCCTTCTCCTTGTTTGACTGGAGTCCTGAGCCCTGAGGCAGACCTGGCATTGTTGTTCTGTTACCTGCTTCCTGCACTATGTTGGTTTGGACTCCTGCGTCCTGATGTGGGCCTGGCATAGCTGTTCTGTTCCCTATTGCGAGATCCTTGCTTGACTGGAGTCGTGATCTCTGAGGTGGGCCTGTCATTGCTGTTCTATTTCCTGCTGCCTGCTCCTTGTTTGCCTGGAGTCCTGAGCCTGAGGTGGGCCTGGCATTGCTGTTCTGTTTCCTATTGCCTTGTCCTTGCTTAACTGGAGTCCTGAGCACTGAGGCAGGCCTGGCATTGTTTTTCTGTTTCCTGCTGCCTGCACTTTGTTTGCCTGGAGTCCTCAGCCCTGAGGTGGGCCTGGCATTGCTGTTCTGCTTCCTGCTGCCTGGTCATTCTTTGCCTGGAGTCCTGAGCCCTGAGGTGGGCCTGGGTTTGCAGTTCTGTTTCCTGCTGCCTGCTCCTTTTTTGCCTGTAGTCCGGAGCCCTGAGACGGGCCTGGCATTGCAGTTCTGTTTCCTGCTGCCTGCTCCTTCTTTGCCTGTAGTCCTGATTCCTGAGGTGGGCCTGGCATTGCTGTTCTGCTTCGTGCTCCCAGGTCATTCTTTACCTGGAGTCCAGAGCCCTGAGACGGGCCTGGCATTGTTATTCCGTTTCCTGCTGCCTGTCCTTAGTTTGTCTGGAGTCCCGACCCCAAAGGAGGGCCTGGCATTGTTTCCTGATTCCTGCACCTTTTTTGCATAGGGTCCTGAGCCCAGAGGCAGGCCTGGCATTGCTGTTGTTTCATGCTGCCTGCAGTTTGTTTTTCTGGAGTCCTGAGCCCTGAGGTGAGCCTGGTATTGCTGTTCTGTTTCCTGCTGCCTGCTCCTTGTTTGCTGGAGTCACGAGCCCTGAGGTGCGCCAGGCATTGCTGTTCTGTTTCCTGCTTCCTGCTCCTTCTTTGCCTGTAGTCCTGATCCCTGAGGTGGGCCTGGCATTGTTGTTCTGCTTCCTGCTGCCTGCTCCTTGTTTGCCTGGAGTCCTGAGCCCTGAGGAGAGCCTGGCATTGTTGTTCTGTTTCCTGCTGCCTGCTCCTTCTTTGCCTGGAGTCCTGAGCCGTGAGGTGGGCCTGGCATTGCTGTTCTGTTTCCTGTGCCTCCTCTTTGTTTGCCTGGAGTCCTGAGCCCTGAGGTGTGCCTGGGATTGCTGTTCCATTTCCTGCTCCCTGCTCCTTGTTTGCCTGTTCCTGAGCCCTGAGGTGGGCCTGGCATTGCGGTTCTGTTTCCTGCTGCCTTCTCCTTGTTTGACTGGAGACCTGAGCCCTGAGGTCGGCCTGGCATAGCTGTTCTGTTTCCTGCTGCCTGCACTTTGATTTCCTGGAGACCTGAGCCCTGAGGTGGGCCTCGCACTGCTGTTCTGTTTCCTGCTGCCTTCTCCTTGTTTGACTGGAGTCCTGAGCCCAGAGGCAGACCTGGCATTGTTGTTCTGTTTCCTGCTTCCTGCACTATGTTTGTCTGGACTCCTGGGCCCTGATGTGGGCCTGGCATTGTTGTTCTGCTTCCTGCTGCCTGCTCCTTGTTTGCCTGGAGTCCAGAGACCTGAGGTGGGCCTGGCATTACAGTTATGTTTCCTGCTTCCTGCTACTTATCTGCCTTGACTCCTGAGACCTAAGGTGGGACTGTGTTTGCAGTTCATTTCCTGCTGCCTGTTCCTTGTTTCCCTGGAGTCCTGAGCCCTGAGGCAGCCCTGGCATTGTTGTTCTGTTTCCTGCTGCCTGCTCTTAGTTTGTCTGGAGTCCTGACCCCTGAGGATGGCCTGGCATTGCAGTTCTGGTTCCTGATGCCTGCTCCTTGTATGCATAGAGTCCTGAGCCATGAGGCAGGCCTGGCATTGCTGTTCCCTTTCCTGCTGCCTACTCTTTGTTTGCCTGGAGACCTGAGCCCTGAGGTGGGCCTCGCATTGCTGTTCTGTTTCCTGCTGCCTTCTCCTTGTTTGACTGGAGTCCTGAGCCCCTGAGGCAGACCTGGCATTGTTGTTCTGTTTCCTGCTTCCTGCACTATGTTTGTCTGGACTCCTGGGCCCTGATGTGGGCCTGGCATAGCTGTTCTGTTCCCTATTGCGAGATCCTTGCTTGACTGGAGTTGTGATCTCTGAGGTGGGCCTGGAATTGCTGTTCTGTTTCCTGCTGCCTGCTCCATGTTTGCCTGGAGTCCTCAGCCATGAGGTGGGCCTGGCATTGTTGTTCTGCTTCCTGCTGCCTGCTCCTTGTTTGTGTGGAGTCCTGAGACCTGAAGTGGGCCTGGCATTACAGTTATGTTTCCTGCTTCCTGCTCCTTATCTGCCTGGAGTCCTGAGACCTAAGGTGGGACTGTGTTTGCAGTTCGTTTCCTGCTGCCTGCTCCTTGTTTGCCTGGAGTGCTGAGCCCTGAGGCAGCCCTGGCATTGTTGTTCTGTTTCCTGCTGCCTGCTCCTTCCTTGCCTGGAGTCCGGAGCCCTGAGGTGGGCCTCGCATTGCAGTTCTGTTTCCTGCTGCCTGCTCCTTGTTTGTCTGGAGTCCTGAGCCCTGATGTCGGCCTGGCATAGCTGTTCTGTTTCCTTCTGCCTGCACTTTGTTTGCCTGGAGACCTGGGCCCTGAGGTGTCCCTCGCATTGCAGTTCTGTTTCCTGCTGCCTGTTCCTTGTTTGCCTGGAGTCCTGAGCCCTGAGGTCGGCCTGGCATAGCTGTTCTGTTTCCTGCTGCCTGCACTTTGTTTGCCTGTAATCCTGAGCCCTGAGGTCGGCCTCGCATTGCAGTTCTGTTTCCTGCTGCCTGCTCCTTGTTTGTCTGGAGTCCTGAGCCCTGAGGTGGGCCTGGCTTTGCTGTACTGATTCCTGCTGCCTGCTCCTTGTTTGCCTGGAGTCCAGAGACCTGAGGTGGGCCTGGCATTACAGTTATGTTTCCTGCTTCCTGCTACTTATCTGCCTTGACTCCTGAGACCTAAGGTGGGACTGTGTTTGCAGTTCGTTTCCTGCTGCCTGTTCCTTGTTTCCCTGGAGTCCTGAGCCCTGAGGCAGCCCTGGCATTGTTGTTCTGTTTCCTGCTGCCTGCTCTTAGTTTGTCTGGAGTCCTGACCCCGGAGGATGGCCTGGCATTGCAGTTCTGGTTCCTGATGACTGCTCCTTGTATGCATAGAGTCCTGAGCCATGAGGCAGGCCTGGCATTGCTGTTCCCTTTCCTGCTGCCTACTCTTTGTTTTCCTGGAGACCTGAGCCCTGAGGTGGGCCTCGCATTGCTGTTCTGTTTCCTGCTGCCTTCTCCTTGTTTGACTGGAGTCCTGAGCCCCTGAGGCAGACCTGGCATTGTTGTTCTGTTTCCTGCTTCCTGCACTATGTTTGTCTGGACTCCTGGGCCCTGATGTGGGCCTGGCATAGCTGTTCTGTTCCCTATTGCGAGATCCTTGCTTGACTGGAGTTGTGATCTCTGAGGTGGGCCTGGAATTGCTGTTCTGTTTCCTGCTGCCTGCTCCATGTTTGCCTGGAGTCCTCAGCCATGAGGTGGGCCTGGCATTGTTGTTCTGCTTCCTGCTGCCTGCTCCTTGTTTGTGTGGAGTCCTGAGACCTGAAGTGGGCCTGGCATTACAGTTATGTTTCCTGCTTCCTGCTCCTTATCTGCCTGGAGTCCTGAGACCTAAGGTGGGACTGTGTTTGCAGTTCGTTTCCTGCTGCCTGCTCCTTGTTTGCCTGGAGTGCTGAGCCCTGAGGCAGCCCTGGCATTGTTGTTCTGTTTCCTGCTGCCTGCTCTTAGTTTGTCTGGAGTCCTGACCCCTGAGGATGGCCTGGCATTGCAGTTCTGGTTCCTGATGCCTGCTCCTTGTTTGCATAGAGTCCTGAGCACTGTGGTGGGCCTGGCATTGCTGTTCTGTTTCCTGCTGCCTACTCCTTGTTTGCCTGGAGTTCTGAGCCCTGAGGCAGCCCTGGCATTGTTGTTCTGTTTCCTGCTGCCTGCTCCTTCCTTGCCTGGAGTCCGGAGCCCTGAGGTGGGCCTCGCATTGCAGTTCTGTTTCCTGCTGCCTGCTCCTTGTTTGTCTGGAGTCCTGAGCCCTGATGTCGGCCTGGCATAGCTGTTCTGTTTCCTTCTGCCTGCACTTTGTTTGCCTGGAGACCTGGGCCCTGAGGTGTGCCTCGCATTGCAGTTCTGTTTCCTGCTGCCTGCTCCTTCTTTGCCTGTAGTCCTGATCCCTGAGGTGGGCCTGGCATTGCTGTTCTGTTTCCTGCTGCCTGTTCCTTGTTTGCCTGGAGTCCTGAGCCCTGAGGTCGGCCTGGCATAGCTGTTCTGTTTCCTGCTGCCTGCACTTTGTTTGCCTGTAATCCTGAGCCCTGAGGTCGGCCTCGCATTGCAGTTCTGTTTCCTGCTGCCTGCTCCTTGTTTGTCTGGAGTCCTGAGCCCTGAGGTGGGCCTGGCTTTGCTGTTCTGATTCCTGCTGCCTGCTCCTTGTTTTCCTGGAGTCCTGAACCATGAGGCAGGCCTGGCATTGTTATTCTGCTTCCTGCTGCTTGCTCCTTGTTTGCCTGGAGTCCTGAGACCTGAGGTGGGCCTGGCATTACAGTTATGTTTCCTGCTGCCTGCTCCTCATCTGCCTGGAGTCCTGAGACCTAAGGTGGGCCTGGCTTTGCAGTTCTGTTTCCTGCTGCGTGCTCCTTGTTTGCCTGGAGTCTTGAGCCCTGAGACGGGCCTGCAATTGCAGTTCTGTTGCCTGCTGCCTGCTCCTTCTTTGCCTGGAGTCCTGAGCCCTGAGATGGGCCTGGCATTGCAGTTCTGTTTCCTGCTGCCTGCTCCTTGTTTGACTGGAGTCCTGAGCCCTGAGGTCGGCCTGGCATAGCTGTTCTGTTTCCTTCTGCCTGCACTTTGTTTGCCTGGAGACCTGTGCCCTGAGGTGTGCCTCGCATTTCAGTTCTGTTTCCTGCTGTCTGCTCCTTCTTTGCCTGTAGACCTGAACCCTGAGTCAGGCCTGGCATTGTTTTTCTGTTTCCTTCTGCCTGCACTTTGTTTGCCTGGAGTCCTCAGCCCTGAGGTGGGCCTGGCATTGCTGTTCTGCTTCCTGCTGCCTGGTCATTCTTTGTCTGGAGTCCTGAGCCCTGAGGCAGGCCTGGCATTGCTGTTCCACTTTCTGCTGTCTTCTCCTTGTTTGCCTGGTCCTGAGCCCTGAGGTGGGCCTGGAATTGCTGTTCTGTTTCCTGCTGCCTGCACTTTGTTTGTCTGGACTCCTGAGCCCTGATGTGGGCGTGGCATTGTTTTTCTGTTTCCTGATGCCTGCACTTAGTTTGCCTGGAGTCCTCAGCCCTGAGGTGGGCCTGGCATTGCTGTTCTGCTTCCTGCTGCCTGGTCATACTTTGTCTTGAGTCCTGAGCCCTGAGGCAGGCCTGGCATTGCAGTTCTGTTTCCTGCTGCCTGCTCCTTCTTTACGTGGAGTCCTGAGACCTAAGGTGGGCCTGGGTTTGCAGTTCTGTTTCCTGCTGCGTGCTACTTGTTTGCCTGGAGTCCTGAGCCCTGAGGCAGGCCTGGCATTGTTATTCTCTTTCCTTCTGCCTGCTTTTTGTTTGCCTGGAGACCTGAGCCCTGAGGTGGGCCTGGGTTTGCAGTTCTGTTTCCTGCTGCGTGCTCCATATTTGCCTGGAGTCTTGAGCCCTGAGACGGGCCTGGCGTTGCAGTTCTGTTTCCTGCTGCCTGCTCCTTCTTTGCCTGGAGTCCTGAGCCCTGAGACGGGCCTTGCATTGCAGTTCAGTTCCCTGCTGCCTGCTCCTTGTTTGACTGGAGTCCTGAGCCCTGAGGTCAGCCTGGCATAGCTGTTCTGTTTCCTGCTTCCTGTACTTTGTTTGCCTGGAGACCTGAGCCCTGAGGTGGGCCTCGCATTGCAGTTCTGTTTCCTGCTGCCTGCTCCTTCTTTGCCTGTAGTCCTGATCCCTGAGGTGGGCCTGGCATTGCAGTTCTGTTTCCTCCAGCCTGTTCCTTGTTTGCCTGGAGTCCTGAGCCCTGAGGTGGGCCTGGGTTTGCAGTTCTATTTCCTGCTGCCTGCTCCTTCTTTGCCTGGAGTCCTGATCCCTAAGGTGGGCCTGGCATTGTTGTTCTGCTTCCTGCTGCCTGCTCCTTGTTTGCCTGGAGTCCTGAGCCCTGAGGTGGGCCTCGCATTGCTGTTCTGTTTCCTGCTGCCTTCTCCTTGTTTGACTGGAGTCCTGAGCCCCTGAGGCAGACCTGGCATTGTTGTTCTGTTTCCTGCTTCCTGCACTATGTTTGTCTGGACTCCTGGGCCCTGTTGTGGGCCTAGCATAGCTGTTCTGTTCCCTATTGCGAGATCCTTGCTTGACTGGAGTTGTGATCTCTGAGGTGGGCCTGGCATTGCTGTTCTGTTTCCTGCTGCCTGCTCCATGTATGCCTAGAGTCCTCAGCCATGAGGTGGGCCTGGCATTGTTGTTCTGCTTCCTGCTGCCTGCTCCTTGTTTGCGTGGAGTCCTGAGACATGAGGTGGGCCTGGCATTACAGTTATGTTTCCTGCTTCCTGCTCCTTATCTGCCTGGAGTCCTGAGACCTAAGGTGGGACTGTGTTTACAGTTCGTTTCCTGCTGCCTGCTCCTTGTTTGCCTGGAGTCCTCAGCCCTGTGGTGGGCCTGGTATTGCTGTTCTGTTTCCTGCTCCCTGCTCCTTGTTTGCCGGAGTCCTGAGCCCTGAGGTGGCATGCCATTGCTGTTCTGTTTCCTGCTGCCTGCACTTTGTTTGCCTGGAGACCTGAGACCTGAGGTGGGCCTCGCATTACAGTTCTGTTTCCTGCTTCCTGCTCCTTCTTTGCCTATAGTCCTGATCCCTGAGGTGGGCCTGGCATTGCTGTTCTGTTTCCTGCTGCCTGTTCCTTGTTTGCCTGGAGTCCTGAGACCTGAGGTGGGCGTGGCTTTGATGTTTTCTTTCCTGCTGCCTGCTCCTTATTTGCCTGGAGTCCTGAAACAGGAGGCAGGCCTGGCATTGCTGTTTTCTTTCCTGCTGCCTGCTCCTTCTTTACGTGGAGTCCTGAGACCTAAGGTGGGCCTGGGTTTGCAGTTCTGTTTCCTGCTGCGTGCTACTTGTTTGCCTGGAGTCCTGAGCCCTGAGGCAGGCCTGGCATTGTTATTCTCTTTCCTTCTGCCTGCTTTTTGTTTGCCTGGAGACCTGAGCCCTGAGGTGGGCCTGGGTTTGCAGTTCTGTTTCCTGCTGCGTGCTCCATATTTGCCTGGAGTCTTGAGCCCTGAGACGGGCCTGGCATTGCAGTTCTGTTTCCTGCTGCCTGCTCCTTCTTTGCCTGGAGTCCTGAGCCCTGAGACGGGCCTTGCATTGCAGTTCAGTTCCCTGCTGCCTGCTCCTTGTTTGACTGGAGTCCTGAGCCCTGAGGTCAGCCTGGCATAGCTGTTCTGTTTCCTGCTTCCTGTACTTTGTTTGCCTGGAGACCTGAGCCCTGAGGTGGGCCTCGCATTGCAGTTCTGTTTCCTGCTGCCTGCTCCTTCTTTGCCTGTAGTCCTGATCCCTGAGGTGGGCCTGGCATTGCTGTTCTGTTTCCTGCTGCCTGCTCCATGTTTGCCTGGAATCCTTAGCCCTGAGGTGGGCCAGGCATTGCTGTTCTGCTTCCTGCTGCCTAATCTTTGTTTTCCGGAGTCCTGAGCCCTGTGGTGGGCCTGGCATTGCTTTTCTGAACCTGCTGCCTGCTCCTTGTTTGCCTGGAGTCCTAAGCAATGAGGCAGGCCTGGCATTGCTGTTCTGTTTCCTGCTGCCTGCTCCTTCTTTAACTGGAGTCCTGAGACCTAAGGTGGGCCGGGGTTTACAGTTCTGTTTCCTGCTGCGTGCTACTTGTTTGCCTGGAGTCCTGAGCCCTGAGGAAGGCCTGGCATTTTTATTCTGTTTCCTTCTACCTGCTCTTTGTTTGCCTGAAGACCTAAGCCCTGAGTTGGGCCTGGCATTGCTGTTCTGATTCCTGCTGCCTGCTCCTTGTTTTCCTGGACTCCTGAGCCATGAGGCAGGCCTGGCATTGTTATTCTGCTTCCAGCCGCCTGCTCCTTGTTTGCCTGGAGTCCTGAGACCTGAGGTGTGGCTGGCATTACAGTTATGTATCCTGCTGCCTGCTCCTCATCTGCCTGGAGACCTGAGCCCTGAGGTGGGCCTGGTATTGCTCTTCTGATTCCTGCTGCCTGCTCCTTGTTTTCCTGGAGTCCTGAGCCATGAGGCAGGCCTGGCATTGCTGTTCTGTTTCCTACTGCCTGCTCCTTATTTGCCGGAGTCCTGAGCCCTGAGGTGGCATGCCATTGCTGTTCTGTTTCCTGCTGCCTGCACTTTGTTTGCCTGGAGACCTGAGACCTGAGGTGGGTCTCGCATTACAGTTCTGTTTCCTGCTTCCTGCACTTTGTTTGCCTGGAGACCTGAGCCCTGAGGTGGGCCTCGCATTGCAGTTCTGTTTCCTGCTGCCTGCTCCTTCTTTGCCTGTAGTCCTGATCCCTGAGGTGGGCCTGGCATTGCTGTTCTGTTTCCTGCTGCCTGCCCCATGTTTGCCTGGAATCCTCAGCCCTGAGGTGGGCCTGGCATTGCTGTTCTGCTTCCTGCTGCCTGCTCCTTATTTGCCTGGAGTCCCGATCCCTGAGGTGGACCTGGCATTGCTGTTCTGTTTCCTGCTGCCTGCTCCTTGTTTGCCTGGAGTCCTCAGCCCTGAGGTGGGCCTGGCATTGCTGTTCTGCTTACTGCTGCCTGCTCCTTGTTTGACTGGAGTCCTAAGACCTGATGTGGGCCTGGCATTACCGTTATGTTTCCTGCTGCCTGCTCCTTGTCTGCCTGGAGACCTGAGCCCTGAGGTGGGCCTGGCATTGCTGTTCTGATTCCTGATGCGTGCTACTTGTTTGCCTGGAGTCCTGAGCCCTGAGGCAGGCCCGGCATTGTTATTCTGTTTCCTTCTGCCTGCTCTTTGTTTTCCTGGAGACCTGAGGCCTGAGGTGGGCCTGGCATTGCTCTTCTGATTCCTGCTGCCTGCTCCTTGTTTTCCTGGAGTCCTGAACAATGAGGCAGGCCTGGCATTGCTGTTCTCTTTCCTGCTGCCTGCTCCTTCTTTAACTGGAGTCCTGAACCTAAGGTGGGCCTGGGTTTGCAGATCTGTTTCCTGGTGCGTG
This sequence comes from Narcine bancroftii, assembly GCF_036971445.1. NCBI lineage: Eukaryota > Metazoa > Chordata > Chondrichthyes > Torpediniformes > Narcinidae > Narcine > Narcine bancroftii. The sequence continues at coordinate 196,395,618 of NC_091473.1, forward strand.
CTCCTTGTTTGCCTGGAGTCTTTAGCCCTGAGACGGGCCTGGCATTGCAGTTCTGTTTCCTGCTGCCTGCTCCTTCTTTGCCTGGAGTCCTGAGCCCTGAGACGGGCCTTGCATTGCATTTCTGATTCCCGATGCGTGCTACTTGTTTGCCTGGAGTCCTGAGCCCTGAGGCAGGCCTGGCATTGTTATTCTGTTTCCTTCTGCCTGCTCTTTGTTTTCCTGGAGACCTGAGCCCTGAGGCAGGCCTGGCATTGTTATTCCGTTTGCTTCTGCCTGCTCTTTGTTTTCCTGGAGACCTGAGCCCTGAGGTGGGCCTTTCATTGTTGTTCTGATTCCTGCTGCCTGCTCCTTCTTTAACTGGAGTCCTGAGACCTAAGGTGGGCCTGGGTTTGCTGTTCTGTTTCCTGCTGCGTGCTCCTTGTTTGCCTGGAGTCTTGAGCCCTGAGACGGGCCTGGCATTGCAGTTCTGTTTTTCTGCTCCTGCTCCTTCTTTGCCTGGAGTCCTGAACCCTGAGACGGGCCTTGCATTGCAGTTCTGTTTCCTGCTGCCTGCTCCTTGTTTGACTGGAGTCTTGAGCCCTGAGGTGGGCCTGGCATTGCTGTTCTGCTTCCTGCTGCCTGCTCCTTATTTGCCTGGAGTCCCGATCCCTGAGGTGGGCCTGGCATTGCTGTTCTGTTTCCTGCTGCCTGCTCCTTGTTTGCCTGGAGTCCTCAGCCCTGAGGTGGGCCTGGCATTGCTGTTCTGCTTACTGCTGCCTGCTCCTTGTTTGACTGGAGTCCTAAGACCTGATGTGGGCCTGGCATTACCGTTATGTTTCCTGCTGCCTGCTCCTTGTCTGCCTAGAGACCTGAGCCCTGAGGTGGGCCTGGCGTTGCTGTTCTGATTCCTGATGCGTAATACTTGTTTGCCTGGAGTCCTGAGCCCTGAGGCAGGCCTGGCATTGTTATTCTGTTTCCTTCTGCCTGCTCTTTGTTTTCCTGGAGACCTGAGCCCTGAGGTGGGCCTGGCATTGCTCTTCTGATTCCTGCTGCCTGCTCCTTGTTTTCCTGGAGTCCTGAACCATGAGGCAGGCCTGGCATTGCTGTTCTCTTTCCTGCCGCCTGCTCCTTCTTTAACTGGAGTCCTGAACCTAAGGTGGGCCTGGGTTTGCAGTTCTGTTTCCTGGTGCGTGCTCCTTGTTTGCCTGGAGTCTTGAGCCCTGAGACGGGCCTGGCATTGCAGTTCTGTTTCCTGCTGCCTGCTCCTTCTTTGCCTGGAGTCCTGATCCCTGAGACGGGCCTTGCATTGCATTTCTGATTCCTGATGCGTGCTACTTGTTTGCCTGGAGTCCTGAGCCCTGAGGCAGGCCTGGCATTGTTATTCTGTTTCCTTCTGCCTGCTCTTTGTTTTCCTGGAGACCTGAGCCCTGAGGCAGGCCTGGCATTGTTATTCTGTTTGCTTCTGCCTGCTCTTTGTTTTCCTGGTGACCTGAGCCCTGAGGTGGGACTTTCATTGCTGTTCTGATTCCTGCTGCCTGCTCCTTCTTTAACTGGAGTCCTGAGAACTAAGGTGGGCCTGGGTTTGCAGTTCTGTTTCCTGCTGCGTGCTCCTTGTTTGCCTGGAGTCTTGAGCCCTGAGACGGGCCTGGCATTGCAGTTCTCTTTCCTGCTCCTGCTCCTTCTTTGCCTGGAGTCCTGAACCCTGAGACGGGCCTTGCATTGCAGTTCTGTTTCCTGCTGCCTTCTCCTTGTTTGACTGGAGTCTTGAGCCCTGAGGTCGGCCTGGCATAGCTGTTCTGTTTCCTGCTGCCTGTTCCTTGTTAGCCTGGAGTCCTGAGTCCTGAGGTGGGCCTGGCATTGCTGTTGTATCTTACTGCCTGCACTTTGTTGGCCTGGATTCCTGAGCCCTCAAGTGACCTGGCATTGCTGTTCTGTTTCCTGCTCCCTGCTCCTTGTTTGCCGGAGTCCTGAGCCCTGAGGTGGCATGCCATTGCTGTTCTGTTTCCTGCTGCCTGCACTTTGTTTGCCTGGAGACGTGAGACCTGAGGTGGGCCTCGCATTACATTTCTGTGTCCTGCTTCCTGCTCCTTCTTTGCCTGTAGTCCTGATCCCTGAGGTGGGCCTGGCATTGCTGTTCTGTTTCCTGCTGCCTGTTCCTTGTTTGCCTGGAGTCCTGAGCCCTGAGGTGGGCCTGGCTTTGCTGTTCTGTTTCCTGCTGCCTGCTGCATGTTTGCTTGGAGTCCTCAGCCCTGAGGTGGGCCTGGTATTGCTGTTCTGCTTACTGCTGCCTGCTCCTTGTTTGCCTGGACTCCTGAGAACTGAGGTGGGTGTGGCTTTGATGTTTTCATTCCTGCTGCCTGCTCCTTATTTGCCTGGCGTCCTGAACCATGAGGCAGGCCTGGCATTGCTGTTCTGTTTCCTTCTGCCTGCTCTTTGTTTGCCTGGAGACCTGAGCCCTGAGGTGGGCCTGGGTTTGCAGCTCTGTTTCCTGCTGCGTGCTCCTTATTTGCCTGGAGTCTTGAGCCCTGAGACGGGCCTGGCATTGCAGTTCTGTTTCCTGCTGCCTGCTCCTTCTTTGCCTGGAGTCCTGAGCCCTGAGACGGGCCTTGCATTGCAGTTCAGTTTCCTGCTGCCTGCTCCTTGTTTGACTGGAGTCCTGAGCCCTGAGGTCGGCCTGGCATAGCTGTTCTGTTTCCTGCTGCCTGCTCCATGCTTGCCTGGAATCCTCAGCCCTGAGGTGGGCCTGGCATTGCTGTTCTGCTTCCTGCTGCCTAATCTTTGTTTTCCGGAGTCCTGAGCCCTGTGGTGGGCCTGGCATTACAGTTATGTTTCCTGCTGCCTGCTCCTTGTTTGCCTGCAGCCTTGAGCCCTGAGGCAGCCCTGGCATTGTTGTTCTGTTTCCTGCTGCTTGCTCCTTCCTTGCATGGAGTCCGGAGCCCTGAGATGGGCCTGGCATTGCAGTTCTGTTTCCTGTTGATTGATCCTTGTTTGCCTGGAGTCCAGTGCCCTGAGGTGGGCCTGGCATTACTGTTATGTTTCCTGCTGCCTGTTCCTCATTGGCCTGGAGACCTGAGCACTGAGTTGGGCCTGGCATTGCTGTTCTGTTTCCTGCTGCCTGCTGCTTCTTTAAGTGGAGTCCTGAGACCTAAGGTTGGCCTGGGTTTGCAGTTCTGTTTCCTGCTGCGTGCTACTTGTTTGCCTGGAGTACTGAGCCCTGAGGCAGGCCTGGCATTGTTGTTCTGTTTCCTTCTGCCTGCTCTTTTTTTGCCTGGAGACCTGAGCCCTTAGGTGGGCCTGGCATTGCTGTTCTGAATCCTGCTGCCTGCTCCTTGTTTTCCTGGAGTCCTGAGGCATGAGGCAGGCCTGGCATTGTTATTCTGCTTCCTGCTGCCTATTCCTATGTTTGCCTGGAGTCCTGAGACCTGAGGTGGGCCTGGCATTACAGTTATGTTTCCTGCTGCATGCTCCTCATCTGCCTGGAGACCTGAGCCCTGAGGCAGCCCTGGCATTGTTGTTCTGTTTCCTGCTGCCTGCTCCTTCTTTGCCTGGAGTCCGGAGCCCTGAGATGGACCTGGCATTGCAGTTCTGTTTCCTGCTGCCTGCTCCTTGTTTGACTGGAGTGCTGAGCCCTGAGGTCGGTCTGGGATAGTTGTTCTGTTTCCTGCTTCCTGCACTTTGTTTACCTGGAGACCTGAGCCCTGAGGTTGGCCTCGCATTGCAGTTCTGTTTCCTGCTGCCTGCTCCTTCTTTGCCTGTCGTCCTGATCCCTGAGGTGGGCCTGGCATTGCTGTTCTGTTTCCTGCTGCCTGCTCAATGTTTGCCTGGAAACCTCAGCCCTGAGGTGGGCCTTGCATTGCTGTTCTGCTTCCTGCTGCCTACTCTTTGTTTTCCGGTGTCCTGAGCCCTGTGGTGGGCCTGGAATTATTGTTCTGTTTCCTGCTGCCTGCTCCTTGTTTGCCTGGAGTCCAGAGCCCTGAGGTGGGCCTGGCATTACTGTTATGTTACCTGCTGCCTGCTCCCTATTGGCCTGGAGACCTGAGCCCTGAGGTGGGCCTGGCATTGCTGTTCTGATTCCTGCTGCCTGCTCCTTGTTTGCCTGGAGTCCTGAGGCATGAGGCAGGCCTGGCATTGCTGTTCTGTTTCCTGCTGCCTGCTCCTTCTATAACTGGAGTCCTGAGACCTAAGGTGGTCCTGGGTTTACAGTTCTGTTTCCTGCTGCGTGCTACTTGTTTGCCTGGAGTCCTGAGCCCTGAGACGGGCCTGGCATTGCAGTTCTGTTTCCTGCTGCCTGCTCCTTCTTTGCCTGGAGTCCTGAGCCCTGAGACGGGCCTTGCATTGCAGTTCAGTTTCCTGCTGCCTGCTCCTTGTTTGACTGGAGTCCTGAGCCCTGAGGTCGGCCTGGCATAGCTGTTCTGTTTCCTGCTTCCTGCACTTTGTTTGCCTGGAGACCTGAGCACTGAGGTGGGCCTCGCATTGCTGTTCTGTTTCCTGCTGCCTGCTCCATGCTTGCCCGGAATTCTCAGCCCTGAGGTGGGCCTGGCATTGCTGTTCTGCTTCCTGCTGCCTAATCTTTGTTTTCCGGAGTCCTGAGCCCTGTGGTGGGCCTGGCATTACAGTTATGTTTCCTGCTGCCTGCTCCTTGTTTGCCTGCAGTCTTGAGCCCTGAGGCAGCCCTGGCATTGTTATTCTGTTTCCTTCTGCCTGCTCTTTTTTTGCCTGGAGACCTGAGCCCTTAGGTGGGCCTGGCATTACTGTTATGTTTCCTGCTGCCTGTTCCTCATTGGCCTGGAGACCTGAGCACTGAGTTGGGCCTGGCATTGCTGTTCTGTTTCCTGCTGCCTGCTGCTTCTTTAAGTGGAGTCCTGAGACCTAAGGTGGGCCTGGGTTTGCAGTTCTGTTTCCTGCTGCGTGCTACTTGTTTGCCTGGAGTACTGAGCCCTGAGGCAGGCCTGGCATTGTTATTCTGTTTCCTTCTGCCTGCTCTTTTTTTGCCTGGAGACCTGAGCCCTTAGGTGGGCCTGGCATTGCTGTTCTGAATCCTGCTGCCTGCTCCTTGTTTTCCTGGAGTCCTGAGGCATGAGGCAGGCCTGGCATTGTTATTCTGCTTCCTGCTGCCTATTCCTATGTTTGCCTGGAGTCCAGAGACCTGAGGTGGGCCTGGCATTACAGTTATGTTTCCTGCTGCATGCTCCTCATCTGCCTGGAGACCTGAGCCCTGAGGCAGCCCTGGCATTGTTGTTCTGTTTCCTGCTGCCTGCTCCTTCTTTGCCTGGAGTCCGGAGCCCTGAGATGGACCTGGCATTGCAGTTCTGTTTCCTGCTGCCTGCTCCTTGTTTGACTGGAGTGCTGAGCCCTGAGGTCGGTCTGGGATAGCTGTTCTGTTTCCTGCTTCCTGCACTTTGTTTACCTGGAGACCTGAGCCCTGAGGTTGGCCTCGCATTGCAGTTCTGTTTCCTGCTGCCTGCTCCTTCTTTGCCTGTCGTCCTGATCCCTGAGGTGGGCCTGGCATTGCTGTTCTGTTTCCTGCTGCCTGCTCAATGTTTGCCTGGAAACCTCAGCCCTGAGGTGGGCCTTGCATTGCTGTTCTGCTTCCTGCTGCCTACTCTTTGTTTGCCGGAGTCCTGAGCCCTGTGGTGGGCCTGGAATTATTGTTCAGTTTCCTGCTGCCTGCTCCTTGTTTGCCTGGAGTCCAGAGCCCTGAGGTGGGCCTGGCATTACTGTTATGTTACCTGCTGCCTGCTCCCTATTGGCCTGGAGACCTGAGCCCTGAGGTGGGCCTGGCATTGCTGTTCTGATTCCTGCTGCCTGCTCCTTGTTTGCCTGGAGTCCTGAGGCATGAGGCAGGCCTGGCATTGCTGTTCTGTTTCCTGCTGCCTGCTCCTTCTATAACTGGAGTCCTGAGACCTAAGGTGGTCCTGGGTTTACAGTTCTGTTTCCTGCTGCGTGCTACTTGTTTGCCTGGAGTCCTGAGCCCTGAGGCAGGCCTGGCATTTTTATTCTGTTTCCTTCTGCCTGCTCTTTGTTTGCCTGAAGACCTAAGCCCTGAGGTGGGCCTGGCATTGCTATTCTGATTCCTGCTGCCTGCTCCTTGTTTTCCTGGATTCCTGAGACATGAGGCAGGCCTGGCATTGTTATTCTGCTTCCTTCTGCCTGCTCCTTGTTTGCCTGTAGTCCTGAGACCTGAGGTGGGCCTGGCATTACAGTTATGTTCCCTGCTGCCTGCTCCTCATCTGTCTGGAGACCTGAGCCCTGAGGTGGGCCTGGCATTGCTCTTCTGATTTCTGCTGCCTGCTCCTTGTTTGCCTGGAGTCATGAGCCATGATGCAGGCCTGGCATTGGTGTTCTGTTTCCTGCTGCCTGCTCCTTCTTTAACTGGAGTCCTGAGACCTAAGGTAGGCCTGGGTTTGCAGTTCTGTTTCCTGCTGCCTGCTCCTTGTTTGACTGGAGTCCTGTGCCCTGAGGTCGGCCTGGCATAGCTGTTCTGTTTCCTGCTTCCTGCACTTTGTTTGCCTGGAGACCTGAGCACTGAGGTGGGCCTCGCATTGCTGTTCTGTTTCCTGCTGCCTGCTCCATGCTTGCCTGGAATCCTCAGCCCTGAGGTGGGCCTGGCATTGCTGTTCTGCTTCCTGCTGCCTAATCTTTGTTTTCCGGAGTACTGAGCCCTGTGGTGGGCCTGGCATTACAGTTATGTTTCCTGCTGCCTGCTCCTTGTTTGCCTGCAGTCTTGAGCCCTGAGGCAGCCCTGGCATTGTTGTTCTGTTTCCTGCTGCTTGCTCCTTCCTTGCATGCAGTCCGGAGCCCTGAGACGGGCCTGGCATTGCAGTTCTGTTTCCTGTTGATTGATCCTTGTTTGCCTGGAGTCCAGTGCCCTGAGGTGGGCCTGGCATTACTGTTATGTTTCCTGCTGCCTGTTCCTCATTGGCCTGGAGACCTGAGCACTGAGTTGGGCCTGGCATAGCTGTTCTGTTTCCTGCTTCCTGCACTTTGTTTGCCTGGAGACCTGAGCACTGAGGTGGGCCTCGCATTGCTGTTCTGTTTCCTGCTGCCTGCTCCATGCTTGCCTGGAATCCTCAGCCCTGAGGTGGGCCTGGCATTGCTGTTCTGCTTCCTGCTGCCTAATCTTTGTTTTCCGGAGTCCTGAGCCCTGTGGTGGGCCTGGCATTACAGTTATGTTTCCTGCTGCCTGCTCCTTGTTTGCCTGCAGTCTTGAGCCCTGAGGCAGCCCTGGCATTGTTGTTCTGTTTCCTGCTGCTTGCTCCTTCCTTGCATGGAGTCCGGAGCCCTGAGACGGGCCTGGCATTGCAGTTCTGTTTCCTGTTGATTGATCCTTGTTTGCCTGGAGTCCAGTGCCCTGAGGTGGGCCTGGCATTACTGTTATGTTTCCTGCTGCCTGTTCCTCATTGGCCTGGAGACCTGAGCACTGAGTTGGGCCTTGCATTGCTGTTCTGCTTCCTGCTGCCTACTCTTTGTTTTCCGGAGTCCTGAGCCCTGTGGTGGGCCTGGAATTATTGTTCTGTTTCCTGCTGCCTGCTCCTTGTTTGCCTGGAGTACAGAGCCCTGAGGTGGGCCTGGCATTACTGTTATGTTACCTGCTGCCTGCTCCCTATTGGCCTGGAGACCTGAGCCCTGAGGTGGGCCTGGCATTGCTGTTCTGATTCCTGCTGCCTGCTCCTTGTTTGCCTGGAGTCCTGAGGCATGAGGCAGGCCTGGCATTGCTGTTCTGTTTCCTGCTGCCTGCTCCTTCTATAACTGGAGTCCTGAGACCTAAGGTGGTCCTGGGTTTACAGTTCTGTTTCCTGCTGCGTGCTACTTGTTTGCCTGGAGTCCTGAGCCCTGAGGCAGGCCTGGCATTTTTATTCTGTTTCCTTCTGCCTGCTCTTTGTTTGCCTGAAGACCTAAGCCCTGAGGTGGGCCTGGCATTGCTGTTCTGATTCCTGCTGCCTGCTCCTTGTTTTCCTGGATTCCTGAGCCATGAGGCAGGCCTGGCATTGTTATTCTGCTTCCTTCTGCCTGCTCCTTGTTTGCCTGTAGTCCTGAGACCTGAGGTGGGCCTGGCATTACAGTTATGTTCCCTGCTGCCTGCTCCTCATCTGTCTGGAGACCTGAGCCCTGAGGTGGGCCTGGAATTGCTCTTCTGATTCCTGCTGCCTGCTCCTTGTTTGCCTGGAGTCATGAGCCATGATGCAGGCCTGGCATTGGTGTTCTGTTTCCTGCTGCCTGCTCCTTCTTTAACTGGAGTCCTGAGACCTAAGGTAGGCCTGGGTTTGCAGTTCTGTTTCCTGCTGCCTGCTCCTTGTTTGACTGGAGTCCTGAGCCCTGAGGTCGGCCTGGCATAGCTGTTCTGTTTCCTGCTTCCTGCACTTTGTTTGCCTGGAGACCTGAGCACTGAGGTGGGCCTCGCATTGCTGTTCTGTTTCCTGCTGCCTGCTCCATGCTTGCCTGGAATCCTCAGCCCTGAGGTGGGCCTGGCATTGCTGTTCTGCTTCCTGCTGCCTAATCTTTGTTTTCCGGAGTCCTGAGCCCTGTGGTGGGCCTGGCATTACAGTTATGTTTCCTGCTGCCTGCTCCTTGTTTGCCTGCAGTCTTGAGCCCTGAGGCAGCCCTGGCATTGTTGTTCTGTTTCCTGCTGCTTGCTCCTTCCTTGCATGGAGTCCGGAGCCCTGAGACGGGCCTGGCATTGCAGTTCTGTTTCCTGTTGATTGATCCTTGTTTGCCTGGAGTCCAGTGCCCTGAGGTGGGCCTGGCATTACTGTTATGTTTCCTGCTGCCTGTTCCTCATTGGCCTGGAGACCTGAGCACTGAGTTGGGCCTGGCATAGCTGTTCTGTTTCCTGCTTCCTGCACTTTGTTTGCCTGGAGACCTGAGCACTGAGGTGGGCCTCGCATTGCTGTTCTGTTTCCTGCTGCCTGCTCCATGCTTGCCTGGAATCCTCAGCCCTGAGGTGGGCCTGGCATTGCTGTTCTGCTTCCTGCTGCCTAATCTTTGTTTTCCGGAGTCCTGAGCCCTGTGGTGGGCCTGGCATTACAGTTATGTTTCCTGCTGCCTGCTCCTTGTTTGCCTGCAGTCTTGAGCCCTGAGGCAGCCCTGGCATTGTTGTTCTGTTTCCTGCTGCTTGCTCCTTCCTTGCATGGAGTCCGGAGCCCTGAGACGGGCCTGGCATTGCAGTTCTGTTTCCTGTTGATTGATCCTTGTTTGCCTGGAGTCCAGTGCCCTGAGGTGGGCCTGGCATTACTGTTATGTTTCCTGCTGCCTGTTCCTCATTGGCCTGGAGACCTGAGCACTGAGTTGGGCCTTGCATTGCTGTTCTGCTTCCTGCTGCCTACTCTTTGTTTTCCGGAGTCCTGAGCCCTGTGGTGGGCCTGGAATTATTGTTCTGTTTCCTGCTGCGTGCTACTTGTTTGCCTGGAGTCCAGAGCCCTGAGGTGGGCCTGGCATTACTGTTATGTTACCTGCTGCCTGCTCCCTATTGGCCTGGAGACCTGAGCCCTGAGGTGGGCCTGGCATTGCTGTTCTGATTCCTGCTGCCTGCTCCTTGTTTGCCTGGAGTCCTGAGGCATGAGGCAGGCCTGGCATTGCTGTTCTGTTTCCTGCTGCCTGCTCCTTCTATAACTGGAGTCCTGAGACCTAAGGTGGTCCTGGGTTTACAGTTCTGTTTCCTGCTGCGTGCTACTTGTTTGCCTGGAGTCCTGAGCCCTGAGGCAGGCCTGGCATTGCTGTTCTGATTCCTGCTGCCTGCTCCTTGTTTTCCTGGATTCCTGAGCCATGAGGCAGGCCTGGCATTGTTATTCTGCTTCCTTCTGCCTGCTCCTTGTTTGCCTGTAGTCCTGAGACCTGAGGTGGGCCTGGCATTACAGTTATGTTCCCTGCTGCGTGCTCCTCATCTGTCTGGAGACCTGAGCCCTGAGGTGGGCCTGGCATTGCTCTTCTGATTCCTGCTGCCTGCTCCTTGTTTGCCTGGAGTCATGAGCCATGATGCAGGCCTGGCATTGGTGTTCTGTTTCCTGCTGCCTGCTCCTTCTTTAACTGGAGTCCTGAGACCTAAGGTAGGCCTGGGTTTGCAGTTCTGTTTCCTGCTGCCTGCTCCTTGTTTGACTGGAGTCCTGAGCCCTGAGGTCGGCCTGGCATAGCTGTTCTGTTTCCTGCTTCCTGCTTCCTGCACTTTGTTTGCCTGGAGACCTGAGCACTGAGGTGGGCCTCGCATTGCTGTTCTGTTTCCTGCTGCCTGCTCCATGCTTGCCTGGAATCCTCAGCCCTGAGGTGGGCCTGGCATTGCTGTTATGTTTCCTGCTGCCTGCTCCTTGTTTGCCTGCAGTCTTGAGCCCTGAGGCAGCCCTGGCATTGTTGTTCTGTTTCCTGCTGCTTGCTCCTTCCTTGCATGGAGTCCGGAGCCCTGAGACGGGCCTGGCATTGCAGTTCTGTTTCCTGTTGATTGATCCTTGTTTGCCTGGAGTCCAGTGCCCTGAGGTGGGCCTGGCATTACTGTTATGTTTCCTGCTGCCTGTTCCTCATTGGCCTGGAGACCTGAGCACTGAGTTGGGCCTTGCATTGCTGTTCTGCTTCCTGCTGCCTACTCTTTGTTTTCCGGAGTCCTGAGCCCTGTGGTGGGCCTGGAATTATTGTTCTGTTTCCTGCTGCCTGCTCCTTGTTTGCCTGGAGTCCAGAGCCCTGAGGTGGGCCTGGCATTACTGTTATGTTACCTGCTGCCTGCTCCCTATTGGCCTGGAGACCTGAGCCCTGAGGTGGGCCTGGCATTGCTGTTCTGATTCCTGCTGCCTGCTCCTTGTTTGCCTGGAGTCCTGAGGCATGAGGCAGGCCTGGCATTGCTGTTCTGTTTCCTGCTGCCTGCTCCTTCTATAACTGGAGTCCTGAGACCTAAGGTGGTCCTGGGTTTACAGTTCTGTTTCCTGATGCGTGCTACTTGTTTGCCTGGAGTCCTGAGCCCTGAGGCAGGCCTGGCATTTTTATTCTGTTTCCTTCTGCCTGCTCTTTGTTTGCCTGAAGACCTAAGCCCTGAGGTGGGCCTGGCATTGCTGTTCTGATTCCTGCTGCCTGCTCCTTGTTTTCCTGGATTCCTGAGCCATGAGGCAGGCCTGGCATTGTTATTCTGCTTCCTTCTGCCTGCTCCTGGTTTGCCTGTAGTCCTGAGACCTGAGGTGGGCCTGGCATTACAGTTATGTTCCCTGCTGCCTGCTCCTCATCTGTCTGGAGACCTGAGCCCTGAGGTGGGCCTGGCATTGCTCTTCTGATTCCTGCTGCCTGCTCCTTGTTTGCCTGGAGTCATGAGCCATGATGCAGGCCTGGCATTGGTGTTCTGTTTCCTGCTGCCTGCTCCTTCTTTAACTGGAGTCCTGAGACCTAAGGTAGGCCTGGGTTTGCAGTTCTGTTTCCTGCTGCCTGCTCCTTGTTTGACTGGAGTCCTGAGCCCTGAGGTCGGCCTGGCATAGCTGTTCTGTTTCCTGCTTCCTGCACTTTGTTTTCCTGGAGACCTGAGCACTGAGGTGGGCCTCGCATTGCTGTTCTGTTTCCTGCTGCCTGCTCCATGCTTGCCTGGAATCCTCAGCCCTGAGGTGGGCCTGGCATTGCTGTTCTGCTTCCTGCTGCCTAATCTTTGTTTTCCGGAGTCCTGAGCCCTGTGGTGGGCCTGGCATTACAGTTATGTTTCCTGCTGCCTGCTCCTTGTTTGCCTGCAGTCTTGAGCCCTGAGGCAGCCCTGGCATTGTTGTTCTGTTTCCTGCTGCCTGCTCCTTCTTTGCCTGGAGTCCGGAGCCCTGAGATGGACCTGGCATTGCAGTTCTGTTTCCTGCTGCCTGCTCCTTGTTTGACTGGAGTGCTGAGCCCTGAGGTCGGTCTGGGATAGCTGTTCTGTTTCCTGCTTCCTGCACTTTGTTTACCTGGAGACCTGAGCCCTGAGGTGGGCCTCGCATTGCAGTTCTGTTTCCTGCTGCCTGCTCCTTCTTTGCCTGTAGTCCTGATCCCTGAGGTGGGCCGGGCATTGCTGTTCTGTTTCCTGCTGCTTGCTCAATGTTTGCCTGTAAACCTCAGCCCTGAGGTGGGCCTTGCATTGCTGTTCTGCTTCCTGCTGCCTACTCTTTGTTTTCCGGAGTCCTGAGCCCTGTGGTGGGCCTGGAATTATTGTTCTGTTTCCTGCTGCCTGCTCCTTGTTTGCCTGGAGTCCAGAGCCCTGAGGTGGGCCTGGCATTACTGTTATGTTACCTGCTGCCTGCTCCCTATTGGCCTGGAGACCTGAGCCCTGAGGTGGGCCTGGCATTGCTGTTCTGATTCCTGCTGCCTGCTCCTTGTTTGCCTGGAGTCCTGAGGCATGAGGCAGGCCTGGCATTGCTGTTCTGTTTCCTGCTGCCTGCTCCTTCTATAACTGGAGTCCTGAGACCTAAGGTGGTCCTGGGTTTACAGTTCTGTTTCCTGCTGCGTGCTACTTGTTTGCCTGGAGTCCTGAGCCCTGAGGCAGGCCTGGCATTTTTATTCTGTTTCCTTCTGCCTGCTCTTTGTTTGCCTGAAGACCTAAGCCCTGAGGTGGGCCTGGCATTGCTGTTCTGATTCCTGCTGCCTGCTCCTTGTTTTCCTGGATTCCTGAGCCATGAGGCAGGCCTGGCATTGTTATTCTGCTTCCTTCTGCCTGCTCCTTGTTTGCCTGTAGTCCTGAGACCTGAGGTGGGCCTGGCATTACAGTTATGTTCCCTGCTGCCTGCTCCTCATCTGTCTGGAGACCTGAGCCCTGAGGTGGGCCTGGCATTGGTGTTCTGTTTCCTGCTGCCTGCTCCTTCTTTAACTGGAGTCCTGAGACCTAAGGTAGGCCTGGGTTTGCAGTTCTGTTTCCTGCTGCCTGCTCCTTGTTTGACTGGAGTCCTGAGCCCTGAGGTCGGCCTGGCATAGCTGTTCTGTTTCCTGCTTCCTGCACTTTGTTTGCCTGGAGACCTGAGCACTGAGGTGGGCCTCGCATTGCTGTTCTGTTTCCTGCTGCCTGCTCCATGCTTGCCTGGAATCCTCAGCCCTGAGGTGGGCCTGGCATTGCTGTTCTGCTTCCTGCTGCCTAATCTTTGTTTTCCGGAGTCCTGAGCCCTGTGGTGGGCCTTGCATTACAGTTATGTTTCCTGCTGCCTGCTCCTTGTTTGCCTGCAGTCTTGAGCCCTGAGGCAGCCCTGGCATTGTTGTTCTGTTTCCTGCTGCTTGCTCCTTCCTTGCATGGAGTCCGGAGCCCTGAGACGGGCCTGGCATTGCAGTTCTGTTTCCTGTTGATTGATCCTTGTTTGCCTGGAGTCCAGTGCCCTGAGGTGGGCCTGGCATTACTGTTATGTTTCCTGCTGCCTGTTCCTCATTGGCCTGGAGACCTGAGCACTGAGTTGGGCCTGGCATTGCTGTTCTGTTTCCTGCTGCCTGCTGCTTCTTTAAGTGGAGTCCTGAGACCTAAGGTGGGCCTGGGTTTGCAGTTCTGTTTCCTGCTGCGTGCTACTTGTTTGCCTGGAGTACTGAGCCCTGAGGCAGGCCTGGCATTGTTATTCTGTTTCCTTCTGCCTGCTCTTTTTTTGCCTGGAGTCCTGAGCCCTTAGGCGGGCCTGGCATTGCTGTTCTGAATCCTGCTGCCTGCTCCTTGTTTTCCTGGAGTCCTGAGCCATGAGGCAGGCCTGGCATTGTTATTCTGCTTCCTGCTGCCTATTCCTATGTTTGCCTGGAGTCCAGAGACCTGAGGTGGGCCTGGCATTACAGTTATGTTTCCTGCTGCATGCTCCTCATCTGCCTGGATACCTGAGCCCTGAGGCAGCCCTGGCATTGTTGTTCTGTTTCCTGCTGCCTGCTCCTTCTTTGCCTGGAGTCCGGAGCCCTGAGATGGACCTGGCATTGCAGTTCTGTTTCCTGCTGCCTGCTCCTTGTTTGACTGGAGTGCTGAGCCCTGAGGTCGGTCTGGGATAGCTGTTCTGTTTCCTGCTTCCTGCACTTTGTTTACCTGGAGACCTGAGCCCTGAGGTGGGCCTCGCATTGCAGTTCTGTTTCCTGCTGCCTGCTCCTTCTTTGCCTGTAGTCCTGATCCCTGAGGTGGGCCAGGCATTGCTGTTCTGTTTCCTGCTGCCTGCTCAATGTTTGCCTGTAAACCTCAGCCCTGAGGTGGGCCTTGCATTGCTGTTCTGCTTCCTGCTGCCTACTCTTTGTTTTCCGGAGTCCTGAGCCCTGTGGTGGGCCTGGAATTATTGTTCTGTTTCCTGCTGCCTGCTCCTTGTTTGCCTGGAGTCCAGAGCCCTGAGGTGGGCCTGGCATTACTGTTATGTTACCTGCTACCTGCTCCCTATTGGCCTGGAGACCTGAGCCCTGAGGTGGGCCTGGCATTGCTGTTCTGATTCCTGCTGCCTGCTCCTTGTTTGCCTGGAGTCCTGAGGCATGAGGCAGGCCTGGCATTGCTGTTCTGTTTCCTGCTGCCTGCTCCTTCTATAACTGGAGACCTGAGACCTAAGGTGGTCCTGGGTTTACAGTTCTGTTTCCTGCTGCGTGCTACTTGTTTGCCTGGAGTCCTGAGCCCTGAGACGGGCCTGGCATTGCAGTTCTGTTTCCTGCTGCCTGCTCCTTCTTTGCCTGGAGTCCTGAGCCCTGAGACGGGCCTTGCATTGCAGTTCAGTTTCCTGCTGCCTGCTCCTTGTTTGACTGGAGTCCTGAGCCCTGAGGTCGGCCTGGCATAGCTGTTCTGTTTCCTGCTTCCTGCACTTTGTTTGCCTGGAGACCTGAGCACTGAGGTGGGCCTCGCATTGCTGTTCTGATTCCTGCTGCCTGCTCCATGCTTGCCTGGAATTCTCAGCCCTGAGGTGGGCCTGGCATTGCTGTTCTGCTTCCTGCTGCCTAATCTTTGTTTTCCGGAGTCCTGAGCCCTGTGGTGGGCCTGGCATTACAGTTATGTTTCCTGCTGCCTGCTCCTTGTTTACCTGCAGTCTTGAGCCCTGAGGCAGCCCTGGCATTGTTATTCTGTTTCCTTCTGCCTGCTCTTTTTTTGCCTGGAGACCTGAGCCCTTAGGTGGGCCTGGCATTACTGTTATGTTTCCTGCTGCCTGTTCCTCATTGGCCTGGAGACCTGAGCACTGAGTTGGGCCTGGCATTGCTGTTCTGTTTCCTGCTGCCTGCTGCTTCTTTAAGTGGAGTCCTGAGACCTAAGGTGGGCCTGGGTTTGCAGTTCTGTTTCCTGCTGCGTGCTACTTGTTTGCCTGGAGTACTGAGCCCTGAGGCAGGCCTGGCATTGTTATTCTGTTTCCTTCTGCCTGCTCTTTTTTTGCCTGGAGACCTGAGCCCTTAGGTGGGCCTGGCATTGCTGTTCTGAATCCTGCTGCCTGCTCCTTGTTTTCCTGGAGTCCTGAGGCATGAGGCAGGCCTGGCATTGTTATTCTGCTTCCTGCTGCCTATTCCTATGTTTGCCTGGAGTCCAGAGACCTGAGGTGGGCCTGGCATTACATTTATGTTTCCTGCTGCATGCTCCTCATCTGCCTGGAGACCTGAGCCCTGAGGCAGCCCTGGCATTGTTGTTCTGTTTCCTGCTGCCTGCTCCTTTTTTGCCTGGAGTCTGGAGCCCTGAGATGGACCTGGCATTGCAGTTCTGTTTCCTGCTGCCTGCTCCTTGTTTGACTGGAGTGCTGAGCCCTGAGGTCGGTCTGGGATAGCTGTTCTGTTTCCTGCTTCCTGCACTTTGTTTACCTGGAGACCTGAGCCCTGAGGTTGGCCTCGCATTGCAGTTCTGTTTCCTGCTGCCTGCTCCTTCTTTGCCTGTCGTCCTGATCCCTGAGGTGGGCCTGGCATTGCTGTTCTGTTTCCTGCTGCCTGCTCAATGTTTGCCTGGAAACCTCAGCCCTGAGGTGGGCCTTGCATTGCTGTTCTGCTTCCTGCTGCCTACTCTTTGTTTTCCGGAGTCCTGAGCCCTGTGGTGGGCCTGGAATTATTGTTCTGTTTCCTGCTGCCTGCTCCTTGTTTGCCTGGAGTCCAGAGCCCTGAGGTGGGCCTGGCATTACTGTTATGTTACCTGCTGCCTGCTCCCTATTGGCCTGGAGACCTGAGCCCTGAGGTGGGCCTGGCATTGCTGTTCTGATTCCTGCTGCCTGCTCCTTGTTTGCCTGGAGTCCTGAGGCATGAGGCAGGCCTGGCATTGCTGTTCTGTTTCCTGCTGCCTGCTCCTTCTATAACTGGAGTCCTGAGACCTAAGGTGGTCCTGGGTTTACAGTTCTGTTTCCTGCTGCGTGCTACTTGTTTGCCTGGAGTCCTGAGCCCTGAGGCAGGCCTGGCATTTTTATTCTGTTTCCTTCTGCCTGCTCTTTGTTTTCCTGAAGACCTAAGCCCTGAGGTGGGCCTGGCATTGCTGTTCTGATTCCTGCTGCCTGCTCCTTGTTTTCCTGGATTCCTGAGCCATGAGGCAGGCCTGGCATTGTTATTCTGCTTCCTTCTGCCTGCTCCTTGTTTGCCTGTAGTCCTGAGACCTGAGGTGGGCCTGGCATTACAGTTATGTTCCCTGCTGCCTGCTCCTCATCTGTCTGGAGACCTGAGCCCTGAGGTGGGCCTGGCATTGCTCTTCTGATTCCTGCTGCCTGCTCCTTGTTTGCCTGGAGTCATGAGCCATGATGCAGGCCTGGCATTGGTGTTCTGTTTCCTGCTGCCTGCTCCTTCTTTAACTGGAGTCCTGAGACCTAAGGTAGGCCTGGGTTTGCAGTTCTGTTTCCTGCTGCCTGCTCCTTGTTTGACTGGAGTCCTGAGCCCTGAGGTCGGCCTGGCATAGCTGTTCTGTTTCCTGCTTCCTGCACTTTGTTTGCCTGGAGACCTGAGCACTGAGGTGGGCCTCGCATTGCTGTTCTGTTTCCTGCTGCCTGCTCCATGCTTGCCTGGAATCCTCAGCCCTGAGGTGGGCCTGGCATTGCTGTTCTGCTTCCTGCTGCCTAATCTTTGTTTTCCGGAGTCCTGAGCCCTGTGGTGGGCCTGGCATTACAGTTATGTTTCCTGCTGCCTGCTCCTTGTTTGCCTGCAGTCTTGAGCCCTGAGGCAGCCCTGGCATTGTTGTTCTGTTTCCTGCTGCTTGCTCCTTCCTTGCATGGAGTCCGGAGCCCTGAGACGGGCCTGGCATTGCAGTTCTGTTTCCTGTTGATTGATCCTTGTTTGCCTGGAGTCCAGTGCCCTGAGGTGGGCCTGGCATTACTGTTATGTTTCCTGCTGCCTGTTCCTCATTGGCCTGGAGACCTGAGCACTGAGTTGGGCCTGGCATTGCTGTTCTGTTTCCTGCTGCCTGCTGCTTCTTTAAGTGGAGTCCTGAGACCTAAGGTGGGCCTGGCATTACAGTTATGTTTCCTGCTGCGTGCTACTTGTTTGCCTGGAGTATTGAGCCCTGAGGCAGGCCTGGCATTGTTATTCTGTTTCCTTCTGCCTGCTCTTTTTTTGCCTGGAGTCCTGAGCCCTTAGGTGGGCCTGGCATTGCTGTTCTGAATCCTGCTGCCTGCTCCTTGTTTTCCTGGAGTCCTGAGCCATGAGGCAGGCCTGGCATTGTTATTCTGCTTCCTGCTGCCTATTCCTATGTTTGCCTGGAGTCCAGAGACCTGAGGTGGGCCTGGCATTACAGTTATGTTTCCTGCTGCATGCTCCTCATCTGCCTGGAGACCTGAGCCCTGAGGCAGCCCTGGCATTGTTGTTCTGTTTCCTGCTGCCTGCTCCTTCTTTGCCTGGAGTCCGGAGCCCTGAGATGGACCTGGCATTGCAGTTCTGTTTCCTGCTACCTGCTCCTTGTTTGACTGGAGTGCTGAGCCCTGAGGTCGGTCTGGGATAGCTGTTCTGTTTCCTGCTTCCTGCACTTTGTTTACCTGGAGACCTGAGCCCTGAGGTGGGCCTCGCATTGCAGTTCTGTTTCCTGCTGCCTGCTCCTTCTTTGCCTGTAGTCCTGATCCCTGAGGTGGGCCAGGCATTGCTGTTCTGTTTCCTGCTGCCTGCTCAATGTTT
Organism: Narcine bancroftii; assembly: GCF_036971445.1. Classification (NCBI taxonomy): domain Eukaryota; kingdom Metazoa; phylum Chordata; class Chondrichthyes; order Torpediniformes; family Narcinidae; genus Narcine; species Narcine bancroftii. The sequence continues at coordinate 196,413,555 of NC_091473.1, forward strand.
GCCTGTAAACCTCAGCCCTGAGGTGGGCCTTGCATTGCTGTTCTGCTTCCTGCTGCCTACTCTTTGTTTTCCGGAGTCCTGAGCCCTGTGGTGGGCCTGGAATTATTGTTCTGTTTCCTGCTGCCTGCTCCTTGTTTGCCTGGAGTCCAGAGCCCTGAGGTGGGCCTGGCATTACTGTTATGTTACCTGCTGCCTGCTCCCTATTGGCCTCGAGACCTGAGCCCTGAGGTGGGCCTGGCATTGCTGTTCTGATTCCTGCTGCCTGCTCCTTGTTTGCATGGAGTCCTGAGGCATGAGGCAGGACTGGCATTGCTGTTCTGTTTCCTGCTGCCTGCTCCTTCTATAACTGGAGACCTGAGACCTAAGGTGGTCCTGGGTTTACAGTTCTGTTTCCTGCTGCGTGCTACTTGTTTGCCTGGAGTCCTGAGCCCTGAGGCAGGCCTGGCATTTTTATTCTGTTTCCTTCTGCCTGCTCTTTGTTTGCCTGGAGTCCGGAGCCCTGAGGTGGGGCTGGCATTGCTGTTCTGATTCCTGCTGCCTGTTCCTTGTTTTCCTGGATTCCTGAGCCATGAGGTCGGTCTGGGATAGCTGTTCTGTTTCCTGCTTCCTGCACTTTGTTTACCTGGAGACCTGAGACCTGAGGTTGGCCTCGCATTGCAGTTCTGTTTCCTGCTGCCTGCTCCTTCTTTGCCTGTCGTCCTGATCCCTGAGGTGGGCCTGGCATTGCTGTTCTGTTTCCTGCTGCCTGCTCAATGTTTGCCTGGAAACCTCAGCCCTGAGGTGGGCCTTGCATTGCTGTTCTGCTTCCTGCTGCCTACTCTTTGTTTTCCGGAGTCCTGAGCCCTGTGGTGGGCCTGGAATTATTGTTCTGTTTCCTGCTGCCTGCTCCTTGTTTGCCTGGAGTCCAGAGCCCTGAGGTGGGCCTGGCATTACTGTTATGTTACCTGCTGCCTGCTCCCTATTGGCCTGGAGACGTGAGCCCTGAGGTGGGCCTGGCATTGCTGTTCTGATTCCTGCTGCCTGCTCCTTGTTTGCCTGGAAACCTCAGCCCTGAGGTGGGCCTTGCATTGCTGTTCTGCTTCCTGCTGCCTACTCTTTGTTTTCCGGAGTCCTGAGCCCTGTGGTGGGCCTGGAATTATTGTTCTGTTTCCTGCTGCCTGCTCCTTGTTTGCCTGGAGTCCAGAGCCCTGAGGTGGGCCTGGCATTACTGTTATGTTACCTGCTGCCTGCTCCCTATTGGCCTGGAGACCTGAGCCCTGAGGTGGGCCTGGCATTGCTGTTCTGATTCCTGCTGCCTGCTCCTTGTTTGCCTGGAGTCCTGAGGCATGAGGCAGGCCTGGCATTGCTGTTCTGTTTCCTGCTGCCTGCTCCTTCTATAACTGGAGTCCTGAGACCTAAGGTGGTCCTGGGTTTACAGTTCTGTTTCCTGCTGCGTGCTACTTGTTTGCCTGGAGTCCTGAGCCCTGAGGCAGGCCTGGCATTTTTATTCTGTTTCCTTCTGCCTGCTCTTTGTTTGCCTGAAGACCTAAGCCCTGAGGTGGGCCTGGCATTGCTGTTCTGATTCCTGCTGCCTGCTCCTTGTTTTCCTGGATTCCTGAGCCATGAGGCAGGCCTGGCATTGTTATTCTGCTTCCTTCTGCCTGCTCCTTGTTTGCCTGTAGTCCTGAGACCTGAGGTGGGCCTGGCATTACAGTTATGTTCCCTGCTGCCTGCTCCTCATCTGTCTGGAGACCTGAGCCCTGAGGTGGGCCTGGCATTGGTGTTCTGTTTCCTGCTGCCTGCTCCTTCTTTAACTGGAGTCCTGAGACCTAAGGTAGGCCTGGGTTTGCAGTTCTGTTTCCTGCTGCCTGCTCCTTGTTTGACTGGAGTCCTGAGCCCTGAGGTCGGCCTGGCATAGCTGTTCTGTTTCCTGCTTCCTGCACTTTGTTTGCCTGGAGACCTGAGCACTGAGGTGGGCCTCGCATTGCTGTTCTGTTTCCTGCTGCCTGCTCCATGCTTGCCTGGAATCCTCAGCCCTGAGGTGGGCCTGGCATTGCTGTTCTGCTTCCTGCTGCCTAATCTTTGTTTTCCGGAGTCCTGAGCCCTGTGGTGGGCCTTGCATTACAGTTATGTTTCCTGCTGCCTGCTCCTTGTTTGCCTGCAGTCTTGAGCCCTGAGGCAGCCCTGGCATTGTTGTTCTGTTTCCTGCTGCTTGCTCCTTCCTTGCATGGAGTCCGGAGCCCTGAGACGGGCCTGGCATTGCAGTTCTGTTTCCTGTTGATTGATCCTTGTTTGCCTGGAGTCCAGTGCCCTGAGGTGGGCCTGGCATTACTGTTATGTTTCCTGCTGCCTGTTCCTCATTGGCCTGGAGACCTGAGCACTGAGTTGGGCCTGGCATTGCTGTTCTGTTTCCTGCTGCCTGCTGCTTCTTTAAGTGGAGTCCTGAGACCTAAGGTGGGCCTGGGTTTGCAGTTCTGTTTCCTGCTGCGTGCTACTTGTTTGCCTGGAGTACTGAGCCCTGAGGCAGGCCTGGCATTGTTATTCTGTTTCCTTCTGCCTGCTCTTTTTTTGCCTGGAGTCCTGAGCCCTTAGGCGGGCCTGGCATTGCTGTTCTGAATCCTGCTGCCTGCTCCTTGTTTTCCTGGAGTCCTGAGCCATGAGGCAGGCCTGGCATTGTTATTCTGCTTCCTGCTGCCTATTCCTATGTTTGCCTGGAGTCCAGAGACCTGAGGTGGGCCTGGCATTACAGTTATGTTTCCTGCTGCATGCTCCTCATCTGCCTGGATACCTGAGCCCTGAGGCAGCCCTGGCATTGTTGTTCTGTTTCCTGCTGCCTGCTCCTTCTTTGCCTGGAGTCCGGAGCCCTGAGATGGACCTGGCATTGCAGTTCTGTTTCCTGCTGCCTGCTCCTTGTTTGACTGGAGTGCTGAGCCCTGAGGTCGGTCTGGGATAGCTGTTCTGTTTCCTGCTTCCTGCACTTTGTTTACCTGGAGACCTGAGCCCTGAGGTGGGCCTCGCATTGCAGTTCTGTTTCCTGCTGCCTGCTCCTTCTTTGCCTGTAGTCCTGATCCCTGAGGTGGGCCAGGCATTGCTGTTCTGTTTCCTGCTGCCTGCTCAATGTTTGCCTGTAAACCTCAGCCCTGAGGTGGGCCTTGCATTGCTGTTCTGCTTCCTGCTGCCTACTCTTTGTTTTCCGGAGTCCTGAGCCCTGTGGTGGGCCTGGAATTATTGTTCTGTTTCCTGCTGCCTGCTCCTTGTTTGCCTGGAGTCCAGAGCCCTGAGGTGGGCCTGGCATTACTGTTATGTTACCTGCTACCTGCTCCCTATTGGCCTGGAGACCTGAGCCCTGAGGTGGGCCTGGCATTGCTGTTCTGATTCCTGCTGCCTGCTCCTTGTTTGCCTGGAGTCCTGAGGCATGAGGCAGGCCTGGCATTGCTGTTCTGTTTCCTGCTGCCTGCTCCTTCTATAACTGGAGACCTGAGACCTAAGGTGGTCCTGGGTTTACAGTTCTGTTTCCTGCTGCGTGCTACTTGTTTGCCTGGAGTCCTGAGCCCTGAGACGGGCCTGGCATTGCAGTTCTGTTTCCTGCTGCCTGCTCCTTCTTTGCCTGGAGTCCTGAGCCCTGAGACGGGCCTTGCATTGCAGTTCAGTTTCCTGCTGCCTGCTCCTTGTTTGACTGGAGTCCTGAGCCCTGAGGTCGGCCTGGCATAGCTGTTCTGTTTCCTGCTTCCTGCACTTTGTTTGCCTGGAGACCTGAGCACTGAGGTGGGCCTCGCATTGCTGTTCTGATTCCTGCTGCCTGCTCCATGCTTGCCTGGAATTCTCAGCCCTGAGGTGGGCCTGGCATTGCTGTTCTGCTTCCTGCTGCCTAATCTTTGTTTTCCGGAGTCCTGAGCCCTGTGGTGGGCCTGGCATTACAGTTATGTTTCCTGCTGCCTGCTCCTTGTTTACCTGCAGTCTTGAGCCCTGAGGCAGCCCTGGCATTGTTATTCTGTTTCCTTCTGCCTGCTCTTTTTTTGCCTGGAGACCTGAGCCCTTAGGTGGGCCTGGCATTACTGTTATGTTTCCTGCTGCCTGTTCCTCATTGGCCTGGAGACCTGAGCACTGAGTTGGGCCTGGCATTGCTGTTCTGTTTCCTGCTGCCTGCTGCTTCTTTAAGTGGAGTCCTGAGACCTAAGGTGGGCCTGGGTTTGCAGTTCTGTTTCCTGCTGCGTGCTACTTGTTTGCCTGGAGTACTGAGCCCTGAGGCAGGCCTGGCATTGTTATTCTGTTTCCTTCTGCCTGCTCTTTTTTTGCCTGGAGACCTGAGCCCTTAGGTGGGCCTGGCATTGCTGTTCTGAATCCTGCTGCCTGCTCCTTGTTTTCCTGGAGTCCTGAGGCATGAGGCAGGCCTGGCATTGTTATTCTGCTTCCTGCTGCCTATTCCTATGTTTGCCTGGAGTCCAGAGACCTGAGGTGGGCCTGGCATTACATTTATGTTTCCTGCTGCATGCTCCTCATCTGCCTGGAGACCTGAGCCCTGAGGCAGCCCTGGCATTGTTGTTCTGTTTCCTGCTGCCTGCTCCTTTTTTGCCTGGAGTCTGGAGCCCTGAGATGGACCTGGCATTGCAGTTCTGTTTCCTGCTGCCTGCTCCTTGTTTGACTGGAGTGCTGAGCCCTGAGGTCGGTCTGGGATAGCTGTTCTGTTTCCTGCTTCCTGCACTTTGTTTACCTGGAGACCTGAGCCCTGAGGTTGGCCTCGCATTGCAGTTCTGTTTCCTGCTGCCTGCTCCTTCTTTGCCTGTCGTCCTGATCCCTGAGGTGGGCCTGGCATTGCTGTTCTGTTTCCTGCTGCCTGCTCAATGTTTGCCTGGAAACCTCAGCCCTGAGGTGGGCCTTGCATTGCTGTTCTGCTTCCTGCTGCCTACTCTTTGTTTTCCGGAGTCCTGAGCCCTGTGGTGGGCCTGGAATTATTGTTCTGTTTCCTGCTGCCTGCTCCTTGTTTGCCTGGAGTCCAGAGCCCTGAGGTGGGCCTGGCATTACTGTTATGTTACCTGCTGCCTGCTCCCTATTGGCCTGGAGACCTGAGCCCTGAGGTGGGCCTGGCATTGCTGTTCTGATTCCTGCTGCCTGCTCCTTGTTTGCCTGGAGTCCTGAGGCATGAGGCAGGCCTGGCATTGCTGTTCTGTTTCCTGCTGCCTGCTCCTTCTATAACTGGAGTCCTGAGACCTAAGGTGGTCCTGGGTTTACAGTTCTGTTTCCTGCTGCGTGCTACTTGTTTGCCTGGAGTCCTGAGCCCTGAGGCAGGCCTGGCATTTTTATTCTGTTTCCTTCTGCCTGCTCTTTGTTTTCCTGAAGACCTAAGCCCTGAGGTGGGCCTGGCATTGCTGTTCTGATTCCTGCTGCCTGCTCCTTGTTTTCCTGGATTCCTGAGCCATGAGGCAGGCCTGGCATTGTTATTCTGCTTCCTTCTGCCTGCTCCTTGTTTGCCTGTAGTCCTGAGACCTGAGGTGGGCCTGGCATTACAGTTATGTTCCCTGCTGCCTGCTCCTCATCTGTCTGGAGACCTGAGCCCTGAGGTGGGCCTGGCATTGCTCTTCTGATTCCTGCTGCCTGCTCCTTGTTTGCCTGGAGTCATGAGCCATGATGCAGGCCTGGCATTGGTGTTCTGTTTCCTGCTGCCTGCTCCTTCTTTAACTGGAGTCCTGAGACCTAAGGTAGGCCTGGGTTTGCAGTTCTGTTTCCTGCTGCCTGCTCCTTGTTTGACTGGAGTCCTGAGCCCTGAGGTCGGCCTGGCATAGCTGTTCTGTTTCCTGCTTCCTGCACTTTGTTTGCCTGGAGACCTGAGCACTGAGGTGGGCCTCGCATTGCTGTTCTGTTTCCTGCTGCCTGCTCCATGCTTGCCTGGAATCCTCAGCCCTGAGGTGGGCCTGGCATTGCTGTTCTGCTTCCTGCTGCCTAATCTTTGTTTTCCGGAGTCCTGAGCCCTGTGGTGGGCCTGGCATTACAGTTATGTTTCCTGCTGCCTGCTCCTTGTTTGCCTGCAGTCTTGAGCCCTGAGGCAGCCCTGGCATTGTTGTTCTGTTTCCTGCTGCTTGCTCCTTCCTTGCATGGAGTCCGGAGCCCTGAGACGGGCCTGGCATTGCAGTTCTGTTTCCTGTTGATTGATCCTTGTTTGCCTGGAGTCCAGTGCCCTGAGGTGGGCCTGGCATTACTGTTATGTTTCCTGCTGCCTGTTCCTCATTGGCCTGGAGACCTGAGCACTGAGTTGGGCCTGGCATTGCTGTTCTGTTTCCTGCTGCCTGCTGCTTCTTTAAGTGGAGTCCTGAGACCTAAGGTGGGCCTGGCATTACAGTTATGTTTCCTGCTGCGTGCTACTTGTTTGCCTGGAGTATTGAGCCCTGAGGCAGGCCTGGCATTGTTATTCTGTTTCCTTCTGCCTGCTCTTTTTTTGCCTGGAGTCCTGAGCCCTTAGGTGGGCCTGGCATTGCTGTTCTGAATCCTGCTGCCTGCTCCTTGTTTTCCTGGAGTCCTGAGCCATGAGGCAGGCCTGGCATTGTTATTCTGCTTCCTGCTGCCTATTCCTATGTTTGCCTGGAGTCCAGAGACCTGAGGTGGGCCTGGCATTACAGTTATGTTTCCTGCTGCATGCTCCTCATCTGCCTGGAGACCTGAGCCCTGAGGCAGCCCTGGCATTGTTGTTCTGTTTCCTGCTGCCTGCTCCTTCTTTGCCTGGAGTCCGGAGCCCTGAGATGGACCTGGCATTGCAGTTCTGTTTCCTGCTACCTGCTCCTTGTTTGACTGGAGTGCTGAGCCCTGAGGTCGGTCTGGGATAGCTGTTCTGTTTCCTGCTTCCTGCACTTTGTTTACCTGGAGACCTGAGCCCTGAGGTGGGCCTCGCATTGCAGTTCTGTTTCCTGCTGCCTGCTCCTTCTTTGCCTGTAGTCCTGATCCCTGAGGTGGGCCAGGCATTGCTGTTCTGTTTCCTGCTGCCTGCTCAATGTTTGCCTGTAAACCTCAGCCCTGAGGTGGGCCTTGCATTGCTGTTCTGCTTCCTGCTGCCTACTCTTTGTTTTCCGGAGTCCTGAGCCCTGTGGTGGGCCTGGAATTATTGTTCTGTTTCCTGCTGCCTGCTCCTTGTTTGCCTGGAGTCCAGAGCCCTGAGGTGGGCCTGGCATTACTGTTATGTTACCTGCTGCCTGCTCCCTATTGGCCTCGAGACCTGAGCCCTGAGGTGGGCCTGGCATTGCTGTTCTGATTCCTGCTGCCTGCTCCTTGTTTGCATGGAGTCCTGAGGCATGAGGCAGGACTGGCATTGCTGTTCTGTTTCCTGCTGCCTGCTCCTTCTATAACTGGAGACCTGAGACCTAAGGTGGTCCTGGGTTTACAGTTCTGTTTCCTGCTGCGTGCTACTTGTTTGCCTGGAGTCCTGAGCCCTGAGGCAGGCCTGGCATTTTTATTCTGTTTCCTTCTGCCTGCTCTTTGTTTGCCTGGAGTCCGGAGCCCTGAGGTGGGGCTGGCATTGCTGTTCTGATTCCTGCTGCCTGTTCCTTGTTTTCCTGGATTCCTGAGCCATGAGGTCGGTCTGGGATAGCTGTTCTGTTTCCTGCTTCCTGCACTTTGTTTACCTGGAGACCTGAGACCTGAGGTTGGCCTCGCATTGCAGTTCTGTTTCCTGCTGCCTGCTCCTTCTTTGCCTGTCGTCCTGATCCCTGAGGTGGGCCTGGCATTGCTGTTCTGTTTCCTGCTGCCTGCTCAATGTTTGCCTGGAAACCTCAGCCCTGAGGTGGGCCTTGCATTGCTGTTCTGCTTCCTGCTGCCTACTCTTTGTTTTCCGGAGTCCTGAGCCCTGTGGTGGGCCTGGAATTATTGTTCTGTTTCCTGCTGCCTGCTCCTTGTTTGCCTGGAGTCCAGAGCCCTGAGGTGGGCCTGGCATTACTGTTATGTTACCTGCTGCCTGCTCCCTATTGGCCTGGAGACGTGAGCCCTGAGGTGGGCCTGGCATTGCTGTTCTGATTCCTGCTGCCTGCTCCTTGTTTGCCTGGAAACCTCAGCCCTGAGGTGGGCCTTGCATTGCTGTTCTGCTTCCTGCTGCCTACTCTTTGTTTTCCGGAGTCCTGAGCCCTGTGGTGGGCCTGGAATTATTGTTCTGTTTCCTGCTGCCTGCTCCTTGTTTGCCTGGAGTCCAGAGCCCTGAGGTGGGCCTGGCATTACTGTTATGTTACCTGCTGCCTGCTCCCTATTGGCCTGGAGACCTGAGCCCTGAGGTGGGCCTGGCATTGCTGTTCTGATTCCTGCTGCCTGCTCCTTGTTTGCCTGGAGTCCTGAGGCATGAGGCAGGCCTGGCATTGCTGTTCTGTTTCCTGCTGCCTGCTCCTTCTATAACTGGAGTCCTGAGACCTAAGGTGGTCCTGGGTTTACAGTTCTGTTTCCTGCTGCGTGCTACTTGTTTGCCTGGAGTCCTGAGCCCTGAGGCAGGCCTGGCATTTTTATTCTGTTTCCTTCTGCCTGCTCTTTGTTTGCCTGAAGACCTAAGCCCTGAGGTGGGCCTGGCATTGCTGTTCTGATTCCTGCTGCCTGCTCCTTGTTTTCCTGGATTCCTGAGCCATGAGGCAGGCCTGACATTGTTATTCTGCTTCCTTCTGCCTGCTCCTTGTTTGCCTGTAGTCCTGAGACCTGAGGTGGGCCTGGCATTACAGTTATGTTCCCTGCTGCCTGCTCCTCATCTGTCTGGAGACCTGAGCCCTGAGGTGGGCCTGGCATTGCTCTGCTGATTCCTGCTGCCTGCTCCTTGTTTGCCTGGAGTCATGAGCCATGATGCAGGCCTGGCATTGGTGTTCTGTTTCCTGCTGCCTGCTCCTTCTTTAACTGGATTCCTGAGACCTAAGGTAGGCCTGGGTTTGCAGTTCTGTTTCCTGCTGCCTGCTCCTTGTTTGACTGGAGTCCTGAGCCCTGAGGTCGGCCTGGCATAGCTGTTCTGTTTCCTGCTTCCTGCACTTTGTTTGCCTGGAGACCTGAGCACTGAGGTGGGCCTCGCATTGCTGTTCTGTTTCCTGCTGCCTGCTCCATGCTTGCCTGGAATCCTCAGCCCAGAGGTGGGCCTGGCATTGCTGTTCTGCTTCCTGCTGCCTAATCTTTGTTTTCCGGAGTCCTGAGCCCTGTGGTGGGTCTGGCATTACAGTTATGTTTCCTGCTGCCTGCTCCTTGTTTGCCTGCAGTCTTGAGCCCTGAGGCAGCCCTGGCATTGTTGTTCTGTTTCCTGCTGCTTGCTCCTTCCTTGCATGGAGTCCGGAGCCCTGAGACGGGCCTGGCATTGCAGTTCTGTTTCCTGTTGATTGATCCTTGTTTGCCTGGAGTCCAGTGCCCTGAGGTGGGCCTGGCATTACTGTTATGTTTCCTGCTGCCTGTTCCTCATTGGCCTGGAGACCTGAGCACTGAGTTGGGCCTGGCATTGCTGTTCTGTTTCCTGCTGCCTGCTGCTTCTTTAAGTGGAGTCCTGAGACCTAAGGTGGGCCTGGGTTTGCAGTTCTGTTTCCTGCTGCGTGCTACTTGTTTGCCTGGAGTACTGAGCCCTGAGGCAGGCCTGGCATTGTTATTCTGTTTCCTTCTGCCTGCTCTTTTTTTGCCTGGAGTCCTGAGCCCTTAGGTGGGCCTGGCATTGCTGTTCTGAATCCTGCTGCCTGCTCCTTGTTTTCCTGGAGTCCTGAGCCATGAGGCAGGCCTGGCATTGTTATTCTGCTTCCTGCTGCCTATTCCTATGTTTGCCTGGAGTCCAGAGACCTGAGGTGGGCCTGGCATTACAGTTATGTTTCCTGCTGCATGCTCCTCATCTGCCTGGAGACCTGAGCCCTGAGGCAGCCCTGGCATTATTGTTCTGTTTCCTGCTGCCTGCTCCTTCTTTGCCTGGAGTCCGGAGCCCTGAGATGGACCTGGCATTGCAGTTCGGTTTCCTGCTGCCTGCTCCTTGTTTGACTGGAGTGCTGAGCCCTGAGGTCGGTCTGGGATAGCTGTTCTGTTTCCTGCTTCCTGCACTTTGTTTACCTGGAGACCTGAGCCCTGAGGTGGGCCTCGCATTGCAGTTCTGTTTCCTGCTGCCTGCTCCTTCTTTGCCTGTAGTCCTGATCCCTGAGGTGGGCCAGGCATTGCTGTTCTGTTTCCTGCTGCCTGCTCAATGTTTGCCTGTAAACCTCAGCCCTGAGGTGGGCCTTGCATTGCTGTTCTGCTTCCTGCTGCCTACTCTTTGTTTTCCGGAGTCCTGAGCCCTGTGGTGGGCCTGGAATTATTGTTCTGTTTCCTGCTGCCTGCTCCTTGTTTGCCTGGAGTCCAGAGCCCTGAGGTGGGCCTGGCATTACTGTTATGTTACCTGCTGCCTGCTCCCTATTGGCCTCGAGACCTGAGCCCTGAGGTGGTCCTGGCATTGCTGTTCTGATCCCTGCTGCCTGCTCCTTGTTTGCCTGGAGTCCTGAGGCATGAGGCAGGCCTGGCATTGCTGTTCTGTTTCCTGCTGCCTGCTCCTTCTATAACTGGAGACCTGAGACCTAAGGTGGTCCTGGGTTTACAGTTCTGTTTCCTGCTGCGTGCTACTTGTTTGCCTGGAGTCCTGAGCCCTGAGGCAGGCCTGGCATTTTTATTCTGTTTCCTTCTGCCTGCTCTTTGTTTGCCTGGAGTCCGGAGCCCTGAGGTGGGCCTGGCATTGCTGTTCTGATTCCTGCTGCCTGTTCCTTGTTTTCCTGGATTCCTGAGCCATGAGGTCGGTCTGGGATAGCTGTTCTGTTTCTTGCTTCCTGCACTTTGTTTACCTGGAGACCTGAGCCCTGAGGTTGGCCTCGCATTGCAGTTCTGTTTCCTGCTGCCTGCTCCTTCTTTGCCTGTCGTCCTGATCCCTGAAGTGGGCCTGGCATTGCTGTTCTGTTTCCTGCTGCCTGCTCCTTGTTTGCCTGTAGTCCTGAGACCTGAGGTGGGCCTGGCATTACAGTTATGTTCCCTGCTGCCTGCTCCTCATCTGTCTGGAGACCTGAGCCCTGAGGTGGGCCTGGCATTGCTCTTCTGATTCCTGCTGCCTGCTCCTTGTTTGCCTGGAGTCATGAACCATGATGCAGGCCTGGCATTGGTGTTCTGTTTCCTGCTGCCTGCTCCTTCTTTAACTGGAGTCCTGAGACCTAAGGTAGGCCTGGGTTTGCAGTTCTGTTTCCTGCTGCCTGCTCCTTGTTTGACTGGAGACCTGAGCACTGAGGTGGGCCTCGCATTGCTGTTCTGTTTCCTGCTGCCTGCTCCATGCTTGCCTGGAATCCTCAGCCCTGAGGTGGGCCTGGCATTGCTGTTCTTCTTCCTGCTGCCTTATCTTTGTTTTCCGGAGTCCTGAGCCCTGTGGTGGGCCTGGCATTACAGTTATGTTTCCTGCTGCCTGCTCCTTGTTTGCCTGCAGTCTTGAGCCCTGAGGCAGCCCTGGCATTGTTGTTCTGTTTCCTGCTGCTTGCTCCTTCCTTGCATGGAGTCCGGAGCCCTGAGACGGGCCTGGCATTGCAGTTCTGTTTCCTGTTGATTGATCCTTGTTTGCCTGGAGTCCAGTGCCCTGAGGTGGGCCTGGCATTACTGTTATGTTTCCTGCTGCCTGTTCCTCATTGGCCTGGAGACCTGAGCACTGAGTTGGGCCTGGCATTGCTGTTCTGTTTCCTGCTGCCTGCTCCTTCTATAACTGGAGACCTGAGACCTAAGGTGGGCCTGGGTTTGCAGTTCTGTTTCCTGCTGCGTGCTACTTGTTTGCCTGGAGTACTGAGCCCTGAGGCAGGCCTGGCATTGTTATGCTGTTTCCTTCTGCCTGCTCTTTTTTTGCCTGGAGTCCTGAGCCCTTAGGTGGGCCTGGCATTGCTGTTCTGAATCCTGCTGCCTGCTCCTTGTTTTCCTGGAGTCCTGAGCCATGAGGCAGGCCTGGCATTGTTATTCTGCTTCCTGCTGCCTATTCCTATGTTTGCCTGGAGTCCAGAGACCTGACGTGGGCCTGGCATTACAGTTATGTTTCCTGCTGCATGCTCCTCATCTGCCTGGAGACCTGAGCCCTGAGGCAGCCCTGGCATTGTTGTTCTGTTTCCTGCTGCCTGCTCCTTCTTTGCCTGGAGTCCGGAGCCCTGAGATGGACCTGGCATTGCAGTTCTGTTTCCTGCTGCCTGCTCCTTGTTTGACTGGAGTGCTGAGCCCTGAGGTCGGTCTGGGATAGCTGTTCTGTTTCCTGCTTCCTGCACTTTGTTTACCTGGAGACCTGAGCCCTGAGGTGGGCCTCGCATTGCAGTTCTGTTTCCTGCTGCCTGCTCCTTCTTTGCCTGTAGTCCTGATCCCTGAGGTGGGCCAGGCATTGCTGTTCTGTTTCCTGCTGCCTGCTCAATGTTTGCCTGTAAACCTCAGCCCTGAGGTGGGCCTTGCATTGCTGTTCTGCTTCCTGCTGCCTACTCTTTGTTTTCCGGAGTCCTGAGCCCTGTGGTGGGCCTGGAATTATTGTTCTGTTTCCTGCTGCCTGCTCCTTGTTTGCCTGGAGTCCAGAGCCCTGAGGTGGGCCTGGCATTACTGTTATGTTACCTGCTGCCTGCTCCCTATTGGCCTGGAGACCTGAGCCCTGAGGTGGGCCTGGCATTGCTGTTCTGATTCCTGCTGCCTGCTCCTTGTTTGCCTGGAGTCCTGAGGCATGAGGCAGGCCTGGCATTGCTGTTCTGTTTCCTGCTGCCTGCTCCTTCTATAACTGGAGTCCTGAGACCTAAGGTGGTCCTGGGTTTACAGTTCTGTTTCCTGCTGCGTGCTACTTGTTTGCCTGGAGTCCTGAGCCCTGAGGCAGGCCTGGCATTTTTATTCTGTTTCCTTCTGCCTGCTCTTTGTTTGCCTGAAGACCTAAGCCCTGAGGTGGGCCTGGCATTGCTGTTCTGATTCCTGCTGCCTGCTCCTTGTTTTCCTGGATTCCTGAGCCATGAGGCAGGCCTGGCATTGTTATTCTGCTTCCTTCTGCCTGCTCCTTGTTTGCCTGTAGTCCTGAGACCTGAGGTGGGCCTGGCATTACAGTTATGTTCCCTGCTGCCTGCTCCTCATCTGTCTGGAGACCTGAGCCCTGAGGTGGGCCTGGCATTGCTCTTCTGATTCCTGCTGCCTGCTCCTTGTTTGCCTGGAGTCATGAGCCATGATGCAGGCCTGGCATTGGTGTTCTGTTTCCTGCTGCCTGCTCCTTCTTTAACTGGAGTCCTGAGACCTAAGGTAGGCCTGGGTTTGCAGTTCTGTTTCCTGCTGCCTGCTCCTTCTTTTAGTGGAGTCCTGAGACCTAAGGTGGGCCTGGGTTTGCAGTTCTGTTTCCTGATGCGTGCTACTTTTTTGCCTGGAGTCCTGAGCACTGAGGCAGGACTGGCATTGTTATTCTGTTTCCTGCTGCCTGCTCTTTGTTTGCCTGGAGACCTGAGCCCTGATGTGGGCCTGGCATTGCAGTTCTGTTTCCTACTGCCTCCTCCATGTATCCCTGGAGTCCTCAGCCCTGAGGTGGGCCTGGCATTGTTGTTCTGTTTTCTGCTGGCTGCAATTTGTTTGTCTGGATTCCTGGTCCCTGATGTGGGCATGGCATAGCTGTTCTGTTTCCTATTGCGAGGTCCTTACTTGACTGAGGTGGGTCTGGCATTGATGCTTTCTTTTCTGCTGCCTGCTCCTTGTTTGCCTGGAGTCCTGATCCCTGAGGTGGGCCTTGCAATGCTGTTCTGTTTCCTGCTGCCTGCTCCATGTATGCATGGAGTCCTTAGCCCTGAGGTGGGCCTGGCATTGCTGTTCTGCTTCCTGCTGCCTGCTCCTTGTTTGCCTGGAGTCCTGAGACCTGAGATGGGCCTGGCATTACAGTTATGTTTCCTGCTGCCTGCTCCTTGTTTGCCTGCAGTCCTGAGCCCTGAGGCAGCACTGGCATTGTTGTTCTGTTTCCTGCTGCCTGCTCCTTCCTTGCCTGGAGTCCGGATCCCTGAGACGGGCCTTGCATTGCAGTTCTGTTGCCTGTTGATTGCTCCTTGTTTGCCTGGAGTCCAGTGCCCTGAGGTGGGCCTGGCATAACTGTTATGTTTCCTGCTGCCTGTTCCTCATTGGCCTGGAGACCTGAGCACTGAGGTGGGCCAGGCATTGCTGTTCTGTTTCCTTCTGCCTGCTCCTTCTTTAAGTGGAGTCCTGAGACCTAAGGTGGGCCTGGGTTTGCAGTTTTGTTTCCTGCTGCCTGCTCCTTGTTTGCCTGGAGTCCAGAGCCCTGAGGTGGGCTGGCATTACTGTTATGTTACCTGCTGCCTGTTCCCTATTGGCCTAGAGACCTGAGCCCTAAGGTGGGCCTGGCAGTGCTGTTCTGATTCCTGCTGCCTGATTCTTGTTTGCCTGGAGTCCTGAGACCTGAGCTGGGCCTGGCATTACAGTTATGTTTCCTGCTGCCTGCTCCTTGTTTACCTGCAGTCCTGAGCCCTGAGGCAGCCCTGGCATTGTTGTTCTGTTTCCTGCTGCCTGCACTTTGTTTGTCTGGACTCGTGGGCCCTGATGTGGGCTGGCATAGCTGTTCTGTTTCCTATTGCGAGGTCCTTATTGACTGGAGTCCTGAGCACTGAGGTGGGTCTGGCATTGATGTTTTCTTTCCTGCTGCCTGCTCCTTGTTTGCCTGGAGTCCTGAGGCATGAGGCAGGCATGGCATTGCTGTTCTGTTTCCTGCTGCCTGCTCCTTCTATAACTGGAGACCTGAGACCTAAGGTGGTCCTGGGTTTACAGTTCTGTTTCCTGCTGCGTGCTACTTGTTTGCCTGGAGTCCTGAGCCCTGAGGCAGGCCTGGCATTTTTATTCTGTTTCCTTCTGCCTGCTCTTTGTTTGCCTGAAGACCTAAGCCCTGAGGTGGGCCTGGCATTGCTGTTCTGATTCCTGCTGCCTGTTCCTTGTTTTCCTGGATTCCTGAGCCATGAGGCAGGCCTGGCATTGTTATTCTGCTTCCTTCTGCCTGCTCATTGTTTGCCTGTAGTCCTGAGACCTGAGGTGGGCCTGGCATTACAGTTATGTTTCCTGCTGCCTGCTCCTCATCTGTCTGGAGACCTGAGCCCTGAGGTGGGCCTGGCATTGCTCTTCTGATTCCTGCTGCCTGCTCTTGTTTGCCTGGAGTCATGAGCCATGATGCAGGCCTGGCATTGGTGTTCTGTTTCCTGCTGCCTGCTCCTTCTTTAACTGGAGTCCTGACACCTAAGGTGGGCATAGGTTTGCAGTTCTGTTTCCTGCTTCGTGCTTCTTGTTTGCCTGGAGTCTTGTGCCCTGAGACGGGCTTGACATTGCAGTTCTGTTTCCTCCTGCCTGTTCCTCATTGGCCTGGAGTCCTGAGCCATGAGGCAGGCCTGGCATTGTTATTCTGCTTCCTGCTGCCTGCTCCTTGTTTTCCTGGAGTCCTGAGACCTGAGGTGGGCCTGGCATTACAGTTATGTTTCCTGCTGCTTGCTCCTCATCTGCCTGGAGACCTGAGCCCTGAGGCAGCCCTGGCATTGTTGTTCTGTTTCCTGCTGCCTGCTCCTTCTTTGCCTGGAGTCCGGAGCCCTGAGACGGACCTGGCATTGCAGTTCTGTTTCCTGCTGCCTGCTCCTTGTTTGACTGGACTGCTGAGACCTGAGGTCGGTCTGGGATAGCTGTTCTGTTTCCTGCTGCCTGTTCCTCATTGGCCTGGAGACCTGAGCACTGAGGTGGGCCTGGCATTGTTGTTCTGTTTCCTTCTGCCTGCTCCTTCTTTAAGTGGAGTCCTGAGACCTAAGGTGGGCCTGGGTTTGCAGTTCTGTTTCCTGCTGCCTGCTCCTTGTTTGCCTGGAGTCCAGAGCCCTGAGGTGGGCTGGCATTACTGTTATGTTACCTGCTGCCTGTTCCCTATTGGCCTAGAGACCTGAGCCCTAAGGTGGGCCTGGCATTGCTGTTCTGATTCCTGCTGCCTGATTCTTGTTTGCCTGGAGTCCTGAGACCTGAGCTGGGCCTGGCATTACAGTTATGTTTCCTGCTGCCTGCTCCTTGTTTACCTGCAGTCCTGAGCCCTGAGGCAGCCCTGGCATTGTTGTTCTGTTTCCTGCTGCCTGCACTTTGTTTGTCTGGATTCGTGGGCCCTGATGTGGGCTGGCATAGCTGTTCTGTTTCCTATTGCGAGGTCTTTATTGACTGGAGTCCTGAGCACTGAGGTGGGTCTGGCATTGATGTTTTCTTTCCTGCTGCCTGCTCCTTGTTTGCCTGGAGTCCTGAGCCCTGAGGCATGCCTGGCATTGTTATTCTGTTTCATTCTGCCTGCTCTTTGTTTGCCTGGAGACCTGAGCCCTGAGGTGGGCCTGGCATTGCTGTTCTGAATTCTGCAGCCTGCTCCTTGTTTTCCTGGAGTCCTGAGCCATGAGGCAGGCCTGGCATTGTTATTCTGCTTCCTGCTGCCTGCTCCTTGTTTTCCTGGAGTCCTGAGCCCTGAGACAGGCCTTGCATTGTTATTCCGTTTTCTGCTGCCTGCTCTTAGTTTGTCTGGAGTCCTGACCCCTGAGGATGGCCTGGCATTGCAGTTCTGGTTCCTGATGCCTGCTCCTTGTTTGCATAGAGTCCTGAGCCCTGTGGTGGGCCTGGCATTGTTGTTCTGTTTCCTGCTGGCTGCAATTTACTTGTCTGGATTCCTGGGCCCTGATGTGGGCCTGGCATTGTTGTTCTGTTTCCTGCTGGCTGCAATTTATTTGTCTGGATTCCTGGGCCCAGATGTGGGCCTGGCATAGCTGTTTTGTTTCCTATTGCGAGGTCCTTGCTTGACTGGAGTCCTGAGAACTGAGGTGGGTCTGGCTTTGATGTTTTCTTTCCTGCTGCCTGCCTCTTGCTTGCCTGGAGTCCTGATCCCTGAGGTGGGCCTTGCAATGCTGTTCTGTTTCCTGCTGCCTGCACCATGTATGCATGGAGTCCTTAGCCCTGAGGTGGGCCTGGCATTGCTGTTCTGCTTCCTGATGAATGCTCCTTGTTTGCCTGGAGTCCTGAGAACTGTTGTGGGCCTGGCATTACAGTTATGTTTCCTGCTGCCTGCTCCTTGTTTGCCTGCAGTCCTGAGCCCTTAGGCAGCACTGGCATTGTTGTTCTGTTTCCTGCTGCCTGCTCCTTCCTTGCCTGGAGTCCGGATCCCTGAGACGGGCCTGGCATTGCAGTTCTGTTGCATGTTGATTGCTCCTTGTTTGCCTGGAGTCCAGTGCCCTGAGGTGGGCCTGGCATTACTGTTATGTTTCCTGCTGCCTGTTCCTCATTGGCCTGGAGACCTGAGCACTGAGGTGGGCCTGGCATTGCTGTTCTGTTTCCTGCTGCCTGCTCCTTCTGTAAGTGGAGTCCTGAGACCTAAGGTGGGCCTGGCATTGCTGTTCTGAATTCTGCTGCCTGCTCCTTGATTTCCTGGAGTCCTGAGCCATGAGGCAGGCCTGGCATTGTTATTCTGCTTCCTGCTGCCTGCTCCTTGTTTTCCTGGAGTCCTGAGACCTGAGGTGGGCCTGGCATTACAGTTATGTTTCCTGCTGCTTGCTCCTCATCTGCCTGGAGACCTGAGCCCTGAGGCAGCCCTGGCATTGTTGTTCTGTTTCCTGCTGCCTGCTCCTTCTTTGCCTGGAGTCCGGAGCCCTGAGACGGACCTGGCATTGCAGTTCTGTTTCCTGCTGCCTGCTCCTTGTTTGACTGGACTGCTGAGACCTGAGGTCGGTCTGGGATAGCTGTTCTGTTTCCTGCTTCCTGCACTTTGTTTGCCTGGAGACCTGAGCCCTGAGGTGGGCCTCGCATTGCAGTTCTGTTTCCTGCTGCCTGATCCTTCTTTGCCTGTAGTCCTGATCCCTGAGGTGGGCCTGGCATTGATGTTCTGTTTCCTGCTGCCTGCTCCATGTTTGCCTGGAAACCTCAGCCCTGAGGTGGGCCTGGCATTGCTGTTCTGCTTCCTGCTGCCTACCCATTGTTTTCTGGAGTCCTGAACCCTGTGGTGGGCCTGGCATTGTTGTTCTGTTTCCTGCTGCCTGCTCCTTGTTTGCCAGGAGTCCAGAGCCCTGAGGTGGCCTGGCATTACTGTTATGTTACCTTCTGCCTGCTCCCTATTGGCCTGGAGACCTGAGCCCTGAGGTGGGCCTGGCATTGCTGTTTTGATTCCTGCTGCCGGCTCCTTGTTTGCCTGGAGTCCTGAGCCATGAGGCAGGCCTGGCATTGCTGTTCTGTTTCCTGCTGCGTGCTACTTGTTTGCCTGGAGTCCTGAGCCCTGAGGCAGGCTTGGCATTTTTATTCTGTTTCCTTCTGCCTGCTCTTTGTTTGCCTGAAGACCTAAGCCCTGAGGTGGGCCTGGCATTGCTGTTCTGATTCCTGCTGCCTGCTCCTTGTTTTCCTAGAGCCCTGAGCCATGAGGCAGGCCTGGCATTGTTATTCTGCTTCCTGCTGCCTGCTCCTTGTTTGCCTGGAGTCCTGAGACCTGAGGTGGGCCTGGCATTACAGTTATGTTTCCTGCTGCCTGCTCCTCATCTGCCTGGAGACCTGAGCACTGAGGCAGCCCTGGCATTGCTCTTCTGATTCCTGCTGCCTGCTCCTTGTTTTCCTGGAGTCCTGAGCCATGAGGCAGGCCTGGCATTGTTATTCTGCTTACTGCTGCCTGCTCCTTGTTTGCCTGGAGTCCTGAGACCTGAGGTGGGCCTGGCATTACAGATATGTTTCCTGCTGCCTGCTCCTCATCTGCCTGGAGTCCTGAGCCGTGAGGTGGGCCTGGCATTACTGTTATGTTACCTTCTGCCTGCTCCCTATTGGCCTGGAGACCTGAGCCCTGAGGTGGGCCTGGCATTGCTCTTCTGATTCTGTCTGCCTTCTCCTTGTTTGCCTGGAGCCCTGAGCCATGAGGCAGGCCTGGCATTGCTGTTCTTTTTCCTGCTGCCTGCTCCTTCTTTAACTGTAGTCCTGAGACTTAAGGTTGGCCTGGGTTTTCAGTTCTGTTTCCTGTTGCGTGCTCCTTGTTTGCCTGGAGTCTTGAGCCCTGAGACGGGCCTGGCATTGCAGTTCTGTTTCCTGCTGCCTGTTCCTCATTGGCCTGGAGACCTGAGCCCTGATGTGGGCCTGGCATTGCTGTTCTGATTCCTGCTGCCTGCTCCTTGTTTGCCTGGAGTCCTGATCCATGAGGCAGGTCTGGCATTGCTGTTCTGTTTCCTGCTGCCTGCTCCTTCTTTAAGTGGAGTCCTGAGAACTAAGGTGGGCCTGGGTTTGCAGTTCTGTTTCCTGCTGCGTGTAACTTGTTTTCCTGGAGTCATGAGCCCTGAGGCAGGCCTGGCATTGTTATTCTGTTTCCTGCTGCCTGCTCTTTGTTTGCCTGGAGACCTGAGCCCTGATGTGGGCCTGGCATAGCTGTTCTGTTTCCTATTGCGAGGTCCTTGCTTGACTGGAGTCCTGAGCACTGAGGTGGGTCTGGCATTGATCTATTGTTTCCTGCTGCTCCTTGTTTGCCTGGAGTCCTGATCACTGAGGTGGGCCTGGCATTGCTGTTCTGTTTCCTGCTGCCTCCTCCATGTATGCCCGGAGTCCTCAGCCCTGAGGTGGGCCTCGCATTGCTGTTCAGGTTTCTGCTGCCCGCTCCTTGTTTGCCTGGTGTCCTGAGACCTGAGGTGGGCCTGGCAATACAGCTATGTATCCTGCTGCCTGCTCCTTGTTTGCCTGCAGTCCTGAGTCCTGAGGCAGCCCTGGCATTTTTGTTCTGTTTCCTGCTGCCTGCTCCTTCCTTGCCTGGAGTCCGGTGCCCTGAGACGGGCCTGGCATTGCAGTTCTGTTTTCTGCTGCCTGTTCCTTGTTTGCCTTTGGTCCTGAGCCCTGAGGTGGGCCTGGCTTTGCTGTTGTGTTTCCTGCTGCCTGCTCCATGTTTGCCTGGAGTCCTCAGCCCTGAGGTGGGCCTGGCGATCCAGTTCTGTTTCCTACTGCCAGCTCCTTGTTTGTCTAGAGTCCTGACCCCTGAGGATGGCCTGGCATTGCAGTTCTGGTACCTGATGCCTGCTCCTTGTTTGCATAGAGTCCTGAGCCATGAGGGAGGCCTGGCATTGCTGTTCCGTTTCCTGCTGCGTACTCTTTGTTTTCCAGAATCCTGAGCCCTGTGGTGGGCCTGCATTGTTGTCCTGTTTCCTGCTGCCTGCTCCATGTTTGCCTGGAGTCCAGTGCCCTGAGGTGGGCCTGGCATTACTGTTATGTTTCCTGCTGCCTGTTCCTCATTGGCCTGGAGACCTGAGCCCTGAGGTGGGCCTGGCATTGCTGTTCTGATTCCTACTGCCTGCTCCTTTTTTGCCTGGAGTCCTGAGCCATGAGGCAGGCCTGGCATTGCTGTTCTGTTTCCTGCTGCCTACTCCTTCTTTACGTAGAGTCCTGAAACCTAAGGTGGGCCTGGCATTGTTGTTCTGTTTCCTGTTGATTGCGTGCTATGTGTTTGCCTGGAGTCCTGAGCCCTGAGACAGGCCTTGCATTGTTATTCCGTTTTCTGCTGCCTGCTCTTAGTTTGTCTGGAGTCCTGACACCTGAGGTGGGCCTGGCATTGCTGTTCTTATTCCTGCTGCCTGCTCCTTGTTTTCCTGGAGTCCTGAGCCATGAGGCAGGCCTGGCATTGTTATTCTGCTTCCTGCTGCCTGCTCCTTGTTTGCCTGGAGTCCTGAGACCTGAGGTGGGCCTGGCATTACAGTTTTGTTTCCTGCTGCCTGCTCCTCATCTGCCTGGAGACCTGAGCCCTGAGGCAGCCCTGGCATTGTTGTTCTGTTTCCTGCTGCCTGCTCCTTCTTTGCCTGGAGTCCGGAGCCCTGAGACAGGCCATGCAATGCAGTTCTGTGTCCTGCTGCCTGCTCCTTGTTTGACTGGAGACCTGAGCCCTGAGGTGGGCCTCGCATTGCAGTTCTGTTTCCTGCTGCCTGCTCCTTCTTTAACTGGAGTCCTGAGACCTAAGGTGGGCCTGTGTTTACAGTTCTGTTTCCTGCTGCGTGCTACTTGTTTGCCTGGAGTCCTGAGCCCTGAGGCAGGCCTGGCATTTTTATTCTGTTTCCTTCTACCTGCTCTTTGTTTGCCTGAAGACCTAAGACCTGAGGTGGGCATGGCATTGCTGTTCTGATTCCTGCTGCCTGCTCCTTGTTTTCCTGGAGTCCTGAGCCATGAGGCAGGCCTGGCATTGTTATTCTGCTTACTGCTGCCTGCTCCTTGTTTGCCTGGAGTCCTGAGACCTGAGGTGGGCCAGGCATTACAGATATGTTTCCTGCTGCCTGCTCCTCATCTGCCTTGAGTCCTGAGCCGTGAGGTGGGCCTGGCATTGCTGTTCTGTTATCTGCTGCCTCCTCTTTGTTTGCCTGGAGTCCTGAGCCCTGAGGTGGGCCTTGCGTTGCTGTTCTGCTTCCTGCTCCTTCTTTAACTGGAGTCCTGAGACCTAAGGTGGGCCTGGGTTTGCGGTTTTGTTTCCTGCTGCGTGCTACTTCTTTGCCTGGAGTCCTGAGCCCTGAGGTGGGCCTGGCATTGCTGTTCTGATTCCTGCTGCCTGCTCCTTGTTTTCCTGGAGTCCTGAACCAAGAGGCAGGCCTGGCATTGTTATTCTGCTTCCTGCTGCCTGCGCCTTCTTTGCCTGGAGTCTTGAGACCTGAGGTGGGCCTGGCATTACAGTTATATTTCCTGCTGCCTGCTCCTTATCTGCCTGGAGACGTGAGCCCTGAGGTGGGACTGGCATTGCTCTCTGATTCCTGCTGCCTGCTCCTTGTTTGCCTGGAGTCCTGAGTAATGAGGCAGGCCTAGCATTGCTGTTCTGTTTCCTGCTGCCTTCTCCTTCTTTAACTGGAGTCCTGAGACCTAAAGTGGGCCTGCGTTTGCAGTTCTGTTTCCTGCTGTGTGCTCCTTGTTTGCCTGGAGTCTTGAGCCCTGAGGTGGGCGTGGCATTGCAGTTCTGTTTCCTTCTGCCTGCTCCTTCTTTGCCTGGAGTTCTGAGCCCTGAGACGGGCCTTGCATTGCAGTTATGTTTCCTGCTGCCTTCTCCTTGTTTGACTGGAGTCTTGAGCCCTGAGGTGGGCCTGGCATTGCTGTTCTGATTCCTGCTGCCTGCTCCTTGTTTTCCTGGAGTCCTGAACCAAGAGGCAGGCCTGGCATTGTTATTCTGCTTCCTGCTGCCTGCGCCTTCTTTGCCTGGAGTCTTGAGACCTGAGGTGGGCCTGGCATTACAGTTATATTTCCTGCTGCCTGCTCCTTATCTGCCTGGAGACGTGAGCCCTGAGGTGGGACTGGCATTGCTCTCTGATTCCTGCTGCCTGCTCCTTGTTTGCCTGGAGTCCTGAGTAATGAGGCAGGCCTAGCATTGCTGTTCTGTTTCCTGCTGCCTTCTCCTTCTTTAACTGGAGTCCTGAGACCTAAAGTGGGCCTGCGTTTGCAGTTCTGTTTCCTGCTGTGTGCTCCTTGTTTGCCTGGAGTCTTGAGCCCTGAGGTGGGCGTGGCATTGCAGTTCTGTTTCCTTCTGCCTGCTCCTTCTTTGCCTGGAGTTCTGAGCCCTGAGACGGGCCTTGCATTGCAGTTATGTTTCCTGCTGCCTTCTCCTTGTTTGACTGGAGTCTTGAGCCCTGAGGTCGGCCTGGCATAGCTGTTCTGTTTCCTGCTGCCTGCTCCATGTTTGCCTGGAGTCCTCAGCCCTGAGGTGGGCCTGGGGATCCAGCTCTGTTTCCTAATGCCTGTTCTTTGTTTGTCTAGATCCCTGAGCTTGAGGCAGGCCTGGCATTGCTGTTGTATCTTGCTGCCTGCACTTTGTTGGCATGGATTCCTGTGCCCTCAAGTGAGCCTGGCCTTGTTGTTCTGATTCCTGCTGCCTGATCCTTGTTTGCCTGGAGACCTGAGACCTGAGGTGGGCCTGGCATTGCTGTTCTGATTCCTGCTGCCTGCCCTTTGTTTGCCTGAAGTCCTGAGCCATGAGGCAGGCCTGGCATTGGTGTTCTGTTTCCTGCTGCCTGCTCCTTCTTTAAGTGGAGTCCTGAGACCTAAGGTGGGCCTGGGTTTGCAGTTCTGTTTACTGCTGCGTGCTACTTGTTTGCCTGGAGTCCTGAGCACTGAGGAAGGCCTGGCATTGTTATTCTGTTTCCTGCTGCCTACTCTTTGTTTTCCGAAGTCCTGAGCCCTGTGGTGGGCCTGGCATTGTTGTTCTGTTTTCTGCTGCCTGCTCCTTGTTTGCCTGGAGTCCTGATCCCTGAGGTGGGCCTTGCAATGCTGTTCTGTTTCCTGCTGCCTGCTCCATGTATGCATGGAGTCCTTAGCCCTGAGGTGGGCCTGGCATTGCTGTTCTGCTTCCTGCTGCCTGCTCCTTGTTTGCCTGGAGTCCTGAGACCTGAGATGGGCCTGGCATTACAGTTATGTTTCCTGCTGCCTGCTCCTTGTTTGCCTGCAGTCCTGAGCCCTGAGGCAGCACTGGCATTGTTGTTCTGTTTCCTGCTGCCTGCTCCTTCCTTGCCTGGAGTCCGGATCCCTGAGACGGGCCTTGCATTGCAGTTCTGTTGCCTGTTGATTGCTCCTTGTTTGCCTGGAGTCCAGTGCCCTGAGGTGGGCCTGGCATAACTGTTATGTTTCCTGCTGCCTGTTCCTCATTGGCCTGGAGACCTGAGCACTGAGGTGGGCCTGGCATTGCTGTTCTGTTTCCTTCTGCCTGCTCCTTCTTTAAGTGGAGTCCTGAGACCTAAGGTGGGCCTGGGTTTGCAGTTCTGTTTCCTGCTGCCTGCTCCTTGTTTGCCTGGAGTCCAGAGCCCTGAGGTGGGCTGGCATTACTGTTATGTTACCTGCTGCCTGTTCCCTATTGGCCTAGAGACCTGAGCCCTAAGGTGGGCCTGGCATTGCTGTTCTGATTCCTGCTGCCTGATTCTTGTTTGCCTGGAGTCCTGAGACCTGAGCTGGGCCTGGCATTACAGTTATGTTTCCTGCTGCCTGCTCCTTGTTTACCTGCAGTCCTGAGCCCTGAGGCAGCCCTGGCATTGTTGTTCTGTTTCCTGCTGCCTGCACTTTGTTTGTCTGGACTCGTGGGCCCTGATGTGGGCTGGCATAGCTGTTCTGTTTCCTATTGCGAGGTCTTTATTGACTGGAGTCCTGAGCACTGAGGTGGGTCTGGCATTGATGTTTTCTTTCCTGCTGCCTGCTCCTTGTTTGCCTGGAGTCCTGAGCCCTGAGGCATGCCTGGCATTGTTATTCTGTTTCATTCTGCCTGCTCTTTGTTTGCCTGGAGACCTGAGCCCTGAGGTGGGCCTGGCATTGCTGTTCTGAATTCTGCAGCCTGCTCCTTGTTTTCCTGGAGTCCTGAGCCATGAGGCAGGCCTGGCATTGTTATTCTGCTTCCTGCTGCCTGCTCCTTGTTTTCCTGGAGTCCTGAGACCTGAGGTGGGCCTGGCATTACAGTTATGTTTCCTGCTGACTGCTCCTCATCTGCCTGGAGACCTGAGCCCTGAGGCAGCCCTGGCATTGTTGTTCTGTTTCCTGCTGCCTGCTCTTTCTTTGCCTGGAGTCCGGAGCCCTGAGACGGACCTGGCATTGCAGTTCTGTTTCCTGCTGCCTGCTCCTTGTTTGACTGGACTGCTGAGCCCTGAGGTCGGTCTGGGTTTGCAGTTCTGTTTCCTGCTGCCTGCTCCTTGTTTGCCTGGAGTCCAGAGCCCTGAGGTGGGCTGGCATTACTGTTATGTTACCTGCTGCCTGTTCCCTATTGGCCTAGAGACCTGAGCCCTAAGGTGGGCCTGGCATTGCTGTTCTGATTCCTGCTGCCTGATTCTTGTTTGCCTGGAGTCCTGAGACCTGAGCTGGGCCTGGCATTACAGTTATGTTTCCTGCTGCCTGCTCCTTGTTTACCTGCAGTCCTGAGCCCTGAGGCAGCCCTGGCATTGTTGTTCTGTTTCCTGCTGCCTGCACTTTGTTTGTCTGGACTCGTGGGCCCTGATGTGGGCTGGCATAGCTGTTCTGTTTCCTATTGCGAGGTCTTTATTGACTGGAGTCCTGAGCACTGAGGTGGGTCTGGCATTGATGTTTTCTTTCCTGCTGCCTGCTCCTTGTTTGCCTGGAGTCCTGAGCCCTGAGGCATGCCTGGCATTGTTATTCTGTTTCATTCTGCCTGCTCTTTGTTTGCCTGGAGACCTGAGCCCTGAGGTGGGCCTGGCATTGCTGTTCTGAATTCTGCAGCCTGCTCCTTGTTTTCCTGGAGTCCTGAGCCATGAGGCAGGCCTGGCATTGTTATTCTGCTTCCTGCTGCCTGCTCCTTGTTTTCCTGGAGTCCTGAGACCTGAGGTGGGCCTGGCATTACAGTTATGTTTCCTGCTGACTGCTCCTCATCTGCCTGGAGACCTGAGCCCTGAGGCAGCCCTGGCATTGTTGTTCTGTTTCCTGCTGCCTGCTCTTTCTTTGCCTGGAGTCCGGAGCCCTGAGACGGACCTGGCATTGCAGTTCTGTTTCCTGCTGCCTGCTCCTTGTTTGACTGGACTGCTGAGCCCTGAGGTCGGTCTGGGATAGCTGTTCTGTTTCCTGCTGCCTGCTCCTTGTTTGCCTGGAGTCCAGAGCCCTGAGGTGGGCTGGCATTACTGTTATGTTACCTGCTGCCTTTTCCCTATTGGCCTAGAGACCTGAGCCCTAAGGTGGGCCTGGCATTGCTGTTCTGATTCCTGCTGCCTGATTCTTGTTTGCCTGGAGTCCTGAGACCTGAGCTGGGCCTGGCATTACAGTTTAGTTTCCTGCTGCCTGCTCCTTGTTTACCTGCAGTCCTGAGCCCTGAGGCAGCCCTGGCATTGTTGTTCTGTTTCCTGCTGCCTGCTCCTTCTTTGCCTGGAGTCCTTATCCCTGAGGTGGGCCTGGCATTGCCGTTCTGTTTCCTGCTGCCTGCTCCATGTATGCCTGGAATCCTCAGCCCTGTGGTGGGCCTGGCATTGCTGTTCTGCTTCCTGCTGCCTGCTCCTTGTTAGACTGGAGTCCTGAGACCTGAGGTGGGCCTGGCATTACAGTTATGTTTCCTGCTGCCTGCTCCTCGTTTGACTGGCGTCCTGAGCTCTGAGGTGGGTCTGGCATTGCTGTTCTGTTTCCTGCTGCCTGTTCCTTGTTTGCCTGGAGTCCTGAGCCCTGAGGTGGGCCTCGCATTGCTGTTGTGTTTCCTGTTGCCTGCTCCATGTTTACCTGGAGTCCTCAGCCCTGAGGTGGGCCTGGCGATCCAGTTCTGTTTCCTACTGCCTGCTCCTTGATTATCTGGAGTCCTGAGCCCTGAGGAAGGCCTGGCATTGCTGTTGTTTCTTGCTGCCTGCACTTTGCTGGCCTGGATTCCTGAGCCCTGAAGTGAGCCTGGCATTGCTGTTCTGTTTCCTGCTGCCTGCTCCAGGTTTGCCGGAGAACTGAGCCCTTAGGTGGCCTGCCATTGCTGTTCTGTTTCCTGTTGCCTGCACAATGTTTGCCTGGAGTCATGAGCCCTGAGGCAGGCCTGGCATTGTTGTTCTGTTTCCTGTTGATTGCTCCTTCTTTGCCTGGAGTCCTGAGCCCTGAGACAGGCCTTGCATTGTTATTCCGTTTTCTGCTGCCTGCTCTTAGTTTGTCTGGAGTCCTGACCCCTGAGGATGGCCTGGCATTGCAGTTCTGGTTCCTGATGCCTGCTCCTTGTTTGCATAGAGTCCTGAGCCCTGTGGTGGGCCTGGCATTGTTGTTCTGTTTCCTGCTGGCTGCAATTTACTTGTCTGGATTCCTGGGCCCTGATGTGGGCCTGGCATTGTTGTTCTGTTTCCTGCTGGCTGCAATTTATTTGTCTGGATTCCTGGGCCCAGATGTGGGCCTGGCATAGCTGTTTTGTTTCCTATTGCGAGGTCCTTGCTTGACTGGAGTCCTGAGAACTGAGGTGGGTCTGGCTTTGATGTTTTCTTTCCTGCTGCCTGCCTCTTGCTTGCCTGGAGTCCTGATCCCTGAGGTGGGCCTTGCAATGCTGTTCTGTTTCCTGCTGCCTGCACCATGTATGCATGGAGTCCTTAGCCCTGAGGTGGGCCTGGCATTGCTGTTCTGCTTCCTGCTGAATGCTCCTTGTTTGCCTGGAGTCATGAGAACTGTTGTGGGCCTGGCATTACAGTTATGTTTCCTGCTGCCTGCTCCTTGTTTGCCTGCAGTCCTGAGCCCTTAGGCAGCACTGGCATTGTTGTTCTGTTTCCTGCTGCCTGCTCCTTCCTTGCCTGGAGTCCGGATCCCTGAGACGGGCCTGGCATTGCAGTTCTGTTGCATGTTGATTGCTCCTTGTTTGCCTGGAGTCCAGTGCCCTGAGGTGGGCCTGGCATTACTGTTATGTTTCCTGCTGCCTGTTCCTCATTGGCCTGGAGACCTGAGCACTGAGGTGGGCCTGGCATTGCTGTTCTGTTTCCTGCTGCCTGCACCTTCTGTAAGTGGAGTCCTGAGACCTAAGGTGGGCCTGGCATTGCTGTTCTGAATTCTGCTGCCTGCTCCTTGATTTCCTGGAGTCCTGAGCCATGAGGCAGGCCTGGCATTGTTATTCTGCTTCCTGCTGCCTGCTCCTTGTTTTCCTGGAGTCCTGAGACCTGAGGTGGGCCTGGCATTACAGTTATGTTTCCTGCTGCTTGCTCCTCATCTGCCTGGAGACCTGAGCCCTGAGGCAGCCCTGGCATTGTTGTTCTGTTTCCTGCTGCCTGCTCCTTGTTTGACTGGACTGCTGAGACCTGAGGTCGGTCTGGGATAGCTGTTCTGTTTCCTGCTTCCTGCACTTTGTTTGCCTGGAGACCTGAGCCCTGAGGTGGGCCTCGCATTGCAGTTCTGTTTCCTGCTGCCTGCTCCTTCTTTGCCTGTAGTCCTGATCCCTGAGGTGGGCCTGGCATTGATGTTCTGTTTCCTGCTGCCTGCTCCATGTTTGCCTGGAAACCTCAGCCCTGAGGTGGGCCTGGCATTGCTGTTCTGCTTCCTGCTGCCTACCCATTGTTTTCTGGAGTCCTGAACCCTGTGGTGGGCCTGGCATTGTTGTTCTGTTTCCTGCTGCCTGCTCCTTGTTTGCCAGGAGTCCAGAGCCCTGAGGTGGCCTGGCATTACTGTTATGTTACCTTCTGCCTGCTCCCTATTGGCCTGGAGACCTGAGCCCTGAGGTGGGCCTGGCATTGCTGTTTTGATTCCTGCTGCCTGCTCCTTGTTTGCCTGGAGTCCTGAGCCATGAGGCAGGCCTGGCATTGCTGTTCTGTTTCCTGCTGCGTGCTACTTGTTTGCCTGGAGTCCTGAGCCCTGAGGCAGGCTTGGCATTTTTATTCTGTTTCCTTCTGCCTGCTCTTTGTTTGCCTGAAGACCTAAGCCCTGAGGTGGGCCTGGCATTGCTGTTCTGATTCCTGCTGCCTGCTCCTTGTTTTCCTAGAGCCCTGAGCCATGAGGCAGGCCTGGCATTGTTATTCTGCTTCCTGCTGCCTGCTCCTTGTTTGCCTGGAG
The DNA here is from genome assembly GCF_036971445.1 of Narcine bancroftii. Lineage (NCBI taxonomy): Eukaryota > Metazoa > Chordata > Chondrichthyes > Torpediniformes > Narcinidae > Narcine > Narcine bancroftii. The sequence continues at coordinate 196,441,929 of NC_091473.1, forward strand.
TCCAGTGCCCTGAGGTGGGCCTGGCATTACTGTTATGTTTCCTGCTGCCTGCTCCTTTTTTGCCTGGAGTCCTGAGCCATGAGGCAGGCCTGGCATTGCTGTTCTGTTTCCTGCTGCCTTCTCCTTCTTTACGTAGAGTCCTGAAACCTAAGGTGGGCCTGGCATTGTTGTTCTGTTTCCTGTTGATTGCGTGCTATGTGTTTGCCTGGAGTCCTGAGCCCTGAGACAGGCCTTGCATTGTTATTCCGTTTTCTGCTGCCTGCTCTTAGTTTGTCTGGAGTCCTGACACCTGAGGTGGGCCTGGCATTGCTGTTCTTATTCCTGCTGCCTGCTCCTTGTTTTCCTGGAGTCCTGAGCCATGAGGCAGGCCTGGCATTGTTATTCTGCTTCCTGCTGCCTGCTCCTTGTTTGCCTGGAGTCCTGAGACCTGAGGTGGGCCTGGCATTACAGTTTTGTTTCCTGCTGCCTGCTCCTCATCTGCCTGGAGACCTGAGCCCTGAGGCAGCCCTGGCATTGTTGTTCTGTTTCCTGCTGCCTGCTCCTTCTTTGCCTGGAGTCCGGAGCCCTGAGACAGGCCTTGCAATGCAGTTCTGTGTCCTGCTGCCTGCTCCTTGTTTGACTGGAGACCTGAGCCCTGAGGTGGGCCTCGCATTGCAGTTCTGTTTCCTGCTGCCTGCTCCTTCTTTAACTGGAGTCCTGAGACCTAAGGTGGGCCTGTGTTTACAGTTCTGTTTCCTGCTGCGTGCTACTTGTTTGCCTGGAGTCCTGAGCCCTGAGGCAGGCCTGGCATTTTTATTCTGTTTCCTTCTACCTGCTCTTTGTTTGCCTGAAGACCTAAGACCTGAGGTGGGCATGGCATTGCTGTTCTGATTCCTGCTGCCTGCTCCTTGTTTTCCTGGAGTCCTGAGCCATGAGGCAGGCCTGGCATTGTTATTCTGCTTACTGCTGCCTGCTCCTTGTTTGCCTGGAGTCCTGAGACCTGAGGTGGGCCAGGCATTACAGATATGTTTCCTGCTGCCTGCTCCTCATCTGCCTTGAGTCCTGAGCCGTGAGGTGGGCCTGGCATTGCTGTTCTGTTTCCTGCTGTTTCCTCTTTGTTTGCCTGGAGTCCTGAGCCCTAAGGTGGGCCTGGCATTGCTGTTCTGTTATCTGCTGCCTCCTCTTTGTTTGCCTGGAGTCCTGAGCCCTGAGGTGGGCCTTGCGTTGCTGTTCTGCTTCCTGCTCCTTCTTTAACTGGAGTCCTGAGACCTAAGGTGGGCCTGGGTTTGCGGTTTTGTTTCCTGCTGCGTGCTACTTCTTTGCCTGGAGTCCTGAGCCCTGAGGCAGGCCTGACATTGTTATTCTGTTTCCTTCTGCCTGCTCTTTGTTTTCCTGGAGACCTGAGCCCTGAGGTGGGCCTGGCATTGCTGTTCTGATTCCTGCTGCCTGCTCCTTGTTTTCCTGGAGTCCTGAACCAAGAGGCAGGCCTGGCATTGTTATTCTGCTTCCTGCTGCCTGCGCCTTCTTTGCCTGGAGTCTTGAGACCTGAGGTGGGCCTGGCATTACAGTTATATTTCCTGCTGCCTGCTCCTTATCTGCCTGGAGACGTGAGCCCTGAGGTGGGACTGGCATTGCTCTCTGATTCCTGCTGCCTGCTCCTTGTTTGCCTGGAGACCTGAGACCTGAGGTGGGCCTGGCATTGCTGTTCTGATTCCTGCTGCCTGCCCTTTGTTTGCCTGAAGTCCTGAGCCATGAGGCAGGCCTGGCATTGGTGTTCTGTTTCCTGCTGCCTGCTCCTTCTTTAAGTGGAGTCCTGAGACCTAAGGTGGGCCTGGGTTTGCAGTTCTGTTTACTGCTGCGTGCTACTTGTTTGCCTGGAGTCCTGAGCACTGAGGAAGGCCTGGCATTGTTATTCTGTTTCCTGCTGCCTACTCTTTGTTTTCCGAAGTCCTGAGCCCTGTGGTGGGCCTGGCATTGTTGTTCTGTTTTCTGCTGCCTGCTCCTTCTTTGCCTGGAGTCCTGATCCCTGAGGTGGGCCTTGCAATGCTGTTCTGTTTCCTGCTGCCTGCTCCATGTATGCATGGAGTCCTTAGCCCTGAGGTGGGCCTGGCATTGCTGTTCTGCTTCCTGCTGCCTGCTCCTTGTTTGCCTGGAGTCCTGAGACCTGAGATGGGCCTGGCATTACAGTTATGTTTCCTGCTGCCTGCTCCTTGTTTGCCTGCAGTCCTGAGCCCTGAGGCAGCACTGGCATTGTTGTTCTGTTTCCTGCTGCCTGCTCCTTCCTTGCCTGGAGTCCGGATCCCTGAGACGGGCCTGGCATTGCAGTTCTGTTGCATGTTGATTGCTCCTTGTTTGCCTGGAGTCCAGTGCCCTGAGGTGGGCCTGGCATTACTGTTATGTTTCCTGCTGCCTGTTCCTCATTGGCCTGGAGACCTGAGCACTGAGGTGGGCCTGGCATTGCTGTTCTGTTTCCTGCTGCCTGCACCTTCTGTAAGTGGAGTCCTGAGACCTAAGGTGGGCCTGGCATTGCTGTTCTGAATTCTGCTGCCTGCTCCTTGATTTCCTGGAGTCCTGAGCCATGAGGCAGGCCTGGCATTGTTATTCTGCTTCCTGCTGCCTGCTCCTTGTTTTCCTGGAGTCCTGAGACCTGAGGTGGGCCTGGCATTACAGTTATGTTTCCTGCTGCTTGCTCCTCATCTGCCTGGAGACCTGAGCCCTGAGGCAGCCCTGGCATTGTTGTTCTGTTTCCTGCTGCCTGCTCCTTGTTTGACTGGACTGCTGAGACCTGAGGTCGGTCTGGGATAGCTGTTCTGTTTCCTGCTTCCTGCACTTTGTTTGCCTGGAGACCTGAGCCCTGAGGTGGGCCTCGCATTGCAGTTCTGTTTCCTGCTGCCTGCTCCTTCTTTGCCTGTAGTCCTGATCCCTGAGGTGGGCCTGGCATTGATGTTCTGTTTCCTGCTGCCTGCTCCATGTTTGCCTGGAAACCTCAGCCCTGAGGTGGGCCTGGCATTGCTGTTCTGCTTCCTGCTGCCTACCCATTGTTTTCTGGAGTCCTGAACCCTGTGGTGGGCCTGGCATTGTTGTTCTGTTTCCTGCTGCCTGCTCCTTGTTTGCCAGGAGTCCAGAGCCCTGAGGTGGCCTGGCATTACTGTTATGTTACCTTCTGCCTGCTCCCTATTGGCCTGGAGACCTGAGCCCTGAGGTGGGCCTGGCATTGCTGTTTTGATTCCTGCTGCCTGCTCCTTGTTTGCCTGGAGTCCTGAGCCATGAGGCAGGCCTGGCATTGCTGTTCTGTTTCCTGCTGCGTGCTACTTGTTTGCCTGGAGTCCTGAGCCCTGAGGCAGGCTTGGCATTTTTATTCTGTTTCCTTCTGCCTGCTCTTTGTTTGCCTGAAGACCTAAGCCCTGAGGTGGGCCTGGCATTGCTGTACTGATTCCTGCTGCCTGCTCCTTGTTTTCCTAGAGCCCTGAGCCATGAGGCAGGCCTGGCATTGTTATTCTGCTTCCTGCTGCCTGCTCCTTGTTTGCCTGGAGTCCAGTGCCCTGAGGTGGGCCTGGCATTACTGTTATGTTTCCTGCTGCCTGCTCCTTTTTTGCCTGGAGTCCTGAGCCATGAGGCAGGCCTGGCATTGCTGTTCTGTTTCCTGCTGCCTACTCCTTCTTTACGTAGAGTCCTGAAACCTAAGGTGGGCCTGGCATTGTTGTTCTGTTTCCTGTTGATTGCGTGCTATGTGTTTGCCTGGAGTCCTGAGCCCTGAGACAGGCCTTGCATTGTTATTCCGTTTTCTGCTGCCTGCTCTTAGTTTGTCTGGAGTCCTGACACCTGAGGTGGGCCTGGCATTGCTGTTCTTATTCCTGCTGCCTGCTCCTTGTTTTCCTGGAGTCCTGAGCCATGAGGCAGGCCTGGCATTGTTATTCTGCTTCCTGCTGCCTGCTCCTTGTTTGCCTGGAGTCCTGAGACCTGAGGTGGGCCTGGCATTACAGTTTTGTTTCCTGCTGCCTGCTCCTCATCTGCCTGGAGACCTGAGCCCTGAGGCAGCCCTGGCATTGTTGTTCTGTTTCCTGCTGCCTGCTCCTTCTTTGCCTGGAGTCCGGAGCCCTGAGACAGGCCTTGCAATGCAGTTCTGTGTCCTGCTGCCTGCTCCTTGTTTGACTGGAGACCTGAGCCCTGAGGTGGGCCTCGCATTGCAGTTCTGTTTCCTGCTGCCTGCTCCTTCTTTAACTGGAGTCCTGAGACCTAAGGTGGGCCTGTGTTTACAGTTCTGTTTCCTGCTGCGTGCTACTTGTTTGCCTGGAGTCCTGAGCCCTGAGGCAGGCCTGGCATTTTTATTCTGTTTCCTTCTACCTGCTCTTTGTTTGCCTGAAGACCTAAGACCTGAGGTGGGCATGGCATTGCTGTTCTGATTCCTGCTGCCTGCTCCTTGTTTTCCTGGAGTCCTGAGCCATGAGGCAGGCCTGGCATTGTTATTCTGCTTACTGCTGCCTGCTCCTTGTTTGCCTGGAGTCCTGAGACCTGAGGTGGGCCAGGCATTACAGATATGTTTCCTGCTGCCTGCTCCTCATCTGCCTTGAGTCCTGAGCCGTGAGGTGGGCCTGGCATTGCTGTTCTGTTTCCTGCTGTTTCCTCTTTGTTTGCCTGGAGTCCTGAGCCCTAAGGTGGGCCTGGCATTGCTGTTCTGTTATCTGCTGCCTCCTCTTTGTTTGCCTGGAGTCCTGAGCCCTGAGGTGGGCCTTGCGTTGCTGTTCTGCTTCCTGCTCCTTCTTTAACTGGAGTCCTGAGACCTAAGGTGGGCCTGGGTTTGCGGTTTTGTTTCCTGCTGCGTGCTACTTCTTTGCCTGGAGTCCTGAGCCCTGAGGCAGGCCTGACATTGTTATTCTGTTTCCTTCTGCCTGCTCTTTGTTTTCCTGGAGACCTGAGCCCTGAGGTGGGCCTGGCATTGCTGTTCTGATTCCTGCTGCCTGCTCCTTGTTTTCCTGGAGTCCTGAACCAAGAGGCAGGCCTGGCATTGTTATTCTGCTTCCTGCTGCCTGCGCCTTCTTTGCCTGGAGTCTTGAGACCTGAGGTGGGCCTGGCATTACAGTTATATTTCCTGCTGCCTGCTCCTTATCTGCCTGGAGACGTGAGCCCTGAGGTGGGACTGGCATTGCTCTCTGATTCCTGCTGCCTGCTCCTTGTTTGCCTGGAGTCCTGAGTAATGAGGCAGGCCAAGCATTGCTGTTCTGTTTCCTGCTGCCTTCTCCTTCTTTAACTGGAGTCCTGAGACCTAAAGTGGGCCTGCGTTTGCAGTTCTGTTTCCTGCTGTGTGCTCCTTGTTTGCCTGGAGTCTTGAGCCCTGAGGTGGGCGTGGCATTGCAGTTCTGTTTCCTTCTGCCTGCTCCTTCTTTGCCTGGAGTTCTGAGCCCTGAGACGGGCCTTGCATTGCAGTTATGTTTCCTGCTGCCTTCTCCTTGTTTGACTGGAGTCTTGAGCCCTGAGGTCGGCCTGGCATAGCTGTTCTGTTTCCTGCTGCCTGTTCCTTGTTAGCCTGGAGTCCTGAGCCCTGAGGTGGGCCTGGCATTGCTGTTGTGTTTCCTGCTGCCTGCTCCATGTTTGCCTGGAGTCCTCAGCCCTGAGGTGGGCCTGGGGATCCAGCTCTGTTTCCTAATGCCTGTTCTTTGTTTGTCTAGATCCCTGAGCTTGAGGCAGGCCTGGCATTGCTGTTGTATCTTGCTGCCTGCACTTTGTTGGCATGGATTCCTGTGCCCTCAAGTGAGCCTGGCCTTGTTGTTCTGATTCCTGCTGCCTGATCCTTGTTTGCCTGGAGACCTGAGACCTGAGGTGGGCCTGGCATTGCTGTTCTGATTCCTGCTGCCTGCCCTTTGTTTGCCTGAAGTCCTGAGCCATGAGGCAGGCCTGGCATTGGTGTTCTGTTTCCTGCTGCCTGCTCCTTCTTTAAGTGGAGTCCTGAGACCTAAGGTGGGCCTGGGTTTGCAGTTCTGTTTACTGCTGCGTGCTACTTGTTTGCCTGGAGTCCTGAGCACTGAGGAAGGCCTGGCATTGTTATTCTGTTTCCTGCTGCCTACTCTTTGTTTTCCGAAGTCCTGAGCCCTGTGGTGGGCCTGGCATTGTTGTTCTGTTTTCTGCTGCCTGCTCCTTCTTTGCCTGGAGTCCTGATCCCTGAGGTGGGCCTTGCAATGCTGTTCTGTTTCCTGCTGCCTGCTCCATGTATGCATGGAGTCCTTAGCCCTGAGGTGGGCCTGGCATTGCTGTTCTGCTTCCTGCTGCCTGCTCCTTGTTTGCCTGGAGTCCTGAGACCTGAGATGGGCCTGGCATTACAGTTATGTTTCCTGCTGCCTGCTCCTTGTTTGCCTGCAGTCCTGAGCCCTGAGGCAGCACTGGCATTGTTGTTCTGTTTCCTGCTGCCTGCTCCTTCCTTGCCTGGAGTCCGGATCCCTGAGACGGGCCTGGCATTGCAGTTCTGTTGCATGTTGATTGCTCCTTGTTTGCCTGGAGTCCAGTGCCCTGAGGTGGGCCTGGCATTACTGTTATGTTTCCTGCTGCCTGTTCCTCATTGGCCTGGAGACCTGAGCACTGAGGTGGGCCTGGCATTGCTGTTCTGTTTCCTGCTGCCTGCACCTTCTGTAAGTGGAGTCCTGAGACCTAAGGTGGGCCTGGCATTGCTGTTCTGAATTCTGCTGCCTGCTCCTTGATTTCCTGGAGTCCTGAGCCATGAGGCAGGCCTGGCATTGTTATTCTGCTTCCTGCTGCCTGCTCCTTGTTTTCCTGGAGTCCTGAGACCTGAGGTGGGCCTGGCATTACAGTTATGTTTCCTGCTGCTTGCTCCTCATCTGCCTGGAGACCTGAGCCCTGAGGCAGCCCTGGCATTGTTGTTCTGTTTCCTGCTGCCTGCTCCTTGTTTGACTGGACTGCTGAGATCTGAGGTCGGTCTGGGATAGCTGTTCTGTTTCCTGCTTCCTGCACTTTGTTTGCCTGGAGACCTGAGCCCTGAGGTGGGCCTCGCATTGCAGTTCTGTTTCCTGCTGCCTGCTCCTTCTTTGCCTGTAGTCCTGATCCCTGAGGTGGGCCTGGCATTGATGTTCTGTTTCCTGCTGCCTGCTCCATGTTTGCCTGGAAACCTCAGCCCTGAGGTGGGCCTGGCATTGCTGTTCTGCTTCCTGCTGCCTACCCATTGTTTTCTGGAGTCCTGAACCCTGTGGTGGGCCTGGCATTGTTGTTCTGTTTCCTGCTGCCTGCTCCTTGTTTGCCAGGAGTCCAGAGCCCTGAGGTGGCCTGGCATTACTGTTATGTTACCTTCTGCCTGCTCCCTATTGGCCTGGAGACCTGAGCCCTGAGGTGGGCCTGGCATTGCTGTTTTGATTCCTGCTGCCTGCTCCTTGTTTGCCTGGAGTCCTGAGCCATGAGGCAGGCCTGGCATTGCTGTTCTGTTTCCTGCTGCGTGCTACTTGTTTGCCTGGAGTCCTGAGCCCTGAGGCAGGCTTGGCATTTTTATTCTGTTTCCTTCTGCCTGCTCTTTGTTTGCCTGAAGACCTAAGCCCTGAGGTGGGCCTGGCATTGCTGTACTGATTCCTGCTGCCTGCTCCTTGTTTTCCTAGAGCCCTGAGCCATGAGGCAGGCCTGGCATTGTTATTCTGCTTCCTGCTGCCTGCTCCTTGTTTGCCTGGAGTCCAGTGCCCTGAGGTGGGCCTGGCATTACTGTTATGTTTCCTGCTGCCTGCTCCTTTTTTGCCTGGAGTCCTGAGCCATGAGGCAGGCCTGGCATTGCTGTTCTGTTTCCTGCTGCCTACTCCTTCTTTACGTAGAGTCCTGAAACCTAAGGTGGGCCTGGCATTGTTGTTCTGTTTCCTGTTGATTGCGTGCTATGTGTTTGCCTGGAGTCCTGAGCCCTGAGACAGGCCTTGCATTGTTATTCCGTTTTCTGCTGCCTGCTCTTAGTTTGTCTGGAGTCCTGACACCTGAGGTGGGCCTGGCATTGCTGTTCTTATTCCTGCTGCCTGCTCCTTGTTTTCCTGGAGTCCTGAGCCATGAGGCAGGCCTGGCATTGTTATTCTGCTTCCTGCTGCCTGCTCCTTGTTTGCCTGGAGTCCTGAGACCTGAGGTGGGCCTGGCATTACAGTTTTGTTTCCTGCTGCCTGCTCCTCATCTGCCTGGAGACCTGAGCCCTGAGGCAGCCCTGGCATTGTTGTTCTGTTTCCTGCTGCCTGCTCCTTCTTTGCCTGGAGTCCGGAGCCCTGAGACAGGCCTTGCAATGCAGTTCTGTGTCCTGCTGCCTGCTCCTTGTTTGACTGGAGACCTGAGCCCTGAGGTGGGCCTCGCATTGCAGTTCTGTTTCCTGCTGCCTGCTCCTTCTTTAACTGGAGTCCTGAGACCTAAGGTGGGCCTGTGTTTACAGTTCTGTTTCCTGCTGCGTGCTACTTGTTTGCCTGGAGTCCTGAGCCCTGAGGCAGGCCTGGCATTTTTATTCTGTTTCCTTCTACCTGCTCTTTGTTTGCCTGAAGACCTAAGACCTGAGGTGGGCATGGCATTGCTGTTCTGATTCCTGCTGCCTGCTCCTTGTTTTCCTGGAGTCCTGAGCCATGAGGCAGGCCTGGCATTGTTATTCTGCTTACTGCTGCCTGCTCCTTGTTTGCCTGGAGTCCTGAGACCTGAGGTGGGCCAGGCATTACAGATATGTTTCCTGCTGCCTGCTCCTCATCTGCCTTGAGTCCTGAGCCGTGAGGTGGGCCTGGCATTGCTGTTCTGTTTCCTGCTGTTTCCTCTTTGTTTGCCTGGAGTCCTGAGCCCTAAGGTGGGCCTGGCATTGCTGTTCTGTTATCTGCTGCCTCCTCTTTGTTTGCCTGGAGTCCTGAGCCCTGAGGTGGGCCTTGCGTTGCTGTTCTGCTTCCTGCTCCTTCTTTAACTGGAGTCCTGAGACCTAAGGTGGGCCTGGGTTTGCGGTTTTGTTTCCTGCTGCGTGCTACTTCTTTGCCTGGAGTCCTGAGCCCTGAGGCAGGCCTGACATTGTTATTCTGTTTCCTTCTGCCTGCTCTTTGTTTTCCTGGAGACCTGAGCCCTGAGGTGGGCCTGGCATTGCTGTTCTGATTCCTGCTGCCTGCTCCTTGTTTTCCTGGAGTCCTGAACCAAGAGGCAGGCCTGGCATTGTTATTCTGCTTCCTGCTGCCTGCGCCTTCTTTGCCTGGAGTCTTGAGACCTGAGGTGGGCCTGGCATTACAGTTATATTTCCTGCTGCCTGCTCCTTATCTGCCTGGAGACGTGAGCCCTGAGGTGGGACTGGCATTGCTCTCTGATTCCTGCTGCCTGCTCCTTGTTTGCCTGGAGTCCTGAGTAATGAGGCAGGCCTAGCATTGCTGTTCTGTTTCCTGCTGCCTTCTCCTTCTTTAACTGGAGTCCTGAGACCTAAAGTGGGCCTGCGTTTGCAGTTCTGTTTCCTGCTGTGTGCTCCTTGTTTGCCTGGAGTCTTGAGCCCTGAGGTGGGCGTGGCATTGCAGTTCTGTTTCCTTCTGCCTGCTCCTTCTTTGCCTGGAGTTCTGAGCCCTGAGACGGGCCTTGCATTGCAGTTATGTTTCCTGCTGCCTTCTCCTTGTTTGACTGGAGTCTTGAGCCCTGAGGTCGGCCTGGCATAGCTGTTCTGTTTCCTGCTGCCTGTTCCTTGTTAGCCTGGAGTCCTGAGCCCTGAGGTGGGCCTGGCATTGCTGTTGTGTTTCCTGCTGCCTGCTCCATGTTTGCCTGGAGTCCTCAGCCCTGAGGTGGGCCTGGGGATCCAGCTCTGTTTCCTAATGCCTGTTCTTTGTTTGTCTAGATCCCTGAGCTTGAGGCAGGCCTGGCATTGCTGTTGTATCTTGCTGCCTGCACTTTGTTGGCATGGATTCCTGTGCCCTCAAGTGAGCCTGGCCTTGTTGTTCTGATTCCTGCTGCCTGATCCTTGTTTGCCTGGAGACCTGAGACCTGAGGTGGGCCTGGCATTGCTGTTCTGATGCCTGCTGCCTGCCCTTTGTTTGCCTGAAGTCCTGAGCCATGAGGCAGGCCTGGCATTGGTGTTCTGTTTCCTGCTGCCTGCTCCTTCTTTAAGTGGAGTCCTGAGACCTAAGGTGGGCCTGGGTTTGCAGTTCTGTTTACTGCTGCGTGCTACTTGTTTGCCTGGAGTCCTGAGCACTGAGGAAGGCCTGGCATTGTTATTCTGTTTCCTGCTGCCTACTCTTTGTTTTCCGAAGTCCTGAGCCCTGTGGTGGGCCTGGCATTGTTGTTCTGTTTTCTGCTGCCTGCTCCTTGTTTGCCTGGAGTCCTGATCCCTGAGGTGGGCCTTGCAATGCTGTTCTGTTTCCTGCTGCCTGCTCCATGTATGCATGGAGTCCTTAGCCCTGAGGTGGGCCTGGCATTGCTGTTCTGCTTCCTGCTGCCTGCTCCTTGTTTGCCTGGAGTCCTGAGACCTGAGATGGGCCTGGCATTACAGTTATGTTTCCTGCTGCCTGCTCCTTGTTTGCCTGCAGTCCTGAGCCCTGAGGCAGCACTGGCATTGTTGTTCTGTTTCCTGCTGCCTGCTCCTTCCTTGCCTGGAGTCCGGATCCCTGAGACGGGCCTTGCATTGCAGTTCTGTTGCCTGTTGATTGCTCCTTGTTTGCCTGGAGTCCAGTGCCCTGAGGTGGGCCTGGCATAACTGTTATGTTTCCTGCTGCCTGTTCCTCATTGGCCTGGAGACCTGAGCACTGAGGTGGGCCTGGCATTGCTGTTCTGTTTCCTTCTGCCTGCTCCTTCTTTAAGTGGAGTCCTGAGACCTAAGGTGGGCCTGGGTTTGCAGTTCTGTTTCCTGCTGCCTGCTCCTTGTTTGCCTGGAGTCCAGAGCCCTGAGGTGGGCTGGCATTACTGTTATGTTACCTGCTGCCTGTTCCCTATTGGCCTAGAGACCTGAGCCCTAAGGTGGGCCTGGCATTGCTGTTCTGATTCCTGCTGCCTGATTCTTGTTTGCCTGGAGTCCTGAGACCTGAGCTGGGCCTGGCATTACAGTTATGTTTCCTGCTGCCTGCTCCTTGTTTACCTGCAGTCCTGAGCCCTGAGGCAGCCCTGGCATTGTTGTTCTGTTTCCTGCTGCCTGCACTTTGTTTGTCTGGACTCGTGGGCCCTGATGTGGGCTGGCATAGCTGTTCTGTTTCCTATTGCGAGGTCTTTATTGACTGGAGTCCTGAGCACTGAGGTGGGTCTGGCATTGATGTTTTCTTTCCTGCTGCCTGCTCCTTGTTTGCCTGGAGTCCTGAGCCCTGAGGCATGCCTGGCATTGTTATTCTGTTTCATTCTGCCTGCTCTTTGTTTGCCTGGAGACCTGAGCCCTGAGGTGGGCCTGGCATTGCTGTTCTGAATTCTGCAGCCTGCTCCTTGTTTTCCTGGAGTCCTGAGCCATGAGGCAGGCCTGGCATTGTTATTCTGCTTCCTGCTGCCTGCTCCTTGTTTTCCTGGAGTCCTGAGACCTGAGGTGGGCCTGGCATTACAGTTATGTTTCCTGCTGACTGCTCCTCATCTGCCTGGAGACCTGAGCCCTGAGGCAGCCCTGGCATTGTTGTTCTGTTTCCTGCTGCCTGCTCTTTCTTTGCCTGGAGTCCGGAGCCCTGAGACGGACCTGGCATTGCAGTTCTGTTTCCTGCTGCCTGCTCCTTGTTTGACTGGACTGCTGAGCCCTGAGGTCGGTCTGGGATAGCTGTTCTGTTTCCTGCTGCCTGCTCCTTGTTTGCCTGGAGTCCAGAGCCCTGAGGTGGGCTGGCATTACTGTTATGTTACCTGCTGCCTTTTCCCTATTGGCCTAGAGACCTGAGCCCTAAGGTGGGCCTGGCATTGCTGTTCTGATTCCTGCTGCCTGATTCTTGTTTGCCTGGAGTCCTGAGACCTGAGCTGGGCCTGGCATTACAGTTATGTTTCCTGCTGCCTGCTCCTTGTTTACCTGCAGTCCTGAGCCCTGAGGCAGCCCTGGCATTGTTGTTCTGTTTCCTGCTGCCTGCTCCTTCTTTGCCTGGAGTCCTTATCCCTGAGGTGGGCCTGGCATTGCTGTTCTGTTTCCTGCTGCCTGCTCCATGTATGCCTGGAGTCCTCAGCCCTGTGGTGGGCCTGGCATTGCTGTTCTGCTTCCTGCTGCCTGCTCCTTGTTAGACTGGAGTCCTGAGACCTGAGGTGGGCCTGGCATTACAGTTATGTTTCCTGCTGCCTGCTCCTCGTTTGACTGGCGTCCTGAGCTCTGAGGTGGATCTGGCATTGCTGTTCTGTTTCCTGCTGCCTGTTCCTTGTTTGCCTGGAGTCCTGAGCCCTGAGGTGGGCCTCGCATTGCTGTTGTGTTTCCTGTTGCCTGCTCCATGTTTGCCTGGAGTCCTCAGCCCTGAGGTGGGCCTGGCGATCCAGTTCTGTTTCCTACTGCCTGCTCCTTGATTATCTGGAGTCCTGAGCCCTGATGTGGGCCTGGCATAGCTGTTCTGTTTCCTATTGCTAGGTCCTTCCTTGCCTGGAGTCCGGTGCCCTGAGACGGGCCTGGCATTGCAGTTCTGTTTTCTGCTGCCTGTTCCTTGTTTGCCTTTGGTCCTGAGCCCTGAGGTGGGCCTGGCTTTGCTGTTGTGTTTCCTGCTGCCTGCTCCATGTTTGCCTGGAGTCCTCAGCCCTGAGGTGGGCCTGGCGATCCAGTTCTGTTTCCTACTGCCAGCTCCTTGTTTGTCTGGAGTCCTGACCCCTGAGGATGGCCTGGCATTGCAGTTCTGGTTCCTGATGCCTGCTCCTTGTTTGCATAGAGTCCTGAGCCATGAGGGAGGCCTGGCATTGCTGTTCCGTTTCCTGCTGCATACTCTTTGTTTTCCAGAATCCTGAGCCCTGTGGTGGGCCTGGCATTGTTGTCCTGTTTCCTGCTGCCTGCTCCATGTTTGCCTGGAGTCCAGTGCCCTGAGGTGGGCCTGGCATTACTGTTATGTTTCCTGCTGCCTGTTCCTCATTGGCCTGGAGACCTGAGCCCTGAGGTGGGCCTGGCATTGCTGTTCTGATTCCTACTGCCTGCTCCTTTTTTGCCTGGAGTCCTGAGCCATGAGGCAGGCCTGGCATTGCTGTTCTGTTTCCTGCTGCCTGCTCCTTCTTTACGTAGAGTCCTGAAACCTAAGGTGGGCCTGGCATTGTTGTTCTGTTTCCTGTTGATTGCGTGCTACGTGTTTGCCTGGAGTCCTGAGCCCTGAGACAGGCCTTGCATTGTTATTCCGTTTTCTGCTGCCTGCTCTTAGTTTGTCTGGAGTCCTGACACCTGAGGTGGGCCTGGCATTGCTGTTCATATTCCTGCTGCCTGCTCCTTGTTTTCCTGGAGTCCTGAGCCATGAGGCAGGCCTGGCATTGTTATTCTGCTTCCTGCTGCCTGCTCCTTGTTTGCCTGGAGTCCTGAGACCTGAGGTGGGCCTGGCATTACAGTTTTGTTTCCTGCTGCCTGCTCCTCATCTGCCTGGAGACCTGAGCCCTGAGGCAGCCCTGGCATTGTTGTTCTGTTTCCTGCTGCCTGCTCCTTCTTTGCCTGGAGTCCGGAGCCCTGAGACAGGCCTTGCAATGCAGTTCTGTGTCCTGCTGCCTGCTCCTTGTTTGACTGGAGACCTGAGCCCTGAGGTGGGCCTCGCATTGCAGTTCTGTTTCCTGCTGCCTGCTCCTTCTTTAACTGGAGTCCTGAGACCTAAGGTGGGCCTGTGTTTACAGTTCTGTTTCCTGCTGCGTGCTACTTGTTTGCCTGGAGTCCTGAGCCCTGAGTCAGGCCTGGCATTTTTATTCTGTTTCCTTCTACCTGCTCTTTGTTTGCCTGAAGACCTAAGACCTGAGGTGGGCATGGCATTGCTGTTCTGATTCCTGCTGCCTGCTCCTTGTTTTCCTGGAGTCCTGAGCCATGAGGCAGGCCTGGCATTGTTATTCTGCTTACTGCTGCCTGCTCCTTGTTTGCCTGGAGTCCTGAGACCTGAGGTGGGCCAGGCATTACAGATATGTTTCCTGCTGCCTGCTCCTCATCTGCCTTGAGTCCTGAGCCGTGAGGTGGGCCTGGCATTGCTGTTCTGTTTCCTGCTGTTTCCTCTTTGTTTGCCTGGAGTCCTGAGCCCTAAGGTGGGCCTGGCATTGCTGTTCTGTTATCTGCTGCCTCCTCTTTGTTTGCCTGGAGTCCTGAGCCCTGAGGTGGGCCTTGCGTTGCTGTTCTGCTTCCTGCTGGCTGCTCCTTCTTTAACTGGAGTCCTGAGACCTAAGGTGGGCCTGGGTTTGCGGTTTTGTTTCCTGCTGCGTGCTACTTCTTTGCCTGGAGTCCTGAGCCCTGAGGCAGGCCTGACATTGTTATTCTGTTTCCTTCTGCCTGCTCTTTGTTTTCCTGGAGACCTGAGCCCTGAGGTGGGCCTGGCATTGCTGTTCTGATTCCTGCTGCCTGCTCCTTGTTTTCCTGGAGTCCTGAACCAAGAGGCAGGCCTGGCATTGTTATTCTGCTTCCTGCTGCCTGCGCCTTCTTTGCCTGGAGTCCTGAGACCTGAGGTGGGCCTGGCATTACAGTTATATTTCCTGCTGCCTGCTCCTTATCTGCCTGGAGACGTGAGCCCTGAGGTGGGACTGGCATTGCTCTCTGATTCCTGCTGCCTGCTCCTTGTTTGCCTGGAGTCCTGAGTAATGAAGCAGGCCTAGCATTGCTGTTCTGTTTCCTGCTGCCTTCTCCTTCTTTAACTGGAGTCCTGAGACCTAAAGTGGGCCTGCGTTTGCAGTTCTGTTTCCTGCTGTGTGCTCCTTGTTTGCCTGGAGTCTTGAGCCCTGAGGTGGGCGTGGCATTGCAGTTCTGTTTCCTTCTGCCTGCTCCTTCTTTGCCTGGAGTTCTGAGCCCTGAGACGGGCCTTGCATTGCAGTTATGTTTCCTGCTGCCTTCTCCTTGTTTGACTGGAGTCTTGAGCCCTGAGGTCGGCCTGGCATAGCTGTTCTGTTTCCTGCTGCCTGTTCCTTGTTAGCCTGGAGTCCTGAGCCCTGAGGTGGGCCTGGCATTGCTGTTGTGTTTCCTGCTGCCTGCTCCATGTTTGCCTGGAGTCCTCAGCCCTGAGGTGGGCCTGGGGATCCAGCTCTGTTTCCTAATGCCTGTTCTTTGTTTGTCTAGATCCCTGAGCTTGAGGCAGGCCTGGCATTGCTGTTGTATCTTGCTGCCTGCACTTTGTTGGCATGGATTCCTGTGCCCTCAAGTGAGCCTGGCCTTGTTGTTCTGATTCCTGCTGCCTGATCCTTGTTTGCCTGGAGACCTGAGACCTGAGGTGGGCCTGGCATTGCTGTTCTGATTCCTGCTGCCTGCCCTTTGTTTGCCTGAAGTCCTGAGCCATGAGGCAGGCCTGGCATTGGTGTTCTGTTTCCTGCTGCCTGCTCCTTCTTTAAGTGGAGTCCTGAGACCTAAGGTGGGCCTGGGTTTGCAGTTCTGTTTACTGCTGCGTGCTACTTGTTTGCCTGGAGTCCTGAGCACTGAGGAAGGCCTGGCATTGTTATTCTGTTTCCTGCTGCCTACTCTTTGTTTTCCGAAGTGCTGAGCCCTGTGGTGGGCCTGGCATTGTTGTTCTGTTTCCTGCTGCCTGCTCCTTGTTTGCCTGGAGTCCAGAGCCCTGAGGTGGGCCTGGCATTGCTGTTCTGTTTCCTTCTGCCTGCTCTTTGTTTTCCTGGAGACCTGAGCCCTGAGGTGGGCCTGGCATTGCTGTTCTGATTCCTCCTGCCTGCTCCTTGTTTTCCTGGAGTCCTGAACCAAGAGGCAGGCCTGGCATTGTTATTCTGCTTCCTGCTGCCTGCGCCTTCTTTGCCTGGAGTCCTGAGACCTGAGGTGGGCCTGGCATTACAGTTATATTTCCTGCTGCCTGCTCCTTATCTGCCTGGAGACGTGAGCCCTGAGGTGGGCCTGGCATTGCTCTCTGATTCCTGCTGCCTGCTCCTTGTTTGCCTGGAGTCCTGAGCAATGAGGCAGGCCTAGCATTGCTGTTCTGTTTCCTGCTGCCTTCTCCTTCTTTAACTGGAGTCCTGAGACCTAAAGTGGGCCTGGGTTTGCAGTTCTGTATCCTGCTGTGTGCTCCTTGTTTGCCTGGAGTCTTGAGCCCTGAGGTGGGCCAGGCATTGCAGTTCTGTTTCCTTCTGCCTGCTCCTTCTTTGCCTGGAGTTCTGAGCCCTGAGACGGGCCTTGCATTGCAGTTATGTTTCCTGCTGCCTGCTCCTTGTTTGACTGGAGTCTTGAACCCTGAGGTCGGCCTGGCATTGTTGTTCTGTTTCCTGCTGCCTGTTCCTTGTTAGCCTGGAGTCCTGAGCCCTGAGGTGGGACTGACATTGCTGTTGTGTTTCCTGCTGCCTGCTCCATGTTTGCCTGGAGTCCTCAGCCCTGAGGTGGGCCTGGCGATCCAGCTCTGTTTCCTAATGCCTGTTCTTTGTTTGTCTAGATCCCTGAGCCTTGAGGCAGGCCTGGCATTGCTGTTGTATCTTGCTGCCTGCACTTTGTTGGCATGGATTCCTGTGCCCTCAAGCGAGCCTGGCCTTGTTGTTCTGTTTCCTGCTGCCTGCTCCTTGTTTGCCTGGAGACCTGAGCACTGACGTGGGCCTGGCATTGCTGTTCTGATTCCTGCTGCCTGCTCTTTCTTTGCCTGAAGTCCTGAGCCATGAGGCAGGCCTAGCATTGGTGTTCTGTATCCTGCTGCCTGCTCCTTCATTAAGTGGAGTCCTGAGACCTAAGGTGGGCCTGGGTTTGCAGTTCTGTTTACTTCTGCGTGCTACTTGTTTGCCTGGAGTCCTGAGCACTGAGGCAGGCCTGGCATTGTTATTCTGTTTCCTGCTGCCTACTCTTTGTTTTCCGGAGTCCTGAGCCCTGTGGTGGGCCTGGCATTGTTGTTCTGTTTCCTGCTGCCTGCTCCTTGTTTGCCTGGAGCCCAGAGCCCTGAGGTGGGCCTGGTATTGCTGTTCTGATTCCTGCTGCCTGCTCCTTCTTTGCCTGGTGTCCTGAGCCATGAGGCAGGACTGGCATTGCTGTTCTGTTTCCTGCTGCCTGCTCCTTGTTTGCCTGGAGTCTTGAGCCCTGAGGTGGGCGTGGCATTGCAGTTCTGTTTCCTTCTGCCTGCTCCTTCTTTGCCTGGAGTTCTGAGCCCTGAGACGGGCCTTGCATTGCAGTTATGTTTCCTGCTGCCTTCTCCTTGTTTGACTGGAGTCTTGAGCCCTGAGGTCGGCCTGGCATAGCTGTTCTGTTTCCTGCTGCCTGTTCCTTGTTAGCCTGGAGTCCTGAGCCCTGAGGTGGGCCTGGCATTGCTGTTGTGTTTCCTGCTGCCTGCTCCATGTTTGCCTGGAGTCCTCAGCCCTGAGGTGGGCCTGGGGATCCAGCTCTGTTTCCTAATGCCTGTTCTTTGTTTGTCTAGATCCCTGAGCTTGAGGCAGGCCTGGCATTGCTGTTGTATCTTGCTGCCTGCACTTTGTTGGCATGGATTCCTGTGCCCTCAAGTGAGCCTGGCCTTGTTGTTCTGATTCCTGCTGCCTGATCCTTGTTTGCCTGGAGACCTGAGACCTGAGGTGGGCCTGGCATTGCTGTTCTGATTCCTGCTGCCTGCCCTTTGTTTGCCTGAAGTCCTGAGCCATGAGGCAGGCCTGGCATTGGTGTTCTGTTTCCTGCTGCCTGCTCCTTCTTTAAGTGGAGTCCTGAGACCTAAGGTGGGCCTGGGTTTGCAGTTCTGTTTACTGCTGCGTGCTACTTGTTTGCCTGGAGTCCTGAGCACTGAGGAAGGCCTGGCATTGTTATTCTGTTTCCTGCTGCCTACTCTTTGTTTTCCGAAGTCCTGAGCCCTGTGGTGGGCCTGGCATTGTTGTTCTGTTTTCTGCTGCCTGCTCCTTGTTTGTCTGGAGTCCTGACCCCTGAGGATGGCCTGGCATTGCAGTTCTGGTTCCTGATGCCTGCTCCTTGTTTGCATAGAGTCCTGAGCCATGAGGGAGGCCTGGCATTGCTGTTCCGTTTCCTGCTGCATACTCTTTGTTTTCCAGAATCCTGAGCCCTGTGGTGGGCCTGGCATTGTTGTCCTGTTTCCTGCTGCCTGCTCCATGTTTGCCTGGAGTCCAGTGCCCTGAGGTGGGCCTGGCATTACTGTTATGTTTCCTGCTGCCTGTTCCTCATTGGCCTGGAGACCTGAGCCCTGAGGTGGGCCTGGCATTGCTGTTCTGATTCCTACTGCCTGCTCCTTTTTTGCCTGGAGTCCTGAGCCATGAGGCAGGCCTGGCATTGCTGTTCTGTTTCCTGCTGCCTGCTCCTTCTTTACGTAGAGTCCTGAAACCTAAGGTGGGCCTGGCATTGTTGTTCTGTTTCCTGTTGATTGCGTGCTACGTGTTTGCCTGGAGTCCTGAGCCCTGAGACAGGCCTTGCATTGTTATTCCGTTTTCTGCTGCCTGCTCTTAGTTTGTCTGGAGTCCTGACACCTGAGGTGGGCCTGGCATTGCTGTTCATATTCCTGCTGCCTGCTCCTTGTTTTCCTGGAGTCCTGAGCCATGAGGCAGGCCTGGCATTGTTATTCTGCTTCCTGCTGCCTGCTCCTTGTTTGCCTGGAGTCCTGAGACCTGAGGTGGGCCTGGCATTACAGTTTTGTTTCCTGCTGCCTGCTCCTCATCTGCCTGGAGACCTGAGCCCTGAGGCAGCCCTGGCATTGTTGTTCTGTTTCCTGCTGCCTGCTCCTTCTTTGCCTGGAGTCCGGAGCCCTGAGACAGGCCTTGCAATGCAGTTCTGTGTCCTGCTGCCTGCTCCTTGTTTGACTGGAGACCTGAGCCCTGAGGTGGGCCTCGCATTGCAGTTCTGTTTCCTGCTGCCTGCTCCTTCTTTAACTGGAGTCCTGAGACCTAAGGTGGGCCTGTGTTTACAGTTCTGTTTCCTGCTGCGTGCTACTTGTTTGCCTGGAGTCCTGAGCCCTGAGTCAGGCCTGGCATTTTTATTCTGTTTCCTTCTACCTGCTCTTTGTTTGCCTGAAGACCTAAGACCTGAGGTGGGCATGGCATTGCTGTTCTGATTCCTGCTGCCTGCTCCTTGTTTTCCTGGAGTCCTGAGCCATGAGGCAGGCCTGGCATTGTTATTCTGCTTACTGCTGCCTGCTCCTTGTTTGCCTGGAGTCCTGAGACCTGAGGTGGGCCAGGCATTACAGATATGTTTCCTGCTGCCTGCTCCTCATCTGCCTTGAGTCCTGAGCCGTGAGGTGGGCCTGGCATTGCTGTTCTGTTTCCTGCTGTTTCCTCTTTGTTTGCCTGGAGTCCTGAGCCCTAAGGTGGGCCTGGCATTGCTGTTCTGTTATCTGCTGCCTCCTCTTTGTTTGCCTGGAGTCCTGAGCCCTGAGGTGGGCCTTGCGTTGCTGTTCTGCTTCCTGCTGGCTGCTCCTTCTTTAACTGGAGTCCTGAGACCTAAGGTGGGCCTGGGTTTGCGGTTTTGTTTCCTGCTGCGTGCTACTTCTTTGCCTGGAGTCCTGAGCCCTGAGGCAGGCCTGACATTGTTATTCTGTTTCCTTCTGCCTGCTCTTTGTTTTCCTGGAGACCTGAGCCCTGAGGTGGGCCTGGCATTGCTGTTCTGATTCCTGCTGCCTGCTCCTTGTTTTCCTGGAGTCCTGAACCAAGAGGCAGGCCTGGCATTGTTATTCTGCTTCCTGCTGCCTGCGCCTTCTTTGCCTGGAGTCCTGAGACCTGAGGTGGGCCTGGCATTACAGTTATATTTCCTGCTGCCTGCTCCTTATCTGCCTGGAGACGTGAGCCCTGAGGTGGGACTGGCATTGCTCTCTGATTCCTGCTGCCTGCTCCTTGTTTGCCTGGAGTCCTGAGTAATGAAGCAGGCCTAGCATTGCTGTTCTGTTTCCTGCTGCCTTCTCCTTCTTTAACTGGAGTCCTGAGACCTAAAGTGGGCCTGCGTTTGCAGTTCTGTTTCCTGCTGTGTGCTCCTTGTTTGCCTGGAGTCTTGAGCCCTGAGGTGGGCGTGGCATTGCAGTTCTGTTTCCTTCTGCCTGCTCCTTCTTTGCCTGGAGTTCTGAGCCCTGAGACGGGCCTTGCATTGCAGTTATGTTTCCTGCTGCCTTCTCCTTGTTTGACTGGAGTCTTGAGCCCTGAGGTCGGCCTGGCATAGCTGTTCTGTTTCCTGCTGCCTGTTCCTTGTTAGCCTGGAGTCCTGAGCCCTGAGGTGGGCCTGGCATTGCTGTTGTGTTTCCTGCTGCCTGCTCCATGTTTGCCTGGAGTCCTCAGCCCTGAGGTGGGCCTGGGGATCCAGCTCTGTTTCCTAATGCCTGTTCTTTGTTTGTCTAGATCCCTGAGCTTGAGGCAGGCCTGGCATTGCTGTTGTATCTTGCTGCCTGCACTTTGTTGGCATGGATTCCTGTGCCCTCAAGTGAGCCTGGCCTTGTTGTTCTGATTCCTGCTGCCTGATCCTTGTTTGCCTGGAGACCTGAGACCTGAGGTGGGCCTGGCATTGCTGTTCTGATTCCTGCTGCCTGCCCTTTGTTTGCCTGAAGTCCTGAGCCATGAGGCAGGCCTGGCATTGGTGTTCTGTTTCCTGCTGCCTGCTCCTTCTTTAAGTGGAGTCCTGAGACCTAAGGTGGGCCTGGGTTTGCAGTTCTGTTTACTGCTGCGTGCTACTTGTTTGCCTGGAGTCCTGAGCACTGAGGAAGGCCTGGCATTGTTATTCTGTTTCCTGCTGCCTACTCTTTGTTTTCCGAAGTGCTGAGCCCTGTGGTGGGCCTGGCATTGTTGTTCTGTTTCCTGCTGCCTGCTCCTTGTTTGCCTGGAGTCCAGAGCCCTGAGGTGGGCCTGGCATTGCTGTTCTGTTTCCTTCTGCCTGCTCTTTGTTTTCCTGGAGACCTGAGCCCTGAGGTGGGCCTGGCATTGCTGTTCTGATTCCTCCTGCCTGCTCCTTGTTTTCCTGGAGTCCTGAACCAAGAGGCAGGCCTGGCATTGTTATTCTGCTTCCTGCTGCCTGCGCCTTCTTTGCCTGGAGTCCTGAGACCTGAGGTGGGCCTGGCATTACAGTTATATTTCCTGCTGCCTGCTCCTTATCTGCCTGGAGACGTGAGCCCTGAGGTGGGCCTGGCATTGCTCTCTGATTCCTGCTGCCTGCTCCTTGTTTGCCTGGAGTCCTGAGCAATGAGGCAGGCCTAGCATTGCTGTTCTGTTTCCTGCTGCCTTCTCCTTCTTTAACTGGAGTCCTGAGACCTAAAGTGGGCCTGGGTTTGCAGTTCTGTATCCTGCTGTGTGCTCCTTGTTTGCCTGGAGTCTTGAGCCCTGAGGTGGGCCAGGCATTGCAGTTCTGTTTCCTTCTGCCTGCTCCTTCTTTGCCTGGAGTTCTGAGCCCTGAGACGGGCCTTGCATTGCAGTTATGTTTCCTGCTGCCTGCTCCTTGTTTGACTGGAGTCTTGAACCCTGAGGTCGGCCTGGCATTGTTGTTCTGTTTCCTGCTGCCTGTTCCTTGTTAGCCTGGAGTCCTGAGCCCTGAGGTGGGACTGACATTGCTGTTGTGTTTCCTGCTGCCTGCTCCATGTTTGCCTGGAGTCCTCAGCCCTGAGGTGGGCCTGGCGATCCAGCTCTGTTTCCTAATGCCTGTTCTTTGTTTGTCTAGATCCCTGAGCCTTGAGGCAGGCCTGGCATTGCTGTTGTATCTTGCTGCCTGCACTTTGTTGGCATGGATTCCTGTGCCCTCAAGCGAGCCTGGCCTTGTTGTTCTGTTTCCTGCTGCCTGCTCCTTGTTTGCCTGGAGACCTGAGCACTGACGTGGGCCTGGCATTGCTGTTCTGATTCCTGCTGCCTGCTCTTTCTTTGCCTGAAGTCCTGAGCCATGAGGCAGGCCTAGCATTGGTGTTCTGTATCCTGCTGCCTGCTCCTTCATTAAGTGGAGTCCTGAGACCTAAGGTGGGCCTGGGTTTGCAGTTCTGTTTACTTCTGCGTGCTACTTGTTTGCCTGGAGTCCTGAGCACTGAGGCAGGCCTGGCATTGTTATTCTGTTTCCTGCTGCCTACTCTTTGTTTTCCGGAGTCCTGAGCCCTGTGGTGGGCCTGGCATTGTTGTTCTGTTTCCTGCTGCCTGCTCCTTGTTTGCCTGGAGCCCAGAGCCCTGAGGTGGGCCTGGTATTGCTGTTCTGATTCCTGCTGCCTGCTCCTTCTTTGCCTGGTGTCCTGAGCCATGAGGCAGGACTGGCATTGCTGTTCTGTTTCCTGCTGCCTGCTCCTTGTTTGCCTGGAGTCTTGAGCCCTGAGGTGGGCGTGGCATTGCAGTTCTGTTTCCTTCTGCCTGCTCCTTCTTTGCCTGGAGTTCTGAGCCCTGAGACGGGCCTTGCATTGCAGTTATGTTTCCTGCTGCCTTCTCCTTGTTTGACTGGAGTCTTGAGCCCTGAGGTCGGCCTGGCATAGCTGTTCTGTTTCCTGCTGCCTGTTCCTTGTTAGCCTGGAGTCCTGAGCCCTGAGGTGGGCCTGGCATTGCTGTTGTGTTTCCTGCTGCCTGCTCCATGTTTGCCTGGAGTCCTCAGCCCTGAGGTGGGCCTGGGGATCCAGCTCTGTTTCCTAATGCCTGTTCTTTGTTTGTCTAGATCCCTGAGCTTGAGGCAGGCCTGGCATTGCTGTTGTATCTTGCTGCCTGCACTTTGTTGGCATGGATTCCTGTGCCCTCAAGTGAGCCTGGCCTTGTTGTTCTGATTCCTGCTGCCTGATCCTTGTTTGCCTGGAGACCTGAGACCTGAGGTGGGCCTGGCATTGCTGTTCTGATTCCTGCTGCCTGCCCTTTGTTTGCCTGAAGTCCTGAGCCATGAGGCAGGCCTGGCATTGGTGTTCTGTTTCCTGCTGCCTGCTCCTTCTTTAAGTGGAGTCCTGAGACCTAAGGTGGGCCTGGGTTTGCAGTTCTGTTTACTGCTGCGTGCTACTTGTTTGCCTGGAGTCCTGAGCACTGAGGAAGGCCTGGCATTGTTATTCTGTTTCCTGCTGCCTACTCTTTGTTTTCCGAAGTCCTGAGCCCTGTGGTGGGCCTGGCATTGTTGTTCTGTTTTCTGCTGCCTGCTCCTTGTTTGCCTGGAGTCCTGATCCCTGAGGTGGGCCTTGCAATGCTGTTCTGTTTCCTGCTGCCTGCTCCATGTATGCATGGAGTCCTTAGCCCTGAGGTGGGCCTGGCATTGCTGTTCTGCTTCCTGCTGCCTGCTCCTTGTTTGCCTGGAGTCCTGAGACCTGAGATGGGCCTTGCATTGCAGTTCTGTTGCCTGTTGATTGCTCCTTGTTTGCCTGGAGTCCAGTGCCCTGAGGTGGGCCTGGCATAACTGTTATGTTTCCTGCTGCCTGTTCCTCATTGGCCTGGAGACCTGAGCACTGAGGTGGGCCTGGCATTGCTGTTCTGTTTCCTTCTGCCTGCTCCTTCTTTAAGTGGAGTCCTGAGACCTAAGGTGGGCCTGGGTTTGCAGTTCTGTTTCCTGCTGCCTGCTCCTTGTTTGCCTGGAGTCCAGAGCCCTGAGGTGGGCTGGCATTACTGTTATGTTACCTGCTGCCTGTTCCCTATTGGCCTAGAGACCTGAGCCCTAAGGTGGGCCTGGCATTGCTGTTCTGATTCCTGCTGCCTGATTCTTGTTTGCCTGGAGTCCTGAGACCTGAGCTGGGCCTGGCATTACAGTTATGTTTCCTGCTGCCTGCTCCTTGTTTACCTGCAGTCCTGAGCCCTGAGGCAGCCCTGGCATTGTTGTTCTGTTTCCTGCTGCCTGCACTTTGTTTGTCTGGACTCGTGGGCCCTGATGTGGGCTGGCATAGCTGTTCTGTTTCCTATTGCGAGGTCTTTATTGACTGGAGTCCTGAGCACTGAGGTGGGTCTGGCATTGATGTTTTCTTTCCTGCTGCCTGCTCCTTGTTTGCCTGGAGTCCTGAGCCCTGAGGCATGCCTGGCATTGTTATTCTGTTTCATTCTGCCTGCTCTTTGTTTGCCTGGAGACCTGAGCCCTGAGGTGGGCCTGGCATTGCTGTTCTGAATTCTGCAGCCTGCTCCTTGTTTTCCTGGAGTCCTGAGCCATGAGGCAGGCCTGGCATTGTTATTCTGCTTCCTGCTGCCTGCTCCTTGTTTTCCTGGAGTCCTGAGACCTGAGGTGGGCCTGGCATTACAGTTATGTTTCCTGCTGACTGCTCCTCATCTGCCTGGAGACCTGAGCCCTGAGGCAGCCCTGGCATTGTTGTTCTGTTTCCTGCTGCCTGCTCTTTCTTTGCCTGGAGTCCGGAGCCCTGAGACGGACCTGGCATTGCAGTTCTGTTTCCTGCTGCCTGCTCCTTGTTTGACTGGACTGCTGAGCCCTGAGGTCGGTCTGGGATAGCTGTTCTGTTTCCTGCTGCCTGCTCCTTGTTTGCCTGGAGTCCAGAGCCCTGAGGTGGGCTGGCATTACTGTTATGTTACCTGCTGCCTTTTCCCTATTGGCCTAGAGACCTGAGCCCTAAGGTGGGCCTGGCATTGCTGTTCTGATTCCTGCTGCCTGATTCTTGTTTGCCTGGAGTCCTGAGACCTGAGCTGGGCCTGGCATTACAGTTATGTTTCCTGCTGCCTGCTCCTTGTTTACCTGCAGTCCTGAGCCCTGAGGCAGCCCTGGCATTGTTGTTCTGTTTCCTGCTGCCTGCTCCTTCTTTGCCTGGAGTCCTTATCCCTGAGGTGGGCCTGGCATTGCTGTTCTGTTTCCTGCTGCCTGCTCCATGTATGCCTGGAGTCCTCAGCCCTGTGGTGGGCCTGGCATTGCTGTTCTGCTTCCTGCTGCCTGCTCCTTGTTAGACTGGAGTCCTGAGACCTGAGGTGGGCCTGGCATTACAGTTATGTTTCCTGCTGCCTGCTCCTCGTTTGACTGGCGTCCTGAGCTCTGAGGTGGATCTGGCATTGCTGTTCTGTTTCCTGCTGCCTGTTCCTTGTTTGCCTGGAGTCCTGAGCCCTGAGGTGGGCCTCGCATTGCTGTTGTGTTTCCTGTTGCCTGCTCCATGTTTGCCTGGAGTCCTCAGCCCTGAGGTGGGCCTGGCGATCCAGTTCTGTTTCCTACTGCCTGCTCCTTGATTATCTGGAGTCCTGAGCCCTGATGTGGGCCTGGCATAGCTGTTCTGTTTCCTATTGCTAGGTCCTTCCTTGCCTGGAGTCCGGTGCCCTGAGACGGGCCTGGCATTGCAGTTCTGTTTTCTGCTGCCTGTTCCTTGTTTGCCTTTGGTCCTGAGCCCTGAGGTGGGCCTGGCTTTGCTGTTGTGTTTCCTGCTGCCTGCTCCATGTTTGCCTGGAGTCCTCAGCCCTGAGGTGGGCCTGGCGATCCAGTTCTGTTTCCTACTGCCAGCTCCTTGTTTGTCTGGAGTCCTGACCCCTGAGGATGGCCTGGCATTGCAGTTCTGGTTCCTGATGCCTGCTCCTTGTTTGCATAGAGTCCTGAGCCATGAGGGAGGCCTGGCATTGCTGTTCCGTTTCCTGCTGCATACTCTTTGTTTTCCAGAATCCTGAGCCCTGTGGTGGGCCTGGCATTGTTGTCCTGTTTCCTGCTGCCTGCTCCATGTTTGCCTGGAGTCCAGTGCCCTGAGGTGGGCCTGGCATTACTGTTATGTTTCCTGCTGCCTGTTCCTCATTGGCCTGGAGACCTGAGCCCTGAGGTGGGCCTGGCATTGCTGTTCTGATTCCTACTGCCTGCTCCTTTTTTGCCTGGAGTCCTGAGCCATGAGGCAGGCCTGGCATTGCTGTTCTGTTTCCTGCTGCCTGCTCCTTCTTTACGTAGAGTCCTGAAACCTAAGGTGGGCCTGGCATTGTTGTTCTGTTTCCTGTTGATTGCGTGCTACGTGTTTGCCTGGAGTCCTGAGCCCTGAGACAGGCCTTGCATTGTTATTCCGTTTTCTGCTGCCTGCTCTTAGTTTGTCTGGAGTCCTGACACCTGAGGTGGGCCTGGCATTGCTGTTCATATTCCTGCTGCCTGCTCCTTGTTTTCCTGGAGTCCTGAGCCATGAGGCAGGCCTGGCATTGTTATTCTGCTTCCTGCTGCCTGCTCCTTGTTTGCCTGGAGTCCTGAGACCTGAGGTGGGCCTGGCATTACAGTTTTGTTTCCTGCTGCCTGCTCCTCATCTGCCTGGAGACCTGAGCCCTGAGGCAGCCCTGGCATTGTTGTTCTGTTTCCTGCTGCCTGCTCCTTCTTTGCCTGGAGTCCGGAGCCCTGAGACAGGCCTTGCAATGCAGTTCTGTGTCCTGCTGCCTGCTCCTTGTTTGACTGGAGACCTGAGCCCTGAGGTGGGCCTCGCATTGCAGTTCTGTTTCCTGCTGCGTGCTACTTGTTTGCCTGGAGTCCTGAGCCCTGAGTCAGGCCTGGCATTTTTATTCTGTTTCCTTCTACCTGCTCTTTGTTTGCCTGAAGACCTAAGACCTGAGGTGGGCATGGCATTGCTGTTCTGATTCCTGCTGCCTGCTCCTTGTTTTCCTGGAGTCCTGAGCCATGAGGCAGGCCTGGCATTGTTATTCTGCTTACTGCTGCCTGCTCCTTGTTTGCCTGTAGTCCTGAGACCTGAGGTGGGCCAGGCATTACAGATATGTTTCCTGCTGCCTGCTCCTCATCTGCCTTGAGTCCTGAGCCGTGAGGTGGGCCTGGCATTGCTGTTCTGTTTCCTGCTGTTTCCTCTTTGTTTGCCTGGAGTCCTGAGCCCTAAGGTGGGCCTGGCATTGCTGTTCTGTTATCTGCTGCCTCCTCTTTGTTTGCCTGGAGTCCTGAGCCCTGAGGTGGGCCTTGCGTTGCTGTTCTGCTTCCTGCTGGCTGCTCCTTCTTTAACTGGAGTCCTGAGACCTAAGGTGGGCCTGGGTTTGCGGTTTTGTTTCCTGCTGCGTGCTACTTCTTTGCCTGGAGTCCTGAGCCCTGAGGCAGGCCTGACATTGTTATTCTGTTTCCTTCTGCCTGCTCTTTGTTTTCCTGGAGACCTGAGCCCTGAGGTGGGCCTGGCATTGCTGTTCTGATTCCTGCTGCCTGCTCCTTGTTTTCCTGGAGTCCTGAACCAAGAGGCAGGCCTGGCATTGTTATTCTGCTTCCTGCTGCCTGCGCCTTCTTTGCCTGGAGTCCTGAGACCTGAGGTGGGCCTGGCATTACAGTTATATTTCCTGCTGCCTGCTCCTTATCTGCCTGGAGACGTGAGCCCTGAGGTGGGACTGGCATTGCTCTCTGATTCCTGCTGCCTGCTCCTTGTTTGCCTGGAGTCCTGAGTAATGAAGCAGGCCGAGCATTGCTGTTCTGTTTCCTGCTGCCTTCTCCTTCTTTAACTGGAGTCCTGAGACCTAAAGTGGGCCTGCGTTTGCAGTTCTGTTTCCTGCTGTGTGCTCCTTGTTTGCCTGGAGTCTTGAGCCCTGAGGTGGGCGTGGCATTGCAGTTCTGTTTCCTTCTGCCTGCTCCTTCTTTGCCTGGAGTTCTGAGCCCTGAGACGGGCCTTGCATTGCAGTTATGTTTCCTGCTGCCTTCTCCTTGTTTGACTGGAGTCTTGAGCCCTGAGGTCGGCCTGGCAGAGCTGTTCTGTTTCCTGCTGCCTGTTCCTTGTTAGCCTGGAGTCCTGAGCCCTGAGGTGGGCCTGGCATTGCTGTTGTGTTTCCTGCTGCCTGCTCCATGTTTGCCTGGAGTCCTCAGCCCTGAGGTGGGCCTGGGGATCCAGCTCTGTTTCCTAATGCCTGTTCTTTGTTTGTCTAGATCCCTGAGCTTGAGGCAGGCCTGGCATTGCTGTTGTATCTTGCTGCCTGCACTTTGTTGGCATGGATTCCTGTGCCCTCAAGTGAGCCTGGCCTTGTTGTTCTGATTCCTGTTGCCTGATCCTTGTTTGCCTGGAGACCTGAGACCTGAGGTGGGCCTGGCATTGCTGTTCTGATTCCTGCTGCCTGCCCTTTGTTTGCCTGAAGTCCTGAGCCATGAGGCAGGCCTGGCATTGGTGTTCTGTTTCCTGCTGCCTGCTCCTTCTTTAAGTGGAGTCCTGAGACCTAAGGTGGGCCTGGGTTTGCAGTTCTGTTTACTGCTGCGTGCTACTTGTTTGCCTGGAGTCCTGAGCACTGAGGAAGGCCTGGCATTGTTATTCTGTTTCCTGCTGCCTACTCTTTGTTTTCCGAAGTGCTGAGCCCTGTGGTGGGCCTGGCATTGTTGTTCTGTTTCCTGCTGCCTGCTCCTTGTTTGCCTGGAGTCCAGAGCCCTGAGGTGGGCCTGGCATTGCTGTTCTGTTTCCTTCTGCCTGCTCTTTGTTTTCCTGGAGACCTGAGCCCTGAGGTGGGCCTGGCATTGCTGTTCTGATTCCTCCTGCCTGCTCCTTGTTTTCCTGGAGTCCTGAACCAAGAGGCAGGCCTGGCATTGTTATTCTGCTTCCTGCTGCCTGCGCCTTCTTTGCCTGGAGTCCTGAGACCTGAGGTGGGCCTGGCATTACAGTTATATTTCCTGCTGCCTGCTCCTTATCTGCCTGGAGACGTGAGCCCTGAGGTGGGCCTGGCATTGCTCTCTGATTCCTGCTGCCTGCTCCTTGTTTGCCTGGAGTCCTGAGCAATGAGGCAGGCCTAGCATTGCTGTTCTGTTTCCTGCTGCCTTCTCCTTCTTTAACTGGAGTCCTGAGACCTAAAGTGGGCCTGGGTTTGCAGTTCTGTATCCTGCTGTGTGCTCCTTGTTTGCCTGGAGTCTTGAGCCCTGAGGTGGGCCAGGCATTGCAGTTCTGTTTCCTTCTGCCTGCTCCTTCTTTGCCTGGAGTTCTGAGCCCTGAGACGGGCCTTGCATTGCAGTTATGTTTCCTGCTGCCTGCTCCTTGTTTGACTGGAGTCTTGAACCCTGAGGTCGGCCTGGCATTGTTGTTCTGTTTCCTGCTGCCTGTTCCTTGTTAGCCTGGAGTCCTGAGCCCTGAGGTGGGACTGACATTGCTGTTGTGTTTCCTGCTGCCTGCTCCATGTTTGCCTGGAGTCCTCAGCCCTGAGGTGGGCCTGGCGATCCAGCTCTGTTTCCTAATGCCTGTTCTTTGTTTGTCTAGATCCCTGAGCCTTGAGGCAGGCCTGGCATTGCTGTTGTATCTTGCTGCCTGCACTTTGTTGGCATGGATTCCTGTGCCCTCAAGCGAGCCTGGCCTTGTTGTTCTGTTTCCTGCTGCCTGCTCCTTGTTTGCCTGGAGACCTGAGCACTGACGTGGGCCTGGCATTGCTGTTCTGATTCCAGCTGCCTGCTCTTTCTTTGCCTGAAGTCCTGAGCCATGAGGCAGGCCTGGCATTGGTGTTCTGTTTCCTGCTGCCTGCTCCTTCATTAAGTGGAGTCCTGAGACCTAAGGTGGGCCTGGGTTTGCAGTTCTGTTTACTTCTGCGTGCTACTTGTTTGCCTGGAGTCCTGAGCACTGAGGCAGGCCTGGCATTGTTATTCTGTTTCCTGCTGCCTACTCTTTGTTTTCCGGAGTCCTGAGCCCTGTGGTGGGCCTGGCATTGTTGTTCTGTTTCCTGCTGCCTGCTCCTTGTTTGCCTGGAGCCCAGAGCCCTGAGGTGGGCCTGGCATTGCTGTTCTGATTCCTGCTGCCTGCTCCTTCTTTGCCTGGTGTCCTGAGCCATGAGGCAGGACTGGCATTGCTGTTCTGTTTCCTGCTGCCTGCTCCTTCTTTAAATGGAGTCCTGAGACCTAAGGTGGGCCTGGGTTTACCGTTTTGTTTCCTGCTGCCTGCTCCTTATTTGCCTGGAGTCCGGAGCCCTGAGACGGGCCTCGCATTGCAGTTCTGTTTCCTACTGCCTGCTCCTTGTTTGACTGGAGTCCTGAGCCCTGAGTTCGGTCTGGCATAGCTGTTCTGTTTCCTGCTTCCTGCACTTTGTTTGCCTGGAGACCTGAGCCCTGAGGTGGGCCGCGCATTGCAGTTCTGTTTCCTGCTGCCTGCTCCTTCTTTGCCTATAGTCCTGATCCCTGAGATGGGTCTCGCATTGCAGTTCTGTTTCCTGCTGCCTGCTCTTTGTTTTCCGGAGTCCAGAGCCCTGTGGTGGGCCTGGCATTGTTGTTCTGTTTCCTGTTGATTGCGTGCTACGTGTTTGCCTGGAGTCCTGTGCACTGAGGTGGGCCTGGCATTGCTGTTTTGATTCCTGCTGCCTTCTCCTTGTTTGCCTGGAGTCCTGAGCCATGAGGTAGGGCTGGCATTGCTGTTCTGTTTCCTGCGGCCTGCTCCTTCTTTAACTGGAGTCCTGAGACCTAAGGTGGGTTGTGTTTACAGTTCTGTTTCTTGCTGCGTGCTACTTGTTTGCCTGGAGTCCTGAGCCCTGAGGCAGGCCTGGCATTTTTATTCTGTTTCCTTCCACCTGCTCTTTGTTTGCCTGAAGACCTAAGACCTGAGGTGGGCATGGCATTGCTCTTCTGATTCCTGCTGCCTGCTCCTTGTTTTCTTGGAGTCCTGAGCCATGAGGCAGGCCTGGCATTGTTATTCTGCTTACTGCTGCCTGCTCCTTGTTTGCCTGGAGTCCTGAGACCTGAGGTGGGCCTGGCATTACAGATATGTTTCCTGCTGCCTGCTCCTCATCTGCCTGGAGTCCTGAGCCGTGAGGTGGGCCTGGCATTGCTGTTCTGATTCCTGATGCGTGCTACTTGTTTGCCTGGAGTCCTGAGCCCTGAGGCAGGCCTGGCATTTTTATTCCATTTCCTTCCACCTGCTCTTTGTTTGCCTGAAGACCTAAGACCTGAGGTGGGCATGGCATTGCTCTTCTGATAACTGCTGCCTGCTCCTTGTTTTCCTGGAGTCCTGAACCATGAGGCAGGCCTGGCATTGTTATTCTGCTTACTGCTGCCTGCTCCTTGTTTGCCTGGAGTCCTGAGACCTGAGGTGGGCCTGGCATTACAGATATGTTTCCTGCTGCCTGCTCCTCATCTGCCTGGAGTCCTGAGCCGTGAGGTGGGCCTGGCATTGCTGTTCTGTTTCCTGCTGTTTCCTCTTTGTTTGCCTGAGTCCTTAGCCCTAAGGTGGGCCTGGCATTGCTGTTCTGGTATCTGCTGCCTCCTCTTTGTTTGCCTGGAGTCCTGAACCCTGAGGTGGGCCTTGCGTTGCTGTTCTGCTTCCTGCTGGCTGCTCCTTCTTTAACTGGAGTCCTGAGACCTAAGGTGGGCCTGGGTTTGCGGTTTTGTTTCCTGCTGCGTGCTACTTGTTTGCCTGGAGTCCTGAGCCCTGAGGCAGGCCTGACATTGTTATTCTGTTTCCTTCTGCCTGCTCTTTGTTTTCCTGGAGACCTGAGCCCTGAGGTGGGCCTGGCATTGCTGTTCTGATTCCTGCTGCCTGCTCCTTGTTTTCCTGGAGTCCTGAACCAAGAGGCAGGCCTGGCATTGTTATTCTGCTTCCTGCTGCCTGCTCCTTCTTTGCCTGGAGTCCTGAGACCTGAGGTGGGCCTGGCATTACAGTTATATTTCCTGCTGCCTGCTCCTTATCTGCCTGGAGACGTGAGCCCTGAGGTGGGCCTGGCATTGCTCTCTGATTCTTGCTGCCTGCTCCTTGTTTGCCTGGAGTCCAGAGCAATGAGGCAGGCCTAGCATTGCTGTTCTGTTTCCTGCTGCCTTCTCCTTCTTTAACTGGAGTCCTGAGACCTAAAGTGGGCCTGGGTTTGCAGTTCTGTTTCCTGCTGTGTGCTACTTGTTTGGCTGGAGTCTTGAGCCCTGAGGTGGGCGTGGCATTGCAGTTCTGTTTCCTTCTGCCTGCTCCTTCTTTGCCTGGAGTTCTGAGCCCTGAGACAGGCCTTGCATTGCAGTTATGTTTCCTGCTCCCTGCTCCTTGTTTGACTGGAGTCTTGAGCCCTGAGGTCGGCCTGGCATAGCTGTTCTGTTTCCTGCTGCCGGTTCCTTGTTAGCCTGGAGTCCTGAGCCCTGAGGTGGGCCTGGCATTGCTGTTTTGTTTCCTGCTGCCTGCTCCATGTTTGCCTGGAGTCCTCAGCCCTGAGGTGGGCCTGGCGATCCAGCTCTGTTTCCTAATGCCTGTTCTTTGTTTGTCTAGATCCCTGAGCCTTGAGGCAGGCCTGGCATTGCTGTTGTACCTTGCTGCCTGCACTTTGTTGGCATGGATTCCTGTGCCCTCAAGTGAGCCTGGCCTTGTTGTTCTGTTTCCTGCTGCCTGCTCCTTGTTTGCCTGGAGACCTGAGCACTGAGGTGGGCCTGGCATTGCAGTTCTGATTCCTGCTGCCTGCCCTTTGTTTGCCTGAAGTCCTGAGCCATGAGGCAGGCCTGGCATTGGTGTTCTGTTTCCTGCTGCCTGCTCCTTCTTTAAGTGGAATCCTGACACCTAAGGTGGGCCTGGGTTTGCAGTTCTGTGTCCTGCTGCGTGCTACTTGTTTGCCTGGAGTCCTGAGCACTGAGGCAGGCCTGACATTGTTATTCTGTTTCCTGCTGCCTACTCTTTGTTTTCCGGAGTCCTGAGCCCTGTGGTGGGCCTGGCATTGTTGTTCTGTTTCCTGCTGCCTGCTCCTTGTTTGCCTGGAGTCCAGAGCCCTGAGGTGGGCCTGGCATTGCTGTTCTGATTCCTGCTGCCTGCTCCATCTTTGCCTGGAGTCCTGAGCCATGAGGCAGGCCTGGCATTGCTGTTCTGTTTCCTGCTGCCTGCTCCTTCTTTAACTGGAGTCCTGAGACCTAAGGTGGGCCTGGATTTACAGTTCTGTTTCCTGCTGCCTGCTCCTTCTTTGTTTGGAGTCCGGAGCCCTGAGACGGGCCTCGCATTGCAGTTCTGTTTCCTGCTGCCTGCTCCTTGTTTGACTGGAGTCCTGAGCCCTGAGTTCGGTCTGGCATAGCTGTTCTGTTTCCTGCTTCCTGCACTTTGTTTGCCTGGAGACCTGAGCCCTGAGGTGGGCCTCGGATTGCAGTTCTGTTTCCTGCTGCCTGCTCCTTCTTTGCCTATAGTCCTGATCCCTGAGGTGGGCCTGGCATTGCTGTTCTGTTTCTTGCTGCCTACTTCATGTATGCCTGGAGTCCTCAGCCCTGAGGTGGGCCTGGTATTGCTGTTCTGCTTCCTGCTGCCTGATCCTTGTTTCCCTGGAGTCCTGAGACCTGAAGTGTGCCTGGCATTACAGTTATGTTTCCTGCTGCCTCCACCTTCTTTACCTGCAGTCCTGAGCCCTGAGGCAGCCCTGGCATTGTTGTTCTGTTTCCTGCTGCCTGCACTTTGTTTGTCTGGACTCCTGGGCCCTGATGTGGGCTGGCATAGCTGTTCTGTTTCCTATTGCGAGGTCCTTGCTTGACTGGAGTCCTGAGCACTGAGGTGGGTCTGGCATTGATGTTTTATTTCCTGCTGCCTGCTCTTTGTTTGCCTGGAGTCCGGATCCCTGAGGTGCGCCTGGCATTGCTTTTCTGTTTCCTGCTGCCTGCTCCATGTATGCCTGGAGTCCTCAGCCCTGTGGTGGGCCTGGCATTGTTATTCTGCTTCCTGCTGCCTGCTCCTTGTTTGCCTGGAGTCCTGAGACCTGAGGTGGGCCTGGCATTACAGTTATGTTTCCTTCTGCCTGCTCCTCATCTGCCTGGAGACCTGAGCCCTGCGGCAGCCCTGGCATTGCTGTTCTGTTTCCTGCTGCCTGCTACTTCTTTGCCTGGAGTCCTGAGCCCTGAGACGGGCCTGGCATTGCAGTTCTGTTTCCTGCTACCTGCTCCTTGTTTGACTGGAGTGCTGAGCCCTGAGGTCGGCCTGGCATAGCTGTTCTGTTTCCTTCTGCCTGCTCCTTGTTTGACTGGAGACCTGAGCCCTGAGGCAGCCCTGGCATTGCTGTTCTGTTTCCTGCTGCCTGCTCCTTCTTTGCCTGTAGTCCGGATCCCTGAGACGGGCCTGGCATTGCAGTTCTGTTGCCTGTTGATTGCTCCTTGTTTGCCTGGAGTCCAGTGCCCTGAGGTGGACCTGGCATTACTGTTATGTTTCCTGCTGCCTGTTCCTCATTGGCCTGGAGTCCTGAGACCTGAGGTGGGCCTCGCATTACAGTTATGTTTCCTTCTGCCTGCTCCTCATCTGCCTGGAGACCTGAGCCCTGCGGCAGCCCTGGCATTGCTGTTCTGTTTCCTGCTGCCTGCTACTTCTTTGCCTGGAGTCCTGAGCCCTGAGACGGGCCTGGCATTGCAGTTCTGTTTCCTGCTACCTGCTCCTTGTTTGACTGGAGTGCTGAGCCCTGAGGTCGGCCTGGCATAGCTGTTCTGTTTCCTTCTGCCTGCTCCTTGTTTGACTGGAGACCTGAGCCCTGAGGCAGCCCTGGCATTGCTGTTCTGTTTCCTGCTGCCTGCTCCTTCTTTGCCTGTAGTCCGGATCCCTGAGACGGGCCTGGCATTGCAGTTCTGTTGCCTGTTGATTGCTCCTTGTTTGCCTGGAGTCCAGTGCCCTGAGGTGGACCTGGCATTACTGTTATGTTTCCTGCTGCCTGTTCCTCATTGGCCTGGAGACCTGAGCACTGAGGTGGGCCTGGCATTGGTGTTCTGTTTCCTGCTGCCTGCTCCTTCTTTAAGTGGAGTCCTGAGACCTAAGGTGGGCCTGGGTTTGCAGTTCTGTTTCCTGCTGCGTGCTACTTGTTTACTTGGAGTCCTGAGCCCTGAGGCAGGCCTGGCATTGTTATTCTGTTTCCTTCTGCCTGCTCTT
Source organism: Narcine bancroftii (assembly GCF_036971445.1). Lineage (NCBI taxonomy): Eukaryota > Metazoa > Chordata > Chondrichthyes > Torpediniformes > Narcinidae > Narcine > Narcine bancroftii. The sequence goes on from NC_091473.1 coordinate 196,476,422, forward strand.
TGTTTGCCTGGAGTCCTGAGACCTGAGGTGGGCCTGGCATTACAGATATGTTACCTGCTGCCTGCTCCCTATTGGCCTCGAGACCTGAGCCCTGAGGTGGGCCTGGCATTGCTTTTCTGATTCCTGCTGCCTGCTCCTTGTTTGCCTGGAGTCCTGAGGCATGAGGTAGGGCTGGCATTGCTGTTCTGTTTCCTGCTGCCTGCTCCTTCTTTAACTGGAGTCCTGAGACATAAGGTGGGCCTGGGTTTACAGTTCTGTTTCCTGCTGCGTGCTACTTGTTTGCCTGGAGTACTGAGCCCTGAGGCAGGCCTGGCATTTTTATTCTGTTTCCTTCTACCTGCTCTTTGTTTGCCTGAAGACCTAAGACCTGAGGTGGGCATGGCATTGCTGTTCTGATTCCTGCTGCCTGCTGCTTGTTTTCCTGGAGTCCTGAGCCATGAGGCAGGCCTGGCATTGTTATTCTGCTTACTGCTGCCTGCTCCTTGTTTGCCTGGAGTCCTGAGACCTGAGGTGGGCCTGGCATTACAGATATGTTTCCTGCTGCCTGCTCCTCATCTGCCTGGAGTCCTGAGCCGTGAGGTGGGCCTGGCATTGCTGTTCTGTTTCCTGCTGTTTCCTCTTTGTTTTCCTGGAGTCCTGAGCCCTGAGGTGGGCCTGGCATTGCTGTTCTGTTATCTGCTGCCTCCTCTTTGTTTGCCTGGAGTCCTGAGCCCTGAGGTGGACCTTGCGTTGCTGTTCTGCTTCCTGCTGCCTGCTGCATGTTTGCCTGGAGTCCTCAGCCCTGAGGTGGGCCTGACATTCCAGTTCTGTTTCCTAATGCTGCTCCTTGTTTTTCTAGAGCCCTGAGCCCTGAGGTGGGTCTGGCATTGCTGTTCTATTTCCTGCTGCCTGCTCCTTGTTTGCCTGGAGTCCTGAGCCTGAGGTGGGCCTGGCATTGCTGTTCTGTTTCCTTCTGCCTGCTCTTTGTTTTCCTGGAGACCTGAGCCCTGAGGTGGGCCTGGCATTGCTGTTCTGATTCCTCCTGCCTGCTCCTTGTTTTCCTGGAGTCCTGAACCAAGAGGCAGGCCTGGCATTGTTATTCTGCTTCCTGCTGCCTGCGCCTTCTTTGCCTGGAGTCCTGAGACCTGAGGTGGGCCTGGCATTAGTTATATTTCCTGCTGCCTGCTCCTTATCTGCCTGGAGACGTGAGCCCTGAGGTGGGCCTGGCATTGCTCTCTGATTCCTGCTGCCTGCTCCTTGTTTGCCTAGAGTCCTGAACCCTGAGGCAGGCCTGGCATTGTTTTTCTGTTTCCTTCTGCCTGCACTTTGTTTTCCTGGAGTCCTCAGCACTGAGGTGTGCCTGGCATTGCTATTCTGCTTCCTGCTGCCTGGTCATTCTTTGTCTGGAGTCCTGAGCCCTGAGGCAGGCCTGGCATTGTTATTCTGTTTCCTTCTGACTGCTCTTTGTTTGCCTGGAGACCTGAGCCCTGAGGTGGGCCTGGCATTGCTGTTCTGAATTCTGCTGCCTGCTCCTTGTTTTCCTGGAGTCCTGAGCCCTGAGGTCGGCCTGGCATAGCTGTTCTGTTTCCTGCTTCCTGCACTTTGTTTGCCTGGAGTCCTGAGCCCTGAGGTGGACCTCGCATTGCTGTTCTGTTTCCTTCTGCCTGCTCTTTGTTTTCCTGGAGACCTGAGCCCTGAGGTGGGCCTGGCATTGCTGTTCTGATTCCTCCTGCCTGCTCCTTGTTTTCCTGGAGTCCTGAACCAAGAGGCAGGCCTGGCATTGTTATTCTGCTTCCTGCTGCCTGCGCCTTCTTTGCCTGGAGTCCTGAGACCTGAGGTGGGCCTGGCATTACAGTTATATTTCCTGCTGCCTGCTCCTTATCTGCCTGGAGACGTGAGCCCTGAGGTGGGCCTGGCATTGCTCTCTGATTCCTGCTGCCTGCTCCTTGTTTGCCTGGAGTCCTGAGCAATGAGGCAGGCCTAGCATTGCTGTTCTGTTTCCTGCTGCCTTCTCCTTCTTTAACTGGAGTCCTGAGACCTAAAGTGGGCCTGGGTTTGCAGTTCTGTATCCTGCTGTGTGCTCCTTGTTTGCCTGGAGTCTTGAGCCCTGAGGTGGGCCAGGCATTGCAGTTCTGTTTCCTTCTGCCTGCTCCTTCTTTGCCTGGAGTTCTGAGCCCTGAGACGGGCCTTGCATTGCAGTTATGTTTCCTGCTGCCTGCTCCTTGTTTGACTGGAGTCTTGAACCCTGAGGTCGGCCTGGCATTGTTGTTCTGTTTCCTGCTGCCTGTTCCTTGTTAGCCTGGAGTCCTGAGCCCTGAGGTGGGACTGACATTGCTGTTGTGTTTCCTGCTGCCTGCTCCATGTTTGCCTGGAGTCCTCAGCCCTGAGGTGGGCCTGGCGATCCAGCTCTGTTTCCTAATGCCTGTTCTTTGTTTGTCTAGATCCCTGAGCCTTGAGGCAGGCCTGGCATTGCTGTTGTATCTTGCTGCCTGCACTTTGTTGGCATGGATTCCTGTGCCCTCAAGCGAGCCTGGCCTTGTTGTTCTGTTTCCTGCTGCCTGCTCCTTGTTTGCCTGGAGACCTGAGCACTGACGTGGGCCTGGCATTGCTGTTCTGATTCCAGCTGCCTGCTCTTTCTTTGCCTGAAGTCCTGAGCCATGAGGCAGGCCTGGCATTGGTGTTCTGTTTCCTGCTGCCTGCTCCTTCATTAAGTGGAGTCCTGAGACCTAAGGTGGGCCTGGGTTTGCAGTTCTGTTTACTTCTGCGTGCTACTTGTTTGCCTGGAGTCCTGAGCACTGAGGCAGGCCTGGCATTGTTATTCTGTTTCCTGCTGCCTACTCTTTGTTTTCCGGAGTCCTGAGCCCTGTGGTGGGCCTGGCATTGTTGTTCTGTTTCCTGCTGCCTGCTCCTTGTTTGCCTGGAGCCCAGAGCCCTGAGGTGGGCCTGGCATTGCTGTTCTGATTCCTGCTGCCTGCTCCTTCTTTGCCTGGTGTCCTGAGCCATGAGGCAGGACTGGCATTGCTGTTCTGTTTCCTGCTGCCTGCTCCTTCTTTAAATGGAGTCCTGAGACCTAAGGTGGGCCTGGGTTTACCGTTTTGTTTCCTGCTGCCTGCTCCTTATTTGCCTGGAGTCCGGAGCCCTGAGACGGGCCTCGCATTGCAGTTCTGTTTCCTACTGCCTGCTCCTTGTTTGACTGGAGTCCTGAGCCCTGAGTTCGGTCTGGCATAGCTGTTCTGTTTCCTGCTTCCTGCACTTTGTTTGCCTGGAGACCTGAGCCCTGAGGTGGGCCGCGCATTGCAGTTCTGTTTCCTGCTGCCTGCTCCTTCTTTGCCTATAGTCCTGATCCCTGAGATGGGTCTCGCATTGCAGTTCTGTTTCCTGCTGCCTGCTCTTTGTTTTCCGGAGTCCAGAGCCCTGTGGTGGGCCTGGCATTGTTGTTCTGTTTCCTGTTGATTGCGTGCTACGTGTTTGCCTGGAGTCCTGTGCACTGAGGTGGGCCTGGCATTGCTGTTTTGATTCCTGCTGCCTTCTCCTTGTTTGCCTGGAGTCCTGAGCCATGAGGTAGGGCTGGCATTGCTGTTCTGTTTCCTGCGGCCTGCTCCTTCTTTAACTGGAGTCCTGAGACCTAAGGTGGGTTGTGTTTACAGTTCTGTTTCTTGCTGCGTGCTACTTGTTTGCCTGGAGTCCTGAGCCCTGAGGCAGGCCTGGCATTTTTATTCTGTTTCCTTCCACCTGCTCTTTGTTTGCCTGAAGACCTAAGACCTGAGGTGGGCATGGCATTGCTCTTCTGATTCCTGCTGCCTGCTCCTTGTTTTCTTGGAGTCCTGAGCCATGAGGCAGGCCTGGCATTGTTATTCTGCTTACTGCTGCCTGCTCCTTGTTTGCCTGGAGTCCTGAGACCTGAGGTGGGCCTGGCATTACAGATATGTTTCCTGCTGCCTGCTCCTCATCTGCCTGGAGTCCTGAGCCGTGAGGTGGGCCTGGCATTGCTGTTCTGATTCCTGATGCGTGCTACTTGTTTGCCTGGAGTCCTGAGCCCTGAGGCAGGCCTGGCATTTTTATTCCATTTCCTTCCACCTGCTCTTTGTTTGCCTGAAGACCTAAGACCTGAGGTGGGCATGGCATTGCTCTTCTGATAACTGCTGCCTGCTCCTTGTTTTCCTGGAGTCCTGAACCATGAGGCAGGCCTGGCATTGTTATTCTGCTTACTGCTGCCTGCTCCTTGTTTGCCTGGAGTCCTGAGACCTGAGGTGGGCCTGGCATTACAGATATGTTTCCTGCTGCCTGCTCCTCATCTGCCTGGAGTCCTGAGCCGTGAGGTGGGCCTGGCATTGCTGTTCTGTTTCCTGCTGTTTCCTCTTTGTTTGCCTGAGTCCTTAGCCCTAAGGTGGGCCTGGCATTGCTGTTCTGGTATCTGCTGCCTCCTCTTTGTTTGCCTGGAGTCCTGAACCCTGAGGTGGGCCTTGCGTTGCTGTTCTGCTTCCTGCTGGCTGCTCCTTCTTTAACTGGAGTCCTGAGACCTAAGGTGGGCCTGGGTTTGCGGTTTTGTTTCCTGCTGCGTGCTACTTGTTTGCCTGGAGTCCTGAGCCCTGAGGCAGGCCTGACATTGTTATTCTGTTTCCTTCTGCCTGCTCTTTGTTTTCCTGGAGACCTGAGCCCTGAGGTGGGCCTGGCATTGCTGTTCTGATTCCTGCTGCCTGCTCCTTGTTTTCCTGGAGTCCTGAACCAAGAGGCAGGCCTGGCATTGTTATTCTGCTTCCTGCTGCCTGCTCCTTCTTTGCCTGGAGTCCTGAGACCTGAGGTGGGCCTGGCATTACAGTTATATTTCCTGCTGCCTGCTCCTTATCTGCCTGGAGACGTGAGCCCTGAGGTGGGCCTGGCATTGCTCTCTGATTCTTGCTGCCTGCTCCTTGTTTGCCTGGAGTCCAGAGCAATGAGGCAGGCCTAGCATTGCTGTTCTGTTTCCTGCTGCCTTCTCCTTCTTTAACTGGAGTCCTGAGACCTAAAGTGGGCCTGGGTTTGCAGTTCTGTTTCCTGCTGTGTGCTACTTGTTTGGCTGGAGTCTTGAGCCCTGAGGTGGGCGTGGCATTGCAGTTCTGTTTCCTTCTGCCTGCTCCTTCTTTGCCTGGAGTTCTGAGCCCTGAGACAGGCCTTGCATTGCAGTTATGTTTCCTGCTCCCTGCTCCTTGTTTGACTGGAGTCTTGAGCCCTGAGGTCGGCCTGGCATAGCTGTTCTGTTTCCTGCTGCCGGTTCCTTGTTAGCCTGGAGTCCTGAGCCCTGAGGTGGGCCTGGCATTGCTGTTTTGTTTCCTGCTGCCTGCTCCATGTTTGCCTGGAGTCCTCAGCCCTGAGGTGGGCCTGGCGATCCAGCTCTGTTTCCTAATGCCTGTTCTTTGTTTGTCTAGATCCCTGAGCCTTGAGGCAGGCCTGGCATTGCTGTTGTACCTTGCTGCCTGCACTTTGTTGGCATGGATTCCTGTGCCCTCAAGTGAGCCTGGCCTTGTTGTTCTGTTTCCTGCTGCCTGCTCCTTGTTTGCCTGGAGACCTGAGCACTGAGGTGGGCCTGGCATTGCAGTTCTGATTCCTGCTGCCTGCCCTTTGTTTGCCTGAAGTCCTGAGCCATGAGGCAGGCCTGGCATTGGTGTTCTGTTTCCTGCTGCCTGCTCCTTCTTTAAGTGGAATCCTGACACCTAAGGTGGGCCTGGGTTTGCAGTTCTGTGTCCTGCTGCGTGCTACTTGTTTGCCTGGAGTCCTGAGCACTGAGGCAGGCCTGACATTGTTATTCTGTTTCCTGCTGCCTCCTCTTTGTTTTCCGGAGTCCTGAGCCCTGTGGTGGGCCTGGCATTGTTGTTCTGTTTCCTGCTGCCTGCTCCTTGTTTGCCTGGAGTCCAGAGCCCTGAGGTGGGCCTGGCATTGCTGTTCTGATTCCTGCTGCCTGCTCCATCTTTGCCTGGAGTCCTGAGCCATGAGGCAGGCCTGGCATTGCTGTTCTGTTTCCTGCTGCCTGCTCCTTCTTTAACTGGAGTCCTGAGACCTAAGGTGGGCCTGGATTTACAGTTCTGTTTCCTGCTGCCTGCTCCTTCTTTGTTTGGAGTCCGGAGCCCTGAGACGGGCCTCGCATTGCAGTTCTGTTTCCTGCTGCCTGCTCCTTGTTTGACTGGAGTCCTGAGCCCTGAGTTCGGTCTGGCATAGCTGTTCTGTTTCCTGCTTCCTGCACTTTGTTTGCCTGGAGACCTGAGCCCTGAGGTGGGCCTCGGATTGCAGTTCTGTTTCCTGCTGCCTGCTCCTTCTTTGCCTATAGTCCTGATCCCTGAGGTGGGCCTGGCATTGCTGTTCTGTTTCTTGCTGCCTACTTCATGTATGCCTGGAGTCCTCAGCCCTGAGGTGGGCCTGGTATTGCTGTTCTGCTTCCTGCTGCCTGATCCTTGTTTCCCTGGAGTCCTGAGACCTGAAGTGTGCCTGGCATTACAGTTATGTTTCCTGCTGCCTCCACCTTCTTTACCTGCAGTCCTGAGCCCTGAGGCAGCCCTGGCATTGTTGTTCTGTTTCCTGCTGCCTGCACTTTGTTTGTCTGGACTCCTGGGCCCTGATGTGGGCTGGCATAGCTGTTCTGTTTCCTATTGCGAGGTCCTTGCTTGACTGGAGTCCTGAGCACTGAGGTGGGTCTGGCATTGATGTTTTATTTCCTGCTGCCTGCTCTTTGTTTGCCTGGAGTCCGGATCCCTGAGGTGCGCCTGGCATTGCTTTTCTGTTTCCTGCTGCCTGCTCCATGTATGCCTGGAGTCCTCAGCCCTGTGGTGGGCCTGGCATTGTTATTCTGCTTCCTGCTGCCTGCTCCTTGTTTGCCTGGAGTCCTGAGACCTGAGGTGGGCCTGGCATTACAGTTATGTTTCCTTCTGCCTGCTCCTCATCTGCCTGGAGACCTGAGCCCTGCGGCAGCCCTGGCATTGCTGTTCTGTTTCCTGCTGCCTGCTACTTCTTTGCCTGGAGTCCTGAGCCCTGAGACGGGCCTGGCATTGCAGTTCTGTTTCCTGCTACCTGCTCCTTGTTTGACTGGAGTGCTGAGCCCTGAGGTCGGCCTGGCATAGCTGTTCTGTTTCCTTCTGCCTGCTCCTTGTTTGACTGGAGACCTGAGCCCTGAGGCAGCCCTGGCATTGCTGTTCTGTTTCCTGCTGCCTGCTCCTTCTTTGCCTGTAGTCCGGATCCCTGAGACGGGCCTGGCATTGCAGTTCTGTTGCCTGTTGATTGCTCCTTGTTTGCCTGGAGTCCAGTGCCCTGAGGTGGACCTGGCATTACTGTTATGTTTCCTGCTGCCTGTTCCTCATTGGCCTGGAGTCCTGAGACCTGAGGTGGGCCTCGCATTACAGTTATGTTTCCTTCTGCCTGCTCCTCATCTGCCTGGAGACCTGAGCCCTGCGGCAGCCCTGGCATTGCTGTTCTGTTTCCTGCTGCCTGCTACTTCTTTGCCTGGAGTCCTGAGCCCTGAGACGGGCCTGGCATTGCAGTTCTGTTTCCTGCTACCTGCTCCTTGTTTGACTGGAGTGCTGAGCCCTGAGGTCGGCCTGGCATAGCTGTTCTGTTTCCTTCTGCCTGCTCCTTGTTTGACTGGAGACCTGAGCCCTGAGGCAGCCCTGGCATTGCTGTTCTGTTTCCTGCTGCCTGCTCCTTCTTTGCCTGTAGTCCGGATCCCTGAGACGGGCCTGGCATTGCAGTTCTGTTGCCTGTTGATTGCTCCTTGTTTGCCTGGAGTCCAGTGCCCTGAGGTGGACCTGGCATTACTGTTATGTTTCCTGCTGCCTGTTCCTCATTGGCCTGGAGACCTGAGCACTGAGGTGGGCCTGGCATTGGTGTTCTGTTTCCTGCTGCCTGCTCCTTCTTTAAGTGGAGTCCTGAGACCTAAGGTGGGCCTGGGTTTGCAGTTCTGTTTCCTGCTGCGTGCTACTTGTTTACTTGGAGTCCTGAGCCCTGAGGCAGGCCTGGCATTGTTATTCTGTTTCCTTCTGCCTGCTCTTTGTTTGCCTGGAGTCCTGAGACCTGAGGTGGGCCTGGCATTACTGTTATGTTACCTGCTGCCTGCTCCCTATTGGCCTCGAGACCTGAGCCCTGAGGTGGGCCTGGCATTGCTGTTCTGATTCCTGCTGCCTGCTCCTTGTTTGCCTGGAGTCCTGAGGCATGAGGTAGGGCTGGCATTGCTGTTCTGTTTCCTGCTGCCTGCTCCTTCTTTAACTGGAGTCCTGAGACATAAGGTGGGCCTGGGTTTACAGTTCTGTTTCCTGCTGCGTGCTACTTGTTTGCCTGGAGTACTGAGCCCTGAGGCAGGCCTGGCATTTTTATTCTGTTTCCTTCTACCTGCTCTTTGTTTGCCTGAAGACCTAAGACCTGAGGTGGGCATGGCATTGCTGTTCTGATTCCTGCTGCCTGCTGCTTGTTTTCCTGGAGTCCTGAGCCATGAGGCAGGCCTGGCATTGTTATTCTGCTTACTGCTGCCTGCTCCTTGTTTGCCTGGAGTCCTGAGACCTGAGGTGGGCCTGGCATTACAGATATGTTTCCTGCTGCCTGCTCCTCATCTGCCTGGAGTCCTGAGCCGTGAGGTGGGCCTGGCATTGCTGTTCTGTTTCCTGCTGTTTCCTCTTTGTTTTCCTGGAGTCCTGAGCCCTGAGGTGGGCCTGGCATTGCTGTTCTGTTATCTGCTGCCTCCTCTTTGTTTGCCTGGAGTCCTGAGCCCTGAGGTGGACCTTGCGTTGCTGTTCTGCTTCCTGCTGCCTGCTGCATGTTTGCCTGGAGTCCTCAGCCCTGAGGTGGGCCTGACATTCCAGTTCTGTTTCCTAATGCTGCTCCTTGTTTTTCTAGAGCCCTGAGCCCTGAGGTGGGTCTGGCATTGCTGTTCTATTTCCTGCTGCCTGCTCCTTGTTTGCCTGGAGTCCTGAGCCTGAGGTGGGCCTGGCATTGCTGTTCTGTTTCCTTCTGCCTGCTCTTTGTTTTCCTGGAGACCTGAGCCCTGAGGTGGGCCTGGCATTGCTGTTCTGATTCCTCCTGCCTGCTCCTTGTTTTCCTGGAGTCCTGAACCAAGAGGCAGGCCTGGCATTGTTATTCTGCTTCCTGCTGCCTGCGCCTTCTTTGCCTGGAGTCCTGAGACCTGAGGTGGGCCTGGCATTAGTTATATTTCCTGCTGCCTGCTCCTTATCTGCCTGGAGACGTGAGCCCTGAGGTGGGCCTGGCATTGCTCTCTGATTCCTGCTGCCTGCTCCTTGTTTGCCTAGAGTCCTGAACCCTGAGGCAGGCCTGGCATTGTTTTTCTGTTTCCTTCTGCCTGCACTTTGTTTTCCTGGAGTCCTCAGCACTGAGGTGTGCCTGGCATTGCTATTCTGCTTCCTGCTGCCTGGTCATTCTTTGTCTGGAGTCCTGAGCCCTGAGGCAGGCCTGGCATTGTTATTCTGTTTCCTTCTGACTGCTCTTTGTTTGCCTGGAGACCTGAGCCCTGAGGTGGGCCTGGCATTGCTGTTCTGAATTCTGCTGCCTGCTCCTTGTTTTCCTGGAGTCCTGAGCCCTGAGGTCGGCCTGGCATAGCTGTTCTGTTTCCTGCTTCCTGCACTTTGTTTGCCTGGAGTCCTGAGCCCTGAGGTGGACCTCGCATTGCAGTTCTGTTTCCTGCTGCCTGCTCTTTGTTTTCCGGAGTCCAGAGCCCTGTGGTGGGCCTGGCATTGTTGTTCTGTTTCCTGCTGCCTGCTCCTTGTTTGCCTGGTGTCCAGTGCCCTGAGGTGGGCCTGGCATTGCTGTTTTGATTCCTGCTGCCTGCTCCTTGTTTGCCTGGAGTCCTGAGCCATGAGGTAGGGCTGGCATTGCTGTTCTGTTTCCTGCTGCCTGCTCCTTCTTTAACTGGAGTCCTGAGACATAAGGTGGGCCTGGGTTTACAGTTCTGTTTCCTGCTGCGTGCTACTTGTTTGCCTGGAGTACTGAGCCCTGAGGCAGGCCTGGCATTTTTATTCTGTTTCCTTCTACCTGCTCTTTGTTTGCCTGAAGACCTAAGACCTGATGTGGGCATGGCATTGCTGTTCTGATTCCTGCTGCCTGCTGCTTGTTTTCCTGGAGTCCTGAGCCATGAGGCAGGCCTGGCATTGTTATTCTGCTTACTGCTGCCTGCTCCTTGTTTGCCTGGAGTCCTGAGACCTGAGGTGGGCCTGGCATTACAGATATGTTTCCTGCTGCCTGCTCCTCATCTGCCTGGAGTCCTGAGCCGTGAGGTGGGCCTGGCATTGCTGTTCTGTTTCCTGCTGTTTCCTCTTTGTTTTCCTGGAGTCCTGAGCCCTGAGGTGGGCCTGGCATTGCTGTTCTGTTATCTGCTGCCTCCTCTTTGTTTGCCTGGAGTCCTGAGCCCTGAGGTGGGCCTTGCGTTGCTGTTCTGCTTCCTGCTGCCTGCTCCTTCTTTAACTGGAGTCCTGAGTCCTAAGGTGGGCCTGGGTTTGCAGTTTTGTTTCCTGCTGCGTGCTACTTGTTTGCCTGGAGTCCTGAGCCCTGAGGCAGGCCTGACATTGTTATTCTGTTTCCTTCTGCCTGCTCTTTGTTTTCCTGGAGACCTGAGCCCTGAGGTGGGCCTGGCATTGCTGTTCTGATTCCTGCTGCCTGCTCCTTGTTTTCCTGGAGTCCTGAACCAAGCGGCAGGACTGGCATTGTTATTCTGCTTCCTGCTGCCTGCTCCTTCTTTGCCTGGAGTCCTGAGACCTGAGGTGGGCCTGGCATTACAGTTATATTTCCTGCTGCCTGTTCCTTGTTTGCCTGGAGTCCTGAGCCCTGAGGTGGGCCTGGCATTGCTGTTCTGTTTCCTGCTGCCTGCTGCATGTTTGCCTGGAGTCCTCAGCCCTGAGGTGGGCCTGACATTCCAGTTCTGTTTCCTAATGCTGCTCCTTGTTTTTCTAGAGCCCTGAGCCCTGAGGTGGGTCTGGCATTGCTGTTCTATTTCCTGCTGCCTGCTCCTTGTTTGCCTGGAGTCCTGAGCCTGAGGTGGGCCTGGCATTGTGGTTCTGTTTCCTGCTGCCTGCTCCTTGTTTGCCTAGAGTCCTGAACCCTGAGGCAGGCCTGGCATTGTTTTTCTGTTTCCTTCTGCCTGCACTTTGTTTTCCTGGAGTCCTCAGCACTGAGGTGTGCCTGGCATTGCTATTCTGCTTCCTGCTGCCTGGTCATTCTTTGTCTGGAGTCCTGAGCCCTGAGGCAGGCCTGGCATTGCTGTTCCATTTTCTGCTGCCTTCTCCTTGTTTGCCTGGTCCTGAGCCCTGAGGTGGGCCTGGAATTGCTGTTCTGTTTCCTGCTGCCTGCACTTTGTTTGTCTGGACTCCTGAGCCCTGATGTGGGCCTGGCATTGCTGTTCTGTTTCCTATTGCTTTGTTCTTGCTTAACTGGAGTCCTGAGCCCTGCGGCAGCCCTGGCATTGCTGTTCTGTTTCCTGCTGCCTGCTACTTCTTTGCCTGGAGTCCTGAGCCCTGAGACGGGCCTGGCATTGCAGTTCTGTTTCCTGCTACCTGCTCCTTGTTTGACTGGAGTGCTGAGCCCTGAGGTCGGCCTGGCATAGCTGTTCTGTTTCCTTCTGCCTGCTCCTTGTTTGACTGGAGACCTGAGCCCTGAGGCAGCCCTGGCATTGCTGTTCTGTTTCCTGCTGCCTGCTCCTTCTTTGCCTGTAGTCCGGATCCCTGAGACGGGCCTGGCATTGCAGTTCTGTAGCCTGTTGATTGCTCCTTGTTTGCCTGGAGTCCAGTGCCCTGAGGTGGACCTGGCATTACTGTTATGTTTCCTGCTGCCTGTTCCTCATTGGCCTGGAGACCTGAGCACTGAGGTGGGCCTGGCATTGGTGTTCTGTTTCCTGCTGCCTGCTCCTTCTTTAAGTGGAGTCCTGAGACCTAAGGTGGGCCTGGGTTTGCAGTTCTGTTTCCTGCTGCGTGCTACTTGTTTACTTGGAGTCCTGAGCCCTGAGGCAGGCCTGGCATTGTTATTCTGTTTCCTTCTGCCTGCTCCTTGTTTGCCTGGAGTCCTGAGACCTGAGGTGGGCCTGGCATTACAGATATGTTTCCTGCTGCCTGCTCCTCATCTGCCTGGAGTCCTGAGCCGTGAGGTGGGCCTGGCATTGCTGTTCTGTTTCCTGCTGTTTCCTCTTTGTTTTCCTGGAGTCCTGAGCCCTGAGGTGGGCCTGGCATTGCTGTTCTGTTATCTGCTGCCTCCTCTTTGTTTGCCTGGAGTCCTGAGCCCTGAGGTGGGCCTTGCGTTGCTGTTCTGCTTCCTGCTGCCTGCTGCATGTTTGCCTGGAGTCCTCAGCCCTGAGGTGGGCCTGACATTCCAGTTCTGTTTCCTAATGCTGCTCCTTGTTTTTCTAGAGCCCTGAGCCCTGAGGTGGGTCTGGCATTGCTGTTCTATTTCCTGCTGCCTGCTCCTTGTTTGCCTGGAGTCCTGAGCCTGAGGTGGGCCTGGCATTGCTGTTCTGTTTCCTTCTGCCTGCTCTTTGTTTTCCTGGAGACCTGAGCCCTGAGGTGGGCCTGGCATTGCTGTTCTGATTCCTCCTGCCTGCTCCTTGTTTTCCTGGAGTCCTGAACCAAGAGGCAGGCCTGGCATTGTTATTCTGCTTCCTGCTGCCTGCGCCTTCTTTGCCTGGAGTCCTGAGACCTGAGGTGGGCCTGGCATTAGTTATATTTCCTGCTGCCTGCTCCTTATCTGCCTGGAGACGTGAGCCCTGAGGTGGGCCTGGCATTGCTCTCTGATTCCTGCTGCCTGCTCCTTGTTTGCCTAGAGTCCTGAACCCTGAGGCAGGCCTGGCATTGTTTTTCTGTTTCCTTCTGCCTGCACTTTGTTTTCCTGGAGTCCTCAGCACTGAGGTGTGCCTGGCATTGCTATTCTGCTTCCTGCTGCCTGGTCATTCTTTGTCTGGAGTCCTGAGCCCTGAGGCAGGCCTGGCATTGTTATTCTGTTTCCTTCTGACTGCTCTTTGTTTGCCTGGAGACCTGAGCCCTGAGGTGGGCCTGGCATTGCTGTTCTGAATTCTGCTGCCTGCTCCTTGTTTTCCTGGAGTCCTGAGCCCTGAGGTCGGCCTGGCATAGCTGTTCTGTTTCCTGCTTCCTGCACTTTGTTTGCCTGGAGTCCTGAGCCCTGAGGTGGACCTCGCATTGCAGTTCTGTTTCCTGCTGCCTGCTCTTTGTTTTCCGGAGTCCAGAGCCCTGTGGTGGGCCTGGCATTGTTGTTCTGTTTCCTGCTGCCTGCTCCTTGTTTGCCTGGTGTCCAGTGCCCTGAGGTGGGCCTGGCATTGCTGTTTTGATTCCTGCTGCCTGCTCCTTGTTTGCCTGGAGTCCTGAGCCATGAGGTAGGGCTGGCATTGCTGTTCTGTTTCCTGCTGCCTGCTCCTTCTTTAACTGGAGTCCTGAGACATAAGGTGGGCCTGGGTTTACAGTTCTGTTTCCTGCTGCGTGCTACTTGTTTGCCTGGAGTACTGAGCCCTGAGGCAGGCCTGGCATTTTTATTCTGTTTCCTTCTACCTGCTCTTTGTTTGCCTGAAGACCTAAGACCTGATGTGGGCATGGCATTGCTGTTCTGATTCCTGCTGCCTGCTGCTTGTTTTCCTGGAGTCCTGAGCCATGAGGCAGGCCTGGCATTGTTATTCTGCTTACTGCTGCCTGCTCCTTGTTTGCCTGGAGTCCTGAGACCTGAGGTGGGCCTGGCATTACAGATATGTTTCCTGCTGCCTGCTCCTCATCTGCCTGGAGTCCTGAGCCGTGAGGTGGGCCTGGCATTGCTGTTCTGTTTCCTGCTGTTTCCTCTTTGTTTTCCTGGAGTCCTGAGCCCTGAGGTGGGCCTGGCATTGCTGTTCTGTTATCTGCTGCCTCCTCTTTGTTTGCCTGGAGTCCTGAGCCCTGAGGTGGGCCTTGCGTTGCTGTTCTGCTTCCTGCTGCCTGCTCCTTCTTTAACTGGAGTCCTGAGTCCTAAGGTGGGCCTGGGTTTGCAGTTTTGTTTCCTGCTGCGTGCTACTTGTTTGCCTGGAGTCCTGAGCCCTGAGGCAGGCCTGACATTGTTATTCTGTTTCCTTCTGCCTGCTCTTTGTTTTCCTGGAGACCTGAGCCCTGAGGTGGGCCTGGCATTGCTGTTCTGATTCCTGCTGCCTGCTCCTTGTTTTCCTGGAGTCCTGAACCAAGCGGCAGGACTGGCATTGTTATTCTGCTTCCTGCTCCCTGCTCCTTCTTTGCCTGGAGTCCTGAGACCTGAGGTGGGCCTGGCATTACAGTTATATTTCCTGCTGCCTGTTCCTTGTTTGCCTGGAGTCCTGAGCCCTGAGGTGGGCCTGGCATTGCTGTTCTGTTTCCTGCTGCCTGCTGCATGTTTGCCTGGAGTCCTCAGCCCTGAGGTGGGCCTGACATTCCAGTTCTGTTTCCTAATGCTGCTCCTTGTTTTTCTAGAGCCCTGAGCCCTGAGGTGGGTCTGGCATTGCTGTTCTATTTCCTGCTGCCTGCTCCTTGTTTGCCTGGAGTCCTGAGCCTGAGGTGGGCCTGGCATTGTGGTTCTGTTTCCTGCTGCCTGCTCCTTGTTTGCCTAGAGTCCTGAACCCTGAGGCAGGCCTGGCATTGTTTTTCTGTTTCCTTCTGCCTGCACTTTGTTTTCCTGGAGTCCTCAGCACTGAGGTGTGCCTGGCATTGCTATTCTGCTTCCTGCTGCCTGGTCATTCTTTGTCTGGAGTCCTGAGCCCTGAGGCAGGCCTGGCATTGCTGTTCCATTTTCTGCTGCCTTCTCCTTGTTTGCCTGGTCCTGAGCCTTGAGGTGGGCCTGGAATTGCTGTTCTGTTTCCTGCTGCCTGCACTTTGTTTGTCTGGACTCCTGAGCCCTGATGTGGGCCTGGCATTGCTGTTCTGTTTCCTATTGCTTTGTCCTTGCTTAACTGGAGTCCTGAGCCCTGCGGCAGCCCTGGCATTGCTGTTCTGTTTCCTGCTGCCTGCTACTTCTTTGCCTGGAGTCCTGAGCCCTGAGACGGGCCTGGCATTGCAGTTCTGTTTCCTGCTACCTGCTCCTTGTTTGACTGGAGTGCTGAGCCCTGAGGTCGGCCTGGCATAGCTGTTCTGTTTCCTTCTGCCTGCTCCTTGTTTGACTGGAGACCTGAGCCCTGAGGCAGCCCTGGCATTGCTGTTCTGTTTCCTGCTGCCTGCTCCTTCTTTGCCTGTAGTCCGGATCCCTGAGACGGGCCTGGCATTGCAGTTCTGTTGCCTGTTGATTGCTCCTTGTTTGCCTGGAGTCCAGTGCCCTGAGGTGGACCTGGCATTACTGTTATGTTTCCTGCTGCCTGTTCCTCATTGGCCTGGAGACCTGAGCACTGAGGTGGGCCTGGCATTGGTGTTCTGTTTCCTGCTGCCTGCTCCTTCTTTAAGTGGAGTCCTGAGACCTAAGGTGGGCCTGGGTTTGCAGTTCTGTTTCCTGCTGCGTGCTACTTGTTTACTTGGAGTCCTGAGCCCTGAGGCAGGCCTGGCATTGTTATTCTGTTTCCTTCTGCCTGCTCTTTGTTTGCCTGGAGTCCTGAGACCTGAGGTGGGCCTGGCATTACTGTTATGTTACCTGCTGCCTGCTCCCTATTGGCCTCGAGACCTGAGCCCTGAGGTGGGCCTGGCATTGCTGTTCTGATTCCTGCTGCCTGCTCCTTGTTTGCCTGGAGTCCTGAGGCATGAGGTAGGGCTGGCATTGCTGTTCTGTTTCCTGCTGCCTGCTCCTTCTTTAACTGGAGTCCTGAGACATAAGGTGGGCCTGGGTTTACAGTTCTGTTTCCTGCTGCGTGCTACTTGTTTGCCTGGAGTACTGAGCCCTGAGGCAGGCCTGGCATTTTTATTCTGTTTCCTTCTACCTGCTCTTTGTTTGCCTGAAGACCTAAGACCTGAGGTGGGCATGGCATTGCTGTTCTGATTCCTGCTGCCTGCTGCTTGTTTTCCTGGAGTCCTGAGCCATGAGGCAGGCCTGGCATTGTTATTCTGCTTACTGCTGCCTGCTCCTTGTTTGCCTGGAGTCCTGAGACCTGAGGTGGGCCTGGCATTACAGATATGTTTCCTGCTGCCTGCTCCTCATCTGCCTGGAGTCCTGAGCCGTGAGGTGGGCCTGGCATTGCTGTTCTGTTTCCTGCTGTTTCCTCTTTGTTTTCCTGGAGTCCTGAGCCCTGAGGTGGGCCTGGCATTGCTGTTCTGTTATCTGCTGCCTCCTCTTTGTTTGCCTGGAGTCCTGAGCCCTGAGGTGGACCTTGCGTTGCTGTTCTGCTTCCTGCTGCCTGCTGCATGTTTGCCTGGAGTCCTCAGCCCTGAGGTGGGCCTGACATTCCAGTTCTGTTTCCTAATGCTGCTCCTTGTTTTTCTAGAGCCCTGAGCCCTGAGGTGGGTCTGGCATTGCTGTTCTATTTCCTGCTGCCTGCTCCTTGTTTGCCTGGAGTCCTGAGCCTGAGGTGGGCCTGGCATTGCTGTTCTGTTTCCTTCTGCCTGCTCTTTGTTTTCCTGGAGACCTGAGCCCTGAGGTGGGCCTGGCATTGCTGTTCTGATTCCTCCTGCCTGCTCCTTGTTTTCCTGGAGTCCTGAACCAAGAGGCAGGCCTGGCATTGTTATTCTGCTTCCTGCTGCCTGCGCCTTCTTTGCCTGGAGTCCTGAGACCTGAGGTGGGCCTGGCATTAGTTATATTTCCTGCTGCCTGCTCCTTATCTGCCTGGAGACGTGAGCCCTGAGGTGGGCCTGGCATTGCTCTCTGATTCCTGCTGCCTGCTCCTTGTTTGCCTAGAGTCCTGAACCCTGAGGCAGGCCTGGCATTGTTTTTCTGTTTCCTTCTGCCTGCACTTTGTTTTCCTGGAGTCCTCAGCACTGAGGTGTGCCTGGCATTGCTATTCTGCTTCCTGCTGCCTGGTCATTCTTTGTCTGGAGTCCTG
Source organism: Narcine bancroftii (assembly GCF_036971445.1). Lineage (NCBI taxonomy): Eukaryota > Metazoa > Chordata > Chondrichthyes > Torpediniformes > Narcinidae > Narcine > Narcine bancroftii. Next base: position 196,493,307 of record NC_091473.1, read on the forward strand.
AGCCCTGAGGCAGGCCTGGCATTGTTATTCTGTTTCCTTCTGACTGCTCTTTGTTTGCCTGGAGACCTGAGCCCTGAGGTGGGCCTGGCATTGCTGTTCTGAATTCTGCTGCCTGCTCCTTGTTTTCCTGGAGTCCTGAGCCCTGAGGTCGGCCTGGCATAGCTGTTCTGTTTCCTGCTTCCTGCACTTTGTTTGCCTGGAGTCCTGAGCCCTGAGGTGGACCTCGCATTGCAGTTCTGTTTCCTGCTGCCTGCTCTTTGTTTTCCGGAGTCCAGAGCCCTGTGGTGGGCCTGGCATTGTTGTTCTGTTTCCTGCTGCCTGCTCCTTGTTTGCCTGGTGTCCAGTGCCCTGAGGTGGGCCTGGCATTGCTGTTTTGATTCCTGCTGCCTGCTCCTTGTTTGCCTGGAGTCCTGAGCCATGAGGTAGGGCTGGCATTGCTGTTCTGTTTCCTGCTGCCTGCTCCTTCTTTAACTGGAGTCCTGAGACATAAGGTGGGCCTGGGTTTACAGTTCTGTTTCCTGCTGCGTGCTACTTGTTTGCCTGGAGTACTGAGCCCTGAGGCAGGCCTGGCATTTTTATTCTGTTTCCTTCTACCTGCTCTTTGTTTGCCTGAAGACCTAAGACCTGATGTGGGCATGGCATTGCTGTTCTGATTCCTGCTGCCTGCTGCTTGTTTTCCTGGAGTCCTGAGCCATGAGGCAGGCCTGGCATTGTTATTCTGCTTACTGCTGCCTGCTCCTTGTTTGCCTGGAGTCCTGAGACCTGAGGTGGGCCTGGCATTACAGATATGTTTCCTGCTGCCTGCTCCTCATCTGCCTGGAGTCCTGAGCCGTGAGGTGGGCCTGGCATTGCTGTTCTGTTTCCTGCTGTTTCCTCTTTGTTTTCCTGGAGTCCTGAGCCCTGAGGTGGGCCTGGCATTGCTGTTCTGTTATCTGCTGCCTCCTCTTTGTTTGCCTGGAGTCCTGAGCCCTGAGGTGGGCCTTGCGTTGCTGTTCTGCTTCCTGCTGCCTGCTCCTTCTTTAACTGGAGTCCTGAGTCCTAAGGTGGGCCTGGGTTTGCAGTTTTGTTTCCTGCTGCGTGCTACTTGTTTGCCTGGAGTCCTGAGCCCTGAGGCAGGCCTGACATTGTTATTCTGTTTCCTTCTGCCTGCTCTTTGTTTTCCTGGAGACCTGAGCCCTGAGGTGGGCCTGGCATTGCTGTTCTGATTCCTGCTGCCTGCTCCTTGTTTTCCTGGAGTCCTGAACCAAGCGGCAGGACTGGCATTGTTATTCTGCTTCCTGCTGCCTGCTCCTTCTTTGCCTGGAGTCCTGAGACCTGAGGTGGGCCTGGCATTACAGTTATATTTCCTGCTGCCTGTTCCTTGTTTGCCTGGAGTCCTGAGCCCTGAGGTGGGCCTGGCATTGCTGTTCTGTTTCCTGCTGCCTGCTGCATGTTTGCCTGGAGTCCTCAGCCCTGAGGTGGGCCTGACATTCCAGTTCTGTTTCCTAATGCTGCTCCTTGTTTTTCTAGAGCCCTGAGCCCTGAGGTGGGTCTGGCATTTCTGTTCTATTTCCTGCTGCCTGCTCCTTGTTTGCCTGGAGTCCTGAGCCTGAGGTGGGCCTGGCATTGTGGTTCTGTTTCCTGCTGCCTGCTCCTTGTTTGCCTAGAGTCCTGAACCCTGAGGCAGGCCTGGCATTGTTTTTCTGTTTCCTTCTGCCTGCACTTTGTTTTCCTGGAGTCCTCAGCACTGAGGTGTGCCTGGCATTGCTATTCTGCTTCCTGCTGCCTGGTCATTCTTTGTCTGGAGTCCTGAGCCCTGAGGCAGGCCTGGCATTGCTGTTCCATTTTCTGCTGCCTTCTCCTTGTTTGCCTGGTCCTGAGCCCTGAGGTGGGCCTGGAATTGCTGTTCTGTTTCCTGCTGCCTGCACTTTGTTTGTCTGGACTCCTGAGCCCTGATGTGGGCCTGGCATTGCTGTTCTGTTTCCTATTGCTTTGTTCTTGCTTAACTGGAGTCCTGAGCCCTGCGGCAGCCCTGGCATTGCTGTTCTGTTTCCTGCTGCCTGCTACTTCTTTGCCTGGAGTCCTGAGCCCTGAGACGGGCCTGGCATTGCAGTTCTGTTTCCTGCTACCTGCTCCTTGTTTGACTGGAGTGCTGAGCCCTGAGGTCGGCCTGGCATAGCTGTTCTGTTTCCTTCTGCCTGCTCCTTGTTTGACTGGAGACCTGAGCCCTGAGGCAGCCCTGGCATTGCTGTTCTGTTTCCTGCTGCCTGCTCCTTCTTTGCCTGTAGTCCGGATCCCTGAGACGGGCCTGGCATTGCAGTTCTGTAGCCTGTTGATTGCTCCTTGTTTGCCTGGAGTCCAGTGCCCTGAGGTGGACCTGGCATTACTGTTATGTTTCCTGCTGCCTGTTCCTCATTGGCCTGGAGACCTGAGCACTGAGGTGGGCCTGGCATTGGTGTTCTGTTTCCTGCTGCCTGCTCCTTCTTTAAGTGGAGTCCTGAGACCTAAGGTGGGCCTGGGTTTGCAGTTCTGTTTCCTGCTGCGTGCTACTTGTTTACTTGGAGTCCTGAGCCCTGAGGCAGGCCTGGCATTGTTATTCTGTTTCCTTCTGCCTGCTCCTTGTTTGCCTGGAGTCCTGAGACCTGAGGTGGGCCTGGCATTACAGATATGTTTCCTGCTGCCTGCTCCTCATCTGCCTGGAGTCCTGAGCCGTGAGGTGGGCCTGGCATTGCTGTTCTGTTTCCTGCTGTTTCCTCTTTGTTTTCCTGGAGTCCTGAGCCCTGAGGTGGGCCTGGCATTGCTGTTCTGTTATCTGCTGCCTCCTCTTTGTTTGCCTGGAGTCCTGAGCCCTGAGGTGGACCTTGCGTTGCTGTTCTGCTTCCTGCTGCCTGCTGCATGTTTGCCTGGAGTCCTCAGCCCTGAGGTGGGCCTGACATTCCAGTTCTGTTTCCTAATGCTGCTCCTTGTTTTTCTAGAGCCCTGAGCCCTGAGGTGGGTCTGGCATTGCTGTTCTATTTCCTGCTGCCTGCTCCTTGTTTGCCTGGAGTCCTGAGCCTGAGGTGGGCCTGGCATTGCTGTTCTGTTTCCTTCTGCCTGCTCTTTGTTTTCCTGGAGACCTGAGCCCTGAGGTGGGCCTGGCATTGCTGTTCTGATTCCTCCTGCCTGCTCCTTGTTTTCCTGGAGTCCTGAACCAAGAGGCAGGCCTGGCATTGTTATTCTGCTTCCTGCTGCCTGCGCCTTCTTTGCCTGGAGTCCTGAGACCTGAGGTGGGCCTGGCATTAGTTATATTTCCTGCTGCCTGCTCCTTATCTGCCTGGAGACGTGAGCCCTGAGGTGGGCCTGGCATTGCTCTCTGATTCCTGCTGCCTGCTCCTTGTTTGCCTAGAGTCCTGAACCCTGAGGCAGGCCTGGCATTGTTTTTCTGTTTCCTTCTGCCTGCACTTTGTTTTCCTGGAGTCCTCAGCACTGAGGTGTGCCTGGCATTGCTATTCTGCTTCCTGCTGCCTGGTCATTCTTTGTCTGGAGTCCTGAGCCCTGAGGCAGGCCTGGCATTGTTATTCTGTTTCCTTCTGACTGCTCTTTGTTTGCCTGGAGACCTGAGCCCTGAGGTGGGCCTGGCATTGCTGTTCTGAATTCTGCTGCCTGCTCCTTGTTTTCCTGGAGTCCTGAGCCCTGAGGTCGGCCTGGCATAGCTGTTCTGTTTCCTGCTTCCTGCACTTTGTTTGCCTGGAGTCCTGAGCCCTGAGGTGGACCTCGCATTGCAGTTCTGTTTCCTGCTGCCTGCTCTTTGTTTTCCGGAGTCCAGAGCCCTGTGGTGGGCCTGGCATTGTTGTTCTGTTTCCTGCTGCCTGCTCCTTGTTTGCCTGGTGTCCAGTGCCCTGAGGTGGGCCTGGCATTGCTGTTTTGATTCCTGCTGCCTGCTCCTTGTTTGCCTGGAGTCCTGAGCCATGAGGTAGGGCTGGCATTGCTGTTCTGTTTCCTGCTGCCTGCTCCTTCTTTAACTGGAGTCCTGAGACATAAGGTGGGCCTGGGTTTACAGTTCTGTTTCCTGCTGCGTGCTACTTGTTTGCCTGGAGTACTGAGCCCTGAGGCAGGCCTGGCATTTTTATTCTGTTTCCTTCTACCTGCTCTTTGTTTGCCTGAAGACCTAAGACCTGATGTGGGCATGGCATTGCTGTTCTGATTCCTGCTGCCTGCTGCTTGTTTTCCTGGAGTCCTGAGCCATGAGGCAGGCCTGGCATTGTTATTCTGCTTACTGCTGCCTGCTCCTTGTTTGCCTGGAGTCCTGAGACCTGAGGTGGGCCTGGCATTACAGATATGTTTCCTGCTGCCTGCTCCTCATCTGCCTGGAGTCCTGAGCCGTGAGGTGGGCCTGGCATTGCTGTTCTGTTTCCTGCTGTTTCCTCTTTGTTTTCCTGGAGTCCTGAGCCCTGAGGTGGGCCTGGCATTGCTGTTCTGTTATCTGCTGCCTCCTCTTTGTTTGCCTGGAGTCCTGAGCCCTGAGGTGGGCCTTGCGTTGCTGTTCTGCTTCCTGCTGCCTGCTCCTTCTTTAACTGGAGTCCTGAGTCCTAAGGTGGGCCTGGGTTTGCAGTTTTGTTTCCTGCTGCGTGCTACTTGTTTGCCTGGAGTCCTGAGCCCTGAGGCAGGCCTGACATTGTTATTCTGTTTCCTTCTGCCTGCTCTTTGTTTTCCTGGAGACCTGAGCCCTGAGGTGGGCCTGGCATTGCTGTTCTGATTCCTGCTGCCTGCTCCTTGTTTTCCTGGAGTCCTGAACCAAGCGGCAGGACTGGCATTGTTATTCTGCTTCCTGCTCCCTGCTCCTTCTTTGCCTGGAGTCCTGAGACCTGAGGTGGGCCTGGCATTACAGTTATATTTCCTGCTGCCTGTTCCTTGTTTGCCTGGAGTCCTGAGCCCTGAGGTGGGCCTGGCATTGCTGTTCTGTTTCCTGCTGCCTGCTGCATGTTTGCCTGGAGTCCTCAGCCCTGAGGTGGGCCTGACATTCCAGTTCTGTTTCCTAATGCTGCTCCTTGTTTTTCTAGAGCCCTGAGCCCTGAGGTGGGTCTGGCATTGCTGTTCTATTTCCTGCTGCCTGCTCCTTGTTTGCCTGGAGTCCTGAGCCTGAGGTGGGCCTGGCATTGTGGTTCTGTTTCCTGCTGCCTGCTCCTTGTTTGCCTAGAGTCCTGAACCCTGAGGCAGGCCTGGCATTGTTTTTCTGTTTCCTTCTGCCTGCACTTTGTTTTCCTGGAGTCCTCAGCACTGAGGTGTGCCTGGCATTGCTATTCTGCTTCCTGCTGCCTGGTCATTCTTTGTCTGGAGTCCTGAGCCCTGAGGCAGGCCTGGCATTGCTGTTCCATTTTCTGCTGCCTTCTCCTTGTTTGCCTGGTCCTGAGCCCTGAGGTGGGCCTGGAATTGCTGTTCTGTTTCCTGCTGCCTGCACTTTGTTTGTCTGGACTCCTGAGCCCTGATGTGGGCCTGGCATTGCTGTTCTGTTTCCTATTGCTTTGTCCTTGCTTAACTGGAGTCCTGAGCCCTGCGGCAGCCCTGGCATTGCTGTTCTGTTTCCTGCTGCCTGCTACTTCTTTGCCTGGAGTCCTGAGCCCTGAGACGGGCCTGGCATTGCAGTTCTGTTTCCTGCTACCTGCTCCTTGTTTGACTGGAGTGCTGAGCCCTGAGGTCGGCCTGGCATAGCTGTTCTGTTTCCTTCTGCCTGCTCCTTGTTTGACTGGAGACCTGAGCCCTGAGGCAGCCCTGGCATTGCTGTTCTGTTTCCTGCTGCCTGCTCCTTCTTTGCCTGTAGTCCGGATCCCTGAGACGGGCCTGGCATTGCAGTTCTGTTGCCTGTTGATTGCTCCTTGTTTGCCTGGAGTCCAGTGCCCTGAGGTGGACCTGGCATTACTGTTATGTTTCCTGCTGCCTGTTCCTCATTGGCCTGGAGACCTGAGCACTGAGGTGGGCCTGGCATTGGTGTTCTGTTTCCTGCTGCCTGCTCCTTCTTTAAGTGGAGTCCTGAGACCTAAGGTGGGCCTGGGTTTGCAGTTCTGTTTCCTGCTGCGTGCTACTTGTTTACTTGGAGTCCTGAGCCCTGAGGCAGGCCTGGCATTGTTATTCTGTTTCCTTCTGCCTGCTCTTTGTTTGCCTGGAGTCCTGAGACCTGAGGTGGGCCTGGCATTACTGTTATGTTACCTGCTGCCTGCTCCCTATTGGCCTCGAGACCTGAGCCCTGAGGTGGGCCTGGCATTGCTGTTCTGATTCCTGCTGCCTGCTCCTTGTTTGCCTGGAGTCCTGAGGCATGAGGTAGGGCTGGCATTGCTGTTCTGTTTCCTGCTGCCTGCTCCTTCTTTAACTGGAGTCCTGAGACATAAGGTGGGCCTGGGTTTACAGTTCTGTTTCCTGCTGCGTGCTACTTGTTTGCCTGGAGTACTGAGCCCTGAGGCAGGCCTGGCATTTTTATTCTGTTTCCTTCTACCTGCTCTTTGTTTGCCTGAAGACCTAAGACCTGAGGTGGGCATGGCATTGCTGTTCTGATTCCTGCTGCCTGCTGCTTGTTTTCCTGGAGTCCTGAGCCATGAGGCAGGCCTGGCATTGTTATTCTGCTTACTGCTGCCTGCTCCTTGTTTGCCTGGAGTCCTGAGACCTGAGGTGGGCTTGGCATTACAGATATGTTTCCTGCTGCCTGCTCCTCATCTGCCTGGAGTCCTGAGCCGTGAGGTGGGCCTGGCATTGCTGTTCTGTTTCCTGCTGTTTCCTCTTTGTTTTCCTGGAGTCCTGAGCCCTGAGGTGGGCCTGGCATTGCTGTTCTGTTATCTGCTGCCTCCTCTTTGTTTGCCTGGAGTCCTGAGCCCTGAGGTGGGCCTTGCGTTGCTGTTCTGCTTCCTGCTGCCTGCTGCATGTTTGCCTGGAGTCCTCAGCCCTGAGGTGGGCCTGACATTCCAGTTCTGTTTCCTAATGCTGCTCCTTGTTTTTCTAGAGCCCTGAGCCCTGAGGTGGGTCTGGCATTGCTGTTCTATTTCCTGCTGCCTGCTCCTTGTTTGCCTGGAGTCCTGAGCCTGAGGTGGGCCTGGCATTGCTGTTCTGTTTCCTTCTGCCTGCTCTTTGTTTTCCTGGAGACCTGAGCCCTGAGGTGGGCCTGGCATTGCTGTTCTGATTCCTCCTGCCTGCTCCTTGTTTTCCTGGAGTCCTGAACCAAGAGGCAGGCCTGGCATTGTTATTCTGCTTCCTGCTGCCTGCGCCTTCTTTGCCTGGAGTCCTGAGACCTGAGGTGGGCCTGGCATTAGTTATATTTCCTGCTGCCTGCTCCTTATCTGCCTGGAGACGTGAGCCCTGAGGTGGGCCTGGCATTGCTCTCTGATTCCTGCTGCCTGCTCCTTGTTTGCCAAGAGTCCTGAACACTGAGGCAGGCCTGGCATTGTTTTTCTGTTTCCTTCTGCCTGCACTTTGTTTTCCTGGAGTCCTCAGCACTGAGGTGTGCCTGGCATTGCTATTCTGCTTCCTGCTGCCTGGTCATTCTTTGTCTGGAGTCCTGAGCCCTGAGGCAGGCCTGGCATTGTTATTCTGTTTCCTTCTGACTGCTCTTTGTTTGCCTGGAGACCTGAGCCCTGAGGTGGGCCTGGCATTGCTGTTCTGAATTCTGCTGCCTGCTCCTTGTTTTCCTGGAGTCCTGAGCCCTGAGGTCGGCCTGGCATAGCTGTTCTGTTTCCTGCTTCCTGCACTTTGTTTGCCTGGAGTCCTGAGCCCTGAGGTGGACCTCGCATTGCAGTTCTGTTTCCTGCTGCCTGCTCTTTGTTTTCCGGAGTCCAGAGCCCTGTGGTGGGCCTGGCATTGTTGTTCTGTTTCCTGCTGCCTGCTCCTTGTTTGCCTGGTGTCCAGTGCCCTGAGGTGGGCCTGGCATTGCTGTTTTGATTCCTGCTGCCTGCTCCTTGTTTGCCTGGAGTCCTGAGCCATGAGGTAGGGCTGGCATTGCTGTTCTGTTTCCTGCTGCCTGCTCCTTCTTTAACTGGAGTCCTGAGACATAAGGTGGGCCTGGGTTTACAGTTCTGTTTCCTGCTGCGTGCTACTTGTTTGCCTGGAGTACTGAGCCCTGAGGCAGGCCTGGCATTTTTATTCTGTTTCCTTCTACCTGCTCTTTGTTTGCCTGAAGACCTAAGACCTGATGTGGGCATGGCATTGCTTTTCTGATTCCTGCTGCCTGCTGCTTGTTTTCCTGGAGTCCTGAGCCATGAGGCAGGCCTGGCATTGTTATTCTGCTTACTGCTGCCTGCTCCTTGTTTGCCTGGAGTCCTGAGACCTGAGGTGGGCCTGGCATTACAGATATGTTTCCTGCTGCCTGCTCCTCATCTGCCTGGAGTCCTGAGCCGTGAGGTGGGCCTGGCATTGCTGTTCTGTTTCCTGCTGTTTCCTCTTTGTTTTCCTGGAGTCCTGAGCCCTGAGGTGGGCCTGGCATTGCTGTTCTGTTATCTGCTGCCTCCTCTTTGTTTGCCTGGAGTCCTGAGCCCTGAGGTGGGCCTTGCGTTGCTGTTCTGCTTCCTGCTGCCTGCTCCTTCTTTAACTGGAGTCCTGAGTCCTAAGGTGGGCCTGGGTTTGCAGTTTTGTTTCCTGCTGCGTGCTACTTGTTTGCCTGGAGTCCTGAGCCCTGAGGCAGGCCTGACATTGTTATTCTGTTTCCTTCTGCCTGCTCTTTGTTTTCCTGGAGACCTGAGCCCTGAGGTGGGCCTGGCATTGCTGTTCTGATTCCTGCTGCCTGCTCCTTGTTTTCCTGGAGTCCTGAACCAAGCGGCAGGACTGGCATTGTTATTCTGCTTCCTGCTGCCTGCTCCTTCTTTGCCTGGAGTCCTGAGACCTGAGGTGGGCCTGGCATTACAGTTATATTTCCTGCTGCCTGTTCCTTGTTTGCCTGGAGTCCTGAGCCCTGAGGTGGGCCTGGCATTGCTGTTCTGTTTCATGCTGCCTGCTGCATGTTTGCCTGGAGTCCTCAGCCCTGAGGTGGGCCTGACATTCCAGTTCTGTTTCCTAATGCTGCTCCTTGTTTTTCTAGAGCCCTGAGCCCTGAGGTGGGTCTGGCATTGCTGTTCTATTTCCTGCTGCCTGCTCCTTGTTTGCCTGGAGTCCTGAGCCTGAGGTGGGCCTGGCATTGTGGTTCTGTTTCCTGCTGCCTGCTCCTTGTTTGCCTAGAGTCCTGAACCCTGAGGCAGGCCTGGCATTGTTTTTCTGTTTCCTTCTGCCTGCACTTTGTTTTCCTGGAGTCCTCAGCACTGAGGTGTGCCTGGCATTGCTATTCTGCTTCCTGCTGCCTGGTCATTCTTTGTCTGGAGTCCTGAGCCCTGAGGCAGGCCTGGCATTGCTGTTCCATTTTCTGCTGCCTTCTCCTTGTTTGCCTGGTCCTGAGCCCTGAGGTGGGCCTGGAATTGCTGTTCTGTTTCCTGCTGCCTGCACTTTGTTTGTCTGGACTCCTGAGCCCTGATGTGGGCCTGGCATTGCTGTTCTGTTTCCTATTGCTTTGTCCTTGCTTAACTGGAGTCCTGAGCACTGAGGCAGGCCTGGCATTGTTTTTCTGTTTCCTGCTGCCTGCACTTTGTTTGCCTGGAGTCCTCAGCCCTGAGGTGGGCCTGGCATTGCTGTTATGCTTCCTGCTGCCTGGTCATTCTTTGTCTTGTGTCCTGAGCCCTGAGGCAGGCCTGGCATTGCAGTTCTCTTTCCTGCTGCCTGTTCCTTGTTTGCCTGGAGTCCTGAGCCCTGAGGTGGGCCTGGGTTTGCAGTTCTGTTTCCTGCTGCCTGCTCCTTCTTTGCCTGGAGTCCGGAGCCCTGAGACGGGCCTGGCATTGCAGTTCTGTTTCCTGCTGCCTGCTCCTTCTTTGCCTGTAGTCCTGATCCCTGAGGTGGGCCTGGCATTGCAGTTCTCTTTTTTGCTGCCTGCTCCTTCTTTGCCTGTAGTCCTGATCCCTGAGGTGGGCCTGGCATTGCTGTTCTGCTTCCTGCTACATGGTCATTCTTTACCTGGAGTCCTGAGCCCTGAGACAGGCCTGGCATTGTTATTCCGTTTCCTGCTGCCTGCTCTTAGTTTGTCTGGAGTCCCGACCCCACAGGAGGGCCTGGCATTGGTTCCTGATTACTGCTCCTTTTTTACATAGAGTCCTGAGCCCAGAGGCAGGCCTGGCATTGCTGTTGTTTAATGCTGCCTGCAGTTTGTTTTTCTGGAGTCCTGAGCCCTGAGATGAGCCTGGTATTGCTGTTCTGTTTCCTGCTGTCTGCTCCTTGTTTGCCGGAGTCACGAGCCCTGAGGTGTTCCTGGCATTGTTGTTCTGCTTCCTGCTGCCTGCTCCTTGTTTGCCCGGAGTCCTGAGCCCTGAGGAGGGCCTGGCATTGTTGTTCTGCTTCCTGCTGCCTGCTCCTTGTTTGCCAGGAGTCCTGAGCCCTGAGGAGAGCCTGGCATTGCTTTTCTGCTTCCTGCTGCCTGGTCATTCTTTTTCTTGAGTCCTGAGCCCTGAGGCAGGCCTGGCATTGCAGTTCTCTTTCCTGCTGCCTGTTCCTTCTTTGCCTGTAGTCCTGATCCCTGAGGTGGGCCTGGCATTGCTATTCTGCTTCCTGCTGCCTGGTCATTCTTTGTCTGGAGTCCTGAGCCCTGAGGCAGGCCTGGCATTGCTGTTCCATTTTCTGCTGCCTTCTCCTTGTTTGCCTGGTCCTGAGCCCTGAGGTGGGCCTGGATTTGCAGTTCTGTTTCCTGCTGCCTGCACTTTGTTTGTCTGGACTCCTGAGCCCTGATGTGGGCCTGGCATAGCTGTTCTGTTTCCTATTGCCTTGTCCTTGCTAAACTGGAGTCCTGAGCACTGAGGCAGGCCTGGCATTGTTTTTCTGTTTCCTGCTGCCTGCACTTTGTTTGCCTGGAGTCCTCAGCCCTGAGGTGTGCCTGGCATTGTTGTTCTGCTTCCTGCTGCCTGCTCCTTGTTTGCCCGGAGTCCTGAGCCCTGAGGAGGGCCTGGCATTGTTGTTTTGCTTCCTGCTGCCTGCTCCTTGTTTGCCAGGAGTCCTGAGCCCTGAGGAGAGCCTGGCATTGTTGTTCTGTTTCCTGCTGCCTGCTCCTTCTTTGCCTGGAGTCCTGAGCCGTGAGGTGGGCCTGGCATTGCTGTTCTGTTTCCTGTGCCTCCTCTTTGTTTGCCTGGAGTCCTGAGCCCTGAGGTGGGCCTGGGATTGCTGTTCCATTTCCTGCTCCCTGCTCCTTGTTTGCCTGTTCCTGATCCCTGAGGTGGGCCTGGCATTGCAGTTCTGTTTCCTGCTGCCTTCTCCTTGTTTGACTGGAGTCCTGAGCCCTGATGTCGGCCTGGCATAGCTGTTCTGTTTCCTGCTGCCTGCACTTTGTTTGCCTGGAGACCTGAGCCCTGAGGTGGGCCTCGCATTGCTGTTCTGTTTCCTGCTGCCTTCTCCTTGTTTGACTGGAGTCCTGAGCCCTGAGGCAGACCTGGCATTGTTGTTCTGTTTCCTGCTTCCTGCACTATGTTGGTTTGGACTCCTGCGCCCTGATGTGGGCCTGGCATAGCTGTTCTGTTCCCTATTGCGAGATCCTTGCTTGACAGGAGTCGTGATCTCTGAGGTGGGCCTGGCATTGCTGTTCTATTTCCTGCTGCCTGCTCCTTGTTTGCCTGGAGTCCTGAGCCTGAGGTGGGCCTGGCATTGTGGTTCTGTTTCCTGCTGCCTGCTCCTTGTTTGCCTAGAGTCCTGAACCCTGAGGCAGGCCTGGCATTGTTATTCTGTTTCCTTCTGCCTGCTCTTTGTTTTCCTGGAGACCTGAGCCCTGAGGTGGGCCTGGCATTGCTGTTCTGATTCCTGCTGCCTGCTCCTTGTTTTCCTGGAGTCCTGAACCAAGCGGCAGGCCTGGCATTGTTATTCTGCTTCCTGCTGCCTGCTCCTTCTTTGCCTGGAGTCCTGAGACCTGAGGTGGGCCTGGCATTACAGTTATATTTCCTGCTGCCTGTTCCTTGTTTGCCTGGAGTCCTGAGCACTGAGGTGGGCCTGGCATTGCTGTTCTGTTTCCTGCTGCCTGCTGCATGTTTGCCTGGAGTCCTCAGCCCTGAGGTGGGCCTGACATTCCAGTTCTGTTTCCTAATGCTGCTCCTTGTTTTTCTAGAGCCCTGAGCCCTGAGGTGGGTCTGGCATTGCTGTTCTATTTCCTGCTGCCTGCTCCTTGTTTGCCTGGAGTCCTGAGCCTGAGGTGGGCCTGGCATTGTGGTTCTGTTTCCTGCTGCCTGCTCCTTGTTTGCCTAGAGTCCTGAACCCTGAGGCAGGCCTGGCATTGTTTTTCTGTTTCCTTCTGCCTGCACTTTGTTTTCCTGGAGTCCTCAGCACTGAGGTGTGCCTGGCATTGCTATTCTGCTTCCTGCTGCCTGGTCATTCTTTGTCTGGAGTCCTGAGCCCTGAGGCAGGCCTGGCATTGCTGTTCCATTTTCTGCTGCCTTCTCCTTGTTTGCCTGGTCCTGAGCCCTGAGGTGGGCCTGGAATTGCTGTTCTGTTTCCTGCTGCCTGCACTTTGTTTGTCTGGACTCCTGAGCCCTGATGTGGGCCTGGCATTGCTGTTCTGTTTCCTATTGCTTTGTCCTTGCTTAACTGGAGTCCTGAGCACTGAGGCAGGCCTGGCATTGTTTTTCTGTTTCCTGCTGCCTGCACTTTGTTTGCCTGGAGTCCTCAGCCCTGAGGTGGGCCTGGCATTGCTGTTATGCTTCCTGCTGCCTGGTCATTCTTTGTCTTGAGTCCTGAGCCCTGAGGCAGGCCTGGCATTGCAGTTCTCTTTCCTGCTGCCTGTTCCTTGTTTGCCTGGAGTCCTGAGCCCTGAGGTGGGCCTGGGTTTGCAGTTCTGTTTCCTGCTGCCTGCTCCTTCTTTGCCTGGAGTCCGGAGCCCTGAGACGGGCCTGGCATTGCAGTTCTGTTTCCTGCTGCCTGCTCCTTCTTTGCCTGTAGTCCTGATCCCTGAGGTGGGCCTGGCATTGCTGTTCTGCTTCCTGCTACATGGTCATTCTTTACCTGGAGTCCTGAGTCCTGAGACAGGCCTGGCATTGTTATTCCGTTTCCTGCTGCCTGCTCTTAGTTTGTCTGGAGTCCCGACCCCACAGGAGGGCCTGGCATTGGTTCCTGATTACTGCTCCTTTTTTACATAGAGTCCTGAGCCCAGAGGCAGGCCTGGCATTGCTGTTGTTTAATGCTGCCTGCAGTTTGTTTTTCTGGAGTCCTGAGCCCTGAGGTGAGCCTGGTATTGCTGTTCTGTTTCCTGCTGTCTGCTCCTTGTTTGCCGGAGTCACGAGCCCTGAGGTGTTCCTGGCATTGTTGTTCTGCTTCCTGCTGCCTGCTCCTTGTTTGCCCGGAGTCCTGAGCCCTGAGGAGGGCCTGGCATTGTTGTTCTGCTTCCTGCTGCCTGCTCCTTGTTTGCCAGGAGTCCTGAGCCCTGAGGAGAGCCTGGCATTGCTTTTCTGCTTCCTGCTGCCTGGTCATTCTTTTTCTTGAGTCCTGAGCCCTGAGGCAGGCCTGGCATTGCAGTTCTCTTTCCTGCTGCCTGTTCCTTCTTTGCCTGTAGTCCTGATCCCTGAGGTGGGCCTGGCATTGCTATTCTGCTTCCTGCTGCCTGGTCATTCTTTGTCTGGAGTCCTGAGCCCTGAGGCAGGCCTGGCATTGCTGTTCCATTTTCTGCTGCCTTCTCCTTGTTTGCCTGGTCCTGAGCCCTGAGGTGGGCCTGGAATTGCTGTTCTGTTTCCTGCTGCCTGCACTTTCTTTGTCTGGACTCCTGAGCCCTGAGGTGGGCCTGGCATTGCTGTTCTGTTTCCTATTGCCTTGTCCTTGCTTAACTGGAGTCCTGAGCACTGAGGCAGGCCTGGCATTGTTTTTCTGTTTCCTGCTGCCTGCACTTTGTTTGCCTGGAGTCCTCAGCCCTGAGGTGTGCCTGGCATTGTTGTTCTGCTTCCTGCTGCCTGCTCCTTGTTTGCCCGGAGTCCTGAGCCCTGAGGAGGGCCTGGCATTGTTGTTCTGCTTCCTGCTGCCTGCTCCTTGTTTGCCAGGAGTCCTGAGCCCTGAGGAGAGCCTGGCATTGTTGTTCTGTTTCCTGCTGCCTGCTCCTTCTTTGCCTGGAGTCCTGAGCCGTGAGGTGGGCCTGGCATTGCTGTTCTGTTTCCTGTGCCTCCTCTTTGTTTGCCTGGAGTCCTGAGCCCTGAGGTGGGCCTGGCATTGCTGTTCCATTTCCTGCTCCCTGCTCCTTGTTTGCCTGTTCCTGATCCCTGAGGTGGGCCTGGCATTGCGGTTCTGTTTCCTGCTGCCTTCTCCTTGTTTGACTGGAGTCCTGAGCCCTGATGTCGGCCTGGCATAGCTGTTCTGTTTCCTGCTGCCTCCACTTTGTTTGCCTGGAGACCTGAGCCCTGAGGTGGGCCTCGCATTGCTGTTCTGTTTCCTGCTGCCTTCTCCTTGTTTGACTGGAGTCCTGAGCCCTGAGGCAGACCTGGCATTGTTGTTCTGTTTCCTGCTTCCTGCACTATGTTGGTTTGGATTCCTGCGCCCTGATGTGGGCCTGGCATAGCTGTTCTGTTCCCTATTGCGAGATCCTTGCTTGACTGGAGTCGTGATCTCTGAGGTGGGCCTGGCATTGCTGTTCTATTTCCTGCTGCCTGCTCCTTGTTTGCCTGGAGTCCTGAGCCTGAGGTGGGCCTGGCATTGTGGTTCTGTTTCCTGCTGCCTGCTCCTTGTTTGCCTAGAGTCCTGAACCCTGAGGCAGGCCTGGCATTGTTTTTCTGTTTCCTATTGCCTTGTCCTTGCTTAACTGGAGTCCTGAGCAGAGAGGCAGGCCTGGCATTGTTTTTCTGTTTCCTGCTGCCTGCACTTTGTTTGCCTGGAGTCCTCAGCCCTGAGGTGGGCCTGGCATTGCTGTTCTGCTTCCTGCTGCCTGGTCATTCTTTTTCTTGAGTCCTGAGCCCTGAGGCAGGCCTGGCATTGCAGTTCTCTTTCCTGCTGCCTGCTCCTTCTTTGCCTGTAGTCCTGATCCCTGAGGTGGGCCTGGCATTGCTATTCTGCTTCCTGCTGCCTGGTCATTCTTTGTCTGGAGTCCTGAGCCCTGAGGCAGACCTGGCATTGTTGTTCTGTTTCCTGTTTCCTGCTTCCTGCACTATGTTGGTTTGGACTCCTGCGCCCTGATGTGGGCCTGGCATAGCTGTTCTGTTCCCTATTGCGAGATCCTTGCTTGACTGGAGTCGTGATCTCTGAGGTGGGCCTGGAATTGCTGTTCTGTTTCCTGCTGCCTGCACTTTGTTTGTCTGGACTCCTGAGCCCTGATGTGGGCCTGGCATTGCTGTTCTGTTTCCTATTGCCTTGTCCTTGCTTAACTGGAGTCCTGAGCACTGAGGCAGGCCTGGCATTGTTTTTCTGTTTCCTGCTGCCTGCACTTTGTTTGCCTGGAGTCCTCAGCCCTGAGGTGTGCCTGGCATTGTTGTTCTGCTTCCTGCTGCCTGCTCCTTGTTTGCCCGGAGTCCTGAGCCCTGAGGAGGGCCTGGCATTGTTGTTCTGCTTCCTGCTGCCTGCTCCTTGTTTGCCAGGAGTCCTGAGCCCTGAGGAGTGCCTGGCATTGTTGTTCTGTTTCCTGCTGCCTGCTCCTTCTTTGACTGGAGTCCTGAGCCGTGAGGTGGGCCTGGCATTGCTGTTCTGTTTCCTGTGCCTCCTCTTTGTTTGCCTGGAGTCCTGAGCCCTGAGGTGGGCCTGGCATTGCTGTTCCATTTCCTGCTCCCTGCTCCTTGTTTGCCTGTTCCTGATCCCTGAGGTGGGCCTGGCATTGCGGTTCTGTTTCCTGCTGCCTTCTCCTTGTTTGACTGGAGTCCTGAGCCCTGATGTCGGCCTGGCATAGCTGTTCTGTTTCCTGCTGCCTCCACTTTGTTTGCCTGGAGACCTGAGCCCTGAGGTGGGCCTCGCATTGCTGTTCTGCTTCCTGCTGCCTGGTCATTCTTTTTCTTGAGTCCTGATCCCTGAGGCAGGCCTGGCATTGCAGTTCTCTTTCCTGCTGCCTGCTCCTTCTTTGCCTGTAGTCCTGATCCCTGAGGTGGGCCTGGCATTGCTATTCTGCTTCCTGCTGCCTGGTCATTCTTTGTCTGGAGTCCTGAGCCCTGAGGCAGGCCTGGCATTGCTGTTCCATTTTCTGCTGCCTTCTCCTTGTTTGCCTGGTCCTGAGCCCTGAGGTGGGCCTGGAATTGCTGTTCTGTTTCCTGCTGCCTGCACTTTGTTTGCCTGGAGACCTGAGCCCTGAGGTGGGCCTCGCATTGCTGTTCTGTTTCCTGCTGCCTTCTCCTTGTTTGACTGGAGTCCTGAGCCCTGAGGCAGACCTGGCATTGTTGTTCTGTTTCCTGCTTCCTGCACTATGTTGGTTTGGACTCCTGCGCCCTGATGTGGGCCTGGCATAGCTGTTCTGTTCCCTATTGCGAGATCCTTGCTTGACAGGAGTCGTGATCTCTGAGGTGGGCCTGGCATTGCTGTTCTATTTCCTGCTGCCTGCTCCTTGTTTGCCTGGAGTCCTGAGCCTGAGGTGGGCCTGGCATTGTGGTTCTGTTTCCTGCTGCCTGCTCCTTGTTTGCCTAGAGTCCTGAACCCTGAGGCAGGCCTGGCATTGTTATTCTGTTTCCTTCTGCCTGCTCTTTGTTTTCCTGGAGACCTGAGCCCTGAGGTGGGCCTGGCATTGCTGTTCTGATTCCTGCTGCCTGCTCCTTGTTTTCCTGGAGTCCTGAACCAAGCGGCAGGCCTGGCATTGTTATTCTGCTTCCTGCTGCCTGCTCCTTCTTTGCCTGGAGTCCTGAGACCTGAGGTGGGCCTGGCATTACAGTTATATTTCCTGCTGCCTGTTCCTTGTTTGCCTGGAGTCCTGAGCACTGAGGTGGGCCTGGCATTGCTGTTCTGTTTCCTGCTGCCTGCTGCATGTTTGCCTGGAGTCCTCAGCCCTGAGGTGGGCCTGACATTCCAGTTCTGTTTCCTAATGCTGCTCCTTGTTTTTCTAGAGCCCTGAGCCCTGAGGTGGGTCTGGCATTGCTGTTCTATTTCCTGCTGCCTGCTCCTTGTTTGCCTGGAGTCCTGAGCCTGAGGTGGGCCTGGCATTGTGGTTCTGTTTCCTGCTGCCTGCTCCTTGTTTGCCTAGAGTCCTGAACCCTGAGGCAGGCCTGGCATTGTTTTTCTGTTTCCTTCTGCCTGCACTTTGTTTTCCTGGAGTCCTCAGCACTGAGGTGTGCCTGGCATTGCTATTCTGCTTCCTGCTGCCTGGTCATTCTTTGTCTGGAGTCCTGAGCCCTGAGGCAGGCCTGGCATTGCTGTTCCATTTTCTGCTGCCTTCTCCTTGTTTGCCTGGTCCTGAGCCCTGAGGTGGGCCTGGAATTGCTGTTCTGTTTCCTGCTGCCTGCACTTTGTTTGTCTGGACTCCTGAGCCCTGATGTGGGCCTGGCATTGCTGTTCTGTTTCCTATTGCTTTGTCCTTGCTTAACTGGAGTCCTGAGCACTGAGGCAGGCCTGGCATTGTTTTTCTGTTTCCTGCTGCCTGCACTTTGTTTGCCTGGAGTCCTCAGCCCTGAGGTGGGCCTGGCATTGCTGTTATGCTTCCTGCTGCCTGGTCATTCTTTGTCTTGAGTCCTGAGCCCTGAGGCAGGCCTGGCATTGCAGTTCTCTTTCCTGCTGCCTGTTCCTTGTTTGCCTGGAGTCCTGAGCCCTGAGGTGGGCCTGGGTTTGCAGTTCTGTTTCCTGCTGCCTGCTCCTTCTTTGCCTGGAGTCCGGAGCCCTGAGACGGGCCTGGCATTGCAGTTCTGTTTCCTGCTGCCTGCTCCTTCTTTGCCTGTAGTCCTGATCCCTGAGGTGGGCCTGGCATTGCTGTTCTGCTTCCTGCTACATGGTCATTCTTTACCTGGAGTCCTGAGTCCTGAGACAGGCCTGGCATTGTTATTCCGTTTCCTGCTGCCTGCTCTTAGTTTGTCTGGAGTCCCGACCCCACAGGAGGGCCTGGCATTGGTTCCTGATTACTGCTCCTTTTTTACATAGAGTCCTGAGCCCAGAGGCAGGCCTGGCATTGCTGTTGTTTAATGCTGCCTGCAGTTTGTTTTTCTGGAGTCCTGAGCCCTGAGGTGAGCCTGGTATTGCTGTTCTGTTTCCTGCTGTCTGCTCCTTGTTTGCCGGAGTCACGAGCCCTGAGGTGTTCCTGGCATTGTTGTTCTGCTTCCTGCTGCCTGCTCCTTGTTTGCCCGGAGTCCTGAGCCCTGAGGAGGGCCTGGCATTGTTGTTCTGCTTCCTGCTGCCTGCTCCTTGTTTGCCAGGAGTCCTGAGCCCTGAGGAGAGCCTGGCATTGCTTTTCTGCTTCCTGCTGCCTGGTCATTCTTTTTCTTGAGTCCTGAGCCCTGAGGCAGGCCTGGCATTGCAGTTCTCTTTCCTGCTGCCTGTTCCTTCTTTGCCTGTAGTCCTGATCCCTGAGGTGGGCCTGGCATTGCTATTCTGCTTCCTGCTGCCTGGTCATTCTTTGTCTGGAGTCCTGAGCCCTGAGGCAGGCCTGGCATTGCTGTTCCATTTTCTGCTGCCTTCTCCTTGTTTGCCTGGTCCTGAGCCCTGAGGTGGGCCTGGAATTGCTGTTCTGTTTCCTGCTGCCTGCACTTTCTTTGTCTGGACTCCTGAGCCCTGAGGTGGGCCTGGCATTGCTGTTCTGTTTCCTATTGCCTTGTCCTTGCTTAACTGGAGTCCTGAGCACTGAGGCAGGCCTGGCATTGTTTTTCTGTTTCCTGCTGCCTGCACTTTGTTTGCCTGGAGTCCTCAGCCCTGAGGTGTGCCTGGCATTGTTGTTCTGCTTCCTGCTGCCTGCTCCTTGTTTGCCCGGAGTCCTGAGCCCTGAGGAGGGCCTGGCATTGTTGTTCTGCTTCCTGCTGCCTGCTCCTTGTTTGCCAGGAGTCCTGAGCCCTGAGGAGAGCCTGGCATTGTTGTTCTGTTTCCTGCTGCCTGCTCCTTCTTTGCCTGGAGTCCTGAGCCGTGAGGTGGGCCTGGCATTGCTGTTCTGTTTCCTGTGCCTCCTCTTTGTTTGCCTGGAGTCCTGAGCCCTGAGGTGGGCCTGGCATTGCTGTTCCATTTCCTGCTCCCTGCTCCTTGTTTGCCTGTTCCTGATCCCTGAGGTGGGCCTGGCATTGCGGTTCTGTTTCCTGCTGCCTTCTCCTTGTTTGACTGGAGTCCTGAGCCCTGATGTCGGCCTGGCATAGCTGTTCTGTTTCCTGCTGCCTCCACTTTGTTTGCCTGGAGACCTGAGCCCTGAGGTGGGCCTCGCATTGCTGTTCTGTTTCCTGCTGCCTTCTCCTTGTTTGACTGGAGTCCTGAGCCCTGAGGCAGACCTGGCATTGTTGTTCTGTTTCCTGCTTCCTGCACTATGTTGGTTTGGATTCCTGCGCCCTGATGTGGGCCTGGCATAGCTGTTCTGTTCCCTATTGCGAGATCCTTGCTTGACTGGAGTCGTGATCTCTGAGGTGGGCCTGGCATTGCTGTTCTATTTCCTGCTGCCTGCTCCTTGTTTGCCTGGAGTCCTGAGCCTGAGGTGGGCCTGGCATTGTGGTTCTGTTTCCTGCTGCCTGCTCCTTGTTTGCCTAGAGTCCTGAACCCTGAGGCAGGCCTGGCATTGTTTTTCTGTTTCCTATTGCCTTGTCCTTGCTTAACTGGAGTCCTGAGCAGAGAGGCAGGCCTGGCATTGTTTTTCTGTTTCCTGCTGCCTGCACTTTGTTTGCCTGGAGTCCTCAGCCCTGAGGTGGGCCTGGCATTGCTGTTCTGCTTCCTGCTGCCTGGTCATTCTTTTTCTTGAGTCCTGAGCCCTGAGGCAGGCCTGGCATTGCAGTTCTCTTTCCTGCTGCCTGCTCCTTCTTTGCCTGTAGTCCTGATCCCTGAGGTGGGCCTGGCATTGCTATTCTGCTTCCTGCTGCCTGGTCATTCTTTGTCTGGAGTCCTGAGCCCTGAGGCAGACCTGGCATTGTTGTTCTGTTTCCTGTTTCCTGCTTCCTGCACTATGTTGGTTTGGACTCCTGCGCCCTGATGTGGGCCTGGCATAGCTGTTCTGTTCCCTATTGCGAGATCCTTGCTTGACTGGAGTCGTGATCTCTGAGGTGGGCCTGGAATTGCTGTTCTGTTTCCTGCTGCCTGCACTTTGTTTGTCTGGACTCCTGAGCCCTGATGTGGGCCTGGCATTGCTGTTCTGTTTCCTATTGCCTTGTCCTTGCTTAACTGGAGTCCTGAGCACTGAGGCAGGCCTGGCATTGTTTTTCTGTTTCCTGCTGCCTGCACTTTGTTTGCCTGGAGTCCTCAGCCCTGAGGTGTGCCTGGCATTGTTGTTCTGCTTCCTGCTGCCTGCTCCTTGTTTGCCCGGAGTCCTGAGCCCTGAGGAGGGCCTGGCATTGTTGTTCTGCTTCCTGCTGCCTGCTCCTTGTTTGCCAGGAGTCCTGAGCCCTGAGGAGTGCCTGGCATTGTTGTTCTGTTTCCTGCTGCCTGCTCCTTCTTTGACTGGAGTCCTGAGCCGTGAGGTGGGCCTGGCATTGCTGTTCTGTTTCCTGTGCCTCCTCTTTGTTTGCCTGGAGTCCTGAGCCCTGAGGTGGGCCTGGCATTGCTGTTCCATTTCCTGCTCCCTGCTCCTTGTTTGCCTGTTCCTGATCCCTGAGGTGGGCCTGGCATTGCGGTTCTGTTTCCTGCTGCCTTCTCCTTGTTTGACTGGAGTCCTGAGCCCTGATGTCGGCCTGGCATAGCTGTTCTGTTTCCTGCTGCCTCCACTTTGTTTGCCTGGAGACCTGAGCCCTGAGGTGGGCCTCGCATTGCTGTTCTGCTTCCTGCTGCCTGGTCATTCTTTTTCTTGAGTCCTGATCCCTGAGGCAGGCCTGGCATTGCAGTTCTCTTTCCTGCTGCCTGCTCCTTCTTTGCCTGTAGTCCTGATCCCTGAGGTGGGCCTGGCATTGCTATTCTGCTTCCTGCTGCCTGGTCATTCTTTGTCTGGAGTCCTGAGCCCTGAGGCAGGCCTGGCATTGCTGTTCCATTTTCTGCTGCCTTCTCCTTGTTTGCCTGGTCCTGAGCCCTGAGGTGGGCCTGGAATTGCTGTTCTGTTTCCTGCTGCCTGCACTTTGTTTGTCTGGACTCCTGAGCCCTGATGTGGGCCTGGCATTGCTGTTCTGTTTCCTATTGCCTTGTCCTTGCTTAACTGGAGTCCTGAGCACTGAGGCAGGCCTGGCATTGTTGTTCTGCTTCCTGCTGCCTGCTCCTTGTTTGCCCGGAGTCCTGAGCCCTGAGGAGGGCCTGGCATTGTTGTTCTGCTTCCTGCTGCCTGCTCCTTGTTTGCCAGGAGTCCTGAGCCCTGAGGAGAGCCTGGCATTGTTGTTCTGTTTCCTGCTGCCTGCTCCTTCTTTGCCTGGAGTCCTGAGCCGTGAGGTGGGCCTGGCATTGCTGTTTTGTTTCCTGTGCCTCCTCTTTGTTTGACTGGAGTCCTGAGCCCTGAGGTGGGCCTGGCATTGCTGTTCCATTTCCTGCTCCCTGCTCCTTGTTTGCCTGTTCCTGATCCCTGAGGTGGGCCTGGAATTGCGGTTCTGTTTCCTGCTGCCTTCTCCTTGTTTGACTGGAGTCCTGAGCCCTGATGTCGGCCTGGCATAGCTGTTCTGTTTCCTGCTGCCTGCACTTTGTTTGCCTGGAGACCTGAGCCCTGAGGTGGGCCTCGCATTGCTGTTCTGTTTCCTGCTGCCTTCTCCTTGTTTGACTGGAGTCCTGAGCCCTGAGGCAGACCTGGCATTGTTGTTCTGTTTCCTGCTTCCTGCACTATGTTGGTTTGGACTCCTGCGCCCTGATGTGGGCCTGGCATAGCTGTTCTGTTCCCTATTGCGAGATCCTTGCTTGACTGGAGTCGTGATCTCTGAGGTGGGCCTGGCATTGTGGTTCTGTTTCCTGCTGCCTGCTCCTTGTTTGCCTAGAGTCCTGAACTCTGAGGCAGGCCTGGCATTGTTTTTCTGTTTCCTATTGCCTTGTCCTTGCTTAACTGGAGTCCTGAGCACTGAGGCAGGCCTGGCATTGTTTTTCTGTTTCCTGCTGCCTGCACTTTGTTTGCCTGGAGTCCTCAGCCCTGAGGTGGGCCTGGCATTGCTGTTCTGCTTCCTGCTGCCTGGTCATTCTTTTTCTTGAGTCCTGATCCCTGAGGCAGGCCTGGCATTGCAGTTCTCTTTCCTGCTGCCTGCTCCTTCTTTGCCTGTAGTCCTGATCCCTGAGGTGGGCCTGGCATTGCTATTCTGTTTCCTGCTGCCTGTTCCTTGTTTGCCTGGAGTCCTGAGCCCGGAGGTGGGCCTGGGTTTGCAGTTCTGTTTCCTGCTACCTGCTCCTTTTTTGCCTGGAGTCCGGAGCCCTGAGACGGGCCTGGCATTGCAGTTCTGTTTCCTGCTGCCTGCTCCTTCTTTGCCTGTAGTCCTGATCCCTGAGGTGGGCCTGGCATTGCTGTTCTGCTTCGTGCCACCAGGTCATTCTTTACCTGGAGTCCAGAGCCCTGAGACGGGCCTGGCATTGTTATTCCATTTCCTGCTGCCTGCTCTTAGTTTGTCTGGAGTCCCGACCACACAGGAGGGCCTGGCATTGGTTCCTGATTCCTGCTCCTTTTTTACATAGGGTCCTGAGCCCAGAGGCAGGCCTGGCATTGCTGTTGTTTCATGCTGCCTACAGTTTGTTTTTCTGGAGTCCTGAGCCCTGAGGTGAGCCTGGTATTGCTGTTCTGTTTCCTGCTGCCTGCTCCTTGTTTGCTGGAGTCACGAGCCCTGAGGTGCGCCAGCCATTGCTGTTCTGTTTCCTCCTTCCTGCTTCCTGCTCCTTCTTTGCCTGTAGTCCTGATCCCTGAGGTGGGCCTGGCATTGTTGTTCTGCTTCCTGCTGCCTGCTCCTTGTTTGCCTGGAGTCCTGAGCCCTGAGGAGGGCCTGGCATTGTTGTTCTGTTTCCTGCTGCCTGCTCCTTCTTTGCCTGGAGTCCTGAGCCGTGAGGTGGGCCTGGCATTGCTGTTCTGTTTCCTGTGCCTCCTCTTTGTTTGCCTGGAGTCCTGAGCCCTGAGGTGTGCCTGGCATTGTTGTTCTGCTTCCTGCTGCCTGCTCCTTGTTTGCCCGGAGTCCTGAGCCCTGAGGAGGGCCTGGCATTGTTGTTCTGCTTCCTGCTGCCTGCTCCTTGTTTGCCAGGAGTCCTGAGCCCTGAGGAGAGCCTGGCATTGTTGTTCTGTTTCCTGCTGCCTGCTCCTTCTTTGCCTGGAGTCCTGAGCCGTGAGGTGGGCCTGGCATTGCTGTTCTGTTTCCTGTGCCTCCTCTTTGTTTGCCTGGAGTCCTGAGCCCTGAGGTGGGCCTGGGATTGCTGTTCCATTTCCTGCTCCCTGCTCCTTATTTGCCTGTTCCTGATCCCTGAGATGGGCCTGGCATTGCGGTTCTGTTTCCTGCTGCCTTCTCCTTGTTTGACTGGAGTCCTGAGCCCTGATGTCGGCCTGGCATAGCTGTTCTGTTTCCTGCTGCCTGCACTTTGTTTGCCTGGAGACCTGAGCCCTGAGGTGGACCTCGCATTGCTGTTCTGTTTCCTGCTGCCTTCTCCTTGTTTGACTGGAGTCCTGAGCCCTGAGGCAGACCTGGCATTGTTGTTCTGTTTCCTGCTTCCTGCACTATGTTGGTTTGGACTCCTGCGCCCTGATGTGGGCCTGGCATAGCTGTTCTGTTCCCTATTGCGAGATCCTTGCTTGACTGGAGTCGTGATCTCTGAGGTGGGCCTGGCATTGCTATTCTATTTCCTGCTGCCTGCTCCTTGTTTGCCTGGAGTCCTGAGCCTGAGGTGGGCCTGGCATTGTGGTTCTGTTTCCTGCTGCCTGCTCCTTGTTTGCCTAGAGTCCTGAACCCTGAGGCAGGCCTGGCATTGTTTTTCTGTTTCCTTCTGCCTGCACTTTGTTTTCCTGGAGTCCTCAGCACTGAGGTGTGCCTGGCATTGCTATTCTGCTTCCTGCTGCCTGGTCATTCTTTGTCTGGAGTCCTGAGCCCTGAGGCAGGCCTGGCATTGCTGTTCCATTTTCTGCTGCCTTCTCCTTGTTTGCCTAGTCCTGAGCCCTGAGGTGGGCCTGGAATTGCTGTTCTGTTTCCTGCTGCCTGCACTTTGTTTGTCTGGACTCCTGAGCCCTGATGTGGGCCTGGCATTGCTGTTCTGTTTCCTATTGCCTTGTCCTCGCTTAACTGGAGTCCTGAGCACTGAGGCAGGCCTGGCATTGTTTTTCTGTTTCCTGCTGCCTGCACTTTGTTTGCCTGGAGTCCTCAGCCCTGAGGTGGGCCTGGCATTGCTGTTCTGCTTCCTGCTGCCTGGTCATTCTTTGTCTTGAGTCCTGAGCCCTGAGGCAGGCCTGGCATTGCAGTTCTCTTTCCTGCTGCCTGTTCCTTGTTTGCCTGGAGTCCTGAGCCCTGAGGTGGGCCTGGGTTTGCAGTTCTGTTTCCTGCTGCCTGCTCCTTCTTTGCCTGGAGTCCGGAGCCCTGAGACGGGCCTGGCATTGCAGTTCTGTTTCCTGCTGCCTGCTCCTTCTTTGCCTGTAGTCCTGATCCCTGAGGTGGGCCTGGCATTGCAGTTCTCTTTTTTGCTGCCTGCTCCTTCTTTGCCTGTAGTCCTGATCCCTGAGGTGGGCCTGGCATTGCTGTTCTGCTTCCTGCTACATGGTCATTCTTTACCTGGAGTCCTGAGCCCTGAGACAGGCCTGGCATTGTTATTCCGTTTCCTGCTGCCTGCTCTTAGTTTGTCTGGAGTCCCGACCCCACAGGCGGGCCTGGCATTGGTTCCTGATTACTGCTCCTTTTTTACATAGAGTCCTGAGCCCAGAGGCAGGCCTGGCATTGCTGTTGTTTAATGCTGCCTGCAGTTTGTTTTTCTGGAGTCCTGAGCCCTGAGGTGAGCCTGGTATTGCTGTTCTGTTTCCTGCTGTCTGCTCCTTGTTTGCCGGAGTCACGAGCCCTGAGGTGTTCCTGGCATTGTTGTTCTGCTTCCTGCTGCCTGCTCCTTGTTTGCCCGGATTCCTGAGCCCTGAGGAGGGCCTGGCATTGTTGTTCTGCTTCCTGCTGCCTGCTCCTTGTTTGCCAGGAGTCCTGAGCCCTGAGGAGAGCCTGGCATTGCTTTTCTGCTTCCTGCTGCCTGGTCATTCTTTTTCTTGAGTCCTGAGCCCTGAGGCAGGCCTGGCATTGCAGTTCTCTTTCCTGCTGCCTGCTCCTTCTTTGCCTGTAGTCCTGATCCCTGAGGTGGGCCTGGCATTGCTATTCTGCTTCCTGCTGCCTGGTCATTCTTTGTCTGGAGTCCTGAGCCCTGAGGCAGGCCTGGCATTGCTGTTCCATTTTCTGCTGCCTTCTCCTTGTTTGCCTGGTCCTGAGCCCTGATGTGGGCCTGGCATTGCTGTTCTGTTTCCTATTGCCTTGTCCTTGCTTAACTGGAGTCCTGAGCACTGAGGCAGGCCTGGCATTGTTTTTCTGTTTCCTGCTGCCTGCACTTTGTTTGCCTGGAGTCCTCAGCCCTGAGGTGTGCCTGGCATTGTTGTTCTGCTTCCTGCTGCCTGCTCCTTGTTTGCCCGGAGTCCTGAGCCCTGAGGAGGGCCTGGCATTGTTGTTCTGCTTCCTGCTGCCTGCTCCTTGTTTGCCAGGAGTCCTGAGCCCTGAGGAGAGCCTGGCATTGTGGTTCTGTTTCCTGCTGCCTGCTCCTTGTTTGCCTAGAGTCCTGAACCCTGAGGCAGGCCTGGCATTGTTATTCTGTTTCCTTCTGCCTGCTCTTTGTTTTCCTGGAGACCTGAGCCCTGAGGTGGGCCTGGCATTGCTGTTCTGATTCCTGCTGCCTGCTCCTTGTTTTCCTGGAGTCCTGAACCAAGCGGCAGGCCTGGCATTGTTATTCTGCTTCCTGCTGCCTGCTCCTTCTTTGCCTGGAGTCCTGAGACCTGAGGTGGGCCTGGCATTACAGTTATATTTCCTGCTGCCTGTTCCTTGTTTGCCTGGAGTCCTGAGCACTGAGGTGGGCCTGGCATTGCTGTTCTGTTTCCTGCTGCCTGCTGCATGTTTGCCTGGAGTCCTCAGCCCTGAGGTGGGCCTGACATTCCAGTTCTGTTTCCTAATGCTGCTCCTTGTTTTTCTAGAGCCCTGAGCCCTGAGGTGGGTCTGGCATTGCTGTTCTATTTCCTGCTGCCTGCTCCTTGTTTGCCTGGAGTCCTGAGCCTGAGGTGGGCCTGGCATTGTGGTTCTGTTTCCTGCTGCCTGCTCCTTGTTTGCCTAGAGTCCTGAACCCTGAGGCAGGCCTGGCATTGTTTTTCTGTTTCCTTCTGCCTGCACTTTGTTTTCCTGGAGTCCTCAGCAATGAGGTGTGCCTGGCATTGCTATTCTGCTTCCTGCTGCCTGGTCATTCTTTGTCTGGAGTCCTGAGCCCTGAGGCAGGCCTGGCATTGCTGTTCCATTTTCTGCTGCCTTCTCCTTGTTTGCCTGGTCCTGAGCCCTGAGGTGGGCCTGGAATTGCTGTTCTGTTTCCTGCTGCCTGCACTTTGTTTGTCTGGACTCCTGAGCCCTGATGTGGGCCTGGCATTGCTGTTCTGTTTCCTATTGCTTTGTCCTTGCTTAACTGGAGTCCTGAGCACTGAGGCAGGCCTGGCATTGTTTTTCTGTTTCCTGCTGCCTGCACTTTGTTTGCCTGGAGTCCTCAGCCCTGAGGTGGGC
Organism: Narcine bancroftii; assembly: GCF_036971445.1. Taxonomy (NCBI): domain Eukaryota; kingdom Metazoa; phylum Chordata; class Chondrichthyes; order Torpediniformes; family Narcinidae; genus Narcine; species Narcine bancroftii. The sequence continues at coordinate 196,519,982 of NC_091473.1, forward strand.
CTGGCATTGCTGTTATGCTTCCTGCTGCCTGGTCATTCTTTGTCTTGAGTCCTGAGCCCTGAGGCAGGCCTGGCATTGCAGTTCTCTTTCCTGCTGCCTGTTCCTTGTTTGCCTGGAGTCCTGAGCCCTGAGGTGGGCCTGGGTTTGCAGTTCTGTTTCCTGCTGCCTGCTCCTTCTTTGCCTGGAGTCCGGAGCCCTGAGACGGGCCTGGCATTGCAGTTCTGTTTCCTGCTGCCTGCTCCTTCTTTGCCTGTAGTCCTGATCCCTGAGGTGGGCCTGGCATTGCTGTTCTGCTTCCTGCTACATGGTCATTCTTTACCTGGAGTCCTGAGTCCTGAGACAGGCCTGGCATTGTTATTCCGTTTCCTGCTGCCTGCTCTTAGTTTGTCTGGAGTCCCGACCCCACAGGAGGGCCTGGCATTGGTTCCTGATTACTGCTCCTTTTTTACATAGAGTCCTGAGCCCAGAGGCAGGCCTGGCATTGCTGTTGTTTAATGCTGCCTGCAGTTTGTTTTTCTGGAGTCCTGAGCCCTGAGGTGAGCCTGGTATTGCTGTTCTGTTTCCTGCTGTCTGCTCCTTGTTTGCCGGAGTCACGAGCCCTGAGGTGTTCCTGGCATTGTTGTTCTGCTTCCTGCTGCCTGCTCCTTGTTTGCCCGGAGTCCTGAGCCCTGAGGAGGGCCTGGCATTGTTGTTCTGCTTCCTGCTGCCTGCTCCTTGTTTGCCAGGAGTCCTGAGCCCTGAGGAGAGCCTGGCATTGCTTTTCTGCTTCCTGCTGCCTGGTCATTCTTTTTCTTGAGTCCTGAGCCCTGAGGCAGGCCTGGCATTGCAGTTCTCTTTCCTGCTGCCTGTTCCTTCTTTGCCTGTAGTCCTGATCCCTGAGGTGGGCCTGGCATTGCTATTCTGCTTCCTGCTGCCTGGTCATTCTTTGTCTGGAGTCCTGAGCCCTGAGGCAGGCCTGGCATTGCTGTTCCATTTTCTGCTGCCTTCTCCTTGTTTGCCTGGTCCTGAGCCCTGAGGTGGGCCTGGAATTGCTGTTCTGTTTCCTGCTGCCTGCACTTTCTTTGTCTGGACTCCTGAGCCCTGAGGTGGGCCTGGCATTGTTGTTCTGTTTCCTGTTTCCTGCTTCCTGCACTATGTTGGTTTGGACTCCTGCGCCCTGATGTGGGCCTGGCATAGCTGTTCTGTTCCCTATTGCGAGATCCTTGCTTGACTGGAGTCGTGATCTCTGAGGTGGGCCTGGAATTGCTGTTCTGTTTCCTGCTGCCTGCACTTTGTTTGTCTGGACTCCTGAGCCCTGATGTGGGCCTGGCATTGCTGTTCTGTTTCCTATTGCCTTGTCCTTGCTTAACTGGAGTCCTGAGCACTGAGGCAGGCCTGGCCTTTTTTTTCTGTTTCCTGCTGCCTGCACTTTGTTTGCCTGGAGTCCTCAGCCCTGAGGTGTGCCTGGCATTGTTGTTCTGCTTCCTGCTGCCTGCTCCTTGTTTGCCCGGAGTCCTGAGCCCTGAGGAGGGCCTGGCATTGTTGTTCTGCTTCCTGCTGCCTGCTCCTTGTTTGCCAGGAGTCCTGAGCCCTGAGGAGTGCCTGGCATTGTTGTTCTGTTTCCTGCTGCCTGCTCCTTCTTTGCCTGGAGTCCTGAGCCGTGAGGTGGGCCTGGCATTGCTGTTCTGTTTCCTGTGCCTCCTCTTTGTTTGCCTGGAGTCCTGAGCCCTGAGGTGGGCCTGGCATTGCTGTTCCATTTCCTGCTCCCTGCTCCTTGTTTGCCTGTTCCTGATCCCTGAGGTGGGCCTGGCATTGCGGTTCTGTTTCCTGCTGCCTTCTCCTTGTTTGACTGGAGTCCTGAGCCCTGATGTCGGCCTGGCATAGCTGTTCTGTTTCCTGCTGCCTCCACTTTGTTTGCCTGGAGACCTGAGCCCTGAGGTGGGCCTCGCATTGCTGTTCTGTTTCCTGCTGCCTTCTCCTTGTTTGACTGGAGTCCTGAGCCCTGAGGCAGACCTGGCATTGTTGTTCTGTTTCCTGCTTCCTGCACTATGTTGGTTTGGACTCCTGCGCCCTGATGTGGGCCTGGCATAGCTGTTCTGTTCCCTATTGCGAGATCCTTGCTTGACTGGAGTCGTGATCTCTGAGGTGGGCCTGGCATTGCTGTTCTATTTCCTGCTGCCTGCTCCTTGTTTGCCTGGAGTCCTGAGCCTGAGGTCGGCCTGGCATTGTGGTTCTGTTTCCTGCTGCCTGCTCCTTGTTTGCCTAGAGTCCTGAACCCTGAGGCAGGCCTGGCATTGTTTTTCTGTTTCCTATTGCCTTGTCCTTGCTTAACTGGAGTCCTGAGCACTGAGGCAGGCCTGGCATTGTTTTTCTGTTTCCTGCTGCCTGCACTTTGTTTGCCTGGAGTCCTCAGCCCTGAGGTGGGCCTGGCATTGCTGTTCTGCTTCCTGCTGCCTGGTCATTCTTTTTCTTGAGTCCTGATCCCTGAGGCAGGCCTGGCATTGCAGTTCTCTTTCCTGCTGCCTGCTCCTTCTTTGCCTGTAGTCCTGATCCCTGAGGTGGGCCTGTCATTGCTATTCTGTTTCCTGCTGCCTGTTCCTTGTTTGCCTGGAGACCTGGGCCCTGAGGTGTGCCTCGCATTGCAGTTCTGTTTCCTGCTGCCTGCTCCTTCTTTGCCTGTAGTCCTGATCCCTGAGGTGGGCCTGGCATTGCAGTTCTGTTTCCTGCTGCCTGCTCCTTCTTTGCCTGGAGTCCGGAGCCCTGAGATGGGCCTGGGTTTGCAGTTCTGTTTGCTGCTACCTGCTCCTTTTTTGCCTGGAGTCCGGAGCCCTGAGACGGGCCTGGCATTGCAGTTCTGTTTCCTGCTGCCTGCTCCTTCTTTGCCTGTAGTCCTGATCCCTGAGGTGGGCCTGGCATTGCTGTTCTGCTTCGTGCTACCAGGTCATTCTTTACCTGGAGTCCAGAGCCCTGAGACGGGCCTGGCATTGTTATTCCATTTCCTGCTGCCTGCTCTTAGTTTGTCTGGAGTCCCGACCACACAGGAGGGCCTGGCATTGGTTCCTGATTCCTGCTCCTTTTTTACATAGGGTCCTGAGCCCAGAGGCAGGCCTGGCATTGCTGTTGTTTCATGCTGCCTACAGTTTGTTTTTCTGGAGTCCTGAGCCCTGAGGTGAGCCTGGTATTGCTGTTCTGTTTCCTGCTGCCTGCTCCTTGTTTGCTGGAGTCACGAGCCCTGAGGTGCGCCAGCCATTGCTGTTCTGTTTCCTGCTTCATGCTTCCTGCTCCTTCTTTGCCTGTAGTCCTGATCCCTGAGGTGGGCCTGGCATTGTTGTTCTGCTTCCTGCTGCCTGCTCCTTGTTTGCCTGGAGTCCTGAGCCCTGAGGAGGGCCTGGCATTGTTGTTCTGTTTCCTGCTGCCTGCTCCTTCTTTGCCTGGAGTCCTGAGCCGTGAGGTGGGCCTGGCATTGCTGTTCTGTTTCCTGTGCCTCCTCTTTGTTTGCCTGGAGTCCTGAGCCCTGAGGTGTGCCTGGCATTGTTGTTCTGCTTCATGCTGCCTGCTCCTTGTTTGCCCGGAGTCCTGAGCCCTGAGGAGGGCCTGGCATTGTTGTTCTGCTTCCTGCTGCCTGCTCCTTGTTTGCCAGGAGTCCTGAGCCCTGAGGAGAGCCTGGCATTGTTGTTCTGTTTCCTGCTGCCTGCTCCTTCTTTGCCTGGAGTCCTGAGCCGTGAGGTGGGCCTGGCATTGCTGTTCTGTTTCCTGTGCCTCCTCTTTGTTTGCCTGGAGTCCTGAGCCCTGAGGTGGGCCTGGGATTGCTGTTCCATTTCCTGCTCCCTGCTCCTTATTTGCCTGTTCCTGATCCCTGAGATGGGCCTGGCATTGCGGTTCTGTTTCCTGCTGCCTTCTCCTTGTTTGACTGGAGTCCTGAGCCCTGATGTCGGCCTGGCATAGCTGTTCTGTTTCCTGCTGCCTGCACTTTGTTTGCCTGGAGACCTGAGCCCTGAGGTGGACCTCGCATTGCTGTTCTGTTTCCTGCTGCCTTCTCCTTGTTTGACTGGAGTCCTGAGCCCTGAGGCAGACCTGGCATTGTTGTTCTGTTTCCTGCTTCCTGCACTATGTTGGTTTGGACTCCTGCGCCCTGATGTGGGCCTGGCATAGCTGTTCTGTTCCCTATTGCGAGATCCTTGCTTGACTGGAGTCGTGATCTCTGAGGTGGGCCTGGCATTGCTATTCTATTTCCTGCTGCCTGCTCCTTGTTTGCCTGGAGTCCTGAGCCTGAGGTGGGCCTGGCATTGTGGTTCTGTTTCCTGCTGCCTGCTCCTTGTTTGCCTAGAGTCCTGAACCCTGAGGCAGGCCTGGCATTGTTTTTCAGTTTCCTTCTGCCTGCACTTTGTTTTCCTGGAGTCCTCAGCACTGAGGTGTGCCTGGCATTGCTATTCTGCTTCCTGCTGCCTGGTCATTCTTTGTCTGGAGTCCTGAGCCCTGAGGCAGGCCTGGCATTGCTGTTCCATTTTCTGCTGCCTTCTCCTTGTTTGCCTAGTCCTGAGCCCTGAGGTGGGCCTGGAATTGCTGTTCTGTTTCCTGCTGCCTGCACTTTGTTTGTCTGGACTCCTGAGCCCTGATGTGGGCCTGGCATTGCTGTTCTGTTTCCTATTGCCTTGTCCTCGCTTAACTGGAGTCCTGAGCACTGAGGCAGGCCTGGCATTGTTTTTCTGTTTCCTGCTGCCTGCACTTTGTTTGCCTGGAGTCCTCAGCCCTGAGGTGGGCCTGGCATTGCTGTTCTGCTTCCTGCTGCCTGGTCATTCTTTGTCTTGAGTCCTGAGCCCTGAGGCAGGCCTGGCATTGCAGTTCTCTTTCCTGCTGCCTGTTCCTTGTTTGCCTGGAGTCCTGAGCCCTGAGGTGGGCCTGGGTTTGCAGTTCTGTTTCCTGCTGCCTGCTCCTTCTTTGCCTGGAGTCCGGAGCCCTGAGACGGGCCTGGCATTGCAGTTCTGTTTCCTGCTGCCTGCTCCTTCTTTGCCTGTAGTCCTGATCCCTGAGGTGGGCCTGGCATTGCTGTTCTGCTTCCTGCTGCCTGGTCATTCTTTTTCTTGAGTCCTGATCCCTGAGGCAGGCCTGGCATTGCAGTTCTCTTTCCTGCTGCCTGCTCCTTCTTTGCCTGTAGTCCTGATCCCTGAGGTGGGCCTGGCATTGCTATTCTGTTTCCTGCTGCCTGTTCCTTGTTTGCCTGGAGTCCTGAGCCCGGAGGTGGGCCTGGGTTTGCAGTTCTGTTTCCTGCTACCTGCTCCTTTTTTGCCTGGAGTCCGGAGCCCTGAGACGGGCCTGGCATTGCAGTTCTGTTTCCTGCTGCCTGCTCCTTCTTTGCCTGTAGTCCTGATCCCTGAGGTGGGCCTGGCATTGCTGTTCTGCTTCGTGCTACCAGGTCATTCTTTACCTGGAGTCCAGAGCCCTGAGACGGGCCTGGCATTGTTATTCCATTTCCTGCTGCCTGCTCTTAGTTTGTCTGGAGTCCCGACCACACAGGAGGGCCTGGCATTGGTTCCTGATTCCTGCTCCTTTTTTACATAGGGTCCTGAGCCCAGAGGCAGGCCTGGCATTGCTGTTGTTTCATGCTGCCTACAGTTTGTTTTTTTGGAGTCCTGAGCCCTGAGGTGAGCCTGGTATTGCTGTTCTGTTTCCTGCTGCCTGCTCCTTGTTTGCTGGAGTCACGAGCCCTGAGGTGCGCCAGCCATTGCTGTTCTGTTTCCTGCTTCCTGCTTCCTGCTCCTTCTTTGCCTGTAGTCCTGATCCCTGAGGTGGGCCTGGCATTGTTGTTCTGCTTCCTGCTGCCTGCTCCTTGTTTGCCTGGAGTCCTGAGCCCTGAGGAGGGCCTGGCATTGTTGTTCTGTTTCCTGCTGCCTGCTCCTTCTTTGCCTGGAGTCCTGAGCCATGAGGTGGGCCTGGCATTGCTGTTCTGTTTCCTGTGCCTCCTCTTTGTTTGCCTGGAGTCCTGAGCCCTGAGGTGTGCCTGGCATTGTTGTTCTGCTTCCTGCTGCCTGCTCCTTGTTTGCCCGGAGTCCTGAGCCCTGAGGAGGGCCTGGCATTGTTGTTCTGCTTCCTGCTGCCTGCTCCTTGTTTGCCAGGAGTCCTGAGCCCTGAGGAGAGCCTGGCATTGTTGTTCTGTTTCCTGCTGCCTGCTCCTTCTTTGCCTGGAGTCCTGAGCCGTGAGGTGGGCCTGGCATTGCTGTTCTGTTTCCTGTGCCTCCTCTTTGTTTGCCTGGAGTCCTGAGCCCTGAGGTGGGCCTGGGATTGCTGTTCCATTTCCTGCTCCCTGCTCCTTATTTGCCTGTTCCTGATCCCTGAGATGGGCCTGGCATTGCGGTTCTGTTTCCTGCTGCCTTCTCCTTGTTTGACTGGAGTCCTGAGCCCTGATGTCGGCCTGGCATAGCTGTTCTGTTTCCTGCTGCCTGCACTTTGTTTGCCTGGAGACCTGAGCCCTGAGGTGGACCTCGCATTGCTGTTCTGTTTCCTGCTGCCTTCTCCTTGTTTGACTGGAGTCCTGAGCCCTGAGGCAGACCTGGCATTGTTGTTCTGTTTCCTGCTTCCTGCACTATGTTGGTTTGGACTCCTGCGCCCTGATGTGGGCCTGGCATAGCTGTTCTGTTCCCTATTGCGAGATCCTTGCTTGACTGGAGTCGTGATCTCTGAGGTGGGCCTGGCATTGCTATTCTATTTCCTGCTGCCTGCTCCTTGTTTGCCTGGAGTCCTGAGCCTGAGGTGGGCCTGGCATTGTGGTTCTGTTTCCTGCTGCCTGCTCCTTGTTTGCCTAGAGTCCTGAACCCTGAGGCAGGCCTGGCATTGTTTTTCTGTTTCCTTCTGCCTGCACTTTGTTTTCCTGGAGTCCTCAGCACTGAGGTGTGCCTGGCATTGCTATTCTGCTTCCTGCTGCCTGGTCATTCTTTGTCTGGAGTCCTGAGCCCTGAGGCAGGCCTGGCATTGCTGTTCCATTTTCTGCTGCCTTCTCCTTGTTTGCCTAGTCCTGAGCCCTGAGGTGGGCCTGGAATTGCTGTTCTGTTTCCTGCTGCCTGCACTTTGTTTGTCTGGACTCCTGAGCCCTGATGTGGGCCTGGCATTGCTGTTCTGTTTCCTATTGCCTTGTCCTCGCTTAACTGGAGTCCTGAGCACTGAGGCAGGCCTGGCATTGTTTTTCTGTTTCCTGCTGCCTGCACTTTGTTTGCCTGGAGTCCTCAGCCCTGAGGTGGGCCTGGCATTGCTGTTCTGCTTCCTGCTGCCTGGTCATTCTTTGTCTTGAGTCCTGAGCCCTGAGGCAGGCCTGGCATTGCAGTTCTCTTTCCTGCTGCCTGTTCCTTGTTTGCCTGGAGTCCTGAGCCCTGAGGTGGGCCTGGGTTTGCAGTTCTGTTTCCTGCTGCCTGCTCCTTCTTTGCCTGGAGTCCGGAGCCCTGAGACGGGCCTGGCATTGCAGTTCTGTTTCCTGCTGCCTGCTCCTTCTTTGCCTGTAGTCCTGATCCCTGAGGTGGGCCTGGCATTGCAGTTCTCTTTTTTGCTGCCTGCTCCTTCTTTGCCTGTAGTCCTGATCCCTGAGGTGGGCCTGGCATTGCTGTTCTGCTTCCTGCTACATGGTCATTCTTTACCTGGAGTCCTGAGCCCTGAGACAGGCCTGGCATTGTTATTCCGTTTCCTGCTGCCTGCTCTTAGTTTGTCTGGAGTCCCGACCCCACAGGCGGGCCTGGCATTGGTTCCTGATTACTGCTCCTTTTTTACATAGAGTCCTGAGCCCAGAGGCAGGCCTGGCATTGCTGTTGTTTAATGCTGCCTGCAGTTTGTTTTTCTGGAGTCCTGAGCCCTGAGGTGAGCCTGGTATTGCTGTTCTGTTTCCTGCTGTCTGCTCCTTGTTTGCCGGAGTCACGAGCCCTGAGGTGTTCCTGGCATTGTTGTTCTGCTTCCTGCTGCCTGCTCCTTGTTTGCCCGGATTCCTGAGCCCTGAGGAGGGCCTGGCATTGTTGTTCTGCTTCCTGCTGCCTGCTCCTTGTTTGCCAGGAGTCCTGAGCCCTGAGGAGAGCCTGGCATTGCTTTTCTGCTTCCTGCTGCCTGGTCATTCTTTTTCTTGAGTCCTGAGCCCTGAGGCAGGCCTGGCATTGCAGTTCTCTTTCCTGCTGCCTGCTCCTTCTTTGCCTGTAGTCCTGATCCCTGAGGTGGGCCTGGCATTGCTATTCTGCTTCCTGCTGCCTGGTCATTCTTTGTCTGGAGTCCTGAGCCCTGAGGCAGGCCTGGCATTGCTGTTCCATTTTCTGCTGCCTTCTCCTTGTTTGCCTGGTCCTGAGCCCTGATGTGGGCCTGGCATTGCTGTTCTGTTTCCTATTGCCTTGTCCTTGCTTAACTGGAGTCCTGAGCACTGAGGCAGGCCTGGCATTGTTTTTCTGTTTCCTGCTGCCTGCACTTTGTTTGCCTGGAGTCCTCAGCCCTGAGGTGTGCCTGGCATTGTTGTTCTGCTTCCTGCTGCCTGCTCCTTGTTTGCCCGGAGTCCTGAGCCCTGAGGAGGGCCTGGCATTGTTGTTCTGCTTCCTGCTGCCTGCTCCTTGTTTGCCAGGAGTCCTGAGCCCTGAGGAGAGCCTGGCATTGTGGTTCTGTTTCCTGCTGCCTGCTCCTTGTTTGCCTAGAGTCCTGAACCCTGAGGCAGGCCTGGCATTGTTATTCTGTTTCCTTCTGCCTGCTCTTTGTTTTCCTGGAGACCTGAGCCCTGAGGTGGGCCTGGCATTGCTGTTCTGATTCCTGCTGCCTGCTCCTTGTTTTCCTGGAGTCCTGAACCAAGCGGCAGGCCTGGCATTGTTATTCTGCTTCCTGCTGCCTGCTCCTTCTTTGCCTGGAGTCCTGAGACCTGAGGTGGGCCTGGCATTACAGTTATATTTCCTGCTGCCTGTTCCTTGTTTGCCTGGAGTCCTGAGCACTGAGGTGGGCCTGGCATTGCTGTTCTGTTTCCTGCTGCCTGCTGCATGTTTGCCTGGAGTCCTCAGCCCTGAGGTGGGCCTGACATTCCAGTTCTGTTTCCTAATGCTGCTCCTTGTTTTTCTAGAGCCCTGAGCCCTGAGGTGGGTCTGGCATTGCTGTTCTATTTCCTGCTGCCTGCTCCTTGTTTGCCTGGAGTCCTGAGCCTGAGGTGGGCCTGGCATTGTGGTTCTGTTTCCTGCTGCCTGCTCCTTGTTTGCCTAGAGTCCTGAACCCTGAGGCAGGCCTGGCATTGTTTTTCTGTTTCCTTCTGCCTGCACTTTGTTTTCCTGGAGTCCTCAGCACTGAGGTGTGCCTGGCATTGCTATTCTGCTTCCTGCTGCCTGGTCATTCTTTGTCTGGAGTCCTGAGCCCTGAGGCAGGCCTGGCATTGCTGTTCCATTTTCTGCTGCCTTCTCCTTGTTTGCCTGGTCCTGAGCCCTGAGGTGGGCCTGGAATTGCTGTTCTGTTTCCTGCTGCCTGCACTTTGTTTGTCTGGACTCCTGAGCCCTGATGTGGGCCTGGCATTGCTGTTCTGTTTCCTATTGCTTTGTCCTTGCTTAACTGGAGTCCTGAGCACTGAGGCAGGCCTGGCATTGTTTTTCTGTTTCCTGCTGCCTGCACTTTGTTTGCCTGGAGTCCTCAGCCCTGAGGTGGGCCTGGCATTGCTGTTATGCTTCCTGCTGCCTGGTCATTCTTTGTCTTGAGTCCTGAGCCCTGAGGCAGGCCTGGCATTGCAGTTCTCTTTCCTGCTGCCTGTTCCTTGTTTGCCTGGAGTCCTGAGCCCTGAGGTGGGCCTGGGTTTGCAGTTCTGTTTCCTGCTGCCTGCTCCTTCTTTGCCTGGAGTCCGGAGCCCTGAGACGGGCCTGGCATTGCAGTTCTGTTTCCTGCTGCCTGCTCCTTCTTTGCCTGTAGTCCTGATCCCTGAGGTGGGCCTGGCATTGCTGTTCTGCTTCCTGCTACATGGTCATTCTTTACCTGGAGTCCTGAGTCCTGAGACAGGCCTGGCATTGTTATTCCGTTTCCTGCTGCCTGCTCTTAGTTTGTCTGGAGTCCCGACCCCACAGGAGGGCCTGGCATTGGTTCCTGATTACTGCTCCTTTTTTACATAGAGTCCTGAGCCCAGAGGCAGGCCTGGCATTGCTGTTGTTTAATGCTGCCTGCAGTTTGTTTTTCTGGAGTCCTGAGCCCTGAGGTGAGCCTGGTATTGCTGTTCTGTTTCCTGCTGTCTGCTCCTTGTTTGCCGGAGTCACGAGCCCTGAGGTGTTCCTGGCATTGTTGTTCTGCTTCCTGCTGCCTGCTCCTTGTTTGCCCGGAGTCCTGAGCCCTGAGGAGGGCCTGGCATTGTTGTTCTGCTTCCTGCTGCCTGCTCCTTGTTTGCCAGGAGTCCTGAGCCCTGAGGAGAGCCTGGCATTGCTTTTCTGCTTCCTGCTGCCTGGTCATTCTTTTTCTTGAGTCCTGAGCCCTGAGGCAGGCCTGGCATTGCAGTTCTCTTTCCTGCTGCCTGTTCCTTCTTTGCCTGTAGTCCTGATCCCTGAGGTGGGCCTGGCATTGCTATTCTGCTTCCTGCTGCCTGGTCATTCTTTGTCTGGAGTCCTGAGCCCTGAGGCAGGCCTGGCATTGCTGTTCCATTTTCTGCTGCCTTCTCCTTGTTTGCCTGGTCCTGAGCCCTGAGGTGGGCCTGGAATTGCTGTTCTGTTTCCTGCTGCCTGCACTTTCTTTGTCTGGACTCCTGAGCCCTGAGGTGGGCCTGGCATTGCTGTTCTGTTTCCTATTGCCTTGTCCTTGCTTAACTGGAGTCCTGAGCACTGAGGCAGGCCTGGCATTGTTTTTCTGTTTCCTGCTGCCTGCACTTTGTTTGCCTGGAGTCCTCAGCCCTGAGGTGTGCCTGGCATTGTTGTTCTGCTTCCTGCTGCCTGCTCCTTGTTTGCCCGGAGTCCTGAGCCCTGAGGAGGGCCTGGCATTGTTGTTCTGCTTCCTGCTGCCTGCTCCTTGTTTGCCAGGAGTCCTGAGCCCTGAGGAGAGCCTGGCATTGTTGTTCTGTTTCCTGCTGCCTGCTCCTTCTTTGCCTGGAGTCCTGAGCCGTGAGGTGGGCCTGGCATTGCTGTTCTGTTTCCTGTGCCTCCTCTTTGTTTGCCTGGAGTCCTGAGCCCTGAGGTGGGCCTGGCATTGCTGTTCCATTTCCTGCTCCCTGCTCCTTGTTTGCCTGTTCCTGATCCCTGAGGTGGGCCTGGCATTGCGGTTCTGTTTCCTGCTGCCTTCTCCTTGTTTGACTGGAGTCCTGAGCCCTGATGTCGGCCTGGCATAGCTGTTCTGTTTCCTGCTGCCTCCACTTTGTTTGCCTGGAGACCTGAGCCCTGAGGTGGGCCTCGCATTGCTGTTCTGTTTCCTGCTGCCTTCTCCTTGTTTGACTGGAGTCCTGAGCCCTGAGGCAGACCTGGCATTGTTGTTCTGTTTCCTGCTTCCTGCATATGTTGGTTTGGATTCCTGCGCCCTGATGTGGGCCTGGCATAGCTGTTCTGTTCCCTATTGCGAGATCCTTGCTTGACTGGAGTCGTGATCTCTGAGGTGGGCCTGGCATTGCTGTTCTATTTCCTGCTGCCTGCTCCTTGTTTGCCTGGAGTCCTGAGCCTGAGGTGGGCCTGGCATTGTGGTTCTGTTTCCTGCTGCCTGCTCCTTGTTTGCCTAGAGTCCTGAACCCTGAGGCAGGCCTGGCATTGTTTTTCTGTTTCCTATTGCCTTGTCCTTGCTTAACTGGAGTCCTGAGCAGAGAGGCAGGCCTGGCATTGTTTTTCTGTTTCCTGCTGCCTGCACTTTGTTTGCCTGGAGTCCTCAGCCCTGAGGTGGGCCTGGCATTGCTGTTCTGCTTCCTGCTGCCTGGTCATTCTTTTTCTTGAGTCCTGAGCCCTGAGGCAGGCCTGGCATTGCAGTTCTCTTTCCTGCTGCCTGCTCCTTCTTTGCCTGTAGTCCTGATCCCTGAGGTGGGCCTGGCATTGCTATTCTGCTTCCTGCTGCCTGGTCATTCTTTGTCTGGAGTCCTGAGCCCTGAGGCAGACCTGGCATTGTTGTTCTGTTTCCTGTTTCCTGCTTCCTGCACTATGTTGGTTTGGACTCCTGCGCCCTGATGTGGGCCTTGCATAGCTGTTCTGTTCCCTATTGCGAGATCCTTGCTTGACTGGAGTCGTGATCTCTGAGGTGGGCCTGGAATTGCTGTTCTGTTTCCTGCTGCCTGCACTTTGTTTGTCTGGACTCCTGAGCCCTGATGTGGGCCTGGCATTGCTGTTCTGTTTCCTATTGCCTTGTCCTTGCTTAACTGGAGTCCTGAGCACTGAGGCAGGCCTGGCATTGTTTTTCTGTTTCCTGCTGCCTGCACTTTGTTTGCCTGGAGTCCTCAGCCCTGAGGTGTGCCTGGCATTGTTGTTCTGCTTCCTGCTGCCTGCTCCTTGTTTGCCCGGAGTCCTGAGCCCTGAGGAGGGCCTGGCATTGTTGTTCTGCTTCCTGCTGCCTGCTCCTTGTTTGCCAGGAGTCCTGAGCCCTGAGGAGTGCCTGGCATTGTTGTTCTGTTTCCTGCTGCCTGCTCCTTCTTTGCCTGGAGTCCTGAGCCGTGAGGTGGGCCTGGCATTGCTGTTCTGTTTCCTGTGCCTCCTCTTTGTTTGCCTGGAGTCCTGAGCCCTGAGGTGGGCCTGGCATTGCTGTTCCATTTCCTGCTCCCTGCTCCTTGTTTGCCTGTTCCTGATACCTGAGGTGGGCCTGGCATTGCGGTTCTGTTTCCTGCTGCCTTCTCCTTGTTTGACTGGAGTCCTGAGCCCTGATGTCGGCCTGGCATAGCTGTTCTGTTTCCTGCTGCCTCCACTTTGTTTGCCTGGAGACCTGAGCCCTGAGGTGGGCCTCGCATTGCTGTTCTGTTTCCTGCTGCCTTCTCCTTGTTTGACTGGAGTCCTGAGCCCTGAGGCAGACCTGGCATTGTTGTTCTGTTTCCTGCTTCCTGCACTATGTTGGTTTGGACTCCTGCGCCCTGATGTGGGCCTGGCATAGCTGTTCTGTTCCCTATTGCGAGATCCTTGCTTGACTGGAGTCGTGATCTCTGAGGTGGGCCTGGCATTGCTGTTCTATTTCCTGCTGCCTGCTCCTTGTTTGCCTGGAGTCCTGAGCCTGAGGTCGGCCTGGCATTGTGGTTCTGTTTCCTGCTGCCTGCTCCTTGTTTGCCTAGAGTCCTGAACCCTGAGGCAGGCCTGGCATTGTTTTTCTGTTTCCTATTGCCTTGTCCTTGCTTAACTGGAGTCCTGAGCACTGAGGCAGGCCTGGCATTGTTTTTCTGTTTCCTGCTGCCTGCACTTTGTTTGCCTGGAGTCCTCAGCCCTGAGGTGGGCCTGGCATTGCTGTTCTGCTTCCTGCTGCCTGGTCATTCTTTTTCTTGAGTCCTGATCCCTGAGGCAGGCCTGGCATTGCAGTTCTCTTTCCTGCTGCCTGCTCCTTCTTTGCCTGTAGTCCTGATCCCTGAGGTGGGCCTGTCATTGCTATTCTGTTTCCTGCTGCCTGTTCCTTGTTTGCCTGGAGACCTGGGCCCTGAGGTGTGCCTCGCATTGCAGTTCTGTTTCCTGCTGCCTGCTCCTTCTTTGCCTGTAGTCCTGATCCCTGAGGTGGGCCTGGCATTGCAGTTCTGTTTCCTGCTGCCTGCTCCTTCTTTGCCTGGAGTCCGGAGCCCTGAGACGGGCCTGGGTTTGCAGTTCTGTTTCCTGCTACCTGCTCCTTTTTTGCCTGGAGTCCGGAGCCCTGAGACGGGCCTGGCATTGCAGTTCTGTTTCCTGCTGCCTGCTCCTTCTTTGCCTGTAGTCCTGATCCCTGAGGTGGGCCTGGCATTGCTGTTCTGCGTCGTGCTACCAGGTCATTCTTTACCTGGAGTCCAGAGCCCTGAGACGGGCCTGGCATTGTTATTCCATTTCCTGCTGCCTGCTCTTAGTTTGTCTGGAGTCCCGACCACACAGGAGGGCCTGGCATTGGTTCCTGATTCCTGCTCCTTTTTTACATAGGGTCCTGAGCCCAGAGGCAGGCCTGGCATTGCTGTTGTTTCATGCTGCCTACAGTTTGTTTTTCTGGAGTCCTGAGCCCTGAGGTGAGCCTGGTATTGCTGTTCTGTTTCCTGCTGCCTGCTCCTTGTTTGCTGGAGTCACGAGCCCTGAGGTGCGCCAGCCATTGCTGTTCTGTTTCCTGCTTCATGCTTCCTGCTCCTTCTTTGCCTGTAGTCCTGATCCCTGAGGTGGGCCTGGCATTGTTGTTCTGCTTCCTGCTGCCTGCTCCTTGTTTGCCTGGAGTCCTGAGCCCTGAGGAGGGCCTGGCATTGTTGTTCTGTTTCCTGCTGCCTGCTCCTTCTTTGCCTGGAGTCCTGAGCCGTGAGGTGGGCCTGGCATTGCTGTTCTGTTTCCTGTGCCTCCTCTTTGTTTGCCTGGAGTCCTGAGCCCTGAGGTGTGCCTGGCATTGTTGTTCTGCTTCCTGCTGCCTGCTCCTTGTTTGCCCGGAGTCCTGAGCCCTGAGGAGGGCCTGGCATTGTTGTTCTGCTTCCTGCTGCCTGCTCCTTGTTTGCCAGGAGTCCTGAGCCCTGAGGAGAGCCTGGCATTGTTGTTCTGTTTCCTGCTGCCTGCTCCTTCTTTGCCTGGAGTCCTGAGCCGTGAGGTGGGCCTGGCATTGCTGTTCTGTTTCCTGTGCCTCCTCTTTGTTTGCCTGGAGTCCTGAGCCCTGAGGTGGGCCTGGGATTGCTGTTCCATTTCCTGCTCCCTGCTCCTTATTTGCCTGTTCCTGATCCCTGAGATGGGCCTGGCATTGCGGTTCTGTTTCCTGCTGCCTTCTCCTTGTTTGACTGGAGTCCTGAGCCCTGATGTCGGCCTGGCATAGCTGTTCTGTTTCCTGCTGCCTGCACTTTGTTTGCCTGGAGACCTGAGCCCTGAGGTGGACCTCGCATTGCTGTTCTGTTTCCTGCTGCCTTCTCCTTGTTTGACTGGAGTCCTGAGCCCTGAGGCAGACCTGGCATTGTTGTTCTGTTTCCTGCTTCCTGCACTATGTTGGTTTGGACTCCTGCGCCCTGATGTGGGCCTGGCATAGCTGTTCTGTTCCCTATTGCGAGATCCTTGCTTGACTGGAGTCGTGATCTCTGAGGTGGGCCTGGCATTGCTATTCTATTTCCTGCTGCCTGCTCCTTGTTTGCCTGGAGTCCTGAGCCTGAGGTGGGCCTGGCATTGTGGTTCTGTTTCCTGCTGCCTGCTCCTTGTTTGCCTAGAGTCCTGAACCCTGAGGCAGGCCTGGCATTGTTTTTCTGTTTCCTTCTGCCTGCACTTTGTTTTCCTGGAGTCCTCAGCACTGAGGTGTGCCTGGCATTGCTATTCTGCTTCCTGCTGCCTGGTCATTCTTTGTCTGGAGTCCTGAGCCCTGAGGCAGGCCTGGCATTGCTGTTCCATTTTCTGCTGCCTTCTCCTTGTTTGCCTAGTCCTGAGCCCTGAGGTGGGCCTGGAATTGCTGTTCTGTTTCCTGCTGCCTGCACTTTGTTTGTCTGGACTCCTGAGCCCTGATGTGGGCCTGGCATTGCTGTTCTGTTTCCTATTGCCTTGTCCTCGCTTAACTGGAGTCCTGAGCACTGAGGCAGGCCTGGCATTGTTTTTCTGTTTCCTGCTGCCTGCACTTTGTTTGCCTGGAGTCCTCAGCCCTGAGGTGGGCCTGGCATTGCTGTTCTGCTTCCTGCTGCCTGGTCATTCTTTGTCTTGAGTCCTGAGCCCTGAGGCAGGCCTGGCATTGCAGTTGTCTTTCCTGCTGCCTGTTCCTTGTTTGCCTGGAGTCCTGAGCCCTGAGGTGGGCCTGGGTTTGCAGTTCTGTTTCCTGCTGCCTGCTCCTTCTTTGCCTGGAGTCCGGAGCCCTGAGACGGGCCTGGCATTGCAGTTCTGTTTCCTGCTGCCTGCTCCTTCTTTGCCTGTAGTCCTGATCCCTGAGGTGGGCCTGGCATTGCAGTTCTACTTTTTTGCTGCCTGCTCCTTCTTTGCCTGTAGTCCTGATCCCTGAGGTGGGCCTGGCATTGCTGTTCTGCTTCCTGCTACATGGTCATTCTTTACCTGGAGTCCTGAGCCCTGAGACAGGCCTGGCATTGTTATTCCGTTTCCTGCTGCCTGCTCTTAGTTTGTCTGGAGTCCTGAGCCCAGAGGCAGGCCTGGCATTGCTGTTGTTTAATGCTGCCTGCAGTTTGTTTTTCTGGAGTCCTGAGCCCTGAGGTGAGCCTGGTATTGCTGTTCTGTTTCCTGCTGTCTGCTCCTTGTTTGCCGGAGTCACGAGCCCTGAGGTGTTCCTGGCATTGTTGTTCTGCTTCCTGCTGCCTGCTCCTTGTTTGCCCGGATCCCTGAGCCCTGAGGAGGGCCTGGCATTGCTTTTCTGCTTCCTGCTGCCTGGTCATTCTTTTTCTTGAGTCCTGAGCCCTGAGGCAGGCCTGGCATTGCAGTTCTCTTTCCTGCTGCCTGCTCCTTCTTTGCCTGTAGTCCTGATCCCTGAGGTGGGCCTGGCATTGCTATTCTGCTTCCTGCTGCCTGGTCATTCTTTGTCTGGAGTCCTGAGCCTTGAGGCAGGCCTGGCATTGCTGTTCCATTTTCTGCTGCCTTCTCCTTGTTTGCCTGGTCCTGAGCCCTGATGTGGGCCTGGCATTGCTGTTCTGTTTCCTATTGCCTTGTCCTTGCTTAACTGGAGTCCTGAGCACTGAGGCAGGCCTGGCATTGTTTTTCTGTTTCCTGCTGCTTGCACTTTGTTTGCCTGGAGTCCTCAGCCCTGAGGTGTGCCTGGCATTGTTGTTCTGCTTCCTGCTGCCTGCTCCTTGTTTGCCCGGAGTCCTGAGCCCTGAGGAGGGCCTGGCATTGTTGTTCTGCTTCCTGCTGCCTGCTCCTTGTTTGCCAGGAGTCCTGAGCCCTGAGGAGAGCCTGGCATTGTTGTTCTGTTTCCTGCTGCCTGCTCCTTCTTTGCCTGGAGTCCTGAGCCGTGAGGTGGGCCTGGCATTGCTGTTCTGTTTCCTGTGCCTCCTCTTTGTTTGCCTGGAGTCCTGAGCCCTGAGGTGGGCCTGGGATTGCTGTTCCATTTCCTGCTCCCTGCTCCTTGTTTGCCTGTTCCTGATCCCTGAGGTGGGCCTGGCATTGCGGTTCTGTTTCCTGCTGCCTTCTCCTTGTTTGACTGGAGTCCTGAGCCCTGATGTCGGCCTGGCATAGCTGTTCTGTTTCCTGCTGCCTGCACTTTGTTTGCCTGGAGAACTGAGCCCTGAGGTGGGCCTCGCATTGCTGTTCTGTTTCCTGCTGCCTTCTCCTTGTTTGACTGGAGTCCTGAGCCCTGAGGCAGACCTGGCATTGTTGTTCTGTTTCCTGCTTCCTGCACTATGTTGGTTTGGACTCCTGCGCCCTGATGTGGGCCTGGCATAGCTGTTCTGTTCCCTATTGCGAGATCCTTGCTTGACTGGAGTCGTGATCTCTGAGGTGGGCCTGGCATTGCTGTACTATTTCCTGCTGCCTGCTCCTTGTTTGCCTGGAGTCCTGAGCCTGAGGTGGGCCTGGCATTGTGGTTCTGTTTCCTGCTGCCTGCTCCTTGTTTGCCAGAGTCCTGAACCCTGAGGAAGGCCTGGCATTGTTTTTCTGTTTCCTTCTGCCTGCACTTTGTTTGCCTGGAGTCCTCAGCACTGAGGTGTGCCTGGCATTGCTGTTCTGCTTCCTGCTGCCTGGTCATTCTTTTTCTTGAGTCCTGATCCCTGAGGCAGGCCTGGCATTGCAGTTCTCTTTCCTGCTGCCTGCTCCTTCTTTGCCTGTAGTCCTGATCCCTGAGGTGGGCCTGGCATTGCTATTCTGTTTCCTGCTGCCTGTTCCTTGTTTGCCTGGAGTCCTGAGCCCGGAGGTGGGCCTGGGTTTGCAGTTCTGTTTCCTGCTGCCTGCTCCTTTTTTGCCTGGAGTCCGGAGCCCTGAGACGGGCCTGGCATTGCAGTTCTGTTTCCTGCTGCCTGATCCTTCTTTGCCTGTAGTTCTGATCCCTGAGGTGGGCCTGGCATTGCTGTTCTGCTTCGTGCTACCAGGTCATTCTTTACCTGGAGTCCAGAGCCCTGAGACGGGCCTGGCATTGTTATTCCGTTTCCTGCTGCCTGCTCTTAGTTTGTCTGGAGTCCCGACCACACAGGAGGGCCTGGCATTAGTTCCTGATTCCTGCTCCTTTTTTACATAGGGTCCTGAGCCCAGAGGCAGGCCTGGCATTGCTGTTGTTTCATGCTGCCTACAGTTTGTTTTTCTGGAGTCCTGAGCCCTGAGGTGAGCCTGGTGTTGCTGTTCTGTTTCCTGCTGCCTGCTCCTTGTTTGCTGGAGTCACGAGCCCTGAGGTGCGCCAGGCATTGCTGTTCTGTTTCCTGCTTCCTGCTTCCTGCTCCTTCTTTGCCTGTAGTCCTGATCCCTGAGGTGGGCCTGGCATTGTTGTTCTGCTTCCTGCTGCCTGCTCCTTCTTTGCCTGGAGTCCTGAGCCGTGAGGTGGGCCTGGCATTGCTGTTCTGTTTCCTGTGCCTCCTCTTTGTTTGCCTGGAGTCCTGAGCCCTGAGGTGTGCCTGGCATTGTTGTTCTGCTTCCTGCTGCCTGCTCCTTGTTTGCCCGGAGTCCTGAGCCCTGAGGAGGGCCTGGCATTGTTGTTCTGCTTCCTGCTGCCTGCTCCTTGTTTGCCAGGAGTCCTGAGCCCTGAGGAGAGCCTGGCATTGTTGTTCTGTTTCCTGCTGCCTGCTCCTTCTTTGCCTGGAGTCCTGAGCCGTGAGGTGGGCCTGGGATTGCTGTTCCATTTCCTGCTCCCTGCTCCTTGTTTGCCTGTTCCTGATCCCTGAGGTGGGCCTGGCATTGCGGTTCTGTTTCCTGCTGCCATCTCCTTGTTTGACTGGAGTCCTGAGCCCTGATGTCGGCCTGGCATAGCTGTTCTGTTTCCTGCTGCCTGCACTTTGTTTGCCTGGAGACCTGAGCCCTGAGGTGGGCCTCGCATTGCTGTTCTGTTTCCTGCTGCCTTCTCCTTGTTTGACTGGAGTCCTGAGCCCTGAGGCAGACCTGGCATTGTTGTTCTGTTTCCTGCTTCCTGCACTATGTTGGTTTGGACTCCTGCGCCCTGATGTGGGCCTGGCATAGCTGTTCTGTTCCCTATTGCGAGATCCTTGCTTGATTGGAGTCGTGATCTCTGAGGTGGGCCTGGCATTGCTGTTCTATTTCCTGCTGCCTGCTCCTTGTTTGCCTGGAGTCCTGAGCCTGAGGTGGGCCTGGCATTGTGGTTCTGTTTCCTGCTGCCTGCTCCTTGTTTGCCTAGAGTCCTGAACCCTGAGGCAGGCCTGGCATTGTTTTTCTGTTTCCTATTGCCTTGTCCTTGCTTAACTGGAGTCCTGAGCACTGAGGCAGGCCTGGCATTGTTTTTCTGTTTCCTGCTGCCTGCACTTTGTTTGCCTGGAGTCCTCAGCCCTGAGGTGGGCCTGGCATTGCTGTTCTGCTTCCTGCTGCCTGGTCATTCTTTTTCTTGAGTCCTGAGCCCTGAGGCAGGCCTGGCATTGCAGTTCTCTTTCCTGCTGCCTGCTCCTTCTTTGCCTGTAGTCCTGATCCCTGAGGTGGGCCTGGCATTGCTATTCTGCTTCCTGCTGCCTGGTCATTCTTTGTCTGGAGTCCTGAGCCCTGAGGCAGGCCTGGCATTGCTGTTCCATTTTCTGCTGCCTTCTCCTTGTTTGCCTGGTCCTGAGCCCTGAGGTGGGCCTGGAATTGCTGTTCTGTTTCCTGCTGCCTGCACTTTGTTTGTCTGGACTCCTGAGCCCTGATGTGGGCCTGGCATTGCTGTTCTGTTTCCTATTGCCTTGTCCTTGCTTAACTGGAGTCCTGAGCACTGAGGCAGGCCTGGCATTGTTTTTCTGTTTCCTGCTGCCTGCACTTTGTTTGCCTGGAGTCCTCAGCCCTGAGGAGAGCCTGGCATTGTTGTTCTGTTTCCTGCTGCCTGCTCCTTCTTTGCCTGGAGTCCTGAGCCGTGAGGTGGGCCCGGCATTGCTGTTCTGTTTCCTGTGCCTCCTCTTTGTTTGCCTGGAGTCCTGAGCCCTGAGGTGGGCCTGGCATTGCTGTTCCATTTCCTGCTCCCTGCTCCTTGTTTGCCTGTTCCTGATCCCTGAGGTGGGCCTGGCATTGCGGTTCTGTTTCCTGCTGCCTTCTCCTTGTTTGACTGGAGTCCTGAGCCCTGATGTCGGCCTGGCATAGCTGTTCTGTTTCCTGCTGCCTCCACTTTGTTTGCCTGGAGACCTGAGCCCTGAGGTGGGCCTCGCATTGCTGTTCTGTTTCCTGCTGCCTTCTCCTTGTTTGACTGGAGTCCTGAGCCCTGAGGCAGACCTGGCATTGTTGTTCTGTTTCCTGCTTCCTGCACTATGTTGGTTTGGACTCCTGCGCCCTGATGTGGGCCTGGCATAGCTGTTCTGTTCCCTATTGCGAGATCCTTGCTTGACTGGAGTCGTGATCTCTGAGGTGGGCCTGGCATTGTGGTTCTGTTTCCTGCTGCCTGCTCCTTGTTTGCCTAGAGTCCTGAACCCTGAGGCAGGCCTGGCATTGTTTTTCTGTTTCCTATTGCCTTGTCCTTGCTTAACTGGAGTCCTGAGCACTGAGGCAGGCCTGGCATTGTTTTTCTGTTTCCTGCTGCCTGCACTTTGTTTGCCTGGAGTCCTCAGCCCTGAGGTGGGCCTGGCATTGCTGTTCTGCTTCCTGCTGCCTGGTCATTCTTTTTCTTGAGTCCTGATCCCTGAGGCAGGCCTGGCATTGCAGTTCTCTTTCCTGCTGCCTGCTCCTTCTTTGCCTGTAGTCCTGATCCCTGAGGTGGGCCTGGCATTGCTATTCTGTTTCCTGCTGCCTGTTCCTTGTTTGCCTGGAGTCCTGAGCACGGAGGTGGGCCTGGGTTTGCAGTTCTGTTTCCTGCTGCCTGCTCCTTTTTTGCCTGGAGTCCGGAGCCCTGAGACGGGCCTGGCATTGCAGTTCTGTTTCCTGCTGCCTGCTCCTTCTTTGCCTGTAGTCCTGATCCCTGAGGTGGGCCTGGCATTGCTGTTCTGCTTCGTTCTACCAGGTCATTCTTTACCTGGAGTCCAGAGCCCTGAGACGGGCCTGGCATTGTTATTCCATTTCCTGCTGCCTGCTCTTAGTTTGTCTGGAGTGCCGACCACACAGGAGGGCCTGGCATTGGTTCCTGATTCCTGCTCCTTTTTTACATAGGGTCCTGAGCCCAGAGGCAGGCCTGGCATTGCTGTTGTTTAATGCTGCCTACAGTTTGTTTTTCTGGAGTCCTGAGCCCTGAGGTGAGCCTGGTATTGCTGTTCTGTTTCCTGCTGCCTGCTCCTTGTTTGCTGGAGTCACGAGCCCTGAGGTGCGCCAGGCATTGCTGTTCTGTTTCCTGCTTCCTGCTGCCTGGTCATTCTTTGTCTGGAGTCCTGATCCCTGAGGTGGGCCTGGCATTGTTGTTCTGCTTCCTGCTGCCTTCTCCTTGTTTGCCTGGAGTCCTGAGCCCTGATGTGGGCCTGGCATTGCTGTTCTGTTTCCTATTGCCTTGTCCTTCTTTGCCTGGAGTCCTGAGCACTGAGGCAGGCCTGGCATTGTTTTTCTGTTTCCTGCTGCCTCCTCTTTGTTTGCCTGGAGTCCTGAGCCCTGAGGTGTGCCTGGCATTGTTGTTCTGCTTCCTGCTGCCTGCTCCTTGTTTGCCCGGAGTCCTGAGCCCTGAGGAGGGCCTGGCATTGTTGTTCTGCTTCCTGCTGCCTGCTCCTTGTTTGCCAGGAGTCCTGAGCCCTGAGGAGAGCCTGGCATTGTTGTTCTGTTTCCTGCTGCCTGCTCCTTCTTTGCCTGGAGTCCTGAGCCGTGAGGTGGGCCTGGCATTGCTGTTCTGTTTCCTGTGCCTCCTCTTTGTTTGCCTGGAGTCCTGAGCCCTGAGGTGGGCCTGGGATTGCTGTTCCATTTCCTGCTCCCTGCTCCTTGTTTGCCTGTTCCTGATCCCTGAGGTGGGCCTGGCATTGCGGTTCTGTTTCCTGCTGCCTTCTCCTTGTTTGACTGGAGTCCTGAGCCCTGATGTCGGCCTGGCATAGCTGTTCTGTTTCCTGCTGCCTGCACTTTGTTTGCCTGGAGAACTGAGCCCTGAGGTGGGCCTCGCATTGCTGTTCTGTTTCCTGCTGCCTTCTCCTTGTTTGACTGGAGTCCTGAGCCCTGAGGCAGACCTGGCATTGTTGTTCTGTTTCCTGCTTCCTGCACTATGTTGGTTTGGACTCCTGCGCCCTGATGTGGGCCTGGCATAGCTGTTCTGTTCCCTATTGCGAGATCCTTGCTTGACTGGAGTCATGATCTCTGAGGTGGGCCTGGCATTGCTGTTCTATTTCCTGCTGCCTGCTCCTTGTTTGCCTGGAGTCCTGAGCCTGAGGTGGGCCTGGCATTGTGGTTCTGTTTCCTGCTGCCTGCTCCTTGTTTGCCTAGAGTCCTGAACCCTGAGGCAGGCCTGGCATTGTTTTTCTGTTTCCTTCTGCCTGCACTTTGTTTGCCTGGAGTCCTCAGCACTGAGGTGTGCCTGGCATTGCTATTCTGCTTCCTGCTGCCTGGTCATTCTTTGTCTGGAGTCCTGAGCCCTGAGGCAGGCCTGGCATTGCTGTTCCATTTTCTGCTGCCTTCTCCTTGTTTGCCTAGTCCTGAGCCCTGAGGTGGGCCTGGAATTGCTGTTCTGTTTCCTGCTGCCTGCACTTTGTTTGTCTGGACTCCTGAGCCCTGATGTGGGCCTGACATTGCTGTTCTGTTTCCTATTGCCTTGTCCTCGCTTAACTGGAGTCCTGAGCACTGAGGCAGGCCTGGCATTGTTTTTCTGTTTCCTGCTGCCTGCACTTTGTTTGCCTGGAGTCCTCAGCCCTGAGGTGTGCCTGGCATTGTTGTTCTGCTTCCTGCTGCCTGCTCCTTGTTTGCCCGGAGTCCTGAGCCCTGAGGAGGGCCTGGCATTGTTGTTCTGCTTCCTGCTGCCTGCTCCTTGTTTGCCAGGAGTCCTGAGCCCTGAGGAGAGCCTGGCATTGTTGTTCTGTTTCCTGCTGCCTGCTCCTTCTTTGCCTGGAGTCCTGAGCCGTGAGGTGGGCCTGGCATTGCTGTTCTGTTTCCTGTGCCTCCTCTTTGTTTGCCTGGAGTCCTGAGCCCTGAGGTGGGCCTGGGATTGCTGTTCCATTTCCTGCTTCCTGCTCCTTGTTTGCCTGTTCCTGATCCCTGAGGTGGGCCTGGCATTGCTGTTCTGCTTCCTGCTTCCTGCTCCTTCTTTGCCTGTAGTCCTGAGCCCTGAGGCAGGCCTGGCATTGCAGTTCTCTTTCCTGCTGCCTGTTCCTTGTTTGCCTGGAGTCCTGAGCCCTGAGGTGGGCCTGGCATTGCAGTTCTGTTTCCTGCTGCCTGCACCTTCTTTGCCTGTAGTCCTGATCCCTGAGGTGGGCCTGGCATTGCAGTTCTCTTTTTTGCTACATGGTCATTCTTTACCTGGAGTCCTGAGCCCTGAGACAGGCCTGGCATTGTTATTCCGTTTCCTGCTGCCTGCTCTTAGTTTGTCTGGAGTCCCGACCCCACAGGAGGGCCTGGCATTGGTCCCTGATTACTGCTCCTTTTTTACATAGAGTCCTGAGCCCAGAGGCAGGCCTGGCATTGCTGTTGTTTAATGCTGCCTGCAGTTTGTTTTTCTGGAGTCCTGAGCCCTGAGGTGAGCCTGGTATTGCTGTTCTGTTTCCTGCTGTCTGCTCCTTGTTTGCCGGAGTCACGAGCCCTGAGGTGTTCCTGGCATTGTTGTTCTGCTTCCTGCTGCCTGCTCCTTGTTTGCCCGGATTCCTGAGCCCTGAGGAGGGCCTGGCATTGTTGTTCTGCTTCCTGCTGCCTGCTCCTTGTTTGCCAGGAGTCCTGAGCCCTGAGGAGAGCCTGGCATTGCTTTTCTGCTTCCTGCTGCCTGGTCATTCTTTTTCTTGAGTCCTGAGCCCTGAGGCAGGCCTGGCATTGCAGTTCTCTTTCCTGCTGCCTGCTCCTTCTTTGCCTGTAGTCCTGATCCCTGAGGTGGGCCTGGCATTGCTATTCTGCTTCCTGCTGCCTGGTCATTCTTTGTCTGGAGTCCTGAGCCCTGAGGCAGGCCTGGCATTGCTGTTCCATTTTCTGCTGCCTTCTCCTTGTTTGCCTGGTCCTGAGCCCTGATGTGGGCCTGGCATTGCTGTTCTGTTTCCTATTGCCTTGTCCTTGCTTAACTGGAGTCCTGAGCACTGAGGCAGGCCTGGCATTGTTTTTCTGTTTCCTGCTGCCTGCACTTTGTTTGCCTGGAGTCCTCAGCCCTGAGGTGGGCCTGGCATTGCTGTTCCATTTCCTGCTTCCTGCTCCTTGTTTGCCTGTTCCTGATCCCTGAGGTGGGCCTGGCATTGCGGTTCTGTTTCCTGCTGCCTTCTCCTTGTTTGACTGGAGTCCTGAGCCCTGATGTCGGCCTGGCATAGCTGTTCTGTTTCCTGCTGCCTGCACTTTGTTTGCCTGGAGACCTGAGCCCTGAGGTGGGCCTCGCATTGCTGTTCTGTTTCCTGCTGCCTTCTCCTTGTTTGACTGGAGTCCTGAACCCTGAGGCAGGCCTGGCATTGTTTTTCTGTTTCCTATTGCCTTGTCCTTGCTTAACTGGAGTCCTGAGCCCTGAGGTGGGCCTCGCATTGCTGTTCTGTTTCCAGCTGCCTTCTCCTTGTTTGACTGGAGTCCTGAGCCCTGAGGCAGACCTGGCATTGTTGTTCTGTTTCCTGCTTCCTGCACTATGTTGGTTTGGACTCCTGCGCCCTGATGTGGGCCTGGCATAGCTGTTCTGTTCCCTATTGCGAGATCCTTGCTTGACTGGAGTCGTGATCTCTGAGGTGGGCCTGGAATTGCTGTTCTGTTTCCTGCTGCCTGCACTTTGTTTGTCTGGACTCCTGAGCCCTGATGTGGGCCTGGCATTGCTGTTCTGTTTCCTATTGCCTTGTCCTTGCTTAACTGGAGTCCTGAGCACTGAGGCAGGCCTGGCATTGTTTTTCTGTTTCCTGCTGCCTGCACTTTGTTTGCCTGGAGTCCTCAGCCCTGAGGTGTGCCTGGCATTGTTGTTCTGCTTCCTGCTGCCTGCTCCTTGTTTGCCCGGAGTCCTGAGCCCTGAGGAGGGCCTGGCATTGTTGTTCTGCTTCCTGCTGCCTGCTCCTTGTTTGCCAGGAGTCCTGAGCCCTGAGGAGAGCCTGGCATTGTTGTTCTGTTTCCTGCTGCCTGCTCCTTCTTTGCCTGGAGTCCTGAGCCGTGAGGTGGGCCTGGCATTGCTGTTCTGTTTCCTGTGCCTCCTCTTTGTTTGCCTGGAGTCCTGAGCCCTGAGGTGGGCCTGGGATTGCTGTTCCATTTCCTGCTTCCTGCTCCTTGTTTGCCTGTTCCTGATCCCTGAGGTGGGCCTGGCATTGCGGTTCTGTTTCCTGCTGCCTTCTCCTTGTTTGACTGGAGTCCTGAGCCCTGATGTCGGCCTGGCATAGCTGTTCTGTTTCCTGCTGCCTGCACTTTGTTTGCCTGGAGACCTGAGCCCTGAGGTGGGCCTCGCATTGCTGTTCTGTTTCCTGCTGCCTTCTCCTTGTTTGACTGGAGTCCTGAACCCTGAGGCAGGCCTGGCATTGTTTTTCTGTTTCCTATTGCCTTGTCCTTGCTTAACTGGAGTCCTGAGCCCTGAGGTGGGCCTCGCATTGCTGTTCTGTTTCCAGCTGCCTTCTCCTTGTTTGACTGGAGTCCTGAGCCCTGAGGCAGACCTGGCATTGTTGTTCTGTTTCCTGCTTCCTGCACTATGTTGGTTTGGACTCCTGCGCCCTGATGTGGGCCTGGCATAGCTGTTCTGTTCCCTATTGCGAGATCCTTGCTTGACTGGAGTCGTGATCTCTGAGGTGGGCCTGGCATTGCTGTTCTATTTCCTGCTGCCTGCTCCTTGTTTGCCTGGAGTCCTGAGCCTGAGGTGGGCCTGGCATTGTGGTTCTGTTTCCTGCTGCCTGCTCCTTGTTTGCCTAGAGTCCTGAACCCTGAGGCAGGCCTGGCATTGTTTTTCTGTTTCCTATTGCCTTGTCCTTGCTTAACTGGAGTCCTGAGCACTGAGGCAGGCCTGGCATTGTTTTTCTGTTTCCTGCTGCCTGCACTTTGTTTGCCTGGAGTCCTCAGCCCTGAGGTGGGCCTGGCATTGCTGTTCTGCTTCCTGCTGCCTGGTCATTCTTTTTCTTGGGTCCTGAGCCCTGAGGCAGGCCTGGCATTGCAGTTCTCTTTCCTGCTGCCTGCTCCTTCTTTGCCTGTAGTCCTGATCCCTGAGGTGGGCCTGGCATTGCTATTCTGCTTCCTGCTGCCTGGTCATTCTTTGTCTGGAGTCCTGAGCCCTGAGGCAGGCCTGGCATTGCTGTTCCATTTTCTGCTGCCTTCTCCTTGTTTGCCTGGTCCTGAGCCCTGAGGTGGGCCTGGAATTGCTGTTCCGTTTCCTGCTGCCTGCACTTTGTTTGTCTGGACTCCTGAGCCCTGATGTGGGCCTGGCATTGCTGTTCTGTTTCCTATTGCCTTGTCCTTGCTTAACTGGAGTCCTGAGCACTGAGGCAGGCCTGGCATTGTTTTTCTGTTTCCTGCTGCCTGCACTTTGTTTGCCTGGAGTCCTCAGCCCTGAGGTGTGCCTGGCATTGTTGTTCTGCTTCCTGCTGCCTGCTCCTTGTTTGCCCGGAGTCCTGAGCCCTGAGGAGGGCCTGGCATTGTTGTTCTGCTTCCTGCTGCCTGCTCCTTGTTTGCCAGGAGTCCTGAGCCCTGAGGAGAGCCTGGCATTGTTGTTCTGTTTCCTGCTGCCTGCTCCTTCTTTGCCTGGAGTCCTGAGCCGTGAGGTGGGCCTGGCATTGCTGTTCTGTTTCCTGTGCCTCCTCTTTGTTTGCCTGGAGTCCTGAGCCCTGAGGTGGGCCTGGCATTGCTGTTCCATTTCCTGCTCCCTTCTCCTTGTTTGCCTGTTCCTGATCCCTGAGGTGGGCCTGGCATTGCGGTTCTGTTTTCTGCTGCCTTCTCCTTGTTTGACTGGAGTCCTGAGCCCTGATGTCGGCCTGGCATAGCTGTTCTGTTTCCTGCTGCCTCCACTTTGTTTGCCTGGAGACCTGAGCCCTGAGGTGGGCCTCGCATTGCTGTTCTGTTTCCTGCTGCCTTCTCCTTGTTTGACTGGAGTCCTGAGCCCTGAGGCAGACCTGGCATTGTTGTTCTGTTTCCTGCTTCCTGCACTATGTTGGTTTGGACTGCTGCGCCCTGATGTGGGCCTGGCATAGCTGTTCTGTTCCCTATTGCGAGATCCTTGCTTGACTGGAGTCGTGATCTCTGAGGTGGGCCTGGCATTGCTGTTCTATTTCCTGCTGCCTGCTCCTTGTTTGCCTGGAGTCCTGAGCCTGAGGTGGGCCTGGCATTGTGGTTCTGTTTCCTGCTGCCTGCTCCTTGTTTGCCTAGAGTCCTGAACACTGAGGCAGGCCTGGCATTGTTTTTCTGTTTCCTATTGCCTTGTCCTTGCTTAACTGGAGTCCTGAGCACTGAGGCAGGCCTGGCATTGTTTTTCTGTTTCCTGCTGCCTGCACTTTGTTTGCCTGGAGTCCTCAGCCCTGAGGTGGGCCTGGCATTGCTGTTCTGCTTCCTGCTGCCTGGTCATTCTTTTTCTTGAGTCCTGATCCCTGAGGCAGGCCTGGCATTGCAGTTCTCTTTCCTGCTGCCTGCTCCTTCTTTGCCTGTAGTCCTGATCCCTGAGGTGGGCCTGGCATTGCTATTCTGTTTCCTGCTGCCTGTTCCTTGTTTGCCTGGAGTCCTGAGCCCGGAGGTGGGCCTGGCATTGCTGTTCTGCTTCGTGCTACCAGGTCTTTCTTTACCTGGAGTCCAGAGCCCTGAGGTGGGCCTGGCATTGCTGTTCTGCTTCCTGCTGCCTGGTCATTCTTTTTCTTGAGTCCTGATCCCTGAGGCAGGCCTGGCATTGCAGTTCTCTTTCCTGCTGCCTGCTCCTTCTTTGCCTGTAGTCCTGATCCCTGAGGTGGGCCTGGCATTGCTATTCTGTTTCCTGCTGCCTGTTCCTTGTTTGCCTGGAGTCCTGAGCCCGGAGGTGGGCCTGGGTTTGCAGTTCTGTTTCCTGCTGCCTGCTCCTTCTTTGCCTGTAGTCCTGATCCCTGAGGTGGGCCTGGCATTGCTGTTCTGCTTCGTGCTACCAGGTCTTTCTTTACCTGGAGTCCAGAGCCCTGAGACGGGCCTGGCATTGTTATTCCGTTTCCTGCTGCCTGCTCTTAGTTTGTCTGGAGTCCCGACCACACAGGAGGGCCTGGCATTGGTTCCTGATTCCTGCTCCTTTTTTACATAGGGTCCTTAGCCCAGAGGCAGGCCTGGCATTGCTGTTGTTTCATGCTGCCTACAGTTTGTTTTTCTGGAGTCCTGAGCCCTGAGGTGAGCCTGGTATTGCTGTTCTGTTTCCTGCTGCCTGCTCCTTGTTTGCTGGAGTCACGAGCCCTGAGGTGCGCCAGCCATTGCTGTTCTGTTTCCTGCTTCCTGCTTCCTGCTTCCTGCTTCCTGCTCCTTCTTTGCCTGTAGTCCTGATCCCTGAGGTGGGCCTGGCATTGTTGTTCTGCTTCGTGCTGCCTGCTCCTTGTTTGCCTGGAGTCCTGAGCCCTGAGGAGGGCCTGGCATTGTTGTTCTGTTTCCTGCTGCCTGCTCCTTCTTTGCCTGGAGTCCTGAGCCGTGAGGTGGGCCTGGCATTGCTGTTCTGTTTCCTGTGCCTCCTCTTTGTTTGCCTGGAGTCCTGAGCCCTGAGGTGTGCCTGGCATTGTTGTTCTGCTTCCTGCTGCCTGCTCCTTGTTTGCCCGGAGTCCTGAGCCCTGAGGAGGGCCTGGCATTGTTGTTCTGCTTCCTGCTGCCTGCTCCTTGTTTGCCAGGAGTCCTGAGCCCGGAGGAGAGGCTGGCATTGTTGTTCTGTTTCCTGCTGCCTGCTCCTTCTTTGCCTGGAGTCCTGAGCCGTGAGGTGGGCCTGGCATTGCTGTTCTGTTTCCTGTGCCTCCTCTTTGTTTGCCTTGAGTCCTGAGCCCTGAGGTGGGCCTGGGATTGCTGTTCCATTTCCTGCTCCCTGCTCCTTGTTTGCCTGTTCCTGATCCCTGAGGTGGGCCTGGCATTGCGGTTCTGTTTCCTGCTGCCTTCTCCTTGTTTGACTGGAGTCCTGAGCCCTGATGTCGGCCTGGCATAGCTGTTCTGTTTCCTGCTGCCTGCACTTTGTTTGCCTGGAGACCTGAGCCCTGAGGTGGACCTCGCATTGCTGTTCTGTTTCCTGCTGCCTTCTCCTTGTTTGACTGGAGTCCTGAGCCCTGAGGCAGACCTGGCATTGTTGTTCTGTTTCCTGCTTCCTGCACTATGTTGGTTTGGACTCCTGCGCCCTGATGTGGGCCTGGCATAGCTGTTCTGTTCCCTATTGCGAGATCCTTGCTTGACTGGAATCGTGATCTCTGAGGTGGGCCTGGCTTTGCTGTTCTATTTCCTGCTGCCTGCTCCTTGTTTGCCTGGATTCCTGAGCCTGAGGTGGGCCTGGCATTGTGGTTCTGTTTCCTGCTGCCTGCTCCTTGTTTGCCTAGAGTCCTGAACCCTGAGGCAGGCCTGGCATTGTTTTTCTGTTTCCTTCCGCCTGCACTTTGTTTGCCTGGAGTCCTCAGCACTGAGGTGTGCCTGGCATTGCTATTCTGCTTCCTGCTGCCTGGTCATTCTTTGTCTGGAGACCTGAGCCCTGAGGCAGGCCTGGCATTGCTGTTCCATTTTCTGCTGCCTTCTCCTTGTTTGCCTGGTCCTGAGCCCTGAGGTGGGCCTGGAATTGCTGTTCCGTTTCCTGCTGCCTGCACTTTGTTTGTCTGGACTCCTGAGCCCTGATGTGGGCCTGGCATTGCTGTTCTGTTTCCTATTGCCTTGTCCTTGCTTAAGTGGAGTCCTGAGCACTGAGGCAGGCCTGGCATTGTTTTTCTGTTTCCTGCTGCCTGCACTTTGTTTGCCTGTAGTCCTCAGCCCTGAGGTGTGCCTGGCATTGTTGTTCTGCTTCCTGCTGCCTGCTCCTTGTTTGCCCGGAGTCCTGAGCCCTGAGGAGGGCCTGGCATTGTTGTTCTGCTTCCTGCTGCCTGCTCCTTGTTTGCCAGGAGTCCTGAGCCCTGAGGAGAGCCTGGCATTGTTGTTCTGTTTCCTGCTGCCTGCTCCTTCTTTGCCTGGAGTCCTGAGCCGTGAGGTGGGCCTGGCATTGCTGTTCTGTTTCCTGTGCCTCCTCTTTGTTTGCCTGGAGTCCTGAGCCCTGAGGTGGGCCTGGGATTGCTGTTCCATTTCCTGCTCCCTGCTCCTTGTTTGCCTGTTCCTGATCCCTGAGGTGGGCCTGGCATTGCGGTTCTGTTTTCTGCTGCCTTCTCCTTGTTTGACTGGAGTCCTGAGCCCTGATGTCGGCCTGGCATAGCTGTTCTGTTTCCTGCTGCCTCCACTTTGTTTGCCTGGAGACCTGAGCCCTGAGGTGGGCCTCGCATTGCTGTTCTGTTTCCTGCTGCCTTCTCCTTGTTTGACTGGAGTCCTGAGCCCTGAGGCAGACCTGGCATTGTTGTTCTGTTTCCTGCTTCCTGCACTATGTTGGTTTGGACTGCTGCGCCCTGATGTGGGCCTGGCATAGCTGTTCTGTTCCCTATTGCGAGATCCTTGCTTGACTGGAGTCGTGATCTCTGAGGTGGGCCTGGCATTGCTGTTCTATTTCCTGCTGCCTGCTCCTTGTTTGCCTGGAGTCCTGAGCCTGAGGTGGGCCTGGCATTGTGGTTCTGTTTCCTGCTGCCTGCTCCTTGTTTGCCTAGAGTCCTGAACACTGAGGCAGGCCTGGCATTGTTTTTCTGTTTCCTATTGCCTTGTCCTTGCTTAACTGGAGTCCTGAGCACTGAGGCAGGCCTGGCATTGTTTTTCTGTTTCCTGCTGCCTGCACTTTGTTTGCCTGGAGTCCTCAGCCCTGAGGTGGGCCTGGCATTGCTGTTCTGCTTCCTGCTGCCTGGTCATTCTTTTTCTTGAGTCCTGATCCCTGAGGCAGGCCTGGCATTGCAGTTCTCTTTCCTGCTGCCTGCTCCTTCTTTGCCTGTAGTCCTGATCCCTGAGGTGGGCCTGGCATTGCTATTCTGTTTCCTGCTGCCTGTTCCTTGTTTGCCTGGAGTCCTGAGCCCGGAGGTGGGCCTGGCATTGCTGTTCTGCTTCGTGCTACCAGGTCTTTCTTTACCTGGAGTCCAGAGCCCTGAGGTGGGCCTGGCATTGCTGTTCTGCTTCCTGCTGCCTGGTCATTCTTTTTCTTGAGTCCTGATCCCTGAGGCAGGCCTGGCATTGCAGTTCTCTTTCCTGCTGCCTGCTCCTTCTTTGCCTGTAGTCCT
This sequence comes from Narcine bancroftii, assembly GCF_036971445.1. Lineage (NCBI taxonomy): Eukaryota > Metazoa > Chordata > Chondrichthyes > Torpediniformes > Narcinidae > Narcine > Narcine bancroftii. The sequence continues at coordinate 196,551,363 of NC_091473.1, forward strand.
GATCCCTGAGGTGGGCCTGGCATTGCTATTCTGTTTCCTGCTGCCTGTTCCTTGTTTGCCTGGAGTCCTGAGCCCGGAGGTGGGCCTGGGTTTGCAGTTCTGTTTCCTGCTGCCTGCTCCTTCTTTGCCTGTAGTCCTGATCCCTGAGGTGGGCCTGGCATTGCTGTTCTGCTTCGTGCTACCAGGTCTTTCTTTACCTGGAGTCCAGAGCCCTGAGACGGGCCTGGCATTGTTATTCCGTTTCCTGCTGCCTGCTCTTAGTTTGTCTGGAGTCCCGACCACACAGGAGGGCCTGGCATTGGTTCCTGATTCCTGCTCCTTTTTTACATAGGGTCCTTAGCCCAGAGGCAGGCCTGGCATTGCTGTTGTTTCATGCTGCCTACAGTTTGTTTTTCTGGAGTCCTGAGCCCTGAGGTGAGCCTGGTATTGCTGTTCTGTTTCCTGCTGCCTGCTCCTTGTTTGCTGGAGTCACGAGCCCTGAGGTGCGCCAGCCATTGCTGTTCTGTTTCCTGCTTCCTGCTTCCTGCTTCCTGCTTCCTGCTCCTTCTTTGCCTGTAGTCCTGATCCCTGAGGTGGGCCTGGCATTGTTGTTCTGCTTCGTGCTGCCTGCTCCTTGTTTGCCTGGAGTCCTGAGCCCTGAGGAGGGCCTGGCATTGTTGTTCTGTTTCCTGCTGCCTGCTCCTTCTTTGCCTGGAGTCCTGAGCCGTGAGGTGGGCCTGGCATTGCTGTTCTGTTTCCTGTGCCTCCTCTTTGTTTGCCTGGAGTCCTGAGCCCTGAGGTGTGCCTGGCATTGTTGTTCTGCTTCCTGCTGCCTGCTCCTTGTTTGCCCGGAGTCCTGAGCCCTGAGGAGGGCCTGGCATTGTTGTTCTGCTTCCTGCTGCCTGCTCCTTGTTTGCCAGGAGTCCTGAGCCCGGAGGAGAGGCTGGCATTGTTGTTCTGTTTCCTGCTGCCTGCTCCTTCTTTGCCTGGAGTCCTGAGCCGTGAGGTGGGCCTGGCATTGCTGTTCTGTTTCCTGTGCCTCCTCTTTGTTTGCCTTGAGTCCTGAGCCCTGAGGTGGGCCTGGGATTGCTGTTCCATTTCCTGCTCCCTGCTCCTTGTTTGCCTGTTCCTGATCCCTGAGGTGGGCCTGGCATTGCGGTTCTGTTTCCTGCTGCCTTCTCCTTGTTTGACTGGAGTCCTGAGCCCTGATGTCGGCCTGGCATAGCTGTTCTGTTTCCTGCTGCCTGCACTTTGTTTGCCTGGAGACCTGAGCCCTGAGGTGGACCTCGCATTGCTGTTCTGTTTCCTGCTGCCTTCTCCTTGTTTGACTGGAGTCCTGAGCCCTGAGGCAGACCTGGCATTGTTGTTCTGTTTCCTGCTTCCTGCACTATGTTGGTTTGGACTCCTGCGCCCTGATGTGGGCCTGGCATAGCTGTTCTGTTCCCTATTGCGAGATCCTTGCTTGACTGGAATCGTGATCTCTGAGGTGGGCCTGGCTTTGCTGTTCTATTTCCTGCTGCCTGCTCCTTGTTTGCCTGGAGTCCTGAGCCTGAGGTGGGCCTGGCATTGTGGTTCTGTTTCCTGCTGCCTGCTCCTTGTTTGCCTAGAGTCCTGAACCCTGAGGCAGGCCTGGCATTGTTTTTCTGTTTCCTTCCGCCTGCACTTTGTTTGCCTGGAGTCCTCAGCACTGAGGTGTGCCTGGCATTGCTATTCTGCTTCCTGCTGCCTGGTCATTCTTTGTCTGGAGACCTGAGCCCTGAGGCAGGCCTGGCATTGCTGTTCCATTTTCTGCTGCCTTCTCCTTGTTTGCCTGGTCCTGAGCCCTGAGGTGGGCCTGGAATTGCTGTTCTGTTTCCTGCTGCCTGCACTTTGTTTGTCTGGACTCCTGAGCCCTGATGTGGGCCTGGCATTGCTGTTCTGTTTCCTATTGCCTTGTCCTTGCTTAACTGGAGTCCTGAGCACTGAGGCAGGCCTGGCATTGTTTTTCTGTTTCCTGCTGCCTGCACTTTGTTTGCCTGGAGTCCTCAGCCCTGAGGTGTGCCTGGCATTGTTGTTCTGCTTCCTGCTGCCTGCTCCTTGTTTGCCCGGAGTCCTGAGCCCTGAGGAGGGCCTGGCATTGTTGTTCTGCTTCCTGCTGCCTGCTCCTTGTTTGCCAGGAGTCCTGAGCCCTGAGGAGAGCCTGGCATTGTTGTTCTGTTTCCTGCTGCCTGCTCCTTCTTTGCCTGGAGTCCTGAGCCGTGAGGTGGGCCTGGCATTGCTGTTCTGTTTCCTGCTGCCTTCTCCTTGTTTGACTGGAGTCCTGAGCCATGATGTCGGCCTGGCATAGCTGTTCTGTTTCCTGCTGCCTGCACTTTGTTTGCCTGGAGACCTGAGCCCTGAGGTGGGCCTCGCATTGCTGTTCTGTTTCCTGCTGCCTTCTCCTTGTTTGACTGGAGTCCTGAGCCCTGAGGCAGACCTGGCATTGTTGTTCTGTTTCCTGCTTCCTGCACTATGTTGGTTTGGACTCCTGCGCCCTGATGTGGGCCTGGCATAGCTGTTCTGTTCCCTATTGCGAGATCCTTGCTTGACTGGAGTCGTGATCTCTGAGGTGGGCCTGGCATTGCTGTTCTATTTCCTGCTGCCTGCTCCTTGTTTGCCTGGAGTCCTGAGCCTGAGGTGGGCCTGGCATTGTGGTTCTGTTTCCTGCTGCCTGCTCCTTGTTTGCCTGGAGTCCTCAGCCCTGAGGTGGGCCTGGCATTGCTGTTCTGCTTCCTATTGCCTTGTCCTTTCTTAACTGGAGTCCTGAGCACTGAGGCAGGCCTGGCATTGTTTTTCTGTTTCCTGCTGCCTGCACTTTGTTTGCCTGGAGTCCTCAGCCCTGAGGTGGGCCTGGCATTGCTGTTCTGCTTCCTGCTGCCTGGTCATTCTTTTTCTTGAGTCCTGATCCCTGAGGCAGGCCTGGCATTGCAGTTCTCTTTCCTGCTGCCTGCTCCTTCTTTGCCTGTAGTCCTGATCCCTGAGGTGGGCCTGGCATTGCTATTCTGTTTCCTGCTGCCTGTTCCTTGTTTGCCTGGAGTCCTGAGCCCGGAGGTGGGCCTGGGTTTGCAGTTCTGTTTCCTGCTGCCTGCTCCTTTTTTGCCTGGAGTCCGGAGCCCTGAGACGGGCCTGGCATTGCAGTTCTGTTTCCTGCTGCCTGCTCCTTCTTTGCCTGTAGTCCTGATCCCTGAGGTGGGCCTGGCATTGCTGTTCTGCTTCGTGCTACCAGGTCATTCTTTACCTGGAGTCCAGAGCCCTGAGACGGGCCTGGCATTGTTATTCCGTTTCCTGCTGCCTGCTCTTAGTTTGTCTGGAGTCCCGACCACACAGGAGGGCCTGGCATTGGTTCCTGATTCCTGCTCCTTTTTTACATAGGGTCCTTAGCCCAGAGGCAGGCCTGGCATTGCTGTTGTTTCATGCTGCCTACAGTTTGTTTTTCTGGAGTCCTGAGCCCTGAGGTGAGCCTGGTATTGCTGTTCTGTTTCCTGCTGCCTGCTCCTTGTTTGCTGGAGTCACGAGCCCTGAGGTGCGCCAGCCATTGCTGTTCTGTTTCCTGCTTCCTGCTTCCTGCTCCTTCTTTGCCTGTAGTCCTGATCCCTGAGGTGGGCCTGGCATTGTTGTTCTGCTTCCTGCTGCCTGCTCCTTGTTTGCCTGGAGTCCTGAGCCCTGAGGAGGGCCTGGCATTGTTGTTCTGTTTCCTGCTGCCTGCTCCTTCTTTGCCTGGAGTCCTGAGCCGTGAGGTGGGCCTGGCATTGCTGTTCTGTTTCCTGTGCCTCCTCTTTGTTTGCCTGGAGTCCTGAGCCCTGAGCCCTGAGGTGTGCCTGGCATTGTTGTTCTGCTTCCTGCTGCCTGCTCCTTGTTTGCCCGGAGTCCTGAGCCCTGAGGAGGGCCTGGCATTGTTGTTCTGCTTCCTGCTGCCTGCTCCTTGTTTGCCAGGAGTCCTGAGCCCTGAGGAGAGCCTGGCATTGTTGTTCTGTTTCCTGCTGCCTGCTCCTTCTTTGCCTGGAGTCCTGAGCCGTGAGGTGGGCCTGGCATTGCTGTTCTGTTTCCTGTGCCTCCTCTTTGTTTGCCTGGAGTCCTGAGCCCTGAGGTGGGCCTGGGATTGCTGTTCCATTTCCTGCTCCCTGCTCCTTGTTTGCCTGTTCCTGATCCCTGAGGTGGGCCTGGCATTGCGGTTCTGTTTCCTGCTGCCTTCTCCTTGTTTGACTGGAGTCCTGAGCCCTGATGTCGGCCTGGCATAGCTGTTCTGTTTCCTGCTGCCTGCACTTTGTTTGCCTGGAGACCTGAGCCCTGAGGTGGACCTCGCATTGCTGTTCTGTTTCCTGCTGCCTTCTCCTTGTTTGACTGGAGTCCTGAGCCCTGAGGCAGACCTGGCATTGTTGTTCTGTTTCCTGCTTCCTGCACTATGTTGGTTTGGACTCCTGCGCCCTGATGTGGGCCTGGCATAGCTGTTCTGTTCCCTATTGCGAGATCCTTGCTTGACTGGAGTCGTGATCTCTGAGGTGGGCCTGGCTTTGCTGTTCTATTTCCTGCTGCCTGCTCCTTGTTTGCCTGGAGTCCTGAGCCTGAGGTGGGCCTGGCATTGTGGTTCTGTTTCCTGCTGCCTGCTCCTTGTTTGCCTAGAGTCCTGAACCCTGAGGCAGGCCTGGCATTGTTTTTCTGTTTCCTTCCGCCTGCACTTTGTTTGCCTGGAGTCCTCAGCACTGAGGTGTGCCTGGCATTGCTATTCTGCTTCCTGCTGCCTGGTCATTCTTTGTCTGGAGACCTGAGCCCTGAGGCAGGCCTGGCATTGCTGTTCCATTTTCTGCTGCCTTCTCCTTGTTTGACTGGTCCTGAGCCCTGAGGTGGGCCTGGAATTGCTGTTCTGTTTCCTGCTGACTGCACTTTGTTTGTCTGGACTCCTGAGCCCTGATGTGGGCCTGGCATTGCTGTTCTGTTTCCTATTGCCTTGTCCTTGCTTAACTGGAGTCCTGAGCACTGAGGCAGGCCTGGCATTGTTTTTCTGTTTCCTGCTGCCTGCACTTTGTTTGCCTGGAGTCCTCAGCCCTGAGGTGTGCCTGGCATTGTTGTTCTGCTTCCTGCTGCCTGCTCCTTGTTTGCCCGGAGTCCTGAGCCCTGAGGAGGGCCTGGCATTGTTGTTCTGCTTCCTGCTGCCTGCTCCTTGTTTGCCAGGAGTCCTGAGCCCTGAGGAGAGCCTGGCATTGTTGTTCTGTTTCCTGCTGCCTGCTCCTTCTTTGCCTGGAGTCCTGAGCCGTGAGGTGGGCCTGGCATTGCTGTTCTGTTTCCTGCTGCCTTCTCCTTGTTTGACTGGAGTCCTGAGCCCTGATGTCGGCCTGGCATAGCTGTTCTGTTTCCTGCTGCCTGCACTTTGTTTGCCTGGAGACCTGAGCCCTGAGGTGGGCCTCGCATTGCTGTTCTGTTTCCTGCTGCCTTCTCCTTGTTTGACTGGAGTCCTGAGCCCTGAGGCAGACCTGGCATTGTTGTTCTGTTTCCTGCTTCCTGCACTATGTTGGTTTGGACTCCTGCGCCCTGATGTGGGCCTGGCATAGCTGTTCTGTTCCCTATTGCGAGATCCTTGCTTGACTGGAGTCGTGATCTCTGAGGTGGGCCTGGCATTGCTGTTCTATTTCCTGCTGCCTGCTCCTTCTTTGCCTGTAGTCCTGATCCCTGAGGCAGGCCTGGCATTGTTTTTCTGTTTCCTATTGCCTTGTCCTTGCTTAACTGGAGTCCTGAGCACTGAGGCAGGCCTGGCATTGTTTTCCTGTTTCCTGCTGCCTGCACTTTGTTTGCCTGGAGTCCTCAGCCCTGAGGTGGGCCTGGCATTGCTGTTCTGCTTCCTGCTGCCTGGTCATTCTTTGTCTTGAGTCCTGAGCCCTGAGGCAGGCCTGGCATTGCAGTTCTCTTTCCTGCTGCCTGCTCCTTCTTTGCCTGTAGTCCTGATCCCTGAGGTGGGCCTGGCATTGCTATTCTGTTTCCTGCTGCCTGTTCCTTGTTTGCCTGGAGTCCTCAGCCCTGAGGTGGGCCTGGCATTGCTGTTCTGCTTCCTGCTGCCTGGTCATTCTTTTTCTTGAGTCCTGAGCCCTGAGGCAGGCCTGGCATTGCAGTTCTCTTTCCTGCTGCCTGCTCCTTCTTTGCCTGTAGTCCTGATCCCTGAGGTGGGCCTGGCATTGCTATTCTGCTTCCTGCTGCCTGGTCATTCTTTGTCTGGAGTCCTGAGCCCTGAGGCAGGCCTGGCATTACTGTTCCATTTTCTGCTGCCTTATCCTTGTTTGCCTGGTCCTGAGCCCTGAGGTGGGCCTGGAATTGCTGTTCCGTTTCCTGCTGCCTGCACTATGTTGGTTTGGACTCCTGCGCCCTGATGTGGGCCTGGCATAGCTGTTCTGTTCCCTATTGCGAGATCCTTGCTTGACTGGAGTCGTGATCTCTGAGGTGGGCCTGGCATTGCTGTTCTATTTCCTGCTGCCTGCTCCTTCTTTGCCTGTAGTCCTGATCCCTGAGGCAGGCCTGGCATTGTTTTTCTGTTTCCTATTGCCTTGTCCTTGCTTAACTGGAGTCCTGAGCACTGAGGCAGGCCTGGCATTGTTTTCCTGTTTCCTGCTGCCTGCACTTTGTTTGCCTGGAGTCCTCAGCCCTGAGGTGGGCCTGGCATTGCTGTTCTGCTTCCTGCTGCCTGGTCATTCTTTGTCTTGAGTCCTGAGCCCTGAGGCAGGCCTGGCATTGCAGTTCTCTTTCCTGCTGCCTGCTCCTTCTTTGCCTGTAGTCCTGATCCCTGAGGTGGGCCTGGCATTGCTATTCTGTTTCCTGCTGCCTGTTCCTTGTTTGCCTGGAGTCCTCAGCCCTGAGGTGGGCCTGGCATTGCTGTTCTGCTTCCTGCTGCCTGGTCATTCTTTTTCTTGAGTCCTGAGCCCTGAGGCAGGCCTGGCATTGCAGTTCTCTTTCCTGCTGCCTGCTCCTTCTTTGCCTGTAGTCCTGATCCCTGAGGTGGGCCTGGCATTGCTATTCTGCTTCCTGCTGCCTGGTCATTCTTTGTCTGGAGTCCTGAGCCCTGAGGCAGGCCTGGCATTACTGTTCCATTTTCTGCTGCCTTATCCTTGTTTGCCTGGTCCTGAGCCCTGAGGTGGGCCTGGAATTGCTGTTCCGTTTCCTGCTGCCTGCACTTTGTTTGTCTGGACTCCTGAGCCCTGATATGGGCCTGGCATTGCTGTTCTGTTTCCTATTGCCTTGTCCTTGCTTAACTGGAGTCCTGAGCACTGAGGCAGGCCTGGCATTGTTTTTCTGTTTCCTGCTGCCTGCACTTTGTTTGCCTGGAGTCCTCAGCCCTGAGGTGTGCCTGGCATTGTTGTTCTGCTTCCTGCTGCCTGCTCCTTGTTTGCCCGGAGTCCTGAGCCCTGAGGAGGGCCTGGCATTGTTGTTCTGCTTCCTGCTGCCTGCTCCTTGTTTGCCAGGAGTCCTGAGCCCTGAGGAGAGCCTGGCATTGTTGTTCTGTTTCCTGCTGCCTGCTCCTTCTTTGCCTGGAGTCCTGAGCCCTGATGTCGGCCTGGCATAGCTGTTCTGTTTCCTGCTGCCTCCACTTTGTTTGCCTGGAGACCTGAGCCCTGAGGTGGGCCTCGCATTGCTGTTCTGTTTCCTGCTGCCTTCTCCTTGTTTGACTGGAGTCCTGAGCCCTGAGGCAGACCTGGCATTGTTGTTCTGTTTCCTGCTTCCTGCACTATGTTGGTTTGGACTCCTGCGCCCTGATGTGGGCCTGGCATAGCTGTTCTGTTCCCTATTGCGAGATCCTTGCTTGACTGGAGTCGTGATCTCTGAGGTGGGCCTGGCATTGCTGTTCTATTTCCTGCTGCCTGCTCCTTGTTTGCCTGGAGTCCTGAGCCTGAGGTGGGCCTGGCATTGTGGTTCTGTTTCCTGCTGCCTGCTCCTTGTTTGCCTGGAGTCCTCAGCCCTGAGGTGGGCCTGGCATTGCTGTTCTGCTTCCTATTGCCTTGTCCTTTCTTAACTGGAGTCCTGAGCACTGAGGCAGGCCTGGCATTGTTTTTCTGTTTCCTGCTGCCTGCACTTTGTTTGCCTGGAGTCCTCAGCCCTGAGGTGGGCCTGGCATTGCTGTTCTGCTTCCTGCTGCCTGGTCATTCTTTTTCTTGAGTCCTGATCCCTGAGGCAGGCCTGGCATTGCAGTTCTCTTTCCTGCTGCCTGCTCCTTCTTTGCCTGTATTCCTGATCCCTGAGGTGGGCCTGGCATTGCTATTCTGTTTCCTGCTGCCTGTTCCTTGTTTGCCTGGAGTCCTGAGCCCGGAGGTGGGCCTGGGTTTGCAGTTCTGTTTCCTGCTGCCTGCTCCTTTTTTGCCTGGAGTCCGGAGCCCTGAGACGGGCCTGGCATTGCAGTTCTGTTTCCTGCTGCCTGCTCCTTCTTTGCCTGTAGTCCTGATCCCTGAGGTGGGCCTGGCATTGCTGTTCTGCTTCGTGCTACCAGGTCATTCTTTACCTGGAGTCCAGAGCCCTGAGACGGGCCTGGCATTGTTATTCCGTTTCCTGCTGCCTGCTCTTAGTTTGTCTGGAGTCCCGACCACACAGGAGGGCCTGGCATTGGTTCCTGATTCCTGTTCCTTTTTTACATAGGGTCCTTAGCCCAGAGGCAGGCCTGGCATTGCTGTTGTTTCATGCTGCCTACAGTTTGTTTTTCTGGAGTCCTGAGCCCTGAGGTGAGCCTGGTATTGCTGTTCTGTTTCCTGCTGCCTGCTCCTTGTTTGCTGGAGTCACGAGCCCTGAGGTGCGCCAGCCATTGCTGTTCTGTTTCCTGCTTCCTGCTTCCTGCTCCTTCTTTGCCTGTAGTCCTGATCCCTGAGGTGGGCCTGGCATTGTTGTTCTGCTTCCTGCTGCCTGCTCCTTGTTTGCCTGGAGTCCTGAGCCCTGAGGAGGGCCTGGCATTGTTGTTCTGTTTCCTGCTGCCTGCTCCTTCTTTGCCTGGAGTCCTGAGCCGTGAGGTGGGCCTGGCATTGCTGTTCTGTTTCCTGTGCCTCCTCTTTGTTTGCCTGGAGTCCTGAGCCCTGAGCCCTGAGGTGTGCCTGGCATTGTTGTTCTGCTTCCTGCTGCCTGCTCCTTGTTTGCCCGGAGTCCTGAGCCCTGAGGAGGGCCTGGCATTGTTGTTCTGCTTCCTGCTGCCTGCTCCTTGTTTGCCAGGAGTCCTGAGCCCTGAGGAGAGCCTGGCATTGTTGTTCTGTTTCCTGCTGCCTGCTCCTTCTTTGCCTGGAGTCCTGAGCCGTGAGGTGGGCCTGGCATTGCTGTTCTGTTTCCTGTGCCTCCTCTTTGTTTGCCTGGAGTCCTGAGCCCTGAGGTGGGCCTGGGATTGCTGTTCCATTTCCTGCTCCCTGCTCCTTGTTTGCCTGTTCCTGATCCCTGAGGTGGGCCTGGCATTGCGGTTCTGTTTCCTGCTGCCTTCTCCTTGTTTGACTGGAGTCCTGAGCCCTGATGTCGGCCTGGCATAGCTGTTCTGTTTCCTGCTGCCTGCACTTTGTTTGCCTGGAGACCTGAGCCCTGAGGTGGACCTCGCATTGCTGTTCTGTTTCCTGCTGCCTTCTCCTTGTTTGACTGGAGTCCTGAGCCCTGAGGCAGACCTGGCATTGTTGTTCTGTTTCCTGCTTCCTGCACTATGTTGGTTTGGACTCCTGCGCCCTGATGTGGGCCTGGCATAGCTGTTCTGTTCCCTATTGCGAGATCCTTGCTTGACTGGAATCGTGATCTCTGAGGTGGGCCTGGCTTTGCTGTTCTATTTCCTGCTGCCTGCTCCTTGTTTGCCTGGAGTCCTGAGCCTGAGGTGGGCCTGGCATTGTGGTTCTGTTTCCTGCTGCCTGCTCCTTGTTTGCCTAGAGACCTGAGCCCTGAGGCAGGCCTGGCATTGCTGTTCCATTTTCTGCTGCCTTCTCCTTGTTTGCCTGGTCCTGAGCCCTGAGGTGGGCCTGGAATTGCTGTTCTGTTTCCTGCTGCCTGCACTTTGTTTGTCTGGACTCCTGAGCCCTGATGTGGGCCTGGCATTGCTGTTCTGTTTCCTATTGCCTTGTCCTTGCTTAACTGGAGTCCTGAGTACTGAGGCAGGCCTGGCATTGTTTTTCTGTTTCCTGCTGCCTGCACTTTGTTTGCCTGGAGTCCTCAGCCCTGAGGTGTGCCTGGCATTGTTGTTCTGCTTCCTGCTGCCTGCTCCTTGTTTGCCCGGAGTCCTGAGCCCTGAGGAGGGCCTGGCATTGTTGTTCTGCTTCCTGCTGCCTGCTCCTTGTTTGCCAGGAGTCCTGAGCCCTGAGGAGAGCCTGGCATTGTTGTTCTGTTTCCTGCTGCCTGCTCCTTCTTTGCCTGGAGTCCTGAGCCGTGAGGTGGGCCTGGCATTGCTGTTCTGTTTCCTGCTGCCTTCTCCTTGTTTGACTGGAGTCCTGAGCCCTGATGTCGGCCTGGCATAGCTGTTCTGTTTCCTGCTGCCTGCACTTTGTTTGCCTGGAGACCTGAGCCCTGAGGTGGGCCTCGCATTGCTGTTCTGTTTCCTGCTGCCTTCTCCTTGTTTGACTGGAGTCCTGAGCCCTGAGGCAGACCTGGCATTGTTGTTCTGTTTCCTGCTTCCTGCACTATGTTGGTTTGGACTCCTGCGCCCTGATGTGGGCCTGGCATAGCTGTTCTGTTCCCTATTGCGAGATCCTTGCTTGACTGGAGTCGTGATCTCTGAGGTGGGCCTGGCATTGCTGTTCTATTTCCTGCTGCCTGCTCCTTGTTTGCCTGGAGTCCTGAGCCTGAGGTGGGCCTGGCATTGTGGTTCTGTTTCCTGCTGCCTGCTCCTTGTTTGCCTGGAGTCCTCAGCCCTGAGGTGGGCCTGGCATTGCTGTTCTGCTTCCTATTGCCTTGTCCTTTCTTAACTGGAGTCCTGAGCACTGAGGCAGGCCTGGCATTGTTTTTCTGTTTCCTGCTGCCTGCACTTTGTTTGCCTGGAGTCCTCAGCCCTGAGGTGGGCCTGGCATTGCTGTTCTGCTTCCTGCTGCCTGGTCATTCTTTTTCTTGAGTCCTGATCCCTGAGGCAGGCCTGGCATTGCAGTTCTCTTTCCTGCTGCCTGCTCCTTCTTTGCCTGTAGTCCTGATCCCTGAGGTGGGCCTGGCATTGCTATTCTGTTTCCTGCTGCCTGTTCCTTGTTTGCCTGGAGTCCTGAGCCCGGAGGTGGGCCTGGGTTTGCAGTTCTGTTTCCTGCTGCCTGCTCCGTTTTTGCCTGGAGTCCGGAGCCCTGAGACGGGCCTGGCATTGCAGTTCTGTTTCCTGCTGCCTGCTCCTTCTTTGCCTGTAGTCCTGATCCCTGAGGTGGGCCTGGCATTGCTGTTCTGCTTCGTGCTACCAGGTCATTCTTTACCTGGAGTCCAGAGCCCTGAGACGGGCCTGGCATTGTTATTCCGTTTCCTGCTGCCTGCTCTTAGTTTGTCTGGAGTCCCGACCACACAGGAGGGCCTGGCATTGGTTCCTGATTCCTGCTCCTTTTTTACATAGGGTCCTTAGCCCAGAGGCAGGCCTGGCATTGCTGTTGTTTCATGCTGCCTACAGTTTGTTTTTCTGGAGTCCTGAGCCCTGAGGTGAGCCTGGTATTGCTGTTCTGTTTCCTGCTGCCTGCTCCTTGTTTGCTGGAGTCACGAGCCCTGAGGTGCGCCAGCCATTGCTGTTCTGTTTCCTGCTTCCTGCTTCCTGCTCCTTCTTTGCCTGTAGTCCTGATCCCTGAGGTGGGCCTGGCATTGTTGTTCTGCTTCCTGCTGCCTGCTCCTTGTTTGCCTGGAGTCCTGAGCCCTGAGGAGGGCCTGGCATTGTTGTTCTGTTTCCTGCTGCCTGCTCCTTCTTTGCCTGGAGTCCTGAGCCGTGAGGTGGGCCTGGCATTGCTGTTCTGTTTCCTGTGCCTCCTCTTTGTTTGCCTGGAGTCCTGAGCCCTGAGCCCTGAGGTGTGCCTGGCATTGTTGTTCTGCTTCCTGCTGCCTGCTCCTTGTTTGCCCGGAGTCCTGAGCCCTGAGGAGGGCCTGGCATTGTTGTTCTGCTTCCTGCTGCCTGCTCCTTGTTTGCCAGGAGTCCTGAGCCCTGAGGAGAGCCTGGCATTGTTGTTCTGTTTCCTGCTGCCTGCTCCTTCTTTGCCTGGAGTCCTGAGCCGTGAGGTGGGCCTGGCATTGCTGTTCTGTTTCCTGTGCCTCCTCTTTGTTTGCCTGGAGTCCTGAGCCCTGAGGTGGGCCTGGGATTGCTGTTCCATTTCCTGCTCCCTGCTCCTTGTTTGCCTGTTCCTGATCCCTGAGGTGGGCCTGGCATTGCGGTTCTGTTTCCTGCTGCCTTCTCCTTGTTTGACTGGAGTCCTGAGCCCTGATGTCGGCCTGGCATAGCTGTTCTGTTTCCTGCTGCCTGCACTTTGTTTGCCTGGAGACCTGAGCCCTGAGGTGGACCTCGCATTGCTGTTCTGTTTCCTGCTGCCTTCTCCTTGTTTGACTGGAGTCCTGAGCCCTGAGGCAGACCTGGCATTGTTGTTCTGTTTCCTGCTTCCTGCACTATGTTGGTTTGGACTCCTGCGCCCTGATGTGGGCCTGGCATAGCTGTTCTGTTCCCTATTGCCAGATCCTTGCTTGACTGGAGTCGTGATCTCTGAGGTGGGCCTGGCTTTGCTGTTCTATTTCCTGCTGCCTGCTCCTTGTTTGCCTGGAGTCCTGAGCCTGAGGTGGGCCTGGCATTGTGGTTCTGTTTCCTGCTGCCTGCTCCTTGTTTGCCTAGAGTCCTGAACCCTGAGGCAGGCCTGGCATTGTTTTTCTGTTTCCTTCCGCCTGCACTTTGTTTGCCTGGAGTCCTCAGCACTGAGGTGTGCCTGGCATTGCTATTCTGCTTCCTGCTGCCTGGTCATTCTTTGTCTGGAGACCTGAGCCCTGAGGCAGGCCTGGCATTGCTGTTCCATTTTCTGCTGCCTTCTCCTTGTTTGACTGGTCCTGAGCCCTGAGGTGGGCCTGGAATTGCTGTTCTGTTTCCTGCTGACTGCACTTTGTTTGTCTGGACTCCTGAGCCCTGATGTGGGCCTGGCATTGCTGTTCTGTTTCCTATTGCCTTGTCCTTGCTTAACTGGAGTCCTGAGCACTGAGGCAGGCCTGGCATTGTTTTTCTGTTTCCTGCTGCCTGCACTTTGTTTGCCTGGAGTCCTCAGCCCTGAGGTGTGCCTGGCATTGTTGTTCTGCTTCCTGCTGCCTGCTCCTTGTTTGCCCGGAGTCCTGAGCCCTGAGGAGGGCCTGGCATTGTTGTTCTGCTTCCTGCTGCCTGCTCCTTGTTTGCCAGGAGTCCTGAGCCCTGAGGAGAGCCTGGCATTGTTGTTCTGTTTCCTGCTGCCTGCTCCTTCTTTGCCTGGAGTCCTGAGCCGTGAGGTGGGCCTGGCATAGCTGTTCTGTTTCCTGCTGCCTGCACTTTGTTTGCCTGGAGACCTGAGCCCTGAGGTGGGCCTCGCATTGCTGTTCTGTTTCCTGCTGCCTTCTCCTTGTTTGACTGGAGTCCTGAGCCCTGAGGCAGACCTGGCATTGTTGTTCTGTTTCCTGCTTCCTGCACTATGTTGGTTTGGACTCCTGCGCCCTGATGTGGGCCTGGCATAGCTGTTCTGTTCCCTATTGCGAGATCCTTGCTTGACTGGAGTCGTGATCTCTGAGGTGGGCCTGGCATTGCTGTTCTATTTCCTGCTGCCTGCTCCTTGTTTGCCTGGAGTCCTGAGCCTGAGGTGGGCCTGGCATTGTGGTTCTGTTTCCTGCTGCCTGCTCCTTGTTTGCCTAGAGTCCTGAACACTCAGGCAGGCCTGGCATTGTTTTTCTGTTTCCTATTGCCTTGTCCTTGCTTAACTGGAGTCCTGAGCACTGAGGCAGGCCTGGCATTGTTTTCCTGTTTCCTGCTGCCTGCACTTTGTTTGCCTGGAGTCCTCAGCCCTGAGGTGGGCCTGGCATTGCTGTTCTGCTTCCTGCTGCCTGGTCATTCTTTGTCTTGAGTCCTGAGCCCTGAGGCAGGCCTGGCATTGAAGTTCTCTTTCCTGCTGCCTGCTCCTTCTTTGCCTGTAGTCCTGATCCCTGAGGTGGGCCTGGCATTGCTATTCTGTTTCCTGCTGCCTGTTCCTTGTTTGCCTGGAGTCCTCAGCCCTGAGGTGGGCCTGGCATTGCTGTTCTGCTTCCTGCTGCCTGGTCATTCTTTTTCTTGAGTCCTGAGCCCTGAGGCAGGCCTGGCATTGCAGTTCTCTTTCCTGCTGCCTGCTCCTTCTTTGCCTGTAGTCCTGATCCCTGAGGTGGGCCTGGCATTGCTATTCTGCTTCCTGCTGCCTGGTCATTCTTTGTCTGGAGTCCTGAGCCCTGAGGCAGGCCTGGCATTGCTGTTCCATTTTCTGCTGCCTTATCCTTGTTTGCCTGGTCCTGAGCCCTGAGGTGGGCCTGGAATTGCTGTTCCGTTTCCTGCTGCCTGCACTTTGTTTGTCTGGACTCCTGAGCCCTGATATGGGCCTGGCATTGCTGTTCTGTTTCCTATTGCCTTGTCCTTGCTTAACTGGAGTCCTGAGCACTGAGGCAGGCCTGGCATTGTTTTTCTGTTTCCTGCTGCCTGCACTTTGTTTGCCTGGAGTCCTCAGCCCTGAGGTGTGCCTGGCATTGTTGTTCTGCTTCCTGCTGCCTGCTCCTTGTTTGCCCGGAGTCCTGAGCCCTGAGGAGGGCCTGGCATTGTTGTTCTGCTTCCTGCTGCCTGCTCCTTGTTTGCCAGGAGTCCTGAGCCCTGAGGAGAGCCTGGCATTGTTGTTCTGTTTCCTGCTGCCTGCTCCTTCTTTGCCTGGAGTCCTGAGCCCTGATGTCGGCCTGGCATAGCTGTTCTGTTTCCTGCTGCCTCCACTTTGTTTGCCTGGAGACCTGAGCCCTGAGGTGGGCCTCGCATTGCTGTTCTGTTTCCTGCTGCCTTCTCCTTGTTTGACTGGAGTCCTGAGCCCTGAGGCAGACCTGGCATTGTTGTTCTGTTTCCTGCTTCCTGCACTATGTTGGTTTGGACTCCTGCGCCCTGATGTGGGCCTGGCATAGCTGTTCTGTTCCCTATTGCGAGATCCTTGCTTGACTGGAGTCGTGATCTCTGAGGTGGGCCTGGCATTGCTGTTCTATTTCCTGCTGCCTGCTCCTTGTTTGCCTGGAGTCCTGAGCCTGAGGTGGGCCTGGCATTGTGGTTCTGTTTCCTGCTGCCTGCTCCTTGTTTGCCTGGAGTCCTCAGCCCTGAGGTGGGCCTGGCATTGCTGTTCTGCTTCCTATTGCCTTGTCCTTTCTTAACTGGAGTCCTGAGCACTGAGGCAGGCCTGGCATTGTTTTTCTGTTTCCTGCTGCCTGCACTTTGTTTGCCTGGAGTCCTCAGCCCTGAGGTGGGCCTGGCATTGCTGTTCTGCTTCCTGCTGCCTGGTCATTCTTTTTCTTGAGTCCTGATCCCTGAGGCAGGCCTGGCATTGCAGTTCTCTTTCCTGCTGCCTGCTCCTTCTTTGCCTGTAGTCCTGATCCCTGAGGTGGGCCTGGCATTGCTATTCTGTTTCCTGCTGCCTGTTCCTTGTTTGCCTGGAGTCCTGAGCCCGGAGGTGGGCCTGGGTTTGCAGTTCTGTTTCCTGCTGCCTGCTCCTTTTTTGCCTGGAGTCCGGAGCCCTGAGACGGGCCTGGCATTGCAGTTCTGTTTCCTGCTGCCTGCTCCTTCTTTGCCTGTAGTCCTGATCCCTGAGGTGGGCCTGGCATTGCTGTTCTGCTTCGTGCTACCAGGTCATTCTTTACCTGGAGTCCAGAGCCCTGAGACGGGCCTGGCATTGTTATTCCGTTTCCTGCTGCCTGCTCTTAGTTTGTCTGGAGTCCCGACCACACAGGAGGGCCTGGCATTGGTTCCTGATTCCTGCTGCTTTTTTACATAGGGTCCTTAGCCCAGAGGCAGGCCTGGCATTGCTGTTGTTTCATGCTGCCTACAGTTTGTTTTTCTGGAGTCCTGAGCCCTGAGGTGAGCCTGGTATTGCTGTTCTGTTTCCTGCTGCCTGCTCCTTGTTTGCTGGAGTCACGAGCCCTGAGGTGCGCCAGCCATTGCTGTTCTGTTTCCTGCTTCCTGCTTCCTGCTCCTTCTTTGCCTGTAGTCCTGATCCCTGAGGTGGGCCTGGCATTGTTGTTCTGCTTCCTGCTGCCTGCTCCTTGTTTGCCTGGAGTCCTGAGCCCTGAGGAGGGCCTGGCATTGTTGTTCTGTTTCCTGCTGCCTGCTCCTTCTTTGCCTGGAGTCCTGAGCCGTGAGGTGGGCCTGGCATTGCTGTTCTGTTTCCTGTGCCTCCTCTTTGTTTGCCTGGAGTCCTGAGCCCTGAGCCCTGAGGTGTGCCTGGCATTGTTGTTCTGCTTCCTGCTGCCTGCTCCTTGTTTGCCCGGAGTCCTGAGCCCTGAGGAGGGCCTGGCATTGTTGTTCTGCTTCCTGCTGCCTGCTCCTTGTTTGCCAGGAGTCCTGAGCCCTGAGGAGAGCCTGGCATTGTTGTTCTGTTTCCTGCTGCCTGCTCCTTCTTTGCCTGGAGTCCTGAGCCGTGAGGTGGGCCTGGCATTGCTGTTCTGTTTCCTGTGCCTCCTCTTTGTTTGCCTGGAGTCCTGAGCCCTGAGGTGGGCCTGGGATTGCTGTTCCATTTCCTGCTCCCTGCTCCTTGTTTGCCTGTTCCTGATCCCTGAGGTGGGCCTGGCATTGCGGTTCTGTTTCCTGCTGCCTTCTCCTTGTTTGACTGGAGTCCTGAGCCCTGATGTCGGCCTGGCATAGCTGTTCTGTTTCCTGCTGCCTGCACTTTGTTTGCCTGGAGACCTGAGCCCTGAGGTGGACCTCGCATTGCTGTTCTGTTTCCTGCTGCCTTCTCCTTGTTTGACTGGAGTCCTGAGCCCTGAGGCAGACCTGGCATTGTTGTTCTGTTTCCTGCTTCCTGCACTATGTTGGTTTGGACTCCTGCGCCCTGATGTGGGCCTGGCATAGCTGTTCTGTTCCCTATTGCGAGATCCTTGCTTTACTAGAGTCGTGATCTCTGAGGTGGGCCTGGCTTTGCTGTTCTATTTCCTGCTGCCTGCTCCTTGTTTGCCTGGAGTCCTGAGCCTGAGGTGGGCCTGGCATTGTGGTTCTGTTTCCTGCTGCCTGCTCCTTGTTTGCCTAGAGTCCTGAACCCTGAGGCAGGCCTGGCATTGTTTTTCTGTTTCCTTCCGCCTGCACTTTGTTTGCCTGGAGTCCTCAGCACTGAGGTGTGCCTGGCATTGCTATTCTGCTTCCTGCTGCCTGGTCATTCTTTGTCTGGAGACCTGAGCCCTGAGGCAGGCCTGGCATTGCTGTTCCATTTTCTGCTGCCTTCTCCTTGTTTGCCTGGTCCTGAGCCCTGAGGTGGGCCTGGAATTGCTGTTCTGTTTCCAGCTGCCTGCACTTTGTTTGTCTGGACTCCTGAGCCCTGATGTGGGCCTGGCATTGCTGTTCCTTTTCCTATTGCCTTGTCCTTGCTTAACTGGAGTCCTGAGCACTGAGGCAGGCCTGGCATTGTTTTTCTGTTTCCTGCTGCCTGCACTTTGTTTGCCTGGAGTCCTCAGCCCTGAGGTGTGCCTGGCATTGTTGTTCTGCTTCCTGCTGCCTGCTCCTTGTTTGCCCGGAGTCCTGAGCCCTGAGGAGGGCCTGGCATTGTTGTTCTGCTTCCTGCTGCCTGCTCCTTGTTTGCCAGGAGTCCTGAGCCCTGAGGAGAGCCTGGCATTGTTGTTCTGTTTCCTGCTGCCTGCTCCTTCTTTGCCTGGAGTCCTGAGCCGTGAGGTGGGCCTGGCATTGCTGTTCTGTTTCCTGCTGCCTTCTCCTTGTTTGACTGGAGTCCTGAGCCCTGATGTCGGCCTGGCATAGCTGTTCTGTTTCCTGCTGCCTGCACATTGTTTGCCTGGAGACCTGAGCCCTGAGGTGGGCCTCGCATTGCTGTTCTGTTTCCTGCTGCCTTCTCCTTGTTTGACTGGAGTCCTGAGCCCTGAGGCAGACCTGGAATTGTTGTTCTGTTTCCTGCTTCCTGCACTATGTTGGTTTGGACTCCTGCGCCCTGATGTGGGCCTGGCATAGCTGTTCTGTTCCCTATTGCGAGATCCTTGCTTGACTGGAGTCGTGATCTCTGAGGTGGGCCTGGCATTGCTGTTCTATTTCCTGCTGCCTGCTCCTTGTTTGCCTGGAGTCCTGAGCCTGAGGTGGGCCTGGCATTGTGGTTCTGTTTCCTGCTGCCTGCTCCTTGTTTGCCTAGAGTCCTGAACACTGAGGCAGGCCTGGCATTGTTTTTCTGTTTCCTATTGCCTTGTCCTTGCTTAACTGGAGTCCTGAGCACTGAGGCAGGCCTGGCATTGTTTTCCTGTTTCCTGCTGCCTGCACTTTGTTTGCCTGGAGTCCTCAGCCCTGAGGTGGGCCTGGCATTGCTGTTCTGCTTCCTGCTGCCTGGTCATTCTTTGTCTTGAGTCCTGAGCCCTGAGGCAGGCCTGGCATTGCAGTTCTCTTTCCTGCTGCCTGCTCCTTCTTTGCCTGTAGTCCTGATCCCTGAGGTGGGCCTGGCATTGCTATTCTGTTTCCTGCTGCCTGTTCCTTGTTTGCCTGGAGTCCTCAGCCCTGAGGTGGGCCTGGCATTGCTGTTCTGCTTCCTGCTGCCTGGTCATTCTTTTTCTTGAGTCCTGAGCCCTGAGGCAGGCCTGGCATTGCAGTTCTCTTTCCTGCTGCCTGCTCCTTCTTTGCCTGTAGTCCTGATCCCTGAGGTGGGCCTGGCATTGCTATTCTGCTTCCTGCTGCCTGGTCATTCTTTGTCTGGAGTCCTGAGCCCTGAGGCAGGCCTGGCATTGCTGTTCCATTTTCTGCTGCCTTATCCTTGTTTGCCTGGTCCTGAGCCCTGAGGTGGGCCTGGAATTGCTGTTCCGTTTCCTGCTGCCTGCACTTTGTTTGTCTGGACTCCTGAGCCCTGATGTGGGCCTGGCATTGCTGTTCTGTTTCCTATTGCCTTGTCCTTGCTTAACTGGAGTCCTGAGCACTGAGGCAGGCCTGGCATTGTTTTTCTGTTTCCTGCTGCCTGCACTTTGTTTGCCTGGAGTCCTCAGCCCTGAGGTGTGCCTGGCATTGTTGTTCTGCTTCCTGCTGCCTGCTCCTTGTTTGCCCGGAGTCCTGAGCCCTGAGGAGGGCCTGGCATTGTTGTTCTGCTTCCTGCTGCCTGCTCCTTGTTTGCCAGGAGTCCTGAGCCCTGAGGAGAGCCTGGCATTGTTGTTCTGTTTCCTGCTGCCTGCTCCTTCTTTGCCTGGAGTCCTGAGCCGTGAGGTGGGCCTGGCATTGCTGTTCTGTTTCCTGTGCCTCCTCTTTGTTTGCCTGGAGTCCTGAGCCCTGAGGTGGGCCTGGGATTGCTGTTCCATTTCCTGCTCCCTGCTCCTTGTTTGCCTGTTCCTGATCCCTGAGGTGGGCCTGGCATTGCGGTTCTGTTTCCTGCTGCCTTCTCCTTGTTTGACTGGAGTCCTGAGCCCTGATGTCGGCCTGGCATAGCTGTTCTGTTTCCTGCTGCCTCCACTTTGTTTGCCTGGAGACCTGAGCCCTGAGGTGGGCCTCGCATTGCTGTTCTGTTTCCTGCTGCCTTCTCCTTGTTTGACTGGAGTCCTGAGCCCTGAGGCAGACCTGGCATTGTTGTTCTGTTTCCTGCTTCCTGCACTATGTTGGTTTGGAC
Source organism: Narcine bancroftii (assembly GCF_036971445.1). Classification (NCBI taxonomy): domain Eukaryota; kingdom Metazoa; phylum Chordata; class Chondrichthyes; order Torpediniformes; family Narcinidae; genus Narcine; species Narcine bancroftii. Next base: position 196,571,063 of record NC_091473.1, read on the forward strand.
TCCTGCGCCCTGATGTGGGCCTGGCATAGCTGTTCTGTTCCCTATTGCGAGATCCTTGCTTGACTGGAGTCGTGATCTCTGAGGTGGGCCTGGCATTGCTGTTCTATTTCCTGCTGCCTGCTCCTTGTTTGCCTGGAGTCCTGAGCCTGAGGTGGGCCTGGCATTGTGGTTCTGTTTCCTGCTGCCTGCTCCTTGTTTGCCTGGAGTCCTCAGCCCTGAGGTGGGCCTGGCATTGCTGTTCTGCTTCCTATTGCCTTGTCCTTTCTTAACTGGAGTCCTGAGCACTGAGGCAGGCCTGGCATTGTTTTTCTGTTTCCTGCTGCCTGCACTTTGTTTGCCTGGAGTCCTCAGCCCTGAGGTGGGCCTGGCATTGCTGTTCTGCTTCCTGCTGCCTGGTCATTCTTTTTCTTGAGTCCTGATCCCTGAGGCAGGCCTGGCATTGCAGTTCTCTTTCCTGCTGCCTGCTCCTTCTTTGCCTGTAGTCCTGATCCCTGAGGTGGGCCTGGCATTGCTATTCTGTTTCCTGCTGCCTGTTCCTTGTTTGCCTGGAGTCCTGAGCCCGGAGGTGGGCCTGGGTTTGCAGTTCTGTTTCCTGCTGCCTGCTCCTTTTTTGCCTGGAGTCCGGAGCCCTGAGACGGGCCTGGCATTGCAGTTCTGTTTCCTGCTGCCTGCTCCTTCTTTGCCTGTAGTCCTGATCCCTGAGGTGGGCCTGGCATTGCTGTTCTGCTTCGTGCTACCAGGTCATTCTTTACCTGGAGTCCAGAGCCCTGAGACGGGCCTGGCATTGTTATTCCGTTTCCTGCTGCCTGCTCTTAGTTTGTCTGGAGTCCCGACCACACAGGAGGGCCTGGCATTGGTTCCTGATTCCTGCTGCTTTTTTACATAGGGTCCTTAGCCCAGAGGCAGGCCTGGCATTGCTGTTGTTTCATGCTGCCTACAGTTTGTTTTTCTGGAGTCCTGAGCCCTGAGGTGAGCCTGGTATTGCTGTTCTGTTTCCTGCTGCCTGCTCCTTGTTTGCTGGAGTCACGAGCCCTGAGGTGCGCCAGCCATTGCTGTTCTGTTTCCTGCTTCCTGCTTCCTGCTCCTTCTTTGCCTGGAGTCCTGAGCCCTGAGGAGGGCCTGGCATTGTTGTTCTGTTTCCTGCTGCCTGCTCCTTCTTTGCCTGGAGTCCTGAGCCGTGAGGTGGGCCTGGCATTGCTGTTCTGTTTCCTGTGCCTCCTCTTTGTTTGCCTGGAGTCCTGAGCCCTGAGGTGTGCCTGGCATTGTTGTTCTGCTTCCTGCTGCCTGCTCCTTGTTTGCCCGGAGTCCTGAGCCCTGAGGAGGGCCTGGCATTGTTGTTCTGCTTCCTGCTGCCTGCTCCTTGTTTGCCAGGAGTCCTGAGCCCTGAGGAGAGCCTGGCATTGTTGTTCTGTTTCCTGCTGCCTGCTCCTTCTTTGCCTGGAGTCCTGAGCCGTGAGGTGGGCCTGGCATTGCTGTTCTGTTTCCTGTGCCTCCTCTTTGTTTGCCTGGAGTCCTGAGCCCTGAGGTGGGCCTGGGATTGCTGTTCCATTTCCTGCTCCCTGCTCCTTGTTTGCCTGTTCCTGATCCCTGAGGTGGGCCTGGCATTGCGGTTCTGTTTCCTGCTGCCTTCTCCTTGTTTGACTGGAGTCCTGAGCCCTGATGTCGGCCTGGCATAGCTGTTCTGTTTCCTGCTGCCTGCACTTTGTTTGCCTGGAGACCTGAGCCCTGAGGTGGACCTCGCATTGCTGTTCTGTTTCCTGCTGCCTTCTCCTTGTTTGACTGGAGTCCTGAGCCCTGAGGCAGACCTGGCATTGTTGTTCTGTTTCCTGCTTCCTGCACTATGTTGGTTTGGACTCCTGCGCCCTGATGTGGGCCTGGCATAGCTGTTCTGTTCCCTATTGCGAGATCCTTGCTTGACTGGAGTCGTGATCTCTGAGGTGGGCCTGGCTTTGCTGTTCTATTTCCTGCTGCCTGCTCCTTGTTTGCCTGGAGTCCTGAGCCTGAGGTGGGCCTGGCATTGTGGTTCTGTTTCCTGCTGCCTGCTCCTTGTTTGCCTAGAGTCCTGAACCCTGAGGCAGGCCTGGCATTGTTTTTCTGTTTCCTTCCGCCTGCACTTTGTTTGCCTGGAGTCCTCAGCACTGAGGTGTGCCTGGCATTGCTATTCTGCTTCCTGCTGCCTGGTCATTCTTTGTCTGGAGACCTGAGCCCTGAGGCAGGCCTGGCATTGCTGTTCCATTTTCTGCTGCCTTCTCCTTGTTTGCCTGGTCCTGAGCCCTGAGGTGGGCCTGGAATTGCTGTTCTGTTTCCAGCTGACTGCACTTTGTTTGTCTGGACTCCTGAGCCCTGATGTGGGCCTGGCATTGCTGTTCTGTTTCCTATTGCCTTGTCCTTGCTTAACTGGAGTCCTGATCACTGAGGCAGGCCTGGCATTGTTTTTCTGTTTCCTGCTGCCTGCACTTTGTTTGCCTGGAGTCCTCAGCCCTGAGGTGTGCCTGGCATTGTTGTTCTGCTTCCTGCTGCCTGCTCCTTGTTTGCCTAGAGTCCTGAACACTGAGGCAGGCCTGGCATTGTTTTTCTGTTTCCTATTGCCTTGTCCTTGCTTAACTGGAGTCCTGAGCACTGAGGCAGGCCTGGCATTGTTTTCCTGTTTCCTGCTGCCTGCACTTTGTTTGCCTGGAGTCCTCAGCCCTGAGGTGGGCCTGGCATTGCTGTTCTGCTTCCTGCTGCCTGGTCATTCTTTGTCTTGAGTCCTGAGCCCTGAGGCAGGCCTGGCATTGCAGTTCTCTTTCCTGCTGCCTGCTCCTTCTTTGCCTGTAGTCCTGATCCCTGAGGTGGGCCTGGCATTGCTATTCTGTTTCCTGCTGCCTGTTCCTTGTTTGCCTGGAGTCCTCAGCCCTGAGGTGGGCCTGGCATTGCTGTTCTGCTTCCTGCTGCCTGGTCATTCTTTTTCTTGAGTCCTGAGCCCTGAGGCAGGCCTGGCATTGCAGTTCTCTTTCCTGCTGCCTGCTCCTTCTTTGCCTGTAGTCCTGATCCCTGAGGTGGGCCTGGCATTGCTATTCTGCTTCCTGCTGCCTGGTCATTCTTTGTCTGGAGTCCTGAGCCCTGAGGCAGGCCTGGCATTGCTGTTCCATTTTCTGCTGCCTTATCCTTGTTTGCCTGGTCCTGAGCCCTGAGGTGGGCCTGGAATTGCTGTTCCGTTTCCTGCTGCCTGCACTTTGTTTGTCTGGACTCCTGAGCCCTGATGTGGGCCTGGCATTGCTGTTCTGTTTCCTATTGCCTTGTCCTTGCTTAACTGGAGTCCTGAGCACTGAGGCAGGCCTGGCATTGTTTTTCTGTTTCCAGCTGCCTGCACTTTGTTTGCCTGGAGTCCTCAGCCCTGAGGTGTGCCTGGCATTGTTGTTCTGCTTCCTGCTGCCTGCTCCTTGTTTGCCCGGAGTCCTGAGCCCTGAGGAGGGCCTGGCATTGTTGTTCTGCTTCCTGCTGCCTGCTCCTTGTTTGCCAGGAGTCCTGAGCCCTGAGGAGAGCCTGGCATTGTTGTTCTGTTTCCTGCTGCCTGCTCCTTCTTTGCCTGGAGTCCTGAGCCGTGAGGTGGGCCTGGCATTGCTGTTCTGTTTCCTGTGCCTCCTCTTTGTTTGCCTGGAGTCCTGAGCCCTGAGGTGGGCCTGGGATTGCTGTTCCATTTCCTGCTCCCTGCTCCTTGTTTGCCTGTTCCTGATCCCTGAGGTGGGCCTGGCATTGCGGTTCTGTTTCCTGCTGCCTTCTCCTTGTTTGACTGGAGTCCTGAGCCCTGATGTCGGCCTGGCATAGCTGTTCTGTTTCCTGCTGCCTCCACTTTGTTTGCCTGGAGACCTGAGCCCTGAGGTGGGCCTCGCATTGCTGTTCTGTTTCCTGCTGCCTTCTCCTTGTTTGACTGGAGTCCTGAGCCCTGAGGCAGACCTGGCATTGTTGTTCTGTTTCCTGCTTCCTGCACTATGTTGGTTTGGACTCCTGCGCCCTGATGTGGGCCTGGCATAGCTGTTCTGTTCCCTATTGCGAGATCCTTGCTTGACTGGAGTCGTGATCTCTGAGGTGGGCCTGGCATTGCTGTTCTATTTCCTGCTGCCTGCTCCTTGTTTGCCTGGAGTCCTGAGCCTGAGGTGGGCCTGGCATTGTGGTTCTGTTTCCTGCTGCCTGCTCCTTGTTTGCCTGGAGTCCTCAGCCCTGAGGTGGGCCTGGCATTGCTGTTCTGCTTCCTATTGCCTTGTCCTTTCTTAACTGGAGTCCTGAGCACTGAGGCAGGCCTGGCATTGTTTTTCTGTTTCCTGCTGCCTGCACTTTGTTTGCCTGGAGTCCTCAGCCCTGAGGTGGGCCTGGCATTGCTGTTCTGCTTCCTGCTGCCTGGTCATTCTTTTTCTTGAGTCCTGATCCCTGAGGCAGGCCTGGCATTGCAGTTCTCTTTCCTGCTGCCTGCTCCTTCTTTGCCTGTAGTCCTGATCCCTGAGGTGGGCCTGGCATTGCTATTCTGTTTCCTGCTGCCTGTTCCTTGTTTGCCTGGAGTCCTGAGCCCGGAGGTGGGCCTGGGTTTGCAGTTCTGTTTCCTGCTGCCTGCTCCTTTTTTGCCTGGAGTCCGGAGCCCTGAGACGGGCCTGGCATTGCAGTTCTGTTTCCTGCTGCCTGCTCCTTCTTTGCCTGTAGTCCTGATCCCTGAGGTGGGCCTGGCATTGCTGTTCTGCTTCGTGCTACCAGGTCATTCTTTACCTGGAGTCCAGAGCCCTGAGACGGGCCTGGCATTGTTATTCCGTTTCCTGCTGCCTGCTCTTAGTTTGTCTGGAGTCCCGACCACACAGGAGGGCCTGGCATTGGTTCCTGATTCCTGCTGCTTTTTTACATAGGGTCCTTAGCCCAGAGGCAGGCCTGGCATTGCTGTTGTTTCATGCTGCCTACAGTTTGTTTTTCTGGAGTCCTGAGCCCTGAGGTGAGCCTGGTATTGCTGTTCTGTTTCCTGCTGCCTGCTCCTTGTTTGCTGGAGTCACGAGCCCTGAGGTGCGCCAGCCATTGCTGTTCTGTTTCCTGCTTCCTGCTTCCTGCTCCTTCTTTGCCTGTAGTCCTGATCCCTGAGGTGGGCCTGGCATTGTTGTTCTGCTTCCTGCTGCCTGCTCCTTGTTTGCCTGGAGTCCTGAGCCCTGAGGAGGGCCTGGCATTGTTGTTCTGCTTCCTGCTGCCTGCTCCTTGTTTGCCAGGAGTCCTGAGCCGTGAGGTGGGCCTGGCATTGTTGTTCTGTTTCCTGCTGCCTGCTCCTTCTTTGCCTGGAGTCCTGAGCCGTGAGGTGGGCCTGGCATTGCTGTTCTGTTTCCTGTGCCTCCTCTTTGTTTGCCTGGAGTCCTGAGCCCTGAGGTGGGCCTGGGATTGCTGTTCCATTTCCTGCTCCCTGCTCCTTGTTTGCCTGTTCCTGATCCCTGAGGTGGGCCTGGCATTGCGGTTCTGTTTCCTGCTGCCTTCTCCTTGTTTGACTGGAGTCCTGAGCCCTGATGTCGGCCTGGCATAGCTGTTCTGTTTCCTGCTGCCTCCACTTTGTTTGCCTGGAGACCTGAGCCCTGAGGTGGGCCTCGCATTGCTGTTCTGTTTCCTGCTGCCTTCTCCTTGTTTGACTGGAGTCCTGAGCCCTGAGGCAGACCTGGCATTGTTGTTCTGTTTCCTGCTTCCTGCACTATGTTGGTTTGGACTCCTGCGCCCTGATGTGGGCCTGGCATAGCTGTTCTGTTCCCTATTGCGAGATCCTTGCTTGACTGGAGTCGTGATCTCTGAGGTGGGCCTGGCATTGCTGTTCTATTTCCTGCTGCCTGCTCCTTGTTTGCCTGGAGTCCTGAGCCTGAGGTGGGCCTGGCATTGTGGTTCTGTTTCCTGCTGCCTGCTCCTTGTTTGCCTGGAGTCCTCAGCCCTGAGGTGGGCCTGGCATTGCTGTTCTGCTTCCTATTGCCTTGTCCTTTCTTAACTGGAGTCCTGAGCACTGAGGCAGGCCTGGCATTGTTTTTCTGTTTCCTGCTGCCTGCACTTTGTTTGCCTGGAGTCCTCAGCCCTGAGGTGGGCCTGGCATTGCTGTTCTGCTTCCTGCTGCCTGGTCATTCTTTTTCTTGAGTCCTGATCCCTGAGGCAGGCCTGGCATTGCAGTTCTCTTTCCTGCTGCCTGCTCCTTCTTTGCCTGTAGTCCTGATCCCTGAGGTGGGCCTGGCATTGCTATTCTGTTTCCTGCTGCCTGTTCCTTGTTTGCCTGGAGTCCTGAGCCCGGAGGTGGGCCTGGGTTTGCAGTTCTGTTTCCTGCTGCCTGCTCCTTTTTTGCCTGGAGTCCGGAGCCCTGAGACGGGCCTGGCATTGCAGTTCTGTTTCCTGCTGCCTGCTCCTTCTTTGCCTGTAGTCCTGATCCCTGAGGTGGGCCTGGCATTGCTGTTCTGCTTCGTGCTACCAGGTCATTCTTTACCTGGAGTCCAGAGCCCTGAGACGGGCCTGGCATTGTTATTCCGTTTCCTGCTGCCTGCTCTTAGTTTGTCTGGAGTCCCGACCACACAGGAGGGCCTGGCATTGGTTCCTGATTCCTGCTGCTTTTTTACATAGGGTCCTTAGCCCAGAGGCAGGCCTGGCATTGCTGTTGTTTCATGCTGCCTACAGTTTGTTTTTCTGGAGTCCTGAGCCCTGAGGTGAGCCTGGTATTGCTGTTCTGTTTCCTGCTGCCTGCTCCTTGTTTGCTGGAGTCACGAGCCCTGAGGTGCGCCAGCCATTGCTGTTCTGTTTCCTGCTTCCTGCTTCCTGCTCCTTCTTTGCCTGTAGTCCTGATCCCTGAGGTGGGCCTGGCATTGTTGTTCTGCTTCCTGCTGCCTGCTCCTTGTTTGCCTGGAGTCCTGAGCCCTGAGGAGGGCCTGGCATTGTTGTTCTGTTTCCTGCTGCCTGCTCCTTCTTTGCCTGGAGTCCTGAGCCGTGAGGTGGGCCTGGCATTGCTGTTCTGTTTCCTGTGCCTCCTCTTTGTTTGCCTGGAGTCCTGAGCCCTGAGGTGTGCCTGGCATTGTTGTTCTGCTTCCTGCTGCCTGCTCCTTGTTTGCCCGGAGTCCTGAGCCCTGAGGAGGGCCTGGCATTGTTGTTCTGCTTCCTGCTGCCTGCTCCTTGTTTGCCAGGAGTCCTGAGCCCTGAGGAGAGCCTGGCATTGTTGTTCTGTTTCCTGCTGCCTGCTCCTTCTTTGCCTGGAGTCCTGAGCCGTGAGGTGGGCCTGGCATTGCTGTTCTGTTTCCTGTGCCTCCTCTTTGTTTGCCTGGAGTCCTGAGCCCTGAGGTGGGCCTGGGATTGCTGTTCCATTTCCTGCTCCCTGCTCCTTGTTTGCCTGTTCCTGATCCCTGAGGTGGGCCTGGCATTGCGGTTCTGTTTCCTGCTGCCTTCTCCTTGTTTGACTGGAGTCCTGAGCCCTGATGTCGGCCTGGCATAGCTGTTCTGTTTCCTGCTGCCTGCACTTTGTTTGCCTGGAGACCTGAGCCCTGAGGTGGACCTCGCATTGCTGTTCTGTTTCCTGCTGCCTTCTCCTTGTTTGACTGGAGTCCTGAGCCCTGAGGCAGACCTGGCATTGTTGTTCTGTTTCCTGCTTCCTGCACTATGTTGGTTTGGACTCCTGCGCCCTGATGTGGGCCTGGCATAGCTGTTCTGTTCCCTATTGCGAGATCCTTGCTTGACTGGAGTCGTGATCTCTGAGGTGGGCCTGGCTTTGCTGTTCTATTTCCTGCTGCCTGCTCCTTGTTTGCCTGGAGTCCTGAGCCTGAGGTGGGCCTGGCATTGTGGTTCTGTTTCCTGCTGCCTGCTCCTTGTTTGCCTAGAGTCCTGAACCCTGAGGCAGGCCTGGCATTGTTTTTCTGTTTCCTTCCGCCTGCACTTTGTTTGCCTGGAGTCCTCAGCACTGAGGTGTGCCTGGCATTGCTATTCTGCTTCCTGCTGCCTGGTCATTCTTTGTCTGGAGACCTGAGCCCTGAGGCAGGCCTGGCATTGCTGTTCCATTTTCATCTGCCTTCTCCTTGTTTGCCTGGTCCTGAGCCCTGAGGTGGGCCTGGAATTGCTGTTCTGTTTCCAGCTGCCTGCACTTTGTTTGTCTGGACTCCTGAGCCCTGATGTGGGCCTGGCATTGCTGTTCTGTTTCCTATTGCCTTGTCCTTGCTTAACTGGAGTCCTGAGCACTGAGGCAGGCCTGGCATTGTTTTTCTGTTTCCTGCTGCCTGCACTTTGTTTGCCTGGAGTCCTCAGCCCTGAGGTGTGCCTGGCATTGTTGTTCTGCTTCCTGCTGCCTGCTCCTTGTTTGCCCGGAGTCCTGAGCCCTGAGGAGGGCCTGGCATTGTTGTTCTGCTTCCTGCTGCCTGCTCCTTGTTTGCCAGGAGTCCTGAGCCCTGAGGAGAGCCTGGCATTGTTGTTCTGTTTCCTGCTGCCTGCTCCTTCTTTGCCTGGAGTCCTGAGCCGTGAGGTGGGCCTGGCATTGCTGTTCTGTTTCCTGCTGCCTTCTCCTTGTTTGACTGGAGTCCTGAGCCCTGATGTCGGCCTGGCATAGCTGTTCTGTTTCCTGCTGCCTGCACTTTGTTTGCCTGGAGACCTGAGCCCTGAGGTGGGCCTCGCATTGCTGTTCTGTTTCCTGCTGCCTTCTCCTTGTTTGACTGGAGTCCTGAGCCCTGAGGCAGACCTGGCATTGTTGTTCTGTTTCCTGCTTCCTGCACTATGTTGGTTTGGACTCCTGCGCCCTGATGTGGGCCTGGCATAGCTGTTCTGTTCCCTATTGCGAGATCCTTGCTTGACTGGAGTCGTGATCTCTGAGGTGGGCCTGGCATTGCTGTTCTATTTCCTGCTGCCTGCTCCTTGTTTGCCTGGAGTCCTGAGCCTGAGGTGCGCCGGGCATTGCTGTTCTGTTTCCTGCTTCCTGCTGCCTGCTCCTTGTTTGCCAGGAGTCCTGAGCCCTGAGGAGAGCCTGGCATTGTTGTTCTGTTTCCTGCTGCCTGCTCCTTCTTTGCCTGGAGTCCTGAGCCGTGAGGTGGGCCTGGCATTGCTGTTCTGTTTCCTGTGCCTCCTCTTTGTTTGCCTGGAGTCCTGAGCCCTGAGGTGGGCCCGGCATTGTTGTTCTGCTTCCTGCTGCCTGCTCCTTGTTTGCCCGGAGTCCTGAGCCCTGAGGAGGGACTGGCATTGTTGTTCTGCTTCCTGCTGCCTGCTCCTTGTTTGCCAGGAGTCCTGAGCCCTAAGGAGAGCCTGGCATTGTTGTTCTGCTTCCTGCTGCCTGCTCCTTGTTTGCCTAGAGTCCTGAGCCCTGAGGAGTGCCTGGCATTGTTGTTCTGTTTCCTGCTGCCTGCTCCTTCTTTGCCTGGAGTCCTGAGCCGTGAGGTGGGCCTGGCATTGCTGTTCTGTTTCCTGTGCCTCCTCTTTGTTTGCCTGGAGTCCTGAGCCCTGAGGTGTGCCTGGGATTGCTGTTCCATTTCCTGCTCCCTGCTCCTTGTTTGCCTGTTCCTGAGCCCTGAGGTGGGCCTGGCATTGCGGTTCTGTTTCCTGCTGCCTTCTCCTTGTTTGACTGGAGACCTGAGCCCTGAGGTCGGCCTGGCATAGCTGTTCCGTTTCCTGTGCCTCCTCTTTGTTTGCCTGGAGTCCTGAGCCCTGAGGTGTGCCTGGCATTGTTGTTCTGCTTCCTGCTGCCTGCTCCTTGTTTGCCCGGAGTCCTGAGCCCTGAGGAGGGCCTGGCATTGTTGTTCTGCTTCCTGCTGCCTGCTCCTTGTTTGCCAGGAGTCCTGAGCCCTGAGGAGAGCCTGGCATTGTTGTTCTGTTTCCTGTTGCCTGCTCCTTCTTTGCCTGGAGTCCTGAGCCGTGAGGTGGGCCTGGCATTGCTGTTCTGTTTCCTGTGCCTCCTCTTTGTTTGCCTGGAGTCCTGAGCCCTGAGGTGGGCCTGGGATTGCTGTTCCATTTCCTGCTCCCTGCTCCTTGTTTGCCTGTTCCTGATCCCTGAGGTGGGCCTGGCATTGCGGTTCTGTTTCCTGCTGCCTTCTCCTTGTTTGACTGGAGTCCTGAGCCCTGATGTCGGCCTGGCATAGCTGTTCTGTTTCCTGCTGCCTGCACTTTGTTTGCCTGGAGACCTGAGCCCTGAGGTGGACCTCGCATTGCTGTTCTGTTTCCTGCTGCCTTCTCCTTGTTTGACTGGAGTCCTGAGCCCTGAGGCAGACCTGGCATTGTTGTTCTGTTTCCTGCTTCCTGCACTATGTTGGTTTGGACTCCTGCGCCCTGATGTGGGCCTGGCATAGCTGTTCTGTTCCCTATTGCGAGATCCTTGCTTGACTGGAGTCGTTATCTCTGAGGTGGGCCTGGCTTTGCTGTTCTATTTCCTGCTGCCTGCTCCTTGTTTGCCTGGAGTCCTGAGCCTGAGGTGGGCCTGGCATTGTGGTTCTGTTTCCTGCTGCCTGCTCCTTGTTTGCCTAGAGTCCTGAACCCTGAGGCAGGCCTGGCATTGTTTTTCTGTTTCCTTCCGCCTGCACTTTGTTTGCCTGGAGTCCTCAGCACTGAGGTGTGCCTGGCATTGCTATTCTGCTTCCTGCTGCCTGGTCATTCTTTGTCTGGAGACCTGAGCCCTGAGGCAGGCCTGGCATTGCTGTTCCATTTTCTGCTGCCTTCTCCTTGTTTGCCTGGTCCTGAGCCCTGAGGTGGGCCTGGAATTGCTGTTCTGTTTCTTGCTGCCTGCACTTTGTTTGTCTGGACTCCTGAGCCCTGATGTGGGCCTGGCATTGCTGTTCTGTTTCCTATTGCCTTGTCCTTGCTTAACTGGAGTCCTGAGCACTGAGGCAGGCCTGGCATTGTTTTTCTGTTTCCTGCTGCCTGCACTTTGTTTGCCTGGAGTCCTCAGCCCTGAGGTGTGCCTGGCATTGTTGTTCTGCTTCCTGCTGCCTGCTCCTTGTTTGCCCGGAGTCCTGAGCCCTGAGGAGGGCCTGGCATTGTTGTTCTGCTTCCTGCTGCCTGCTCCTTGTTTGCCAGGAGTCCTGAGCCCTGAGGAGAGCCTGGCATTGTTGTTCTGTTTCCTGCTGCCTGCTCCTTCTTTGCCTGGAGTCCTGAGCCGTGAGGTGGGCCTGGCATTGTGGTTCTGTTTCCTGCTGCCTGCTCCTTGTGTGCCTAGAGTCCTGAACCCTGAGGCAGGCCTGGCATTGTTTTTCTGTTTCCTATTGCCTTGTCCTTGCTTAACTGGAGTCCTGAGCACTGAGGCAGGCCTTGCATTGTTTTCCTGTTTCCTGCTGCCTGCACTTTGTTTGCCTGGAGTCCTCAGCCCTGAGGTGGGCCTGGCATTGCTGTTCTGCTTCCTGCTGCCTGGTCATTCTTTGTCTTGAGTCCTGAGCCCTGAGCCCTGAGGCAGGCCTGGCATTGCAGTTCTCTTTCCTGCTGCCTGCTCCTTCTTTGCCTGTAGTCCTGATCACTGAGGTGGGCCTGGCATTGTTGTTCTGCTTCCTGCTGCCTGCTCCTTGTTTGCCTAGAGTCCTGAGCCCTGAGGAGTGCCTGGCATTGTTGTTCTGTTTCCTGCTGCCTGCTCCTTCTTTGCCTGGAGTCCTGAGCCGTGAGGTGGGCCTGGCATTGCTGTTCTGTTTCCTGTGCCTCCTTTTTGTTTGCCTGGAGTCCTGAGCCCTGAGGTGTGCCTGGGATTGCTGTTCCATTTCCTGCTCCCTGCTCCTTGTTTGCCTGTTCCTGAGCCCTGAGGTGGGCCTGGCATTGCGGATCTGTTTCCTGCTGCCTTCTCCTTGTTTGCCTGGAGTCCTGAGCCCTGAGGTGTGCCTGGCATTGTTGTTCTGCTTCCTGCTGCCTGCTCCTTGTTTGCCTAGAGTCCTGAGCCCTGAGGAGTGCCTGGCATTGTTGTTCAGTTTCCTGCTGCCTGCTCCTTCTTTGCCTGTAGTCCTGATCCCTGAGGTGGGCCTGGCATTGCTATTCTGTTTCCTGCTGCCTGTTCCTTGTTTGCCTGGAGTCCTGAGCCCGGAGGTGGGCCTGGGTTTGCAGTTCTGTTTCCTGCTGCCTGCTCCTTTTTTGCCTGGAGTCCGGAGCCCTGAGACGGGCCTGGCATTGCAGTTCTGTTTCCTGCTGCCTGCTCCTTCTTTGCCTGTAGTCCTGATCCCTGAGGTGGGCCTGGCATTGCTGTTCTGCTTCGTGCTACCAGGTCATTCTTTACCTGGAGTCCAGAGCCCTGAGACGGGCCTGGCATTGTTATTCCGTTTCCTGCTTCCTGCTCCTTCTTTGCCTGTAGTCCTGATCCCTGAGGTGGGCCTGGCATTGTTGTTCTGCTTCCTGCTGCCTGCTCCTTGTTTGCCTAGAGTCCTGAGCCCTGAGGAGTGCCTGGCATTGTTGTTCTGTTTCCTGCTGCCTGCTCCTTCTTTGCCTGGAGTCCTGAGCCGTGAGGTGGGCCTGGCATTGCTGTTCTGTTTCCTGTGCCTCCTCTTTGTTTGCCTGGAGTCCTGAGCCCTGAGGTGTGCCTGGGATTGCTGTTCCATTTCCTGCTCCCTGCTCCTTGTTTGCCTGTTCCTGAGCCCTGAGGTGGGCCTGGCATTGCGGTTCTGTTTCCTGCTGCCTTCTCCTTGTTTGCCTGGAGTCCTGAGCCCTGAGGTGTGCCTGGCATTGTTGTTCTGCTTCCTGCTGCCTGCTCCTTGTTTGCCCGGAGTCCTGAGCCCTGAGGAGGGCCTGGCATTGTTGTTCTGCTTCCTGCTGCCTGCTCCTTGTTTGCCAGGAGTCCTGAGCCCTGAGGAGAGCCTGGCATTGTTGTTCTGTTTCCTGCTGCCTGCTCCTTCTTTGCCTGGAGTCCTGAGCCGTGAGGTGGGCCTGGCATTGCTGTTCTGTTTCCTGTGCCTCCTCTTTGTTTGCCTGGAGTCCTGAGCCCTGAGGTGGGCCTGGCATTGTTGTTCTGCTTCCTGCTGCCTGCTCCTTGTTTGCCAGGAGTCCTGAGCCCTGAGGAGGGCCTGGCATTGTTGTTCTGCTTCCTGCTGCCTGCTCCTTGTTTGCCAGGAGTCCTGAGCCCTGAGGAGAGCCTGGCATTGTTGTTCTGTTTCCTGCTGCCTGCTCCTTCTTTGCCTGTAGTCCTGATCCCTGAGGTGGGCCTGGCATTGCTATTCTGTTTCCTGCTGCCTGTTCCTTGTTTGCCTGGAGTCCTGAGCCCGGAGGTGGGCCTGGGTTTGCAGTTCTGTTTCCTGCTGCCTGCTCCTTTTTTGCCTGGAGTACGGAGCCCTGAGACGGGCCTGGCATTGCAGTTCTGTTTCCTGCTGCCTGCTCCTTCTTTGCCTGTAGTCCTGATCCCTGAGGTGGGCCTGGCATTGCTGTTCTGCTTCGTGCTACCAGGTCATTCTTTACCTGGAGTCCAGAGCCCTGAGACGGGCCTGGCATTGTTATTCCGTTTCCTGCTTCCTGCTCCTTCTTTGCCTGTAGTCCTGATCACTGAGGTGGGCCTGGCATTGTTGTTCTGCTTCCTGCTGCCTGCTCCTTGTTTGCCTAGAGTCCTGAGCCCTGAGGAGTGCCTGGCATTGTTGTTCTGTTTCCTGCTGCCTGCTCCTTCTTTGCCTGGAGTCCTGAGCCGTGAGGTGGGCCTGGCATTGCTGTTCTGTTTCCTGTGCCTCCTTTTTGTTTGCCTGGAGTCCTGAGCCCTGAGGTGTGCCTGGGATTGCTGTTCCATTTCCTGCTCCCTGCTCCTTGTTTGCCTGTTCCTGAGCCCTGAGGTGGGCCTGGCATTGCGGTTCTGTTTCCTGCTGCCTTCTCCTTGTTTGCCTGGAGTCCTGAGCCCTGAGGTGTGCCTGGCATTGTTGTTCTGCTTCCTGCTGCCTGCTCCTTGTTTGCCTAGAGTCCTGAGCCCTGAGGAGTGCCTGGCATTGTTGTTCAGTTTCCTGCTGCCTGCTCCTTCTTTGCCTGGAGTCCTGAGCCGTGAGGTGGGCCTGGCATTGCTGTTCTGTTTCCTGTGCCTCCTCTTTGTTTGCCTGGAGTCCTGAGCCCTGAGGTGTGCCTGGGATTGCTGTTCCATTTCCTGCTCCCTGCTCCTTGTTTGCCTGTTCCTGAGCCCTGAGGTGGGCCTGGCATTGCGGTTCTGTTTCCTGCTGCCTTCTCCTTGTTTGCCTGGAGTCCTGAGCCCTGAGGTGTGCCTGGCATTGTTGTTCTGCTTCCTGCTGCCTGCTCCTTGTTTGCCCGGAGTCCTGAGCCCTGAGGAGGGCCTGGCATTGTTGTTCTGCTTCCTGCTGCCTGCTCCTTGTTTGCCAGGAGTCCTGAGCCCTGAGGAGAGCCTGGCATTGTTGTTCTGTTTCCTGCTGCCTGCTCCTTCTTTGCCTGGAGTCCTGAGTCCTGAGGTGGGCCTGGCATTGTTGTTCTGCTTCCTGCTGCCTGCTCCTTGTTTGCCCGGAGTCCTGAGCCCTGAGGAGGGCCTGGCATTGTTGTTCTGCTTCCTGCTGCCTGCTCCTTGTTTGCCAGGAGTCCTGAGCCCTGAGGAGAGCCTGGCATTGTTGTTCTGCTTCCTGCTGCCTGCTCCTTGTTTGCCTAGAGTCCTGAGCCCTGAGGAGTGCCTGGCATTGTTGTTCTGTTTCCTGCTGCCTGCTCCTTCTTTGCCTGGAGTCCTGAGCCGTGAGGTGGGCCTGGCATTGCTGTTCTGTTTCCTGTGCCTCCTCTTTGTTTGCCTGGAGTCCTGAGCCCTGAGGTGTGCCTGGGATTGCTGTTCCATTTCCTGCTCCCTGCTCCTTGTTTGCCTGTTCCTGAGCCCTGAGGTGGGCCTGGCATTGCGGTTCTGTTTCCTGCTGCCTTCTCCTTGTTTGACTGGAGACCTGAGCCCTGAGGTCGGCCTGGCATAGCTGTTCCGTTTCCTGTGCCTCCTCTTTGTTTGCCTGGAGTCCTGAGCCCTGAGGTGTGCCTGGCATTGTTGTTCTGCTTTCTGCTGCCTGCTCCTTGTTTGCCCGGAGTCCTGAGCCCTGAGGAGGGCCTGGCATTGTTGTTCTGCTTCCTGCTGCCTGCTCCTTGTTTGCCAGGAGTCCTGAGCCCTGAGGAGAGCCTGGCATTGTTGTTCTGTTTCCTGTTGCCTGCTCCTTCTTTGCCTGGAGTCCTGAGCCGTGAGGTGGGCCTGGCATTGCTGTTCTGTTTCCTGTGCCTCCTCTTTGTTTGCCTGGAGTCCTGAGCCCTGAGTTGGGCCTGGGATTGCTGTTCCATTTCCTGCTCCCTGCTCCTTGTTTGCCTGTTCCTGATCCCTGAGGTGGGCCTGGCATTGCGGTTCTGTTTCCTGCTGCCTTCTCCTTGTTTGACTGGAGTCCTGAGCCCTGATGTCGGCCTGGCATAGCTGTTCTGTTTCCTGCTGCCTGCACTTTGTTTGCCTGGAGACCTGAGCCCTGAGGTGGACCTCGCATTGCTGTTCTGTTTCCTGCTGCCTTCTCCTTGTTTGACTGGAGTCCTGAGCCCTGAGGCAGACCTGGCATTGTTGTTCTGTTTCCTGCTTCCTGCACTATGTTGGTTTGGACTCCTGCGCCCTGATGTGGGCCTGGCATAGCTGTTCTGTTCCCTATTGCGAGATCCTTGCTTGACTGGAGTCGTGATCTCTGAGGTGGGCCTGGCTTTGCTGTTCTATTTCCTGCTGCCTGCTCCTTGTTTGCCTGGAGTCCTGAGCCTGAGGTGGGCCTGGCATTGTGGTTCTGTTTCCTGCTGCCTGCTCCTTGTTTGCCTAGAGTCCTGAACCCTGAGGCAGGCCTGGCATTGTTTTTCTGTTTCCTTCCGCCTGCACTTTGTTTGCCTGGAGTCCTCAGCACTGAGGTGTGCCTGGCATTGCTATTCTGCTTCCTGCTGCCTGGTCATTCTTTGTCTGGAGACCTGAGCCCTGAGGCAGGCCTGGCATTGCTGTTCCATTTTCTGCTGCCTTCTCCTTGTTTGCCTGGTCCTGAGCCCTGAGGTGGGCCTGGAATTGCTGTTCTGTTTCCTGCTGCCTGCACTTTGTTTGTCTGGACTCCTGAGCCCTGATGTGGGCCTGGCATTGCTGTTCTGTTTCCTATTGCCTTGTCCTTGCTTAACTGGAGTCCTGAGCACTGAGGCAGGCCTGGCATTGTTTTTCTGTTTCCTGCTGCCTGCACTTTGTTTGCCTGGAGTCCTCAGCCCTGAGGTGTGCCTGGCATTGTTGTTCTGCTTCCTGCTGCCTGCTCCTTGTTTGCCCGGAGTCCTGAGCCCTGAGGAGGGCCTGGCATTGTTGTTCTGCTTCCTGCTGCCTGCTCCTTGTTTGCCAGGAGTCCTGAGCCCTGAGGAGAGCCTGGCATTGTTGTTCTGTTTCCTGCTGCCTGCTCCTTCTTTGCCTGGAGTCCTGAGCCGTGAGGTGGGCCTGGCATTGCTGTTCTGTTTCCTGTGCCTCCTCTTTGTTTGCCTGGAGTCCTGAGCCCTGAGGTGGGCCTGGCATTGCGGTTCTGTTTCCTGCTGCCTTCTCCTTGTTTGCCAGGAGTCCTGAGCCCTGAGGAGAGCCTGGCATTGTTGTTCTGCTTCCTGCTGCCTGCTCCTTGTTTGCCTAGAGTCCTGAGCCCTGAGGAGTGCCTGGCATTGTTGTTCTGTTTCCTGCTGCCTGCTCCTTCTTTGCCTGGAGTCCTGAGCCGTGAGGTGGGCCTGGCATTGCTGTTCTGTTTCCTGTGCCTCCTCTTTGTTTGCCTGGAGTCCTGAGCCCTGAGGTGTGCCTGGGATTGCTGTTCCATTTCCTGCTCCCTGCTCCTTGTTTGCCTGTTCTTGAGCCCTGAGGTGGGCCTGGCATTGCGGTTCTGTTTCCTGCTGCCTTCTCCTTGTTTGACTGGAGACCTGAGCACTGAGGTCGGCCTGGCATAGCTGTTCCGTTTCCTGTGCCTCCTCTTTGTTTGCCTGGAGTCCTGAGCCCTGAGGTGTGCCTGGCATTGTTGTTCTGCTTCCTGCTGCCTGCTCCTTGTTTGCCCGGAGTCCTGAGCCCTGAGGAGGGCCTGGCATTGTTGTTCTGCTTCCTGCTGCCTGCTCCTTGTTTGCCAGGAGTCCTGAGCCCTGAGGAGAGCCTGGCATTGTTGTTCTGTTTCCTGTTGCCTGCTCCTTCTTTGCCTGGAGTCCTGAGCCGTGAGGTGGGCCTGGCATTGCTGTTCTGTTTCCTGTGCCTCCTTTTTGTTTGCCTGGAGTCCTGAGCCCTGAGGTGTGCCTGGGATTGCTGTTCCATTTCCTGCTCCCTGCTCCTTCTTTGCCTGTAGTCCTGATCCCTGAGGTGGGCCTGGCATTGTTGTTCTGCTTCCTGCTGCCTGCTCCTTGTTTGCCTAGAGTCCGGAGCCCTGAGACGGGCCTGGCATTGCAGTTCTGTTTCCTGCTGCCTGCTCCTTCTTTGCCTGTAGTCCTGATCCCTGAGGTGGGCCTGGCATTGCTGTTCTGCTTCGTGCTACCAGGTCATTCTTTACCTGGAGTCCAGAGCCCTGAGACGGGCCTGGCATTGTTATTCCGTTTCCTGCTTCCTGCTCCTTCTTTGCCTGTAGTCCTGATCCCTGAGGTGGGCCTGGCATTGTTGTTCTGCTTCCTGCTGCCTGCTCCTTGTTTGCCTAGAGTCCTGAGCCCTGAGGAGTGCCTGGCATTGTTGTTCTGTTTCCTGCTGCCTGCTCCTTCTTTGCCTGGAGTCCTGAGCCGTGAGGTGGGCCTGGCATTGCTGTTCTGTTTCCTGTGCCTCCTCTTTGTTTGCCTGGAGTCCTGAGCCCTGAGGTGTGCCTGGGATTGCTGTTCCATTTCCTGCTCCCTGCTCCTTGTTTGCCTGTTCCTGAGCCCTGAGGTGGGCCTGGCATTGCGGTTCTGTTTCCTGCTGCCTTCTCCTTGTTTGCCTGGAGTCCTGAGCCCTGAGGTGTGCCTGGCATTGTTGTTCTGCTTCCTGCTGCCTGCTCCTTGTTTGCCCGGAGTCCTGAGCCCTGAGGAGGGCCTGGCATTGTTGTTCTGCTTCCTGCTGCCTGCTCCTTGTTTGCCAGGAGTCCTGAGCCCTGAGGAGAGCCTGGCATTGTTGTTCTGTTTCCTGCTGCCTGCTCCTTCTTTGCCTGGAGTCCTGAGCCGTGAGGTGGGCCTGGCATTGCTGTTCTGTTTCCTGTGCCTCCTCTTTGTTTGCCTGGAGTCCTGAGCCCTGAGGTGGGCCTGGCATTGTTGTTCTGCTTCCTGCTGCCTGCTCCTTGTTTGCCAGGAGTCCTGAGCCCTGAGGAGGGCCTGGCATTGTTGTTCTGCTTCCTGCTGCCTGCTCCTTGTTTGCCAGGAGTCCTGAGCCCTGAGGAGAGCCTGGCATTGTTGTTCTGTTTCCTGCTGCCTGCTCCTTCTTTGCCTGTAGTCCTGATCCCTGAGGTGGGCCTGGCATTGCTATTCTGTTTCCTGCTGCCTGTTCCTTGTTTGCCTGGAGTCCTGAGCCCGGAGGTGGGCCTGGGTTTGCAGTTCTGTTTCCTGCTGCCTGCTCCTTTTTTGCCTGGAGTACGGAGCCCTGAGACGGGCCTGGCATTGCAGTTCTGTTTCCTGCTGCCTGCTCCTTCTTTGCCTGTAGTCCTGATCCCTGAGGTGGGCCTGGCATTGCTGTTCTGCTTCGTGCTACCAGGTCATTCTTTACCTGGAGTCCAGAGCCCTGAGACGGGCCTGGCATTGTTATTCCGTTTCCTGCTTCCTGCTCCTTCTTTGCCTGTAGTCCTGATCACTGAGGTGGGCCTGGCATTGTTGTTCTGCTTCCTGCTGCCTGCTCCTTGTTTGCCTAGAGTCCTGAGCCCTGAGGAGTGCCTGGCATTGTTGTTCTGTTTCCTGCTGCCTGCTCCTTCTTTGCCTGGAGTCCTGAGCCGTGAGGTGGGCCTGGCATTGCTGTTCTGTTTCCTGTGCCTCCTTTTTGTTTGCCTGGAGTCCTGAGCCCTGAGGTGTGCCTGGGATTGCTGTTCCATTTCCTGCTCCCTGCTCCTTGTTTGCCTGTTCCTGAGCCCTGAGGTGGGCCTGGCATTGCGGTTCTGTTTCCTGCTGCCTTCTCCTTGTTTGCCTGGAGTCCTGAGCCCTGAGGTGTGCCTGGCATTGTTGTTCTGCTTCCTGCTGCCTGCTCCTTGTTTGCCTAGAGTCCTGAGCCCTGAGGAGTGCCTGGCATTGTTGTTCAGTTTCCTGCTGCCTGCTCCTTCTTTGCCTGGAGTCCTGAGCCGTGAGGTGGGCCTGGCATTGCTGTTCTGTTTCCTGTGCCTCCTCTTTGTTTGCCTGGAGTCCTGAGCCCTGAGGTGTGCCTGGGATTGCTGTTCCATTTCCTGCTCCCTGCTCCTTGTTTGCCTGTTCCTGAGCCCTGAGGTGGGCCTGGCATTGCGGTTCTGTTTCCTGCTGCCTTCTCCTTGTTTGCCTGGAGTCCTGAGCCCTGAGGTGTGCCTGGCATTGTTGTTCTGCTTCCTGCTGCCTGCTCCTTGTTTGCCCGGAGTCCTGAGCCCTGAGGAGGGCCTGGCATTGTTGTTCTGCTTCCTGCTGCCTGCTCCTTGTTTGCCAGGAGTCCTGAGCCCTGAGGAGAGCCTGGCATTGTTGTTCTGTTTCCTGCTGCCTGCTCCTTCTTTGCCTGGAGTCCTGAGCCGTGAGGTGGGCCTGGCATTGCTGTTCTGTTTCCTGTGCCTCCTCTTTGTTTGCCTGGAGTCCTGAGTCCTGAGGTGGGCCTGGCATTGTTGTTCTGCTTCCTGCTGCCTGCTCCTTGTTTGCCCGGAGTCCTGAGCCCTGAGGAGGGCCTGGCATTGTTGTTCTGCTTCCTGCTGCCTGCTCCTTGTTTGCCAGGAGTCCTGAGCCCTGAGGAGAGCCTGGCATTGTTGTTCTGCTTCCTGCTGCCTGCTCCTTGTTTGCCTAGAGTCCTGAGCCCTGAGGAGTGCCTGGCATTGTTGTTCTGTTTCCTGCTGCCTGCTCCTTCTTTGCCTGGAGTCCTGAGCCGTGAGGTGGGCCTGGCATTGCTGTTCTGTTTCCTGTGCCTCCTCTTTGTTTGCCTGGAGTCCTGAGCCCTGAGGTGTGCCTGGGATTGCTGTTCCATTTCCTGCTCCCTGCTCCTTGTTTGCCTGTTCCTGAGCCCTGAGGTGGGCCTGGCATTGCGGTTCTGTTTCCTGCTGCCTTCTCCTTGTTTGACTGGAGACCTGAGCCCTGAGGTCGGCCTGGCATAGCTGTTCCGTTTCCTGTGCCTCCTCTTTGTTTGCCTGGAGTCCTGAGCCCTGAGGTGTGCCTGGCATTGTTGTTCTGCTTCCTGCTGCCTGCTCCTTGTTTGCCCGGAGTCCTGAGCCCTGAGGAGGGCCTGGCATTGTTGTTCTGCTTCCTGCTGCCTGCTCCTTGTTTGCCAGGAGTCCTGAGCCCTGAGGAGAGCCTGGCATTGTTGTTCTGTTTCCTGTTGCCTGCTCCTTCTTTGCCTGGAGTCCTGAGCCGTGAGGTGGGCCTGGCATTGCTGTTCTGTTTCCTGTGCCTCCTCTTTGTTTGCCTGGAGTCCTGAGCCCTGAGTTGGGCCTGGGATTGCTGTTCCATTTCCTGCTCCCTGCTCCTTGTTTGCCTGTTCCTGATCCCTGAGGTGGGCCTGGCATTGCGGTTCTGTTTCCTGCTGCCTTCTCCTTGTTTGACTGGAGTCCTGAGCCCTGATGTCGGCCTGGCATAGCTGTTCTGTTTCCTGCTGCCTGCACTTTGTTTGCCTGGAGACCTGAGCCCTGAGGTGGACCTCGCATTGCTGTTCTGTTTCCTGCTGCCTTCTCCTTGTTTGACTGGAGTCCTGAGCCCTGAGGCAGACCTGGCATTGTTGTTCTGTTTCCTGCTTCCTGCACTATGTTGGTTTGGACTCCTGCGCCCTGATGTGGGCCTGGCATAGCTGTTCTGTTCCCTATTGCGAGATCCTTGCTTGACTGGAGTCGTGATCTCTGAGGTGGGCCTGGCTTTGCTGTTCTATTTCCTGCTGCCTGCTCCTTGTTTGCCTGGAGTCCTGAGCCTGAGGTGGGCCTGGCATTGTGGTTCTGTTTCCTGCTGCCTGCTCCTTGTTTGCCTAGAGTCCTGAACCCTGAGGCAGGCCTGGCATTGTTTTTCTGTTTCCTTCCGCCTGCACTTTGTTTGCCTGGAGTCCTCAGCACTGAGGTGTGCCTGGCATTGCTATTCTGCTTCCTGCTGCCTGGTCATTCTTTGTCTGGAGACCTGAGCCCTGAGGCAGGCCTGGCATTGCTGTTCCATTTTCTGCTGCCTTCTCCTTGTTTGCCTGGTCCTGAGCCCTGAGGTGGGCCTGGAATTGCTGTTCTGTTTCCTGCTGCCTGCACTTTGTTTGTCTGGACTCCTGAGCCATGATGTGGGCCTGGCATTGCTGTTCTGTTTCCTATTGCCTTGTCCTTGCTTAACTGGAGTCCTGAGCACTGAGGCAGGCCTGGCATTGTTTTTCTGTTTCCTGCTGCCTGCACTTTGTTTGCCTGGAGTCCTCAGCCCTGAAGTGTGCCTGGCATTGTTGTTCTGCTTCCTGCTGCCTGCTCCTTGTTTGCCCGGAGTCCTGAGCCCTGAGGAGGGCCTGGCATTGTTGTTCTGCTTCCTGCTGCCTGCTCCTTGTTTGCCAGGAGTCCTGAGCCCTGAGGAGAGCCTGGCATTGTTGTTCTGTTTCCTGCTGCCTGCTCCTTCTTTGCCTGGAGTCCTGAGCCGTGAGGTGGGCCTGGCATTGCTGTTCTGTTTCCTGTGCCTCCTCTTTGTTTGCCTGGAGTCCTGAGCCCTGAGGTGGGCCTGGCATTGCGGTTCTGTTTCCTGCTGCCTTCTCCTTGTTTGCCAGGAGTCCTGAGCCCTGAGGAGAGCCTGGCATTGTTGTTCTGCTTCCTGCTGCCTGCTCCTTGTTTGCCTAGAGTCCTGAGCCCTGAGGAGTGCCTGGCATTGTTGTTCTGTTTCCTGCTGCCTGCTCCTTCTTTGCCTGGAGTCCTGAGCCGTGAGGTGGGCCTGGCATTGCTGTTCTGTTTCCTGTGCCTCCTCTTTGTTTGCCTGGAGTCCTGAGCCCTGAGGTGTGCCTGGGATTGCTGTTCCATTTCCTGCTCCCTGCTCCTTGTTTGCCTGTTCCTGAGCCCTGAGGTGGGCCTGGCATTGCGGTTCTGTTTCCTGCTGCCTTCTCCTTGTTTGACTGGAGACCTGAGCACTGAGGTCGGCCTGGCATAGCTGTTCCGTTTCCTGTGCCTCCTCTTTGTTTGCCTGGAGTCCTGAGCCCTGAGGTGTGCCTGGCATTGTTGTTCTGCTTCCTGCTGCCTGCTCCTTGTTTGCCCGGAGTCCTGAGCCCTGAGGAGGGCCTGGCATTGTTGTTCTGCTTCCTGCTGCCTGCTCCTTGTTTGCCAGGAGTCCTGAGCCCTGAGGAGAGCCTGGCATTGTTGTTCTGTTTCCTGTTGCCTGCTCCTTCTTTGCCTGGAGTCCTGAGCCGTGAGGTGGGCCTGGCATTGCTGTTCTGTTTCCTGTGCCTCCTCTTTGTTTGCCTGGAGTCCTGAGCCCTGAGTTGGGCCTGGGATTGCTGTTCCATTTCCTGCTCCCTGCTCCTTGTTTGCCTGTTCCTGATCCCTGAGGTGGGCCTGGCATTGCGGTTCTGTTTCCTGCTGCCTTCTCCTTGTTTGACTGGAGTCCTGAGCCCTGATGTCGGCCTGGCATAGCTGTTCTGTTTCCTGCTGCCTGCACTTTGTTTGCCTGGAGACCTGAGCCCTGAGGTGGACCTCGCATTGCTGTTCTGTTTCCTGCTGCCTTCTCCTTGTTTGACTGGAGTCCTGAGCCCTGAGGCAGACCTGGCATTGTTGTTCTGTTTCCTGCTTCCTGCACTATGTTGGTTTGGACTCCTGCGCCCTGATGTGGGCCTGGCATAGCTGTTCTGTTCCCTATTGCGAGATCCTTGCTTGACTGGAGTCGTGATCTCTGAGGTGGGCCTGGCTTTGCTGTTCTATTTCCTGCTGCCTGCTCCTTGTTTGCCTGGAGTCCTGAGCCTGAGGTGGGCCTGGCATTGTGGTTCTGTTTCCTGCTGCCTGCTCCTTGTTTGCCTAGAGTCCTGAACCCTGAGGCAGGCCTGGCATTGTTTTTCTGTTTCCTTCCGCCTGCACTTTGTTTGCCTGGAGTCCTCAGCACTGAGGTGTGCCTGGCATTGCTATTCTGCTTCCTGCTGCCTGGTCATTCTTTGTCTGGAGACCTGAGCCCTGAGGCAGGCCTGGCATTGCTGTTCCATTTTCTGCTGCCTTCTCCTTGTTTGCCTGGTCCTGAGCCCTGAGGTGGGCCTGGCATTGCTGTTCTGTTTCCTATTGCCTTGTCCTTGCTTAACTGGAGTCCTGAGCACTGAGGCAGGCCTGGCATTGTTTTTCTGTTTCCTGCTGCCTGCACTTTGTTTGCCTGGAGTCCTCAGCCCTGAGGTGTGCCTGGCATTGTTGTTCTGCTTCCTGCTGCCTGCTCCTTGTTTGCCCGGAGTCCTGAGCCCTGAGGAGGGCCTGGCTTTGTTGTTCTGCTTCCTGCTGCCTGCTCCTTGTTTGCCAGGAGTCCTGAGCCCTGAGGAGAGCCTGGCATTGTTGTTCTGTTTCCTGCTGCCTGCTCCTTCTTTGCCTGGAGTCCTGAGCCGTGAGGTGGGCCTGGCATTGCTGTTCTGTTTCCTGTGCCTCCTCTTTGTTTGCCTGGAGTCCTGAGCCCTGAGGTGGGCCTGGCATTGCGGTTCTGTTTCCTGCTGCCTTCTCCTTGTTTGACTGGAGTCCTGAGCCCTGATGTCGGCCTGGCATAGCTGTTCTGTTTCCTGCTGCCTGCACTTTGTTTGCCTGGAGACCTGAGCCCTGAGGTGGGCCTCGCATTGCTGTTCTGTTTCCTGCTGCCTTCTCCTTGTTTGACTGGAGTCCTGAGCCCTGAGGCAGACCTGGCATTGTTGTTCTGTTTCCTGCTTCCTGCACTATGTTGGTTTGGACTCCTGCGCCCTGATGTGGGCCTGGCATAGCTGTTCTGTTCCCTATTGCGAGATCTTTGCTTGACTGGAGTCGTGATCTCTGAGGTGGGCCTGGCATTGCTGTTCTATTTCCTGCTGCCTGCTCCTTGTTTGCCTAGAGTCCTGAACCCTGAGGCAGGCCTGGCATTGTTTTTCTGTTTCCTATTGCCTTGTCCTTGCTTAACTGGAGTCCTGAGCACTGAGGCAGGCCTGGCATTGTTTTCCTGTTTCCTGCTGCCTGCACTTTGTTTGCCTGGAGTCCTCAGCCCTGAGGTGGGCCTGGCATTGCTGTTCTGCTTCCTGCTGCCTGGTCATTCTTTGTCTTGAGTCCTGAGCCCTGAGGCAGGCCTGGCATTGCAGTTCTCTTTCCTGCTGCCTGCTCCTTCTTTGCCTGTAGTCCTGATCCCTGAGGTGGGCCTGGCATTGCTATTCTGTTTCCTGCTGCCTGTTCCTTGTTTGCCTGGAGTCCTGAGCCCGGAGGTGGGCCTGGGTTTGCAGTTCTGTTTCCTGCTGCCTGCTCCTTTTTTGCCTGGAGTCCGGAGCCCTGAGACGGGCCTGGCATTGCTATTCTGTTTCCTGCTGCCTGTTCCTTGTTTGCCTGGAGTCCTGAGCCCGGAGGTGGGCCTGGGTTTGCAGTTCTGTTTCCTGCTGCCTGCTCCTTTTTTGCCTGGAGTCCTGAGCCTGAGGTGGGCCTGGCATTGTGGTTCTGTTTCCTGCTGCCTGCTCCTTGTTTGCCTAGAGTCCTGAACACTGAGGCAGGCCTGGCATTGTTTTTCTGTTTCGTATTGCCTTGTCCTTGCTTAACTGGAGTCCTGAGCACTGAGGCAGGCCTGGCATTGTTTTCCTGTTTCCTGCTGCCTGCACTTTGTTTGCCTGGAGTCCTCAGCCCTGAGGTGGGCCTGGCATTGCTGTTCTGCTTCCTGCTGCCTGCTCCTTGTTTGCCAGGAGTCCTGAGCCCTGAGGAGTGCCTGGCATTGTTGTTCAGTTTCCTGCTGCCTGCTCCTTCTTTGCCTGGAGTCCTGAGCCGTGAGGTGGGCCTGGCATTGCTGTTCTGTTTCCTGTGCCTCCTCTTTGTTTGCCTGGAGTCCTGAGCCCTGAGGTGTGCCTGGGATTGCTGTTCCATTTCCTGCTCCCTGCTCCTTGTTTGCCTGTTCCTGAGCCCTGAGGTGGGCCTGGCATTGCGGTTCTGTTTCCTGCTGCCTTCTCCTTGTTTGCCTGGAGTCCTGAGCCCTGAGGTGTGCCTGGCATTGTTGTTCTGCTTCCTGCTGCCTGCTCCTTGTTTGCCCGGAGTCCTGAGCCCTGAGGAGGGCCTGGCATTGTTGTTCTGCTTCCTGCTGCCTGCTCCTTGTTTGCCAGGAGTCCTGAGCCCTGAGGAGAGCCTGGCATTGTTGTTCTGTTTCCTGCTGCCTGCTCCTTCTTTGCCTGGAGTCCTGAGCCGTGAGGTGGGCCTGGCATTGCTGTTCTGTTTCCTGTGCCTCCTCTTTGTTTGCCTGGAGTCCTGAGCCCTGAGGTGGGCCTGGCATTGTTGTTCTGCTTCCTGCTGCCTGCTCCTTGTTTGCCCGGAGTCCTGAGCCCTGAGGAGGGCCTGGCATTGTTGTTCTGCTTCCTGCTGCCTGCTCCTTGTTTGCCAGGAGTCCTGAGCCCTGAGGAGAGCCTGGCATTGTTGTTCTGCTTCCTGCTGCCTGCTCCTTGTTTGCCTAGAGTCCTGAGCCCTGAGGAGTGCCTGGCATTGTTGTTCTGTTTCCTGCTGCCTGCTCCTTCTTTGCCTGGAGTCCTGAGCCGTGAGGTGGGCCTGGCATTGCTGTTCTGTTTCCTGTGCCTCCTCTTTGTTTGCCTGGAGTCCTGAGCCCTGAGGTGTGCCTGGGATTGCTGTTCCATTTCCTGCTCCCTGCTCCTTGTTTGCCTGTTCCTGAGCCCTGAGGTGGGCCTGGCATTGCGGTTCTGTTTCCTGCTGCCTTCTCCTTGTTTGACTGGAGACCTGAGCCCTGAGGTCGGCCTGGCATAGCTGTTCCGTTTCCTGTGCCTCCTCTTTGTTTGCCTGGAGTCCTGAGCCCTGAGGTGTGCCTGGCATTGTTGTTCTGCTTCCTGCTGCCTGCTCCTTGTTTGCCCGGAGTCCTGAGCCCTGAGGAGGGCCTGGCATTGTTGTTCTGCTTCCTGCTGCCTGCTCCTTGTTTGCCAGGAGTCCTGAGCCCTGAGGAGAGCCTGGCATTGTTGTTCTGTTTCCTGTTGCCTGCTCCTTCTTTGCCTGGAGTCCTGAGCCGTGAGGTGGGCCTGGCATTGCTGTTCTGTTTCCTGTGCCTCCTCTTTGTTTGCCTGGAGTCCTGAGCCCTGAGTTGGGCCTGGGATTGCTGTTCCATTTCCTGCTTCCTGCTCCTTCTTTGCCTATAATCCTGATCCCTGAGGTGGGCCTGGCATTGTTGTTCTGCTTCCTGCTGCCTGCTCCTTGTTTGCCTGTTCCTGATCCCTGAGGTGGGCCTGGCATTGCGGTTCTGTTTCCTGCTGCCATCTCCTTGTTTGACTGGAGTCCTGAGCCCTGATGTCGGCCTGGCATAGCTGTTCTGTTTCCTGCTGCCTGCACTTTGTTTGCCTGGAGACCTGAGCCCTGAGGTGGACCTCGCATTGCTGTTCAGTTTCCTGCTGCCTTCTCCTTGTTTGACTGGAGTCCTGAGCCCTGAGGCAGACCTGGCATTGTTGTTCTGTTTCCTGCTTCCTGCACTATGTTGGTTTGGACTCCTGCGCCCTGATGTGGGCCTGGCATAGCTGTTCTGTTCCCTATTGCGAGATCCTTGCTTGACTGGAGTCGTGATCTCTGAGGTGGGCCTGGCTTTGCTGTTCTATTTCCTGCTGCCTGCTCCTTGTTTGCCTGGAGTCCTGAGCCTGAGGTGGGCCTGGCATTGTGGTTCTGTTTCCTGCTGCCTGCTCCTTGTTTGCCTAGAGTCCTGAACCCTGAGGCAGGCCTGGCATTGTTTTTCTGTTTCCTTCCGCCTGCACTTTGTTTGCCTGGAGTCCTCAGCACTGAGGTGTGCCTGGCATTGCTATTCTGCTTCCTGCTGCCTGGTCATTCTTTGTCTGGAGACCTGAGCCCTGAGGCAGGCCTGGCATTGCTGTTCCATTTTCTGCTGCCTTCTCCTTGTTTGCCTGGTCCTGAGCCCTGAGGTGGGCCTGGAATTGCTGTTCTGTTTCCTGCTGCCTGCACTTTGTTTGTCTGGACTCCTGAGCCCTGATGTGGGCCTGGCATTGCTGTTCTGTTTCCTATTGCCTTGTCCTTGCTTAACTGGAGTCCTGAGCCCTGAGGAGAGCCTGGCATTGTTGTTCTGTTTCCTGCTGCCTGCTCCTTCTTTGCCTGGAGTCCTGAGCCGTGAGGTGGGCCTGGCATTGCTGTCCTGTTTCCTGTGCCTCCTCTTTGTTTGCCTGGAGTCCTGAGCCCTGAGGTGGGCCTGGCATTGTTGTTCTGCTTCCTGCTGCCTGCTCCTTGTTTGCCCGGAGTCCTGAGCCCTGAGGAGGGCCTGGCATTGTTGTTCTGCTTCCTGCTGCCTGCTCCTTGTTTGCCAGGAGTCCTGAGCCCTGAGGAGAGCCTGGCATTGTTGTTCTGCTTCCTGCTGCCTGCTCCTTGTTTGCCTAGAGTCCTGAGCCCTGAGGAGTGCCTGGCATTGTTGTTCTGTTTCCTGCTGCCTGCTCCTTCTTTGCCTGGAGTCCTGAGCCGTGAGGTGGGCCTGGCATTGCTGTTCTGTTTCCTGTGCCTCCTCTTTGTTTGCCTGGAGTCCTGAGCCCTGAGGTGTGCCTGGGATTGCTGTTCCATTTCCTGCTCCCTGCTCCTTGTTTGCCTGTTCCTGAGCCCTGAGGTGGGCCTGGCATTGCGGTTCTGTTTCCTGCTGCCTTCTCCTTGTTTGACTGGAGACCTGAGCCCTGAGGTCGGCCTGGCATAGCTGTTCCGTTTCCTGTGCCTCCTCTTTGTTTGCCTGGAGTCCTGAGCCCTGAGGTGTGCCTGGCATTGTTGTTCTGCTTCCTGCTGCCTGCTCCTTGTTTGCCCGGAGTCCTGAGCCCTGAGGAGGGCCTGGCATTGTTGTTCTGCTTCCTGCTGCCTGCTCCTTGTTTGCCAGGAGTCCTGAGCCCTGAGGAGAGCCTGGCATTGTTGTTCTGTTTCCTGTTGCCTGCTCCTTCTTTGCCTGGAGTCCTGAGCCGTGAGGTGGGCCTGGCATTGCTGTTCTGTTTCCTGTGCCTCCTCTTTGTTTGCCTGGAGTCCTGAGCCCTGAGTTGGGCCTGGGATTGCTGTTCCATTTCCTGCTTCCTGCTCCTTCTTTGCCTATAATCCTGATCCCTGAGGTGGGCCTGGCATTGTTGTTCTGCTTCCTGCTGCCTGCTCCTTGTTTGCCTGTTCCTGATCCCTGAGGTGGGCCTGGCATTGCGGTTCTGTTTCCTGCTGCCATCTCCTTGTTTGACTGGAGTCCTGAGCCCTGATGTCGGCCTGGCATAGCTGTTCTGTTTCCTGCTGCCTGCACTTTGTTTGCCTGGAGACCTGAGCCCTGAGGTGGACCTCGCATTGCTGTTCTGTTTCCTGCTGCCTTCTCCTTGTTTGACTGGAGTCCTGAGCCCTGAGGCAGACCTGGCATTGTTGTTCTGTTTCCTGCTTCCTGCACTATGTTGGTTTGGACTCCTGCGCCCTGATGTGGGCCTGGCATAGCTGTTCTGTTCCCTATTGCGAGATCCTTGCTTGACTGGAGTCGTGATCTCTGAGGTGGGCCTGGCTTTGCTGTTCTATTTCCTGCTGCCTGCTCCTTGTTTGCCTGGAGTCCTGAGCCTGAGGTGGGCCTGGCATTGTGGTTCTGTTTCCTGCTGCCTGCTCCTTGTTTGCCTAGAGTCCTGAACCCTGAGGCAGGCCTGGCATTGTTTTTCTGTTTCCTTCCGCCTGCACTTTGTTTGCCTGGAGTCCTCAGCACTGAGGTGTGCCTGGCATTGCTATTCTGCTTCCTGCTGCCTGGTCATTCTTTGTCTGGAGACCTGAGCCCTGAGGCAGGCCTGGCATTGCTGTTCCATTTTCTGCTGCCTTCTCCTTGTTTGCCTGGTCCTGAGCCCTGAGGTGGGCCTGGAATTGCTGTTCTGTTTCCTGCTGCCTGCACTTTGTTTGTCTGGACTCCTGAGCCCTGATGTGGGCCTGGCATTGCTGTTCTGTTTCCTATTGCCTTGTCCTTGCTTAACTGGAGTCCTCAGCCCTGAGGTGTGCCTGGCATTGTTGTTCTGTTTCCTGCTTCCTGCACTATGTTGGTTTGGACTCCTGCGCCCTGATGTGGGCCTGGCATAGCTGTTCTGTTCCCTATTGCGAGATCTTTGCTTGACTGGAGTCGTGATCTCTGAGGTGGGCCTGGCATTGCTGTTCTATTTCCTGCTGCCTGCTCCTTGTTTGCCTGGAGTCCTGAGCCTGAGGTGGGCCTGGCATTGTGGTTCTGTTTCCTGCTGCCTGCTCCTTGTTTGCCTAGAGTCCTGAACCCTGAGGCAGGCCTGGCATTGTTTTTCTGTTTCCTATTGCCTTGTCCTTGCTTAACTGGAGTCCGGAGCCCTGAGACGGGCCTGGCATTGCAGTTCTGTTTCCTGCTGCCTGCTCCTTCTTTGCCTGGAGTCCTGAGCCGTGAGGTGGGCCTGGCATTGCTGTTCTGTTTCCTGTGCCTCCTCTTTGTTTGCCTGGAGTCCTGAGCCCTGAGTTGTGCCTGGGATTGCTGTTCCATTTCCTGCTCCCTGCTCCTTGTTTGCCTGTTCCTGAGCCCTGAGGTGGGCCTGGCATTGCGGTTCTGTTTCCAGCTGCCTTCTCCTTGTTTGACTGGAGACCTGAGCCCTGAGGTCGGCCTGGCATAGCTGTTCCGTTTCCTGCTGCCTGCACTTTGTTTTCCTGGAGACCTGAGCCCTGAGGTGGGCCTCGCACTGCTGTTCTGTTTCCTGCTGCCTTCTCCTTGTTTGACTGGAGTCCTGAGCCCAGAGGCAGACCTGGCATTGTTGTTCTGTTTCCTGCTTCCTGCACTATGTTTGTCTGGACTCCTGGGCCCTGATGTGGGCCTGGCATTGTTGTTCTGCTTCCTGCTGCCTGCTCCTTGTTTGCCTGGAGTCCAGAGACCTGATGTGGGCCTGGCATTACAGTTATGTTTCCTGCTTCCTGCTCCTTATCTGCCTTGAGTCCTGAGACCTAAGGAGGGACTGTGTTTGCAGTTCGTTTCCTGCTGCCTGCTCCTTGTTTCCCTGGAGTCCTGAGCCCTGAGGCAGCCCTGGCATTGTTGTTCTGTTTCCTGCTGCCTGCTCTTAGTTTGTCTGGAGTCCTGACCCCTGAGGATGGCCTGGCATATCAGTTCTGGTTCCTGATGCCTGCTCCTTGTTTGCATAGAGTCCTGAGCCATGAGGCAGGCCTGGCATTGCTGTTCCCTTTCCTGCTGCCTACTCTTTGTTTGCCTGGAGACCTGAGCCCTGAGGTGGGCCTCGCATTGCTGTTCTGTTTCCTGCTGCCTTCTCCTTGTTTGACTGGAGTCCTGAGCCCCTGAGGCAGACCTGGCATTGTTGTTCTGTTTCATGCTTCCTGCACTATGTTTGTCTGGACTCCTGGGCCCTGATGTGGGCCTGGCATAGCTGTTTTGTTCCATATTGCGAGATCCTTGCTTGACTGGAGTTGTGATCTCTGAGGTGGGCCTGGAATTGCTGTTCTGTTTCCTGCTGCCTGCTCCATGTATGCCTGGAGTCCTCAGCCATGAGGTGGGCCTGGCATTGTTGTTCTGCTTCCTGCTGCCTGCTCCTTGTTTGTGTGGAGTCCTGAGACCTGAAGTGGGCCTGGCATTACACTTATGTTTCCTGCTTCCTGCTCCTTATCTGCCTGGAGTCCTGAGACCTAAGGTGGGACTGTGTTTGCAGTTCGTTTCCTGCTGCCTGCTCCTTGTTTGCCTGGAGTCTTGAGCCCTGTGGTCGGCCTGGAATAGCTGTTTTGTTTCCGGCTGCCTGCTGCATGTTTGCCTGGAGTCCTGAGCCCTGAGGTCGGCCTGGCATAGCTGTTCTGTTTCCTTCTGCCTGCACTTTGTTTGCCTGGAGACCTGAGCCCTGAGGTGTGCCTCGCATTTCAGTTCTGTTTCCTGCTGCCTGCTCCTTCTTTGCCTGTAGACCTGAATCCTGAGTCAGGCCTGGCATTGTTTTTCTGTTTCCTTCTGCCTGCACTTTGTTTGCCTGGAGTCCTCAGACCTGAGGTGGGCCTGGCATTGCTGTTCTGCTTCCTGCTGCCTGGTCATTCTTTGTCTGGAGTCCTGAGCCCTGAGGCAGGCCTGGCATTGCTGTTCCATTTTCTGCTGTCTTCTCCTTGTTTGCCTGGTCCTGAGCCCTGAGGTGGGCCTGGAATTGCTGTTCTGTTTCCTGCTTCCTGCACTATGTTTGTCTGGACTCCTGGGCCCTGATGTGGGCCTAGCATAGCTGTTCTGTTCCCTATTGCGAGATCCTTGCTTGACTGGAGTTGTGATCTCTGAGGTGGGCCTGGCATTGCTGTTCTGTTTCCTGTGCCTCCTCTTTGTTTGCCTGGAGTCCTGAGCCCTGAGGTGTGCCTGGGATTGCTGTTCCATTTCCTGCTCCCTGCTCCTTGTTTGCCTGTTCCTGAGCCCTGAGGTGGGCCTGGCATTGCGGTTCTGTTTCCTGCTGCCTTCTCCTTGTTTGCCTGGAGTCCTGAGCCCTGAGGTGTGCCTGGCATTGTTGTTCTGCTTCCTGCTGCCTGCTCCTTGTTTGCCCGGAGTCCTGAGCCCTGAGGAGGGCCTGGCATTGTTGTTCTGCTTCCTGCTGCCTGCTCCTTGTTTGCCAGGAGTCCTGAGCCCTGAGGAGAGCCTGGCATTGTTGTTCTGTTTCCTGCTGCCTGCTCCTTCTTTGCCTGGAGTCCTGAGCCGTGAGGTGGGCCTGGCATTGCTGTTCTGTTTCCTGTGCCTCCTCTTTGTTTGCCTGGAGTCCTGAGCCCTGAGGTGGGCCTGGCATTGTTGTTCTGCTTCCTGCTGCCTGCTCCTTGTTTGCCCGGAGTCCTGAGCCCTGAGGAGGGCCTGGCATTGTTGTTCTGCTTCCTGCTGCCTGCTCCTTGTTTGCCAGGAGTCCTGAGCCCTGAGGAGAGCCTGGCATTGTTGTTCTGCTTCCTGCTGCCTGCTCCTTGTTTGCCTAGAGTCCTGAGCCCTGAGGAGTGCCTGGCATTGTTGTTCTGTTTCCTGCTGCCTGCTCCTTCTTTGCCTGGAGTCCTGAGCCGTGAGGTGGGCCTGGCATTGCTGTTCTGTTTCCTGTGCCTCCTCTTTGTTTGCCTGGAGTCCTGAGCCCTGAGGTGTGCCTGGGATTGCTGTTCCATTTCCTGCTCCCTGCTCCTTGTTTGCCTGTTCCTGAGCCCTGAGGTGGGCCTGGCATTGCGGTTCTGTTTCCTGCTGCCTTCTCCTTGTTTGACTGGAGACCTGAGCCCTGAGGTCGGCCTGGCATAGCTGTTCCGTTTCCTGTGCC
Source organism: Narcine bancroftii (assembly GCF_036971445.1). Lineage (NCBI taxonomy): Eukaryota > Metazoa > Chordata > Chondrichthyes > Torpediniformes > Narcinidae > Narcine > Narcine bancroftii. The sequence continues at coordinate 196,603,404 of NC_091473.1, forward strand.
TCCTCTTTGTTTGCCTGGAGTCCTGAGCCCTGAGGTGTGCCTGGCATTGTTGTTCTGCTTCCTGCTGCCTGCTCCTTGTTTGCCCGGAGTCCTGAGCCCTGAGGAGGGCCTGGCATTGTTGTTCTGCTTCCTGCTGCCTGCTCCTTGTTTGCCAGGAGTCCTGAGCCCTGAGGAGAGCCTGGCATTGTTGTTCTGTTTCCTGTTGCCTGCTCCTTCTTTGCCTGGAGTCCTGAGCCGTGAGGTGGGCCTGGCATTGCTGTTCTGTTTCCTGTGCCTCCTCTTTGTTTGCCTGGAGTCCTGAGCCCTGAGTTGGGCCTGGGATTGCTGTTCCATTTCCTGCTTCCTGCTCCTTCTTTGCCTATAATCCTGATCCCTGAGGTGGGCCTGGCATTGTTGTTCTGCTTCCTGCTGCCTGCTCCTTGTTTGCCTGTTCCTGATCCCTGAGGTGGGCCTGGCATTGCGGTTCTGTTTCCTGCTGCCATCTCCTTGTTTGACTGGAGTCCTGAGCCCTGATGTCGGCCTGGCATAGCTGTTCTGTTTCCTGCTGCCTGCACTTTGTTTGCCTGGAGACCTGAGCCCTGAGGTGGACCTCGCATTGCTGTTCTGTTTCCTGCTGCCTTCTCCTTGTTTGACTGGAGTCCTGAGCCCTGAGGCAGACCTGGCATTGTTGTTCTGTTTCCTGCTTCCTGCACTATGTTGGTTTGGACTCCTGCGCCCTGATGTGGGCCTGGCATAGCTGTTCTGTTCCCTATTGCGAGATCCTTGCTTGACTGGAGTCGTGATCTCTGAGGTGGGCCTGGCTTTGCTGTTCTATTTCCTGCTGCCTGCTCCTTGTTTGCCTGGAGTCCTGAGCCTGAGGTGGGCCTGGCATTGTGGTTCTGTTTCCTGCTGCCTGCTCCTTGTTTGCCTAGAGTCCTGAACCCTGAGGCAGGCCTGGCATTGTTTTTCTGTTTCCTTCCGCCTGCACTTTGTTTGCCTGGAGTCCTCAGCACTGAGGTGTGCCTGGCATTGCTATTCTGCTTCCTGCTGCCTGGTCATTCTTTGTCTGGAGACCTGAGCCCTGAGGCAGGCCTGGCATTGCTGTTCCATTTTCTGCTGCCTTCTCCTTGTTTGCCTGGTCCTGAGCCCTGAGGTGGGCCTGGAATTGCTGTTCTGTTTCCTGCTGCCTGCACTTTGTTTGTCTGGACTCCTGAGATCTGATGTGGGCCTGGCATTGCTGTTCTGTTTCCTATTGCCTTGTCCTTGCTTAACTGGAGTCCTCAGCCCTGAGGTGTGCCTGGCATTGTTGTTCTGTTTCCTGCTTCCTGCACTATGTTGGTTTGGACTCCTGCGCCCTGATGTGGGCCTGGCATAGCTGTTCTGTTCCCTATTGCGAGATCTTTGCTTGACTGGAGTCGTGATCTCTGAGGTGGGCCTGGCATTGCTGTTCTATTTCCTGCTGCCTGCTCCTTGTTTGCCTGGAGTCCTGAGCCTGAGGTGGGCCTGGCATTGTGGTTCTGTTTCCTGCTGCCTGCTCCTTGTTTGCCTAGAGTCCTGAACCCTGAGGCAGGCCTGGCATTGTTTTTCTGTTTCCTATTGCCTTGTCCTTGCTTAACTGGAGTCCGGAGCCCTGAGACGGGCCTGGCATTGCAGTTCTGTTTCCTGCTGCCTGCTCCTTCTTTGCCTGGAGTCCTGAGCCGTGAGGTGGGCCTGGCATTGCTGTTCTGTTTCCTGTGCCTCCTCTTTGTTTGCCTGGAGTCCTGAGCCCTGAGTTGTGCCTGGGATTGCTGTTCCATTTCCTGCTCCCTGCTCCTTGTTTGCCTGTTCCTGAGCCCTGAGGTGGGCCTGGCATTGCGGTTCTGTTTCCAGCTGCCTTCTCCTTGTTTGACTGGAGACCTGAGCCCTGAGGTCGGCCTGGCATAGCTGTTCCGTTTCCTGCTGCCTGCACTTTGTTTTCCTGGAGACCTGAGCCCTGAGGTGGGCCTCGCACTGCTGTTCTGTTTCCTGCTGCCTTCTCCTTGTTTGACTGGAGTCCTGAGCCCAGAGGCAGACCTGGCATTGTTGTTCTGTTTCCTGCTTCCTGCACTATGTTTGTCTGGACTCCTGGGCCCTGATGTGGGCCTGGCATTGTTGTTCTGCTTCCTGCTGCCTGCTCCTTGTTTGCCTGGAGTCCAGAGACCTGATGTGGGCCTGGCATTACAGTTATGTTTCCTGCTTCCTGCTCCTTATCTGCCTTGAGTCCTGAGACCTAAGGAGGGACTGTGTTTGCAGTTCGTTTCCTGCTGCCTGCTCCTTGTTTCCCTGGAGTCCTGAGCCCTGAGGCAGCCCTGGCATTGTTGTTCTGTTTCCTGCTGCCTGCTCTTAGTTTGTCTGGAGTCCTGACCCCTGAGGATGGCCTGGCATTGCAGTTCTGGTTCCTGATGCCTGCTCCTTGTTTGCATAGAGTCCTGAGCCATGAGGCAGGCCTGGCATTGCTGTTCCCTTTCCTGCTGCCTACTCTTTGTTTGCCTGGAGACCTGAGCCCTGAGGTGGGCCTCGCATTGCTGTTCTGTTTCCTGCTGCCTTCTCCTTGTTTGACTGGAGTCCTGAGCCCCTGAGGCAGACCTGGCATTGTTGTTCTGTTTCATGCTTCCTGCACTATGTTTGTCTGGACTCCTGGGCCCTGATGTGGGCCTGGCATAGCTGTTTTGTTCCATATTGCGAGATCCTTGCTTGACTGGAGTTGTGATCTCTGAGGTGGGCCTGGAATTGCTGTTCTGTTTCCTGCTGCCTGCTCCATGTATGCCTGGAGTCCTCAGCCATGAGGTGGGCCTGGCATTGTTGTTCTGCTTCCTGCTGCCTGCTCCTTGTTTGTGTGGAGTCCTGAGACCTGAAGTGGGCCTGGCATTACACTTATGTTTCCTGCTTCCTGCTCCTTATCTGCCTGGAGTCCTGAGACCTAAGGTGGGACTGTGTTTGCAGTTCGTTTCCTGCTGCCTGCTCCTTGTTTGCCTGGAGTCTTGAGCCCTGTGGTCGGCCTGGAATAGCTGTTTTGTTTCCGGCTGCCTGCTGCATGTTTGCCTGGAGTCCTGAGCCCTGAGGTCGGCCTGGCATAGCTGTTCTGTTTCCTTCTGCCTGCACTTTGTTTGCCTGGAGACCTGAGCCCTGAGGTGTGCCTCGCATTTCAGTTCTGTTTCCTGCTGCCTGCTCCTTCTTTGCCTGTAGTCCTGATCCCTGAGGTGGGCCTGGCATTGCTGTTCTGTTTCCTGTGCCTCCTCTTTGTTTGCCTGGAGTCCTGAGCCCTGAGGTGTGCCTGGCATTGTTGTTCTGCTTCCTGCTGCCTGCTCCTTGTTTGCCCGGAGTCCTGAGCCCTGAGGAGGGCCTGGCATTGTTGTTCTGCTTCCTGCTGCCTGCTCCTTGTTTGCCAGGAGTCCTGAGCCCTGAGGAGAGCCTGGCATTGTTGTTCTGTTTCCTGTTGCCTGCTCCTTCTTTGCCTGGAGTCCTGAGCCGTGAGGTGGGCCTGGCATTGCTGTTCTGTTTCCTGTGCCTCCTCTTTGTTTGCCTGGAGTCCTGAGCCCTGAGTTGGGCCTGGGATTGCTGTTCCATTTCCTGCTTCCTGCTCCTTCTTTGCCTATAATCCTGATCCCTGAGGTGGGCCTGGCATTGTTGTTCTGCTTCCTGCTGCCTGCTCCTTGTTTGCCTGTTCCTGATCCCTGAGGTGGGCCTGGCATTGCGGTTCTGTTTCCTGCTGCCATCTCCTTGTTTGACTGGAGTCCTGAGCCCTGATGTCGGCCTGGCATAGCTGTTCTGTTTCCTGCTGCCTGCACTTTGTTTGCCTGGAGACCTGAGCCCTGAGGTGGACCTCGCATTGCTGTTCTGTTTCCTGCTGCCTTCTCCTTGTTTGACTGGAGTCCTGAGCCCTGAGGCAGACCTGGCATTGTTGTTCTGTTTCCTGCTTCCTGCACTATGTTGGTTTGGACTCCTGCGCCCTGATGTGGGCCTGGCATAGCTGTTCTGTTCCCTATTGCGAGATCCTTGCTTGACTGGAGTCGTGATCTCTGAGGTGGGCCTGGCTTTTCTGTTCTATTTCCTGCTGCCTGCTCCTTGTTTGCCTGGAGTCCTGAGCCTGAGGTGGGCCTGGCATTGTGGTTCTGTTTCCTGCTGCCTGCTCCTTGTTTGCCTAGAGTCCTGAACCCTGAGGCAGGCCTGGCATTGTTTTTCTGTTTCCTTCCGCCTGCACTTTGTTTGCCTGGAGTCCTCAGCACTGAGGTGTGCCTGGCATTGCTATTCTGCTTCCTGCTGCCTGGTCATTCTTTGTCTGGAGACCTGAGCCCTGAGGCAGGCCTGGCATTGCTGTTCCATTTTCTGCTGCCTTCTCCTTGTTTGCCTGGTCCTGAGCCCTGAGGTGGGCCTGGAATTGCTGTTCTGTTTCCTGCTGCCTGCACTTTGTTTGTCTGGACTCCTGAGCCCTGATGTGGGCCTGGCATTGCTGTTCTGTTTCCTATTGCCTTGTCCTTGCTTAACTGGAGTCCTCAGCCCTGAGGTGTGCCTGGCATTGTTGTTCTGTTTCCTGCTTCCTGCACTATGTTGGTTTGGACTCCTGCGCCCTGATGTGGGCCTGGCATAGCTGTTCTGTTCCCTATTGCGAGATCTTTGCTTGACTGGAGTCGTGATCTCTGAGGTGGGCCTGGCATTGCTGTTCTATTTCCTGCTGCCTGCTCCTTGTTTGCCTGGAGTCCTGAGCCTGAGGTGGGCCTGGCATTGTGGTTCTGTTTCCTGCTGCCTGCTCCTTGTTTGCCTAGAGTCCTGAACCCTGAGGCAGGCCTGGCATTGTTTTTCTGTTTCCTATTGCCTTGTCCTTGCTTAACTGGAGTCCGGAGCCCTGAGACGGGCCTGGCATTGCAGTTCTGTTTCCTGCTGCCTGCTCCTTCTTTGCCTGGAGTCCTGAGCCGTGAGGTGGGCCTGGCATTGCTGTTCTGTTTCCTGTGCCTCCTCTTTGTTTGCCTGGAGTCCTGAGCCCTGAGTTGTGCCTGGGATTGCTGTTCCATTTCCTGCTCCCTGCTCCTTGTTTGCCTGTTCCTGAGCCCTGAGGTGGGCCTGGCATTGCGGTTCTGTTTCCAGCTGCCTTCTCCTTGTTTGACTGGAGACCTGAGCCCTGAGGTCGGCCTGGCATAGCTGTTCCGTTTCCTGCTGCCTGCACTTTGTTTTCCTGGAGACCTGAGCCCTGAGGTGGGCCTCGCACTGCTGTTCTGTTTCCTGCTGCCTTCTCCTTGTTTGACTGGAGTCCTGAGCCCAGAGGCAGACCTGGCATTGTTGTTCTGTTTCCTGCTTCCTGCACTATGTTTGTCTGGACTCCTGGGCCCTGATGTGGGCCTGGCATTGTTGTTCTGCTTCCTGCTGCCTGCTCCTTGTTTGCCTGGAGTCCAGAGACCTGATGTGGGCCTGGCATTACAGTTATGTTTCCTGCTTCCTGCTCCTTATCTGCCTTGAGTCCTGAGACCTAAGGAGGGACTGTGTTTGCAGTTCGTTTCCTGCTGCCTGCTCCTTGTTTCCCTGGAGTCCTGAGCCCTGAGGCAGCCCTGGCATTGTTGTTCTGTTTCCTGCTGCCTGCTCTTAGTTTGTCTGGAGTCCTGACCCCTGAGGATGGCCTGGCATTGCAGTTCTGGTTCCTGATGCCTGCTCCTTGTTTGCATAGAGTCCTGAGCCATGAGGCAGGCCTGGCATTGCTGTTCCCTTTCCTGCTGCCTACTCTTTGTTTGCCTGGAGACCTGAGCCCTGAGGTGGGCCTCGCATTGCTGTTCTGTTTCCTGCTGCCTTCTCCTTGTTTGACTGGAGTCCTGAGCCCCTGAGGCAGACCTGGCATTGTTGTTCTGTTTCATGCTTCCTGCACTATGTTTGTCTGGACTCCTGGGCCCTGATGTGGGCCTGGCATAGCTGTTTTGTTCCATATTGCGAGATCCTTGCTTGACTGGAGTTGTGATCTCTGAGGTGGGCCTGGAATTGCTGTTCTGTTTCCTGCTGCCTGCTCCATGTATGCCTGGAGTCCTCAGCCATGAGGTGGGCCTGGCATTGTTGTTCTGCTTCCTGCTGCCTGCTCCTTGTTTGTGTGGAGTCCTGAGACCTGAAGTGGGCCTGGCATTACACTTATGTTTCCTGCTTCCTGCTCCTTATCTGCCTGGAGTCCTGAGACCTAAGGTGGGACTGTGTTTGCAGTTCGTTTCCTGCTGCCTGCTCCTTGTTTGCCTGGAGTCTTGAGCCCTGTGGTCGGCCTGGAATAGCTGTTTTGTTTCCGGCTGCCTGCTGCATGTTTGCCTGGAGTCCTGAGCCCTGAGGTCGGCCTGGCATAGCTGTTCTGTTTCCTTCTGCCTGCACTTTGTTTGCCTGGAGACCTGAGCCCTGAGGTGTGCCTCGCATTTCAGTTCTGTTTCCTGCTGCCTGCTCCTTCTTTGCCTGTAGACCTGAACCCTGAGTCAGGCCTTGCATTGTTTTTCTGTTTCCTTCTGCCTGCACTTTGTTTGCCTGGAGTCCTCAGACCTGAGGTGGGCCTGGCATTGCTGTTCTGCTTCCTGCTGCCTGGTCATTCTTTGTCTGGAGTCCTGAGCCCTGAGGCAGGCCTGGCATTGCTGTTCCATTTTCTGCTGTCTTCTCCTTGTTTGCCTGGTCCTGAGCCCTGAGGTGGGCCTGGAATTGCTGTTCTGTTTCCTGCTTCCTGCACTATGTTTGTCTGGACTCCTGGGCCCTGATGTGGGCCTAGCATAGCTGTTCTGTTCCCTATTGCGAGATCCTTGCTTGACTGGAGTTGTGATCTCTGAGGTGGGCCTGGCATTGCTGTTCTGTTTCCTGTGCCTCCTCTTTGTTTGCCTGGAGTCCTGAGCCCTGAGGTGTGCCTGGGATTGCTGTTCCATTTCCTGCTCCCTGCTCCTTGTTTGCCTGTTCCTGAGCCCTGAGGTGGGCCTGGCATTGCGGTTCTGTTTCCTGCTGCCATCTCCTTGTTTGCCTGGAGTCCTGAGCCCTGAGGTGTGCCTGGCATTGTTGTTCTGCTTCCTGCTGCCTGCTCCTTGTTTGCCAGGAGTCCTGAGCCCTGAGGAGAGCCTGGCATTGTTGTTCTGTTTCCTGCTGCCTGCTCCTTCTTTGCCTGGAGTCCTGAGCCGTGAGGTGGGCCTGGCATTGCTGTTCTGTTTCCTGTGCCTCCTCTTTGTTTGCCTGGAGTCCTGAGCCCTGAGGTGGGCCTGGCATTGTTGTTCTGCTTCCTGCTGCCTGCTCCTTGTTTGCCCGGAGTCCTGAGCCCTGAGGAGGGCCTGGCATTGTTGTTCTGCTTCCTGCTGCCTGCTCCTTGTTTGCCAGGAGTCCTGAGCCCTGAGGAGAGCCTGGCATTGTTGTTCTGCTTCCTGCTGCCTGCTCCTTGTTTGCCTAGAGTCCTGAGCCCTGAGGAGTGCCTGGCATTGTTGTTCTGTTTCCTGCTGCCTGCTCCTTCTTTGCCTGGAGTCCTGAGCCGTGAGGTGGGCCTGGCATTGCTGTTCTGTTTCCTGTGCCTCCTCTTTGTTTGCCTGGAGTCCTGAGCCCTGAGGTGTGCCTGGGATTGCTGTTCCATTTCCTGCTCCCTGCTCCTTGTTTGCCTGTTCCTGAGCCCTGAGGTGGGCCTGGCATTGCGGTTCTGTTTCCTGCTGCCTTCTCCTTGTTTGACTGGAGACCTGAGCCCTGAGGTCGGCCTGGCATAGCTGTTCCGTTTCCTGTGCCTCCTCTTTGTTTGCCTGGAGTCCTGAGCCCTGAGGTGTGCCTGGCATTGTTGTTCTGCTTCCTGCTGCCTGCTCCTTGTTTGCCCGGAGTCCTGAGCCCTGAGGAGGGCCTGGCATTGTTGTTCTGCTTCCTGCTGCCTGCTCCTTGTTTGCCAGGAGTCCTGAGCCCTGAGGAGAGCCTGGCATTGTTGTTCTGTTTCCTGTTGCCTGCTCCTTCTTTGCCTGGAGTCCTGAGCCGTGAGGTGGGCCTGGCATTGCTGTTCTGTTTCCTGTGCCTCCTCTTTGTTTGCCTGGAGTCCTGAGCCCTGAGTTGGGCCTGGGATTGCTGTTCCATTTCCTGCTTCCTGCTCCTTCTTTGCCTATAATCCTGATCCCTGAGGTGGGCCTGGCATTGTTGTTCTGCTTCCTGCTGCCTGCTCCTTGTTTGCCTGTTCCTGATCCCTGAGGTGGGCCTGGCATTGCGGTTCTGTTTCCTGCTGCCATCTCCTTGTTTGACTGGAGTCCTGAGCCCTGATGTCGGCCTGGCATAGCTGTTCTGTTTCCTGCTGCCTGCACTTTGTTTGCCTGGAGACCTGAGCCCTGAGGTGGACCTCGCATTGCTGTTCTGTTTCCTGCTGCCTTCTCCTTGTTTGACTGGAGTCCTGAGCCCTGAGGCAGACCTGGCATTGTTGTTCTGTTTCCTGCTTCCTGCACTATGTTGGTTTGGACTCCTGCGCCCTGATGTGGGCCTGGCATAGCTGTTCTGTTCCCTATTGCGAGATCCTTGCTTGACTGGAGTCGTGATCTCTGAGGTGGGCCTGGCTTTGCTGTTCTATTTCCTGCTGCCTGCTCCTTGTTTGCCTGGAGTCCTGAGCCTGAGGTGGGCCTGGCATTGTGGTTCTGTTTCCTGCTGCCTGCTCCTTGTTTGCCTAGAGTCCTGAACCCTGAGGCAGGCCTGGCATTGTTTTTCTGTTTCCTTCCGCCTGCACTTTGTTTGCCTGGAGTCCTCAGCACTGAGGTGTGCCTGGCATTGCTATTCTGCTTCCTGCTGCCTGGTCATTCTTTGTCTGGAGACCTGAGCCCTGAGGCAGGCCTGGCATTGCTGTTCCATTTTCTGCTGCCTTCTCCTTGTTTGCCTGGTCCTGAGCCCTGAGGTGGGCCTGGAATTGCTGTTCTGTTTCCTGCTGCCTGCACTTTGTTTGTCTGGACTCCTGAGATCTGATGTGGGCCTGGCATTGCTGTTCTGTTTCCTATTGCCTTGTCCTTGCTTAACTGGAGTCCTCAGCCCTGAGGTGTGCCTGGCATTGTTGTTCTGTTTCCTGCTTCCTGCACTATGTTGGTTTGGACTCCTGCGCCCTGATGTGGGCCTGGCATAGCTGTTCTGTTCCCTATTGCGAGATCTTTGCTTGACTGGAGTCGTGATCTCTGAGGTGGGCCTGGCATTGCTGTTCTATTTCCTGCTGCCTGCTCCTTGTTTGCCTGGAGTCCTGAGCCTGAGGTGGGCCTGGCATTGTGGTTCTGTTTCCTGCTGCCTGCTCCTTGTTTGCCTAGAGTCCTGAACCCTGAGGCAGGCCTGGCATTGTTTTTCTGTTTCCTATTGCCTTGTCCTTGCTTAACTGGAGTCCGGAGCCCTGAGACGGGCCTGGCATTGCAGTTCTGTTTCCTGCTGCCTGCTCCTTCTTTGCCTGGAGTCCTGAGCCGTGAGGTGGGCCTGGCATTGCTGTTCTGTTTCCTGTGCCTCCTCTTTGTTTGCCTGGAGTCCTGAGCCCTGAGTTGTTCCTGGGATTGCTGTTCCATTTCCTGCTCCCTGCTCCTTGTTTGCCTGTTCCTGAGCCCTGCGGTGGGCCTGGCATTGCGGTTCTGTTTCCAGCTGCCTTCTCCTTGTTTGACTGGAGACCTGAGCCCTGAGGTCGGCCTGGCATAGCTGTTCCGTTTCCTGCTGCCTGCACTTTGTTTTCCTGGAGACCTGAGCCCTGAGGTGGGCCTCGCACTGCTGTTCTGTTTCCTGCTGCCTTCTCCTTGTTTGACTGGAGTCCTGAGCCCAGAGGCAGACCTGGCATTGTTGTTCTGTTTCCTGCTTCCTGCACTATGTTTGTCTGGACTCCTGGGCCCTGATGTGGGCCTGGCATTGTTGTTCTGCTTCCTGCTGCCTGCTCCTTGTTTGCCTGGAGTCCAGAGACCTGATGTGGGCCTGGCATTACAGTTATGTTTCCTGCTTCCTGCTCCTTATCTGCCTTGAGTCCTGAGACCTAAGGAGGGACTGTGTTTGCAGTTCGTTTCCTGCTGCCTGCTCCTTGTTTCCCTGGAGTCCTGAGCCCTGAGGCAGCCCTGGCATTGTTGTTCTGTTTCCTGCTGCCTGCTCTTAGTTTGTCTGGAGTCCTGACCCCTGAGGATGGCCTGGCATTGCAGTTCTGGTTCCTGATGCCTGCTCCTTGTTTGCATAGAGTCCTGAGCCATGAGGCAGGCCTGGCATTGCTGTTCCCTTTCCTGCTGCCTACTCTTTGTTTGCCTGGAGACCTGAGCCCTGAGGTGGGCCTCGCATTGCTGTTCTGTTTCCTGCTGCCTTCTCCTTGTTTGACTGGAGTCCTGAGCCCCTGAGGCAGACCTGGCATTGTTGTTCTGTTTCATGCTTCCTGCACTATGTTTGTCTGGACTCCTGGGCCCTGATGTGGGCCTGGCATAGCTGTTTTGTTCCATATTGCGAGATCCTTGCTTGACTGGAGTTGTGATCTCTGAGGTGGGCCTGGAATTGCTGTTCTGTTTCCTGCTGCCTGCTCCATGTATGCCTGGAGTCCTCAGCCATGAGGTGGGCCTGGCATTGTTGTTCTGCTTCCTGCTGCCTGCTCCTTGTTTGTGTGGAGTCCTGAGACCTGAAGTGGGCCTGGCATTACACTTATGTTTCCTGCTTCCTGCTCCTTATCTGCCTGGAGTCCTGAGACCTAAGGTGGGACTGTGTTTGCAGTTCGTTTCCTGCTGCCTGCTCCTTGTTTGCCTGGAGTCTTGAGCCCTGTGGTCGGCCTGGAATAGCTGTTTTGTTTCCGGCTGCCTGCTGCATGTTTGCCTGGAGTCCTGAGCCCTGAGGTCGGCCTGGCATAGCTGTTCTGTTTCCTTCTGCCTGCACTTTGTTTGCCTGGAGACCTGAGCCCTGAGGTGTGCCTCGCATTTCAGTTCTGTTTCCTGCTGCCTGCTCCTTCTTTGCCTGTAGACCTGAACCCTGAGTCAGGCCTGGCATTGTTTTTCTGTTTCCTTCTGCCTGCACTTTGTTTGCCTGGAGTCCTCAGACCTGAGGTGGGCCTGGCATTGCTGTTCTGCTTCCTGCTGCCTGGTCATTCTTTGTCTGGAGTCCTGAGCCCTGAGGCAGGCCTGGCATTGCTGTTCCATTTTCTGCTGTCTTCTCCTTGTTTGCCTGGTCCTGAGCCCTGAGGTGGGCCTGGAATTGCTGTTCTGTTTCCTGCTTCCTGCACTATGTTTGTCTGGACTCCTGGGCCCTGATGTGGGCCTAGCATAGCTGTTCTGTTCCCTATTGCGAGATCCTTGCTTGACTGGAGTTGTGATCTCTGAGGTGGGCCTGGCATTGCTGTTCTGTTTCCTGCTGCCTGCTCCATGTATGCCTGGAGTCCTCAGCCATGAGGTGGGCCTGGCATTGTTGTTCTGCTTCCTGCTGCCTGCTCCTTATCTGCCTGGAGTCCTGAGACCAAAGGTGGGACTGTGTTTGCAGTTCGTTTCCTGCTGCCTGCTCCTTGTTTGCCTGGAGTCCTCAGCCCTGTGGTGGGCCAGGCATTGCTGTTCTGTTTCCTGCTCCCTGCTCCTTGTTTGCCGGAGTCCTTAGCCCTGAGGTGGGCCTGGAATTGCTGTTCTGTTTCCTGCTTCCTGCTTCCTGCACTATGTTTGTCTGGACTCCTGGGCCCTAATGTGGGCCTAGCATAGCTGTTCTGTTCCCTATTGCGAGATCCTTGCTTGACTGGAGTTGTGATCTCTGAGGTGGGCCTGGCATTGCTGTTCTGTTTCCTGCTGCCTGCTCCATGTATGCCTGTAGTCCTCAGCCATGAGGTGGGCCTGTCATTGTTGTTCTGATTCCTGCTGCCTGCTCCTTGTTTGCGTGGAGTCCTGAGACCTGAGGTGGGCCTGGCATTACAGTTATGTTTCTTGCTTCCTGCTCCTTATCTGTCTGGAGTCCTGAGACCTAAGGTGGGACTGTGTTTGCAGTTCGTTTCCTGCTGCCTGCTCCTTGTTTGCCTGGAGTCCTCAGCCCTGTGATGGGCCTGGCTTTGCTGTTCTGTTTCCTGCTCCCTGCTCCTTGTTTGCCGGAGTCCTCAGCCCTGAGGTGGCATGCCATTGCTGTTCCGTTTCCTGCTGCCTGCACTTTGTTTGCCTGGAGACCTGAGAACTGAGGTGGGCCTCGCATTACAGTTCTGTTTCCTGCTTCCTGCTCCTTCTTTGCCTATAATCCTGATCCCTGAGGTGGGCCTGGCATTGTTGTTCTGCTTCCTGCTGCCTGCTCCTTGTTTGCCTGTTCCTGATCCCTGAGGTGGGCCTGGCATTGCGGTTCTGTTTCCTGCTGCCATCTCCTTGTTTGACTGGAGTCCTGAGCCCTGATGTCAGCCTGGCATAGCTGTTCTGTTTCCTGCTGCCTGCACTTTGTTTGCCTGGAGACCTGAGCCCTGAGGTGGACCTCGCATTGCTGTTCTGTTTCCTGCTGCCTTCTCCTTGTTTGTCTGGAGTCCTGAGCCCTGAGGCAGACCTGGCATTGTTGTTCTGTTTCCTGCTTCCTGCACTCTGTTGGTTTGGACTCCTGCGCCCTGATGTGGGCCTGGCATAGCTGTTCTGTTCCCTATTGCGAGATCCTTGCTTGACTGGAGTCGTGATCTCTGAGGTGGGCCTGGCATTGCTGTTCTATTTCCTGCTGCCTGCTCCTTGTTTGCCTGGAGTCCTGAGCCTGAGGTGGGCCTGGCATTGTGGTTCTGTTTCCTGCTGCCTGCTCCTAGTTTGCCTAGAGTCCTGAACCCTGAGGCAGGCCTGGCATTGTTTTTCTGTTTCCTTCCGCCTGCACTTTGTTTGCCTGGAGTCCTCAGCACTGAGGTGTGCCTGGCATTGCTATTCTGCTTCCTGCTGCCTGGTCATTCTTTGTCTGGAGTCCTGAGCCCTGAGGCAGGCCTGGCATTGCTGTTCCATTTTCTGCTGCCTTCTCCTTGTTTGCCTGGTCCTGAGCCCTGAGGTGGGCCTGGAATTGCTGTTCTGTTTCCTGCTGCCTGCACTTTGTTTGTCTGGACTCCTGAGCCCTGATGTGGGCCTGGCATTGCTGTTCTGTTTCCTATTGCCTTGTCCTTGCTTAACTGGAGTCCTGAGCACTGAGGCAGGCCTGGCATTGTTTTTCTGTTTCCTGCTGCCTGCACTTTGTTTGCCTGGAGTCCTCAGCCCTGAGGTGTGCCTGGCATTGTTGTTCTGCTTCCTGCTGCCTGCTCCTTGTTTGCCCGGAGTCCTGAGCCCTGAGGAGGGCCTGGCATTGTTGTTCTGCTTCCTGCTGCCTGCTCCTTGTTTGCCAGGAGTCCTGAGCCCTGAGGAGAGCCTGGCATTGTTGTTCTGTTTCCTGCTGCCTGCTCCTTCTTTGCCTGGAGTCCTGAGCCGTGAGGTGGGCCTGGCATTGCTGTTCTGTTTCCTGTGCCTCCTCTTTGTTTGCCTGGAGACCTGAGCACTGAGGTGGGCCTCGCATTGCTGTTCTGTTTCCTGCTGCCTTCTCCTTGTTTGACTGGAGTCCTGAGCCCCTGAGGCAGACCTGGCATTGTTGTTCTGTTTCATGCTTCCTGCACTATGTTTGTCTGGACTCCTGGGCCCTGATGTGGGCCTGGCATAGCTGTTTTGTTCCATATTGCGAGATCCTTGCTTGACTGGAGTTGTGATCTCTGAGGTGGGCCTGGAATTGCTGTTCTGTTTCCTGCTGCCTGCTCCATGTATGCCTGGAGTCCTCAGCCATGAGGTGGGCCTGGCATTGTTGTTCTGCTTCCTGCTGCCTGCTCCTTGTTTGTGTGGAGTCCTGAGACCTGAAGTGGGCCTGGCATTACACTTATGTTTCCTGCTTCCTGCTCCTTATCTGCCTGGAGTCCTGAGACCTAAGGTGGGACTGTGTTTGCAGTTCGTTTCCTGCTGCCTGCTCCTTGTTTGCCTGGAGTCTTGAGCCCTGTGGTCGGCCTGGAATAGCTGTTTTGTTTCCGGCTGCCTGCTGCATGTTTGCCTGGAGTCCTGAGCCCTGAGGTCGGCCTGGCATAGCTGTTCTGTTTCCTTCTGCCTGCACTTTGTTTGCCTGGAGACCTGAGCCCTGAGGTGTGCCTCGCATTTCAGTTCTGTTTCCTGCTGCCTGCTCCTTCTTTGCCTGTAGACCTGAACCCTGAGTCAGGCCTGGCATTGTTTTTCTGTTTCCTTCTGCCTGCACTTTGTTTGCCTGGAGTCCTCAGACCTGAGGTGGGCCTGGCATTGCTGTTCTGCTTCCTGCTGCCTGGTCATTCTTTGTCTGGAGTCCTGAGCCCTGAGGCAGGCCTGGCATTGCTGTTCCATTTTCTGCTGTCTTCTCCTTGTTTGCCTGGTCCTGAGCCCTGAGGTGGGCCTGGAATTGCTGTTCTGTTTCCTGCTTCCTGCACTATGTTTGTCTGGACTCCTGGGCCCTGATGTGGGCCTAGCATAGCTGTTCTGTTCCCTATTGCGAGATCCTTGCTTGACTGGAGTTGTGATCTCTGAGGTGGGCCTGGCATTGCTGTTCTGTTTCCTGCTGCCTGCTCCATGTATGCCTGGAGTCCTCAGCCATGAGGTGGGCCTGGCATTGTTGTTCTGCTTCCTGCTGCCTGCTCCTTATCTGCCTGGAGTCCTGAGACCAAAGGTGGGACTGTGTTTGCAGTTCGTTTCCTGCTGCCTGCTCCTTGTTTGCCTGGAGTCCTCAGCCCTGTGGTGGGCCAGGCATTGCTGTTCTGTTTCCTGCTCCCTGCTCCTTGTTTGCCGGAGTCCTTAGCCCTGAGGTGGGCCTGGAATTGCTGTTCTGTTTCCTGCTTCCTGCTTCCTGCACTATGTTTGTCTGGACTCCTGGGCCCTAATGTGGGCCTAGCATAGCTGTTCTGTTCCCTATTGCGAGATCCTTGCTTGACTGGAGTTGTGATCTCTGAGGTGGGCCTGGCATTGCTGTTCTGTTTCCTGCTGCCTGCTCCATGTATGCCTGTAGTCCTCAGCCATGAGGTGGGCCTGTCATTGTTGTTCTGATTCCTGCTGCCTGCTCCTTGTTTGCGTGGAGTCCTGAGACCTGAGGTGGGCCTGGCATTACAGTTATGTTTCTTGCTTCCTGCTCCTTATCTGTCTGGAGTCCTGAGACCTAAGGTGGGACTGTGTTTGCAGTTCGTTTCCTGCTGCCTGCTCCTTGTTTGCCTGGAGTCCTCAGCCCTGTGATGGGCCTGGCTTTGCTGTTCTGTTTCCTGCTCCCTGCTCCTTGTTTGCCGGAGTCCTCAGCCCTGAGGTGGCATGCCATTGCTGTTCCGTTTCCTGCTGCCTGCACTTTGTTTGCCTGGAGACCTGAGAACTGAGGTGGGCCTCGCATTACAGTTCTGTTTCCTGCTTCCTGCTCCTTCTTTGCCTATAATCCTGATCCCTGAGGTGGGCCTGGCATTGTTGTTCTGCTTCCTGCTGCCTGCTCCTTGTTTGCCTGTTCCTGATCCCTGAGGTGGGCCTGGCATTGCGGTTCTGTTTCCTGCTGCCATCTCCTTGTTTGACTGGAGTCCTGAGCCCTGATGTCAGCCTGGCATAGCTGTTCTGTTTCCTGCTGCCTGCACTTTGTTTGCCTGGAGACCTGAGCCCTGAGGTGGACCTCGCATTGCTGTTCTGTTTCCTGCTGCCTTCTCCTTGTTTGTCTGGAGTCCTGAGCCCTGAGGCAGACCTGGCATTGTTGTTCTGTTTCCTGCTTCCTGCACTCTGTTGGTTTGGACTCCTGCGCCCTGATGTGGGCCTGGCATAGCTGTTCTGTTCCCTATTGCGAGATCCTTGCTTGACTGGAGTCGTGATCTCTGAGGTGGGCCTGGCATTGCTGTTCTATTTCCTGCTGCCTGCTCCTTGTTTGCCTGGAGTCCTGAGCCTGAGGTGGGCCTGGCATTGTGGTTCTGTTTCCTGCTGCCTGCTCCTTGTTTGCCTAGAGTCCTGAACCCTGAGGCAGGCCTGGCATTGTTTTTCTGTTTCCTTCCGCCTGCACTTTGTTTGCCTGGAGTCCTCAGCACTGAGGTGTGCCTGGCATTGCTATTCTGCTTCCTGCTGCCTGGTCATTCTTTGTCTGGAGTCCTGAGCCCTGAGGCAGGCCTGGCATTGCTGTTCCATTTTCTGCTGCCTTCTCCTTGTTTGCCTGGTCCTGAGCCCTGAGGTGGGCCTGGAATTGCTGTTCTGTTTCCTGCTGCCTGCACTTTGTTTGTCTGGACTCCTGAGCCCTGATGTGGGCCTGGCATTGCTGTTCTGTTTCCTATTGCCTTGTCCTTGCTTAACTGGAGTCCTGAGCACTGAGGCAGGCCTGGCATTGTTTTTCTGTTTCCTGCTGCCTGCACTTTGTTTGCCTGCAGTCCTCAGCCCTGAGGTGTGCCTGGCATTGTTGTTCTGCTTCCTGCTGCCTGCTCCTTGTTTGCCCGGAGTCCTGAGCCCTGAGGAGGGCCTGGCATTGTTGTTCTGCTTCCTGCTGCCTGCTCCTTGTTTGCCAGGAGTCCTGAGCCCTGAGGAGAGCCTGGCATTGTTGTTCTGTTTCCTGCTGCCTGCTCCTTCTTTGCCTGGAGTCCTGAGCCGTGAGGTGGGCCTGGCATTGCTGTTCTGTTTCCTGTGCCTCCTCTTTGTTTGCCTGGAGTCCTGAGGCCTGAGGTGGGCCTGGCATTGCGGTTCTGTTTCCTGCTGCTTTCTCCTTGTTTGACTGGAGTCCTGAGCCCTGATGTCGGCCTGGCATAGCTGTTCTGTTTCCTGCTGCCTGCACTTTGTTTGCCTGGAGACCTGAGCCCTGAGGTGGGCCTCGCATTGCTGTTCTGTTTCCTGCTGCCTTCTCCTTGTTTGACTGGAGTCCTGAGCCCTGAGGCAGACCTGGCATTGTTGTTCTGTTTCCTGCTTCCTGCACTATGTTGGTTTGGACTCCTGCGCCCTGATGTGGGCCTGGCATAGCTGTTCTGTTCCCTATTGCGAGATCCTTGCTTGACTGGAGTCGTGATCTCTGAGGTGGGCCTGGCATTGCTGTTCTATTTCCTGCTGCCTGCTCCTTGTTTGCCTGGAGTCCTGAGCCTGAGGTGGGCCTGGCATTGTGGTTCTGTTTCCTGCTGCCTGCTCCTTGTTTGCCTAGAGTCCTGAACACTGAGGCAGGCCTGGCATTGTTTTTCTGTTTCCTATTGCCTTGTCCTTGCTTAACTGGAGTCCTGAGCACTGAGGCAGGCCTGGCATTGTTTTCCTGTTTCCTGCTGCCTGCACTTTGTTTGCCTGGAGTCCTCAGCCCTGAGGTGGGCCTGGCATTGCTGTTCTGCTTCCTGCTGCCTGGTCATTCTTTGTCTTGAGTCCTGAGCCCTGAGGCAGGCCTGGCATTGCAGTTCTCTTTCCTGCTGCCTGCTCCTTCTTTGCCTGTAGTCCTGATCCCTGAGGTGGGCCTGGCATTGCTATTCTGTTTCCTGCTGCCTGTTCCTTGTTTGCCTGGAGTCCTGAGCCCGGAGGTGGGCCTGGGTTTGCAGTTCTGTTTCCTGCTGCCTGCTCCTTTTTTGCCTGGAGTCCGGAGCCCTGAGACGGGCCTGGCATTGCAGTTCTGTTTCCTGCTGCCTGCTCCTTCTTTGCCTGTAGTCCTGATCCCTGAGGTGGGCCTGGCATTGCTGTTCTGCTTCGTGCTACCAGGTCATTCTTTACCTGGAGTCCAGAGCCCTGAGACGGGCCTGGCATTGTTATTCCGTTTCCTGCTGCCTGCTCTTAGTTTGTCTGGAGTCCCGACCCCACAGGAGGGCCTGGCATTGGTTCCTGATTCCTGCTCCTTTTTTACATAGGGTCCTGAGCCCAGAGGCAGGCCTGGCATTGCTGTTGTTTCATGCTGCCTGCAGTTTGTTTTTCTGGAGTCCTGAGCCCTGAGGTGAGCCTGGTATTGCTGTTCTGTTTCCTGATACCTGCTCCTTGTTTGCTGGAGTCACGAGCCCTGAGGTGCGCCAGGCATTGCTGTTCTGTTTCCTGCTTCCTGCTCCTTCTTTGCCTGTAGTCCTGATCCCTGAGGTGGGCCTGGCATTGTTGTTCTGCTTCCTGCTGCCTGCTCCTTGTTTGTCTGGAGTCCTGAGCCCTGAGGAGGGCCTGGCATTGTTGTTCTGTTTCCTGCTGCCTGCTCCTTCTTTGCCTGGAGTCCTGAGCCGTGAGGTGGGCCTGGCATTGCTGTTCTGTTTCCTGTGCCTCCTCTTTGTTTGCCTGGAGTCCTGAGCCCTGAGGTGTGCCTGGGATTGCTGTTCCATTTCCTGCTCCCTGCTCCTTGTTTGCCTGTTCCTGAGCCCTGAGGTGGGCCTCGCACTGCTGTTCTGTTTCCTGCTGCCTTCTCCTTGTTTGACTGGAGTCCTGAGCCCAGAGGCAGACCTGGCATTGTTGTTCTGTTTCCTGCTTCCTGCACTATGTTTGTCTGGACTCCTGGGCCCTGATGTGGGCCTAGCATAGCTGTTCTGTTCCCTATTGCGAGATCCTTGCTTGACTGGAGTTGTGATCTCTGAGGTGGGCCTGGCATTGCTGTTCTGTTTCCTGCTGCCTGCTCCATGTATGCCTGGAGTCCTCAGCCATGAGGTGGGCCTGGCATTGTTGTTCTGCTTCCTGCTGCCTGCTCCTTATCTGCCTGGAGTCCTGAGACCAAAGGTGGGACTGTGTTTGCAGTTCGTTTCCTGCTGCCTGCTCCTTGTTTGCCTGGAGTCCTCAGCCCTGTGGTGGGCCAGGCATTGCTGTTCTGTTTCCTGCTCCCTGCTCCTTGTTTGCCGGAGTCCTTAGCCCTGAGGTGGGCCTGGAATTGCTGTTCTGTTTCCTGCTTCCTGCTTCCTGCACTATGTTTGTCTGGACTCCTGGGCCCTAATGTGGGCCTAGCATAGCTGTTCTGTTCCCTATTGCGAGATCCTTGCTTGACTGGAGTTGTGATCTCTGAGGTGGGCCTGGCATTGCAGTTCTCTTTCCTGCTGCCTGCTCCTTCTTTGCCTGTAGTCCTGATCCCTGAGGTGGGCCTGGCATTGCTATTCTGTTTCCTGCTGCCTGTTCCTTGTTTGCCTGGAGTCCTGAGCCCGGAGGTGGGCCTGGGTTTGCAGTTCTGTTTCCTGCTGCCTGCTCCTTTTTTGCCTGGAGTCCGGAGCCCTGAGACGGGCCTGGCATTGCAGTTCTGTTTCCTGCTGCCTGCTCCTTCTTTGCCTGTAGTCCTGATCCCTGAGGTGGGCCTGGCATTGCTGTTCTGCTTCGTGCTACCAGGTCATTCTTTACCTGGAGTCCAGAGCCCTGAGACGGGCCTGGCATTGTTATTCCGTTTCCTGCTGCCTGCTCTTAGTTTTTCTGGAGTCCCGACCCCACAGGAGGGCCTGGCATTGGTTCCTGATTCCTGCTCCTTTTTTACATAGGGTCCTGAGCCCAGAGGCAGGCCTGGCATTGCTGTTGTTTCATGCTGCCTGCAGTTTGTTTTTCTGGAGTCCTGAGCCCTGAGGTGAGCCTGGTATTGCTGTTCTGTTTCCTGATACCTGCTCCTTGTTTGCTGGAGTCACGAGCCCTGAGGTGCGCCAGGCATTGCTGTTCTGTTTCCTGCTTCCTGCTCCTTCTTTGCCTGTAGTCCTGATCCCTGAGGTGGGCCTGGCATTGTTGTTCTGCTTCCTGCTGCCTGCTCCTTGTTTGTCTGGAGTCCTGAGCCCTGAGGAGGGCCTGGCATTGTTGTTCTGTTTCCTGCTGCCTGCTCCTTCTTTGCCTGGAGTCCTGAGCCGTGAGGTGGGCCTGGCATTGCTGTTCTGTTTCCTGTGCCTCCTCTTTGTTTGCCTGGAGTCCTGAGCCCTGAGGTGTGCCTGGGATTGCTGTTCCATTTCCTGCTCCCTGCTCCTTGTTTGCCTGTTCCTGAGCCCTGAGGTGGGCCTCGCACTGCTGTTCTGTTTCCTGCTGCCTTCTCCTTGTTTGACTGGAGTCCTGAGCCCAGAGGCAGACCTGGCATTGTTGTTCTGTTTCCTGCTTCCTGCACTATGTTTGTCTGGACTCCTGGGCCCTGATGTGGGCCTAGCATAGCTGTTCTGTTCCCTATTGCGAGATCCTTGCTTGACTGGAGTTGTGATCTCTGAGGTGGGCCTGGCATTGCTGTTCTGTTTCCTGCTGCCTGCTCCATGTATGCCTGGAGTCCTCAGCCATGAGGTGGGCCTGGCATTGTTGTTCTGCTTCCTGCTGCCTGCTCCTTATCTGCCTGGAGTCCTGAGACCAAAGGTGGGACTGTGTTTGCAGTTCGTTTCCTGCTGCCTGCTCCTTGTTTGCCTGGAGTCCTCAGCCCTGTGGTGGGCCAGGCATTGCTGTTCTGTTTCCTGCTCCCTGCTCCTTGTTTGCCGGAGTCCTTAGCCCTGAGGTGGGCCTGGAATTGCTGTTCTGTTTCCTGCTTCCTGCTTCCTGCACTATGTTTGTCTGGACTCCTGGGCCCTAATGTGGGCCTAGCATAGCTGTTCTGTTCCCTATTGCGAGATCCTTGCTTGACTGGAGTTGTGATCTCTGAGGTGGGCCTGGCATTGCTGTTCTGTTTCCTGCTGCCTGCTCCATGTATGCCTGTAGTCCTCAGCCATGAGGTGGGCCTGTCATTGTTGTTCTGATTCCTGCTGCCTGCTCCTTGTTTGCGTGGAGTCCTGAGACCTGAGGTGGGCCTGGCATTACAGTTATGTTTCTTGCTTCCTGCTCCTTATCTGTCTGGAGTCCTGAGACCTAAGGTGGGACTGTGTTTGCAGTTCGTTTCCTGCTGCCTGCTCCTTGTTTGCCTGGAGTCCTCAGCCCTGTGATGGGCCTGGCTTTGCTGTTCTGTTTCCTGCTCCCTGCTCCTTGTTTGCCGGAGTCCTCAGCCCTGAGGTGGCATGCCATTGCTGTTCCGTTTCCTGCTGCCTGCACTTTGTTTGCCTGGAGACCTGAGAACTGAGGTGGGCCTCGCATTACAGTTCTGTTTCCTGCTTCCTGCTCCTTCTTTGCCTATAATCCTGATCCCTGAGGTGGGCCTGGCATTGTTGTTCTGCTTCCTGCTGCCTGCTCCTTGTTTGCCTGTTCCTGATCCCTGAGGTGGGCCTGGCATTGCGGTTCTGTTTCCTGCTGCCATCTCCTTGTTTGACTGGAGTCCTGAGCCC
This sequence comes from Narcine bancroftii, assembly GCF_036971445.1. NCBI lineage: Eukaryota > Metazoa > Chordata > Chondrichthyes > Torpediniformes > Narcinidae > Narcine > Narcine bancroftii. The sequence continues at coordinate 196,624,399 of NC_091473.1, forward strand.
TGATGTCAGCCTGGCATAGCTGTTCTGTTTCCTGCTGCCTGCACTTTGTTTGCCTGGAGACCTGAGCCCTGAGGTGGACCTCGCATTGCTGTTCTGTTTCCTGCTGCCTTCTCCTTGTTTGTCTGGAGTCCTGAGCCCTGAGGCAGACCTGGCATTGTTGTTCTGTTTCCTGCTTCCTGCACTCTGTTGGTTTGGACTCCTGCGCCCTGATGTGGGCCTGGCATAGCTGTTCTGTTCCCTATTGCGAGATCCTTGCTTGACTGGAGTCGTGATCTCTGAGGTGGGCCTGGCATTGCTGTTCTATTTCATGCTGCCTGCTCCTTGTTTGCCTGGAGTCCTGAGCCTGAGGTGGGCCTGGCATTGTGGTTCTGTTTCCTGCTGCCTGCTCCTTGTTTGCCTAGAGTCCTGAACCCTGAGGCAGGCCTGGCATTGTTTTTCTGTTTCCTTCCGCCTGCACTTTGTTTGCCTGGAGTCCTCAGCACTGAGGTGTGCCTGGCATTGCTATTCTGCTTCCTGCTGCCTGGTCATTCTTTGTCTGGAGTCCTGAGCCCTGAGGCAGGCCTGGCATTGCTGTTCCATTTTCTGCTGCCTTCTCCTTGTTTGCCTGGTCCTGAGCCCTGAGGTGGGCCTGGAATTGCTGTTCTGTTTCCTGCTGCCTGCACTTTGTTTGTCTGGACTCCTGAGCCCTGATGTGGGCCTGGCATTGCTGTTCTGTTTCCTATTGCCTTGTCCTTGCTTAACTGGAGTCCTGAGCATTGAGGCAGGCCTGGCATTGTTTTTCTGTTTCCTATTGCCTTGTCCTTGCTTAACTGGAGTCCTGAGCACTGAGGCAGGCCTGGCATTGTTTTCCTGTTTCCTGCTGCCTGCACTTTGTTTGCCTGGAGTCCTCAGCCCTGAGGTGGGCCTGGCATTGCTGTTCTGCTTCCTGCTGCCTGGTCATTCTTTGTCTTGAGTCCTGAGCCCTGAGGCAGGCCTGGCATTGCAGTTCTCTTTCCTGCTGCCTGCTCCTTCTTTGCCTGTAGTCCTGATCCCTGAGGTGGGCCTGGCATTGCTATTCTGTTTCCTGCTGCCTGTTCCTTGTTTGCCTGGAGTCCTGAGCCCGGAGGTGGGCCTGGGTTTGCAGTTCTGTTTCCTGCTGCCTGCTCCTTTTTTGCCTGGAGTCCGGAGCCCTGAGACGGGCCTGGCATTGCAGTTCTGTTTCCTGCTGCCTGCTCCTTCTTTGCCTGTAGTCCTGATCCCTGAGGTGGGCCTGGCATTGCTGTTCTGCTTCGTGCTACCAGGTCATTCTTTACCTGGAGTCCAGAGCCCTGAGACGGGCCTGGCATTGTTATTCCGTTTCCTGCTGCCTGCTCTTAGTTTGTCTGGAGTCCCGACCCCACAGGAGGGCCTGGCATTGGTTCCTGATTCCTGCTCCTTTTTTACATAGGGTCCTGAGCCCAGAGGCAGGCCTGGCATTGCTGTTGTTTCATGCTGCCTGCAGTTTGTTTTTCTGGAGTCCTGAGCCCTGAGGTGAGCCTGGTATTGCTGTTCTGTTTCCTGATACCTGCTCCTTGTTTGCTGGAGTCACGAGCCCTGAGGTGCGCCAGGCATTGCTGTTCTGTTTCCTGCTTCCTGCTCCTTCTTTGCCTGTAGTCCTGATCCCTGAGGTGGGCCTGGCATTGTTGTTCTGTTTCCTGCTGCCTGCTCCTTCTTTGCCTGGAGTCCTGAGCCGTGAGGTGGGCCTGGCATTGCTGTTCTGTTTCCTGTGCCTCCTCTTTGTTTGCCTGGAGTCCTGAGCCCTGAGGTGTGCCTGGGATTGCTGTTCCATTTCCTGCTCCCTGCTCCTTGTTTGCCTGTTCCTGAGCCCTGAGGTGGGCCTCGCACTGCTGTTCTGTTTCCTGCTGCCTTCTCCTTGTTTGACTGGAGTCCTGAGCCCAGAGGCAGACCTGGCATTGTTGTTCTGTTTCCTGCTTCCTGCACTATGTTTGTCTGGACTCCTGGGCCCTGATGTGGGCCTAGCATAGCTGTTCTGTTCCCTATTGCGAGATCCTTGCTTGACTGGAGTTGTGATCTCTGAGGTGGGCCTGGCATTGCTGTTCTGTTTCCTGCTGCCTGCTCCATGTATGCCTGGAGTCCTCAGCCATGAGGTGGGCCTGGCATTGTTGTTCTGCTTCCTGCTGCCTGCTCCTTATCTGCCTGGAGTCCTGAGACCAAAGGTGGGACTGTGTTTGCAGTTCGTTTCCTGCTGCCTGCTCCTTGTTTGCCGGAGTCCTCAGCCCTGATGTGGCATGCCATTGCTGTTCCGTTTCCTGCTGCCTGCACTTTGTTTGCCTGGAGACCTGAGAACTGAGGTGGGCCTCGCATTACAGTTCTGTTTCCTGCTTCCTGCTCCTTCTTTGCCTATAATCCTGATCCCTGAGGTGGGCCTGGCATTGTTGTTCTGCTTCCTGCTGCCTGCTCCTTGTTTGCCTGTTCCTGATCCCTGAGGTGGGCCTGGCATTGCGGTTCTGTTTCCTGCTGCCATCTCCTTGTTTGACTGGAGTCCTGAGCCCTGATGTCAGCCTGGCATAGCTGTTCTGTTTCCTGCTGCCTGCACTTTGTTTGCCTGGAGACCTGAGCCCTGAGGTGGACCTCGCATTGCTGTTCTGTTTCCTGCTGCCTTCTCCTTGTTTGTCTGGAGTCCTGAGCCCTGAGGCAGACCTGGCATTGTTGTTCTGTTTCCTGCTTCCTGCACTCTGTTGGTTTGGACTCCTGCGCCCTGATGTGGGCCTGGCATAGCTGTTCTGTTCCCTATTGCGAGATCCTTGCTTGACTGGAGTCGTGATCTCTGAGGTGGGCCTGGCATTGCTGTTCTATTTCATGCTGCCTGCTCCTTGTTTGCCTGGAGTCCTGAGCCTGAGGTGGGCCTGGCATTGTGGTTCTGTTTCCTGCTGCCTGCTCCTTGTTTGCCTAGAGTCCTGAACCCTGAGGCAGGCCTGGCATTGTTTTTCTGTTTCCTTCCGCCTGCACTTTGTTTGCCTGGAGTCCTCAGCACTGAGGTGTGCCTGGCATTGCTATTCTGCTTCCTGCTGCCTGGTCATTCTTTGTCTGGAGTCCTGAGCCCTGAGGCAGGCCTGGCATTGCTGTTCCATTTTCTGCTGCCTTCTCCTTGTTTGCCTGGTCCTGAGCCCTGAGGTGGGCCTGGAATTGCTGTTCTGTTTCCTGCTGCCTGCACTTTGTTTGTCTGGACTCCTGAGCCCTGATGTGGGCCTGGCATTGCTGTTCTGTTTCCTATTGCCTTGTCCTTGCTTAACTGGAGTCCTGAGCATTGAGGCAGGCCTGGCATTGTTTTTCTGTTTCCTATTGCCTTGTCCTTGCTTAACTGGAGTCCTGAGCACTGAGGCAGGCCTGGCATTGTTTTCCTGTTTCCTGCTGCCTGCACTTTGTTTGCCTGGAGTCCTCAGCCCTGAGGTGGGCCTGGCATTGCTGTTCTGCTTCCTGCTGCCTGGTCATTCTTTGTCTTGAGTCCTGAGCCCTGAGGCAGGCCTGGCATTGCAGTTCTCTTTCCTGCTGCCTGCTCCTTCTTTGCCTGTAGTCCTGATCCCTGAGGTGGGCCTGGCATTGCTATTCTGTTTCCTGCTGCCTGTTCCTTGTTTGCCTGGAGTCCTGAGCCCGGAGGTGGGCCTGGGTTTGCAGTTCTGTTTCCTGCTGCCTGCTCCTTTTTTGCCTGGAGTCCGGAGCCCTGAGACGGGCCTGGCATTGCAGTTCTGTTTCCTGCTGCCTGCTCCTTCTTTGCCTGTAGTCCTGATCCCTGAGGTGGGCCTGGCATTGCTGTTCTGCTTCGTGCTACCAGGTCATTCTTTACCTGGAGTCCAGAGCCCTGAGACGGGCCTGGCATTGTTATTCCGTTTCCTGCTGCCTGCTCTTAGTTTGTCTGGAGTCCCGACCCCACAGGAGGGCCTGGCATTGGTTCCTGATTCCTGCTCCTTTTTTACATAGGGTCCTGAGCCCAGAGGCAGGCCTGGCATTGCTGTTGTTTCATGCTGCCTGCAGTTTGTTTTTCTGGAGTCCTGAGCCCTGAGGTGAGCCTGGTATTGCTGTTCTGTTTCCTGATACCTGCTCCTTGTTTGCTGGAGTCACGAGCCCTGAGGTGCGCCAGGCATTGCTGTTCTGTTTCCTGCTTCCTGCTCCTTCTTTGCCTGTAGTCCTGATCCCTGAGGTGGGCCTGGCATTGTTGTTCTGCTTCCTGCTGCCTGCTCCTTGTTTGTCTGGAGTCCTGAGCCCTGAGGAGGGCCTGGCATTGTTGTTCTGTTTCCTGCTGCCTGCTCCTTCTTTGCCTGGAGTCCTGAGCCGTGAGGTGGGCCTGGCATTGCTGTTCTGTTTCCTGTGCCTCCTCTTTGTTTGCCTGGAGTCCTGAGCCCTGAGGTGTGCCTGGGATTGCTGTTCCATTTCCTGCTCCCTGCTCCTTGTTTGCCTGTTCCTGAGCCCTGAGGTGGGCCTCGCACTGCTGTTCTGTTTCCTGCTGCCTTCTCCTTGTTTGACTGGAGTCCTGAGCCCAGAGGCAGACCTGGCATTGTTGTTCTGTTTCCTGCTTCCTGCACTATGTTTGTCTGGACTCCTGGGCCCTGATGTGGGCCTGGCATTGTTGTTCTGCTTCCTGCTGCCTGCTCCTTGTTTGCCTGGAGTCCAGAGACCTGAGGTGGGCCTGGCATTACAGTTATGTTTCCTGCTTCCTGCTCCTTATCTGCCTTGAGTCCTGAGACCTAAGGAGGGACTGTGTTTGCAGTTTGTTCCCTGCTGCCTGCTCCTTGTTTCCCTGGAGTCCTGAGCCCTGAGGCAGCCCTGGCATTGTTGTTCTGTTTCCTGCTGCCTGCTCTTAGTTTGTCTGGAGTCCTGACCCCTGAGGATGTCCTGGCATTGCAGTTCTGGTTCCTGATGCCTGCTCCTTGTTTGACTGGAGTCCTGAGCCCCTGAGGCAGACCTGGCATTGTTGTTCTGTTTCCTGCTTCCTGCACTATGTTTGTCTGGACTCCTGGGCCCTGATGTGGGCCTGGCATAGCTGTTTTGTTCCATATTGCGAGATCCTTGCTTGACTGGAGTTGTGATCTCTGAGGTGGGCCTGGAATTGCTGTTCTGTTTCCTGCTGCCTGCTCCATGTATGCCTGGAGTCCTCAGCCATGAGGTGGGCCTGGCATTGTTGTTCTGCTTCCTGCTGCCTGCTCCTTGTTTGTTTGGAGTCCTGAGACCTGAAGTGGGCCTGGCATTACACTTATGTTTCCTGCTTCCTGCTCCTTATCTGCCTGGAGTCCTGAGACCTAAGGTGGGACTGTGTTTGCAGTTCGTTTCCTGCTGCCTGCTCCTTGTTTGCCTGGAGTGCTGAGCCCTGAGGCAGCCCTGGCATTGTTGTTCTATTTCCTGCTGCCTGCTCTTAGTTTGTCTGGAGTCCTGACCCCTGAGGATGGCCTGGCATTGCAGTTCTGGTTCCTGATGCCTGCTCCTTGTTTGCATAGAGTCCTGAGCCCTGTGGTGGGCCTGGCATTGCTGTTCTGTTTCCTGCTGCCTACTCCTTGTTTGCCTGGAGTTCTGAGCCCTGAGGCAGCCCTGGCATTGTTGTTCTGTTCCTGCTGCCTGCTCCTTCTTTGCCTGGAGTCCGGAGCCCTGAGGTGGGCCTCGCATTGCAGTTCTGTTTCCTGCTGCCTGCTCCTTGTTTGTCTGGAGTCCTGAGCCCTGATGTCGGCCTGGCATAGCTGTTCTGTTTCCTTCTGCCTGCACATTGTTTGCCTGGAGACCTGGGTCCTGAGGTGTGCCTCGCATTGCAGTTCTGTTTCCTGCTGCCTGCTCCTTCTTTGCCTGTAGTCCTGATCCCTGAGGTGGGCCTGGCATTGCTGTTCTATTTCCTGCTGCCTGTTCCTTGTTTGCCTGGAGTCCTGAGCCCTGAGGTCGGCCTGGCATAGCTGTTCTGTTTCCTGCTGCCTGCACTTTGTTTGCCTGTAATCCAGAGCCCTGAGGTCGGCCTCGCATTGCAGTTCTGTTTCCTGCTGCCTGCTCCTTGTTTGTCTGGAGTCCTGAGCCCTGAGGTGGGCCTGGCTTTGCTGTTCTGATTCCTGCTGCCTGCTCCTTGTTTTCCTGGAGTCCTGAACCATGAGGCAGGCCTGGCATTGTTATTCTGCTTCCTGCTGCTTGCTCCTTGTTTGCCTGGAGTCCTGAGACCTGAGGTGGGCCTGGCATTACAGTTATGTTTACTGCTGCCTGCTCCTCATCTGCCTGCTCCTCATCTGCCTGGAGTCCTGAGACCTAAGGTGGGCCTGGCTTTGCAGTTCTGTTTCCTGCTGCGTGCTCCTTGTTTGCCTGGAGTCTTGAGCCCTGAGACGGGCCTGCAAGTGCAGTTCTGTTGCCTGCTGCCTGCTCCTTCTTTGCCTGGAGTCCTGAGCCCTGAGATGGGCCTGGCATTGCAGTTCTGTTTCCTGCTGCCTGCTCCTTGTTTGACTGGAGTCTTGAGCCCTGTGGTCGGCCTGGAATAGCTGTTCTGTTTCCTGCTGCCTGCTGCATGTTTGCCTGGAGTCCTGAGCCCTGAGGTCGGCCTGGCATAGCTGTTCTGTTTCCTTCTGCCTGCACTTTGTTTGCCTGGAGACCTGAGCCCTGAGGTGTGCCTCGCATTTCAGTTCTGTTTCCTGCTGCCTGCTCCTTCTTTGCCTGTAGGCCTGAACCCTGAGTCAGGCCTGGCATTGTTTTTCTGTTTCCTTCTGCCTACACTTTGTTTGCCTGGAGTCCTCAGCCCTGAGGTGGGCCTGGCATTGCTGTTCTGCTTCCTGCTGCCTGGTCATTCTTTGTCTGGAGTCCTGAGCCCTGAGGCAGGCCTGGCATTGCTGTTCTGTTTCCTGCTTCCTGCACTATGTTTGTCTGGACTCCTGGGCCCTGATGTGGGCCTAGCGTAGCTGTTCTGTTCCCTATTGCGAGATCCTTGCTTGACTGGAGTTGTGATCTCTGAGGTGGGCCTGGCATTGCTGTTCTGTTTCCTGCTGCCTGCTCCATGTATGCCTGGAGTCCTCAGCCATGAGGTGGGCCTGGCATTGTTGTTCTGCTTCCTGCTGCCTGCTCCTTGTTTGTGTGGAGTCCTGAGACCTGAAGTGGGCCTGGCATTACACTTATGTTTCCTGCTTCCTGCTCCTTATCTGCCTGGAGTCCTGAGACCTAAGGTGGGACTGTGTTTGCAGTTCGTTTCCTGCTGCCTGCTCATTGTTTGCCTGGAGTCCTCAGCCCTGTGGTGGGCCTGGCATTGCTGTTCTGTTTCCTGCTCCCTGCTCCTTGTTTGCCGGAGTCCTCAGCTCTGAGGTGGGCCTGGAATTGCTGTTCTGTTTCCTGCTTCCTGCACTATGTTTGTCTGGACTCCTGGGCCCTGTTGTGGGCCGAGCATAGCTGTTCTGTTCCCTATTGCGAGATCCTTGCTTGACTGGAGTTGTGATCTCTGAGGTGGGCCTGGCATTGCTGTTCTGTTTCCTGCTGCCTGCTGCATGTTTGCCTGGAGTCCTGAGCCCTGAGGTCGGCCTGGCATAGCTGTTCTGTTTCCTTCTGCCTGCACTTTGTTTGCCTGGAGACCTGAGCCCTGAGGTGTGCCTCGCATTTCAGTTCTGTTTCCTGCTGCCTGCTCCTTCTTTGCCTGTAGGCCTGAACCCTGAGTCAGGCCTGGCATTGTTTTTCTGTTTCCTTCTGCCTGCACTTTGTTTGCCTGGAGTCCTCAGCCCTGAGGTGGGCCTGGCATTGCTGTTCTGCTTCCTGCTGCCTGGTCATTCTTTGTCTGGAGTCCTGAGCCCTGAGGCAGGCCTGGCATTGCTGTTCTGTTTCCTGCTTCCTGCACTATGTTTGTCTGGACTCCTGGGCCCTGATGTGGGCCTAGCGTAGCTGTTCTGTTCCCTATTGCGAGATCCTTGCTTGACTGGAGTTGTGATCTCTGAGGTGGGCCTGGCATTGCTGTTCTGTTTCCTGCTGCCTGCTCCATGTATGCCTGGAGTCCTCAGCCATGAGGTGGGCCTGGCATTGTTGTTCTGCTTCCTGCTGCCTGCTCCTTATCTGCCTGGAGTCCTGAGACCTAAGGTGGGACTGTGTTTGCAGTTCGTTTCCTGCTGCCTGCTCCTTGTTTGCCTGGAGTCCTCAGCCCTGTGGTGGGCCTGGCATTGCTGTTCTGTTTCCTGCTCCCTGCTCCTTGTTTGCCGGAGTCCTCAGCCCTGAGGTGGGCCTGGAATTGCTGTTCTGTTTCCTGCTTCCTGCACTATGTTTGTCTGGACTCCTGGGCCCTGTTGTGGGCCGAGCATAGCTGTTCTGTTCCCTATTGCGAGATCCTTGCTTGACTGGAGTTGTGATCTCTGAGGTGGGCCTGGCATTGCTGTTCTGTTTCCTGCTGCCTGCTCCATGTATGCCTGGAGTCCTCAGCCATGAGGTGGGCCTGGCATTGTTGTTCTGCTTCCTGCTGCCTGCTCCTTGTTTGCGTGGAGTCCTGAGACCTGAGGTGGGCCTGGCATTACAGTTATGTTTCCTGCTTCCTGCTCCTTATCTGCCTGGAGTCCTGAGACCTAAGGTGGGACTGTGTTTGCAGTTCGTTTCCTGCTGCCTGCTCCTTGTTTGCCTGGAGTCCTCAGCCCTGTGGTGGGCCTGGCATTGCTGTTCTGTTTCCTGCTCCCTGTTTGCCGGAGTCCTCAGCCCTGAGGTGGCATGCCATTGCTGTTCTGTTTCCTGCTGCCTGCACTTTGTTGGCCTGGAGACCTGAGACCTGAGGTGGGCCTCGCATTACAGTTCTGTTTCCTGCTTCCTGCTCCTTCTTTGCCTATAATCCTGATCCCTGAGGTGGGCCTGGCATTGCTGATCTGTTTCCTGCTGCCTGTTCCTTGTTTGCCTGGAGTCCTGAGACCTGAGGTGGGCGTGGTTTTGATGTTATCTTTCCTGCTGCCTGCTCCTTATTTGCCTGGAGTGCTGAAACATGAGGCAGGCCTGGCATTGCTGTTTTCTTTCCTGCTGCCTGCTCCTTCTTTACGTGGAGTCCTGAGACCTAAGGTGGGCTGGGTTTGCAGTTCTGTTTCCTGCTGCGTGCTCCATATTTGCCTGGAGTCTTGAGCCCTGAGACGGGCCTGGCATTGCAGTTCTGTTTCCTGCTGCCTGCTCCTTCTTTGCCTGGAGTCCTGAGCCCTGAGACGGGCCTTGCATTGCAGTTCAGTTTCCTGCTGCCTGCTCCTTGTTTGACTGGAGTCCTGAGCCCTGAGGTCAGCCTGGCATAGCTGTTCTGTTTCCTGCTTCCTGCACTTTGTTTGCCTGGAGACCTGAGCCCTGAGGTGGGCCTGGCATTGCAGTTCTCTTTCCTGCTGCCTGCTCCTTCTTTGCCTGTAGTCCTGATCCCTGAGGTGGGCCTGGCATTGCTATTCTGTTTCCTGCTGCCTGTTCCTTGTTTGCCTGGAGTCCTGAGCCCGGAGGTGGGCCTGGGTTTGCAGTTCTGTTTCCTGCTGCCTGCTCCTTTTTTGCCTGGAGTCCGGAGCCCTGAGACGGGCCTGGCATTGCAGTTCTGTTTCCTGCTGCCTGCTCCTTCTTTGCCTGTAGTCCTGATCCCTGAGGTGGGCCTGGCATTGCTGTTCTGCTTCGTGCTACCAGGTCATTCTTTACCTGGAGTCCAGAGCCCTGGGACGGGCCTGGCATTGTTATTCCGTTTCCTGCTTCCTGCTCTTAGTTTGTCTGGAGTCCCGACCACACAGGAGGGCCTGGCATTGGTTCCTGATTCCTGCTCCTTTTTTACATAGGGTCCTGAGCCCAGAGGCAGGCCTGGCATTGCTGTTGTTTCATGCTGCCGGCAGTTTGTTTTTCTGGAGTCCTGAGCCCTGAGGTGAGCCTGGTATTGCTGTTCTGTTTCCTGCTGTCTGCTCCTTGTTTGCTGGAGTCACGAGCCCTGAGGTGCGCCAGGCATTGCTGTTCTGTTTCCTGCTTCCTGCTTCCTGCTCCTTCTTTGCCTGTAGTCCTGATCCCTGAGGTGGGCCTGGCATTGTTGTTCTGCTTCCTGCTGCCTGCTCCTTGTTTGCCTGGAGTCCTGAGCCCTGAGGAGGGCCTGGCATTGTTGTTCTGTTTCCTGCTGCCTGCTCCTTCTTTGCCTGGAGTCCTGAGCCGTGAGGTGGGCCTGGCATTGCTGTTCTGTTTCCTGTGCCTCCTCTTTGTTTGCCTGGAGTCCTGAGCCCTGAGGTGTGCCTGGCATTGTTGTTCTGCTTCCTGCTGCCTGCTCCTTGTTTGCCCGGAGTCCTGAGCCCTGAGGAGGGCCTGGCATTGTTGTTCTGCTTCCTGCTGCCTGCTCCTTGTTTGCCAGGAGTCCTGAGCCCTGAGGAGAGCCTGGCATTGTTGTTCTGTTTCCTGCTGCCTGCTCCTTCTTTGCCTGGAGTCCTGAGCCGTGAGGTAGGCCTGGCATTGCTGTTCTGTTTCCTGTGCCTCCTCTTTGTTTGCCTGGAGTCCTGAGCCCTGAGGTGGGCCTGGGATTGCTGTTCCATTTCCTGCTCCCTGCTCCTTGTTTGCCTGTTCCTGATCCCTGAGGTGGGCCTGGCATTGCGGTTCTGTTTCCTGCTGCCATCTCCTTGTTTGACTGGAGTCCTGAGCCCTGATGTCGGCCTGGCATAGCTGTTCTGTTTCCTGCTGCCTGCACTTTGTTTGCCTGGAGACCTGAGCCCTGAGGTGGACCTCGCATTGCTGTTCTGTTTCCTGCTGCCTTCTCCTTGTTTGACTGGAGTCCTGAGCCCTGAGGCAGACCTGGCATTGTTGTTCTGTTTCCTGCTTCCTGCACTCTGTTGGTTTGGACTCCTGCGCCCTGATGTGGGCCTGGCATAGATGTTCTGTTCCCTATTGCGAGATCCTTGCTTGACTGCAGTCGTGATCTCTGAGGTGGGCCTGGCATTGCTGTTCTATTTCCTGCTGCCTGCTCCTTGTTTGCCTGGAGTCCTGAGCCTGAGGTGGGCCTGGCATTGTGGTTCTGTTTCCTGCTGCCTGCTCCTTGTTTCCTAGAGTCCTGAACCCTGAGGCAGGCCTGGCATTGTTTTTCTGTTTCCTTCCGCCTGCACTTTGTTTGCCTGGAGTCCTCAGCACTGAGGTGTGCCTGGCATTTCTATTCTGCTTCCTGCTGCCTGGTCATTCTTTGTCTGGAGTCCTGAGCCCTGAGGCAGGCCTGGCATTGCTGTTCCATTTTCTGCTGCCTTCTCCTTGTTTGCCTGGTCCTGAGCCCTGAGGTGGGCCTGGAATCGCTGTTCTGTTTCCTGCTGCCTGCACTTTGTTTGTCTGGACTCCTGAGCCCTGATGTGGGCCTGGCATTGCTGTTCTGTTTCCTATTGCCTTGTCCTTGCTTAACTGGAGTCCTGAGCACTGAGGCAGGCCTGGCATTGTTTTTCTGTTTCCTGCTGCCTGCACTTTGTTTGCCTGGAGTCCTCAGCCCTGAGGTGTGCCTGGCATTGTTGTTCTGCTTCCTGCTGCCTGCTCCTTGTTTGCCCGGAGTCCTGAGCCCTGAGGAGGGCCTGGCATTGTTGTTCTGCTTCCTGCTGCCTGCTCCTTGTTTGCCAGGAGTCCTGAGCCCTGAGGAGAGCCTGGCATTGTTGTTCCGTTTCCTGCTGCCTGCTCCTTCTTTGCCTGGAGTCCTGAGCCGTGAGGTGGGCCTGGCATTGCTGTTCTGTTTCCTGTGCCTCCTCTTTGTTTGCCTGGAGTCCTGAGCCCTGAGGTGGGCCTGGCATTGCAGTTCTGTTTCCTGCTGCCTTCTCCTTGTTTGACTGGAGTCCTGAGCCCTGATGTCGGCCTGGCATAGCTGTTCTGTTTCCTGCTGCCTGCACTTTGTTTGCCTGGAGACCTGAGCCCTGAGGTGGGCCTCGCATTGCTGTTCTGTTTCCTGCTGCCTTCTCCTTGTTTGACTGGAGTCCTGAGCCCTGAGGCAGACCTGGCATTGTTGTTCTGTTTCCTGCTTCCTGCACTATGTTGGTTTGGACTCCTGCGCCCTGATGTGGGCCTGGCATAGCTGTTCTGTTCCCTATTGCGAGATCCTTGCTTGACTGGAGTCGTGATCTCTGAGGTGGGCCTGGCATTGCTGTTCTATTTCCTGCTGCCTGCTCCTTGTTTGCCTAGAGTCCTGAACACTGAGGCAGGCCTGGCATTGTTTTTTTGTTTCCTATTGCCTTGTCCTTGCTTAACTGGAGTCCTGAGCACTGAGGCAGGCCTGGCATTGTTTTCCTGTTTCCTGCTGCCTGCACTTTGTTTGCCTGGAGTCCTCAGCCCTGAGGTGGGCCTGGCATTGCTGTTCTGCTTCCTGCTGCCTGGTCATTCTTTGTCTTGAGTCCTGAGCCCTGAGGCAGGCCTGGCATTGCAGTTCTCTTTCCTGCTGCCTGCTCCTTCTTTGCCTGTAGTCCTGATCCCTGAGGTGGGCCTGGCATTGCTATTCTGTTTCCTGCTGCCTGTTCCTTGTTTGCCTGGAGTCCTGAGCCCGGAGGTGGGCCTGGCATTGCAGTTCTGTTTCCTGCTGCCTGCTCCTTCTTTGCCTGTAGTCCTGATCCCTGAGGTGGGCTTGGCATTGCTGTTCTGCTTCGTGCTACCAGGTCATTCTTTACCTGGAGTCCAGAGCCCTGAGACGGGCCTGGCATTGTTATTCCGTTTCCTGCTGCCTGCTCTTAGTTTGTCTGGAGTCCCGACCCCACAGGAGGGCCTGGCATTGGTTCCTGATTCCTGCTCCTTTTTTACATAGGGTCCTGAGCCCAGAGGCAGGCCTGGCATTGCTGTTGTTTCATGCTGCCTGCAGTTTGTTTTTCTGGAGTCCTGAGCCCTGAGGTGAGCCTGGTATTGCTGTTCTGTTTTCTGCTGCCTGCTCCTTGTTTGCTGGAGTCACGAGCCCTGAGGTGCGCCAGGCATTGCTCTTCTGTTTCCTGCTTCCTGCTCCTTCTTTGCCTGTAGTCCTGATCCCTGAGGTGGGCCTGGCATTGTTGTTCTGCTTCCTGCTGCCTGCTCCCTGTTTGTCTGGAGTCCTGAGCCCTGAGGAGGGCCTGGCATTGTTGTTCTGTTTCCTGCTGCCTGCTCCTTCTTTGCCTGGAGTCCTGAGCCGTGAGGTGGGCCTGGCATTGCTGTTCTGTTTCCTGTGCCTCCTCTTTGTTTGCCTGGAGTCCTGAGCCCTGAGGTGTGCCTGGGATTGCTGTTCCATTTCCTGCTCCCTGCTCCTTGTTTGCCTGTTCCTGAGCCCTGAGGTGGGCCTCGCACTGCTGTTCTGTTTCCTGCTGCCTTCTCCTTGTTTGACTGGAGTCCTGAGCCCAGAGGCAGACCTGGCATTGTTGTTCTGTTTCCTGCTTCCTGCACTATGTTTGTCTGGACTCCTGGGCCCTGATGTGGGCCTGGCATTGTTGTTCTGCTTCCTGCTGCCTGCTCCTTGTTTGCCTGGAGTCCAGAGACCTGAGGTGGGCCTGGCATTACAGTTATGTTTCCTGCTTCCTGCTCCTTATCTGCCTTGAGTCCTGAGACCTAAGGAGGGACTGTGTTTGCAGTTCGTTTCCTGCTGCCTGCTCCTTGTTTCCCTGGAGTCCTGAGCCCTGAGGCAGCCCTGGCATTGTTGTTCTGTTTCCTGCTGCCTGCTCTTAGTTTGTCTGGAGTCCTGACCCCTGAGGATGGCCTGGCATTGCAGTTCTGGTTCCTGATGCCTGCTCCTTGTTTGCATAGAGTCCTGAGCCATGAGGCAGGCCTGGAATTGCTGTTCCCTTCCTGCTGCCTACTCTTTGTTTGCCTGGAGACCTGAGCCCTGAGGTGGGCCTCGCATTGCTGTTCTGTTTCCTGCTGCCTTCTCCTTGTTTGACTGGAGTCCTGAGCCCCTGAGGTGGGCCTCGCATTGCAGTTCTGTTTCCTGCTGCCTGCTCCTTGTTTGTCTGGACTCCTGGGCCCTGATGTGGGCCTGGCATAGCTGTTTTGTTCCATATTGCGAGATCCTTGCTTGACTGGAGTTGTGATCTCTGAGGTGGGCCTGGAATTGCTGTTCTGTTTCCTGCTGCCTGCTCCATGTATGCCTGGAGTCCTCAGCCATGAGGTGGGCCTGGCATTGTTGTTCTGCTTCCTGCTGCCTGCTCCTTGTTTGTGTGGAGTCCTGAGACCTGAAGTGGGCCTGGCATTACACTTATGTTTCCTGCTTCCTGCTCCTTATCTGCCTGGAGTCCTGAGACCTAAGGTGGGACTGTGTTTGCAGTTCGTTTCCTGCTGCCTGCTCCTTGTTTGCCTGGAGTGCTGAGCCCTGAGGCAGCCCTGGCATTGTTGTTCTATTTCCTGCTGCCTGCTCTTAGTTTGTCTGGAGTCCTGACCCCTGAGGATGGCCTGGCATTGCAGTTCTGGTTCCTGATGCCTGCTCCTTGTTTGCATAGAGTCCTGAGCCCTGTGGTGGGCCTGGCATTGCTGTTCTGTTTCCAGCTGCCTACTCCTTGTTTGCCTGGAGTTCTGAGCCCTGAGGCAGCCCTGGCATTGTTGTTCTGTTCCTGCTGCCTGCTCCTTCCTTGCCTGGAGTCCGGAGCCCTGAGGTGGGCCTCGCATTGCAGTTCTGTTTCCTGCTGCCTGCTCCTTGTTTGTCTGGAGTCCTGAGACCTGATGTCGGCCTGGCATAGCTGTTCTGTTTCCTTCTGCCTGCACATTGTTTGCCTGGAGACCTGGGCCCTGAGGTGTGCCTCGCATTGCAGTTCTGTTTCCTGCTGCCTGCTCCTTCTTTGCCTGTAGTCCTGATCCCTGAGGTGGGCCTGGCATTGCTGTTCTGTTTCCTGCTGCCTGTTCCTTGTTTGCCTGGAGTCCTGAGCCCTGAGGTCGGCCTGGCATAGCTGTTCTGTTTCCTGCTGCCTGCACTTTGTTTGCCTGTAATCCAGAGCCCTGAGGTCGGCCTCGCATTGCAGTTCTGTTTCCTGCTGCCTGCTCCTTGTTTGTCTGGAGTCCTGAGCCCTGAGGTGGGCCTGGCTTTGCTGTTCTGATTCCTGCTGCCTGCTCCTTGTTTTCCTGGAGTCCTGAACCATGAGGCAGGCCTGGCATTGTTATTCTGCTTCCTGCTGCTTGCTCCTTGTTTGCCTGGATTCCTGAGACCTGAGGTGGGCCTGGCATTACAGTTATGTTTACTGCTGCCTGCTCCTCCTCTGCCTGCTCCTCATCTGCCTGGAGTCCTGAGACCTAAGGTGGGCCTGGCATTGCAGTTCTGTTTCCTGCTGCCTGCTCCTTGTTTGACTGGAGTCTTGAGCCCTGTGGTCGGCCTGGAATAGCTGTTCTGTTTCCTGCTGCCTGCTCCTTCTTTGCCTGGAGTCCTGAGCCGTGAGGTGGGCCTGGCATTGCTGTTCTGTTTCCTGTGCCTCCTCTTTGTTTGCCTGGAGTCCTGAGCCCTGAGGTGTGCCTGGCATTGTTGTTCTGCTTCCTGCTGCCTGCTCCTTGTTTGCCCGGAGTCCTGAGCCCTGAGGAGGGCCTGGCATTGTTGTTCTGCTTCCTGCTGCCTGCTCCTTGTTTGCCAGGAGTCCTGAGCCCTGAGGAGAGCCTGGCATTGTTGTTCTGTTTCCTGCTGCCTGCTCCTTCTTTGCCTGGAGTCCTGAGCCGTGAGGTGGGCCTGGCATTGCTGTTCTGTTTCCTGTGCCTCCTCTTTGTTTGCCTGGAGTCCTGAGCCCTGAGGTGGGCCTGGGATTGCTGTTCCATTTCCTGCTCCCTGCTCCTTGTTTGCCTGTTCCTGATCCCTGAGGTGGGCCTGGCATTGCGGTTCTGTTTCCTGCTGCCATCTCCTTGTTTGACTGGAGTCCTGAGCCCTGATGTCGGCCTGGCATAGCTGTTCTGTTTCCTGCTGCCTGCACTTTGTTTGCCTGGAGACCTGAGCCCTGAGGTGGACCTCGCATTGCTGTTCTGTTTCCTGCTGCCTTCTCCTTGTTTGACTGGAGTCCTGAGCCCTGAGGCAGACCTGGCATTGTTGTTCTGTTTCCTGCTTCCTGCACTCTGTTGGTTTGGACTCCTGCGCCCTGATGTGGGCCTGGCATAGCTGTTCTGTTCCCTATTGCGAGATCCTTGCTTGACTGCAGTCGTGATCTCTGAGGTGGGCCTGGCATTGCTGTTCTATTTCCTGCTGCCTGCTCCTTGTTTGCCTGGAGTCCTGAGCCTGAGGTGGGCCTGGCATTGTGGTTCTGTTTCCTGCTGCCTGCTCCTTGTTTCCTAGAGTCCTGAACCCTGAGGCAGGCCTGGCATTGTTTTTCTGTTTCCTTCCGCCTGCACTTTGTTTGCCTGGAGTCCTCAGCACTGAGGTGTGCCTGGCATTGCTATTCTGCTTCCTGCTGCCTGGTCATTCTTTGTCTGGAGTCCTGAGCCCTGAGGCAGGCCTGGCATTGCTGTTCCATTTTCTGCTGCCTTCTCCTTGTTTGCCTGGTCCTGAGCCCTGAGGTGGGCCTGGAATCGCTGTTCTGTTTCCTGCTGCCTGCACTTTGTTTGTCTGGACTCCTGAGCCCTGATGTGGGCCTGGCATTGCTGTTCTGTTTCCTATTGCCTTGTCCTTGCTTAACTGGAGTCCTGAGCACTGAGGCAGGCCTGGCATTGTTTTTCTGTTTCCTGCTGCCTGCACTTTGTTTGCCTGGAGTCCTCAGCCCTGAGGTGTGCCTGGCATTGTTGTTCTGCTTCCTGCTGCCTGCTCCTTGTTTGCCCGGAGTCCTGAGCCCTGAGGAGGGCCTGGCATTGTTGTTCTGCTTCCTGCTGCCTGCTCCTTGTTTGCCAGGAGTCCTGAGCCCTGAGGAGAGCCTTGCATTGTTGTTCCGTTTCCTGCTGCCTGCTCCTTCTTTGCCTGGAGTCCTGAGCCGTGAGGTGGGCCTGGCATTGCTGTTCTGTTTCCTGTGCCTCCTCTTTGTTTGCCTGGAGTCCTGAGCCCTGAGGTGGGCCTGGCATTGCGGTTCTGTTTCCTGCTGCCTTCTCCTTGTTTGACTGGAGTCCTGAGCCCTGATGTCGGCCTGGCATAGCTGTTCTGTTTCCTGCTGCCTGCACTTTGTTTGCCTGGAGACCTGAGCCCTGAGGTGGGCCTCGCATTGCTGTTCTGTTTCCTGCTGCCTTCTCCTTGTTTGACTGGAGTCCTGAGCCCTGAGGCAGACCTGGCATTGTTGTTCTGTTTCCTGCTTCCTGCACTATGTTGGTTTGGACTCCTGCGCCCTGATGTAGGCCTGGCATAGCTGTTCTGTTCCCTATTGCGAGATCCTTGCTTGACTGGAGTCGTGATCTCTGAGGTGGGCCTGGCATTGCTGTTCTATTTCCTGCTGCCTGCTCCTTGTTTGCCTAGAGTCCTGAACACTGAGGCAGGCCTGGCATTGTTTTTTTGTTTCCTATTGCCTTGTCCTTGCTTAACTGGAGTCCTGAGCACTGAGGCAGGCCTGGCATTGTTTTCCTGTTTCCTGCTGCCTGCACTTTGTTTGCCTGGAGTCCTCAGCCCTGAGGTGGGCCTGGCATTGCTGTTCTGCTTCCTGCTGCCTGGTCATTCTTTGTCTTGAGTCCTGAGCCCTGAGGCAGGCCTGGCATTGCAGTTCTCTTTCCTGCTGCCTGCTCCTTCTTTGCCTGTAGTCCTGATCCCTGAGGTGGGCCTGGCATTGCTATTCTGTTTCCTGCTGCCTGTTCCTTGTTTGCCTGGAGTCCTGAGCCCGGAGGTGGGCCTGGGTTTGCAGTTCTGTTTCCTGCTGCCTGCTCCTCTTTTGCCTGGAGTCCGGAGCCCTGAGACGGGCCTGGCATTGCAGTTCTGTTTCCTGCTGCCTGCTCCTTCTTTGCCTGTAGTCCTGATCCCTGAGGTGGGCCTGGCATTGCTGTTCTGCTTCGTGCTACCAGGTCATTCTTTACCTGGAGTCCAGAGCCCTGAGACGGGCCTGGCATTGTTATTCCGTTTCCTGCTGCCTGCTCTTAGTTTGTCTGGAGTCCCGACCCCACAGGAGGGCCTGGCATTGGTTCCTGATTCCTGCTCCTTTTTTACATAGGGTCCTGAGCCCAGAGGCAGGCCTGGCATTGCTGTTGTTTCATGCTGCCTGCAGTTTGTTTTTCTGGAGTCCTGAGCCCTGAGGTGAGCCTGGTATTGCTGTTCTGTTTTCTGCTGCCTGCTCCTTGTTTGCTGGAGTCACGAGCCCTGAGGTGCGCCAGGCATTGCTGTTCTGTTTCCTGCTTCCTGCTCCTTCTTTGCCTGTAGTCCTGATCCCTGAGGTGGGCCTGGCATTGTTGTTCTGCTTCCTGCTGCCTGCTCCCTGTTTGTCTGGAGTCCTGAGCCCTGAGGAGGGCCTGGCATTGTTGTTCTGTTTCCTGCTGCCTGCTCCTTCTTTGCCTGGAGTCCTGAGCCGTGAGGTGGGCCTGGCATTGCTGTTCTGTTTCCTGTGCCTCCTCTTTGTTTGCCTGGAGTCCTGAGCCCTGAGGTGTGCCTGGGATTGCTGTTCCATTTCCTGCTCCCTGCTCCTTGTTTGCCTGTTCCTGAGCCCTGAGGTGGGCCTCGCACTGCTGTTCTGTTTCCTGCTGCCTTCTCCCTGTTTGACTGGAGTCCTGAGCCCAGAGGCAGACCTGGCATTGTTGTTCTGTTTCCTGCTTCCTGCACTATGTTTGTCTGGACTCCTGGGCCCTGATGTGGGCCTGGCATTGTTGTTCTGCTTCCTGCTGCCTGCTCCTTGTTTGCCTGGAGTCCAGAGACCTGAGGTGGGCCTGGCATTACAGTTATGTTTCCTGCTTCCTGCTCCTTATCTGCCTTGAGTCCTGAGACCTAAGGAGGGACTGTGTTTGCAGTTCGTTTCCTGCTGCCTGCTCCTTGTTTCCCTGGAGTCCTGAGCCCTGAGGCAGCCCTGGCATTGTTGTTCTGTTTCCTGCTGCCTGCTCTTAGTTTGTCTGGAGTCCTGACCCCTGAGGATGGCCTGGCATTGCAGTTCTGGTTCCTGATGCCTGCTCCTTGTTTGCATAGAGTCCTGAGCCATGAGGCAGGCCTGGCATTGCTGTTCCCTTCCTGCTGCCTACTCTTTGTTTGCCTGGAGACCTGAGCCCTGAGGTGGGCCTCGCATTGCTGTTCTGTTTCCTGCTGCCTTCTCCTTGTTTGACTGGAGTCCTGAGCCCCTGAGGTGGGCCTCGCATTGCAGTTCTGTTTCCTGCTGCCTGCTCCTTGTTTGTCTGGACTCCTGGGCCCTGATGTGGGCCTGGCATAGCTGTTTTGTTCCATATTGCGAGATCCTTGCTTGACTGGAGTTGTGATCTCTGAGGTGGGCCTGGAATTGCTGTTCTGTTTCCTGCTGCCTGCTCCATGTATGCCTGGAGTCCTCAGCCATGAGGTGGGCCTGGCATTGTTGTTCTGCTTCCTGCTGCCTGCTCCTTGTTTGTGTGGAGTCCTGAGACCTGAAGTGGGCCTGGCATTACACTTATGTTTCCTGCTTCCTGCTCCTTATCTGCCTGGAGTCCTGAGACCTAAGGTGGGACTGTGTTTGCAGTTCGTTTCCTGCTGCCTGCTCCTTGTTTGCCTGGAGTGCTGAGCCCTGAGGCAGCCCTGGCATTGTTGTTCTATTTCCTGCTGCCTGCTCTTAGTTTGTCTGGAGTCCTGACCCCTGAGGATGGCCTGGCATTGCAGTTCTGGTTCCTGATGCCTGCTCCTTGTTTGCATAGAGTCCTGAGCCCTGTGGTGGGCCTGGCATTGCTGTTCTGTTTCCAGCTGCCTACTCCTTGTTTGCCTGGAGTTCTGAGCCCTGAGGCAGCCCTGGCATTGTTGTTCTGTTCCTGCTGCCTGCTCCTTCCTTGCCTGGAGTCCGGAGCCCTGAGGTGGGCCTCGCATTGCAGTTCTGTTTCCTGCTGCCTGCTCCTTGTTTGTCTGGAGTCCTGAGACCTGATGTCGGCCTGGCATAGCTGTTCTGTTTCCTTCTGCCTGCACATTGTTTGCCTGGAGACCTGGGCCCTGAGGTGTGCCTCGCATTACAGTTATGTTTACTGCTGCCTGCTCCTCATCTGCCTGCTCCTCATCTGCCTGGAGTCCTGAGACCTAAGGTGGGCCTGGCATTGCAGTTCTGTTTCCTGCTGCCTGCTCCTTGTTTGACTGGAGTCTTGAGCCCTGTGGTCGGCCTGGAATAGCTGTTCTGTTTCCTGCTGCCTGCTCCTTCTTTGCCTGGAGTCCTGAGCCGTGAGGTGGGCCTGGCATTGCTGTTCTGTTTCCTGTGCCTCCTCTTTGTTTGCCTGGAGTCCTGAGCCCTGAGGTGTGCCTGGCATTGTTGTTCTGCTTCCTGCTGCCTGCTCCTTGTTTGCCCGGAGTCCTGAGCCCTGAGGAGGGCCTGGCATTGTTGTTCTGCTTCCTGCTGCCTGCTCCTTGTTTGCCAGGAGTCCTGAGCCCTGAGGAGAGCCTGGCATTGTTGTTCTGTTTCCTGCTGCCTGCTCCTTCTTTGCCTGGAGTCCTGAGCCGTGAGGTGGGCCTGGCATTGCTGTTCTGTTTCCTGTGCCTCCTC
This sequence comes from Narcine bancroftii, assembly GCF_036971445.1. NCBI lineage: Eukaryota > Metazoa > Chordata > Chondrichthyes > Torpediniformes > Narcinidae > Narcine > Narcine bancroftii. The sequence goes on from NC_091473.1 coordinate 196,644,798, forward strand.
TTTGTTTGCCTGGAGTCCTGAGCCCTGAGGTGGGCCTGGGATTGCTGTTCCATTTCCTGCTCCCTGCTCCTTGTTTGCCTGTTCCTGATCCCTGAGGTGGGCCTGGCATTGCGGTTCTGTTTCCTGCTGCCATCTCCTTGTTTGACTGGAGTCCTGAGCCCTGATGTCGGCCTGGCATAGCTGTTCTGTTTCCTGCTGCCTGCACTTTGTTTGCCTGGAGACCTGAGCCCTGAGGTGGACCTCGCATTGCTGTTCTGTTTCCTGCTGCCTTCTCCTTGTTTGACTGGAGTCCTGAGCCCTGAGGCAGACCTGGCATTGTTGTTCTGTTTCCTGCTTCCTGCACTCTGTTGGTTTGGACTCCTGCGCCCTGATGTGGGCCTGGCATAGCTGTTCTGTTCCCTATTGCGAGATCCTTGCTTGACTGCAGTCGTGATCTCTGAGGTGGGCCTGGCATTGCTGTTCTATTTCCTGCTGCCTGCTCCTTGTTTGCCTGGAGTCCTGAGCCTGAGGTGGGCCTGGCATTGTGGTTCTGTTTCCTGCTGCCTGCTCCTTGTTTCCTAGAGTCCTGAACCCTGAGGCAGGCCTGGCATTGTTTTTCTGTTTCCTTCCGCCTGCACTTTGTTTGCCTGGAGTCCTCAGCACTGAGGTGTGCCTGGCATTGCTATTCTGCTTCCTGCTGCCTGGTCATTCTTTGTCTGGAGTCCTGAGCCCTGAGGCAGGCCTGGCATTGCTGTTCCATTTTCTGCTGCCTTCTCCTTGTTTGCCTGGTCCTGAGCCCTGAGGTGGGCCTGGAATCGCTGTTCTGTTTCCTGCTGCCTGCACTTTGTTTGTCTGGACTCCTGAGCCCTGATGTGGGCCTGGCATTGCTGTTCTGTTTCCTATTGCCTTGTCCTTGCTTAATTGGAGTCCTGAGCACTGAGGCAGGCCTGGCATTGTTTTTCTGTTTCCTGCTGCCTGCACTTTGTTTGCCTGGAGTCCTCAGCCCTGAGGTGTGCCTGGCATTGTTGTTCTGCTTCCTGCTGCCTGCTCCTTGTTTGCCCGGAGTCCTGAGCCCTGAGGAGGGCCTGGCATTGTTGTTCTGCTTCCTGCTGCCTGCTCCTTGTTTGCCAGGAGTCCTGAGCCCTGAGGAGAGCCTGGCATTGTTGTTCCGTTTCCTGCTGCCTGCTCCTTCTTTGCCTGGAGTCCTGAGCCGTGAGGTGGGCCTGGCATTGCTGTTCTGTTTCCTGTGCCTCCTCTTTGTTTGCCTGGAGTCCTGAGCCCTGAGGTGGGCCTGGCATTGCGGTTCTGTTTCCTGCTGCCTTCTCCTTGTTTGACTGGAGTCCTGAGCCCTGATGTCGGCCTGGCATAGCTGTTCTGTTTCCTGCTGCCTGCACTTTGTTTGCCTGGAAACCTGAGCCCTGAGGTGGGCCTCGCATTGCTGTTCTGTTTCCTGCTGCCTTCTCCTTGTTTGACTGGAGTCCTGAGCCCTGAGGCAGACCTGGCATTGTTGTTCTGTTTCCTGCTTCCTGCACTATGTTGGTTTGGACTCCTGCGCCCTGATGTGGGCCTGGCATAGCTGTTCTGTTCCCTATTGCGAGATCCTTGCTTGACTGGAGTCGTGATCTCTGAGGTGGGCCTGGCATTGCTGTTCTATTTCCTGCTGCCTGCTCCTTGTTTGCCTAGAGTCCTGAACACTGAGGCAGGCCTGGCATTGTTTTTTTGTTTCCTATTGCCTTGTCCTTGCTTAACTGGAGTCCTGAGCACTGAGGCAGGCCTGGCATTGTTTTCCTGTTTCCTGCTGCCTGCACTTTGTTTGCCTGGAGTCCTCAGCCCTGAGGTGGGCCTGGCATTGCTGTTCTGCTTCCTGCTGCCTGGTCATTCTTTGTCTTGAGTCCTGAGCCCTGAGGCAGGCCTGGCATTGCAGTTCTCTTTCCTGCTGCCTGCTCCTTCTTTGCCTGTAGTCCTGATCCCTGAGGTGGGCCTGGCATTGCTATTCTGTTTCCTGCTGCCTGTTCCTTGTTTGCCTGGAGTCCTGAGCCCGGAGGTGGGCCTGGGTTTGCAGTTCTGTTTCCTGCTGCCTGCTCCTCTTTTGCCTGGAGTCCGGAGCCCTGAGACGGGCCTGGCATTGCAGTTCTGTTTCCTGCTGCCTGCTCCTTCTTTGCCTGTAGTCCTGATCCCTGAGGTGGGCCTGGCATTGCTGTTCTGCTTCGTGCTACCAGGTCATTCTTTACCTGGAGTCCAGAGCCCTGAGACGGGCCTGGCATTGTTATTCCGTTTCCTGCTGCCTGCTCTAAGTTTGTCTGGAGTCCCGACCCCACAGGAGGGCCTGGCATTGGTTCCTGATTCCTGCTCCTTTTTTACATAGGGTCCTGAGCCCAGAGGCAGGCCTGGCATTGCTGTTGTTTCATGCTGCCTGCAGTTTGTTTTTCTGGAGTCCTGAGCCCTGAGGTGAGCCTGGTATTGCTGTTCTGTTTTCTGCTGCCTGCTCCTTGTTTGCTGGAGTCACGAGCCCTGAGGTGCGCCAGGCATTGCTGTTCTGTTTCCTGCTTCCTGCTCCTTCTTTGCCTGTAGTCCTGATCCCTGAGGTGGGCCTGGCATTGTTGTTCTGCTTCCTGCTGCCTGCTCCCTGTTTGTCTGGAGTCCTGAGCCCTGAGGAGGGCCTGGCATTGTTGTTCTGTTTCCTGCTGCCTGCTCCTTCTTTGCCTGGAGTCCTGAGCCGTGAGGTGGGCCTGGCATTGCTGTTCTGTTTCCTGTGCCTCCTCTTTGTTTGCCTGGAGTCCTGAGCCCTGAGGTGTGCCTGGGATTGCTGTTCCATTTCCTGCTCCCTGCTCCTTGTTTGCCTGTTCCTGAGCCCTGAGGTGGGCCTCGCACTGCTGTTCTGTTTCCTGCTGCCTGCTCCTTGTTTGCTGGAGTCACGAGCCCTGAGGTGCGCCAGGCATTGCTGTTCTGTTTCCTGCTTCCTGCTCCTTCTTTGCCTGTAGTCCTGATCCCTGAGGTGGGCCTGGCATTGCTGTTCTGTTTCCTGCTGCCTGTTCCTTGTTTGCCTGGAGTCCTGAGCCCTGAGGTCGGCCTGGCATAGCTGTTCTGTTTCCTGCTGCCTGCACTTTGTTTGCCTGTAATCCAGAGCCCTGAGGTCGGCCTCGCATTGCAGTTCTGTTTCCTGCTGCCTGCTCCTTGTTTGTCTGGAGTCCTGAGCCCTGAGGTGGGCCTGGCTTTGCTGTTCTGATTCCTGCTGCCTGCTCCTTGTTTTCCTGGAGTCCTGAACCATGAGGCAGGCCTGGCATTGTTATTCTGCTTCCTGCTGCTTGCTCCTTGTTTGCCTGGATTCCTGAGACCTGAGGTGGGCCTGGCATTACAGTTATGTTTACTGCTGCCTGCTCCTCATCTGCCTGCTCCTCATCTGCCTGGAGTCCTGAGACCTAAGGTGGGCCTGGCATTGCAGTTCTGTTTCCTGCTGCCTGCTCCTTGTTTGACTGGAGTCTTGAGCCCTGTGGTCGGCCTGGAATAGCTGTTCTGTTTCCTGCTGCCTGCTCCTTCTTTGCCTGGAGTCCTGAGCCGTGAGGTTGGCCTGGCATTGCTGTTCTGTTTCCTGTGCCTCCTCTTTGTTTGCCTGGAGTCCTGAGCCCTGAGGTGTGCCTGGCATTGTTGTTCTGCTTCCTGCTGCCTGCTCCTTGTTTGCCCGGAGTCCTGAGCCCTGAGGAGGGCCTGGCATTGTTGTTCTGCTTCCTGCTGCCTGCTCCTTGTTTGCCAGGAGTCCTGAGCCCTGAGGAGAGCCTGGCATTGTTGTTCTGTTTCCTGCTGCCTGCTCCTTCTTTGCCTGGAGTCCTGAGCCGTGAGGTGGGCCTGGCATTGCTGTTCTGTTTCCTGTGCCTCCTCTTTGTTTGCCTGGAGTCCTGAGCCCTGAGGTGGGCCTGGGATTGCTGTTCCATTTCCTGCTCCCTGCTCCTTGTTTGCCTGTTCCTGATCCCTGAGGTGGGCCTGGCATTGCGGTTCTGTTTCCTGCTGCCATCTCCTTGTTTGACTGGAGTCCTGAGCCCTGATGTCGGCCTGGCATAGCTGTTCTGTTTCCTGCTGCCTGCACTTTGTTTGCCTGGAGACCTGAGCTCTGAGGTGGACCTCGCATTGCTGTTCTGTTTCCTGCTGCCTTCTCCTTGTTTGACTGGAGTCCTGAGCCCTGAGGCAGACCTGGCATTGTTGTTCTGTTTCCTGCTTCCTGCACTCTGTTGGTTTGGACTCCTGCGCCCTGATGTGGGCCTGGCATAGCTGTTCTGTTCCCTATTGCGAGATCCTTGCTTGACTGCAGTCGTGATCTCTGAGGTGGGCCTGGCATTGCTGTTCTATTTCCTGCTGCCTGCTCCTTGTTTGCCTGGAGTCCTGAGCCTGAGGTGGGCCTGGCATTGTGGTTCTGTTTCCTGCTGCCTGCTCCTTGTTTCCTAGAGTCCTGAACCCTGAGGCAGGCCTGGCATTGTTTTTCTGTTTCCTTCCGCCTGCACTTTGTTTGCCTGGAGTCCTCAGCACTGAGGTGTGCCTGGCATTGCTATTCTGCTTCCTGCTGCCTGGTCATTCTTTGTCTGGAGTCCTGAGCCCTGAGGCAGGCCTGGCATTGCTGTTCCATTTTCTGCTGCCTTCTCCTTGTTTGCCTGGTCCTGAGCCCTGAGGTGGGCCTGGAATCGCTGTTCTGTTTCCTGCTGCCTGCACTTTGTTTGTCTGGACTCCTGAGCCCTGATGTGGGCCTGGCATTGCTGTTCTGTTTCCTATTGCCTTGTCCTTGCTTAATTGGAGTCCTGAGCACTGAGGCAGGCCTGGCATTGTTTTTCTGTTTCCTGCTGCCTGCACTTTGTTTGCCTGGAGTCCTCAGCCCTGAGGTGTGCCTGGCATTGTTGTTCTGCTTCCTGCTGCCTGCTCCTTGTTTGCCCGGAGTCCTGAGCCCTGAGGAGGGCCTGGCATTGTTGTTCTGCTTCCTGCTGCCTGCTCCTTGTTTGCCAGGAGTCCTGAGCCCTGAGGAGAGCCTGGCATTGTTGTTCCGTTTCCTGCTGCCTGCTCCTTCTTTGCCTGGAGTCCTGAGCCGTGAGGTGGGCCTGGCATTGCTGTTCTGTTTCCTGTGCCTCCTCTTTGTTTGCCTGGAGTCCTGAGCCCTGAGGTGGGCCTGGCATTGCGGTTCTGTTTCCTGCTGCCTTCTCCTTGTTTGACTGGAGTCCTGAGCCCTGATGTCGGCCTGGCATAGCTGTTCTGTTTCCTGCTGCCTGCACTTTGTTTGCCTGGAAACCTGAGCCCTGAGGTGGGCCTCGCATTGCTGTTCTGTTTCCTGCTGCCTTCTCCTTGTTTGACTGGAGTCCTGAGCCCTGAGGCAGACCTGGCATTGTTGTTCTGTTTCCTGCTTCCTGCACTATGTTGGTTTGGACTCCTGCGCCCTGATGTGGGCCTGGCATAGCTGTTCTGTTCCCTATTGCGAGATCCTTGCTTGACTGGAGTCGTGATCTCTGAGGTGGGCCTGGCATTGCTGTTCTATTTCCTGCTGCCTGCTCCTTGTTTGCCTAGAGTCCTGAACACTGAGGCAGGCCTGGCATTGTTTTTTTGTTTCCTATTGCCTTGTCCTTGCTTAACTGGAGTCCTGAGCACTGAGGCAGGCCTGGCATTGTTTTCCTGTTTCCTGCTGCCTGCACTTTGTTTGCCTGGAGTCCTCAGCCCTGAGGTGGGCCTGGCATTGCTGTTCTGCTTCCTGCTGCCTGGTCATTCTTTGTCTTGAGTCCTGAGCCCTGAGGCAGGCCTGGCATTGCAGTTCTCTTTCCTGCTGCCTGCTCCTTCTTTGCCTGTAGTCCTGATCCCTGAGGTGGGCCTGGCATTGCTATTCTGTTTCCTGCTGCCTGTTCCTTGTTTGCCTGGAGTCCTGAGCCCGGAGGTGGGCCTGGGTTTGCAGTTCTGTTTCCTGCTGCCTGCTCCTCTTTTGCCTGGAGTCCGGAGCCCTGAGACGGGCCTGGCATTGCAGTTCTGTTTCCTGCTGCCTGCTCCTTCTTTGCCTGTAGTCCTGATCCCTGAGGTGGGCCTGGCATTGCTGTTCTGCTTCGTGCTACCAGGTCATTCTTTACCTGGAGTCCAGAGCCCTGAGACGGGCCTGGCATTGTTATTCCGTTTCCTGCTGCCTGCTCTTAGTTTGTCTGGAGTCCCGACCCCACAGGAGGGCCTGGCATTGGTTCCTGATTCCTGCTCCTTTTTTACATAGGGTCCTGAGCCCAGAGGCAGGCCTGGCATTGCTGTTGTTTCATGCTGCCTGCAGTTTGTTTTTCTGGAGTCCTGAGCCCTGAGGTGAGCCTGGTATTGCTGTTCTGTTTTCTGCTGCCTGCTCCTTGTTTGCTGGAGTCACGAGCCCTGAGGTGCGCCAGGCATTGCTGTTCTGTTTCCTGCTTCCTGCTCCTTCTTTGCCTGTAGTCCTGATCCCTGAGGTGGGCCTGGCATTGTTGTTCTGCTTCCTGCTGCCTGCTCCCTGTTTGTCTGGAGTCCTGAGCCCTGAGGAGGGCCTGGCATTGTTGTTCTGTTTCCTGCTGCCTGCTCCTTCTTTGCCTGGAGTCCTGAGCCGTGAGGTGGGCCTGGCATTGCTGTTCTGTTTCCTGTGCCTCCTCTTTGTTTGCCTGGAGTCCTGAGCCCTGAGGTGTGCCTGGGATTGCTGTTCCATTTCCTGCTCCCTGCTCCTTGTTTGCCTGTTCCTGAGCCCTGAGGTGGGCCTCGCACTGCTGTTCTGTTTCCTGCTGCCTTCTCCCTGTTTGACTGGAGTCCTGAGCCCAGAGGCAGACCTGGCATTGTTGTTCTGTTTCCTGCTTCCTGCACTATGTTTGTCTGGACTCCTGGGCCCTGATGTGGGCCTGGCATTGTTGTTCTGCTTCCTGCTGCCTGCTCCTTGTTTGCCTGGAGTCCAGAGACCTGAGGTGGGCCTGGCATTACAGTTATGTTTCCTGCTTCCTGCTCCTTATCTGCCTTGAGTCCTGAGACCTAAGGAGGGACTGTGTTTGCAGTTCGTTTCCTGCTGCCTGCTCCTTGTTTCCCTGGAGTCCTGAGCCCTGAGGCAGCCCTGGCATTGTTGTTCTGTTTCCTGCTGCCTGCTCTTAGTTTGTCTGGAGTCCTGACCCCTGAGGATGGCCTGGCATTGCAGTTCTGGTTCCTGATGCCTGCTCCTTGTTTGCATAGAGTCCTGAGCCATGAGGCAGGCCTGGCATTGCTGTTCCCTTCCTGCTGCCTACTCTTTGTTTGCCTGGAGACCTGAGCCCTGAGGTGGGGCTCGCATTGCTGTTCTGTTTCCTGCTGCCTTCTCCTTGTTTGACTGGAGTCCTGAGCCCCTGAGGTGGGCCTCGCATTGCAGTTCTGTTTCCTGCTGCCTGCTCCTTGTTTGTCTGGACTCCTGGGCCCTGATGTGGGCCTGGCATAGCTGTTTTGTTCCATATTGCGAGATCCTTGCTTGACTGGAGTTGTGATCTCTGAGGTGGGCCTGGAATTGCTGTTCTGTTTCCTGCTGCCTGCTCCATGTATGCCTGGAGTCCTAAGCCATGAGGTGGGCCTGGCATTGTTGTTCTGCTTCCTGCTGCCTGCTCCTTGTTTGTGTGGAGTCCTGAGACCTGAAGTGGGCCTGGCATTACACTTATGTTTCCTGCTTCCTGCTCCTTATCTGCCTGGAGTCCTGAGACCTAAGGTGGGACTGTGTTTGCAGTTCGTTTCCTGCTGCCTGCTCCTTGTTTGCCTGGAGTGCTGAGCCCTGAGGCAGCCCTGGCATTGTTGTTCTATTTCCTGCTGCCTGCTCTTAGTTTGTCTGGAGTCCTGACCCCTGAGGATGGCCTGGCATTGCAGTTCTGGTTCCTGATGCCTGCTCCTTGTTTGCATAGAGTCCTGAGCCCTGTGGTGGGCCTGGCATTGCTGTTCTGTTTCCAGCTGCCTACTCCTTGTTTGCCTGGAGTTCTGAGCCCTGAGGCAGCCCTGGCATTGTTGTTCTGTTCCTGCTGCCTGCTCCTTCCTTGCCTGGAGTCCGGAGCCCTGAGGTGGGCCTCGCATTGCAGTTCTGTTTCCTGCTGCCTGCTCCTTGTTTGTCTGGAGTCCTGAGACCTGATGTCGGCCTGGCATAGCTGTTCTGTTTCCTTCTGCCTGCACATTGTTTGCCTGGAGACCTGGGCCCTGAGGTGTGCCTCGCATTGCAGTTCTGTTTCCTGCTGCCTGCTCCTTCTTTGCCTGTAGTCCTGATCCCTGAGGTGGGCCTGGCATTGCTGTTCTGTTTCCTGCTGCCTGTTCCTTGTTTGCCTGGAGTCCTGAGCCCTGAGGTCGGCCTGGCATAGCTGTTCTGTTTCCTGCTGCCTGCACTTTGTTTGCCTGTAATCCAGAGCCCTGAGGTCGGCCTCGCATTGCAGTTCTGTTTCCTGCTGCCTGCTCCTTGTTTGTCTGGAGTCCTGAGCCCTGAGGTGGGCCTGGCTTTGCTGTTCTGATTCCTGCTGCCTGCTCCTTGTTTTCCTGGAGTCCTGAACCATGAGGCAGGCCTGGCATTGTTATTCTGCTTCCTGCTGCTTGCTCCTTGTTTTCCTGGATTCCTGAGACCTGAGGTGGGCCTGGCATTACAGTTATGTTTACTGCTGCCTGCTCCTCATCTGCCTGCTCCTCATCTGCCTGGAGTCCTGAGACCTAAGGTGGGCCTGGCATTGCAGTTCTGTTTCCTGCTGCCTGCTCCTTGTTTGACTGGAGTCTTGAGCCCTGTGGTCGGCCTGGAATAGCTGTTCTGTTTCCTGCTGCCTGCTCCTTCTTTGCCTGGAGTCCTGAGCCGTGAGGTGGGCCTGGCATTGCTGTTCTGTTTCCTGTGCCTCCTCTTTGTTTGCCTAGAGTCCTGAGCCCTGAGGTGTGCCTGGCATTGTTGTTCTGCTTCCTGCTGCCTGCTCCTTGTTTGCCCGGAGTCCTGAGCCCTGAGGAGGGCCTGGCATTGTTGTTCTGCTTCCTGCTGCCTGCTCCTTGTTTGCCAGGAGTCCTGAGCCCTGAGGAGAGCCTGGCATTGTTGTTCTGTTTCCTGCTGCCTGCTCCTTCTTTGCCTGGAGTCCTGAGCCGTGAGGTGGGCCTGGCATTGCTGTTCTGTTTCCTGTGCCTCCTCTTTGTTTGCCTGGAGTCCTGAGCCCTGAGGTGGGCCTGGGATTGCTGTTCCATTTCCTGCTCCCTGCTCCTTGTTTGCCTGTTCCTGATCCCTGAGGTGGGCCTGGCATTGCGGTTCTGTTTCCTGCTGCCATCTCCTTGTTTGACTGGAGTCCTGAGCCCTGATGTCGGCCTGGCATAGCTGTTCTGTTTCCTGCTGCCTGCACTTTGTTTGCCTGGAGACCTGAGCCCTGAGGTGGACCTCGCATTGCTGTTCTGTTTCCTGCTGCCTTCTCCTTGTTTGACCGGAGTCCTGAGCCCTGAGGCAGACCTGGCATTGTTGTTCTGTTTCCTGCTTCCTGCACTCTGTTGGTTTGGACTCCTGCGCCCTGATGTGGGCCTGGCATAGCTGTTCTGTTCCCTATTGCGAGATCCTTGCTTGACTGCAGTCGTGATCTCTGAGGTGGGCCTGGCATTGCTGTTCTATTTCCTGCTGCCTGCTCCTTGTTTGCCTGGAGTCCTGAGCCTGAGGTGGGCCTGGCATTGTGGTTCTGTTTCCTGCTGCCTGCTCCTTGTTTCCTAGAGTCCTGAACCCTGAGGCAGGCCTGGCATTGTTTTTCTGTTTCCTTCCGCCTGCACTTTGTTTGCCTGGAGTCCTCAGCACTGAGGTGTGCCTGGCATTGCTATTCTGCTTCCTGCTGCCTGGTCATTCTTTGTCTGGAGTCCTGAGCCCTGAGGCAGGCCTGGCATTGCTGTTCCATTTTCTGCTGCCTTCTCCTTGTTTGCCTGGTCCTGAGCCCTGAGGTGGGCCTGGAATCGCTGTTCTGTTTCCTGCTGCCTGCACTTTGTTTGTCTGGACTCCTGAGCCCTGATGTGGGCCTGGCATTGCTGTTCTGTTTCCTATTGCCTTGTCCTTGCTTAACTGGAGTCCTGAGCACTGAGGCAGGCCTGGCATTGTTTTTCTGTTTCCTGCTGCCTGCACTTTGTTTGCCTGGAGTCCTCAGCCCTGAGGTGTGCCTGGCATTGTTGTTCTGCTTCCTGCTGCCTGCTCCTTGTTTGCCCGGAGTCCTGAGCCCTGAGGAGGGCCTGGCATTGTTGTTCTGCTTCCTGCTGCCTGCTCCTTGTTTGCCAGGAGTCCTGAGCCCTGAGGAGAGCCTGGCATTGTTGTTCCGTTTCCTGCTGCCTGCTCCTTCTTTGCCTGGAGTCCTGAGCCGTGAGGTGGGCCTGGCATTGCTGTTCTGTTTCCTGTGCCTCCTCTTTGTTTGCCTGGAGTCCTGAGCCCTGAGGTGGGCCTGGCATTGCGGTTCTGTTTCCTGCTGCCTTCTCCTTGTTTGACTGGAGTCCTGAGCCCTGATGTCGGCCTGGCATAGCTGTTCTGTTTCCTGCTGCCTGCACTTTGTTTGCCTGGAGACCTGAGCCCTGAGGTGGGCCTCGCATTGCTGTTCTGTTTCCTGCTGCCTTCTCCTTGTTTGACTGGAGTCCTGAGCCCTGAGGCAGACCTGGCATTGTTGTTCTGTTTCCTGCTTCCTGCACTATGTTGGTTTGGACTCCTGCGCCCTGATGTGGGCCTGGCATAGCTGTTCTGTTCCCTATTGCGAGATCCTTGCTTGACTGGAGTCGTGATCTCTGAGGTGGGCCTGGCATTGCTGTTCTATTTCCTGCTGCCTGCTCCTTGTTTGCCTAGAGTCCTGAACACTGAGGCAGGCCTGGCATTGTTTTTTTGTTTCCTATTGCCTTGTCCTTGCTTAACTGGAGTCCTGAGCACTGAGGCAGGCCTGGCATTGTTTTCCTGTTTCCTGCTGCCTGCACTTTGTTTGCCTGGAGTCCTCAGCCCTGAGGTGGGCCTGGCATTGCTGTTCTGCTTCCTGCTGCCTGGTCATTCTTTGTCTTGAGTCCTGAGCCCTGAGGCAGGCCTGGCATTGCAGTTCTCTTTCCTGCTGCCTGCTCCTTCTTTGCCTGTAGTCCTGATCCCTGAGGTGGGCCTGGCATTGCTATTCTGTTTCCTGCTGCCTGTTCCTTGTTTGCCTGGAGTCCTGAGCCCGGAGGTGGGCCTGGGTTTGCAGTTCTGTTTCCTGCTGCCTGCTCCTTTTTTGCCTGGAGTCCGGAGCCCTGAGACGGGCCTGGCATTGCAGTTCTGTTTCCTGCTGCCTGCTCCTTCTTTGCCTGTAGTCCTGATCCCTGAGGTGGGCCTGGCATTGCTGTTCTGCTTCGTGCTACCAGGTCATTCTTTACCTGGAGTCCAGAGCCCTGAGACGGGCCTGGCATTGTTATTCCGTTTCCTGCTGCCTGCTCTTAGTTTGTCTGGAGTCCCGACCCCACAGGAGGGCCTGGCATTGGTTCCTGATTCCTGCTCCTTTTTTACATAGGGTCCTGAGCCCAGAGGCAGGCCTGGCATTGCTGTTGTTTCATGCTGCCTGCAGTTTGTTTTTCTGGAGTCCTGAGCCCTGAGGTGAGCCTGGTATTGCTGTTCTGTTTTCTGCTGCCTGCTCCTTGTTTGCTGGAGTCACGAGCCCTGAGGTGCGCCAGGCATTGCTGTTCTGTTTCCTGCTTCCTGCTCCTTCTTTGCCTGTAGTCCTGATCCCTGAGGTGGGCCTGGCATTGTTGTTCTGCTTCCTGCTGCCTGCTCCCTGTTTGTCTGGAGTCCTGAGCCCTGAGGAGGGCCTGGCATTGTTGTTCTGTTTCCTGCTGCCTGCTCCTTCTTTGCCTGGAGTCCTGAGCCGTGAGGTGGGCCTGGCATTGCTGTTCTGTTTCCTGTGCCTCCTCTTTGTTTGCCTGGAGTCCTGAGCCCTGAGGTGTGCCTGGGATTGCTGTTCCATTTCCTGCTCCCTGCTCCTTGTTTGCCTGTTCCTGAGCCCTGAGGTGGGCCTCGCACTGCTGTTCTGTTTCCTGCTGCCTTCTCCTTGTTTGACTGGAGTCCTGAGCCCAGAGGCAGACCTGGCATTGTTGTTCTGTTTCCTGCTTCCTGCACTATGTTTGTCTGGACTCCTGGGCCCTGATGTGGGCCTGGCATTGTTGTTCTGCTTCCTGCTGCCTGCTCCTTGTTTGCCTGGAGTCCAGAGACCTGAGGTGGGCCTGGCATTACAGTTATGTTTCCTGCTTCCTGCTCCTTATCTGCCTTGAGTCCTGAGACCTAAGGAGGGACTGTGTTTGCAGTTCGTTTCCTGCTGCCTGCTCCTTGTTTCCCTGGAGTCCTGAGCCCTGAGGCAGCCCTGGCATTGTTGTTCTGTTTCCTGCTGCCTGCTCTTAGTTTGTCTGGAGTCCTGACCCCTGAGGATGGCCTGGCATTGCAGTTCTGGTTCCTGATGCCTGCTCCTTGTTTGCATAGAGTCCTGAGCCATGAGGCAGGCCTGGCATTGCTGTTCCCTTCCTGCTGCCTACTCTTTGTTTGCCTGGAGACCTGAGCCCTGAGGTGGGCCTCGCATTGCTGTTCTGTTTCCTGCTGCCTTCTCCTTGTTTGACTGGAGTCCTGAGCCCCTGAGGTGGGCCTCGCATTGCAGTTCTGTTTCCTGCTGCCTGCTCCTTGTTTGTCTGGACTCCTGGGCCCTGATGTGGGCCTGGCATAGCTGTTTTGTTCCATATTGCGAGATCCTTGCTTGACTGGAGTTGTGATCTCTGAGGTGGGCCTGGAATTGCTGTTCTGTTTCCTGCTGCCTGCTCCATGTATGCCTGGAGTCCTCAGCCATGAGGTGGGCCTGGCATTGTTGTTCTGCTTCCTGCTGCCTGCTCCTTGTTTGTGTGGAGTCCTGAGACCTGAAGTGGGCCTGGCATTACACTTATGTTTCCTGCTTCCTGCTCCTTATCTGCCTGGAGTCCTGAGACCTAAGGTGGGACTGTGTTTGCAGTTCGTTTCCTGCTGCCTGCTCCTTGTTTGCCTGGAGTGCTGAGCCCTGAGGCAGCCCTGGCATTGTTGTTCTATTTCCTGCTGCCTGCTCTTAGTTTGTCTGGAGTCCTGACCCCTGAGGATGGCCTGGCATTGCAGTTCTGGTTCCTGATGCCTGCTCCTTGTTTGCATAGAGTCCTGAGCCCTGTGGTGGGCCTGGCATTGCTGTTCTGTTTCCAGCTGCCTACTCCTTGTTTGCCTGGAGTTCTGAGCCCTGAGGCAGCCCTGGCATTGTTGTTCTGTTCCTGCTGCCTGCTCCTTCCTTGCCTGGAGTCCGGAGCCCTGAGGTGGGCCTCGCATTGCAGTTCTGTTTCCTGCTGCCTGCTCCTTGTTTGTCTGGAGTCCTGAGACCTGATGTCGGCCTGGCATAGCTGTTCTGTTTCCTTCTGCCTGCACATTGTTTGCCTGGAGACCTGGGCCCTGAGGTGTGCCTCGCATTGCAGTTCTGTTTCCTGCTGCCTGCTCCTTCTTTGCCTGTAGTCCTGATCCCTGAGGTGGGCCTGGCATTGCTGTTCTGTTTCCTGCTGCCTGTTCCTTGTTTGCCTGGAGTCCTGAGCCCTGAGGTCGGCCTGGCATAGCTGTTCTGTTTCCTGCTGCCTGCACTTTGTTTGCCTGTAATCCAGAGCCCTGAGGTCGGCCTCGCATTGCAGTTCTGTTTCCTGCTGCCTGCTCCTTGTTTGTCTGGAGTCCTGAGCCCTGAGGTGGGCCTGGCTTTGCTGTTCTGATTCCTGCTGCCTGCTCCTTGTTTTCCTGGAGTCCTGAACCATGAGGCAGGCCTGGCATTGTTATTCTGCTTCCTGCTGCTTGCTCCTTGTTTGCCTGGATTCCTGAGACCTGAGGTGGGCCTGGCATTACAGTTATGTTTACTGCTGCCTGCTCCTCATCTGCCTGCTCCTCATCTGCCTGGAGTCCTGAGACCTAAGGTGTGCCTGGCATTGCAGTTCTGTTTCCTGCTGCCTGCTCCTTGTTTGCCTGGAGTCTTGAGCCCTGTGGTCGGCCTGGAATAGCTGTTCTGTTTCCTGCTGCCTGCTGCATGTTTGCCTGGAGTCCTGAGCCCTGAGGTCGGCCTGGCATAGCTGTTCTGTTTCCTTCTGCCTGCACTTTGTTTGCCTGGAGACCTGAGCCCTGAGGTGTGCCTCGCATTTCAGTTCTGTTTCCTGCTGCCTGCTCCTTCTTTGCCTGTAGGCCTGAACCCTGAGTCAGGCCTGGCATTGTTTTTCTGTTTCCTTCTGCCTGCACTTTGTTTGCCTGGAGTCCTCAGCCCTGAGGTGGGCCTGGCATTGCTGTTCTGCTTCCTGCTGCCTGGTCATTCTTTGTCTGGAGTCCTGAGCCCTGAGGCAGGCCTGGCATTGCTGTTCTGTTTCCTGCTTCCTGCACTATGTTTGTCTGGACTCCTGGGCCCTGATGTGGGCCTAGCGTAGCTGTTCTGTTCCCTATTGCGAGATCCTTGCTTGACTGGAGTTGTGATCTCTGAGGTGGGCCTGGTATTGCTGTTCTGTTTCCTGCTGCCTGCTCCATGTATGCCTGGAGTCCTCAGCCATGAGGTGGGCCTGGCATTGTTGTTCTGCTTCCTGCTGCCTGCTCCTTATCTGCCTGGAGTCCTGAGACCTAAGGTGGGACTGTGTTTGCAGTTCGTTTCCTGCTGCCTGCTCCTTGTTTGCCTGGAGTCCTCAGCCCTGTGGTGGGCCTGGCATTGCTGTTCTGTTTCCTGCTCCCTGCTCCTTGTTTGCCGGAGTCCTCAGCCCTGAGGTGGGCCTGGAATTGCTGTTCTGTTTCCTGCTTCCTGCACTATGTTTGTCTGGACTCCTGGGCCCTGATGTGGGCCGAGCATAGCTGTTCTGTTCCCTATTGCGAGATCCTTGCTTGACTGGAGTTGTGATCTCTGAGGTGGGCCTGGCATTGCTGTTCTGTTTCCTGCTGCCTGCTCCATGTATGCCTGGAGTCCTCAGCCATGAGGTGGGCCTGGCATTGTTGTTCTGCTTCCTGCTGCCTGCTCCTTGTTTGCGTGGAGTCCTGAGACCTGAGGTGGGCCTGGCATTACAGTTATGTTTCCTGCTTCCTGCTCCTTATCTGCCTGGAGTCCTGAGACCTAAGGTGGGACTGTGTTTGCAGTTCGTTTCCTGCTGCCTGCTCCTTGTTTGCCTGGAGTCCTCAGCCCTGTGGTGGGCCTGGCATTGCTGTTCTGTTTCCTGCTCCCTGCTCCTTGTTTGCCGGAGTCCTCAGCCCTGAGGTGGCATGCCATTGCTGTTCTGTTTCCTGCTGCCTGCACTTTGTTGGCCTGGAGACCTGAGACCTGAGGTGGGCCTCGCATTACAGTTCTGTTTCCTGCTTCCTGCTCCTTCTTTGCCTATAATCCTGATCCCTGAGGTGGGCCTGGCATTGCTGATCTGTTTCCTGCTGCCTGTTCCTTGTTTGCCTGGAGTCCTGAGACCTGAGGTGGGCGTGGTTTTGATGTTATCTTTCCTGCTGCCTGCTCCTTATTTGCCTGGAGTGCTGAAACATGAGGCAGGCCTGGCATTGCTGTTTTCTTTCCTGCTGCCTGCTCCTTCTTTACGTGGAGTCCTGAGACCTAAGGTGGGCTGGGTTTGCAGTTCTGTTTCCTGCTGCGTCCTACTTGTTTGCCTGGAGTCCTGAGCCCTGAGGCAGGCCTGGCATTGTTATTCTCTTTCCTTCTGCCTGCTTTTTGTTTGGCTGGAGACCTGAGCCCTGAGTTGTGCCTGGGTTTGCAGTTCTGTTTCCTGCTGCGTGCTCCATATTTGCCTGGAGTCTTGAGCCCTGAGACGGGCCTGGCATTGCAGTTCTGTTTCCTGCTGCCTGCTCCTTCTTTGCCTGGAGTCCTGAGCCCTGAGACGGGCCTTGCATTGCAGTTCAGTTTCCTGCTGCCTGCTCCTTGTTTGACTGGAGTCCTGAGCCCTGAGGTCAGCCTGGCATAGCTGTTCTGTTTCCTGCTTCCTGCACTTTGTTTGCCTGGAGACCTGAGCCCTGAGGTGGGCCTGGCATTGCAGTTCTCTTTCCTGCTGCCTGCTCCTTGTTTGCCTAGAGTCCTGAACACTGAGGCAGGCCTGGCATTGTTTTTTTGTTTCCTATTGCCTTGTCCTTGCTTAACTGGAGTCCTGAGCACTGAGGCAGGCCTGGCATTGTTTTCCTGTTTCCTGCTGCCTGCACTTTGTTTGCCTGGAGTCCTCAGACCTGAGGTGGGCCTGGCATTGCTGTTCTGCTTCCTGCTGCCTGGTCATTCTTTGTCTTGAGTCCTGAGCCCTGAGGCAGGCCTGGCATTGCAGTTCTCTTTCCTGCTGCCTGCTCCTTCTTTGCCTGTAGTCCTGATCCCTGAGGTGGGCCTGGCATTGCTATTCTGTTTCCTGCTGCCTGTTCCTTGTTTGCCTGGAGTCCTGAGCCCGGAGGTGGGCCTGGGTTTGCAGTTCTGTTTCCTGCTGCCTGCTCCTTTTTTGCCTGGAGTCCGGAGCCCTGAGACGGGCCTGGCATTGCAGTTCTGTTTCCTGCTGCCTGCTCCTTCTTTGCCTGTAGTCCTGATCCCTGAGGTGGGCCTGGCATTGCTGTTCTGCTTCGTGCTACCAGGTCATTCTTTACCTGGAGTCCAGAGCCCTGAGACGGGCCTGGCATTGTTATTCCGTTTCCTGCTGCCTGCTCTTAGTTTGTCTGGAGTCCCGACCCCACAGGAGGGCCTGGCATTGGTTCCTGATTCCTGCTCCTTTTTTACATAGGGTCCTGAGCCCAGAGGCAGGCCTGGCATTGCTGTTTCTTCATGCTGCCTGCAGTTTGTTTTTCTGGAGTCCTGAGCCCTGAGGTGAGCCTGGTATTGGTGTTCTGTTTCCTGCTGCCTGCTCCTTGTTTGCTGGAGTCACGAGCCCTGAGGTGCGCCAGGCATCGCTGTTCTGTTTCCTGCTTCCTGCTCCTTCTTTGCCTGTAGTCCTGATCCCTGAGGTGGGCCTGGCATTGTTGTTCTGCTTCCTGCTGCCTGCTCCTTGTTTGTCTGGAGTCCTGAGCCCTGAGGAGGGCCTGGCATTGTTGTTCTGTTTCCTGCTGCCTGCTCCTTCTTTGCCTGGAGTCCTGAGCCGTGAGGTGGGCCTGGCATTGCTGTTCTGTTTCCTGTGCCTCCTCTTTGTTTGCCTGGAGTCCTGAGCCCTGAGGTGTGCCTGGGATTGCTGTTCCATTTCCTGCTCCCTGCTCCTTGTTTGCCTGTTCCTGAGCCCTGAGGTGGGCCTCGCACTGCTGTTCTGTTTCCTGCTGCCTTCTCCTTGTTTGACTGGAGTCCTGAGCCCAGAGGCAGACCTGGCATTGTTGTTCTGTTTCCTGCTTCCTGCACTATGTTTGTCTGGACTCCTGGGCCCTGATGTGGGCCTGGCATTGTTGTTCTGCTTCCTGCTGCCTGCTCCTTGTTTGCCTGGAGTCCAGAGACCTGAGGTGGGCCTGGCATTACAGTTATGTTTCCTGCTTCCTGCTCCTTATCTGCCTTGAGTCCTGAGACCTAAGGAGGGACTGTGTTTGCAGTTCGTTTCCTGCTGCCTGCTCCTTGTTTCCCTGGAGTCCTGAGCCCTGAGGCAGCCCTGGCATTGTTGTTCTGTTTCCTGCTGCCTGCTCTTAGTTTGTCTGGAGTCCTGACCCCTGAGGATGGCCTGGCATTGCAGTTCTGGTTCCTGATGCCTGCTCCTTGTTTGCATAGAGTCCTGAGCCATGAGGCAGGCCTGGCATTGCTGTTCCCTTCCTGCTGCCTACTCTTTGTTTGCCTGGAGACCTGAGCCCTGAGGTGGGCCTCGCATTGCTGTTCTGTTTCCTGCTGCCTTCTCCTTGTTTGACTGGAGTCCTGAGCCCCTGAGGTGGGCCTTGCATTGCAGTTCTGTTTCCTGCTGCCTGCTCCTTGTTTGTCTGGACTCCTGGGCCCTGATGTGGGCCTGGCATAGCTGTTTTGTTCCATATTGCGAGATCCTTGCTTGACTGGAGTTGTGATCTCTGAGGTGGGCCTGGAATTGCAGTTCTGTTTCCTGCTGCCTGCTCCTTCTTTGCCTGTAGTCCTGATCCCTGAGGTGGGCCTGGCATTGCTGTTCTGTTTCCTGCTGCCTGTTCCTTGTTTGCCTGGAGTCCTGAGCCCTGAGGTCGGCCTGGCATAGCTGTTCTGTTTCCTGCTGCCTGCACTTTGTTTGCCTGTAATCCAGAGCCCTGAGGTCGGCCTCGCATTGCAGTTTTGTTTCCTGCTGCCTGCTCCTTGTTTGTCTGGAGTCCTGAGCCCTGAGGTGGGCCTGGCTTTGCTGTTCTGATTCCTGCTGCCTGCTCCTTGTTTTCCTGGAGTCCTGAACCATGAGGCAGGCCTGGCATTGTTATTCTGCTTCCTGCTGCTTGCTCCTTGTTTGCCTGGAGAACTTAGACCTGAGGTGGGCCTGGCATTACAGTTATGTTTACTGCTGCCTGCTCCTCATCTGCCTGGAGTCCTGAGACCTAAGGTGGGCCTGGCTTTGCAGTTCTGTTTCCTGCTGCGTGCTCCTTGTTTGCCTGGAGTCTTGAGCCCTGAGACGGGCCTGCAATTGCAGTTCTGTTGCCTGCTGCCTGCTCCTTCTTTGCCTGGAGTCTTGAGCCCTGTGGTCGGCCTGGAATAGCTGTTCTGTTTCCTGCTGCCTGCTGCATGTTTGCCTGGAGTCCTGAGCCCTGAGGTCGGCCTGGCATAGCTGTTCTGTTTCCTGCTGCCTGCACTTTGTTTGCCTGTAATCCAGAGCCCTGAGGTCGGCCTCGCATTGCAGTTCTGTTTCCTGCTGCCTGCTCCTTGTTTGTCTGGAGTCCTGAGCCCTGAGGTGGGCCTGGCATTGCTGTTCTGCTTCCTGCTGCCTGGTCATTCTTTGTCTGGAGTCCTGACCCCTGAGGCAGGCCTGGCATTGCTGTTCCATTTTCTGCTGTCTTCTCCTTGTTTGCCTGGTCCTGAGCCCTGAGGTGGGCCTGGAATTGCTGTTCTGTTTCCTGCTTCCTGCACTATGTTTGTCTGGACTCCTGGGCCCTGATGTGGGCCTAGAGTAGCTGTTCTGTTCCCTATTGCGAGATCCTTGCTTGACTGGAGTTGTGATCTCTGAGGTGGGCCTGGCATTGCTGTTCTGTTTCCTGCTGCCTGCTCCATGTATGCCTGGAGTCCTCAGCCATGAGGTGGGCCTGGCATTGTTGTTCTGCTTCCTGCTGCCTGCTCCTTATCTGCCTGGAGTCCTGAGACCTAAGGTGGGACTGTGTTTGCAGTTCGTTTCCTGCTGCCTGCTCCTTGTTTGCCTGGAGTCCTCAGCCCTGTGGTGGGCCTGGCATTGCTGTTCTGTTTCCTGCTCCCTGCTCCTTGTTTGCCGGAGTCCTCAGCCCTGAGGTGGGCCTGGAATTGCTGTTCTGTTTCCTGCTTCCTGCACTATGTTTGTCTGGACTCCTGGGCCCTGATGTGGGCCGAGCATAGCTGTTCTGTTCCCTATTGCGAGATCCTTGCTTGACTGGAGTTGTGATCTCTGAGGTGGGCCTGGCATTGCTGTTCTGTTTCCTGCTGCCTGCTCCATGTATGCCTGGAGTCCTCAGCCATGAGGTGGGCCTGGCATTGTTGTTCTGCTTCCTGCTGCCTGCTCCTTGTTTGCGTGGAGTCCTGAGACCTGAGGTGGGCCTGGCATTACAGTTATGTTTCCTGCTTCCTGCTCCTTATCTGCCTGGAGTCCTGAGACCTAAGGTGGGACTGTGTTTGCAGTTCGTTTCCTGCTGCCTGCTCCTTGTTTGCCTGGAGTCCTCAGCCCTGTGGTGGGCCTGGCATTGCTGTTCTGTTTCCTGCTCCCTGCTCCTTGTTTGCCGGAGTCCTCAGCCCTGAGGTGGCATGCCATTGCTGTTCTGTTTCCTGCTGCCTGCACTTTGTTGGCCTGGAGACCTGAGACCTGAGGTGGGCCTCGCATTACAGTTCTGTTTCCTGCTTCCTGCTTCCTGCTCCTTCTTTGCCTCTAATCCTGATCCCTGAGGTGGGCCTGGCATTGCTGTTCTGTTTCCTGCTGCCTGTTCCTTGTTTGCCTGGAGTCCTGAGACCTGAGGTGGGCGTGGCTTTGATGTTATCTTTCCTGCTGCCTGCTCCTTATTTGCCTGGAGTGCTGAAACATGAGGCAGGCCTGGCATTGCTGTTTTCTTTCCTGCTGCCTGCTCCTTCTTTACGTGGAGTCCTGAGACCTAAGGTGGGCTGGGTTTGCAGTTCTGTTTCCTGCTACGTCCTACTTGTTTGCCTGGAGTCCTGAGCCCTGAGGCAGGCCTGGCATTGTTATTCTCTTTCCTTCTGCCTGCTTTTTGTTTGCCTGGAGACCTGAGCCCTGAGTTGGGCCTGGGTTTGCAGTTCGGTTTCCTGCTGCGTGCTCCATATTTGCCTGGAGTCTTGAGCCCTGAGACAGGCCTGGCATTGCAGTTCTGTTTCCTGCTGCCTGCTCCTTCTTTGACTGGAGTCCTCAGCCCTGAGGTGGCATGCCATTGCTGTTCTATTTCCTGCTGCCTGCTCCTTGTTTGCCTGGAGTCCTGAGCCTGAGGTGGGCCTGGCATTGTGGTTCTGTTTCCTGCTGCCTGCTCCTTGTTTGCCTAGAGTCCTGAACACTGAGGCAAGCCTGGCATTGTTTTTCTGTTTCCTATTGCCTTGTCCTTGCTTAACTGGAGTCCTGAGCACTGAGGCAGGCCTGGCATTGTTTTCCTGTTTCCTGCTGCCTGCACTTTGTTTGCCTGGAGTCCTCAGCCCTGAGGTGGGCCTGGCATTGCTGTTCTGCTTCCTGCTGCCTGGTCATTCTTTGTCTTGAGTCCTGAGCCCTGAGGCAGGCCTGGCATTGCAGTTCTCTTTCCTGCTGCCTGCTCCTTCTTTGCCTGTAGTCCTGATCCCTGAGGTGGGCCTGGCATTGCTATTCTGTTTCCTGCTGCCTATTCCTTGTTTGCCTGGAGTCCTGAGCCCGGAGGTGGGCCTGGGTTTGCAGTTCTGTTTCCTGCTGCCTGCTCCTTTTTTGCCTGGAGTCCGGAGCCCTGAGACGGGCCTGGCATTGCAGTTCTGTTTCCTGCTGCCTGCTCCTTCTTTGCCTGTAGTCCTGATCCCTGAGGTGGGCCTGGCATTGCTGTTCTGCTTCGTGCTACCAGGTCATTCTTTACCTGGAGTCCAGAGCCCTGAGACGGGCCTGGCATTGTTATTCCGTTTCCTGCTGCCTGCTCTTAGTTTGTCTGGAGTCCCGACCCCACAGGAGGGCCTGGCATTGGTTCCTGATTCCTGCTCCTTTTTTACATAGGGTCCTTAGCCCAGAGGCAGGCCTGGCATTGCTGTTGTTTCATGCTGCCTGCAGTTTGTTTTTCTGGAGTCCTGAGCCCTGAGGTGAGCCTGGTATTGCTGTTCTGTTTCCTGCTGCCTGCTCCTTGTTTGCTCGAGTCACGAGCCCTGAGGTGCGCCAGGCATTGCTGTTCTGTTTCCTGGTTCCTGCTCCTTCTTTGCCTGTAGTCCTGATCCCTGAGGTGGGCCTGGACTTGTTGTTCTGCTTCCTGCTGCCTGCTCCTTGTTTGTCTGGAGTCCTGAGCCCTGAGGTGGGCCTGGCATTGCTGTTCTGTTTCCTGTGCCTCCTCTTTGTTTGCCTGGAGTCCTGAGCCCTGAGGTGTGCCTGGGATTGCTGTTCCATTTCCTGCTCCCTGCTCCTTGTTTGCCTGTTCCTGAGCCCTGAGGTGGGCCTCGCACTGCTGTTCTGTTTCCTGCTGCCTTCTCCTTGTTTGACTGGAGTCCTGAGCCCAGAGGCAGACCTGGCATTGTTGTTCTGTTTCCTGCTTCCTGCACTATGTTTGTCTGGACTCCTGGGCCCTGATGTGGGCCTGGCATTGTTGTTCTGCTTCCTGCTGCCTGCTCCTTGTTTGCCTGGAGTCCAGAGACCCTAGGTGGGCCTGGCATTACAGTTATGTTTCCTGCTTCCTGCTCCTTATCTGCCTTGAGTCCTGAGACCTAAGGAGGGACTGTGTTTGCAGTTCGTTTCCTGCTGCCTGCTCCTTGTTTCCCTGGAGTCCTGAGCCCTGAGGCAGCCCTGGCATTGTTGTTCTGTTTCCTGCTGCCTGCTCTTAGTTTGTCTGGAGTCCTGACCCCTGAGGATGGCCTGGCATTGCAGTTCTGGTTCCTGATGCCTGCTCCTTGTTTGCATAGAGTCCTGAGCCATGAGGCAGGCCTGGCATTGCTGTTCCCTTCCTGCTGCCTACTCTTTGTTTGCCTGGAGACCTGAGCCCTGAGGTGGTCCTCGCATTGCTGTTCTGTTTCCTGCTGCCTTCTCCTTGTTTGACTGGAGTCCTGAGCCCCTGAGGCAGACCTGGCATTGTTGTTCTGTTTCCTGCTTCCTGCACTATGTTTGTCTGGACTCCTGGGCCCTGATGTGGGCCTGGCATAGCTGTTTTGTTCCATATTGCGAGATCCTTGCTTGACTGCAGTTGTGATCTCTGAGGTGGGCCTGGAATTGCTGTTCTGTTTCCTGCTGCCTGCTCCATGTATGCCTGGAGTCCTCAGCCATGAGGTGGGCCTCGCATTGCAGTTCTGTTTCCTGCTGCCTACTCCTTGTTTGCCTGGAGTTCTGAGCCCTGAGGCAGCCCTGGCATTGTTGTTCTGTTCCTGCTGCCTGCTCCTTCCTTGCCTGGAGTCCGGAGCCCTGAGGTGGGCCTCGCATTGCAGTTCTGTTTCCTGCTGCCTGCTCCTTGTTTGTCTGGAGTCCTGAGCCCTGATGTCGGCCTGGCATAGCTGTTCTGTTTCCTTCTGCCTGCACATTGTTTGCCTGGAGACCTGGGCCCTGAGGTGTTCCTCGCATTGCAGTTCTGTTTCCTGCTGCCTGCTCCTTCTTTGCCTGTAGTCCTGATCCCTGAGGTGGGCCTGGCATTGCTGTTCTGTTTCCTGCTGCCTGTTCCTTGTTTGCCTGGAGTCCTGAGCCCTGAGGTCGGCCTGGCATAGCTGTTCTGTTTCCTGCTGCCTGCACTTTGTTTTCCTGTAATCCAGAGCCCTGAGGTCGGCCTCGCATTGCAGTTCTGTTTCCTGCTGCCTGCTCCTTGTTTGTCTGGAGTCCTGAGCCCTGAGGTGGGCCTGGCTTTGCTGTTCTGATTCCTGCTGCCTGCTCCTTGTTTTCCTGGAGTCCTGAACCATGAGGCAGGCCTGGCATTGTTATTCTGCTTCCTGCTGCTTGCTCCTTGTTTGCCTGGAGTCCTGAGACCTGAGGTGGGCCTGGCATTACAGTTATGTTTACTGCTGCCTGCTCCTCATCTGCCTGGAGTCCTGAGACCTAAGGTGGGCCTGGCTTTGCAGTTCTGTTTCCTGCTGCGTGCTCCTTGTTTGCCTGGAGTCTTGAGCCCTGAGACGGGCCTGCAATTGCAGTTCTGTTTCCTGCTGCCTGCTCCTTCTTTGCCTGTAGTCCTGATCCCTGAGGTGGGCCTGGCATTGCTGTTCTGTTTCCTGCTGCCTGTTCCTTGTTTGCCTGGAGTCCTGAGCCCTGAGGTGGGCCTGGCATTGCTGTTCTGCTTCGTGCTACCAGGTCATTCTTTACCTGGAGTCCAGAGCCCTGAGACGGGCCTGGCATTGTTATTCCGTTTCCTGCTGCCTGCTCTTAGTTTGTCTGGAGTCCCGACCACACAGGAGGGCCTGGCATTGGTTCCTGATTCCTGCTCCTTTTTTACATAGGGTCCTGAGCCCAGAGGCAGGCCTGGCATTGCTGTTGTTTCATGCTGCCTGCAGTTTGTTTTTCTGGAGTCCTGAGCCCTGAGGTGAGCCTGGTATTGCTGTTCTGTTTTCTGCTGCTTGCTCCTTGTTTGCTGGAGTCACGAGCCCTGAGGTGCGCCAGGCATTGCTGTTCTGTTTCCTGCTTCCTGCTCCTTCTTTGCCTGTAGTCCTGATCCCTGAGGTGGGCCTGGCATTGTTGTTCTGCTTCCTGCTGCCTGCTCCCTGTTTGTCTGGAGTCCTGAGCCCTGAGGAGGGCCTGGCATTGTTGTTCTGTTTCCTGCTGCCTGCTCCTTCTTTGCCTGGAGTCCTGAGCCGTGAGGTGGGCCTGGCATTGCTGTTCTGTTTCCTGTGCCTCCTCTTTGTTTGCCTGGAGTCCTGAGCCCTGAGGTGTGGCTGGGATTGCTGTTCCATTTCCTGCTCCCTGCTCCTTGTTTGCCTGTTCCTGAGCCCTGAGGTGGGCCTCGCACTACTGTTCTGTTTCCTGCTGCCTTCTCCTTGTTTGACTGGAGTCCTGAGCCCAGAGGCAGACCTGGCATTGTTGTTCTGTTTCCTGCTTCCTGCACTATGTTTGTCTGGACTCCTGGGCCCTGATGTGGGCCTGGCATTGTTGTTCTGCTTCCTGCTGCCTGCTCCTTGTTTGCCTGGAGTCCAGAGACCTGAGGTGGGCCTGGCATTACAGTTATGTTTCCTGCTTCCTGCTCCTTATCTGCCTTGAGTCCTGAGACCTAAGGAGGGACTGTGTTTGCAGTTCGTTTCCTGCTGCCTGCTCCTTGTTTCCCTGGAGTCCTGATCCCTGAGGTGGGCCTGGCATTGCTGTTCTGTTTCCTGCTGCCTGTTCCTTGTTTGCCTGGAGTCCTAAGACCTGAGGTGGGCGTGGCTTTGATGTTATCTTTCCTGCTGCCTGCTCCTTATTTGCCTGGAGTGCTGAAACATGAGGCAGGCCTGGCATTGCTGTTTTCTTTCCTGCTGCCTGCTCCTTCTTTACGTGGAGTCCTGAGACCTAAGGTGGGCTGGGTTTGCAGTTCTGTTTCCTGCTACGTCCTACTTGTTTGCCTGGAGTCCTGAGCCCTGAGGCAGGCCTGGCATTGTTATTCTCTTTCCTTCTTCCTGCTTTTTGTTTGCCTGGAGACCTGAGCCCTGAGTTGGGCCTGGGTTTGCAGTTCGGTTTCCTGCTGCGTGCTCCATATTTGCCTGGAGTCTTGAGCCCTGAGACAGGCCTGGCATTGCAGTTCTGTTTCCTGCTGCCTGCTCCTTCTTTGACTGGAGTCCTCAGCCCTGAGGTGGCATGCCATTGCTGTTCTATTTCCTGCTGCCTGCTCCTTGTTTGCCTGGAGTCCTGAGCCTGAGGTGGGCCTGGCATTGTGGTTCTGTTTCCTGCTGCCTGCTCCTTCTTTGACTGGAGTCCTCAGCCCTGAGGTGGCATGCCATTGCTGTTCTATTTCCTGCTGCCTGCTCCTTGTTTGCCTGGAGTCCTGAGCCTGAGGTGGGCCTGGCATTGTGGTTCTGTTTCCTGCTGCCTGCTCCTTGTTTGCCTAGAGTCCTGAACACTGAGGCAAGCCTGGCATTGTTTTTCTGTTTCCTATTGCCTTGTCCTTGCTTAACTGGAGTCCTGAGCACTGAGGCAGGCCTGGCATTGTTTTCCTGTTTCCTGCTGCCTGCACTTTGTTTGCCTGGAGTCCTCAGCCCTGAGGTGGGCCTGGCATTGCTGTTCTGCTTCCTGCTGCCTGGTCATTCTTTGTCTTGAGTCCTGAGCCCTGAGCCCTGAGCCCTGAGGCAGGCCTGGCATTGCAGTTCTATTTCCTGCTGCCTGCTCCTTCTTTGCCTGTAGTCCTGATCCCTGAGGTGGGCCTGGCATTGCTATTCTGTTTCCTGCTGCCTATTCCTTGTTTGCCTGGAGTCCTGAGCCCGGAGGTGGGCCTGGGTTTGCAGTTCTGTTTCCTGCTGCCTGCTCCTTTTTTGCCTGGAGTCCGGAGCCCTGAGACGGGCCTGGCATTGCAGTTCTGTTTCCTGCTGCCTGCTCCTTCTTTGCCTGTAGTCCTGATCCCTGAGGTGGGCCTGGCATTGCTGTTCTGCTTCGTGCTACCAGGTCATTCTTTACCTGGAGTCCAGAGCCCTGAGACGGGCCTTGCATTGTTATTCCGTTTCCTGCTGCCTGCTCTTAGTTTGTCTGGAGTCCCGACCCCACAGGAGGGCCTGGCATTGGTTCCTGATTCCTGCTCCTTTTTTACATAGGGTCCTGAGCCCAGAGGCAGGCCTGGCATTGCTGTTGTTTCATGCTGCCTGCAGTTTGTTTTTCTGGAGTCCTGAGCCCTGAGGTGAGCCTGGTATTGCTGTTCTGTTTCCTGCTGCCTGCTCCTTGTTTGCTCGAGTCACGAGCCCTGAGGTGCGCCAGGCATTGCTGTTCTGTTTCCTGCTTCCTGCTCCTTCTTTGCCTGTAGTCCTGATCCCTGAGGTGGGCCTGGCATTGTTGTTCTGCTTCCTGCTGCCTGCTCCTTGTTTGTCTGGAGTCCTGAGCCCTGAGGTGGGCCTGGCATTGCTGTTCTGTTTCCTGTGCCTCCTCTTTGTTTGCCTGGAGTCCTGAGCCCTGAGGTGTGCCTGGGATTGCTGTTCCATTTCCTGCTCCCTGCTCCTTGTTTGCCTGTTCCTGAGCCCTGAGGTGGGCCTCGCACTGCTGTTCTGTTTCCTGCTGCCTTCTCCTTGTTTGACTGGAGTCCTGAGCCCAGAGGCAGACCTGGCATTGTTGTTCTGTTTCCTGCTTCCTGCACTATGTTTGTCTGGACTCCTGGGCCCTGATGTGGGCCTGGCATTATTGTTCTGCTTCCTGCTGCCTGCTCCTTGTTTGCCTGGAGTCCAGAGACCCTAGTTGGGCCTGGCATTACAGTTATGTTTCCTGCTTCCTGCTCCTTATCTGCCTTGAGTCCTGAGACCTAAGGAGGGACTGTGTTTGCAGTTCGTTTCCTGCTGCCTGCTCCTTGTTTCCCTGGAGTCCTGAGCCCTGAGGCAGCCCTGGCATTGTTGTTCTGTTTCCTGCTGCCTGCTCTTAGTTTGTCTGGAGTCCTGACCCCTGAGGATGGCCTGGCATTGCAGTTCTGGTTCCTGATGCCTGCTCCTTGTTTGCATAGAGTCCTGAGCCATGAGGCAGGCCTGGCATTGCTGTTCCCTTCCTGCTGCCTACTCTTTGTTTGCCTGGAGACCTGAGCCCTGAGGTGGGCCTCGCATTGCTGTTCTGTTTCCTGCTGCCTTCTCCTTGTTTGACTGGAGTCCTGAGCCCCTGAGGCAGACCTGGCATTGTTGTTCTGTTTCCTGCTTCCTGCACTATGTTAGTCTGGACTCCTGGGCCCTGATGTGGGCCTGGCATAGCTGTTTTGTTCCATATTTCGAGATCCTTGCTCGACTGGAGTTGTGATCTCTGAGGTGGGCCTGGAATTGCTGTTCTGTTTCCTGCTGCCTGCTCCATGTATGCCTGGAGTTCTCAGCCATGAGGTGGGCCTCGCATTGCAGTTCTGTTTCCTGCTGCCTACTCCTTGTTTGCCTGGAGTTCTGAGCCCTGAGGCAGCCCTGGCATTGTTGTTCTGTTCCTGCTGCCTGCTCCTTCCTTGCCTGGAGTCCGGAGCCCTGAGGTGGGCCTCGCATTGCAGTTCTGTTTCCTGCTGCCTGCTCCTTGTTTGTCTGGAGTCCTGAGCCCTGATGTCGGCCTGGCATAGCTGTTCTGTTTCCTTCTGCCTGCACATTGTTTGCCTGGAGACCTGGGCCCTGAGGTGTTCCTCGCATTGCAGTTCTGTTTCCTGCTGCCTGCTCCTTCTTTGCCTGTAGTCCTGATCCCTGAGGTGGGCCTGGCATTGCTGTTCTGTTTCCTGCTGCCTGTTCCTTGTTTGCCTGGAGTCCTGAGCCCTGAGGTCGGCCTGGCATAGCTGTTCTGTTTCCTGCTGCCTGCACTTTGTTTTCCTGTAATCCAGAGCCCTGAGGTCGGCCTCGCATTGCAGTTCTGTTTCCTGCTGCCTGCTCCTTGTTTGTCTGGAGTCCTGAGCCCTGAGGTGGGCCTGGCTTTGCTGTTCTGATTCCTGCTGCCTGCTCCTTGTTTTCCTGGAGTCCTGAACCATGAGGCAGGCCTGGCATTGTTATTCTGCTTCCTGCTGCTTGCTCCTTGTTTGCCTGGAGTCCTGAGACCTGAGGTGGGCCTGGCATTACAGTTATGTTTACTGCTGCCTGCTCCTCATCTGCCTGGAGTCCTGAGACCTAAGGTGGGCCTGGCTTTGCAGTTCTGTTTCCTGCTGCGTGCTCCTTGTTTGCCTGGAGTCTTGAGCCCTGAGACGGGCCTGCAATTGCAGTTCTGTTTCCTGCTGCCTGCTCCTTCTTTGCCTGTAGTCCTGATCCCTGAGGTGGGCCTGGCATTGCTGTTCTGTTTCCTGCTGCCTGTTCCTTGTTTGCCTGGAGTCCTGAGCCCTGAGGTGGGCCTGGCATTGCTGTTCTGCTTCGTGCTACCAGGTCATTCTTTACCTGGAGTCCAGAGCCCTGAGACGGGCCTGGCATTGTTATTCCGTTTCCTGCTGCCTGCTCTTAGTTTGTCTGGAGTCCCGACCACACAGGAGGGCCTGGCATTGGTTCCTGATTCCTGCTCCTTTTTTACATAGGGTCCTGAGCCCAGAGGCAGGCCTGGCATTGCTGTTGTTTCATGCTGCCTGCAGTTTGTTTTTCTGGAGTCCTGAGCCCTGAGGTGAGACTGGTATTGCTGTTCTGTTTTCTGCTGCCTGCTCCTTGTTTGCTGGAGTCACGAGCCCTGAGGTGCGCCAGGCATTGCTGTTCTGTTTCCTGCTTCCTGCTCCTTCTTTGCCTGTAGTCCTGATCCCTGAGGTGGGCCTGGCATTGTTGTTCTGCTTCCTGCTGCCTGCTCCCTGTTTGTCTGGAGTCCTGAGCCCTGAGGAGTGCCTGGCATTGTTGTTCTGTTTCCTGCTGCCTGCTCCTTCTTTGCCTGGAGTCCTGAGCCGTGAGGTGGGCCTGGCATTGCTGTTCTGTTTCCTGTGCCTCCTCTTTGTTTGCCTGGAGTCCTGAGCCCTGAGGTGTGCCTGGGATTGCTGTTCCATTTCCTGCTCCCTGCTCCTTGTTTGCCTGTTCCTGAGCCCTGAGGTGGGCCTCGCACTACTGTTCTGTTTCCTGCTGCCTTCTCCTTGTTTGACTGGAGTCCTGAGCCCAGAGGCAGACCTGGCATTGTTGTTCTGTTTCCTGCTTCCTGCACTATGTTTGTCTGGACTCCTGGGCCCTGATGTGGGCCTGGCATTGTTGTTCTGCTTCCTGCTGCCTGCTCCTTGTTTGCCTGGAGTCCAGAGACCTGAGGTGGGCCTGGCATTACAGTTATGTTTCCTGCTTCCTGCTCCTTATCTGCCTTGAGTCCTGAGACCTAAGGAGGGACTGTGTTTGCAGTTCGTTTCCTGCTGCCTGCTCCTTGTTTCCCTGGAGTCCTGAGCCCTGAGGCAGCCCTGGCATTGTTGTTCTGTTTCCTGCTGCCTGCTCTTAGTTTGTCTGGAGTCCTGACCCCTGAGGATGGCCTGGCATTGCAGTTCTGGTTCCTGATGCCTGCTCCTTGTTTGCATAGAGTCCTGAGCCATGAGGCAGGCCTGGCATTGCTGTTCCCTTCCTGCTGCCTACTCTTTGTTTGCCTGGAGACCTGAGCCCTGAGGTGGGCCTCGCATTGCTGTTCTGTTTCCTGCTGCCTTCTCCTTGTTTGACTGGAGTCCTGAGCCCCTGAGGCAGACCTGGCATTGTTGTTCTGTTTCCTGCTTCCTGCACTATGTTTGTCTGGACTCCTGGGCCCTGATGTGGGCCTGGCATAGCTGTTTTGTTCCATATTGCGAGATCCTTGCTTGACTGCAGTTGTGATCTCTGAGGTGGGCCTGGCATTGCTGTTCTGTTTCCTGCTGCCTGCTCCATGTATGCCTGGAGTCCTCAGCCATGAGGTGGGCCTGGCATTGTTGTTCTGATTCCTGCTGCCTGCTCCTTGTTTGCGTGGAGTCCTGAGACCTGAGGTGGGCCTGGCATTACAGTTATGTTTACTGCTTCCTGCTCCTTATCTGTCTGGAGTCCTGAGACCTAAGGTGGGACTGTGTTTGCAGTTCGTTTCCTGCTGCCTGCTCCTTGTTTGCCTGGAGTCCTCAGCCCTGTGGTGGGCCTGGCATTGCTGTTCTGTTTCCTGCTCCCTGCTCCTTGTTTGCCGGAGTCCTCAGCCCTGAGGTGGCATGCCATTGCTGTTCCGTTTCCTGCTGCCTGCACTTTGTTTGCCTGGAGACCTGAGACCTGAGGTGGGCCTCGCATTACAGTTCTGTTTCCATCTTCCTGCTCCTTCTTTGCCTATAATCCTGATCCCTGAGGTGGGCCTGGCATTGTTGTTCTGCTTCCTGCTGCCTGCTCCTTGTTTGCCTGGAGTCCAGAGACCTGAGGTGGGCCTGGCATTACAGTTATGTTTCCTGCTTCCTGCTCCTTATCTGCCTTGAGTCCTGAGACCTAAGGAGGGACTGTGTTTGCAGTTCGTTTCCTGCTGCCTGCTCCTTGTTTCCCTGGAGTCCTGAGCCCTGAGGCAGCCCTGGCATTGTTGTTCTGTTTCCTGCTGCCTGCTCTTAGTTTGTCTGGAGTCCTGACCCCTGAGGATGGCCTGGCATTGCAGTTCTGGTTCCTGATGCCTGCTCCTTGTTTGCATAGAGTCCTGAGCCATGAGGCAGGCCTGGCATTGCTGTTCCCTTTCCTGCTGCCTACTCTTTGTTTGCCTGGAGACCTGAGCCCTGAGGTGGGCCTCGCATTGCTGTTCTGTTTCCTGCTGCCTTCTCCTTGTTTGACTGGAGTCCTGAGCCCCTGAGGCAGACCTGGCATTGTTGTTCTGTTTCCTGCTTCCTGCACTATGTTTGTCTGGACTCCTGGGCCCTGATGTGGGCCTGGCATTGTTGTTCTGCTTCCTGCTGCCTGCTCCTTGTTTGCCTGGAGTCCAGAGACCTGAGGTGGGCCTGGCATTACAGTTATGTTTCCTGCTTCCTGCTCCTTATCTGCCTTGAGTCCTGAGACCTAAGGAGGGACTGTGTTTGCAGTTCGTTTCCTGCTGCCTGCTCCTTGTTTCCCTGGAGTCCTGATCCCTGAGGTGGGCCTGGCATTGCTGTTCTGTTTCCTGCTGCCTGTTCCTTGTTTGCCTGGAGTCCTAAGACCTGAGGTGGGCGTGGCTTTGATGTTATCTTTCCTGCTGCCTGCTCCTTATTTGCCTGGAGTGCTGAAACATGAGGCAGGCCTGGCATTGCTGTTTTCTTTCCTGCTGCCTGCTCCTTCTTTACGTGGAGTCCTGAGACCTAAGGTGGGCTGGGTTTGCAGTTCTGTTTCCTGCTACGTCCTACTTGTTTGCCTGGAGTCCTGAGCCCTGAGGCAGGCCTGGCATTGTTATTCTCTTTCCTTCTTCCTGCTTTTTGTTTGCCTGGAGACCTGAGCCCTGAGTTGGGCCTGGGTTTGCAGTTCGGTTTCCTGCTGCGTGCTCCATATTTGCCTGGAGTCTTGAGCCCTGAGACAGGCCTGGCATTGCAGTTCTGTTTCCTGCTGCCTGCTCCTTCTTTGACTGGAGTCCTCAGCCCTGAGGTGGCATGCCATTGCTGTTCTATTTCCTGCTGCCTGCTCCTTGTTTGCCTGGAGTCCTGAGCCTGAGGTGGGCCTGGCATTGTGGTTCTGTTTCCTGCTGCCTGCTCCTTCTTTGACTGGAGTCCTCAGCCCTGAGGTGGCATGCCATTGCTGTTCTATTTCCTGCTGCCTGCTCCTTGTTTGCCTGGAGTCCTGAGCCTGAGGTGGGCCTGGCATTGTGGTTCTGTTTCCTGCTGCCTGCTCCTTGTTTGCCTAGAGTCCTGAACACTGAGGCAAGCCTGGCATTGTTTTTCTGTTTCCTATTGCCTTGTCCTTGCTTAACTGGAGTCCTGAGCACTGAGGCAGGCCTGGCATTGTTTTCCTGTTTCCTGCTGCCTGCACTTTGTTTGCCTGGAGTCCTCAGCCCTGAGGTGGGCCTGGCATTGCTGTTCTGCTTCCTGCTGCCTGGTCATTCTTTGTCTTGAGTCCTGAGCCCTGAGCCCTGAGCCCTGAGGCAGGCCTGGCATTGCAGTTCTCTTTCCTGCTGCCTGCTCCTTATTTGCCTGTAGTCCTGATCCCTGAGGTGGGCCTGGCATTGCTATTCTGTTTCCTGCTGCCCATTCCTTGTTTGCCTGGAGTCCTGAGCCCGGAGGTGGGCCTGGGTTTGCAGTTCTGTTTCCTGCTGCCTGCTCCTTTTTTGCCTGGAGTCCGGAGCCCTGAGACGGGCCTGGCATTGCAGTTCTGTTTCCTGCTGCCTGCTCCTTCTTTGCCTGTAGTCCTGATCCCTGAGGTGGGCCTGGCATTGCTGTTCTGCTTCGTGCTACCAGGTCATTCTTTACCTGGAGTCCAGAGCCCTGAGACGGGCCTGGCATTGTTATTCCGTTTCCTGCTGCCTGCTCTTAGTTTGTCTGGAGTCCCGACCCCACAGGAGGGCCTGGCATTGGTTCCTGATTCCTGCTCCTTTTTTACATAGGGTCCTGAGCCCAGAGGCAGGCCTGGCATTGCTGTTGTTTCATGCTGCCTGCAGTTTGTTTTTCTGGAGTCCTGAGCCCTGAGGTGAGCCTGGTATTGCTGTTCTGTTTCCTGCTGCCTGCTCCTTGTTTGCTCGAGTCACGAGCCCTGAGGTGCGCCAGGCATTGCTGTTCTGTTTCCTGCTTCCTGCTCCTTCTTTGCCTGTAGTCCTGATCCCTGAGGTGGGCCTGGCATTGTTGTTCTGCTTCCTGCTGCCTGCTCCTTGTTTGTCTGGAGTCCTGAGCCCTGAGGTGGGCCTGGCATTGCTGTTCTGTTTCCTGTGCCTCCTCTTTGTTTGCCTGGAGTCCTGAGCCCTGAGGTGTGCCTGGGATTGCTGTTCCATTTCCTGCTCCCTGCTCCTTGTTTGCCTGTTCCTGAGCCCTGAGGTGGGCCTCGCACTGCTGTTCTGTTTCCTGCTGCCTTCTCCTTGTTTGACTGGAGTCCTGAGCCCAGAGGCAGACCTGGCATTGTTGTTCTGTTTCCTGCTTCCTGCACTATGTTTGTCTGGACTCCTGGGCCCTGATGTGGGCCTGGCATTGTTGTTCTGCTTTCTGCTGCCTGCTCCTTGTTTGCCTGGAGTCCAGAGACCCTAGGTGGGCCTGGCATTACAGTTATGTTTCCTGCTTCCTGCTCCTTATCTGCCTTGAGTCCTGAGACCTAAGGAGGGACTGTGTTTGCAGTTCGTTTCCTGCTGCCTGCTCCTTGTTTCCCTGGAGTCCTGAGCCCTGAGGCAGCCCTGGCATTGTTGTTCTGTTTCCTGCTGCCTGCTCTTAGTTTGTCTGGAGTCCTGACCCCTGAGGATGGCCTGGCATTGCAGTTCTGGTTCCTGATGCCTGCTCCTTGTTTGCATAGAGTCCTGAGCCATGAGGCAGGCCTGGCATTGCTGTTCCCTTCCTGCTGCCTACTCTTTGTTTGCCTGGAGACCTGAGCCCTGAGGTGGGCCTCGCATTGCTGTTCTGTTTCCTGCTGCCTTCTCCTTGTTTGACTGGAGTCCTGAGCCCCTGAGGCAGACCTGGCATTGTTGTTCTGTTTCCTGCTTCCTGCACTATGTTTGTCTGGACTCCTGGGCCCTGATGTGGGCCTGGCATAGCTGTTTTGTTCCATATTTCGAGATCCTTGTTTGACTGGAGTTGTGATCTCTGAGGTGGGCCTGGAATTGCTGTTCTGTTTCCTGCTGCCTGCTCCATGTATGCCTGGAGTTCTCAGCCATGAGGTGGGCCTCGCATTGCAGTTCTGTTTCCTGCTGCCTACTCCTTGTTTGCCTGGAGTTCTGAGCCCTGAGGCAGCCCTGGCATTGTTGTTCTGTTCCTGCTGCCTGCTCCTTCCTTGCCTGGAGTCCGGAGCCCTGAGGTGGGCCTCGCATTGCAGTTCTGTTTCCTGCTGCCTGCTCCTTGTTTGTCTGGAGTCCTGAGCCCTGATGTCGGCCTGGCATAGCTGTTCTGTTTCCTTCTGCCTGCACATTGTTTGCCTGGAGACCTGGGCCCTGAGGTGTTCCTCGCATTGCAGTTCTGTTTCCTGCTGCCTGCTCCTTCTTTGCCTGTAGTCCTGATCCCTGAGGTGGGCCTGGCATTGCTGTTCTGTTTCCTGCTGCCTGTTCCTTGTTTGCCTGGAGTCCTGAGCCCTGAGGTCGGCCTGGCATAGCTGTTCTGTTTCCTGCTGCCTGCACTTTGTTTTCCTGTAATCCAGAGCCCTGAGGTCGGCCTCGCATTGCAGTTCTGTTTCCTGCTGCCTGCTCCTTGTTTGTCTGGAGTCCTGAGCCCTGAGGTGGGCCTGGCTTTGCTGTTCTGATTCCTGCTGCCTGCTCCTTGTTTTCCTGGAGTCCTGAACCATGAGGCAGGCCTGGCATTGTTATTCTGCTTCCTGTTGCTTGCTCCTTGTTTGCCTGGAGTCCTGAGACCTGAGGTGGGCCTGGCATTACAGTTATGTTTACTGCTGCCTGCTCCTCATCTGCCTGGAGTCCTGAGACCTAAGGTGGGCCTGGCTTTGCAGTTCTGTTTCCTGCTGCGTGCTCCTTGTTTGCCTGGAGTCTTGAGCCCTGAGACGGGCCTGCAATTGCAGTTCTGTTTCCTGCTGCCTGCTCCTTCTTTGCCTGTAGTCCTGATCCCTGAGGTGGGCCTGGCATTGCTGTTCTGTTTCCTGCTGCCTGTTCCTTGTTTGCCTGGAGTCCTGAGCCCTGAGGTGGGCCTGGCATTGCTGTTCTGCTTCGTGCTACCAGGTCATTCTTTACCTGGAGTCCAGAGCCCTGAGACGGGCCTG
The DNA here is from genome assembly GCF_036971445.1 of Narcine bancroftii. Taxonomy (NCBI): domain Eukaryota; kingdom Metazoa; phylum Chordata; class Chondrichthyes; order Torpediniformes; family Narcinidae; genus Narcine; species Narcine bancroftii. The sequence continues at coordinate 196,679,288 of NC_091473.1, forward strand.
GCATTGTTATTCCGTTTCCTGCTGCCTGCTCTTAGTTTGTCTGGAGTCCCGACCACACAGGAGGGCCTGGCATTGGTTCCTGATTCCTGCTCCTTTTTTACATAGGGTCCTGAGCCCAGAGGCAGGCCTGGCATTGCTGTTGTTTCATGCTGCCTGCAGTTTGTTTTTCTGGAGTCCTGAGCCCTGAGGTGAGCCTGGTATTGCTGTTCTGTTTTCTGCTGCCTGCTCCTTGTTTGCTGGAGTCACGAGCCCTGAGGTGCGCCAGGCATTGCTGTTCTGTTTCCTGCTTCCTGCTCCTTCTTTGCCTGTAGTCCTGATCCCTGAGGTGGGCCTGGCATTGTTGTTCTGCTTCCTGCTGCCTGCTCCCTGTTTGTCTGGAGTCCTGAGCCCTGAGGAGTGCCTGGCATTGTTGTTCTGTTTCCTGCTGCCTGCTCCTTCTTTGCCTGGAGTCCTGAGCCGTGAGGTGGGCCTGGCATTGCTGTTCTGTTTCCTGTGCCTCCTCTTTGTTTGCCTGGAGTCCTGAGCCCTGAGTTGTGCCTGGGATTGCTGTTCCATTTCCTGCTCCCTGCTCCTTGTTTGCCTGTTCCTGAGCCCTGAGGTGGGCCTCGCACTACTGTTCTGTTTCCTGCTGCCTTCTCCTTGTTTGACTGGAGTCCTGAGCCCAGAGGCAGACCTGGCATTGTTGTTCTGTTTCCTGCTTCCTGCACTATGTTTGTCTGGACTCCTGGGCCCTGATGTGGGCCTGGCATTGTTGTTCTGCTTCCTGCTGCCTGCTCCTTGTTTGCCTGGAGTCCAGAGACCTGAGGTGGGCCTGGCATTACAGTTATGTTTCCTGCTTCCTGCTCCTTATCTGCCTTGAGTCCTGAGACCTAAGGAGGGACTGTGTTTGCAGTTCGTTTCCTGCTGCCTGCTCCTTGTTTCCCTGGAGTCCTGAGCCCTGAGGCAGCCCTGGCATTGTTGTTCTGTTTCCTGCTGCCTGCTCTTAGTTTGTCTGGAGTCCTGACCCCTGAGGATGGCCTGGCATTGCAGTTCTGGTTCCTGATGCCTGCTCCTTGTTTGCATAGAGTCCTGAGCCATGAGGCAGGCCTGGCATTGCTGTTCCCTTCCTGCTGCCTACTCTTTGTTTGCCTGGAGACCTGAGCCCTGAGGTGGGCCTCGCATTGCTGTTCTGTTTCCTGCTGCCTTCTCCTTGTTTGACTGGAGTCCTGAGCCCCTGAGGCAGACCTGGCATTGTTGTTCTGTTTCCTGCTTCCTGCACTATGTTTGTCTGGACTCCTGGGCCCTGATGTGGGCCTGGCATAGCTGTTTTGTTCCATATTGCGAGATTCTTGCTTGACTGCAGTTGTGATCTCTGAGGTGGGCCTGGCATTGCTGTTCTGTTTCCTGCTGCCTGCTCCATGTATGCCTGGAGTCCTCAGCCATGAGGTGGGCCTGGCATTGTTGTTCTGATTCCTGCTGCCTGCTCCTTGTTTGCGTGGAGTCCTGAGACCTGAGGTGGGCCTGGCATTACAGTTATGTTTACTGCTTCCTGCTCCTTATCTGTCTGGAGTCCTGAGACCTAAGGTGGGACTGTGTTTGCAGTTCGTTTCCTGCTGCCTGCTCCTTGTTTGCCTGGAGTCCTCAGCCCTGTGGTGGGCCTGGCATTGCTGTTCTGTTTCCTGCTCCCTGCTCCTTGTTTGCCGGAGTCCTCAGCCCTGAGGTGGCATGCCATTGCTGTTCCGTTTCCTGCTGCCTGCACTTTGTTTGCCTGGAGACCTGAGACCTGAGGTGGGCCTCGCATTACAGTTCTGTTTCCATCTTCCTGCTCCTTCTTTGCCTATAATCCTGATCCCTGAGGTGGGCCTGGCATTGTTGTTCTGCTTCCTGCTGCCTGCTCCTTGTTTGCCTGGAGTCCAGAGACCTGAGGTGGGCCTGGCATTACAGTTATGTTTCCTGCTTCCTGCTCCTTATCTGCCTTGAGTCCTGAGACCTAAGGAGGGACTGTGTTTGCAGTTCGTTTCCTGCTGCCTGCTCCTTGTTTCCCTGGAGTCCTGAGCCCTGAGGCAGCCCTGGCATTGTTGTTCTGTTTCCTGCTGCCTGCTCTTAGTTTGTCTGGAGTCCTGACCCCTGAGGATGGCCTGGCATTGCAGTTCTGGTTCCTGATGCCTGCTCCTTGTTTGCATAGAGTCCTGAGCCATGAGGCAGGCCTGGCATTGCTGTTCCCTTTCCTGCTGCCTACTCTTTGTTTGCCTGGAGACCTGAGCCCTGAGGTGGGCCTCGCATTGCTGTTCTGTTTCCTGCTGCCTTCTCCTTGTTTGACTGGAGTCCTGAGCCCCTGAGGCAGACCTGGCATTGTTGTTCTGTTTCCTGCTTCCTGCACTATGTTTGTCTGGACTCCTGGGCCCTGATGTGGGCCTGGCATAGCTGTTTTGTTCCATATTGCGAGATCCTTGCTTGACTGGAGTTGTGATCTCTGAGGTGGGCCTGGAATTGCTGTTCTGTTTCCTGCTGCCTGCTCCATGTATGCCTGGAGTCCTCAGCCATGAGGTGGGCCTGGCATTGTTGTTCTGCTTTCTGCTGCCTGCTCCTTGTTTGTGTGGAGTCCTGAGACCTGAAGTGGGCCTGGCATTACAGTTATGTTTCCTGCTTCCTGCTCCTTATCTGCCTGGAGTCCTGAGACCTAAGGTGGGACTGTGTTTGCAGTTCGTTTCCTGCTGCCTGCTCCTTGTTTGCCTGGAGTGCTGAGCCCTGAGGCAGCCCTGGCATTGTTGTTCTATTTCCGCTGCCTGCTCTTAGTTTGTCTGGAGTCCTGACCCCTGAGGATGGCCTGGCATTGCAGTTCTGGTTCCTGATGCCTGCTCCTTGTTTGCATAGAGTCCTGAGCCCTGTGGTGGGCCTGGCATTGCTGTTCTGTTTCCTGCTGCCTACTCCTTGTTTGCCTGGAGTTCTGAGCCCTGAGGCAGCCCTGGCATTGTTGTTCTGTTCCTGCTGCCTGCTCCTTCCTTGCCTGGAGTCCGGAGCCCTGAGGTGGGCCTCGCATTGCAGTTCTGTTTCCTGCTGCCTGCTCCTTGTTTGTCTGGAGTCCTGAGCCCTGATGTCGGCCTGGCATAGCTGTTCTGTTTCCTTCTGCCTGCACATAGTTTGCCTGGAGACCTGGGCCCTGAGGTGTGCCTCGCATTGCAGTTCTGTTTCCTGCTGCCTGCTCCTTCTTTGCCTGTAGTCCTGATCCCTGAGGTGGGCCTGGCATTGCTGTTCTGTTTCCTGCTGCCTGTTCCTTGTTTGCCTGGAGTCCTGAGCCCTGAGGTCGGCCTGGCATAGCTGTTCTGTTTCCTGCTGCCTGCACTTTGTTTGCCTGTAATCCAGAGCCCTGAGGTCGGCCTCGCATTGCAGTTCTGTTTCCTGCTGCCTGCTCCTTGTTTGTCTGGAGTCCTGAGCCCTGAGGTGGGCCTGGCTTTGCTGTTCTGATTCCTGCTGCCTGCTCCTTGTTTTCCTGGAGTCCTGAACCATGAGGCAGGCCTGGCATTGTTATTCTGCTTCCTGCTGCTTGCTCCTTGTTTGCCTGAAGTCCTGAGACCTGAGGTGGGCCTGGCATTACAGTTATGTTTCCTGCTGCCTGCTCCTCATCTGCCTGGAGTCCTGAGACCTAAGGTGGGCCTGGCTTTGCAGTTCTGTTTCCTGCTGCGTGCTCCTTGTTTGCCTGGAGTCTTGAGCCCTGAGACGGGCCTGCAATTGCAGTTCTGTTGCCTGCTGCCTGCTCCTTCTTTGCCTGGAGTCCTGAGCCCTGAGATGGGCCTGGCATTGCAGTTCTGTTTCCTGCTGCCTGCTCCTTGTTTGACTGGAGTCTTGAGCCCTGTGGTCGGCCTGGAATAGCTGTTCTGTTTCCTGCTGCCTGCTGCATGTTTGCCTGGAGTCCTGAGCCCTGAGGTCGGCCTGGCATAGCTGTTCTGTTTCCTTCTGCCTGCACTTTGTGTGCCTGGAATCCTCAGCCCTGAGGTGGGCCTGGCATTGCTGTTCTGCTTCCTGCTGCCTGGTCATTCTTTGTCTGGAGTCCTGAGCCCTGAGGAAGGCCTGGCATTGCTGTTCCATTTTCTGCTGTCTTCTCCTTGTTTGCCTGGTCCTGAGCCCTGAGGTGGGCCTGGAATTGCTGTTCTGTTTCCTGCTTCCTGCACTATGTTTGTCTGGACTCCTGGGCCCTGATGTGGGCCTAGCATAGCTGTTCTGTTCCCTATTGTGAGATCCTTGCTTGACTGGAGTTGTGATCTCTGAGGTGGGCCTGGCATTGCTGTTCTGTTTCCTGCTGCCTGCTCCATGTATGCCTGGAGTCCTCAGCCATGAGGTGGGCCTGGCATTGTTGTTCTGCTTCCTGCTGCCTGCTCCTTATCTGCCTGGCGTCCTGAGACCTAAGGTGGGACTGTGTTTGCAGTTCGTTTCCTGCTGCCTGCTCCTTGTTTGCCTGGAGTCCTCAGCCCTGTGGTGGGCCTGGCATTGCTGTTCTGTTTCCTGCTCCCTGCTCCTTGTTTGCCGGAGTCCTCAGCCCTGAGGTGGGCCTGGAATTGCTGTTCTGTTTCCTGCTTCCTGCTTCCTGCACTATGTTTGTCTGGACTCCTGGGCCCTGATGTAGGCCTAGCATAGCTGTTATGTTCCCTATTGCGAGATCCTTGCTTGACTGGAGTTGTGATCTCTGAGGTGGGCCTGGCATTGCTGTTCTGTTTCCTGCTGCCTACTCCATGTATGCCTGGAGTCCTCAGCCATGAGGTGGGCCTGGCATTGTTGTTCTGCTTCCTGCTGCCTGCTCCTTGTTTGCGTGGAGTCCTGAGACCTGAGGTGGGCCTGGCATTACAGTTATGTTTCCTGCTTCCTGCTCCTTATCTGCCTGGAGTCCTGAGACCTAAGGTGGGACTGTGTTTGCAGTTCGTTTCCTGCTGCCTGCTCCTTGTTTGCCTGGAGTCCTCAGCCCTGTGGTGGGCCTGGCATTGCTGTTCTGTTTCCTGTTTCCTGCTCCCTGCTCCTTGATTGCCGGAGTCCTCAGCCCTGAGGTGGCATGCCATTGCTGTTCTGTTTCCTGCTGCCTGCACTTTGTTTGCCTGGAGACCTGAGACCTGAGGTGGGCCTCGCATTACAGTTCTGTTTCCTGCTTCCTGCTCCTTCTTTGCCTATAATCCTGATCCCTGAGGTGGGCCTGGCATTGCTGTTCTGTTTCCTGCTGCCTGTTCCTTGTTTGCCTGGAGTCCTGAGACCTGAGGTGGGCGTGGCTTTGATGTTTTCTTTCCTGCTGCCTGCTCCTTATTTGCCTGGAGTCCTGAAACATGAGGCAGGCCTGGCATTGCTGTTTTCTTTCCTGCTGCCTGCTCCTTCTTTACGTGGAGTCCTGAGACCTAAGGTGGGCCTGGGTTTGCAGTTCTGTTTCCTGCTGCGTCCTACTTGTTTGCCTGGAGTCCTGAGCCCTGAGGCAGGCCTGGCATTGTTATTCTCTTTCCTTCTGCCTGCTTTTTGTTTGCCTGGAGACCTGAGCCCTGAGGTGGGCCTGGGTTTGCAGTTCTGTTTCCTGCTGCGTGCTCCATATTTGCCTGGAGTCTTGAGCCCTGAGACGGGCCTGGCATTGCAGTTCTGTTTCCTGCTGCCTGCTCCTTCTTTGCCTGGAGTCCTGAGCCCTGAGACGAGCCTTGCATTGCAGTTCAGTTTCCTGCTGCCTGCTCCTTGTTTGACTGGAGTCCTGAGCCCTGAGGTCAGCCTGGCATAGCTGTTCTGTTTCCTTCTTCCTGCACTTTGTTTGCCTGGAGACCTGAGCCCTGAGGTGGGCCTCGCATTGCAGTTCTGTTTCCTGCTGCCTGCTCCTTCTTTGCCTGTAGTCCTGATCCCTGAGGTGGGCCTGGCATTGCTGTTCTGTATCCTGCTGCCTGCTCCATGTTTGCCTGGAATCCTTAGCCCTGAGGTGGGCCTGGCATTGCTGTTCTGCTTCCTGCTGCCTAATCTTTGTTTTCCGGAGTCCTGAGCCCTGTGGTGGGCCTGGCATTGTTGTTCTGTTTCCTGCTGCCTGCTCCTTGTTTGCCTGGAGTAGAGGCCCCTGAGTTGGGCCTGGCATTGCTTTTCTGTACCTGCTGCCTGCTCCTTGTTTGCCTGGAGTCCTGAGCAATGAGGCAGGCCTGGCATTGCTGTTCTGTTTCCTGCTGCCTTCTCCTTCTTTAACTGGAGTCCTGAGACCTAAGGTGGGCCGGGGTTTACAGTTCTGTTTCCTGCTGCGTGCTACTTGTTTGCCTGGAGTCCTGAGCCCTGAGGAAGGCCTGGCATTTTTATTCTGTTTCCTTCTACCTGATCTTTGTTTGCCTGAAGACCTAAGCCCTGAGTTGGGCCTGGCATTGCTGTTCTGCTTCCAGCTGCCTGCTCCTTGTTTGCCTGGAGTTCTGAGACCTGAGGTGTGCCTGGCATTACAGTTATGTTTCCTGCTGCCTGCTCCTCATCTGCCTGGAGACCTGAGCCCTGAGGTGGGCCTCGCATTGCTCTTCTGATTCCTGCTGCCTGCTCCTTCTTTAACTGGAGTCCTGAGACCTAAGGTGGGCCTGGGTTTGCAGTTCTGTTTCCTGCTGCATGCTCCTTGTTTGCCTGGAGTCTTGAGCCCTGAGACGGGCCTGGCATTGCAGTTCTGTTTCCAGCTGCCTGCTATTCTTTGCCTGGAGTCCTGACCCCTGAGACGGGCCTTGCATTGCAGTTCTGTTTCCTGCTGACTGCTCCTAGTTTGTCTGGAGTCTTGAGCCCTGAGGTCGGCCTGGCATAGTTATTCTGTTTCCTGCTGCGTGCTACTTTTTTGCCTGGAGTCCTGAGCCCTGAGGAAGGCCTGGCATTTTTATTCTGTTTCCTTCTACCTGCTCTTTGTTTGCCTGAAGATTAAGCCCTGAGGTGGGCCTGGCATTGCTGCTCTGATTCCTGCTGGCTGCTCCTTGTTTTCCTGGAGTCCTGAACCATGAGGCAGGCCTGGCATTGCTGTTCTCTTTCCTGTTGCCTGCTCCTTCTTTAACTGGAGTCCTGAGACCTAAGGTGGGCCTGGGTTTGCAGTTCTGTTTCCTGCTGCGTGCTCCTTGTTTGCCTGGAGTCTTGAGCCCTGAGACGGGCCTGGCATTGCAGTTGTGTTTCCTGCTGCCTGCACCTTCTTTGGCTGGAGTCCTGAGCCCTGAGACGGGCCTTGCATTGCAGTTCAGTTTCCTGCTGCCTGCTCCTTGTTTTCCTGGAGTCCTGAACCATGAGGCAGGCCTGGCATTGTTATTCTGCTTCCTGCTGCTTGCTCCTTGTTTGCCTGGATTCCTGAGACCTGAGGTGGGCCTGGCATTACAGTTATGTTTCCTGCTTCCTGCTCCTTATCTGCCTGGAGTCCTGAGACCTAAGGTGGGACTGTGTTTGCAGTTCGTTTCCTGCTGCCTGCTCCTTGTTTGCCTGGAGTGCTGAGCCCTGAGGCAGCCCTGGCATTGTTGTTCTATTTCCGCTGCCTGCTCTTAGTTTGTCTGGAGTCCTGACCCCTGAGGATGGCCTGGCATTGCAGTTCTGGTTCCTGATGCCTGCTCCTTGTTTGCATAGAGTCCTGAGCCCTGTGGTGGGCCTGGCATTGCTGTTCTGTTTCCTGCTGCCTACTCCTTGTTTGCCTGGAGTTCTGAGCCCTGAGGCAGCCCTGGCATTGTTGTTCTGTTCCTGCTGCCTGCTCCTTCCTTGCCTGGAGTCCGGAGCCCTGAGGTGGGCCTCGCATTGCAGTTCTGTTTCCTGCTGCCTGCTCCTTGTTTGTCTGGAGTCCTGAGCCCTGATGTCGGCCTGGCATAGCTGTTCTGTTTCCTTCTGCCTGCACATAGTTTGCCTGGAGACCTGGGCCCTGAGGTGTGCCTCGCATTGCAGTTCTGTTTCCTGCTGCCTGCTCCTTCTTTGCCTGTAGTCCTGATCCCTGAGGTGGGCCTGGCATTGCTGTTCTGTTTCCTGCTGCCTGTTCCTTGTTTGCCTGGAGTCCTGAGCCCTGAGGTCGGCCTGGCATAGCTGTTCTGTTTCCTGCTGCCTGCACTTTGTTTGCCTGTAATCCAGAGCCCTGAGGTCGGCCTCGCATTGCAGTTCTGTTTCCTGCTGCCTGCTCCTTGTTTGTCTGGAGTCCTGAGCCCTGAGGTGGGCCTGGCTTTGCTGTTCTGATTCCTGCTGCCTGCTCCTTGTTTTCCTGGAGTCCTGAACCATGAGGCAGGCCTGGCATTGTTATTCTGCTTCCTGCTGCTTGCTCCTTGTTTGCCTGAAGTCCTGAGACCTGAGGTGGGCCTGGCATTACAGTTATGTTTCCTGCTGCCTGCTCCTCATCTGCCTGGAGTCCTGAGACCTAAGGTGGGCCTGGCTTTGCAGTTCTGTTTCCTGCTGCGTGCTCCTTGTTTGCCTGGAGTCTTGAGCCCTGAGACGGGCCTGCAATTGCAGTTCTGTTGCCTGCTGCCTGCTCCTTCTTTGCCTGGAGTCCTGAGCCCTGAGATGGGCCTGGCATTGCAGTTCTGTTTCCTGCTGCCTGCTCCTTGTTTGACTGGAGTCTTGAGCCCTGTGGTCGGCCTGGAATAGCTGTTCTGTTTCCTGCTGCCTGATGCATGTTTGCCTGGAGTCCTGAGCCCTGAGGTCGGCCTGGCATAGCTGTTCTGTTTCCTTCTGCCTGCACTTTGTGTGCCTGGAGTCCTCAGCCCTGAGGTGGGCCTGGCATTGCTGTTCTGCTTCCTGCTGCCTGGTCATTCTTTGTCTGGAGTCCTGAGCCCTGAGGAAGGCCTGGCATTGCTGTTCCATTTTCTGCTGTCTTCTCCTTGTTTGCCTGGTCCTGAGCCCTGAGGTGGGCCTGGAATTGCTGTTCTGTTTCCTGCTTCCTGCACTATGTTTGTCTGGACTCCTGGGCCCTGATGTGGGCCTAGCATAGCTGTTCTGTTCCCTATTGTGAGATCCTTGCTTGACTGGAGTTGTGATCTCTGAGGTGGGCCTGGCATTGCTGTTCTGTTTCCTGCTGCCTGCTCCATGTATGCCTGGAGTCCTCAGCCATGAGGTGGGCCTGGCATTGTTGTTCTGCTTCCTGCTGCCTGCTCCTTATCTGGCTGGCGTCCTGAGACCTAAGGTGGGACTGTGTTTGCAGTTCGTTTCCTGCTGCCTGCTCCTTGTTTGCCTGGAGTCCTCAGCCCTGTGGTGGGCCTGGCATTGCTGTTCTGTTTCCTGCTCCCTGCTCCTTGTTTGCCGGAGTCCTCAGCCCTGAGGTGGGCCTGGAATTGCTGTTCTGTTTCCTGCTTCCTGCTTCCTGCACTATGTTTGTCTGGACTCCTGGGCCCTGATGTAGGCCTAGCATAGCTGTTCTGTTCCCTATTGCGAGATCCTTGCTTGACTGGAGTTGTGATCTCTGAGGTGGGCCTGGCATTGCTGTTCTGTTTCCTGCTTCCTGCTCCTTATCTGCCTGGAGTCCTGAGACCTAAGGTGGGACTGTGTTTGCAGTTCGTTTCCTGCTGCCTGCTCCTTGTTTGCCTGGAGTCCTCAGCCCTGTGGTGGGCCTGGCATTGCTGTTCTGTTTCCTGTTTCCTGCTCCCTGCTCCTTGATTGCCGGAGTCCTCAGCCCTGAGGTGGCATGCCATTGCTGTTCTGTTTCCTGCTGCCTGCACTTTGTTTGCCTGGAGACCTGAGACCTGAGGTGGGCCTCGCATTACAGTTCTGTTTCCTGCTTCCTGCTCCTTCTTTGCCTATAATCCTGATCCCTGAGGTGGGCCTGGCATTGCTGTTCTGTTTCCTGCTGCCTGTTCCTTGTTTGCCTGGAGTCCTGAGACCTGAGGTGGGCGTGGCTTTGATGTTTTCTTTCCTGCTGCCTGCTCCTTATTTGCCTGGAGTCCTGAAACATGAGGCAGGCCTGGCATTGCTGTTTTCTTTCCTGATGCCTGCTCCTTCTTTACGTGGAGTCCTGAGACCTAAGGTGGGCCTGGGTTTGCAGTTCTGTTTCCTGCTGCGTCCTACTTGTTTGCCTGGAGTCCTGAGCCCTGAGGCAGGCCTGGCATTGTTATTCTCTTTCCTTCTGCCTGCTTTTTGTTTGCCTGGAGACCTGAGCCCTGAGGTGGGCCTGGGTTTGCAGTTCTGTTTCCTGCTGCGTGCTCCATATTTGCCTGGAGTCTTGAGCCCTGAGACGGGCCTGGCATTGCAGTTCTGTTTCCTGCTGCCTGCTCCTTCTTTGCCTGGAGTCCTGAGCCCTGAGACGAGCCTTGCATTGCAGTTCAGTTTCCTGCTGCCTGCTCCTTGTTTGACTGGAGTCCTGAGCCCTGAGGTCAGCCTGGCATAGCTGTTCTGTTTCCTTCTTCCTGCACTTTGTTTGCCTGGAGACCTGAGCCCTGAGGTGGGCCTCGCATTGCAGTTCTGTTTCCTGCTGCCTGCTCCTTCTTTGCCTGTAGTCCTGATCCCTGAGGTGGGCCTGGCATTGCTGTTCTGTATCCTGCTGCCTGCTCCATGTTTGCCTGGAATCCTTAGCCCTGAGGTGGGCCTGGCATTGCTGTTCTGCTTCCTGCTGCCTAATCTTTGTTTTCCGGAGTCCTGAGCCCTGTGGTGGGCATGGCATTGTTGTTCTGTTTCCTGCTGCCTGCTCCTTGTTTGCCTGGAGTAGAGGCCCCTGAGTTGGGCCTGGCATTGCTTTTCTGTACCTGCTGCCTGCTCCTTGTTTGCCTGGAGTCCTGAGCAATGAGGCAGGCCTGGCATTGCTGTTCTGTTTCCTGCTGCCTTCTCCTTCTTTAACTGGAGTCCTGAGACCTAAGGTGGGCCGGGGTTTACAGTTCTGTTTCCTGCTGCGTGCTACTTGTTTGCCTGGAGTCCTGAGCCCTGAGGAAGGCCTGGCATTTTTATTCTGTTTCCTTCTACCTGATCTTTGTTTGCCTGAAGACCTAAGCCCTGAGTTGGGCCTGGCATTGCTGTTCTGATTCCTGCTGCCTGCTCCTTGTTTTCCTGGACTCCTGAGCCATGAGGCAGGCCTGGCATTGTTATTCTGCTTCCAGCTGCCTGCTCCTTGTTTGCCTGGAGTTCTGAGACCTGAGGTGTGCCTGGCATTACAGTTATGTTTCCTGCTGCCTGCTCCTCATCTGCCTGGAGACCTGAGCCCTGAGGTGGGCCTCGCATTGCTCTTCTGATTCCTGCTGCCTGCTCCTTCTTTAACTGGAGTCCTGAGACCTAAGGTGGGCCTGGGTTTGCAGTTCTGTTTCCTGCTGCATGCTCCTTGTTTGCCTGGAGTCTTGAGCCCTGAGACGGGCCTGGCATTGCAGTTCTGTTTCCAGCTGCCTGCTATTCTTTGCCTGGAGTCCTGACCCCTGAGACGGGCCTTTCATTGCAGTTCTGTTTCCTGCTGACTGCTCCTAGTTTGTCTGGTGTCTTGAGCCCTGAGGTCGGCCTGGCATAGTTGTTCTGTTTCCTGCTGCGTGCTACTTTTTTGCCTGGAGTCCTGAGCCCTGAGGAAGGCCTGGCATTTTTATTCTGTTTCCTTCTACCTGCTCTTTGTTTGCCTGAAGATTAAGCCCTGAGGTGGGCCTGGCATTGCTGTTCTGATTCCTGCTGGCTGCTCCTTGTTTTCCTGGAGTCCTGAACCATGAGGCAGGCCTGGCATTGCTGTTCTCTTTCCTGTTGCCTGCTCCTTCTTTAACTGGAGTCCTGAGACCTAAGGTGGGCCTGGGTTTGCAGTTCTGTTTCCTGCTGCGTGCTCCTTGTTTGCCTGGAGTCTTGAGCCCTGAGACGGGCCTGGCATTGCAGTTGTGTTTCCTGCTGCCTGCACCTTCTTTGGCTGGAGTCCTGAGCCCTGAGACGGGCCTTGCATTGCAGTTCAGTTTCCTGCTGCCTGCTCCTTGTTTGACTGGAGTCCTGAGCCCTGAGGTCGGCCTGGCATAGCTGTTCTGATTCTGGCTTCCTGCACTTTGTTTGCCTGGAGACCTGAGCACTGAGGTGGGCCTCGCATTGCTGTTCTGTTTCCTGCTGCCTGCTCCATGCTTGACTGGAATCCTCAGCCCTGAGGTGGGCCTGGCATTGCTGTTCTGCTTCCTGCTGCCTAATCTTTGTTTTCCGGAGTCCTGAGCCCTGTGGTGGGCCTGGCATTGTTGTTCTGTTTCCTGCTGCCTGTTCCTTGATTGCCTGGAGTAGAGGGCCATGAGTTGGGCCTGGCATTGCTTTTCTGATTCCTGCTGCTGCTCCTTGTTTGCCTGGAGTCCTGAGCCCTGAGGAAGGCCTGGCATTTTTATTTTGTTTCCTTCTACCTGCTCTTTGTTTGCCTGAAGATTAAGCCCTGAGTTGGGCCTGGCATTGCTGTTCTGATTCCTGCTGCTGCTCCTTGTTTTCCTGGACTCCTGAGCAATGAGGCAGGCCTGGCATTGTTATTCTGCTTCCTGCTGCCTGCTCCTTCTTTGCCTGGAGTCCTGAGACCTGAGGTGGGTCTGGCATTACAGTTATGTTTCCTGCTGCCTGCTCCTCATCTGCCTGGAGACCTGAGCCCTGAGGTGGGCCTGGCATTGCTCTTCTGATTCCTGCTGCCTGCTCCTTGTTTGCCTGGAGTCCTGAGCCATGAGGCAGGCCTGGCATTGGTGTTCTGTTTCCTGCTGCCTGCTCCTTCTTTAACTGGAGTCCTGAACCATGAGGCAGGCCTGGCATTGCTGTTCTCTTTCCTGCTGCCTGCTCCTTCTTTAACTGGAGTCCTGAACCTAAGGTGGGCCTGGGTTTGCTGTTCTGTTTCCTGCTGCGTGCTCCTTGTTTGCCTGGAGTCTTGAGCCCTGAGACGGGCCTGGCATTGCAGTTCTGTTTCCTGCTGCCTGCTCCTTCTTTGTCTGGTGTCCTGAGCCCTGAGACGGGCCTTGCATTGCATTTCTGATTCCTGATGCGTGCTACTTGTTTGCCTGGAGTCCTGAGCCCTGAGGCAGGCCTGGCATTGTTATTCTGTTTCCTTCTGCCTGCTCTTTGTTTTCCTGGAGACCTGAGCCCTGAGGAAGGCCTGGCATTGTTATTCTGTTTGCTTCTGCCTGCTCTTTGTTTTCCTGGAGACCTGAGCCCTGAGGTGGGCATTTCATTGCTGTTCTGATTCCTGCTGCCTGCTCCTTCTTTAACTGGAGTCCTGAGACCTAAGGTGGGCCTGGGTTTGCAGTTCTGTTTCCTGCTGCGTGCTCCTTGTTTGCCTGGAGTCTTGAGGCCTGAGACGGGCCTGGCATTGCAGTTCTGTTTCCTGCTCCTGCTCCTTCTTTGCCTGGAGTCCTGAACCCTGAGACGGGCCTTGCATTGCAGTTCTGTTTCCTGCTGCCTGCTCCTTGTTTGACTGGAGTCTTGAGCCCTGAGGTCGGCCTGGCATAGCTGTTCTGTTTCCTGCTGCCTGTTTCTTGTTAGCCTGGAGTCCTGAGCCCTGAGGTGGGCCTGGCATTGCTGTTGTATCTTACTGCCTGCACTTTGTTGGCCTGGATTCCTGAGCGCTCAAGTGACCTGGCATTGCTGTTCTGTTTCCTGCTCCCTGCTCCTTGTTTGCCGGAGTCCTGAGCCCTGAGGTGGCATGCCATTGCTGTTCTGTTTCCTGCTGCCTGCACTTTGTTTGCCTGGAGACGTGAGACCTGAGGTGGGCCTCGCATTACATTACTGTTTCCTGCTTCCTGCTCCTTCTTTGCCTGTAGTCCTGATCCCTGAGGTGGGCCTGGCATTGCTGTTCTGATTCCTGCTGCCTGTTCCTTGTTTGCCTGGAGTCCTGAGCCCTGAGGTGGGCCTGGCATTGCTGTTATGTTTCCTGCTGCCTGCTGCATGTTTGCCTGGAGTCCTCAGCCCTGAGGTGGGCCTGGCATTGCTGTTCTGCTTCCTGCTGCCTGCTCCTTGTTTGCCTGGACTCCTGAGACCTGAGGTGGGCGTGGCTTTGATGTTTTCTTTCCTGCTGCCTGCTCCTTATTTGCCTGGAGTCCTGAACCATGAGGCAGGCCTGGCATTGCTGTTCTCTTTCCTGCTGCCTACTCCTTCTTTACATGGAGACCTGAGACCTAAGGTGGGCCTGGGTTTGCAGTTCTGTTTCCTGCTGCGTGCTACTTGTTTGCCTGGAGTCCTGAGCCCTGAGGCAGGCCTGGCATTGTCATTCTGTTTCCTTCTGCCTGCTCTTTGTTTGCCTGGAGACCTGAGCCAGGAGGTGGGGCTGGGTTTGCAGTTCTGTTTCCTGCTGCGTGCTCCTTATTTGCCTGGAGTCTTGAGCCCTGAGACGGGCCTGGCATTGCAGTTCTGTTTCCTGCTGCCTGCACCTTCTTTGCCTGGAGTCCTGAGCCCTGAGACGGGCCTTGCATTGCAGTTCAGTTTCCTGCTGCCTGCTCCTTGTTTGACTGGAGTCCTGAGCCCTGAGGTGGGCCTGGCATTGCTCTTCTGATTCCTGCTGCCTGCTCCTTGTTTGCCTGGAGTCCTGAGCCATGAGGCAGGCCTGGCATTGGTGTTCTGTTTCCTGCTGCCTGCTCCTTGTTTAACTGGAGTCCTGAGACCTAAGGTGGGCCTGGGTTTGCAGTTGTGTTTCCTGCTGCGTGCTCCTGTTTGCCTGGAGTCTTGAGCCCTGAGACGGGCCTGGCATTGCAGTTCTGTTTCCTGCTGCCTGCTATTCTTTGCCTGGAGTCCTGACCCCTGAGACGGGTCTTGCATTGCAGTTTTGTTTCCTGCTGCCTGCTCCTAGTTTGACAGTAGTCTTGAGCCCCGAGGTGGGCCTGGCGATCCAGTTTTGTTTCCTAATGCCTGCTCCTTGTTTGTCTAGATCCCTGAGCCCTGAGGAAGGCCTGGCATTGCTGTTGTATCTTACTGCCTGCACTTTGTTGGCCTGGATTCCTGAGCCCTCAAGTGAGCCTGGCATTGCTGTCTGTTTCCTGCTCCCTGCTCCTTGTTTGCCGGATTCCTGAGCCCTGAGGTGGCATGCCATTGCTGTTCTGTTTCCTGCTGCCTGCACTTTGTTTGCCTGGAGACCTGAGACCTGAGGTGGGCCTCGCATTACAGTTCTGTTTCCTGCTTCCTGCACTTTGTTTGCCTGGAGACCTGAGCCCTGAGGTGGGCCTCGCATTGCAGTTCTGTTTCCTGCTGCCTGCTCCTCCTTTGCCTGTAGTCCTGATCCCTGAAGTGGGCCTGGCATTGGTGTTCTGTTTCCTGCTGCCTGCTCCATGTTTGCCTGGAATCCTCAGCCCTGAGGTGGGCCTGGCATTGCTGTTCTGCTTCCTGCTGCCTGCTCCTTGTTTGCCTGGAGTCCTGAGACCTGAGGTGGGCGTGGCTTTGATGTTTCCTTTCCTGTTGCCTGCTCCTTATTTGCCTGGAGTCCCGATCCCTGAGGTGGGCCTGGCATTGCTGTTCTGTTTCCTGCTGCCTGCTCCTTGTTTGCCTGGAGTCCTCAGCTCTGAGGTGGGCCTGGCATTGCTGTTCTGATTACTGCTGCCTGCTCCTTGTTTGACTGGAGCCCTAAGACCTGATGTGGGCCTGGCATTACCGTTATGTTTCCTGCTGCTTGCTCCTTGTCTGCCTGGAGACCTGAGACCTGAGGTGGGCCTGGCATTGCTGTTCTGATTCCTGATGCGTGCTACTTGTTTGCCTGGAGTGCTGAGCCCTGAGGCAGGCCTGGCATTGTTATTCTGTTTCCTTCTGCCTGCTCTTTGTTTTCCTGGAGACCTGAGCCCTGAGGTGGGCCTGGCATTGCTCTTCTGATTCCTGCTGCCTGCTCCTTCTTTAACTGGAGTCCTGAGACCTAAGGTGGGCCTGGGTTTGCAGTTGTGTTTCCTGCTGCGTGCTCCTTGTTTGCCTGGAGTCTTGAGCCCTGAGACGGGCCTAGCATTGCAGTTATGTTTCCTGCTGCCTGCTATTCTTTGCCTGGAGTCCTGACCCCTGAGACGGGCCTTGCATTGCAGTTCTGTTTCCTGCTGCCTGCTCCTAGTTTGATAGGAGTCTTGAGCCCTGAGGTCGGCCTGGCATAGCTGTTCTGTTTCCCGCTGCGTGTTCCTTGTTAGCCTGGACTCCTGAGACCTGAGGTGGGCCTGGCATTGCTGTTGTGTTTCCTGCTGCCTGCTCCATGTTTGCCTGGAGTCCTCAGCCCTGAGGTGGGCCTGGCGATCCAGTTTTGTTTCCTAATGCCTGCTCCTTGTTTGTCTAGATCCCTGAGCCCTGAGGAAGGCCTGGCATTGCTGTTGTATCTTACTGCCTGCACTTTGTTGGCCTGGATTCCTGAGCCCTCAAGTGAGCCTGGCATTGCTGTCTGTTTCCTGCTCCCTGCTCCTTGTTTGCCGGATTCCTGAGCCCTGAGGTGGCATGCCATTGCTGTTCTGTTTCCTGCTGCCTGCACTTTGTTTGCCTGGAGTCCTGAGACCTGAGGTGGGCGTGGCTTTGATGTTTTCTTTCCTGTTGCCTGCTCCTTATTTGCCTGGAGTCCCGATCCCTGAGGTGGGCCTGGCATTGCTGTTCTGTTTCCTGCTGCCTGCTCCTTGCTTGCCTTTAGTCACAGCCCTGAGGTGGGCCTGGCATTGCTGTTCTGCTTACTGCTGCCTGCTCCTTGTTTGACTGGAGTCCTAAGACCTGATGTGGGCCTGGCATTACCGTTATGTTTCCTGCTGCCTGCTCCATGTTTGCCTGGAATCCTCAGACCTGAGGTGGGCCTGGCATTGCTGTTCTGCTTCCTGCTGCCTGCTCCTTGTTTCCCTGGAGTCCTGAGACCTGAGGTGGGCGTGGCTTTGATGTTTTCTTTCCTGTTGCCTCCTCCTTATTTGCCTGGAGTCCCGATCCCTGAGGTGGGCCTGGCATTGCTGTTCTGTTTCCTGCTGCCTGCTCCTTGTTTGCCTGGAGTCACAGCCCTGAGGTGGGCCTGGCATTGCTGTTCTGCTTACTGCTGCTGCTCCTTGTTTGACTGGAGTCCTAAGACCTGATGTGGGCCTGGCATTACCGTTATGTTTCCTGCTGCCTGCTCCTTGTCTGCCTGGAGACCTGAGACCTGAGGTGGGCCTGGCATTGCTGTTCTGATTCCTGATGCGTGCTACTTGTTTGCCTGGAGTGCTGAGCCCTGAGGCAGGCCTGGCATTGTTATTCTGTTTCCTTCTGCCTGCTCTTTGTTTTCCTGGAGACCTGAACTATGAGGCAGGCCTGGCATTGCTGTTCTCTTTCCTGCTGCCTGCTCCTTCTTTAACTGGAGTCCTGAACCTAAGGTGTGCCTGGGTTTGCAGTTCTGTTTCCTGGTGCGTGCTCCTTGTTTGCCTGGAGTCTTGAGCCCTGAGACGGGCCTGGCATTGCAGTTCTGTTTCCTGCTGCCTGCTCCTTCTTTGCCTGGAGTCCTGAGCCCTGAGACGGGCCTGGCATTGCATTTCTGTTTCCTGCTGCCTGCTCCTTCTTTGCCTGGAGTCCTGAGCCCTGAGACGGGCCTTGCATTGCATTTCTGATTCCTGATGCGTCCTACTTGTTTGCCTGGAGTCCTGAGCCCTGAGACGGGCCTGGCATTGCAGTTCTGTTTCCTGCTCCTGCTCCTTCTTTGCCTGGAGTCCTGAACCCTGAGACGGGCCTTGCATTGCAGTTCTGTTTCCTGCTGCCTGCTCCTTGTTTGACTGGAGTCTTTAGCCCTGAGGTCGGCCTGGCATAGCTGTTCTGTTTCCTGCTGCCTGTTCCTTGCTAGCCTGGAGTCCTGAGACCTGAGGTGGGCCTGGCATTGCTGTTGTGTTTCCTGCTGCCTGCTCCATGTTTGCCTGGAGTCCTCAGCCCTGAGGTGGGCCTGGCGATCCTGTTCTGTTTCCTAATGCCTGCTCCTTGTTTGTCTAGATCCCTGAGCCCTGAGGCAGGCCTGGCATTGCTGTTGTATCTTGCTGCCTGCACTTTGTTGGCCTGGATTCCTGAGCCCTCAAGTGAGCCTGGCATTGTTGTTCTGTTTCCTGCTGCCTGCTCCTTGTTTGCCTGGAGTCCAGTGCCCTGAGGTGGGCCTGGCATTACTGTTATGTTTCCTGCTGCCTGTTCCTCATTGACCTGGAGACCTGAGCCCTGAGGTAGGCCTGGCATTCCTGTTCTGATTCCTGCTGCCTGCTCCTTGTTTGCCTGGAGTCCGGAGCCATGAGGCAGGCCTGGCATTGCTGTTCTGTTTCCTGCTGCCTGCTCCTTCTTTAAGTGGAGTCCTGATACCTAAGGTGGGCCTGGCATTGCAGTTCTGTTTCCTGCTGCCTGTTCCTTGTGTGACTGGAGTCCTGAGCCCTGAGGTCGGACTGGAATAGCTGTTCTGTTTCCTGCTTCCTGCACTTTGTTTGCCTGGAGACCTGAGCCCTGAGGTGTGCCTCGCATTGCAGTTCTGTTTCCTGCTGCCTGCTCCTTCTTTGCCTGTAGTCCTGATCACTGAGGTGGGCCTGGCATTGCTGTTCTGTTTCCTGCTGCCTGCTCCATGTTTGCCTGGAATCCTCAGCCCTGAGGTGGGCCTGGCATTGCTGTTCTGCTTCCTGCTGTCTACTCTTTGCTTTCCGGAGTCCTGAGCCCTGTGGTGGGCCTCGCGTTGTTGTTATGTTTCCTGCTGCGTGCTCCTTGTTTGCCTGGAGTCCCGAGCCCTGAGGTGGGCCTGGCATTGCTGTTCTGATTCCTGCTGCCTGCTCCTTGTTTGCCTGGAGTCCCAAGCCCTGAGGTGGGCCTGGCATTGTTGTTCTGCTTCCTGCTGCCTAATCTTTGTTTTCCGGAGTCCTGAGCCCTGCGGTGGGCCTGGCATTGTTGTTCTGTTTCCTGCTGCCTGCTCCTTGTTTGCCTGGAGTAGAGGGCTCTGAGTTGGGCCTGGCATTGCTTTTCTGAACCTGCTGCCTGCTCCTTGTTTGCCTGGAGTCCTGAGCAATGAGGCAGGCCTGGCATTGCTGTTCTGTTTCCTGCTGCCTGCTCCTTCTTTAACTGGAGTCCTGAGACCTAAGGTGGGCCTGGGTTTACAGTTCTGTTTCCTGCTGCGTGCTACTTGTTTGCCTGGAGTCCTGAGCCCTGAGGAAGGACTGGCATTTTTATTCTGTTTCCTTCTACCTGCTCTATGTTTGCCTGAAGACCTAAGCCCTGAGTCGGGCCTGGCATTGCTGTTCTGATTCCTGCTGCCTGCTCCTTGTTTTCCTGGACTCCTGAGCCATGAGGCAGGCCTGGCATTGTTATTCTGCTTCCTGCTGCCTGCTCCTTGTTTTCCTGGAGTCCTGAGACCTGAGGTGTGCCTGGCATTACAGTTATGTTTCCTGCTGCCTGCTCCTCATCTGCCTGGAGACCTGAGCCCTGAGGTGGGCCTGGCATTGCTCTTCCGATTCCTGCTGCCTGCTCCTTGTTTGCCTGGAGTCCTGAGCCATGAGGCAGGCCTGGCATTGCTGTTCTGTTTCCTGCTGCCTGCTCCTTCTTTAACTGGAGTCCTGAGACCTAAGGTGGGCCTGGGTTTGAAGTTCTGTTTCCTGCTGCGTGCTCCTTGTTTGCCTGGAGTCTTGAGCTCTGAGACGGGCCTGGCATTGCAGTTCTGTTTCCTGGTGCCTGCTATTCTTTGCCTGGAGTCCTGACCCCTGAGACGGGCCTTGCATTGCAGTTCTGTTTCCTGCTGCCTGCTCCTAGTTTGACTGGAGTCTTGAGCCCTAAGGTCGGCCTGGCATAGCTGTTCTGTTTCCTGCTGCGTGTTCCTTGTTAGCCTGGAGTCCTGAGCCCTGAGGTGGGACTGGCATTGCTGTTGTGTTTCCTGCTGCCTGCACTTTGTTGGCCTGGATTCCTGAGCCCTCAAGTGAGCCTGGCGTTGCTGTCTGTTTCCTGCACCCTGCTCCTTGTTTGCCGGAGTCTTGAGCCCTGAGGTGGCATGCCATTGCTGTTCTGTTTCCTGCTGCCTGCACTTTGTTTGCCTGGAGACCTGAGACCTGAGGTGGGCCTCGCATTACAGTTCTGTTTCCTGCTTCCTGCACTTTGTTTGCCTGGAGACCTGAGCCCTGAGGTGGGCCTCGCATTGCAGTACTGTTTCCTGCTGCCTGCTCCTTCTTTGCCTGTAGTCCTGATCCATGAGGTGGGCCTGGCATTGCTGTTCTGTTTCCTGCTGCCTGCTCCATGTTTGCCTGGAATCCTCAGACCTGAGGTGGGCCTGGCATTGCTGTTCTGCTTCCTGCTGCCTGCTCCTTGTTTGCCTGGAGTCCTGAGACCTGAGGTGGGCGTGGCTTTGATGTTTTCTTTCCTGTTGCCTGCTCCTTATTTGCCTGGAGTCCCGATCCCTGAGGTGGGCCTGGCATTGCTGTTCTGTTTCCTGCTGCCTGCTCCTTGTTTGCCTGGAGTCACAGCCCTGAGGTGGGCCTGGCATTGCTGTTCTGCTTACTGCTGCCTGCTCCTTGTTTGACTGGAGTCCTAAGACCTGATGTGGGCCTGGCATTACCGTTATGTTTCCTGCTGCCTGCTCCATGTTTGCCTGGAATCCTCAGACCTGAGGTGGGCCTGGCATTGCTGTTCTGCTTCCTGCTGCCTGCTCCTTGTTTCCCTGGAGTCCTGAGACCTGAGGTGGGCGTGGCTTTGATGTTTTCTTTCCTGTTGCCTGCTCCTTATTTGCCTGGAGTCCCGATCCCTGAGGTGGGCCTGGCATTGCTGTTCTGTTTCCTGCTGCCTGCTCCTTGTTTGCCTGGAGTCACAGCCCTGAGATGGGCCTGGCATTGCTGTTCTGCTTACTGCTGCCTGCTCCTTGTTTGACTGGAGTCCTAAGACCTGATGTGGGCATGGCATTACCGTTATGTTTCCTGCTGCCTGCTCCTTGTCTGCCTGGAGACCTGAGACCTGAGGTGGGCCTGGCATTGCTGTTCTGATTCCTGATGCGTGCTACTTGTTTGCCTGGAGTGCTGAGCCCTGAGGCAGGCCTGGCATTGTTATTCTGTTTCCTTCTGCCTGCTCTTTGTTTTCCTGGAGACCTGAACTATGAGGCAGGCCTGGCATTGCTGTTCTCTTTCCTGCTGCCTGCTCCTTCTTTAACTGGAGTCCTGAACCTAAGGTGTGCCTGGGTTTGCAGTTCTGTTTCCTGGTGCGTGCTCCTTGTTTGCCTGGAGTCTTGAGCCCTGAGACGGGCCTGGCATTGCAGTTCTGTTTCCTGCTGCCTGCTCCTTCTTTGCCTGGAGTCCTGAGCCCTGAGACGGGCCTGGCATTGCATTTCTGTTTCCTGCTGCCTGCTCCTTCTTTGCCTGGAGTCCTGAGCCCTGAGACGGGCCTTGCATTGCATTTCTGATTCCTGATGCGTCCTACTTGTTTGCCTGGAGTCCTGAGCCCTGAGGCAGGCCTGGCATTGTTATTCTGTTTCCTTCCGCCTGCTCTTTGTTTTCCTGCAGACCTGAGCCCTGAGGCAGGCCTGGCATTGTTATTCTGTTTGCTTCTGCCTGCTCTTTGTTTTCCTGGAGACCTGAGCCCTGAGGTGGGCCTTTCATTGCTGTTTTGATTCCTGCTGCCTGCTCCTTCTTTAACTGGAGTCCTGAGACCTAAGGTGGGCCTGGGTTTGCAGTTCTGTTTCCTGCTGCGTGCTCCTTGTTTGCCTGGAGTCTTGAGCCCTGAGACGGGCCTGGCATTGCAGTTCTGTTTCCTGCTCCTGCTCCTTCTTTGCCTGGAGTCCTGAACCCTGAGACGGGCCTTGCATTGCAGTTCTGTTTCCTGCTGCCTGCTCCTTGTTTGACTGGAGTCTTTAGCCCTGAGGTCGGCCTGGCATAGCTGTTCTGTTTCCTGCTGCCTGTTCCTTGCTAGCCTGGAGTCCTGAGACCTGAGGTGGGCCTGGCATTGCTGTTGTGTTTCCTGCTGCC
This sequence comes from Narcine bancroftii, assembly GCF_036971445.1. Classification (NCBI taxonomy): domain Eukaryota; kingdom Metazoa; phylum Chordata; class Chondrichthyes; order Torpediniformes; family Narcinidae; genus Narcine; species Narcine bancroftii. Next base: position 196,700,989 of record NC_091473.1, read on the forward strand.
TGCTCCATGTTTGCCTGGAGTCCTCAGCCCTGAGGTGGGCCTGGCGATCCTGTTCTGTTTCCTAATGCCTGCTCCTTGTTTGTCTAGATCCCTGAGCCCTGAGGCAGGCCTGGCATTGCTGTTGTATCTTGCTGCCTGCACTTTGTTGGCCTGGATTCCTGAGCCCTCAAGTGAGCCTGGCATTGTTGTTCTGTTTCCTGCTGCCTGCTCCTTGTTTGCCTGGAGTCCAGTGCCCTGAGGTGGGCCTGGCATTACTGTTATGTTTCCTGCTGCCTGTTCCTCATTGACCTGGAGACCTGAGCCCTGAGGTAGGCCTGGCATTCCTGTTCTGATTCCTGCTGCCTGCTCCTTGTTTGCCTGGAGTCCGGAGCCATGAGGCAGGCCTGGCATTGCTGTTCTGTTTCCTGCTGCCTGCTCCTTCTTTAAGTGGAGTCCTGATACCTAAGGTGGGCCTGGCATTGCAGTTCTGTTTCCTGCTGCCTGTTCCTTGTGTGACTGGAGTCCTGAGCCCTGAGGTCGGACTGGAATAGCTGTTCTGTTTCCTGCTTCCTGCACTTTGTTTGCCTGGAGACCTGAGCCCTGAGGTGTGCCTCGCATTGCAGTTCTGTTTCCTGCTGCCTGCTCCTTCTTTGCCTGTAGTCCTGATCACTGAGGTGGGCCTGGCATTGCTGTTCTGTTTCCTGCTGCCTGCTCCATGTTTGCCTGGAATCCTCAGCCCTGAGGTGGGCCTGGCATTGCTGTTCTGCTTCCTGCTGTCTACTCTTTGCTTTCCGGAGTCCTGAGCCCTGTGGTGGGCCTCGCGTTGTTGTTATGTTTCCTGCTGCGTGCTCCTTGTTTGCCTGGAGTCCCGAGCCCTGAGGTGGGCCTGGCATTGCTGTTCTGATTCCTGCTGCCTGCTCCTTGTTTGCCTGGAGTCCCAAGCCCTGAGGTGGGCCTGGCATTGTTGTTCTGCTTCCTGCTGCCTAATCTTTGTTTTCCGGAGTCCTGAGCCCTGCGGTGGGCCTGGCATTGTTGTTCTGTTTCCTGCTGCCTGCTCCTTGTTTGCCTGGAGTAGAGGGCTCTGAGTTGGGCCTGGCATTGCTTTTCTGAACCTGCTGCCTGCTCCTTGTTTGCCTGGAGTCCTGAGCAATGAGGCAGGCCTGGCATTGCTGTTCTGTTTCCTGCTGCCTGCTCCTTCTTTAACTGGAGTCCTGAGACCTAAGGTGGGCCTGGGTTTACAGTTCTGTTTCCTGCTGCGTGCTACTTGTTTGCCTGGAGTCCTGAGCCCTGAGGAAGGACTGGCATTTTTATTCTGTTTCCTTCTACCTGCTCTATGTTTGCCTGAAGACCTAAGCCCTGAGTCGGGCCTGGCATTGCTGTTCTGATTCCTGCTGCCTGCTCCTTGTTTTCCTGGACTCCTGAGCCATGAGGCAGGCCTGGCATTGTTATTCTGCTTCCTGCTGCCTGCTCCTTGTTTTCCTGGAGTCCTGAGACCTGAGGTGTGCCTGGCATTACAGTTATGTTTCCTGCTGCCTGCTCCTCATCTGCCTGGAGACCTGAGCCCTGAGGTGGGCCTGGCATTGCTCTTCCGATTCCTGCTGCCTGCTCCTTGTTTGCCTGGAGTCCTGAGCCATGAGGCAGGCCTGGCATTGCTGTTCTGTTTCCTGCTGCCTGCTCCTTCTTTAACTGGAGTCCTGAGACCTAAGGTGGGCCTGGGTTTGAAGTTCTGTTTCCTGCTGCGTGCTCCTTGTTTGCCTGGAGTCTTGAGCTCTGAGACGGGCCTGGCATTGCAGTTCTGTTTCCTGGTGCCTGCTATTCTTTGCCTGGAGTCCTGACCCCTGAGACGGGCCTTGCATTGCAGTTCTGTTTCCTGCTGCCTGCTCCTAGTTTGACTGGAGTCTTGAGCCCTAAGGTCGGCCTGGCATAGCTGTTCTGTTTCCTGCTGCGTGTTCCTTGTTAGCCTGGAGTCCTGAGCCCTGAGGTGGGACTGGCATTGCTGTTGTGTTTCCTGCTGCCTGCACTTTGTTGGCCTGGATTCCTGAGCCCTCAAGTGAGCCTGGCGTTGCTGTCTGTTTCCTGCACCCTGCTCCTTGTTTGCCGGAGTCTTGAGCCCTGAGGTGGCATGCCATTGCTGTTCTGTTTCCTGCTGCCTGCACTTTGTTTGCCTGGAGACCTGAGACCTGAGGTGGGCCTCGCATTACAGTTCTGTTTCCTGCTTCCTGCACTTTGTTTGCCTGGAGACCTGAGCCCTGAGGTGGGCCTCGCATTGCAGTACTGTTTCCTGCTGCCTGCTCCTTCTTTGCCTGTAGTCCTGATCCATGAGGTGGGCCTGGCATTGCTGTTCTGTTTCCTGCTGCCTGCTCCATGTTTGCCTGGAATCCTCAGACCTGAGGTGGGCCTGGCATTGCTGTTCTGCTTCCTGCTGCCTGCTCCTTGTTTGCCTGGAGTCCTGAGACCTGAGGTGGGCGTGGCTTTGATGTTTTCTTTCCTGTTGCCTGCTCCTTATTTGCCTGGAGTCCCGATCCCTGAGGTGGGCCTGGCATTGCTGTTCTGTTTCCTGCTGCCTGCTCCTTGTTTGCCTGGAGTCACAGCCCTGAGGTGGGCCTGGCATTGCTGTTCTGCTTACTGCTGCCTGCTCCTTGTTTGACTGGAGTCCTAAGACCTGATGTGGGCCTGGCATTACCGTTATGTTTCCTGCTGCCTGCTCCATGTTTGCCTGGAATCCTCAGACCTGAGGTGGGCCTGGCATTGCTGTTCTGCTTCCTGCTGCCTGCTCCTTGTTTCCCTGGAGTCCTGAGACCTGAGGTGGGCGTGGCTTTGATGTTTTCTTTCCTGTTGCCTGCTCCTTATTTGCCTGGAGTCCCGATCCCTGAGGTGGGCCTGGCATTGCTGTTCTGTTTCCTGCTGCCTGCTCCTTGTTTGCCTGGAGTCACAGCCCTGAGATGGGCCTGGCATTGCTGTTCTGCTTACTGCTGCCTGCTCCTTGTTTGACTGGAGTCCTAAGACCTGATGTGGGCATGGCATTACCGTTATGTTTCCTGCTGCCTGCTCCTTGTCTGCCTGGAGACCTGAGACCTGAGGTGGGCCTGGCATTGCTGTTCTGATTCCTGATGCGTGCTACTTGTTTGCCTGGAGTGCTGAGCCCTGAGGCAGGCCTGGCATTGTTATTCTGTTTCCTTCTGCCTGCTCTTTGTTTTCCTGGAGACCTGAACTATGAGGCAGGCCTGGCATTGCTGTTCTCTTTCCTGCTGCCTGCTCCTTCTTTAACTGGAGTCCTGAACCTAAGGTGTGCCTGGGTTTGCAGTTCTGTTTCCTGGTGCGTGCTCCTTGTTTGCCTGGAGTCTTGAGCCCTGAGACGGGCCTGGCATTGCAGTTCTGTTTCCTGCTGCCTGCTCCTTCTTTGCCTGGAGTCCTGAGCCCTGAGACGGGCCTGGCATTGCATTTCTGTTTCCTGCTGCCTGCTCCTTCTTTGCCTGGAGTCCTGAGCCCTGAGACGGGCCTTGCATTGCATTTCTGATTCCTGATGCGTCCTACTTGTTTGCCTGGAGTCCTGAGCCCTGAGGCAGGCCTGGCATTGTTATTCTGTTTCCTTCCGCCTGCTCTTTGTTTTCCTGCAGACCTGAGCCCTGAGGCAGGCCTGGCATTGTTATTCTGTTTGCTTCTGCCTGCTCTTTGTTTTCCTGGAGACCTGAGCCCTGAGGTGGGCCTTTCATTGCTGTTTTGATTCCTGCTGCCTGCTCCTTCTTTAACTGGAGTCCTGAGACCTAAGGTGGGCCTGGGTTTGCAGTTCTGTTTCCTGCTGCGTGCTCCTTGTTTGCCTGGAGTCTTGAGCCCTGAGACGGGCCTGGCATTGCAGTTCTGTTTCCTGCTCCTGCTCCTTCTTTGCCTGGAGTCCTGAACCCTGAGACGGGCCTTGCATTGCAGTTCTGTTTCCTGCTGCCTGCTCCTTGTTTGACTGGAGTCTTTAGCCCTGAGGTCGGCCTGGCATAGCTGTTCTGTTTCCTGCTGCCTGTTCCTTGCTAGCCTGGAGTCCTGAGCCCTGAGGTGGGCCTGGCATTGCTGTTGTGTTTCCTGCTGCCTGCTCCATGTTTGCCTGGAGTCCTCAGCCCTGAGGTGGGCCTGGCGATCCTGTTCTGTTTCCTAATGCCTGCTCCTTGTTTGTCTAGATCCCTGAGCCCTGAGGCAGGCCTGGCATTGCTGTTGTATCTTGCTGCCTGCACTTTGTTGGCCTGGATTCCTGAGCCCTCAAGTGAGCCTGGCATTGTTGTTCTGTTTCCTGCTGCCTGCTCCTTGTTTGCCTGGAGTCCAGTGCCCTGAGGTGGGCCTGGCATTACTGTTATGTTTCCTGCTGCCTGTTCCTCATTGACCTGGAGACCTGAGCCCTGAGGTAGGCCTGGCATTCCTGTTCTGATTCCTGCTGCCTGCTCCTTGTTTGCCTGGAGTCCGGAGCCATGAGGCAGGCCTGGCATTGCTGTTCTGTTTCCTGCTGCCTGCTCCTTCTTTAAGTGGAGTCCTGATACCTAAGGTGGGCCTGGCATTGCAGTTCTGTTTCCTGCTGCCTGTTCCTTGTGTGACTGGAGTCCTGAGCCCTGAGGTCGGACTGGAATAGCTGTTCTGTTTCCTGCTTCCTGCACTTTGTTTGCCTGGAGACCTGAGCCCTGAGGTGTGCCTCGCATTGCAGTTCTGTTTCCTGCTGCCTGCTCCTTCTTTGCCTGTAGTCCTGATCACTGAGGTGGGCCTGGCATTGCTGTTCTGTTTCCTGCTGCCTGCTCCATGTTTGCCTGGAATCCTCAGCCCTGAGGTGGGCCTGGCATTGCTGTTCTGCTTCCTGCTGTCTACTCTTTGCTTTCCGGAGTCCTGAGCCCTGTGGTGGGCCTCGCGTTGTTGTTATGTTTCCTGCTGCGTGCTCCTTGTTTGCCTGGAGTCCCGAGCCCTGAGGTGGGCCTGGCATTGCTGTTCTGATTCCTGCTGCCTGCTCCTTGTTTGCCTGGAGTCCCAAGCCCTGAGGTGGGCCTGGCATTGTTGTTCTGCTTCCTGCTGCCTAATCTTTGTTTTCTGGAGTCCTGAGCCCTGCGGTGGGCCTGGCATTGTTGTTCTGTTTCCTGCTGCCTGCTCCTTGTTTGCCTGGAGTAGAGGGCCCTGAGTTGGGCCTGGCATTGCTTTTCTGAACCTGCTGCCTGCTCCTTGTTTGCCTGGAGTCCTGAGCAATGAGGCAGGCCTGGCATTGCTGTTCTGTTTCCTGCTGCCTGCTCCTTCTTTAACTGGAGTCCTGAGACCTAAGGTGGGCCTGGGTTTACAGTTCTGTTTCCTGCTGCGTGCTACTTGTTTGCCTGGAGTCCTGAGCCCTGAGGAAGGCCTGGCATTTTTATTCTGTTTCCTTCTACCTGCTCTATGTTTGCCTGAAGACCTAAGCCCTGAGTCGGGCCTGGCATTGCTGTTCTGATTCCTGCTGCCTGCTCCTTGTTTTCCTGGACTCCTGAGCCATGAGGCAGGCCTGGCATTGTTATTCTGCTTCCTGCTGCCTGCTCCTTGTTTTCCTGGAGTCCTGAGACCTGAGGTGTGCCTGGCATTACAGTTATGTTTCCTGCTGCCTGCTCCTCATCTGCCTGGAGAACTGAGCCCTGAGGTGGGCCTGGCATTGCTCTTCCGATTCCTGCTGCCTGCTCCTTGTTTGCCTGGAGTCCTGAGCCATGAGGCAGGCCTGGCATTGCTGTTCTGTTTCCTGCTGCCTGCTCCTTCTTTAACTGGAGTCCTGAGACCTAAGGTGGGCCTGGGTTTGAAGTTCTGTTTCCTGCTGCGTGCTCCTTGTTTGCCTGGAGTCTTGAGCTCTGAGACGGGCCTGGCATTGCAGTTCTGTTTCCTGGTGCCTGCTATTCTTTGCCTGGAGTCCTGACCCCTGAGACGGGCCTTGCATTGCAGTTCTGTTTCCTGCTGCCTGCTCCTAGTTTGACTGGAGTCTTGAGCCCTAAGGTCGGCCTGGCATAGCTGTTCTGTTTTCTGCTGCGTGTTCCTTGTTAGCCTGGAGTCCTGATCCCTGAGGTGGGACTGGCATTGCTGTTGTGTTTCCTGCTGCCTGCACTTTGTTGGCCTGGATTCCTGAGCCCTCAAGTGAGCCTGGCATTGCTGTCTGTTTCCTGCTCCCTGCTCCTTGTTTGCCGGAGTCCTGAGCCCTGAGGTGGCATGCCATTGCTGTTCTGTTTCCTGCTGCCTGCACTTTGTTTGCCTGGAGACCTGAGACCTGAGGTGGGCCTCGCATTACAGTTCTGTTTCCTGCTTCCTGCACTTTGTTTGCCTGGAGACCTGAGCCCTGAGGTGGGCCTCGCATTGCAGTACTGTTTCCTGCTGCCTGCTCCTTCTTTGCCTGTAGTCCTGATCCCTGAGGTGGGCCTGGCATTGCTGATCTGTTTCCTGCTGCCTGCTCCATGTTTGCCTGGAATCCTCAGACCTGAGGTGGGCCTGGCATTGCTGTTCTGCTTCCTGCTGCCTGCTCCTTGTTTCCCTGAAGTCCTGAGACCTGAGGTGGGCGTGGCTTTGATGTTTTCTTTCCTGTTGCCTGCTCCTTATTTGCCTGGAGTCCCGATCCCTGAGGTGGGCCTGGCATTGCTGTTCTGTTTCCTGATGCCTGCTCCTTGTTTGCCTGGAGTCCTCAGCCCTGAGGTGGGCCTCGCATTGCTGTTCTGCTTACTGCCGCCTGCTCCTTGTTTGACTGGAGTCCTAAGACCTGATGTGGGCCTGGCATTACCGTTATGTTTCCTGCTGCCTGCTACTTGTTTGCCTGGAGTCCTGAGCCCTGAGGCAGGCCTGGCATTGTTATTCCGTTTCCTTCTGCCTGCTCTTTGTTTTCCTGGAGACCTGAGCCCTGAGGTGGGCCTGGCATTGCTCTTCTTATTCCTGCTGCCTGCTCCTTCTTTAACTGGAGTCCTGAACCTAAGGTGGGCCTGGGTTTGCAGTTCTGTTTCCTGCTGCGTGCTCCTTGTTTGCCTGGAGTCTTGAGCCCTGAGACGGGCCTGGCATTGCAGTTCTGTTTCCTGCTGCCTGCTCCTTCTTTGCCTGGAGTCCTGAGCCCTGAGACGGGCCTGTCATTGTTATTCTGTTTCCTTCTGCCTGCTCTTTGTTTTCCTGGAGACCTGAGCCCTGAGGCAGGCCTGGCATTGTTATTCTGTTTCCTTCTGCCTGCTCTTTGTTTTCCTGGAGACCTGAGACCTGAGCCCTGAGGTGGGCCTTTCATTGCTGTTCTGATTCCTGCTGCCTGCTCCTTTTTTAACTGGAGTCCTGAGACCTAAGGTGGGCCTGGGTTTGCAGTTCTGTTTCCTGCTGCGTGCGCCTTGTTTGCCTGGAGCCTTGAGCCCTGAGACGGGCCTGGCATTGCAGTTATGTTTCCTGCTCCTGCTCCTTCTTTGCCTGGAGTCCTGAAACCTGAGACGGGCCTTGCATTGCAGTTCTGTTTCCTGCTGCCTGCTCCTTGTTTGACTGGAGTCTTGAGCCCTGAGGTCGGCCTGGCATAGCTGTTCTGTTTCCTGCTGCCTGTTCCTTGTTAGCCTGGAGTCCTGAGCACTGAGGTGGGCCTGGCATTGCTGTTGTATCTTTCTGCCTGCACTTTGTTGGCCTGGATTCCTGAGCCCTCAAGTGACCTGGCATTGCTGTTCTGTTTCCTGCTCCCTGCTCCTTGTTTGCCGGAGTCCTGAGCCCTGAGGTTGCATGACATTGCTGTTCTGTTTCCTGCTGCCTGCACTTTGTTTGCCTGGAGACCTGAGACCTGAGGTGGGCCTCGCATTACATTTCTGTTTCCTGCTTCCTGCTCCTTCTTTGCCTGTAGTCCTGATCCCTGAGGTGGGCCTGGCATTGCTGTTCTGTTTCCTGCTTCCTGTTCCTTGTTTGCCTGGAGTCCTGAGCCCTGAGGTGGGCCTGGCATTGCTGTTCTGTTTCCTGCTCCCTGCTGCATGTTTGCCTGGAGTCCTCAGCCCTGAGGTGGGCCTGGCATTGCTGTTCTGCTTCCTGCTGCCTGCTCCTTGTTTGCCTGGACTCCTGAGTTCTGAGGTGGGCGTGGCTTTGATGTTTTCATTCCTGCTGCCTGCTCCTTATTTGCCTGGAGTCCTGAACCATGAGGCAGGCCTGGCATTGCTATTCTCTTTCCTGCTGCCTGCTCCTTCTTTACGTGGAGTCCTGAGACCTAAGGTGGGTCTGGGTTTGCAGTTCTGTTTCCTGCTGCGTGCTACTTGTTTGCCTTGAGTCCTGAGCCCTGAGGTGGGCCTGGCATTGCTGTTCTGTTTCCTGCTGCCTGCTGTCTGCTGCATGTTTCCCTGGAGTCCTCAGCCCTGAGGTTGGCCTGGCATTGCTGTTCTGCTTCCTGCTGCCTGCTCTTTGTTTGCCTGGACTCCTGAGACCTGAGGTGGGCGTGGCTTTGATGTTTTCTTTCCTGCTGCCTGCTCCTTATTTGCCTGGAGTCCTGAACCATGAGGCAGGCCTGGCATTGCTGTTCTCTTTCCTGCTTCCTGCTCCTTCTTTACGTGGAGTCCTGAGACCTAAGGTGGGCCTGGGTTTGCAGTTCTGTTTACTGCTGCGTGCTACTTGTTTGCCTGGAGTCCTGAGCCCTGAGGCAGGCCTGGCATTGTTATTCTGTTTCCTTCTCCCTGCTCTTTGTTTTCCTGGAGACCTGAGCCCTGAGGTGGGCCTGACATTGCTCTTCTGATTCCTGCTGCCTGCTCCTTGTTTTCCTGGAGTCCTGAACCATGAGGCAAGCCTGGCATTGCTGTTCGCTTTCCTGCTGCCTGCTCCTTCTTTAACTGGAGTCCTGAACCTAAAGTGGGCCTGGCTTTGCAGTTCCGTTTCCTGCTGCGTTCTGCTTGTTTGCCTGGAGTCTTGAGCCCTGAGACGGGCCTGGCATTGCAGTTCTGTTTCCTGCTGCCTGCTCCTTCTTTGCCTGGAGTCGTGAGCCCTGAGACGGGCCTTGCATTGAATTTCTGATTCCTGATGCGTGCTACTTGTTTGCCTGGAGTCCTGAGCCCTGAGGCAGGCCTGGCATTATTATTCTGTTTCCTTCTGCCTGCTCTTTGTTTTCCTGGAGACCTGAGCCCTGAGGTGGGCCTGGCATTGCTCTTCTGATTCCTGCTGCCTGCTCCTTCTTTAACTGGAGTCCTGAGACCTAAGGTGGGCCTGGGTTTGCAGTTGTGTTTCCTGCTGCGTGCTCCTTGTTTGCCTGGAGTCTTGAGCCCTGAGACGGGCCTAGCATTGCAGTTCTGTTTCCTGCTGCCTGCTATTCTTTGCCTGGAGTCCTGACCCCTGAGACGGGCCTTGCATTGCAGTTCTGTTTCCTGCTGCCTGCTCCTAGTTTGATAGGAGTCTTGAGCCCTGAGGTCGGCCTGGCATAGCTGTTCTGTTTCCCGCTGCGTGTTCCTTGTTAGCCTGGACTCCTGAGGCCTAATGTGGGCCTGGCATTGCTGTTGTGTTTCCTGCTGCCTGCTCCATGTTTGCCTGGAGTCCTCAGCCCTGAGGTGGGCCTGGCGATCCAGTGTTGTTTCCTAATGCCTGCTCCTTGTTTGTCTAGATCCCTGAGCCCTGAGGAAAGCCTGGCATTGCTGTTGTATCTTACTTCCTGCACTTTGTTGGCCTGGATTCCTGAGCCCTCAAGTGAGCCTGGCATTGCTGTCTGTTTCCTGCTCCCTGCTCCATGTTTGCCGGATTCCTGAGCCCTGAGGTGGCATGCCATTGCTGTTCTGTTTCCTGCTGCCTGCACTTTGTTTGCCTGGAGACCTGAGACCTGAGGTGGGCCTCGCATTACAGTTCTGTTTCCTGCTTCCTGCACTTTGTTTGCCTGGAGACCTGAGCCCTGAGGTTTGCCTCGCATTGCAGTTCTGTTTCCTGCTGCCTGCTCCTCCTTTGCCTGTAGTCCTGATCCCTGAAGTGGGCCTGGCATTGGTGTTCTGTTTCCTGCTGCCTGCTCCATGTTTGCCTGGAATCCTCAAACCCTGAGGTGGGCCTGGCATTGCTGTTCTGCTTCCTGATGCCTGCTCCATGTTAGCCTGGAGTCCTGAGACCTGAGGTGGGCGTGGCTTTGATGTTTTCTTTCCTGTTGCCTGCTCCTTATTTGCCTGGAGTCCCGATCCCTGAGGTGGGCCTGGCATTGCTGTTCTGTTTTCTGCTGCCTGCTCCTTGTTTGCCTGGAGTCACAGCCCTGAGGTGGGCCTGGCATTGCTGTTCTGCTTACTGCTGCCTGCTCCTTGTTTGACTGGAGTCCTAAGACCTGATGTGGGCCTGGCATTACCGTTATGTTTCCTGCTGCCTGCTCCATGTTTGCCTGGAATCCTCAGACCTGAGGTGGGCCTGGCATTGCTGTTCTGCTTCCTGCTGCCTGCTCCTTGTTTCCCTGGAGTCCTGAGACCTGAGGTGGGCGTGGCTTTGATGTTTTCTTTCCTGTTGCCTGCTCCTTATTTGCCTGGAGTCCCGATCCCTGAGGTGGGCCTGGCATTGCTGTTCTGTTTCCTGCTGCCTGCTCCTTGTTTGCCTGGAGTCACAGCCCTGAGGTGGGCCTGGCATTGCTGTTCTGCTTACTGCTGCCTGCTCCTTGTTTGACTGGAGTCCTAAGACCTGATGTGGGCCTGGCATTACCGTTATGTTTCCTGCTGCCTGCTCCTTGTCTGCCTGGAGACCTGAGACCTGAGGTGGGCCTGGCATTGCTGTTCTGATTCCTGATGCGTGCTACTTGTTTGCCTGGAGTGCTGAGCCCTGAGGCAGGCCTGGCATTGTTATTCTGTTTCCTTCTGCCTGCTCTTGGTTTTCCTGGAGACCTGAGCCCTGAGGTGGGCCTGGCATTGCTCTTCTGATTCCTGCTGCCTGCTCCTTGTTTTCCTGGAGTCCTGAACTATGAGGCAAGCCTGGCATTGCTGTTCTTATTCCTGCTGCCTGCTCCTTCTTTAACTGGAGTCCTGAACCTAAGGTGGGCCTGGGTTTGCGGTTCTGTTTCCTGCTGCGTGCGCCTTGTTTGCCTGGAGTCTTGAGCCCTGAGACGGGCCTGGCATTGCAGTTCTGTTTCCTGCTGCCTGTTCCTTCTTTGCCTGGAGTCCTGAGCCCTGAGACGGGCCTGGCATTGCAGTTCTGTTTCCTGCTGCCTGCTCCTTCTTTGCCTGGAGTCCTGAGCCCTGAGACGGGCCTTGCATTGCATTTCTGATTCCTGATGCGTCCTACTTGTTTGCCTGGAGTCCTGAGCCCTGAGGCAGGCCTGGCATTGTTATTCTGTTTCCTTCCGCCTGCTCTTTGTTTTCCTGGAGACCTGAGCCCTGAGGCAGGCCTGGCATTGTTATTCTGTTTGCTTCTGCCTGCTCTTTGTTTTCCTGGAGACCTGAGCCCTGAGGTGGGCCTTTCATTGCTGTTTTGATTCCTGCTGCCTGCTCCTTCTTTAACTGGAGTCCTGAGACCTAAGGTGGGCCTGGGTTTGCAGTTCTGTTTCCTGCTGCGTGCTCCTTGTTTGCCTGGAGTCTTGAGCCCTGAGACGGGCCTGGCATTGCAGTTCTGTTTCCTGCTCCTGCTCCTTCTTTGCCTGGAGTCCTGAACCCTGAGACGGGCCTTGCATTGCCGTTCTGTTTCCTGCTGCCTGCTCCTTGTTTGACTGGAGTCTTTAGCCCTGAGGTCGGCCTGGCATAGCTGTTCTGTTTCCTGCTGCCTGTTCCTTGCTAGCCTGGAGTCCTGCGCCCTGAGGTGGGCCTGGCATTGCTGTTGTGTTTCCTGCTGCCTGCTCCCTGTTTGCCTGGAGTCCTCAGCCCTGAGGTGGGCCTGGCGATCCTGTTCTGTTTCCTAATGCCTGCTCCTTGTTTGTCTAGATCCCTGAGCCCTGAGGCAGGCCTGGCATTGCTGTTGTATCTTGCTGCCTGCACTTTGTTGGCCTGGATTCCTGAGCCCTCAAGTGAGCCTGGCATTGTTGTTCTGTTTCCTGCTGCCTGCTCCTTGTTTGCCTGGAGTCCAGTGCCCTGAGGTGGGCCTGGCATTACTGTTATGTTTCCTGCTGCCTTTTCCTCATTGACCTGGAGACCTGAGCCCTGAGGTAGGACTGGCATTCCTGTTCTGATTCCTGCTGCCTGCTCCTTGTTTGCCTGGAGTCCGGAGCCATGAGGCAGGCCTGGCATTGCTGTTCTGTTTCCGGCTGCCTGCTCCTTCTTTAAGTGGAGTCCTGATACCTAAGGTGGGCCTGGGTTTGCAGTTCTTTATCCTGCTGCGTGCTACTTGTTTACCTGGAGTCCTGAGCCCTGAGGCAGGCCTGGCATTGTTGTTCTGTTTCCTGCTGCCTGCTCCTTCTTTGCCTGGAGTCCGGAGCCCTGAGACGGGCCTGGCATTGCAGTTCTGTTTCCTGCTGCCTGTTCCTTGTGTGACTGGAGTCCTGAGCCCTGAGGTCGGACTGGAATAGCTGTTCTGTTTCCTGCTTCCTGCACTTTGTTTGCCTGGAGACCTGAGCCCTGAGGTGTGCCTCGCATTGCAGTTCTGTTTCCTGCTGCCTGCTCCTTCTTTGCCTGTAGTCCTGATCACTGAGGTGGGCCTGGCATTGCTGTTCTCTTTCCTGCTGCCTGCTCCATGTTTGCCTGGAATCCTCAGCCCTGAGATGGGCCTGGCATTGCTGTTCTGCTTCCTGCTGCCTACTCTTTGCTTTCCGGAGTCCTGAGCCCTGTGGTGGGCCTCGCGTTGTTGTTATGTTTCGTGCTGCGTGCTCCTTGTTTGCCTGGAGTCCCGAGCCCTGAGGTGGGCCTGGCATTGCTGTTCTGATTCCTGCTGCCTGCTCCTTGTTTGCCTGGAGTCCCGAGCCCTGAGGTGGGCCTGGCATTGTTGTTCTGCTTCCTGCTGCCTAATCTTTGTTTTCCGGAGTCCTGAGCCCTGCGGTGGGCCTGGCATTGTTGTTCTGTTTCCTGCTGCCTGCTCCTTGTTTGCCTGGAGTAGAGGGCCCTGAGTTGGGCCTGGCATTGCTTTTCTGAACCTGCTGCCTGCTCCTTGTTTGCCTGGAGTCCTGAGCAATGAGGCAGGCCTGGCATTGCTGTTCTGTTTCCTGCTGCCTGCTCCTTCTTTAACTGGAGTCCTGAGACCTAAGGTGGGCCTGGGTTTACAGTTCTGTTTCCTGCTGCGTGCTACTTGTTTGCCTGGAGTCCTGAGCCCTGAGGAAGGCCTGGCATTTTTATTCTGTTTCCTTCTACCTGCTCTTTGTTTGCCTGAAGACCTAAGCCCTGAGTCGGGCCTGGCATTGCTGTTCTGATTCCTGCTGCCTGCTCCTTGTTTTCCTGGACTCCTGAGCCATGAGGCAGGCCTGGCATTGTTATTCTGCTTCCTGCTGCCTGCTCCTTGTTTTCCTGGAGTCCTGAGACCTGAGGTGTGCCTGGCATTACAGTTATGTTTCCTGCTGCCTGCTCCTCATCTGCCTGGAGACCTGAGCCCTGAGGTGGGCCTGGCATTGCTCTTCCGATTCCTGCTGCCTGCTCCTTGTTTGCCTGGAGTCCTGAGCCATGAGACAGGCCTGGCATTGGTGTTCTGTTTCCTGCTGCCTGCTCCTTCTTTAACTGGAGTCCTGAGACCTAAGGTGGGCCTGGGTTTGAAGTTCTGTTTCCTGCTGCGTGCTCCTTGTTTGCCTGGAGTCTTGAGCTCTGAGACGGGCCTGGCATTGCAGTTCTGTTTCCTGGTTCCTGCTATTCTTTGCCTGGAGTCCTGACCCCTGAGACGGGCCTTGCATTGCAGTTCTGTTTCCTGCTGCCTGCTCCTAGTTTGACTGGAGTCTTGAGCCCTAAGGTCGGCCTGGCATAGCTGTTCTGTTTCCTGCTGCGTGTTCCTTGTTAGCCTGGAGTCCTGAGCCCTGAGGTGGGACTGGCATTGCTGTTGTGTTTCCTGCTGCCTGCACTTTGTTGGCCTGGATTCCTGAGCCCTCAAGTGAGCCTGGCATTGCTGTCTGTTTCCTGCTCCCTGCTCCTTGTTTGCCGGAGTCCTGAGCCCTGAGGTGGCATGCCATTGCTGTTCTGTTTCCTGCTGCCTGCACTTTGTTTGCCTGGAGACCTGAGACCTGAGGTGGGCCTCGCATTACAGTTTTGTTTCCTGCTTCCTGCACTTTGTTTGCCTGGAGACCTGAGCCCTGAGGTGGGCCTCGCATTGCTGTTCTGTTTCCTGCTGCCTGCTCCATGTTTGCCTGGATTCCTCAGACCTGAGGTGGGCCAGGCATTGCTGTTCTGCTTCCTGCTGCCTGCTCCTTGTTTCCCTGGAGTCCTGAGACCTGAGGTGGGCGTGGCTTTGATGTTTTCTTTCCTGTTGCCTGCTCCTTATTTGCCTGGAGTCCCGATCCCTGAGGTGGGCCTGGCATTGCTGTTCTGTTTCCTGATGCCTGCTCCTTGTTTGCCTGGAGTCCTCAGCCCTGAGGTGGGCCTGGCATTGCTGTTCTGCTTACTGCTGACTGCTCCTTGTTTGACTGGAGTCCTAAGACCTGATGTGGGCCTGGCATTACTGTTATGTTTCCTGCTGCCTGCTACTTGTTTGCCTGGAGTCCTGAGCCCTGAGGCAGGCCTGGCATTGTTATTCCGTTTCCTTCTGCCTGCTCTTTGTTTTCCTGGAGACCTGAGCCCTGAGGTGGGCCTGGCATTGCTCTTCTGATTCCTGCTGCCTGCTGCTTGTTTTCCTGGAGTCCTGAACCATGAGGCAGGCCTAGCATTGCTGTTCTCTTTCCTGCTGCCTGCTCCTTCTTTAACTGGAGTCCTGAACCTAAGGTGGGCCTGGGTTTGCAGTTCTGTTTCCTGCTGCGTGCTCCTTGTTTGCCTGGAGTCTTGAGCCCTGAGACGGGCCTGGCATTGCAGTTCTGTTTCCTGCTGCCTGCTCCTTCTTTGCCTGGAGTCCTGAGCCCTGAGACGGGCCTTGCATTGCATTTCTGATTCCTGATGCGTCCTACTTGTTTGCCTGGAGTCCTGAGCCCTGAGGCAGGCCTGTCATTGTTATTCTGTTTCCTTCTGCCTGCTCTTTGTTTTCGTGGAGACCTGAGCCCTGAGGCAGGCCTGGCATTGTTATTCTGTTTCCTTCTGCCTGCTCTTTGTTTTCCTGGAGACCTGAGACCTGAGCCCTGAGGTGGGCCTTTCATTGCTGTTCTGATTCCTGCTGCCTGCTCCTTCTTTAACTGGAGTCCTGAGACCTAAGGTGGGCCTGGGTTTGCAGTTCTGTTTCCTGCTGCGTGCTCCTTGTTTGCCTGGAGCCTTGAGCCCTGAGACGGGCCTGGCATTGCAGTTATGTTTCCTGCTCCTGCTCCTTCTTTGCCTGGAGTCCTGAAACCTGAGACGGGCCTTGCATTGCTGTTCTGCTTCCTGCTGCCTGCTCCTTGTTTGCCTGGACTCCTGAGTTCTGAGGTGGGCGTGGCTTTGATGTTTTATTTCCTGCTGCCTGCTCCTTATTTGCCTGGAGTCCTGAACCATGAGGCAGGCCTGGCATTGCTGTTCTCTTTCCTGCTGCCTGCTCCTTCTTTACGTGGAGTCCTGAGACCTAAGGTGGGTCTGGGTTTGCAGTTCTGTTTCCTGCTGCGTGCTACTTGTTTGCCTTGAGTCCTGAGCCCTGAGGTGGGCCTGGCATTGCTGTTCTGTTTCCTGCTGCCTGCTGCATGTTTGCCTGGAGTCCTCAGCCCTGAGGAGGGCCTGGCATTGCTGTTCTGCTTCCTGCTGCCTGCTCCTTGTTTGCCTGGACTCCTGAGACCTGAGGTGGGCGTGGCTTTGATGTTTTCTTTCCTGCTGCCTGCTCCTTATTTGCCTGGAGTCCTGAACCATGAGGCAGGCCTGGCATTGCTGTTCTCTTTCCTGCTTCCTGCTCCTTCTTTACGTGGAGTCCTGAGACCTTAGGTGGGCCTGGGTTTGCAGTTCTGTTTACTGCTGCGTGCTACTTGTTTGCCTGGAGTCCTGAGCCCTGAGGCAGGCCTGGCATTGTTATTCTGTTTCCTTCTCCCTGCTCTTTGTTTGCCTGGAGTCCTGAGCCCTGAGGCAGGCCTGGCATTGTTATTCTGTTTCCTTCTGCGTGCTCTTTGTTTTCTTGGAGACCTGAGCCCTGAGGTGGGCCTGCCATTGCTCTTCTGATTCCTGCTGCCTGCTCCTTGTTTTCCTGGAGTCCTTAACCATGAGGCAAGACTGGCATTGCTGTTCGCTTTCCTGCTGCCTGCTCCTTCTTTAACTGGAGTCCTGAACCTAAAGTGGGCCTGGCTTTGCAGTTCCGTTTCCTGCTGCGTGCTCCTTGTTTGCCTGGAGTCTTGAGCCCTGAGACGGGCCTGGCATTGCAGTTCTGTTTCCTGCTGCCTGCTCCTTCTTTGCCTGTAGTCCTGATCCCTGAGGTAGACCTGGCATTGCTGTTCTGTTTCCTGCTGCCTGCTCCATGCTTGCCTGGAATCCTCAGCCCTGAGGTGGGCCTGGCATTGCTGTTCTGCTTCCTGCTGCCTAATCTTTGTTTTCCGTAGTCCTGAGCCCTGTGGTGGGCCTGGCATTGTTGTTCTGTTTCCTGCTGCCTGCTCCTTGTTTGCCTGGAGTAGAGGGCCCTGAGTTGGGCCTGGCATTGCTTTTCTGAACCTGCTGCCTGCTCCTTGTTTGACTGGAGTCCTGAGCAATGAGGCAGGCTTGGCATTGCTGTTCTGTTTCCTGCTGCCTGCTCCTTCTTTAACTGGACTCCTGAGACCTAAGGTGGGCCTGGGTTTCATTTCTGTTTCCTGCTGCGTGCTACTTGTTTGCCTGGAGTCCTGAGCCCTGAGGAAGGCCTGGCATTTTTATTCTGTTTCCTTCTACCTGCTCTTTGTTTGCCTGAAGACCTAAGCCCTGAGTTGGGCCTGGCATTGCTGTTCTGATTCCTGCTGCCTGCTCCTTGTTTTCCTGGACTCCTGAGCCATGAGGCAGGCCTGGCATTGTTATTCTGCTTCCTGCTGCCTGCTCCTTGTTTTCCTGGAGTCCTGAGACCTGAGGTGGGTCTGGCATTACAGTTATGTTTCCTGCTGCCTGCTCCTCATCTGCCTGGAGACCTGAGCCCTGAGGTGGGCCTGGCATTGCTCTTCTGATTCCTGCTGCCTGCTCCTTCTTTAACTGGAGTCCTGTGACCTAAGGTGGGCCTGGGTTTGCAGTTCTGTTTCCTGCTGCGTGCTCCTTGTTTGCCTGGAGTCTTGAGCCCTGAGACGGGCCTGGCATTGCAGTTCTGTTTCCTGCTGCCTGCTATTCTTTGCCTGGAGTCCTGAACTCTGAGACGGGCCTTGCATTGCAGTTCTGTTTCCTGCTGCCTGCTCCATGTTTGCCTGGAGTCCTCAGCCCTGAGGTGGGCCTGGCGATCCAGTTTTGTTTCCTAATGCCTGCTCCTTGTTTGTCTAGATCCCTGAGCCCTGAGGAAGGCCTGGCATTGCTGTTGTATCTTACTGCCTGCACTTTGTTGGCCTGGATTCCTGAGCGCTCAAGTGATCCTGGCATTGCTGTCAGTTTCCTGCTCCCCGCTCCTTGTTTGCCGGAGTCCTGAGCCCTGAGGTGGCATGCCATTGCTGTTCTGTTTCCTGCTGCCTGCACTTTGTTTGCCTGGAGACGTGAGACCTGAGGTGGGCCTCGCATTACAGTTCTGTTTCCTGCTTCCTGCACTTTGTTTGCCTGGAGACCTGAGCCCTGAGGTGGGCCTCGCATTGCAGTTCTGTTTCCTGCTGCCTGCTCCTTCCTTGCCTGTAGTCCTGATCCCTGAAGTGGGCCTGGCATTGCTGTTCTGTTTCCTGCTGCCTGCTCCATGTTTGCCTGGAAACCTCAGCCCTGAGGTGGGTCTGGCATTGCTGTTCTGCTTCCTGCTGCCTGCTCCTTGTTTGCCTGGAGTCCTGAGACCTGAGGTGGGCGTGGCTTTGATGTTTTCTTTCCTGTTGCCTGCTCCTTATTTGCCTGGAGTCCCGATCCCTGAGGTGGGCCTGGCATTGCTGTTCTGTTTCCTGCTGCCTGCTCCTTGTTTGCCTGGAGTCCTCAGCCCTGAGGTGGGCCTGGCATTGCTGTTCTGCTTACTGCTGCCTGCTCCTTGTTTGACTGGAGTCCTAAGACCTGATGTGGGCCTGGCATTACCGTTATGTTTCCTGCTGCCTGCTCCTTGTCTACCTGGAGACCTGAGCCCTGAGGTGGGCCTGGCATTGCTGTTCTGATTCCTGATGCATGCTACTTGTTTGCCTGGAGTCCTGAACCCTGAGGCAGGCCTGGCATTGTTGTTCTGTTTCCTGCTGCCTGCTCCTTGTTTGCCTGGAGTAGAGGGCCCTGAGTTGGGCCTGGCATTGCTTTTCTGAACCTGCTGCCTGCTCCTTGTTTGACTGGAGTCCTGAGCAATGAGGCAGGCTTGGCATTGCTGTTCTGTTTCCTGCTGCCTGCTCCTTCTTTAACTGGACTCCTGAGACCTAAGGTGGGCCTGGGTTTCATTTCTGTTTCCTGCTGCGTGCTACTTGTTTGCCTGGAGTCCTGAGCCCTGAGGAAGGCCTGGCATTTTTATTCTGTTTCCTTCTACCTGCTCTTTGTTTGCCTGAAGACCTAAGCCCTGAGTTGGGCCTGGCATTGCTGTTCTGATTCCTGCTGCCTGCTCCTTGTTTTCCTGGACTCCTGAGCCATGAGGCAGGCCTGGCATTGTTATTCTGCTTCCTGCTGCCTGCTCCTTGTTTTCCTGGAGTCCTGAGACCTAAGTTGGGCCTGGGTTTGCAGTTCTGTTTCCTGCTGCGTGCTCCTTGTTTGCCTGGAGTCTTGAGCCCTGAGACGGGCCTGGCATTGCAGTTCTGTTTCCTGCTGCCTGCTATTCTTTGCCTGGAGTCCTGACACCTGAGACGGGCCTTGCATTGCAGTTCTGTTTCCTGCTGCCTGCTCCTTGTTTGACTGGAGTCTTGAGCCCTGAGGTCGGCCTGGCATAGCTGTTCTGTTTCCTGCTGCCTGTTCCTTGTTAGACTGGAGTCCTGAGCCCTGAGGTGGGCCTGGCATTGCTGTTCTGTTTCCTGCTGCCTGCTCCATGTTTGCCTGGAGTCCTCAGCCCTGAGGTGGGCCTGGCGATCCAGTTTTGTTTCCTAATGCTTGCTCCTTGTTTGTCTAGATCCCTGAGCCCTGAGGAAGGCCTGGCATTGCTGTTGTATCTTACTGCCTGCACTTTGTTGGCCTGGATTCCTGAGCGCTCAAGTGAGCCTGGCATTGCTGTCAGTTTCCTGCTCCCCGCTCCTTGTTTGCCGGAGTCTTGAGCCCTGAGGTCGGCCTGGCATAGCTGTTCTGTTTCCTGCTGCCTGTTCCTTGTTAGACTGGAGTCCTGAGCCCTGAGGTGGGCCTGGCATTGCTGTTGTGTTTCCTGCTGCCTGCTCCATGTTTGCCTGGAGTCCTCAGCCCTGAGGTGGGCCTGGCGATCCAGTTTTGTTTCCTAATGCTTGCTCCTTGTTTGTCTAGATCCCTGAGCCCTGAGGAAGGCCTGGCATTGCTGTTGTATCTTACTGCCTGCACTTTGTTGGCCTGGATTCCTGAGCGCTCAAGTGAGCCTGGCATTGCTGTCAGTTTCCTGCTCCCCGCTCCTTGTTTGCCGGAGTCCTGAGCCCTGAGGTGGCATGCCATTGCTGTTCTGTTTCCTGCTGCCTGCACTTTGTTTGCCTGGAGACGTGAGACCTGAGGTGGGCCTCGCATTACAGTTCTGTTTCCTGCTTCCTGCACTTTGTTTGCCTGGAGACCTGAGCCCTGAGGTGGGCCTCGCATTGCAGTTCTGTTTCCTGCTGCCTGCTCCTTCTTTGCCTGTAGTCCTGATCCCTGAAATGGGCCTGGCATTGCTGTTCTGTTTCCTGCTGCCTGCTCCATGTTTGCCTGGAAACCTCAGCCCTGAGGTGGGCCTGGCATTGCTGTTCTGCTTCCTGCTGCCTCCTCCTTGTTTGCCTGGAGTCCTGAGACCTGAGGTGGGCGTGGCTTTGATGTTTTCTTTCCTGTTGCCTGCTCCTTATTTGCCTGGAGTCCCGATCCCTGAGGTGGGCCTGGCATTGCTGTTCTGTTTCCTGCTGCCTGCTCCTTGTTTGCCTGGAGCCCTCAGCCCTGAGGTGGGCCTGGCATTGCTGTTCTGCTTACTGCTGCCTGCTCCTTGTTTGACTGGAGTCCTAAGACCTGATGTGGGCCTGGCATTACCGTTATGTTTCCTGCTGCCTGCTCCTTGTCTGCCTGGAGACCTGAGCCCTGAGGTGGGCCTGGCATTGCTGTTCTGATTCCTGATGCGTGCTACTTGTTTGCCTGGAGTCCTGAGCCCTGAGGCAGGCCTGGCATTGTTATTCTGTTTCCTTCTGCCTGCTCTTTGTTTTCCTGGAGACCTGAGCCCTGAGGTGGGCCTGGCATTGCTCTTCTGATTCCTGCTGCCGGCTCCTTGTTTTCCTAGAGTCCTGAACCATGAGGCAGGCCTGGCATTGCTGTTCTCCTTCCTGCTGCCTGCTTCTTCTTTAACTGGAGTCCTAAGACCTGATGTGGGCCTGGCATTACCGTTATGTTTCCTGCTGCCTGCTCCTTGTCTGCCTGGAGACCTGAGCCCTGAGGCATGCCTGGCATTGTTATTCTGTTTGCTTCTGCCTGCTCTTTGTTTTCCTGGAGGCCTGAGCCCTGAGACGGGCCTGGCATTGCAGTTCTGTTTCCTGCTCCTGCTCCTTCTTTGCCTGGAGTCCTGAACCCTGAGACGGGCCTTGCATTGCAGTTCTGTTTCCTGCTGCCTGCTCCTTGTTTGACTGGAGTCTTGAGCCCTGAGGTCGGCCTGGCATAGCTGTTCTGTTTCCTGCTGCCTGTTCCTTGTTAGACTGGAGTCCTGAGCCCTGAGGTGGGCCTGGCATTGCTGTTCTGTTTCCTGCTGCCTGCTCCATGTTTGCCTGGAGTCCTCAGCCCTGAGGTGGGCCTGGCGATCCTGTTCTGTTTCCTAATGCCTGCTCCTTGTTTGTCTAGATCCCTGAGCCCTGAGGCAGGCCTGGCATTGCAGTTGTTTCTTGCTGCCTGCACTTTGTTGGCCTGGATTCCTGAGCCCTCAAGTGAGCCTGGCATTGTTGTTCTGTTTTCTGCTGCCTGCTCCTTGTTTGCCTGGAGTCCAGTGCCCAGAGGTGGGCCTGGCATTACTGTTATGATTCCTGCTGCCTGTTCCTCATTGGCCTGGAGACCTGAGCCCTGAGGTGGGCCTGGCATTGCTGTTCTGATTCCTGCTGCCTGCTCCTTGTTTGCCTGGAGTCCGGAGCCATGAGGCAGGCCTGGCATTGCTGTTCTGTTTCCTGCTGCCTGCTCCTTCTTTAAGTGGAGTCCTGATACCTAAGGTGGGCCTGGGTTTGCAGTTCTTTATCCTGCTGCATGCTACTTGTTTACCTGGAGTCCTGAGCCCTGAGGCAGGCCTGGCATTGTTATTCTCTTTCCTTCTGCCTGCTCCTTGTTTGCCTGGAGTCCTGAGACCTGAGGCAGCCCTGGCATTGTTGTTCTGTTTCCTGCTGTCTGCTCCTTCTTTGCCTGGAGTCCGGAGCCCTGAGACGGGCCTGGCATTGCAGTTCTGTTTCCTGCTGCCTGCTCCTTGTGTGACTGGAGTCCTGAGCCCTGAGGTCGGACTGGAATAGCTGTTCTGTTTCCTGCTTCCTGCAGTTTGTTTGCCTGGAGACCTGAGCCCTGAGGTGTGCCTCGCATTGCAGTTCTGTTTCCTGCTGCCTGCTCCTTCTTTGCCTGTAGTCCTGATCCCTGAGGTGGGCCTGGCATTGCTGTTCTGTTTCCTGCTGCCTGCTCCTTGTTTGCCTGGAATCATCATCCCTGAGGTGGGCCTGGCATTGCTGTTCTGCTTCCTGCTGCCTACTCTTTGTTTTCCGGAGTCCTGAGCCCTGTGGTGGGCCTCGCATTGTTGTTATGTTTCCTGCTGCGTGCTCCTTGTTTGCCTGGAGTCCCGAGCCCTGAGGTGGGCCTGGCATTGCTGTTATGATTCCTGCTGCCTGCTCCTTGTTTGCCTGGAGTCCTGAGCCATGAGGGTGGCCTGGCATTGCTGTTCTGTTTCCTGCTGCCTGCTCCTTTTTTAACTGGAGTCCTGAGACCTAAGGTGGACCTGGGTTTACAGTTCTGTTTCCTGCTGCGTGCTACTTGTTTGCCTGGAGTCCTGAGCCCTGAGGCAGGCCTGGCATTTTTATTCTGTTGTCTTCTACCTGCTCTTTGTTTGCCTGAAGACCTAAGCCCTGAGGAGGGCCTGGCATTGCTGTTCTGATTCCTGCTGCCTGCTCCTTGTTGTCGTGGAGTCCTGAGCCATGAGGCAGGCCTGGCATTGTTATTCTGCTTAGTGCTGCCTGCTCCTTGTTTGCCTGGGGTCCTGAGACCTGAGGTGGGCCTGGCATTACAGTTATGTTTCCTGCTGCCTGCTCCTCATCTGCCTGGAGACCTGAGCCCTGAGGTGGGCCTGGCATTGCTGTTCTGATTCCTGCTGCCTGCTCCTTGTTTGCCTGGAGTCCTGCGACCTGAGGTGGGCGTGGCTTTGATGTTTTCTTTCCTGCTGCCTGCTCCTTATTTGCCTGGAGTCCTGATCCCTGAGGAGGGCCTGGCATTGCTGTTCTGTGTCCTGCTGCCTGCTCCTTATTTGCCTGGAGTCCTCAGCCCTGAAGTGGGCCTGGCATTGCTGTTCTGCTTACTGCTGCCTGCTCCTTGTTTGACTGGAGTCCTAAGACCTGATGTGGGCCTGGCATTACAGTTATGTTTCCTGCTGCCTGCTCCTTGTCTGCCTGGAGTCCTGAGCCATGAGGCAGGCCTGCTTTGCTGTTCTCTTTCCTGTTGCCTGCTCCTTCTTTACGTGGAGTCCTGAGACCTAAGGTGGGCCTGGGTTTGCAGTTCTGTTTCCTGCTGCGTGCTACTTGTTTGCCTGGAGTCCTGAGCCCTGAGGCAGGCCTGGCATTGTTATTCTGTTTCCTTCTGCCTGCTCTTTGTTTGCCTGGAGACCTGAGCCCTGAGGTGGGCCTGGGTTTGCAGTTCTGTTTCCTGCTGCGTGCTCCTTATTTGCCTGGAGTCTTGAGCCCTGAGACGGGCCTGGCATTGCAGTTCTGTTTCCTGCTGCCTGCTCCTTCTTTGCCTGGAGTCCTGAGCCCTGAGACGGGCCTTGCAATGCAGTTCAGTTTCCTGCTGCCTGCTCCTTGTTTGACTGGAGTCCTGAGCCCTGAGGTCGGCCTGGCATAGCTGTTCTGTTTCCTGCTTCCTGCACTTTATTTGCCTGGAGACCTGAGCACTGAGGTGGGCCTCGCATTGCAGTTCTGTTTTCTGCTGCCTGCTCCTTCTTTGCCTGTAGTCCTGATCCCTGAGGTAGGCCTGGCATTGCTGTTCTGTTTCCTGCTGCCTGCTCCATGCTTGCCTGGAATCCTCAGCCCTGAGGTGGGCCTGGCATTGCTGTTCTGCTTCCTGCTGCCTTATCTTTGTTTTCCGTAGTCCTGAGCCCTGTGGTGGGCCTGGCATTGTTGTTCTGTTTCCTGCTGCCTGCTCCTTGTTTGCCTGGAGTAGAGGGCCCTGAGTTGGGCCTGGCATTGCTTTTCTGAACCTGCTGCCTGCTCCTTGTTTGACTGGAGTCCTGAGCAATGAGGCAGGCTTGGCATTGCTGTTCTGTTTCCTGCTGCCTGCTCCTTCTTTAACTGGACTCCTGAGACCTAAGGTGGGCCTGGGTTTCATTTCTGTTTCCTGCTGCGTGCTACTTGTTTGCCTGGAGTCCTGAGCCCTGAGGAAGGCCTGGCATTTTTATTCTGTTTCCTTCTACCTGCTCTTTGTTTGCCTGAAGACCTAAGCCCTGAGTTGGGCCTGGCATTGCTGTTCTGATTCCTGCTGCCTGCTCCTTGTTTTCCTGGACTCCTGAGCCATGAGGCAGGCCTGGCATTGTTATTCTGCTTCCTGCTGCCTGCTCCTTGTTTTCCTGGAGTCTTGAGACCTGAGGTAGGTCTGGCATTACAGTTATGTTTCCTGCTGCCTGCTCCTCATCTGCCTGGAGACCTGAGCCCTGAGGTGGGCCTGGCATTGCTCTTCTGATTCCTGCTGCCTGCTCCTTCTTTAACTGGAGTCCTGAGACCTAAGGTGGGCCAGGGTTTGCAGTTCTGTTTCCTGCTGCGTGCTCCTTGTTTGCCTGGAGTCTTGAGCCCTGAGACGGGCCTGGCATTGCAGTTCTGTTTCCTGCTGCCTGCTATTCTTTGCCTGGAGTCCTGACCCCTGAGACGGGCCTTGCATTGCAGTTCTGTTTCCTGATGCCTGCTCCTAGTTTGACTGGAGTCTTGAGCCCTGAGGTCGGCCTGGCATAGCTGTTCTGTTTCCTGCTGCGTGTTCCTTGTTAGCCTGGATTCCTGAGCCCTGAGGTGGGCCTGGCATTGCTGTTGTGTTTCCTGCTGCCTGCTCCATTTTTGCCTGGAGTCCTCAGCCCTGAGGTGGGCCTGGCGATCCAGTTTTGTTTCCTAATGCCTGCTCCTTGTTTGTCTAGATCCCTGAGCCCTGAGGAAGGCCTGGCATTGCTGTTGTATCTTACTGCCTGCACTTTGTTGGCCTGGATTCCTGAGCGCTCAAGTGAGCCTGGCATTGCTGTCAGTTTCCTGCTCCCCGCTCCTTGTTTGCCGGAGTCCTGAGCCCTGAGGTGGCATGCCATTGCTGTTCTGTTTCCTGCTGCCTGCACTTTGTTTGCCTGGAGACGTGAGACCTGAGGTGGGCCTCGCATTACAGTTCTGTTTCCTGCTTCCTGCACTTTGTTTGCCTGGAGACGTGAGCCCTGAGGTGGGCCTGGCATTGCTGTTCTGTGTCCTGCTGCCTGCTCCATGTTTGCCTGGAAACCTCAGCCCTGAAGTGGGCCTGGCATTGCTGTTCTGCTTACTGCTGACTGCTCCTTGTTTGCCTGAAGACCTAAGCCCTGAGGAGGGCCTGGCATTGCTTTTCTGATTCCTGCTGCCTGCTCCTTGTTGTCGTGGAGTCCTGAGCCATGAGGCAGGCCTGGCATTGTTATTCTGCTTAGTGCTGCCTGCTCCTTGTTTGCCTGGGGTCCTGAGACCTGAGGTGGGCCTGGCATTACAGTTATGTTTCCTGCTGCCTGCTCCTCATCTGCCTGGAGACCTGAGCCCTGAGGTGGGCCTGGCATTGCTGTTCTGATTCCTGCTGCCTGCTCCTTGTTTGCCTGGAGTCCTGCGACCTGAGGTGGGCGTGGCTTTGATGTTTTCTTTCCTGCTGCCTGCTCCTTATTTGCCTGGAGTCCTGATCCCTGAGGAGGGCCTGGCATTGCTGTTCTGTGTCCTGCTGCCTGCTCCTTATTTGCCTGGAGTCCTCAGCCCTGAAGTGGGCCTGGCATTGCTGTTCTGCTTACTGCTGCCTGCTCCTTGTTTGACTGGAGTCCTAAGACCTGATGTGGGCCTGGCATTACAGTTATGTTTCCTGCTGCCTGCTCCTTGTCTGCCTGGAGTCCTGAGCCATGAGGCAGGCCTGCTTTGCTGTTCTCTTTCCTGTTGCCTGCTCCTTCTTTACGTGGAGTCCTGAGACCTAAGGTGGGCCTGGGTTTGCAGTTCTGTTTCCTGCTGCGTGCTACTTGTTTGCCTGGAGTCCTGAGCCCTGAGGCAGGCCTGGCATTGTTATTCTGCTTCCTGCTGCCTGCTCCTTGTTTTCCTGGAGTCTTGAGACCTGAGGTAGGTCTGGCATTACAGTTATGTTTCCTGCTGCCTGCTCCTCATCTGCCTGGAGACCTGAGCCCTGAGGTGGGCCTGGCATTGCTCTTCTGATTCCTGCTGCCTGCTCCTTCTTTAACTGGAGTCCTGAGACCTAAGGTGGGCCTGGGTTTGCAGTTCTGTTTCCTGCTGCGTGCTCCTTGTTTGCCTGGAGTCTTGAGCCCTGAGACGGGCCTGGCATTGCAGTTCTGTTTCCTGCTGCCTGCTATTCTTTGCCTGGAGTCCTGACCCCTGAGACGGGCCTTGCATTGCAGTTCTGTTTCCTGATGCCTGCTCCTAGTTTGACTGGAGTCTTGAGCCCTGAGGTCGGCCTGGCATAGCTGTTCTGTTTCCTGCTGCGTGTTCCTTGTTAGCCTGGATTCCTGAGCCCTGAGGTGGGCCTGGCATTGCTGTTGTGTTTCCTGCTGCCTGCTCCATTTTTGCCTGGAGTCCTCAGCCCTGAGGTGGGCCTGGCGATCCAGTTTTGTTTCCTAATGCCTGCTCCTTGTTTGTCTAGATCCCTGAGCCCTGAGGAAGGCCTGGCATTGCTGTTGTATCTTACTGCCTGCACTTTGTTGGCCTGGATTCCTGAGCGCTCAAGTGAGCCTGGCATTGCTGTCAGTTTCCTGCTCCCCGCTCCTTGTTTGCCGGAGTCCTGAGCCCTGAGGTGGCATGCCATTGCTGTTCTGTTTCCTGCTGCCTGCACTTTGTTTGCCTGGAGACGTGAGACCTGAGGTGGGCCTCGCATTACAGTTCTGTTTCCTGCTTCCTGCACTTTGTTTGCCTGGAGACGTGAGCCCTGAGGTGGGCCTGGCATTGCTGTTCTGTGTCCTGCTGCCTGCTCCATGTTTGCCTGGAAACCTCAGCCCTGAAGTGGGCCTGGCATTGCTGTTCTGCTTACTGCTGACTGCTCCTTGTTTGCCTGAAGACCTAAGCCCTGAGGAGGGCCTGGCATTGCTGTTCTGATTCCTGCTGCCTGCTCCTTGTTGTCGTGGAGTCCTGAGCCATGAGGCAGGCCTGGCATTGTTATTCTGCTTAGTGCTGCCTGCTCCTTGTTTGCCTGGGGTCCTGAGACCTGAGGTGGGCCTGGCATTACAGTTATGTTTCCTGCTGCCTGCTCCTCATCTGCCTGGAGACCTGAGCCCTGAGGTGGGCCTGGCATTGCTGTTCTGATTCCTGCTGCCTGCTCCTTGTTTGCCTGGAGTCCTGCGACCTGAGGTGGGCGTGGCTTTGATGTTTTCTTTCCTGCTGCCTGCTCCTTATTTGCCTGGAGTCCTGATCCCTGAGGAGGGCCTGGCATTGCTGTTCTGTGTCCTGCTGCCTGCTCCTTATTTGCCTGGAGTCCTCAGCCCTGAAGTGGGCCTGGCATTGCTGTTCTGCTTACTGCTGCCTGCTCCTTGTTTGACTGGAGTCCTAAGACCTGATGTGGGCCTGGCATTACAGTTATGTTTCCTGCTGCCTGCTCCTTGTCTGCCTGGAGTCCTGAGCCATGAGGCAGGCCTGCTTTGCTGTTCTCTTTCCTGTTGCCTGCTCCTTCTTTACGTGGAGTCCTGAGACCTAAGGTGGGCCTGGGTTTGCAGTTCTGTTTCCTGCTGCGTGCTACTTGTTTGCCTGGAGTCCTGAGCCCTGAGGCAGGCCTGGCATTGTTATTCTGTTTCCTTCTGCCTGCTCTTTGTTTGCCTGGAGACCTGAGCCCTGAGGTGGGCCTGGGTTTGCAGTTCTGTTTCCTGCTGCGTGCTCCTTATTTGCCTGGAGTCTTGAGCCCTGAGACGGGCCTGGCATTGCAGTTCTGTTTCCTGCTGCCTGCTCCTTCTTTGCCTGGAGTCCTGAGCCCTGAGACGGGCCTTGCAATGCAGTTCAGTTTCCTGCTGCCTGCTCCTTGTTTGACTGGAGTCCTGAGCCCTGAGGTCGGCCTGGCATAGCTGTTCTGTTTCCTGCTTCCTGCACTTTATTTGCCTGGAGACCTGAGCACTGAGGTGGGCCTCGCATTGCAGTTCTGTTTTCTGCTGCCTGCTCCTTCTTTGCCTGTAGTCCTGATCCCTGAGGTAGGCCTGGCATTGCTGTTCTGTTTCCTGCTGCCTGCTCCATGCTTGCCTGGAATCCTCAGCCCTGAGGTGGGCCTGGCATTGCTGTTCTGCTTCCTGCTGCCTAATCTTTGTTTTCCGTAGTCCTGAGCCCTGTGGTGGGCCTGGCATTGTTGTTCTGTTTCCTGCTGCCTGCTCCTTGTTTGCCTGGAGTAGAGGGCCCTGAGTTGGGCCTGGCATTGCTTTTCTGAACCTGCTGCCTGCTCCTTGTTTGACTGGAGTCCTGAGCAATGAGGCAGGCTTGGCATTGCTGTTCTGTTTCCTGCTGCCTGCTCCTTCTTTAACTGGACTCCTGAGACCTAAGGTGGGCCTGGGTTTCATTTCTGTTTCCTGCTGCGTGCTACTTGTTTGCCTGGAGTCCTGAGCCCTGAGGAAGGCCTGGCATTTTTATTCTGTTTCCTTCTACCTGCTCTTTGTTTGCCTGAAGACCTAAGCCCTGAGTTGGGCCTGGCATTGCTGTTCTGATTCCTGCTGCCTGCTCCTTGTTTTCCTGGACTCCTGAGCCATGAGGCAGGCCTGGCATTGTTATTCTGCTTCCTGCTGCCTGCTCCTTGTTTTCCTGGAGTCTTGAGACCTGAGGTAGGTCTGGCATTACAGTTATGTTTCCTGCTGCCTGCTCCTCATCTGCCTGGAGACCTGAGCCCTGAGGTGGGCCTGGCATTGCTCTTCTGATTCCTGCTGCCTGCTCCTTCTTTAACTGGAGTCCTGAGACCTAAGGTGGGCCTGGGTTTGCAGTTCTGTTTCCTGCTGCGTGCTCCTTGTTTGCCTGGAGTCTTGAGCCCTGAGACGGGCCTGGCATTGCAGTTCTGTTTCCTGCTGCCTGCTATTCTTTGCCTGGAGTCCTGACCCCTGAGACGGGCCTTGCATTGCAGTTCTGTTTCCTGATGCCTGCTCCTAGTTTGACTGGAGTCTTGAGCCCTGAGGTCGGCCTGGCATAGCTGTTCTGTTTCCTGCTGCGTGTTCCTTGTTAGCCTGGATTCCTGAGCCCTGAGGTGGGCCTGGCATTGCTGTTGTGTTTCCTGCTGCCTGCTCCATTTTTGCCTGGAGTCCTCAGCCCTGAGGTGGGCCTGGCGATCCAGTTTTGTTTCCTAATGCCTGCTCCTTGTTTGTCTAGATCCCTGAGCCCTGAGGAAGGCCTGGCATTGCTGTTGTATCTTACTGCCTGCACTTTGTTGGCCTGGATTCCTGAGCGCTCAAGTGAGCCTGGCATTGCTGTCAGTTTCCTGCTCCCCGCTCCTTGTTTGCCGGAGTCCTGAGCCCTGAGGTGGCATGCCATTGCTGTTCTGTTTCCTGCTGCCTGCACTTTGTTTGCCTGGAGACGTGAGACCTGAGGTGGGCCTCGCATTACAGTTCTGTTTCCTGCTTCCTGCACTTTGTTTGCCTGGAGACGTGAGCCCTGAGGTGGGCCTGGCATTGCTGTTCTGTGTCCTGCTGCCTGCTCCATGTTTGCCTGGAAACCTCAGCCCTGAAGTGGGCCTGGCATTGCTGTTCTGCTTACTGCTGACTGCTCCTTGTTTGACTGGAGTCCTAAGACCTGATGTGGGCCTGGCATTACAGTTATGTTTCCTGCTGCCTGCTCCTTGTCTGCCTGGAGTCCTGAGCCATGAGGCAGGCCTGCTTTGCTGTTCTCTTTCCTGTTGCCTGCTCCTTCTTTACGTGGAGTCCTGAGACCTAAGGTGTGCCTGGGTTTGCAGTTCTGTTTCCTGCTGCGTGCTACTTGTTTGCCTGGAGTCCTGAGCCCTGAGGCAGGCCTGGCATTGTTATTCTGTTTCCTTCTGCCTGCTCTTTGTTTGCCTGGAGACCTGAGCCCTGAGGTGGGCCTGGGTTTGCAGTTCTGTTTCCTGCTGCGTGCTCCTTATTTGCCTGGAGTCTTGAGCCCTGAGACGGGCCTGGCATTGCAGTTCTGTTTCCTGCTGCCTGCTCCTTCTTTGCCTGGAGTCCTGAGCCCTGAGACGGGCCTTGCAATGCAGTTCAGTTTCCTGCTGCCTGCTCCTTGTTTGACTGGAGTCCTGAGCCCTGAGGTCGGCCTGGCATAGCTGTTCTGTTTCCTGCTTCCTGCACTTTGTTTGCCTGGAGACCTGAGCACTGAGGTGGGCCTCGCATTGCAGTTCTGTTTCCTGCTGCCTGCTCCTTCTTTGCCTGTAGTCCTGATCCCTGAGGTAGGCCTGGCATTGCAGTTCTGTTTCCTGCTGCCTGCTCCATGCTTGCCTGGAATCCTCAGCCCTGAGGTGGGCCTGGCATTGCTGTTCTGCTTCCTGCTGCCTAATCTTTGTTTTCCGTAGTCCTGAGCCCTGTGGTGGGCCTGGCATTGTTGTTCTGTTTCCTGCTGCCTGCTCCTTGTTTGCCTGGAGTAGAGGGCCCTGAGTTGGGCCTGGCATTGCTTTTCTGAACCTGCTGCCTGCTCCTTGTTTGACTGGAGTCCTGAGCAATGAGGCAGGCTTGGCATTGCTGTTCTGTTTCCTGCTGCCTGCTCCTTCTTTAACTGGACTCCTGAGACCTAAGGTGGGCCTGGGTTTCATTTCTGTTTCCTGCTGCGTGCTACTTGTTTGCCTGGAGTCCTGAGCCCTGAGGAAGGCCTGGCATTTTTATTCTGTTTCCTTCTACCTGCTCTTTGTTTGCCTGAAGACCTAAGCCCTGAGTTGGGCCTGGCATTGCTGTTCTGATTCCTGCTGCCTGCTCCTTGTTTTCCTGGACTCCTGAGCCATGAGGCAGGCCTGGCATTGTTATTCTGCTTCCTGCTGCCTGCTCCATGTTTTCCTGGAGTCTTGAGACCTGAGGTGGGTCTGGCATTACAGTTATGTTTCCTGCTGCCTGCTCCTCATCTGCCTGGAGACCTGAGCCCTGAGGTGGGCCTGGCATTGCTCTTCTGATTCCTGCTGCCTGCTCCTTCTTTAACTGGAGTCCTGAGACCTAAGGTGGGCCTGGGTTTGCAGTTCTGTTTCCTGCTGCGTGCTCCTTGTTTGCCTGGAGTCTTGAGCCCTGAGACGGGCCTGGCATTGCAGTTCTGTTTCCTGCTGCCTGCTATTCTTTGCCTGGAGTCCTGACCCCTGAGACGGGCCTTGCATTGCAGTTCTGTTTCCTGATGCCTGCTCCTAGTTTGACTGGAGTCTTGAGCCCTGAGGTCGGCCTGGCATAGCTGTTCTGTTTCCTGCTGCGTGTTCCTTGTTAGCCTGGATTCCTGAGCCCTGAGGTGGGCCTGGCATTGCTGTTGTGTTTCCTGCAGCCTGCTCCATTTTTGCCTGGAGTCCTCAGCACTGAGGTGGGCCTGGCGATCCAGTTTTGTTTCCTAATGCCTGCTCCTTGTTTGTCAAGATCCCTGAGCCCTGAGGAAGGCCTGGCATTGCTGTTGTATCTTACTGCCTGCACTTTGTTGGCCTGGATTCCTGAGCGCTCAAGTGAGCCTGGCATTGCTGTCAGTTTCCTGCTCCCCGCTCCTTGTTTGCCGGAGTCCTGAGCCCTGAGGTGGCATGCCATTGCTGTTCTGTTTCCTGCTGCCTGCACTTTGTTTGCCTGGAGACGTGAGACCTGAGGTGGGCCTCGCATTACAGTTCTGTTTCCTGCTTCCTGCACTTTGTTTGCCTGGAGACGTGAGCCCTGAGGTGGGCCTGGCATTGCTGTTCTGTTTCCTGCTGCCTGCTCCATGTTTGCCTGGAAACCTCAGCCCTGAGGTGGGCCTGGCATTGCTGTTCTGCTTCCTGCTGCGTGCTCCTTGTTTGCCTGGAGTCCTGAGACCTGAGGTGGGCGTGGCTTTGATGTTTTCCTTCCTGTTGCCTGCTCCTTATTTGCCTGGAGTCCCGATCCCTGAGGTGGGCCTGGCATTGCTGTTCTGTTTCCTGCTGCCTGCTCCTTGTTTGCCTGGAGTCCTCAGCCCTGAGGTGGGCCTGGCATTGCTGTTCTGCTTACTGCTGCCTGCTCCTTGTTTGACTGGAGTCCTAAGACCTGATGTGGGCCTTGCATTACCGTTATGTTTCCTGCTGCCTGCTCCTTGTCTGCCTGGAGACCTGAGCCCTGAGGTGGGCCTGGCATTGCTGTTCTGATTCCTGATGCGTGCTACTTGTTTGCCTGGAGTCCTGAGCCCTGAGGCAGGCCTGGCATTGTTATTCTGTTTCCTTCTGCCTGCTCTTTGTTTTCCTGGAGACCTGAGCCCTGAGGTGGGCCTGGCATTGCTCTTCTGATTCCTGCTGCCTGCTCCTTGTTTTCCTAGAGTCCTGAACCATGAGGCAGGCCTGGCATTGCTGTTCTCTTTCCTGCTGCCTGCTCCTTCTTTAACTGGAGTCCTGAACCTAAGGTGGGCCTGGGTTTGAAGTTCTGTTTCCTGCTGCGTGCTCCTTGTTTGCCTGGAGTCTTGAGCCCTGAGACGGGCCTGGCATTGCAGTTCTGTTTCCTGCTGCCTGCTCCTTATTTGCCTGGAGTCCTGAGCCCTGAGACGGGTCTTGCATTTCATTTCTGATTCCTGATGCGTGCTACTTGTTTGCCTGGAGTCCTGAGCCCTGAGGCAGGCCTGGCATTGTTATTCTGTTTCCTTCTGCCTGCTCTTTGTTTTCCTGGAGACCTGAGCCCTGAGGCACGCCTGGCATTGTTTTTCTGTTTGCTTCTGCCTGCTCTTTGTTTGCCTGGAGTCTTGAGCCCTGAGACGGGCCTGGCATTGCAGTTCTGTTTCCTGCTCCTGCTCCTTCTTTGCCTGGAGTCCTGAACCCTGAGACGGGCCTTGCATTGCAGTTCTGTTTCCTGCTGCCTGCTCCTTGTTTGACTGGAGTCTTGAGCCCTGAGGTCGGCCTGGCATAGCTGTTCTGTTTCGTGCTGCCTGTTCCTTGTTAGACTGGAGTCCTGAGCCCTGAGGTGGGCCTAGCATTGCTGTTCTGTTTCCTGCTGCCTGCTCCATGTTTGCCTGTAGTCCTCAGCCCTGAGGTGGGCCTGGCGATCCTGTTCTGTTTCCTAATGCCTGCTCCTTGTTTGTCTAGATCCCTGAGCCCTGAGGCAGGCCTGGCATTGCAGTTGTTTCTTCCTGCCTGCACTTTGTTGGCCTGGATTCCTGAGCCCTCAAGTGAGCCTGGCATTGTTGTTCTCTTTTCTGCTGC
This sequence comes from Narcine bancroftii, assembly GCF_036971445.1. Lineage (NCBI taxonomy): Eukaryota > Metazoa > Chordata > Chondrichthyes > Torpediniformes > Narcinidae > Narcine > Narcine bancroftii. The sequence goes on from NC_091473.1 coordinate 196,733,736, forward strand.
CTGCTCCTTGTTTGCCTGGAGACCAGTGCCCTGAGGTGGGCCTGGCATTACTGTTATGTTTCCTGCTGCCTGTTCCTCATTGGCCTGGAGACCTGAGCCCTGAGGTGGGCCTGGCATTGCTGTTCTGATTCCTGCTGCCTGCTCCTTGTTTGCCTGGAGTCCGCAGCCATGAGGCAGGCCTGGCATTGCTGTTCTGTTTCCTGCTGCCTGCTCCTTCTTTAAGTGGAGTCCTGATATCTAAGGTGGGCCTGGGTTTGCAGTTCTTTATCCTGCTGCATGCTACTTGTTTACCTGGAGTCCTGAGCCCTGAGGCAGGCCTTGCATTGTTATTCTGTTTCTTTCTGCCTGCTCCTTGTTTGCCTGGAGTCCTGAGACCTGAGGTGGGCCTGGCATTACAGTTATGTTTCCTGCTGCCTGCTCCTCATCTGCCTGGAGACCTGAGCCCTGAGGCAGCCCTGGCATTGCTGTTCTGATTCCTGCTGCCTGCTCCTTGTTTTCCTGGAGTCCTGAGCCATGAGGCAGGCCTGGCATTGTTATCCTGCTTCCTGCTGCCTGCTCCTTGTTTGCCTGGAGTCCTGAGACCTGAGGCGGGCCTGGCATTTCAGTTCTGTTTCCAGCTGCCTGCTCCTTCTTTTCCTGGAGTCCGGAGCCCTGAGACGGGCCTGGCATTGCAGTTCTGTTTCCTGCTGCCTGCTCCTTGTGTGACTGGAGTCCTGAGCCCTGAGGTCGGAGTGGAATAGCTGTTCTGTTTCCTGCTTCCTGCAGTTTGTTTGCCTCGAGACCTGAGCCCTGAGGTGTGCCTCGCATTGCAGTTCTGTTTCCAGCTGCCTGCTCCTTCTTTGCCTGTAGTCCTGATCCCTGAGGTGGGCCTGGCATTGCTGTTCTGTTTCCTGCTGCCTGCTCCTTGTTTGCCTGGAATCATCATCCCTGAGGTGAGACTGTCATTGCTGTTCTGTTTCCTGCTGCCTGCTCCTTTTTTAACTGGAGTCCTGAGACCTAAGGTGGACCTGGGTTTACAGTTCTGTTTCCTGCTGCGTGCTACTTGTTTGCCTGGAGTCCTGAGCCCTGAGGCAGGCCTGGCATTTTTATACTGTTTTCTTCTACCTGCTCTTTGTTTGCCTGAAGACCTAAGCCCTGAGACGGGCCTGGCATTGCAGTTCTGTTTCCTGCTGCCTGCTCCTTGTGTGACTGGAGTCCTGAGCCCTGAGGTCGGAGTGGAATAGCTGTTCTGTTTCCTGCTTCCTGCAGTTTGTTTGCCTCGAGACCTGAGCCCTGAGGTGTGCCTCGCATTGCAGTTCTGTTTCCAGCTGCCTGCTCCTTCTTTGCCTGTAGTCCTGATCCCTGAGGTGGGCCTGGCATTGCTGTTCTGTTTCCTGCTGCCTGCTCCTTGTTTGCCTGGAATCATCATCCCTGAGGTGAGACTGTCATTGCTGTTCTGTTTCCTGCTGCCTGCTCCTTTTTTAACTGGAGTCCTGAGACCTAAGGTGGACCTGGGTTTACAGTTCTGTTTCCTGCTGCGTGCTACTTGTTTGCCTGGAGTCCTGAGCCCTGAGGCAGGCCTGGCATTTTTATACTGTTTTCTTCTACCTGCTCTTTGTTTGCCTGAAGACCTAAGCCCTGAGGAGGGCCTGGCATTGCTGTTCTGATTCCTGCTGCCTGCTCCTTGTTTTCCTGGAGTCCTGAGCCATGAGGCAGGCCTGGCATTGTTATTCTGCTTAGTGCTGCCTGCTCCTTGTTTTCCTGGGGTCCTGAGACCTGAGGTGGGCCTGGCATTACAGTTATGTTTCCTGCTGCCTGCTCCTCATCCGCCTGGAGACCTGAGCCCTGAGGTGGGCCTGGCATTGCTGTTCTGATTCCTGCTGCCTGCTCCTTGTTTGCCTGGAGTCCTGCGACCTGAGGTGGGCGTGGCTTTGATGTTTTCTTTCCTGCTGCCTGCTCCTTATTTGCCTGGAGTCCTGATCCCTGAGGTGTGCCTGGCATTGCTGTTCTGTGTCCTGCTGCCTGCTCCTTATTTTCCTGGAGTCCTCAGCCCTGAAGTGGGCCTGGCATTGCTGTTCTGCTTACTGCTGCCTGCTCCTTGTTTGACTGGAGTCCTAAGACCTGATGTGGGCCTGGCATTACAGTTATGTTTCCTGCTGCCTGCTCCTTGTCTGCCTGGAGTCCTGAGCCATGAGGCAGGCCTGGCATTGCTGTTCTGTTTCCTGCTGCCTGCTCCTTCTTTAACTTGAGTCCTGAGAGCTAAGGTGCACCTGGGTTTACAGTTCTGTTTCCTTCTGCGTGCTACTTGTTTGCCTGGAGTCCTGAGCCCTGAGGCAGGCCTGGCATTTTTATTCTGTTTCCTGCTCCTGCTCCTTCTTTGCCTGGAGTCCTGAACCCTGAGACGGGCATTGCATTGCAGTTCTGTTTCCTGCTGCCTGCTCCTTGTTTGACTGGAGTCTTGAGCCCTGAGGTCGGCCTGGCATAGCTGTTCTGTTTCCTGCTGCCTGTTCCTTGTTAGACTGGAGTCCTGAGCCCTGAGGTGGGCCTGGCATTGCTGTTGTGTTTCCTGCTGCCTGCTCCATGTTTGCCTGGAGTCCTCAGCCCTGAGGTGGGCCTGGCGATCCTGTTCTGTTTCCTAATGCCTGCTCCTTGTTTGTCTAGATCCCTGAGCCCTGAGGCAGGCCTGGTATTGCAGTTGTTTCTTGCTGCCTGCACTTTGTTGGCCTGGATTCCTCAGCCCTCAAGTGAGCCTGGCATTGTTGTTCTGTTTTCTGCTGCCTGCTCCTTGTTTGCCTGGAGTCCAGTGCCCTGAGGTGGGCCTGGCATTACTGTTATGTTTCCTGCTGCCTGTTCCTCATTGGCCTGGAGACCTGAGCCCTGAGGTGGGCCTGGCATTGCTGTTCTGATTCCTGCTGCCTGCTCCTTGTTTGCCTGGAGTCCGGAGCCATGAGGCAGGCCTGGCATTACCGTTATGTTTCCTGCTGCCTGCTCCTTCTTTAAGTGGAGTCCTGATACCTAAGGTGGGCCTGGGTTTGCAGTTCTTTATCCTGCTGCATGCTACTTGTTTACCTGGAGTCCTGAGCCCTGAGGCAGGCCTGGCATTGTTATTCTGTTTCCTTCTGCCTGTTCCTTGTTTGCCTGGAGTCCTGAGACCTGAGGTGGGCCTGGCATTACAGTTATGTTTCCTGCTGCCTGCTCCTCATCTGCCTGGAGACCTGAGCCCTGAGGCAGCCCTGGCATTGCTGTTCTGATTCCTGCTGCCTGCTCCTTGTTTTCCTGGAGTCCTGAGCCATGAGGCAGGCCTGGCATTGTTATTCTGATTCCTGCTGCCTGCTCCTTGTTTGCCTGGAGTGCTGAGACCTGAGGCGGGCCTGGCATTTCAGTTATGTTTCCTGCTGCCTGCTCCTCATCTGCCTGGAGACCTGAGCCCTGAGGCAGCCCTGGCATTGTTGTTCTGTTTCCTGCTGCCTGCTCCTTCTTTGCCTGGAGTCCGGAGCCCTGAGACGGGCCTGGCATTGCAGTTCAGTTTCCTGCTGCCTGCTCCTTGTGTGACTGGATTCCTGAGCCCTGAGGTCGGACTGGAATAGCTGTTCTGTTTCCTGCTTCCTGCAGTTTGTTTGCCTGGAGACCTGAGACCTGAGTTGTGCCTCGCATTGCAGTTCTGTTTCCTGCTGCCTGCTCCTTCTTTGCCTATAGTCCTGATCCCTGAGGTGGGCCTGGCATTGCTGTTCTGTTTCCTGCTGCCTGCTCCTTTTTTAACTGGAGTCCTGAGACCTAAGGTGGACCTGGGTTTACAGTTCTGTTTCCTGCTGCGTGCTACTTGTTTGCCTGGAGTCCTGAGCCCTGGGGCAGGCCTGGCATTTTTATTCTGTTTTCTTCTACCTGCTCTTTGTTTGCCTGAAGACCTAAGCCCTGAGGAGGGCCTGGCATTGCTGTTCTGATTCCTGCTGCCTGCTCCTTGTTTTCCTGGAGTCCTGAGCCATGAGGCAGGCCTGGCATTGTTATTCTGCTTAGTGCTGCCTGCTCCTTGTTTGCCTGGGGTCCTGAGACCTGAGGTGGGCCTGGCATTACAGTTATGTTTCCTGCTGCCTGCTCCTCATCCGCCTGGAGACCTGAGCCCTGAGGTGGGCCTGGCATTGCTGTTCTGATTCCTGCTGCCTGCTCCTTGTTTGTCTGGAGTCCTGCGACCTGAGGTGGGCGTGGGATTGCTGTTCTGTGTCCTGCTTCCTGCTCTTTATTTGCCTGGAGTCCTCAGCCCTGAAGTGGGCCTGGCATTGCTGTTCTGCTTACTGCTGCCTGCTCCTTGTTTGACTGGAGTCCTAAGACATGATGTGGGCCTGGCATTGCAGTTATGTTTCCTGCTGCCTGCTCCTTGTCTGCCTGGAGTCCTGAGCCATGAGGCAGGCCTGGCATTGCTGTTCTGTTTCCTGCTGCCTGCTCCTTCTTTAACTGGAGTCCTGAGAGCTAAGGTGGACCTGGGTTTAAAGTTCTGTTTCCTGCTGCTTGCTACTTGTTTGCCTGGAGTCCTGAGCCCTGAGGCAGGCCTGGTATTTTTATTCTGTTTCCTTCTACCTGCTCTTTGTTTGCTTAAAGACCTAAGACCTGAGGTGGGCCTGGCATTGCTGTTCTGATTCCTGCTGGCTGCTTCTTGTTTTCCTGGAGTCCTGAGCCATGAGGCAGGCCTTGCATTGTTATTCTGCTTCGTGCTGCCTGCTCCTTTTTTGCCTGGAGTCCTGAGACCTGAGGTGGGCGTGGCTTTGATGTTTTCTTTCCTGCTGCCTGCTCCTTATTTGCCTGGAGTCCTGATCCCTGAGGTGGGCCTGGCATTGCTGTTCTGTTTCCTGCTGCCTGCTCCTTGTTTGCCTGGAGTCCTCAGACCTGAGGTGGGCCTGGCCTTGCTGTTCTGCTTACTGCTGCCTGCTCCTTGTTTGACTGGAGTCCTAAGTCCTGATGTGCGCCTGGCATTACAGTTATGTTTGCTGCTGCCTTCTCCTTGTCTGCCTGGAGTCCTGAGCCCTGAGGCACGCCTGGCATTGTTATTCTGTTTCCTTCTGCCTGCTCTTTGTTTTCCTGGAGACCTGAAACCTGAGGTGGGCCTGGCATTGTTGTTCTGTTTCCTGCTGCCTGCTCCTTCTTTGCCTGGAGTCCGGAGCCCTGAGACGGGCCTGGCATTGCAGTTCAGTTTCCTGCTGCCTGCTCCTTGTGTGACTGGATTCCTGAGCCCTGAGGTCGGACTGGAATAGCTGTTCTGTTTCCTGCTTCCTGCACTTTGTTTGCATGGAGACATGAGCCCTGAGGTGTGCCTCACATTGCAGTTCTGTTTCCTGCTGCCTGCTCCTTCTTTGCCTGTAGTCCTGATCCCTGAGGTGGGCCTGGCATTGTTGTTCTGTTTCCTGCTGCCTGCTCCATGTTTGCCTAGAGTCCTGAACCATGAGGCAGGCCTGGCATTGCTGTTCTCTTTCCTGCTGCCTGCTCCTTCTTTGCCTGGAGTCCTGAGCCATGAGGCAGGTCTGGCATTGTTGTTCTGTTTCCTGCTGCCTGCTCCTTCTTTGCCTGGAGTCCTGAGCCATGAGGCAGGCCTGGCATTGTTGTTCTGTTTCCTGCTGCCTGCTCCTTGTTTTCCTGGAGTCCTGAGCCATGAGGCAGGCCTGGCATTGTTATTCTGCTTGGTGCTGCTTGCTCCTTTTTTGCCTGGAGTCCTGAGACCTGAGGTGGGTCTGGCATTACAGTTATATTTCCTGCTGCCTGCTCCTCATCTGCCTGGAGACCTGAGCCCTGAGGTGGGCCTGGCATTGCTGTTCTGATTCCTGCTGCGTGCTCCTTGTTTGCCTGGAGCCTTGAGCCCTGAGACGGGCCTGGCATTGCAGTTCTGTTTCCTGCAGCCTGCTATTCTTTGCCTGGAGTCCTGACCCCTGAGACGGGCCTTGCATTGCAGTTCTGTTTCCTGCTGCCTGCTCCTAGTTTGACTGGAGTCTTGAGCCCTGAGTTCGGCCTGGCATAGCTGTTCTGTTTCCTGCTGCGTGTTCCTTGTTAGCCTGGAGTCCTGAGCCCTGAGGTGGGCCTGGCATTGCTGTTGTGTTTCCTGCTGCCTGCTCCATGTTTGCCTGGAGTCCTCAGCCCTGAGGTGGGCCTGGCGATCCAGTTTTGTTTCCTAATGCCTGCTCCGTGTTTGTCTAGATCCCTGAGCGCTGAGGAAGGCCTGGCATTGCTGTTGTTTCTTACTGCCTGCACTTTGTTGGCCTGGATTCTTGAGCACTCAAGTGAGCCTGGCATTGCTGTCTGTTTCCTGCTCCCTGCTCCTTGTTTGCCGGAGTCCTGAGCCCTGAGGTGGCATGCCATTGCTGTTCTGTTTCCTGCTGCCTGCTCCTTGTTTGGCTGGAGCCCTCAGCCCTGAGGTGGGCCTGGCATTGCTGTTCTGATTCCTGCTGCCTGCTCCTAGTATGACTGGAGTCTTGAGCCCTGAGGTCGGCCTGGCATAGCTGTTCTGTTTCCTGCTGCCTGTTCCTTGTTAGCCTGGAGTCCTGAGCCCTGAGGTGGGCCTGGCATTGCTGTTGTGTTTCCTGCTGCCTGCTCCATGTTTGCCTGGAGTTCTCAGCCCTGAGGTGGGCCTGGCGATCCAGTTTTGTTTCCTAATGCCTGCTCCTTGTTTGTCTAGATCCCTGAGCCCTGAGGAAGGCCTGGCATTGCTGTTGTATCTTACTGCCTGCAATTTGTTGGCCTCGATTCCTGAGCCCTCAAGTGACCTGGCATTGCTGTTCTGTTTCCTGCTGCCTGCTCCTTCTTTGCCTGGAGTCCTGAGCCATGAGGCAGGCCTGGCATTGTTGTTCTGTTTCCTGCTGCCTGCTCCTTCTTTGCCTGGAGTCGTGAGCCATGAGGCAGGCCTGGCATTGTTGTTCTGTTTCCTGCTGCCTGCTCCTTGTTTTCCTGGAGTCCTGAGCCATGAGGCAGGCCTGGCATTGTTATTCTGCTTCGTGCTGCCTGCTCCTTTTTTGACTGGAGTCCTGAGATCTGAGGTGGGCGTGGCTTTGATGTTTTCTTTCCTGCTGCCTGCTCCTTATTTGCCTGGAGTCCTGATCCCTGAGGTGGGCCTGGCATTGCTGTTCTGTTTCCTGCTGCCTGCTCCTTGTTTGCCTGGAGTCCTCAGCCCTGAGGTGAGCCTGGCATTGCTGTTCTGCTTACTGCTGCCTGCTCCTTGTTTGACTGGAGTCCTAAGTCCTGATGTGCGCCTGGCATTACAGTTATGTTTGCTGCTGCCTTCTCCTTGTCTGCTTGGAGTCCTGAGCCCTGAGGCAGGCCTGGCATTGTTATTCTGTTTCCTTCTGCCTGCTCTTTGTTTTCCTGGAGACCTGAGCCCTGAGGTGGGCCTGGCATTGCTGTTCTGATTCCTGCTGCCTGCTCCTTGTTTTCCTGGAGTCCTGAACCATGAGGCAGGCCTGGCATTGCTGTTCTCTTTCCTGCTGCCTGCTCCTTCTTTAACTGGAGTCCTGAGACCTAAGGTGGGCCTGGGTTTGCAGTTCTGTTTCCTGCTGCGTTCTCCTTGTTTGCCTGGAGTCTTGAGCCCTGAGACGGGCCTGGCATTGCAGTTCTGTTTCCTGCTGCCTGCTATTCTTTGCCTGGAGTCCTGAACTCTGAGACGGGCCTTGCATTGCAGTTCTGTTTCCTGCTGCCTGCTCCTAGTTTGACTGGAGTCTTGAGCCCTGAGGTCGGCCTGGCATAGCTGTTCTGTTTCCTGCTGCCTGTTCCTTGTTAGCCTGGAGTCCTGAGCCCTGAGGTGGGCCTGGCATTGCTGTTGTGTTTCCTGCTGCCTGCTCCATGTTTGCCTGGAGTCCTCAGCCCTGAGGTGGGCCTGGCGATCCAGTTTTGTTTCCTAATGCCTGCTCCTTGTTTGTCTAGATCCCTGAGCCCTGAGGAAGGCCTGGCATTGCTGTTGTATCTTACTGCCTGCAATTTGTTGGCCTTGATTCCTGAGCCATCAAGTGACCTGGCATTGCTGTTCTGTTTCCTGCTGCCTGCTCCTTCTTTGCCTGGAGTCCTGAGCCATGAGGCAGGCCTGGCATTGTTGTTCTGTTTCCTGCTGCCTGCTCCTTCTTTGCCTGGAGTCCTGAGCCATGAGGCAGGCCTGGCATTGTTGTTCTGTTTCCTGCTGCCTGCTCCTTGTTTTCCTGGAGTCCTGAGCCATGAGGCAGGCCTGGCATTGTTATTCTGCTTCGTGCTGCCTGCTCCTTTTTTGACTGGAGTCCTGAGATCTGAGGTGGGCCTGGCATTACAGTTATGTTTCCTGCTGCCTGCTCCTCATCTGCCTGGAGACCTGAGCCCTGAGGTGGGCCTGGCATTGCTGTTCTGATTCCTGCTGCGTGCTCCTTGTTTGCCTGGAGTCTTGAGCCCTGAGACGGGCCTGGCATTGCAGTTCTGTTTCCTGCTGCCTGCTATTCTTTGCCTGGAGTCCTGACCCCTGAGACGGGCCTTGCATTGCAGTTCTGTTTCCTGCTGCCAGCTCCTAGTTTGACTGGAGTCTTGAGCCCTGAGTTCGGCCTGGCATAGCTGTTCTGTTTCCTGCTGCCTGCTCCATGTTTGCCTGGAGTCCTCAGCCCTGAGGTGGGCCTGGCGATCCAGTTTTGTTTCCTAATGCCTGCTCCTTGTTTGTCTAGATCCCTGAGCCCTGAGGAAGGCCTGGCATTGCTGTTGTATCTTACTGCCTGCACTTTGTTGGCCTGGATTCCTGAGCCCTCAAGTGAGCCTGGCATTGCTGTCTGATTCCTGCTGCCTGCTCCTCATCTGCCTGGAGACCTGAGCCCTGAGGTGGGCCTGGCATTGCTGTTCTGATTCCTGCTGCCTGCTCCTTGTTTGCCAGAAGTCCTGAGACCTGAGGTGGGCGTTGCTTTGATGTTTTTTTTCCTGCTGCCTGCTCCTTGTTTGCCTGGAGTCCTCAGCCCTGAGGTGGGCCTGGCATTGCTGTTCTACTTACTGCTGCCTGCTCCTTGTTTGACTGGAGTCCTAAGACCTGATGTGGGCCTGGCATTACAGTTATGTTTCCTGCTGCCTGCTCCTTGTCTGCCTGGAGTCCTGAGCCATGAGGCAGGCCTGGCATTGCTGTTCTGTTTACTGCTGCCTGCTCCTTCTTTAACTGAAGTCCTGAGAGCTAAGGTGGACCTGGGTTTACAGTTCTGTTTCCTGCTTCGTGCTACTTGTTTGCCTGGAGTCCTGAGCCCTGAGGCAGGCCTGGCATTTTTATTCTGTTTCCTTCTACCTGCTCTTTGTTTGCCTGAAGACCTAAGCCCTGAGGTGGGCCTGGCATTGCTGTTCTGATTCCTGCTGCCTGCTTCTTGTTTTCCTGGAGTCCTGAGCCATGAGGCAGGCCTGGCATTGTTATTCTGCTTCGTGCTGCCTGCTCCTTTTTTGCCTGGAGTCCTGAGACCTGAGGTGGGCGTGGCTTTGATGTTTTCTTTCCTGCTGCCTGCTCCTTATTTGCCTGGAGTCCTGATCCCTGAGGTGGGCCTGGCATTGCTGTTCTGTTTCCTGCTGCCTGCTCCTTGTTTGCCTGGAGTCCTCAGCCCTGAGGTGGGCCTGGCATTGCTGTTCTGCTTACTGCTGCCTGCTCCTTGTTTGACTGGAGTCCTAAGTCCTGATGTGCGCCTGGCATTACAGTTATGTTTGCTGCTGCCTTCTCCTTGTCTGCTTGGAGTCCTGAGCCCTGAGGCAGGCCTGGCATTGTTATTCTGTTTCCTTCTGCCTGCTCTTTGTTTTCCTGGAGACCTGAGCCCTGAGGTGGGCCTGGCATTGCTCTTCTGATTCCTGCTGCCTGCTCCTTGTTTTCCTGGAGTCCTGAACCATGAGGCAGGCCTGGCATTGCTGTTCTCTTTCCTGCTGCCTGCTCCTTCTTTAACTGGAGTCCTGAGACCTAAGGTGGGCCTGGGTTTGCAGTTCTGTTTCCTGCTGCATTCTCCTTGTTTGCCTGGAGTCTTGAGCCCTGAGACGGGCCTGGCATTGCAGTTCTGTTTCCTGCTGCCTGCTATTCTTTGCCTGGAGTCCTGAACTCTGAGACGGGCCTTGCATTGCAGTTCTGTTTCCTGCTGCCTGCTCCTAGTTTGACTGGAGTCTTGAGCCCTGAGGTCGGCCTGGCATAGCTGTTCTGTTTCCTGCTGCCTGTTCCTTGTTAGCCTGGAGTCCTGAGCCCTGAGGTGGGCCTGGCATTGCTGTTGTGTTTCCTGCTGCCTGCTCCATGTTTGCCTGGAGTCCTCAGCCCTGAGGTGGGCCTGGAGATCCAGTTTTGTTTCCTAATGCCTGCTCCTTGTTTGTCTAGATCCCTGAGCCCTGAGGAAGGCCTGGCATTGCTGTTGTATCTTACTGCCTGCACTTTGTTGGCCTGGATTCCTGAGCCCTCAAGTGAGCCTGGCATTGCTGTCTGTTTCCTGCTCCCTGCTCCTTGTTTGCCGGAGTCCTGAGCCCTGAGGTGGCATGCCATTGCTGTTCTTTTTCCTGCTGCCTGCACTTTGTTTGCCTGGAGACCTGAGACCTGAGGTGGGCCTCGCATTACAGTTCTGTTTCCTGCTTCCTGCACTTTTTTGCCTGGAAACCTGAGCCCTGAGGTGGGCCTCGCATTGCAGTTCTGTTTCCTGCTGCCTGCTCCTTCTTTGCCTGTAGTCCTGATCCCTGAAGTGGGCCTGGCATTGCTGTTCTGTTTCCTGTTGCCTGCTCCATGCTTGCCTGGAATCCTCAGCCCTGAGGTGGGCCTGGCATTGTTATTCTGCTTCGTGCTGCCTGCTCCTTTTTTCCCTGGAGTCCTGAGACCTGAGGTGGGCGTGGCTTTGATGTTTTCTTTCCTGCTGCCTGCTCCTTATTTGCCTGGAGTCCTGATCCCTGAGGTGGGCCTGGCATTGCTGTTCTGTTTCCTGCTGCCTGCTCCTTGTTTGCCTGGAGTCCTCAGCCCTGAGGTGGGCCTGGCATTGCTGTTCTGCTTACTGCTGCCTGCTCCTTGTTTGACTGGAGTCCTAAGTCCTGATGTGCGCCTGGCATTACAGTTATGTTTGCTGCTGCCTTCTCCTTGTCTGCTTGGAGTCCTGAGCCCTGAGGCAGGCCTGGCATTGTTATTCTGTTTCCTTCTGCCTGCTCTTTGTTTTCGTGGAGACCTGAGCCCTGAGGTGGGCCTGGCATTGCTCTTCTGATTCCTGCTGCCTGCTCCTTGTTTTCCTGGAGTCCTGAACCATGAGGCAGGCCTGGCATTGCTGTTCTCTTTCCTGCTGCCTGCTCCTTCTTTTACTGGAGTCCTGAGACCTAAGGTGGGCCTGGGTTTGCAGTTCTGTTTCCTGCTGCGTTCTCCTTTTTTGCCTGGAGTCTTGAGCCCTGAAGTGGGCCTGGCATTGCTGTTCTGTTTCCTGCTGCCTGCTCCTTGTTTGCCTGGAGTCCTCAGCCCTGAGGTGGGCCTGGCATTGCTGTTCTACTTACTGCTGCCTGCTCCTTGTTTGACTGGAGTCCTAAGACCTGATGTGGGCCTGTCATTACAGTTATGTTTCCTGCTGCCTGCTCCTTGTCTGCCTGGAGTCCTGAGCCATGAGGCAGGCCTGGCATTGCTGTTCTGTTTCCTGCTGCCTGCTCCTTCTTTAACTGGAGTCCTGAGAGCTAAGGTGGACCTGGGTTTACAGTTCTGTTTCCTGCTTCGTGCTACTTGTTTGCCTGGAGTCCTGAGCCCTGAGGCAGGCCTGGCATTTTTATTCTGTTTCCTTCTACCTGCTCTTTGTTTGCCTGAAGACCTAAGCCCTGAGGTGGGCCTGGCATTGCTGTTCTGATTCCTGCTGCCTGCTTCTTGTTTTCCTGGAGTCCTGAGCCATGAGGCAGGCCTGGCATTGTTATTCTGCTTCGTGCTGCCTGCTCCTTTTTTGCCTGGAGTCCTGAGACCTGAGGTGGGCGTGGCTTTGATGTTTTCTTTCCTGCTGCCTGCTCCTTATTTGCCTGGAGTCCTGATCCCTGAGGTGGGCCTGGCATTGCTGTTCTGTTTCCTTCTGCCTGCTCTTTGTTTTCCTGGAGACCTGAGCCCTGAGGTGGGCCTGGCATTGCTCTTCTGATTCCTGCTGCCTGCTCCTTGTTTTCCTGGAGTCCTGAACCATGAGGCAGGCCTGGCATTGCTGTTCTCTTTCCTGCTGCCTGCTCCTTCTTTAACTGGAGTCCTGAGACCTAAGGTGGGCCTGGGTTTGCAGTTCTGTTTCCTGCTGCATTCTCCTTGTTTGCCTGGAGTCTTGAGCCCTGAGACGGGCCTGGCATTGCAGTTCTGTTTCCTGCTGCCTGCTATTCTTTGCCTGGAGTCCTGAACTCTGAGACGGGCCTTGCATTGCAGTTCTGTTTCCTGCTGCCTGCTCCTAGTTTGACTGGAGTCTTGAGCCCTGAGGTCGGCCTGGCATAGCTGTTCTGTTTCCTGCTGCCTGTTCCTTGTTAGCCTGGAGTCCTGAGCCCTGAGGTGGGCCTGGCATTGCTGTTGTGTTTCCTGCTGCCTGCTCCATGTTTGCCTGGAGTCCTCAGCCCTGAGGTGGGCCTGGCGATCCAGTTTTGTTTCCTAATGCCTGCTCCTTGTTTGTCTAGATCCCTGAGCCCTGAGGAAGGCCTGGCATTGCTGTTGTATCTTACTGCCTGCACTTTGTTGGCCTGGATTCCTGAGCCCTCAAGTGAGCCTGGCATTGCTGTCTGTTTCCTGCTCCCTGCTCCTTGTTTGCCGGAGTCCTGAGCCCTGAGGTGGCATGCCATTGCTGTTCTTTTTCCTGCTGCCTGCACTTTGTTTGCCTGGAGACCTGAGACCTGAGGTGGGCCTCGCATTACAGTTCTGTTTCCTGCTTCCTGCACTTTTTTGCCTGGAAACCTGAGCCCTGAGGTGGGCCTCGCATTGCAGTTCTGTTTCCTGCTGCCTGCTCCTTCTTTGCCTGTAGTCCTGATCCCTGAAGTGGGCCTGGCATTGCTGTTCTGTTTCCTGTTGCCTGCTCCATGCTTGCCTGGAATCCTCAGCCCTGAGGTGGGCCTGGCATTGTTATTCTGCTTCGTGCTGCCTGCTCCTTTTTTCCCTGGAGTCCTGAGACCTGAGGTGGGCGTGGCTTTGATGTTTTCTTTCCTGCTGCCTGCTCCTTATTTGCCTGGAGTCCTGATCCCTGAGGTGGGCCTGGCATTGCTGTTCTGTTTCCTGCTGCCTGCTCCTTGTTTGCCTGGAGTCCTCAGCCCTGAGGTGGGCCTGGCATTGCTGTTCTGCTTACTGCTGCCTGCTCCTTGTTTGACTGGAGTCCTAAGTCCTGATGTGCGCCTGGCATTACAGTTATGTTTGCTGCTGCCTTCTCCTTGTCTGCTTGGAGTCCTGAGCCCTGAGGCAGGCCTGGCATTGTTATTCTGTTTCCTTCTGCCTGCTCTTTGTTTTCGTGGAGACCTGAGCCCTGAGGTGGGCCTGGCATTGCTCTTCTGATTCCTGCTGCCTGCTCCTTGTTTTCCTGGAGTCCTGAACCATGAGGCAGGCCTGGCATTGCTGTTCTCTTTCCTGCTGCCTGCTCCTTCTTTTACTGGAGTCCTGAGACCTAAGGTGGGCCTGGGTTTGCAGTTCTGTTTCCTGCTGCGTTCTCCTTGTTTGCCTGGAGTCTTGAGCCCTGAGACGGGCCTGGCATTGCAGTTCTGTTTCCTGCTGCCTGCTATTCTTTGCCTGGAGTCCTGAACTCTGAGACGGGCCTTGCATTGCAGTTCTGTTTCCTGCTGCCTGCTCCTAGTTTGACTGGAGTCTTGAGCCCTGAGGTCGGCCTGGCATAGCTGTTCTGTTTCCTGCTGCCTGTTCCTTGTTAGCCTGGAGTCCTGAGCCCTGAGGTGGGCCTGGCATTGCTGTTGTGTTTCCTGCTGCCTGCTCCATGTTTGCCTGGAGTCCTCAGCCCTGAGGTGGGCCTGGCGATCCAGTTTTGTTTCCTAATGCCTGCTCCTTGTTTGTCTAGATCCCTGAGCCCTGAGGAAGGCCTGGCATTGCTGTTGTATCTTACTGCCTGCACTTTGTTGGCCTGGATTCCTGAGCCCTCAAGTGAGCCTGGCATTGCTGTCTGTTTCCTGCTCCCTGCTCCTTGTTTGCCGGAGTCCTGAGCCCTGAGGTGGCATGCCATTGCTGTTCTGTTTCCTGCTGCCTGCACTTTGTTTGCCTGGAGACCTGAGACCTGAGGTGGGCCTCGCATTACAGTTCTGTTTCCTGCTTCCTGCACTTTTTTGCCTGGAGACCTGAGCCCTGAGGTGGGCCTCGCATTGCAGTTCTGTTTCCTGCTGCCTGCTCCTTCTTTGCCTGTAGTCCTGATCCCTGAAGTGGGCCTGGCATTGCTGTTCTGTTTCCTGCTGCCTGCTCCATGTTTGCCTGGAATCCTCAGCCCTGAGGTGGGCCAGGCATTGCTGTGCTGCTTCCTGCTGCCTGCTCCTCATTTGCCTGGAGTCCTGTGACCTGAGGTGGGCGTGGCTTTGATGTTTTCTTTCCTGTTGCCTGCTCCTTATTTGCCTGGAGTCCCGATCCCTGAGGTGGGCCTGGCATTGCTGTTCTGTTTCCTGCTGCCTGTTCCTTCTTTGCCTGGAGCCCTCAGCCCTGAGGTGGGCCTGGCATTGCTGTTCTGCTTACTGCTGCCTGCTCCTTGTTTGACTGGAGTCCTAAGACCTGATGTGGGCCTGGCATTACCGTTATGTTTCCTGCTGCCTGCTCCTTGTCTGCCTGGAGACCTGAGCCCTGAGGTGGGCCTGGCATTGCTGTTCTGATTCCTGATGCGTGCTACTTGTTTGCCTGGAGTCCTGAGCCCTGAGGCAGGCCTGGCATTGTTATTCTGTTTCCTTCTGCCTGCTCTTTGTTTTCCTGGAGACCTGAGCCCTGAGGTGGGCCTGGCATTGCTCTTCTGATTCCTGCTGCCTGCTCCTTCTTTGGCTGGAGTCCTGAGCCCTGAGACGGGCCTTGCATTGCATTTCTGATTCCTGATGCGTGCTACTTGTTTGCCTGGTGTCCTGAGCCCTGAGGCAGGCCTGGCATTGTTATTCTGTTTCCTTCTGCCTGCTCTTTGTTTTCCTGGAGACCTGAGCACTGAGGCAGGCCTGGCATTGTTATTCTGTTTGCTTCTGCCTGCTCTTTGTTTTCCTGGAGACCTGAGCCCTGAGGTGGGCCTTTCATTGCTGTTCTGATTCCTGCTGCCTGCTCCTTCTTTAACTGGAGTCCTGAGACCTAAGGTGGGGCTGGGTTTGCAGTTCTGTTTCCTGCTGCGTGATCCTTGTTTGCCTGGAGTCTTGAGCCCTGAGACGGGCCTGGCATTGCAGTTCTGTTTCCTGCTCCTGCTCCTTCTTTGCCTGGAGTCCTGAACCCTGAGACGGGCCTTGCGTTGCAGTTCTGTTTCCTGCTGCCTGCTCCTTGTTTGACTGGAGTCTTGAGCCCTGAGGTCGGCCTGGCATAGCTGTTCTGTTTCCTGCTGCCTGTTCCTTGTTAGCCTGGAGTCCTGAGCCCTGAGGTGGTCCTGGCATTGCTGTTGTGTTTCCTGCTGCCTGCTCCATGTTTGCCTGGATTCCTCAGCCCTGAGGTGGGCCTGGCGATCCTGTTCTGTTTCCTAATGCCTGCTCCTTGTTTGTCTAGATCCCTGAGCCCTGAGGCAGGCCTGGCATTGCTGTTGTATCTTGCTGCCTGCACTTTGTTGGCCTGGATTCCTGAGCCCTCAAGTGAGCCTGGCCTTGTTGTTCTGTTTCCTGCTGCCTGCTCCTTGTTTGCCTGGAGTACAGTGCCCTGAGGTTGGCCTGGCATTACTGTTATGTTTCCTGCTGCCTGTTCCTCATTGGCCTGGAGACCTGAGCCCTGAGGTGGGCCTGGCATTGCTGTTCTGATTCCTGCTGCCTGCTCCTTGTTTGCCTGGAGTCCGGAGCCATGAGGCAGGCCTGGCATTGCTGTTCTGTTTCCTGCTGCCTGCTCCTTCTTTAAGTGGAGTCCTGATACCTAAGGTGGGCCTGGGTTTGCAGTTCTTTATCCTGCTGCGTGCTACTTGTTTACCTGGAGTCCTGAGCCCTGTGGCAGGCCTGGCATTGTTATTCTGTTTCCTTCTGCCTGCTCTTTGTTTGCCTGGAGTCCTGAGACCTGAGGTGGGCCTCGCATTGCAGTTCTGTTTCCTGCTGCGTGCTCCTTCTTTGCCTGTAGTCCTGATCCTGAAGTGGGCCTGGCATTGCTGTTCTGTTTCCTGCTGCCTGCTCCATGTTTGCCTGGAATCCTCAGCCCTGAGGTGGGCCAGGCATTGCTGTGCTGCTTCCTGCTGCCTGCTCCTTATTTGCCTGGAGTCCTGAGACCTGAGGTGGGCGTGGCTTTGATGTTTTCTTTCCTGTTGCCTGCTCCTTATTTGCCTGGAGTCCCGATCCCTGAGGTGGGCCTGGCATTGCTGTTCTGTTTCCTGCTGCCTGCTCCTTGTTTGCCTGGAGCCCTCAGCCCTGAGGTGGGCCTGGCATTGCTGTTCTGCTTACTGCTGCCTGCTCCTTGTTTGACTGGAGTCCTAAGACCTGATGTGGGCCTGGCATTACCGTTATGTTTCCTGCTGCCTGCTCCTTGTCTGCCTGTAGACCTGAGCCCTGAGGTGGGCCTGGCATTGCTGTTCTGATTCCTGATGCGTGCTACTTGTTTGCCTGGAGTCCTGAGCCCTGAGGCAGGCCTGGCATTGTTATTCTGTTTCCTGCTGCCTGCTCTTTGTTTTCCTGGAGACCTGAGCCCTGAGGTGGGCCTGGCATTGCTCTTCTGATTCCTGCTGCCTGCTCATTCTTTGGCTGGAGTCCTGAGCCCTGAGACGGGCCTTGCATTGCATTTCTGATTCCTGATGCGTGCTACTTGTTTGCCTGGTGTCCTGAGCCCTGAGGCAGGCCTGGCATTGTTATTCTGTTTCCTTCTGCCTGCTCTTTGTTTGCCTGGAGTCCTGAGACCTGAGGTGGGCCTGGCATTACAGTTATGTTTCCTGCTGCCTGCTCCTCATCTGCCTGGAGACCTGAGCCCTGAGGCAGCTCTGGCATTGCTGTTCTGATTCCTGCTGCCTGCTCCTTGTTTTCCTGGAGTCCTGAGCCATAAGGCAGGCCTGGCATTGTTATTCTGCTTCCTGCTGCCTGCTCCTTGTTTGCCTGGAGTCCTGAGACCTGAGGCGGGCCTAGCATTTCAGTTATGTTTCCTGCTGCCTGCTCCATGTTTGCCTGGAATCCTCAGCACTGAGGTGGGCCTGGCATTGCTGTTCTGCTTCCTGCTGCCTACTCTTTGTTTACCGGAGTCCTGAGCCCTGTGGTAGGCCTCGCATTGTTGTTAGTTTCCTGCTGCGTGCTCCTTGTTTGGCTGGAGTCCCGAGCCGTGAGGTGGGCCTGGCATTGCTGTTCTGATTCCTGCTGCCTGCTCCTTGTTTGCCTGGAGTCCTGAGCCATGAGGCAGGCCTGGCATTGCTGTTCTGTTTCCTGCTGCCTGCTCCTTCTTTAACTGGAGTCCGGAGACCTAAGGTGGACCTGGGTTTACAGTTCTGTTTCCTGCTGCGTGCTACTTGTTTGCCTGGAGTCCTGAGCACTGAGGCAGGCCTGGCATTTTTATTCTGTTTCCTTCTACCTGCTCTTTGTTTGCCTGAAGACCTAAGCCCTGAGGTGGGCCTGGCATTGCTGTTCTGATTCCTGCTGCCTGCTCCTTGTTTTCCTGGAGTCCTGAGCCATGAGGCAGGCCTGGCATTGTTATTCTGCTTAGTGCTGCCTGCTCCTTGTTTGCCTGGGGTCCTGAGACCTGAGGTGGGCCTGGCATTACAGTTATGTTTCCTGCTGCCTGCTCCTCATCTGCCTGGAGACCTGAGCCCTGAGGTGGGCCGGGCATTGCTGTTCAGATTCCTGCTGCCTGCTCCTTGTTTGCCTGGAGTCCTGCGACCTGAGGTGGGCGTGGCTTTGATGTTTTCTTTC
Source organism: Narcine bancroftii (assembly GCF_036971445.1). NCBI lineage: Eukaryota > Metazoa > Chordata > Chondrichthyes > Torpediniformes > Narcinidae > Narcine > Narcine bancroftii. Next base: position 196,751,622 of record NC_091473.1, read on the forward strand.
CTGCTGCCTGCTCCTTATTTGCCTGGAGTCCTGATCCCTGAGGTGGGCCTGGCATTGCTGTTCTGTGTCCTGCTGCCTGCTCCTTGTTTGCCTGGAGTCCTCAGCCCTGAGGTGGGCCTGGCATTGCTGTTCTGCTTACTGCTGCCTGCTCCTTGTTTGACTGGAGTCCTAAGACCTGATGTGGGCCTGGCATTACAGTTATGTTTCCTGCTGCCTGCTCCTTGTCTGCCTGGAGTGCTGAGCCATGAGGCAGGCCTGGCATTGCTGTTCTGTTTCCTGCTGCCTGCTCCTTCTTTAACTGGAGTCCTGAGACCTAAGGTGGACCTGGCTTTACAGTTCTGTTTCCTGCTGCGTGCTACATGTTTGCCTGGAGTCCTGAGCCCTGAGGAAGGCCTGGCATTTTTATTCTGTTTCCTTCTACCTGCTCTTTGTTTGCCTGAAGACCTTAGCCCTGAGGTGGGCCTGGCATTGCAGTTCTGATTCCTGCTGCCTGCTCCTTGTTTTCCTGGACTCCTGAGCCATGAGGCAGGCCTGGCATTGTTATTCTGCTTCGTGCTGCCTGCTCCTTTTTTGCCTGGAGTCCTGAGACCTGAGGTGGGCGTGGCTTTGATGTTTTCTTTCCTGTTGCCTGCTCCTTATTTGCCTGGAGTCCCGATCCCTGAGGTGGGCCTGGCATTGCTGTTCTGTTTCCTGCTGCCTGTTCCTTCTTTGCCTGGAGCCCTCAGCCCTGAGGTGGGCCTGGCATTGCTGTTCTGCTTACTGCTGCCTGCTCCTTGTTTGACTGGAGTCCTAAGACCTGATGTGGGCCTGGCATTACCGTTATGTTTCCTGCTGCCTGCTCCTTGTCTGCCTGGAGACCTGAGCCCTTAGGTGGGCCTGGCATTGCTGTTCTGATTCCTGATGCGTGCTACTTGTTTGCCTGGAGTCCTGAGCCCTGAGGCAGGCCTGGCATTGTTATTCTGTTTCCTTCTGCCTGCTCTTTGTTTTCCTGGAGACCTGAGCCCTGAGGTGGGCCTGGCATTGCTCTTCTGATTCCTGCTGCCTGCTCCTTCTTTGGCTGGAGTCCTGAGCCCTGAGACGGGCCTTGCATTGCATTTCTGATTCCTGATGCGTGCTACTTGTTTGCCTGGTGTCCTGAGCCCTGAGGCAGGCCTGGCATTGTTATTCTGTTTCCTTCTGCCTGCTCTTTGTTTTCCTGGAGACCTGAGCACTGAGGCAGGCCTGGCATTGTTATTCTGTTTGCTTCTGCCTGCTCTTTGTTTTCCTGGAGACCTGAGCCCTGAGGTGGGCATTTCATTGCTGTTCTGATTCCTGCTGCCTGCTCCTTCTTTAACTGGAGTCCTGAGACCTAAGGTGGGCCTGGGTTTGCAGTTCTGTTTCCTGCTGCGTGATCCTTGTTTGCCTGGAGTCTTGAGCCCTGAGACGGGCCTGGCATTGCAGTTCTGTTTCCTGCTCCTGCTCCTTCTTTGCCTGGAGTCCTGAACCCTGAGACGGGCCTTGCGTTGCAGTTCTGTTTCCTGCTGCCTGCTCCTTGTTTGACTGGAGTCTTGAGCCCTGAGGTCGGCCTGGCATAGCTGTTCTGTTTCCTGCTGCCTGTTCCTTGTTAGCCTGGAGTCCTGAGCCCTGAGGTGGGCCTGGCATTGCTGTTGTGTTTCCTGCTGCCTGCTCCATGTTTGCCTGGATTCCTCAGCCCTGAGGTGGGCCTGGCGATCCTGTTCTGTTTCCTAATGCCTGCTCCTTGTTTGTCTAGATCCCTGAGCCCTGAGGCAGGCCTGGCATTGCTGTTGTATCTTGCTGCCTGCACTTTGTTGGCCTGGATTCCTCAGCCCTCAAGTGAGCCTGGCATTGTTGTTCTGTTTCCTGCTGCCTGCTCCTTGTTTGCCTGGAGTACAGTGCCCTGAGGTTGGCCTGGCATTACTGTTATGTTTTCTGCTGCCTGTTCCTCATTGGCCTGGAGACCTGAGCCCTGAGGTGGGCCTGGCATTGCTGTCTGATTCCTGCTGCCTGCTCCTTGTTTGCCTGGAGTCCGGAGCCATGAGGCAGGCCTGGCATTGCTGTTCTGTTTCCTGCTGCCTGCTCCTTCTTTAAGTGGAGTCCTGATACCTAAGGTGGGCCTGGGTTTGCAGTTCATTATCCTGCTGCGTGCTACTTGTTTACCTGGAGTCCTGAGCCCTGTGGCAGGCCTGGCATTGTTATTCTGTTTCCTTCTGCCTGCTCTTTGTTTGCCTGGAGTCCTGAGACCTGAGGTGGGCCTCGCATTGCAGTTCTGTTTCCTGCTGCCTGCTCCTTCTTTGCCTGTAGTCCTGATCCCTGAAGTGGGCCTGGCATTGCTGTTCTGTTTCCTGCTGCCTGCTCCATGTTTGCCTGGAATCCTCAGCCCTGAGGTGGGCCAGGCATTGCTGTGCTGCTTCCTGCTGCCTGCTCCTTATTTGCCTGGAGTCCTGAGACCTGAGGTGGGCGTGGCTTTGATGTTTTCTTTCCTGTTGCCTGCTCCTTATTTGCCTGGAGTCCCGATCCCTGAGGTGGGCCTGGCATTGCTGTTCTGTTTCCTGCTGCCTGCTCCTTGTTTGCCTGGAGCCCTCAGCCCTGAGGTGGGCCTGGCTTTGCTGTTCTGCTTACTGCTGCCTGCTCCTTGTTTGACTGGAGTCCTAAGACCTGATGTGGGCCTGGCATTACCGTTATGTTTCCTGCTGCCTGCTCCTTGTCTGCCTGGAGACCTGAGCCCTGAGGTGGGCCTGGCATTGCTGTTCTGATTCCTGATGCGTGCTACTTGTTTGCCTGGAGTCCTGAGCCCTGAGGCAGGCCTGGCATTGTTATTCTGTTTCCTTCTGCCTGCTCTTTGTTTTCCTGGAGACCTGAGCCCTGAGGTGGGCCTGGCATTGCTCTTCTGATTCCTGCTGCCTGCTCATTCTTTGGCTGGAGTCCTGAGCCCTGAGACGGGCCTTGCATTGCATTTCTGATTCCTGATGCGTGCTACTTGTTTGCCTGGTGTCCTGAGCCCTGAGGCAGGCCTGGCATTGTTATTCTGTTTCCTTCTGCCTGCTCTTTGTTTCCCTGGAGACCTGAGCACTGAGGCAGGCCTGGCATTGTTATTCTGTTTGCTTCTGCCTGCTCTTTGTTTTCCTGGAGACCTGAGCCCTGAGGTGGGCCTTTCATTGCTGTTCTGATTCCTGCTGCCTGCTCCTTCTTTAACTGGAGTCCTGAGACCTAAGGTGGGCCTGGGTTTGCAGTTCTGTTTCCTGCTGCGTGATCCTTGTTTGCCTGGAGTCTTGAGCCCTGAGACGGGCCTGGCATTGCAGTTCTGTTTCCTGCTCCTGCTCCTTCTTTGCCTGGAGTCCTGAACCCTGAGACGGGTCTTGCGTTGCAGTTCTGTTTCCTGCTGCCTGCTCCTTGTTTGACTGGAGTCTTGAGCCCTGAGGTCGGCCTGGCATAGCTGTTCTGTTTCCTGCTGCCTGTTCCTTGTTAGCCTGGAGTCCTGAGCCCTGAGGTGGGCCTGGCATTGCTGTTGTGTTTCCTGCTGCCTGCTCCATGTTTGCCTGGATTCCTCAGCCCTGAGGTGGGCCTGGCGATCCTGTTCTGTTTCCTAATGCCTGCTCCTTGTTTGTCTAGATCCCTGAGCCCTGAGGCAGGCCTGGCATTGCATTGTATCTTGCTGCCTGCACTTTGTTGGCCTGGATTCCTGAGCCCTCAAGTGAGCCTGGCATTGTTGTTCTGTTTCCTGCTGCCTGCTCCTTGTTTGCCTGGAGTACAGTGCCCTGAGGTTGGCCTGGCATTACTGTTATGTTTCCTGCTGCCTGTTCCTCATTGGCCTGGAGACCTGAGCCCTGAGGTGGGCCTGGCATTGCTGTTCTGATTCCTGCTGCCTGCTCCTTGTTTGCCTGGAGTCCGGAGCCATGAGGCAGGCCTGGCATTGCTGTTCTGTTTCCTGCTGCCTGCTCCTTCTTTAAGTGGAGTCCTGATACCTAAGGTGGGCCTGGGTTTGCAGTTCTTTATCCTGCTGCGTGCTACTTGTTTACCTGGAGTCCTGAGCCCTGTGGCAGGCCTGGCATTGTTATTCTGTTTCCTTCTGCCTGCTCTTTGTTTGCCTGGAGTCCTGAGACCTGAGGTGGGCCTGGCATTACAGTTATGTTTCCTGCTGCCTGCTCCTCATCTGCCTGGAGACCTGAGCCCTGAGGCAGCTCTGGCATTGCTGTTCTGATTCCTGCTGCCTGCTCCTTGTTTTCCTGGAGTCCTGAGCCATAAGGCAGGCCTGGCATTGTTATTCTGCTTCCTGCTGCCTGCTCCTTGTTTGCCTGGAGTCCTGAGACCTGAGGCGGGCCTAGCATTTCAGTTATGTTTCCTGCTGCCTGCTCCATGTTTGCTTGGAATCCTCAGCACTGAGGTGGGCCTGGCATTGCTGTTCTGCTTCCTGCTGCCTACTCTTTGTTTACCGGAGTCCTGAGCCCTGTGGTAGGCCTCGCATTGTTGTTAGTTTCCTGCTGCGTGCTCCTTGTTTGGCTGGAGTCCCGAGCCGTGAGGTGGGCCTGGCATTGCTGTTCTGATTCCTGCTGCCTGCTCCTTGTTTGCCTGGAGTCCTGAGCCATGAGGCAGGCCTGGCATTGCTGTTCTGTTTCCTGCTGCCTGCTCCTTCTTTAACTGGAGTCCGGAGACCTAAGGTGGACCTGGGTTTACAGTTCTGTTTCCTGCTGCGTGCTACTTGTTTGCCTGGAGTCCTGAGCACTGAGGCAGGCCTGGCATTTTTATTCTGTTTCCTTCTACCTGCTCTTTGTTTGCCTGAAGACCTAAGCCCTGAGGTGGGCCTGGCATTGCTGTTCTGATTCCTGCTGCCTGCTCCTTGTTTTCCTGGAGTCCTGAGCCATGAGGCAGGCCTGGCATTGTTATTCTGCTTAGTGCTGCCTACTCCTTGTTTGCCTGGGGTCCTGAGACCTGAGGTGGGCCTGGCATTACAGTTATGTTTCCTGCTGCCTGCTCCTCATCTGCCTGGAGACCTGAGCCCTGAGGTGGGCCTTGCGTTGCAGTTCTGTTTCCTGCTGCCTGCTCCTTGTTTGACTGGAGTCTTGAGCCCTGAGGTCGGCCTGGCATAGCTGTTCTGTTTCCTGCTGCCTGTTCCTTGTTAGCCTGGAGTCCTGAGCCCTGAGGTGGGCCTGGCATTGCTGTTGTGTTTCCTGCTGCCTGCTCCATGTTTGCCTGGATTCCTCAGCCCTGAGGTGGGCCTGGCGATCCTGTTCTGTTTCCTAATGCCTGCTCCTTGTTTGTCTAGATCCCTGAGCCCTGAGGCAGGCCTGGCATTGCATTGTATCTTGCTGCCTGCACTTTGTTGGCCTGGATTCCTGAGCCCTCAAGTGAGCCTGGCATTGTTGTTCTGTTTCCTGCTGCCTGCTCCTTGTTTGCCTGGAGTACAGTGCCCTGAGGTTGGCCTGGCATTACTGTTATGTTTCCTGCTGCCTGTTCCTCATTGGCCTGGAGTCCTGAGCCATGAGGCAGGCCTGGCATTGCTGTTCTGTTTCCTGCTGCCTGCTCCTTCTTTAACTGAAGTCCTGAGAGCTAAGGTGGACCTGGGTTTACAGTTCTGTTTACTGCTGCTTGCTACTTGTTTGCCTGGAGTCCTGAGCCCTGAGGCAGGCCTGGCATTTTTATTCTGTTTCCTTCTACCTGCTCTTTGTTTGCCTGAAGACCTAAGACCTGAGGTGGCATGCCATTGCTGTTCTGTTTCCTGCTGCCTGCACTTTGTTTGCCTGGAATCCTCAGCCCTGAGGTGGGCCTGGCATTGTTATTCTGCTTCGTGCTGCCTGCGCCTTTTTTGCCTGGAGTCCTGAGACCTGAGGTGGGCGTGGCTTTGATGTTTTCTTTCCTGCTGCCTGCTCCTTATTTGCCTGGAGTCCTGATCCCTGAGGTGGGCCTGGCATTGCTGTTCTGTTTCCTGCTGCCTGCTCCTTGTTTGCCTGGAGTCCTCAGCCCTGAGGTGGGCCTGGCATTGCTGTTCTGCTTACTGCTGCCTGTTCCTTGTTTGACTGGAGTCCTAAGTCCTGATGTGCACCTGGCATTACAGTTATGTTTGCTGCTGCCTTCTCCTTGTCTGCTTGGAGTCCTGAGCCCTGAGGCAGGCCTGGCATTGTTATTCTGTTTCCTTCTGCCTGCTCTTTGTTTTCCTGGAGACCTGAGCCCTGAGGTGGGCCTGGCATTGCTCTTCTGATTCCTGCTGCCTGCTCCTTGTTTTCCTGGAGTCCTGAACCATGAGGCAGGCCTGGCATTGCTGTTCTCTTTCCTGCTGCCTGCTCCTTCTTTAACTGGAGTCCTGAGACCTAAGGTGGGCCTGGGTTTGCAGTTCTGTTTCCTGCTGCGTTCTCCTTGTTTGCCTGGAGTCTTGAGCCCTGAGACGGGCCTGGCATTGCAGTTCTGTTTCCTGCTGCCTGCTATTCTTTGCCTGGAGTCCTGAACTCTGAGACGGGCCTTGCATTGCAGTTCTGTTTCCTGCTGCCTGCTCCTAGTTTGACTGGAGTCTTGAGCCCTGAGGTCGGCCTGGCATAGCTGTTCTGTTTCCTGCTGCCTGTTCCTTGTTAGCCTGGAGTCCTGAGCCCTGAGGTGGGCCTGGCATTGCTGTTGTGTTTCCTGCTGCCTGCTCCATGTTTGCCTGGAGTCCTCAGCCCTGAGGTGGGCCTGGCGATCCAGTTTTGTTTCCTAATGCCTGCTCCTTGTTTGTCTAGATCCCTGAGCCCTGAGGAAGGCCTGGCATTGCTGGTGTATCTTACTGCCTGCACTTTGTTGGCCTGGATTCCTGAGCCCTCAAGTGAGCCTGGCATTGCTGTCTGTTTCCTGCTCCCTGCTCCTTGTTTGCCGGAGTCCTGAGCCCTGAGGTGGCATGCCATTGCTGTTCTGTTTCCTGCTGCCTGCACTTTGTTTGCCTGGAGACCTGAGACCTGAGGTGGGCCTCGCATTACAGTTCTGTTTCCTGCTTCCTGCACTTTTTTGCCTGGAGACCTGAGGCCTGAGGTGGGCCTCGCATTGCATTTCTGTTTCCTGCTGCCTGCTCCTTCTTTGCCTGTAGTCCTGGTCCCTGAAGTGGGCCTGGCATTGCTGTTCTGTTTCCTGCTGCCTGCTCCATGTTTGCCTGGAATCCTCAGCCCTGAGGTGGGCCAGGCAATGCTGTGCTGCTTCCTGCTGCCTGCTCCTTATTTGCCTGGAGTCCTGAGACCTGAGGTGGGCGTGGCTTTGATGTTTTCTTTCCTGTTGCCTGCTCCTTATTTGCCTGGAGTCCCGATCCCTGAGGTGGGCCTGGCATTGCTGTTCTGTTTCCTGCTGCCTGTTCCTTCTTTGCCTGGAGCCCTCAGCCCTGAGGTGGGCCTGGCATTGCTGTTCTGCTTACTGCTGCCTGCTCCTTGTTTGACTGGAGTCCTAAGACCTGATGTGGGCCTGGCATTACCGTTATGTTTCCTGCTGCCTGCTCCTTGTCTGCCTGGAGACCTGAGCCCTTAGGTGGGCCTGGCATTGCTGTTCTGATTCCTGATGCGTGCTACTTGTTTGCCTGGAGTCCTGAGCCCTGAGGCAGGCCTGGCATTGTTATTCTGTTTCCTTCTGCCTGCTCTTTGTTTTCCTGGAGACCTGAGCCCTGAGGTGGGCCTGGCATTGCTCTTCTGATTCCTGCTGCCTGCTCCTTCTTTGGCTGGAGTCCTGAGCCCTGAGACGGGCCTTGCATTGCATTTCTGATTCCTGATGCGTGCTACTTGTTTGCCTGGTGTCCTGAGCCCTGAGGCAGGCCTGGCATTGTTATTCTGTTTCCTTCTGCCTGCTCTTTGTTTTCCTGGAGACCTGAGCACTGAGGCAGGCCTGGCATTGTTATTCTGTTTGCTTCTGCCTGCTCTTTGTTTTCCTGGAGACCTGAGCCCTGAGGTGGGCATTTCATTGCTGTTCTGATTCCTGCTGCCTGCTCCTTCTTTAACTGGAGTCCTGAGACCTAAGGTGGGCCTGGGTTTGCAGTTCTGTTTCCTGCTGCGTGATCCTTGTTTGCCTGGAGTCTTGAGCCCTGAGACGGGCCTGGCATTGCAGTTCTGTTTCCTGCTCCTGCTCCTTCTTTGCCTGGAGTCCTGAACCCTGAGACGGGCCTTGCGTTGCAGTTCTGTTTCCTGCTGCCTGCTCCTTGTTTGACTGGAGTCTTGAGCCCTGAGGTCGGCCTGGCATAGCTGTTCTGTTTCCTGCTGCCTGTTCCTTGTTAGCCTGGAGTCCTGAGCCCTGAGGTGGGCCTGGCATTGCTGTTGTGTTTCCTGCTGCCTGCTCCATGTTTGCCTGGATTCCTCAGCCCTGAGGTGGGCCTGGCGATCCTGTTCTGTTTCCTAATGCCTGCTCCTTGTTTGTCTAGATCCCTGAGCCCTGAGGCAGGCCTGGCATTGCTGTTGTATCTTGCTGCCTGCACTTTGTTGGCCTGGATTCCTCAGCCCTCAAGTGAGCCTGGCATTGTTGTTCTGTTTCCTGCTGCCTGCTCCTTGTTTGCCTGGAGTACAGTGCCCTGAGGTTGGCCTGGCATTACTGTTATGTTTCCTGCTGCCTGTTCCTCATTGGCCTGGAGACCTGAGCCCTGAGGTGGGCCTGGCATTGCTGTTCTGATTCCTGCTGCCTGCTCCTTGTTTGCCTGGAGTCCGGAGCCATGAGGCAGGCCTGGCATTGCTGTTCTGTTTCCTGCTGCCTGCTCCTTCTTTAAGTGGAGTCCTGATACCTAAGGTGGGCCTGGGTTTGCAGTTCTTTATCCTGCTGCGTGCTACTTGTTTACCTGGAGTCCTGAGCCCTGTGGCAGGCCTGGCATTGTTATTCTGTTTCCTTCTGCCTGCTCTTTGTTTGCCTGGAGTCCTGAGACCTGAGGTGGGCCTCGCATTGCAGTTCTGTTTCCTGCTGCCTGCTCCTTCTTTGCCTGTAGTCCTGATCCCTGAAGTGGGCCTGGCATTGCTGTTCTGTTTCCTGCTGCCTGCTCCATGTTTGCCTGGAATCCTCAGCCCTGAGGTGGGCCAGGCATTGCTGTGCTGCTTCCTGCTGCCTGCTCCTTATTTGCCTGGAGTCCTGAGACCTGAGGTGGGCGTGGCTTTGATGTTTTCTTTCCTGTTGCCTGCTCCTTATTTGCCTGGAGTCCCGATCCCTGAGGTGGGCCTGGCATTGCTGTTCTGTTTCCTGCTGCCTGCTCCTTGTTTGCCTGGAGCCCTCAGCCCTGAGGTGGGCCTGGCTTTGCTGTTCTGCTTACTGCTGCCTGCTCCTTGTTTGACTGGAGTCCTAAGACCTGATGTGGGCCTGGCATTACCGTTATGTTTCCTGCTGCCTGCTCCTTGTCTGCCTGGAGACCTGAGCCCTGAGGTGGGCCTGGCATTGCTGTTCTGATTCCTGATGCGTGCTACTTGTTTGCCTGGAGTCCTCAGCCCTGAGGCAGGCCTGGCATTGTTATTCTGTTTCCTTCTGCCTGCTCTTTGTTTTCCTGGAGACCTGAGCCCTGAGGTGGGCCTGGCATTGCTCTTCTGATTCCTGCTGCCTGCTCATTCTTTGGCTGGAGTCCTGAGCCCTGAGACGGGCCTTGCATTGCATTTCTGATTCCTGATGCGTGCTACTTGTTTGCCTGGTGTCCTGAGCCCTGAGGCAGGCCTGGCATTGTTATTCTGTTTCCTTCTGCCTGCTCTTTGTTTCCCTGGAGACCTGAGCACTGAGGCAGGCCTGGCATTGTTATTCTGTTTGCTTCTGCCTGCTCTTTGTTTTCCTGGAGACCTGAGCCCTGAGGTGGGCCTTTCATTGCTGTTCTGATTCCTGCTGCCTGCTCCTTCTTTAACTGGAGTCCTGAGACCTAAGGTGGGCCTGGGTTTGCAGTTCTGTTTCCTGCTGCGTGATCCTTGTTTGCCTGGAGTCTTGAGCCCTGAGACGGGCCTGGCATTGCAGTTCTGTTTCCTGCTCCTGCTCCTTCTTTGCCTGGAGTCCTGAACCCTGAGACGGGTCTTGCGTTGCAGTTCTGTTTCCTGCTGCCTGCTCCTTGTTTGACTGGAGTCTTGAGCCCTGAGGTCGGCCTGGCATAGCTGTTCTGTTTCCTGCTGCCTGCTCCTTGTTTTCCTGGAGTCCTGAGCCATAAGGCAGGCCTGGCATTGTTATTCTGCTTCCTGCTGCCTGCTCCTTGTTTGCCTGGAGTCCTGAGACCTGAGGCGGGCCTAGCATTTCAGTTATGTTTCCTGCTGCCTGCTCCATGTTTGCTTGGAATCCTCAGCACTGAGGTGGGCCTGGCATTGCTGTTCTGCTTCCTGCTGCCTACTCTTTGTTTACCGGAGTCCTGAGCCCTGTGGTAGGCCTCGCATTGTTGTTAGTTTCCTGCTGCGTGCTCCTTGTTTGGCTGGAGTCCCGAGCCGTGAGGTGGGCCTGGCATTGCTGTTCTGATTCCTGCTGCCTGCTCCTTGTTTGCCTGGAGTCCTGAGCCATGAGGCAGGCCTGGCATTGCTGTTCTGTTTCCTGCTGCCTGCTCCTTCTTTAACTGGAGTCCGGAGACCTAAGGTGGACCTGGGTTTACAGTTCTGTTTCCTGCTGCGTGCTACTTGTTTGCCTGGAGTCCTGAGCACTGAGGCAGGCCTGGCATTTTTATTCTGTTTCCTTCTACCTGCTCTTTGTTTGCCTGAAGACCTAAGCCCTGAGGTGGGCCTGGCATTGCTGTTCTGATTCCTGCTGCCTGCTCCTTGTTTTCCTGGAGTCCTGAGCCATGAGGCAGGCCTGGCATTGTTATTCTGCTTAGTGCTGCCTACTCCTTGTTTGCCTGGGGTCCTGAGACCTGAGGTGGGCCTGGCATTACAGTTATGTTTCCTGCTGCCTGCTCCTCATCTGCCTGGAGACCTGAGCCCTGAGGTGGGCCTTGCGTTGCAGTTCTGTTTCCTGCTGCCTGCTCCTTGTTTGACTGGAGTCTTGAGCCCTGAGGTCGGCCTGGCATAGCTGTTCTGTTTCCTGCTGCCTGTTCCTTGTTAGCCTGGAGTCCTGAGCCCTGAGGTGGGCCTGGCATTGCTGTTGTGTTTCCTGCTGCCTGCTCCATGTTTGCCTGGATTCCTCAGCCCTGAGGTGGGCCTGGCGATCCTGTTCTGTTTCCTAATGCCTGCTCCTTGTTTGTCTAGATCCCTGAGCCCTGAGGCAGGCCTGGCATTGCATTGTATCTTGCTGCCTGCACTTTGTTGGCCTGGATTCCTGAGCCCTCAAGTGAGCCTGGCATTGTTGTTCTGTTTCCTGCTGCCTGCTCCTTGTTTGCCTGGAGTACAGTGCCCTGAGGTTGGCCTGGCATTACTGTTATGTTTCCTGGTGCCTGTTCCTCATTGGCCTGGAGACCTGAGCCCTGAGGTGGGCCTGGCATTGCTGTTCTGATTCCTGCTGCCTGCTCCTTGTTTGCCTGGAGTCCGGAGCCATGAGGCAGGCCTGGCATTGCTGTTCTGTTTCCTGCTGCCTGCTCCTTCTTTAAGTGGAGTCCTGATACCTAAGGTGGGCCTGGGTTTGCAGTTCTTTATCCTGCTGCGTGCTACTTGTTTACCTGGAGTCCTGAGCCCTGTGGCAGGCCTGGCATTGTTATTCTGTTTCCTTCTGCCTGCTCTTTGTTTGCCTGGAGTCCTGAGACCTGAGGTGGGCCTGGCATTACAGTTATGTTTCCTGCTGCCTGCTCCTCATCTGCCTGGAGACCTGAGCCCTGAGGCAGCTCTGGCATTGCTGTTCTGATTCCTGCTGCCTGCTCCTTGTTTTCCTGGAGTCCTGAGCCATAAGGCAGGCCTGGCATTGTTATTCTGCTTCCTGCTGCCTGCTCCTTGTTTGCCTGGAGTCCTGAGACCTGAGGCGGGCCTAGCATTTCAGTTATGTTTCCTGCTGCCTGCTCCATGTTTGCCTGGAATCCTCAGCACTGAGGTGGGCCTGGCATTGCTGTTCTGCTTCCTGCTGCCTACTCTTTGTTTACCGGAGTCCTGAGCCCTGTGGTAGGCCTCGCATTGTTGTTAGTTTCCTGCTGCGTGCTCCTTGTTTGGCTGGAGTCCCGAGCCGTGAGGTGGGCCTGGCATTGCTGTTCTGATTCCTGCTGCCTGCTCCTTGTTTGCCTGGAGTCCTGAGCCATGAGGCAGGCCTGGCATTGCTGTTCTGTTTCCTGCTGCCTGCTCCTTCTTTAACTGGAGTCCGGAGACCTAAGGTGGACCTGGGTTTACAGTTCTGTTTCCTGCTGCGTGCTACTTGTTTGCCTGGAGTCCTGAGCACTGAGGCAGGCCTGGCATTTTTATTCTGTTTCCTTCTACCTGCTCTTTGTTTGCCTGAAGACCTAAGCCCTGAGGTGGGCCTGGCATTGCTGTTCTGATTCCTGCTGCCTGCTCCTTGTTTTCCTGGAGTCCTGAGCCATGAGGCAGGCCTGGCATTGTTATTCTGCTTAGTGCTGCCTGCTCCTTGTTTGCCTGGGGTCCTGAGACCTGAGGTGGGTCTGGCATTACAGTTATGTTTCCTGCTGCCTGCTCCTCATCTGCCTGGAGACCTGAGCCCTGAGGTGGGCCGGGCATTGCTGTTCAGATTCCTGCTGCCTGCTCCTTGTTTGCCTGGAGTCCTGCGACCTGAGGTGGGCGTGGCTTTGATGTTTTCTTTCCTGCTGCCTGCTCCTTATTTGCCTGGAGTGCTGATCCCTGAGGTGGGCCTGGCATTGCTGTTCTGTGTCCTGCTGCCTGCTCCTTGTTTGCCTGGAGTCCTCAGCCCTGAGGTGGGCCTGGCATTGCTGTTCTGCTTACTGCTGCCTGCTCCTTGTTTGACTGGAGTCCTAAGACCTGATGTGGGCCTGGCATTACAGTTATGTTTCCTGCTGCCTGCTCCTTGTCTGCCTGGAGTGCTGAGCCATGAGGCAGGCCTGGCATTGCTCTTCTGTTTCCTGCTGCCTGCTCCTTCTTTAACTGGAGTCCTGAGACCTAAGGTGGACCTGGGTTTACAGTTCTGTTTCCTGCTGCGTGCTACATGTTTGCCTGGAGTCCTGAGCCCTGAGGAAGGCCTGGCATTTTTATTCTGTTTCCTTCTACCTGCTCTTTGTTTGCCTGAAGACCTTAGCCCTGAGGTGGGCCTGGCATTGCAGTTCTGATTCCTGCTGCCTGCTCCTTGTTTTCCTGGACTCCTGAGCTATGAGGCAGGCCTGGCATTGTTATTCTGCTTCGTGCTGCCTGCTCCTTTTTTGCCTGGAGTCCTGAGACCTGAGGTGGGCCTGGCATTACAGTTGTGTTTCCTGCTGCCTGCTACTCATCTGCCTGGAGACCTGAGCCCTGAGGTGGGCCTGGCATTGCTGTTCTGATTCCTGCTGCCTGCTCCTTGTTTGCCAGAAGTCCTGAGACCTGAGGTGGGCGTTGCTTTGATGTTTTCTTTCCTGCTGCCTGCTCCTTATTTGCCTGGAGTCCTGATCCCTGAAGTGGGCCTGGCATTGCTGTTCTGTTTCCTGCTGCCTGCTCCTTGTTTGCCTGGAGTCCTCAGCCCTGAGGTGGGCCTGGCATTGCTGTTCTACTTACTGCTGCCTGCTCCTTGTTTGACTGGAGTCCTAAGACCTGATGTGGGCCTGGCATTACAGTTATGTTTCCTGCTGCCTGCTCCTTGTCTGCCTGGAGTCCTGAGCCATGAGGCAGGCCTGGCATTGCTGTTCTGTTTCCTGCTGCCTGCTCCTTCTTTAACTGGAGTCCTGAGAGCTAAGGTGGACCTGGGTTTACAGTTCTGTTTACTGCTGCGTGCTACTTGTTTGCCTGGAGTCCTGAGCCCTGAGGCAGGCCTGGCATTTTTATTCTGTTTCCTTCTACCTGCTCTTTGTTTGCCTGAAGACCTAAGCCCTGAGGTGGGCCTGGCATTGCTGTTCTGATTCCTGCTGCCTGCTTCTTGTTTTCCTGGAGTCCTGAGCCATGAGGCAGGCCTGGCATTGTTATTCTGCTTCGTGCTGCCTGCTCCTTTTTTGCCTGGAGTCCTGAGACCTGAGGTGGGCGTGGCTTTGATGTTTTCTTTCCTGCTGCCTGCTCCTTATTTGCCTGGAGTCCTGATCCCTGAGGTGGGCCTGGCATTGCTGTTCTGTTTCCTGCTGCCTGCTCCTTGTTTGCCTGGAGTCCTCAGCCCTGAGGTGGGCCTGGCATTGCTGTTCTGCTTACTGCTGCCTGCTCCTTGTTTGACTGGAGTCCTAAGTCCTGATGTGCGCCTGGCATTACAGTTATGTTTGCTGCTGCCTTCTCCTTGTCTGCTTGGAGTCCTGAGCCCTGAGGCAGGCCTGGCATTGTTATTCTGTTTCCTTCTGCCTGCTCTTTGTTTTCCTGGAGACCTGAGCCCTGAGGTGGGCCTGGCATTGCTCTTCTGATTCCTGCTGCCTGCTCCTTGTTTTCCTGGAGTCCTGAACCATGAGGCAGGCCTGGCATTGCTGTTCTCTTTCCTGCTGCCTGCTCCTTCTTTAACTGGAGTCCTGAGACCTAAGGTGGGCCTGGGTTTGCAGTTCTGTTTCCTGCTGCGTTCTCCTTGTTTGCCTGGAGTCTTGAGCCCTGAGACGGGCCTGGCATTGTAGTTCTGTTTCCTGCTGCCTGCTATTCTTTGCCTGGAGTCCTGAACTCTGAGACGGGCCTTGCATTGCAGTTCTGTTTCCTGCTGCCTGCTCCTAGTTTGACTGGAGTCTTGAGCCCTGAGGTCGGCCTGGCATAGCTGTTCTGTTTCCTGCTGCCTGTTCCTTGTTAGCCTGGAGTCCTGAGCCCTGAGGTGGGCCTGGCATTGCTGTTGTGTTTCCTGCTGCCTGCTCTATGTTTGCCTGGAGTCCTCAGCCCTGAGGTGGGCCTGGCGATCCACTTTTGTTTCCTTATGCCTGCTCCTTGTTTGTCTAGATCCCTGAGCCCTGAGAAAAGCCTGGCATTGCTGTTGTATCTTACTGCCTGCAATTTGTTGGCCTCGATTCCTGAGCCCTCAAGTGACCTGGCATTGCTGTTCTGTTTCCTGCTGCCTGCTCCTTCTTTGCCTGGAGTCCTGAGCCATGAGGCAGGCCTGGCATTGTTGTTCTGTTTCCTGCTGCCTGCTCCTTCTTTGCCTGGAGTCCTGAGCCATGAGGCAGGCCTGGCATTGTTGTTCTGTTTCCTGCTGCCTGCTCCTTGTTTTCCTGGAGTCCTGAGCCATGAGGCAGGCCTGGCATTGTTATTCTGCTTCGTGCTGCCTGCTCCTTTTTTGCCTGGAGTCCTGAGACCTGAGGTGTGCCTGGCATTACAGTTATGTTTCCTGCTGCCTGCTCCTCATCTGCCTGGAGGCCTGAGCACTGAGGTGGGCCTGGCATTGCTGTTCTGATTCCTGCTGCGTGCTCCTTGTTTGCCTGGAGTCTTGAGCCCTGAGACGGGCCTGGCATTGCAGTTCTGTTTCCTGCTGCCTGCTATTCTTTGCCTGGAGTCCTGACCCCTGAGACGGGCCTTGCATTGCAGTTCTGTTTCCTGCTGCCTGCTCCTAGTTTGACTGGAGTCTTGAGCCCTGAGTTCGGCCTGGCATAGCTGTTCTGTTTCCTGCTGCGTGTTCCTTGTTAGCCTGGAGTCCTGAGCCCTGAGGTGGGCCTGGCATTCTTGTTGTGTTTCCTGCTGCCTGGTCCATGTTTGCCTGGAGTCCTCAGCCCTGAGGTGGGCCTGGCGATCCAGTTTTGTTTCCTAATGCCAGCTCCTTGTTTGTCTAGATCCCTGAGCCCTGAGGAAGGCCTGGCATTGCTGTTGTATCTTACTGCCTGCACTTTGTTGGCCTGGATTCCTGAGCCCTCAAGTGAGCCTGGCATTGCTGTTCTGATTCCTGCTGCCTGCTCCTTGTTTGCCAGAAGTCCTGAGACCTGAGGTGGGCGTTGCTTTGATGTTTTCTTTCCTGCTACCTGCTCCTTATTTGCCTGGAGTCCTGATCCCTGAAGTGGGCCTGGCATTGCTGTTCTGTTTCCTGCTGCCTGCTCCTTGTTTGCCTGGAGTCCTCAGCCCTGAGGTGGGCCTGGCATTGCTGTTCTACTTACTGCTGCCTGCTCCTTGTTTGACTGGAGTCCTAAGACCTGATGTGGGCCTGGCATTACAGTTATGTTTCCTGCTGCCTGCTCCTTGTCTGCCTGGAGTCCTGAGCCATGAGGCAGGCCTGGCATTGCTGTTCTGTTTCCTGCTGCCTGCTCCTTCTTTAACTGGAGTCCTGAGAGCTAAGGTGGACCTGGGTTTACAGTTCTGTTTCCTGCTGCCTGCTCCTTGTTTTCCTGGAGTCCTGAGCCATGAGGCAGGCCTGGCATTGTTGTTCTGTTTCCTGCTGCCTGCTCCTTGTTTTCCTGGAGTCCTGAGCCATGAGGCAGGCCTGGCATTGTTATTCTGCAAAGGTGCTGCCTGCTCCTTTTTTGCCTGGAGTCCTGAGACCTGATGTGGGCCTGGCATTACAGTTATGTTTCCTGCTGCCTGCTCCTCATCTGCCTGGAGACCTGAGCCCTGAGGTGGGCCTGGCATTGCTGTTCTGATTCCTGCTGCATGCTCCTTGTTTGCCTGGAGTCTTGAGCCCTGAGACGGGCCTGGCATTGCAGTTCTGTTTCCTGCTGCCTGCTATTCTTTGCCTGGAGTCCTGACCCCTGAGACGGGCCTTGCATTGCAGTTCTGTTTCCTGCTGCCTGATCCTAGTTTGACTGGAGTCTTGAGCACTGTGGTCGGCCTGGCATAGCTGTTCTGTTTCCTGCTGCCTGTTCCTTGTTAGCCTGGAGTCCTGAGCCCTGAGGTGGGCCTGGCATTGCTGTTGTGTTTCCTGCTGCCTGCTCCATGTTTGCCTGGAGTCCTCAGCCCTGAGGTTGGCCTGGCGATCCAGTTTTGTTTCCTAATTCCTGCTCCTTGTTTGTCTAGATCCCTGAGCCCTGAGGAAGGCCTGGCATTGCTGTTGTATCTTACTGCCTGCACTTTGTTGGCCTGGATTCCTGAGCCCTCAAGTGAGCCTGGCATTGCTGTCTGTTTCCTCCTCCCTGCTCCTTGTTTGCCGGAGTCCTGAGCCCTGAGGTAGCATGCCATTGCTGTTCTGTTTCCTGCTGCCTGCACTTTGTTTGCCTGTAGACCTGATACCTGAGGTGGGCCTCGCATTACAGTTCTGTTTCCTGCTTCCTGCACTTTGTTTGCCTGGAGACCTGAGCCCTGAGGTGGGCCTCGCATTGCAGTTCTGTTTCCTGCTGCCTGCTCCTTCTTTGCCTGTAGTCCTGATCCCTGAAGTGGGCCTGGCATTGCTGTTCTGTTTCCTGCTGCCTGCTCCATGTTTGCCTGGAATCCTCAGCCCTGAGGTGGGCCTGGCATTGCTGTTCTGCTTCCTGCTGCCTGCTCCTTGTTTGCCTGGATTCCTGAGACCTGAGGTGGGCGTGGCTTTGATGTTTTCTTTCCTGTTGCCTGCTCCTTATTTGCCTGGAGTCCCGATCCCTGAGGTGGGCCTGGCATTGCTGTTCTGTTTCCTGCTGCCTGCTCCTTGTTTGCCTGGAGTCCTCAGCCCTGAGGTGGGCCTGGCATTGCTATTCTGCTTATTGCTGCTTGCTCCTTGTTTGACTGGAGTCCTGAGACCTGATGTGGGCCTGGCATTACCGTTATGTTTCCTGCTGCCTGCTCCTTGTCTGCCTGGAGACCTGAGCCCTGAGGTGGGCCTGGCGATCCAGTTTTGTTTCCTAATGCCTGCTCCTTGTTTCTCTAGATCCCTGAGCCCTGAGGAAGGCCTGGCATTGCTGTTGTATCTTACTGCCTGCAATTTGTTGGCCTGGATTCCTGAGCCCTCAAGTGACCTGGCATTTCTGTTCTGTTTCCTGCTGCCTGCTCTTTCTTTGCCTGGAGTCCTGAGCCATGAGGCAGGCCTGGCATTGTTGTTCTGTTTCTTGCTGCCTGCTCCTTCTTTGCCTGGAGTCCTGAGCCATCAGGTGGGCCTGGCATTGCTGTTCTGTTTCCTGTGCCTCCTCTTTCTTTGCCTGGAGTCCTGAGCCCTGAAGTGGGCCTGGGATTGCTGTTCCATTTCCTGCTCCCTGCTCCTTGTTTGCCTGTTCCTGAGCCCTGAGGTGGGCCTGGCATTGCGGTTCTGTTTCCTGCTGCCTTCTCCTTGTTTGACTGGAGTCCTAAGACCTGATGTGCGCCTGGCATTACAGTTTTGTTTGCTGCTGCCTTCTCCTTGTCTGCCTGGAGTCCTGAGCCCTGAGGCAGGCCTGGCATTGTTATTCTGTTTCCGTCTGCCTGCTCTTTGTTTTCCTGGAGACCTGAGACCTGAGACGGGCCTGGCATTGCTGTTCTGATTCCTGCTGCCTGCTCCTTGTTTTCCTGGAGTCCTGAACCTTGAGGCAGGCCTGGAATTGCTGTTCTCTTTCCTGCTGCCTGCTCCTTCTTTAACTGGAGTCCTGAGACCTAAGGTGGGCCTGGGTTTGCAGTTCTGTTTCCTGCTGCGTGCTCCTTGTTTGCCTGGAGTCTTGAGCCCTGAGACGGGCCTGGCATTGCAGTTCTGTTTCCTGCTGCCTGCTATTCTTTGCCTGGAGTCCTGAACCCTGAGACGGGCCTTGCATTGCAGTTCTGTTTCCTGCTGCCTGCTCCTAGTTTGACTGGAGTCTTGAGCCCTGAGGTCAGCCTGGCATAGCTGTTCTGTTTCCTGCTGCCTGTTCCTTGTTAGCTTGGAGTCCTGAGCCCTGAGGTAGGCCTGGCATTGCTGTTGTGTTTCCTGCTGCCTGCTCCATGTTTGCCTGGAGTCCTCAGCCCTGAGGTGGGCCTGGTGATCCAGTTTTGGTTCCTAATGCCTGCTCCTTGTTTGTCTAGATCCCTGAGCCCTGAGGAAGGCCTGGCATTGCTGTTGTATCTTACTGCCTGCAATTTGTTGGCCTGGAGTCCTGAGCCATCAGGTGGGCCTGGCATTGCTGTTCTGTTTCCTGTGCCTCCTCTTTCTTTGCCTGGAGTCCTGAGCCCTGAGGTGGGCCTGGGATTGCTGTTCCATTTCCTGCTCCCTGCTCCTTGTTTGCCTGTTCCTGAGCCCTGAGGTGGGCCTGGCATTGCGGTTCTGTTTCCTGCTGCCTTCTCCTTGTTTGACTGGAGTCCTAAGACCTGATGTGCGCCTGGCATTACAGTTTTGTTTGCTGCTGCCTTCTCCTTGTCTGCCTGGAGTCCTGAGCCCTGAGGCAGGCCTGGCATTGTTATTCTGTTTCCGTCTGCCTGCTCTTTGTTTTCCTGGAGACCTGAGACCTGAGGTGGGCCTGGCATTGCTGTTCTGATTCCTGCTGCCTGCTCCTTGTTTTCCTGGAGTCCTGAACCTTGAGGCAGGCCTGGCATTGCTGTTCTCTTTCCTGCTGCCTGCTCCTTCTTTAACTGGAGTCCTGAGACCTAAGGTGGGCCTGGGTTTGCAGTTCTGTTTCCTGCTGCGTGCTCCTTGTTTGCCTGGAGTCTTGAGCCCTGAGACGGGCCTGGCATTGCAGTTCTGTTTCCTGCTGCCTGCTATTCTTTGCCTGGAGTCCTGAACCCAGAGACGGGCCTTGCATTGCAGTTCTGTTTCCTGCTGCCTGCTCCTAGTTTGACTGGAGTCTTGAGCCCTGAGGTCGGCCTGGCATAGCTGTTCTGTTTCCTGCTGCCTGTTCCTTGTTAGCCTGGAGTCCTGAGCCCTGAGGTAGGCCTGGCATTGCTGTTGTGTTTCCTGCTGCCTGCTCCATGTTTGCCTGGAGTCCTCAGCCCTGAGGTGGGCCTGGCGATCCAGTTTTGTTTCCTAATGCCTGCTCCTTGTTTGTCTAGATCCCTGAGCCCTGAGGAAGGCCTGGCATTGCTGTTGTATCTTACTGCCTGCAATTTGTTGGCCTGGATTCCTGAGCCCTCAAGTGACCTGTCATTGCTGTTCTGTTTCCTGCTGCCTGCTCCTTCTTTGCCTGGAGTCCTGAGCCATGAGGCAGGCCTGGCATTGTTGTTCTGTTTCCTGCTGCCTGCTCCTTCTTTGCCTGGAGTCCTGAGCAATCATGTGGGCCTGGCATTGCTGTTCTGTTTCCTGTGCCTCCTCTTTGTTTGCCTGGAGTCCTGAGCCCTGAGGTGGGCCTGGGATTGCTGTTCCATTTCCTGCTCCCTGCTCCTTGTTTGCCTGTTCCTGAGCCCTGAGGTGGGCTTGGCATTGCGGTTCTGTTTTCTGAACCTTCTCCTTGTTTGCCAGAAGTCCTGAGACCTGAGGTGGGCGTTGCTTTGATGTTTTCTTTCCTGCTGCCTGCTCCTTATTTGCCTGGAGTCCTGATCCCTGAAGTGGGCCTGGCATTGCTGTTCTGTTTCCTGCTGCCTGCTCCTTGTTTGCCTGGAGTCCTCAGCCCTGAGGTGGGCCTGGCATTGCTGTTCTACTTACTGCTGCCTGCTCCTTGTTTGACTGGAGTCCTAAGACCTGATGTGGGCCTGGCATTACAGTTATGTTTCCTGCTGCCTGCTCCTTGTCTGCCTGGAGTCCTGAGCCATGAGGCAGGCCTGGCATTGCTGTTCTGTTTCCTGCTGCCTGCTCCTTCTTTAACTGGAGTCCTGAGAGCTAAGGTGGACCTGGGTTTACAGTTCTGTTTACTGCTGCGTGCTACTTGTTTGCCTGGAGTCCTGAGCCCTGAGGCAGGCCTGGCATTTTTATTCTGTTTCCTTCTACCTGCTCTTTGTTTGCCTGAAGACCTAAGCCCTGAGGTGGGCCTGGCATTGCTGTTCTGATTCCTGCTGCCTGCTTCTTGTTTTCCTGGAGTCCTGAGCCATGAGGCAGGCCTGGCATTGTTATTCTGCTTCGTGCTGCCTGCTCCTTTTTTGCCTGGAGTCCTGAGACCTGAGGTGGGCGTGGCTTTGATGTTTTCTTTCCTGCTGCCTGCTCCTTATTTGCCTGGAGTCCTGATCCCTGAGGTGGGCCTGGCATTGCTGTTCTGTTTCCTGCTGCCTGCTCCTTGTTTGCCTGGAGTCCTCAGCCCTGAGGTGGGCCTGGCATTGCTGTTCTGCTTACTGCTGCCTGCTCCTTGTTTGACTGGAGTCCTAAGTCCTGATGTGCGCCTGGCATTACAGTTATGTTTGCTGCTGCCTTCTCCTTGTCTGCTTGGAGTCCTGAGCCCTGAGGCAGGCCTGGCATTGTTATTCTGTTTCCTTCTGCCTGCTCTTTGTTTTCCTGGAGACCTGAGCCCTGAGGTGGGCCTGGCATTGCTCTTCTGATTCCTGCTGCCTGCTCCTTGTTTTCCTGGAGTCCTGAACCATGAGGCAGGCCTGGCATTGCTGTTCTCTTTCCTGCTGCCTGCTCCTTCTTTAACTGGAGTCCTGAGACCTAAGGTGGGCCTGGGTTTGCAGTTCTGTTTCCTGCTGCGTTCTCCTTGTTTGCCTGGAGTCTTGAGCCCTGAGACGGGCCTGGCATTGTAGTTCTGTTTCCTGCTGCCTGCTATTCTTTGCCTGGAGTCCTGAACTCTGAGACGGGCCTTGCATTGCAGTTCTGTTTCCTGCTGCCTGCTCCTAGTTTGACTGGAGTCTTGAGCCCTGAGGTCGGCCTGGCATAGCTGTTCTGTTTCCTGCTGCCTGTTCCTTGTTAGCCTGGAGTCCTGAGCCCTGAGGTGGGCCTGGCATTGCTGTTGTGTTTCCTGCTGCCTGCTCTATGTTTGCCTGGAGTCCTCAGCCCTGAGGTGGGCCTGGCGATCCAGTTTTGTTTCCTTATGCCTGCTCCTTGTTTGTCTAGATCCCTGAGCCCTGAGAAAAGCCTGGCATTGCTGTTGTATCTTACTGCCTGCAATTTGTTGGCCTCGATTCCTGAGCCCTCAAGTGACCTGGCATTGCTGTTCTGTTTCCTGCTGCCTGCTCCTTCTTTGCCTGGAGTCCTGAGCCATGAGGCAGGCCTGGCATTGTTGTTCTGTTTCCTGCTGCCTGCTCCTTCTTTGCCTGGAGTCCTGAGCCATGAGGCAGGCCTGGCATTGTTGTTCTGTTTCCTGCTGCCTGCTCCTTGTTTTCCTGGAGTCCTGAGCCATGAGGCAGGCTTGGCATTGTTATTCTGCTTCGTGCTGCCTGCTCCTTTTTTGCCTGGAGTCCTGAGACCTGAGGTGTGCCTGGCATTACAGTTATGTTTCCTGCTGCCTGCTCCTCATCTGCCTGGAGGCCTGAGCACTGAGGTGGGCCTGGCATTGCTGTTCTGATTCCTGCTGCGTGCTCCTTGTTTGCCTGGAGTCTTGAGCCCTGAGACGGGCCTGGCATTGCAGTTCTGTTTCCTGCTGCCTGCTATTCTTTGCCTGGAGTCCTGACCCCTGAGACGGGCCTTGCATTGCAGTTCTGTTTCCTGCTGCCTGCTCCTAGTTTGACTGGAGTCTTGAGCCCTGAGTTCGGCCTGGCATAGCTGTTCTGTTTCCTGCTGCGTGTTCCTTGTTAGCCTGGAGTCCTGAGCCCTGAGGTGGGCCTGGCATTCTTGTTGTGTTTCCTGCTGCCTGGTCCATGTTTGCCTGGAGTCCTCAGCCCTGAGGTGGGCCTGGCGATCCAGTTTTGTTTCCTAATGCCAGCTCCTTGTTTGTCTAGATCCCTGAGCCCTGAGGAAGGCCTGGCATTGCTGTTGTATCTTACTGCCTGCACTTTGTTGGCCTGGATTCCTGAGCCCTCAAGTGAGCCTGGCATTGCTGTTCTGATTCCTGCTGCCTGCTCCTTGTTTGCCAGAAGTCCTGAGACCTGAGGTGGGCGTTGCTTTGATGTTTTCTTTCCTGCTACCTGCTCCTTATTTGCCTGGAGTCCTGATCCCTGAAGTGGGCCTGGCATTGCTGTTCTGTTTCCTGCTGCCTGCTCCTTGTTTGCCTGGAGTCCTCAGCCCTGAGGTGGGCCTGGCATTGCTGTTCTACTTACTGCTGCCTGCTCCTTGTTTGACTGGAGTCCTAAGACCTGATGTGGGCCTGGCATTACAGTTATGTTTCCTGCTGCCTGCTCCTTGTCTGCCTGGAGTCCTGAGCCATGAGGCAGGCCTGGCATTGCTGTTCTGTTTCCTGCTGCCTGCTCCTTCTTTAACTGGAGTCCTGAGAGCTAAGGTGGACCTGGGTTTACAGTTCTGTTTCCTGCTGCCTGCTCCTTGTTTTCCTGGAGTCCTGAGCCATGAGGCAGGCCTGGCATTGTTGTTCTGTTTCCTGCTGCCTGCTCCTTGTTTTCCTGGAGTCCTGAGCCATGAGGCAGGCCTGGCATTGTTATTCTGCAAAGGTGCTGCCTGCTCCTTTTTTGCCTGGAGTCCTGAGACCTGATGTGGGCCTGGCATTACAGTTATGTTTCCTGCTGCCTGCTCCTCATCTGCCTGGAGACCTGAGCCCTGAGGTGGGCCTGGCATTGCTGTTCTGATTCCTGCTGCATGCTCCTTGTTTGCCTGGAGTCTTGAGCCCTGAGACGGGCCTGGCATTGCAGTTCTGTATCCTGCTGCCTGCTATTCTTTGCCTGGAGTCCTGACCCCTGAGACGGGCCTTGCATTGCAGTTCTGTTTCCTGCTGCCTGATCCTAGTTTGACTGGAGTCTTGAGCACTGTGGTCGGCCTGGCATAGCTGTTCTGTTTCCTGCTGCCTGTTCCTTGTTAGCCTGGAGTCCTGAGCCCTGAGGTGGGCCTGGCATTGCTGTTGTGTTTCCTGCTGCCTGCTCCATGTTTGCCTGGAGTCCTCAGCCCTGAGGTTGGCCTGGCGATCCAGTTTTGTTTCCTAATTCCTGCTCCTTGTTTGTCTAGATCCCTGAGCCCTGAGGAAGGCCTGGCATTGCTGTTGTATCTTACTGCCTGCACTTTGTTGGCCTGGATTCCTGAGCCCTCAAGTGAGCCTGGCATTGCTGTCTGTTTCCTCCTCCCTGCTCCTTGTTTGCCGGAGTCCTGAGCCCTGAGGTAGCATGCCATTGCTGTTCTGTTTCCTGCTGCCTGCACTTTGTTTGCCTGTAGACCTGATACCTGAGGTGGGCCTCGCATTACAGTTCTGTTTCCTGCTTCCTGCACTTTGTTTGCCTGGAGACCTGAGCCCTGAGGTGGGCCTCGCATTGCAGTTCTGTTTCCTGCTGCCTGCTCCTTCTTTGCCTGTAGTCCTGATCCCTGAAGTGGGCCTGGCATTGCTGTTCTGTTTCCTGCTGCCTGCTCCATGTTTGCCTGGAATCCTCAGCCCTGAGGTGGGCCTGGCATTGCTGTTCTGCTTCCTGCTGCCTGCTCCTTGTTTGCCTGGATTCCTGAGACCTGAGGTGGGCGTGGCTTTGATGTTTTCTTTCCTGTTGCCTGCTCCTTATTTGCCTGGAGTCCCGATCCCTGAGGTGGGCCTGGCATTGCTGTTCTGTTTCCTGCTGCCTGCTCCTTGTTTGCCTGGAGTCCTCAGCCCTGAGGTGGGCCTGGCATTGCTGTTCTGCTTATTGCTGCTTGCTCCTTGTTTGACTGGAGTCCTGAGACCTGATGTGGGCCTGGCATTACCGTTATGTTTCCTGCTGCCTGCTCCTTGTCTGCCTGGAGACCTGAGCCCTGAGGTGGGCCTGGCGATCCAGTTTTGTTTCCTAATGCCTGCTCCTTGTTTCTCTAGATCCCTGAGCCCTGAGGAAGGCCTGGCATTGCTGTTGTATCTTACTGCCTGCAATTTGTTGGCCTGGATTCCTGAGCCCTCAAGTGACCTGGCATTTCTGTTCTGTTTCCTGCTGCCTGCTCTTTCTTTGCCTGGAGTCCTGAGCCATGAGGCAGGCCTGGCATTGTTGTTCTGTTTCTTGCTGCCTGCTCCTTCTTTGCCTGGAGTCCTGAGCCATCAGGTGGGCCTGGCATTGCTGTTCTGTTTCCTGTGCCTCCTCTTTCTTTGCCTGGAGTCCTGAGCCCTGAAGTGGGCCTGGGATTGCTGTTCCATTTCCTGCTCCCTGCTCCTTGTTTGCCTGTTCCTGAGCCCTGAGGTGGGCCTGGCATTGCGGTTCTGTTTCCTGCTGCCTTCTCCTTGTTTGACTGGAGTCCTAAGACCTGATGTGCGCCTGGCATTACAGTTTTGTTTGCTGCTGCCTTCTCCTTGTCTGCCTGGAGTCCTGAGCCCTGAGGCAGGCCTGGCATTGTTATTCTGTTTCCGTCTGCCTGCTCTTTGTTTTCCTGGAGACCTGAGACCTGAGACGGGCCTGGCATTGCTGTTCTGATTCCTGCTGCCTGCTCCTTGTTTTCCTGGAGTCCTGAACCTTGAGGCAGGCCTGGAATTGCTGTTCTCTTTCCTGCTGCCTGCTCCTTCTTTAACTGGAGTCCTGAGACCTAAGGTGGGCCTGGGTTTGCAGTTCTGTTTCCTGCTGCGTGCTCCTTGTTTGCCTGGAGTCTTGAGCCCTGAGACGGGCCTGGCATTGCAGTTCTGTTTCCTGCTGCCTGCTATTCTTTGCCTGGAGTCCTGAACCCTGAGACGGGCCTTGCATTGCAGTTCTGTTTCCTGCTGCCTGCTCCTAGTTTGACTGGAGTCTTGAGCCCTGAGGTCAGCCTGGCATAGCTGTTCTGTTTCCTGCTGCCTGTTCCTTGTTAGCTTGGAGTCCTGAGCCCTGAGGTAGGCCTGGCATTGCTGTTGTGTTTCCTGCTGCCTGCTCCATGTTTGCCTGGAGTCCTCAGCCCTGAGGTGGGCCTGGTGATCCAGTTTTGTTTCCTAATGCCTGCTCCTTGTTTGTCTAGATCCCTGAGCCCTGAGGAAGGCCTGGCATTGCTGTTGTATCTTACTGCCTGCAATTTGTTGGCCTGGATTCCTGAGCCCTCAAGTGACCTGGCATTGCTGTTCTGTTTCCTGCTGCCTGCTCCTTCTTTGCCTGGAGTCCTGAGCCATCAGGTGGGCCTGGCATTGCTGTTCTGTTTCCTGTGCCTCCTCTTTCTTTGCCTGGAGTCCTGAGCCCTGAGGTGGGCCTGGGATTGCTGTTCCATTTCCTGCTCCCTGCTCCTTGTTTGCCTGTTCCTGAGCCCTGAGGTGGGCCTGGCATTGCGGTTCTGTTTCCTGCTGCCTTCTCCTTGTTTGACTGGAGTCCTAAGACCTGATGTGCGCCTGGCATTACAGTTTTGTTTGCTGCTGCCTTCTCCTTGTCTGCCTGGAGTCCTGAGCCCTGAGGCAGGCCTGGCATTGTTATTCTGTTTCCGTCTGCCTGCTCTTTGTTTTCCTGGAGACCTGAGACCTGAGGTGGGCCTGGCATTGCTGTTCTGATTCCTGCTGCCTGCTCCTTGTTTTCCTGGAGTCCTGAACCTTGAGGCAGGCCTGGCATTGCTGTTCTCTTTCCTGCTGCCTGCTCCTTCTTTAACTGGAGTCCTGAGACCTAAGGTGGGCCTGGGTTTGCAGTTCTGTTTCCTGCTGCGTGCTCCTTGTTTGCCTGGAGTCTTGAGCCCTGAGACGGGCCTGGCATTGCAGTTCTGTTTCCTGCTGCCTGCTATTCTTTGCCTGGAGTCCTGAACCCAGAGACGGGCCTTGCATTGCAGTTCTGTTTCCTGCTGCCTGCTCCTAGTTTGACTGGAGTCTTGAGCCCTGAGGTCGGCCTGGCATAGCTGTTCTGTTTCCTGCTGCCTGTTCCTTGTTAGCCTGGAGTCCTGAGCCCTGAGGTAGGCCTGGCATTGCTGTTGTGTTTCCTGCTGCCTGCTCCATGTTTGCCTGGAGTCCTCAGCCCTGAGGTGGGCCTGGCGATCCAGTTTTGTTTCCTAATGCCTGCTCCTTGTTTGTCTAGATCCCTGAGCCCTGAGGAAGGCCTGGCATTGCTGTTGTATCTTACTGCCTGCAATTTGTTGGCCTGGATTCCTGAGCCCTCAAGTGACCTGGCATTGCTGTTCTGTTTCCTGCTGCCTGCTCCTTCTTTGCCTGGAGTCCTGAGCCATGAGGCAGGCCTGGCATTGTTGTTCTGTTTCCTGCTGCCTGCTCCTTCTTTGCCTGGAGTCCTGAGCAATCAGGTGGGCCTGGCATTGCTGTTCTGTTTCCTGTGCCTCCTCTTTGTTTGCCTGGAGTCCTGAGCCCTGAGGTGGGCCTGGGATTGCTGTTCCATTTCCTGCTCCCTGCTCCTTGTTTGCCTGTTCCTGAGCCCTGAGGTGGGCTTGGCATTGCGGTTCTGTTTTCTGAACCTTCTCCTTGTTTGACTGGAGTCCTGAGCCCTGAGGTCGGCCTGGCATAGCTGTTCTGTTTCCTTCTGCCTGCACTTTGTTTGCCTGGATACATGAGACCTGAGGTGGGCCTCGCATTACAGTTCTGTTTCCTGCATCCTGCTCCTTCTTTGCCTGTAGTCCTGATCCCTGAGGTGGGCCTGGCATTGCTGTTCTGTTTCCTGCTGCCTGTTCCTTGTTTGCCTGGAGTCCTGAGCACTGAGGTGGGCCTGGCATTGCTGTTCCGTTTCCTGCTGCCTGCTGCATGTTTGCCTGGAGTCCTCAGCCCTGAGGTGGGCCTGGCATTGCTGTTCTGCTTCCTGCTGCCTGCTCCTTGTTTGCCTGGAGTCCTGAGACCTGAGGTGGGCGTGGCTTTTATGTTGTCTTTCCTGCTGCCTGCTCCTTATTTGCCTGGAGTCCTGAACCATGAGGTAGACCTGGCATTGCTGTTCTGTTTCCTGCTGCCTGCTCCTTCTTTAGCTGGAATCCTGAGACCTAAGGTGGACCTGGCTTTACAGTTCTGTTTCCTGTTGCGTGCTACTTGTTTGCCCTGAGTCCTGAGCCCTGAGGCAGGCCTGGCATTTTTAATCTGTTTCCTTCTGCCTGCTCTTTGTTTGCCTGAAGACCTAAGCCCTGAGGTGGGCCTGGTATTGCTGTTCTGATTCCTGATGCCTGCTCCTTGTTTTCCTGGAGTCCTGAGTCATGAGGCAGGCCTGGCATTGTTATTCTGCTTCATGCTCCATGCTCCTTTTTTGCCTGGAGTCCTGAGACCTGAGGTGGGCCTGGCATAGCTGTTCTGTTTCCTGCTGCGTGTTCCTTGTTAGCCTGGAGTCCTGAGCCCTGAGGTGGGCCTGGCATTGCTGTTGTGTTTCCTGCTGCCTGCTCCATGTTTGCCTGGAGTCCTCAGCCCTGAGGTGGACCTGGCGATCCAGTTTTGTTTCCTAATGCCTGCTCCTTGTTTGTCTAGATCCCTGAGCCCTGAGGAAGGCCTGGCATTGCTGTTGTATCTTACTGCCTGCACTTTGTTGGCCTGGATTCCTGAGCCCTCAAGTGAGCCTGGCATTGCTGTCTGTTTCCTGCTCCCTGCTCCTTGTTTGCCGGAGTCCTGAGCCCTGAGGTAGCATGCCATTGCTGTTCTGTTTCCTGCTGCCTGCACTTTGTTTGCCTGTAGACCTGAGACCTGAGGTGGGCCTCGCATTACAGTTCTGTTTCCTGCTTCCTGCACTTTGTTTGCCTGGAGACCTGAGCCCTGAGGTGGGCCTCGCATTGCAGTTCTGTTTCCTGCTGCCTGCTCCTTCTTTGCCTGTAGTCCTGATCCCTGAAGTGGGCCTGGCATTGCTGTTCTGTTTCCTGCTGCCTGCTCCATGTTTGCCTGGAATCCTCAGCCCTGAGGTGGGCCTGGCATTGCTGTTCTGCTTCCTGCTGCCTGCTCCTTGTTTGCCTGGAGTCCTGAGACCTGAGGTGGGCGTGGCTTTGATGTTTTCTTTCCTGTTGCCTGCTCCTTATTTGCCTGGAGTCCCGATCTCTGAGGTGGGCCTGGCATTGCTGTTCTGTTTCCTGCTGCCTGCTCCTTGTTTGCCTGGAGTCCTCAGCCCTGAGGTGGGCCTGGCATTGCTGTTCTGCTTATTGCTGCCTGCTCCTTGTTTGACTGGAGTCCTAAGACCTGATTTGGGCCTGGCATTACCGTTATGTTTCCTGCTGCCTGCTCCTTGTCTGCCTGGAGACCTGAGCCCTGAGGTCGGCCTGGCATTGCTGTTCTGATTCCTGATGCGTGCTACTTGTTTGCCTGGAGTCCTGAGCCCTGAGGCAGGCCTGGCATTGTTATTCTGTTTCCTTCTGCCTGCTCTTTGTTTTCCTGGAGACCTGAGCCCTGAGGTGGACCTGGCATTGCTCTTCTGATTCCTGCTGCCTGCTCCTTCTTTGGCTGGAGTCCTGAGCCCTGAGACGGGCCTTCCATTGCATTTCTGATTCCTGATGCGTGCTACTTGTTTGCCTGGTGTCCTGAGCCCTGAGGCAGGCCTGGCATTGTTATTCTGTTTCCTTCTGCCTGCTCTTTGTTTTCCTGGAGACCTGAGCACTGAGGCAGGCCTGGCATTGTTATTCTGTTTGCTTCTGCCTGCTCTTTGTTTTCCTGGAGACCTGAGCCCTGAGGTGGGCCTTTCATTGCTGTTCTGATTCCTGCTGCCTGCTCCTTCTTTAACTGGAGTCCTGAGACTTAAGGTGGGCCTGGGTTTGCAGTTCTGTTTCCTGCTGCGTGATCCTTGTTAGCCTGGAGTCCTGAGCCCTGAGGTAGGCCTGGCATTGCTGTTGTGTTTCCTGCTGCCTGCTCCATGTTTGCCTGGAGTCCTCAGCCCTGAGGTGGGCCTGGCGATCCAGTTTTGTTTCCTAATGCCTGCTCCTTGTTTGTCTAGATCCCTGAGCCCTGAGGAAGGCCTGGCATTGCTGTTGTATCTTACTGCCTGCAATTTGTTGGCCTGGATTCCTGAGCCCTCAAGTGACCTGGCATTGCTGTTCTGTTTCCTGCTGCCTGCTCCTTCTTTGCCTGGAGTCCTGAGCCATGAGGCAGGCCTGGCATTGTTGTTCTGTTTCCTGCTGCCTGCTCCATGTTTGCCTGGAGTCCTCAGCCCTGAGGTGGGCCTGGCGATCCAGTTTTGTTTCCTAATGCCTGCTCCTTGTTTGTCTAGATCCCTGAGCCCTGAGGAAGGCCTGGCATTGCTGTTGTATCTTACTGCCTGCAATTTGTTGGCCTGGATTCCTGAGCCCTCAAGTGACCTGGCATTGCTGTTCTGTTTCCTGCTGCCTGCTCCTTCTTTGCCTGGAGTCCTGAGCCATCAGGTGGGCCTGGCATTGCTGTTCTGTTTCCTGTGCCTCCTCTTTCTTTGCCTGGAGTCCTGAGCCCTGAGGTGGGCCTGGGATTGCTGTTCCATTTCCTGCTCCCTGCTCCTTGTTTGCCTGTTCCTGAGCCCTGAGGTGGGCCTGGCATTGCGGTTCTGTTTCCTGCTGCCTTCTCCTTGTTTGACTGGAGTCCTAAGACCTGATGTGCGCCTGGCATTACAGTTTTGTTTGCTGCTGCCTTCTCCTTGTCTGCCTGGAGTCCTGAGCCCTGAGGCAGGCCTGGCATTGTTATTCTGTTTCCGTCTGCCTGCTCTTTGTTTTCCTGGAGACCTGAGACCTGAGGTGGGCCTGGCATTGCTGTTCTGATTCCTGCTGCCTGCTCCTTGTTTTCCTGGAGTCCTGAACCTTGAGGCAGGCCTGGCATTGCTGTTCTCTTTCCTGCTGCCTGCTCCTTCTTTAACTGGAGTCCTGAGACCTAAGGTGGGCCTGGGTTTGCAGTTCTGTTTCCTGCTGCGTGCTCCTTGTTTGCCTGGAGTCTTGAGCCCTGAGACGGGCCTGGCATTGCAGTTCTGTTTCCTGCTGCATGCTATTCTTTGCCTGGAGTCCTGAACCCAGAGACGGGCCTTGCATTGCAGTTCTGTTTCCTGCTGCCTGCTCCTAGTTTGACTGGAGTCTTGAGCCCTGAGGTCGGCCTGGCATAGCTGTTCTGTTTCCTGCTGCCTGTTCCTTGTTAGCCTGGAGTCCTGAGCCCTGAGGTAGGCCTGGCATTGCTGTTGTGTTTCCTGCTGCCTGCTCCATGTTTGCCTGGAGTCCTCAGCCCTGAGGTGGGCCTGGCGATCCAGTTTTGTTTCCTAATGCCTGCTCCTTGTTTGTCTAGATCCCTGAGCCCTGAGGAAGGCCTGGCATTGCTGTTGTATCTTACTGCCTGCAATTTGTTGGCCTGGATTCCTGAGCCCTCAAGTGACCTGGCATTGCTGTTCTGTTTCCTGCTGCCTGCTCCTTCTTTGCCTGGAGTCCTGAGCCATGAGGCAGGCCTGGCATTGTTGTTCTGTTTCCTGCTGCCTGCTCCTTCTTTGCCTGGAGTCCTGAGCAATCAGGTGGGCCTGGCATTGCTGTTCTGTTTCCTGTGCCTCCTCTTTGTTTGCCTGGAGTCCTGAGCCCTGAGGTGGGCCTGGGATTGCTGTTCCATTTCCTGCTCCCTGCTCCTTGTTTGCCTGTTCCTGAGCCCTGAGGTGGGCTTGGCATTGCGGTTCTGTTTTCTGAACCTTCTCCTTGTTTGACTGGAGTCCTGAGCCCTGAGGTCGGCCTGGCATAGCTGTTCTGTTTCCTTCTGCCTGCACTTTGTTTGCCTGGATACATGAGACCTGAGGTGGGCCTCGCATTACAGTTCTGTTTCCTGCATCCTGCTCCTTCTTTGCCTGTAGTCCTGATCCCTGAGGTGGGCCTGGCATTGCTGTTCTGTTTCCTGCTGCCTGTTCCTTGTTTGCCTGGAGTCCTGAGCACTGAGGTGGGCCTGGCATTGCTGTTCCGTTTCCTGCTGCCTGCTGCATGTTTGCTTGGAGTCCTCAGCCCTGAGGTGGGCCTGGCATTGCTGTTCTGCTTCCTGCTGCCTGCTCCTTGTTTGCCTGGAGTCCTGAGACCTGAGGTGGGCGTGGCTTTTATGTTGTCTTTCCTGCTGCCTGCTCCTTATTTGCCTGGAGTCCTGAACCATGAGGTAGACCTGGCATTGCTGTTCTGTTTCCTGCTGCCTGCTCCTTCTTTAGCTGGAATCCTGAGACCTAAGGTGGACCTGGCTTTACAGTTCTGTTTCCTGTTGTGTGCTACTTGTTTGCCCTGAGTCCTGAGCCCTGAGCCCTGAGGCAGGCCTGGCATTTTTAATCTGTTTCCTTCTGCCTGCTCTTTGTTTGCCTGAAGACCTAAGCCCTGAGGTGGGCCTGGTATTGCTGTTCTGATTCCTGATGCCTGCTCCTTGTTTTCCTGGAGTCCTGAGTCATGAGGCAGGCCTGGCATTGTTATTCTGCTTCATGCTCCATGCTCCTTTTTTGCCTGGAGTCCTGAGACCTGAGGTGGGCCTGGCATAGCTGTTCTGTTTCCTGCTGCGTGTTCCTTGTTAGCCTGGAGTCCTGAGCCCTGAGGTGGGCCTGGCATTGCTGTTGTGTTTCCTGCTGCCTGCTCCATGTTTGCCTGGAGTCCTCAGCCCTGAGGTGGACCTGGCGATCCAGTTTTGTTTCCTAATGCCTGCTCCTTGTTTGTCTAGATCCCTGAGCCCTGAGGAAGGCCTGGCATTGCTGTTGTATCTTACTGCCTGCACTTTGTTGGCCTGGATTCCTGAGCCCTCAAGTGAGCCTGGCATTGCTGTCTGTTTCCTGCTCCCTGCTCCTTGTTTGCCGGAGTCCTGAGCCCTGAGGTAGCATGCCATTGCTGTTCTGTTTCCTGCTGCCTGCACTTTGTTTGCCTGTAGACCTGAGACCTGAGGTGGGCCTCGCATTACAGTTCTGTTTCCTGCTTCCTGCACTTTGTTTGCCTGGAGACCTGAGCCCTGAGGTGGGCCTCGCATTGCAGTTCTGTTTCCTGCTGCCTGCTCCTTCTTTGCCTGTAGTCCTGATCCCTGAAGTGGGCCTGGCATTGCTGTTCTGTTTCCTGCTGCCTGCTCCATGTTTGCCTGGAATCCTCAGCCCTGAGGTGGGCCTGGCATTGCTGTTCTGCTTCCTGCTGCCTGCTCCTTGTTTGCCTGGAGTCCTGAGACCTGAGGTGGGCGTGGCTTTGATGTTTTCTTTCCTGTTGCCTGCTCCTTATTTGCCTGGAGTCCCGATCTCTGAGGTGGGCCTGGCATTGCTGTTCTGTTTCCTGCTGCCTGCTCCTTGTTTGCCTGGAGTCCTCAGCCCTGAGGTGGGCCTGGCATTGCTGTTCTGCTTATTGCTGCCTGCTCCTTGTTTGACTGGAGTCCTAAGACCTGATTTGGGCCTGGCATTACCGTTATGTTTCCTGCTGCCTGCTCCTTGTCTGCCTGGAGACCTGAGCCCTGAGGTCGGCCTGGCATTGCTGTTCTGATTCCTGATGCGTGCTACTTGTTTGCCTGGAGTCCTGAGCCCTGAGGCAGGCCTGGCATTGTTATTCTGTTTCCTTCTGCCTGCTCTTTGTTTTCCTGGAGACCTGAGCCCTGAGGTGGACCTGGCATTGCTCTTCTGATTCCTGCTGCCTGCTCCTTCTTTGGCTGGAGTCCTGAGCCCTGAGACGGGCCTTCCATTGCATTTCTGATTCCTGATGCGTGCTGCTTGTTTGCCTGGTGTCCTGAGCCCTGAGGCAGGCCTGGCATTGTTATTCTGTTTCCTTCTGCCTGCTCTTTGTTTTCCTGGAGACCTGAGCACTGAGGCAGGCCTGGCATTGTTATTCTGTTTGCTTCTGCCTGCTCTTTGTTTTCCTGGAGACCTGAGCCCTGAGGTGGGCCTTTCATTGCTGTTCTGATTCCTGCTGCCTGCTCCTTCTTTAACTGGAGTCCTGAGACTTAAGGTGGGCCTGGGTTTGCAGTTCTGTTTCCTGCTGCGTGATCCTTGTTAGCCTGGAGTCCTGAGCCCTGAGGTAGGCCTGGCATTGCTGTTGTGTTTCCTGCTGCCTGCTCCATGTTTGCCTGGAGTCCTCAGCCCTGAGGTGGGCCTGGCGATCCAGTTTTGTTTCCTAATGCCTGCTCCTTGTTTGTCTAGATCCCTGAGCCCTGAGGAAGGCCTGGCATTGCTGTTGTATCTTACTGCCTGCAATTTGTTGGCCTGGATTCCTGAGCCCTCAAGTGACCTGGCATTGCTGTTCTGTTTCCTGCTGCCTGCTCCTTCTTTGCCTGGAGTCCTGAGCCATGAGGCAGGCCTGGCATTGTTGTTCTGTTTCCTGCTGCCTGCTCCTTCTTTGCCTGGAGTCCTGAGCAATCAGGTGGGCCTGGCATTGCTGTTCTGTTTCCTGTGCCTCCTCTTTGTTTGCCTGGAGTCCTGAGCCCTGAGGTGGGCCTGGGATTGCTGTTCCATTTCCTGCTCCCTGCTCCTTGTTTGCCTGTTCCTGAGCCCTGAGGTGGGCTTGGCATTGCGGTTCTGTTTTCTGAACCTTCTCCTTGTTTGACTGGAGTCCTGAGCCCTGAGGTCGGCCTGGCATAGCTGTTCTGTTTCCTTCTGCCTGCACTTTGTTTGCCTGGAGACATGAGACCTGAGGTGGGCCTCGCATTACAGTTCTGTTTCCTGCATCCTGCTCCTTCTTTGCCTGTAGTCCTGATCCCTGAGGTGGGCCTGGCATTGCTGTTCTGTTTCCTGCTGCCTGTTCCTTGTTTGCCTGGAGTCCTGAGCACTGAGGTGGGCCTGGCATTGCTGTTCCGTTTCCTGCTGCCTGCTGCATGTTTGCCTGGAGTCCTCAGCCCTGAGGTGGGCCTGGCATTGCTGTTCTGCTTCCTGCTGCCTGCTCCTTGTTTGCCTGGAGTCCTGAGACCTGAGGTGGGCGTGGCTTTTATGTTGTCTTTCCTGCTGCCTGCTCCTTATTTGCCTGGAGTCCTGAACCATGAGGTAGACCTGGCATTGCTGTTCTGTTTCCTGCTGCCTGCTCCTTCTTTAGCTGGAATCCTGAGACCTAAGGTGGACCTGGCTTTACAGTTCTGTTTCCTGTTGCGTGCTACTTGTTTGCCCTGAGTCCTGAGCCCTGAGGCAGGCCTGGCATTTTTAATCTGTTTCCTTCTGCCTGCTCTTTGTTTGCCTGAAGACCTAAGCCCTGAGGTGGGCCTGGCATTGCTGTTCTGATTCCTGATGCCTGCTCCTTGTTTTCCTGGAGTCCTGAGTCATGAGGCAGGCCTGGCATTGTTATTCTGCTTCATGCTCCATGCTCCTTTTTTGCCTGGAGTCCTGAGACCTGAGGTGGGCCTGGCATTACAGTTATGTTTCCTGCTGCCTGCTCCTCATCTGCCTGGAGACCTGAGCCCTGAGGTGGGCCTGGCATTGCTGTTCTGATTCCTGCTGCGTGCTCCTTGTTTGCCTGGAGTCTTGAGCCCTGAGACGGGCCTGGCATTGCAGTTCTGTTTCCTGCTGCCTGCTATTCTTTGCCTGGAGTCCTGACCCCTGAGACGGGCCTTGCATTGCAGTTCTGTTTCCTGCTGCCTGCTCGTAGTTTGACTGGAGTCTTGAGCCCTGAGTTCGGCCTGGCATAGCTGTTCTGTTTCCTGCTGCGTGTTCCTTGTTAGCCTGGAGTCCTGAGCCCTGAGGTGGGCCTGGCATTGCTGTTGTGTTTCCTGCTGCCTGCTCCATGTTTGCCTGGAGTCCTCAGCCCTGAGGTGGACCTGGCGATCCAGTTTTGTTTCCTAATGGCTGCTCCTTGTTTGTCTAGATCCCTGAGCCCTGAGGAAGGCCTGGCATTGCTGTTGTATCTTACTGCCTGCACTTTGTTGGCCTGGATTCCTGAGCCCTCAAGTGAGCCTGGCATTGCTGTCTGTTTCCTGCTCCCTGCTCCTTGTTTTCCGGAGTCCTGAGCCCTGAGGTAGCATGCCATTGCTGTTCTGTTTCCTGCTGCCTGCACTTTGTTTGCCTGTAGACCTGAGACCTGAGGTGGGCCTCGCATTACAGTTCTGTTTCCTGCTTCCTGCACTTTGTTTGCCTGGAGACCTGAGCCCTGAGGTGGGCCTCGCATTGCAGTTCTGTTTCCTGCTGCCTGCTCCTTCTTTGCCTGTAGTCCTGATCCCTGAAGTGGGCCTGGCATTGCTGTTCTGTTTCCTGCTGCCTGCTCCATGTTTGCCTGGAATCCTCAGCCCTGAGGTGGGCCTGGCATTGCTGTTCTGCTTCCTGCTGCCTGCTCCTTGTTTGCCTGGAGTCCTGAGACCTGAGGTGGGCGTGGCTTTGATGTTTTCTTTCCTGTTGCCTGCTCCTTATTTGCCTGGAGTCCCGATCTCTGAGGTGGGCCTGGCATTGCTGTTCTGTTTCCTGCTGCCTGCTCCTTGTTTGCCTGGAGTCCTCAGCCCTGAGGTGGGCCTGGCATTGCTGTTCTGCTTATTGCTGCCTGCTCCTTGTTTGACTGGAGTCCTAAGACCTGATTTGGGCCTGGCATTACCGTTATGTTTCCTGCTGCCTGCTCCTTGTCTGCCTGGAGACCTGAGCCCTGAGGTCGGCCTGGCATTGCTGTTCTGATTCCTGATGCGTGCTACTTGTTTGCCTGGAGTCCTGAGCCCTGAGGCAGGCCTGGCATTGTTATTCTGTTTCCTTCTGCCTGCTCTTTGTTTTCCTGGAGACCTGAGCCCTGAGGTGGACCTGGCATTGCTCTTCTGATTCCTGCTGCCTGCTCCTTCTTTGGCTGGAGTCCTGAGCCCTGAGACGGGCCTTCCATTGCATTTCTGATTCCTGATGCGTGCTACTTGTTTGCCTGGTGTCCTGAGCCCTGAGGCAGGCCTGGCATTGTTATTCTGTTTCCTTCTGCCTGCTCTTTGTTTTCCTGGAGACCTGAGCACTGAGGCAGGCCTGGCATTGTTATTCTGTTTGCTTCTGCCTGCTCTTTGTTTTCCTGGAGACCTGAGCCCTGAGG
The DNA here is from genome assembly GCF_036971445.1 of Narcine bancroftii. NCBI lineage: Eukaryota > Metazoa > Chordata > Chondrichthyes > Torpediniformes > Narcinidae > Narcine > Narcine bancroftii. Next base: position 196,787,967 of record NC_091473.1, read on the forward strand.
TGGGCCTTTCATTGCTGTTCTGATTCCTGCTGCCTGCTCCTTCTTTAACTGGAGTCCTGAGACTTAAGGTGGGCCTGGGTTTGCAGTTCTGTTTCCTGCTGCGTGATCCTTGTTAGCCTGGAGTCCTGAGCCCTGAGGTAGGCCTGGCATTGCTGTTGTGTTTCCTGCTGCCTGCTCCATGTTTGCCTGGAGTCCTCAGCCCTGAGGTGGGCCTGGCGATCCAGTTTTGTTTCCTAATGCCTGCTCCTTGTTTGTCTAGATCCCTGAGCCCTGAGGAAGGCCTGGCATTGCTGTTGTATCTTACTGCCTGCAATTTGTTGGCCTGGATTCCTGAGCCCTCAAGTGACCTGGCATTGCTGTTCTGTTTCCTGCTGCCTGCTCCTTCTTTGCCTGGAGTCCTGAGCCATCAGGTGGGCCTGGCATTGCTGTTCTGTTTCCTGTGCCTCCTCTTTCTTTGCCTGGAGTCCTGAGCCCTGAGGTGGGCCTGGGATTGCTGTTCCATTTCCTGCTCCCTGCTCCTTGTTTGCCTGTTCCTGAGCCCTGAGGTGGGCCTGGCATTGCGGTTCTGTTTCCTGCTGCCTTCTCCTTGTTTGACTGGAGTCCTAAGACCTGATGTGCGCCTGGCATTACAGTTTTGTTTGCTGCTGCCTTCTCCTTGTCTGCCTGGAGTCCTGAGCCCTGAGGCAGGCCTGGCATTGTTATTCTGTTTCCGTCTGCCTGCTCTTTGTTTTCCTGGAGACCTGAGACCTGAGGTGGGCCTGGCATTGCTGTTCTGATTCCTGCTGCCTGCTCCTTGTTTTCCTGGAGTCCTGAACCTTGAGGCAGGCCTGGCATTGCTGTTCTCTTTCCTGCTGCCTGCTCCTTCTTTAACTGGAGTCCTGAGACCTAAGGTGGGCCTGGGTTTGCAGTTCTGTTTCCTGCTGCCTGCTATTCTTTGCCTGGAGTCCTGAACCCAGAGACGGGCCTTGCATTGCAGTTCTGTTTCCTGCTGCCTGCTCCTAGTTTGACTGGAGTCTTGAGCCCTGAGGTCGGCCTGGCATAGCTGTTCTGTTTCCTGCTGCCTGTTCCTTGTTAGCCTGGAGTCCTGAGCCCTGAGGTAGGCCTGGCATTGCTGTTGTGTTTCCTGCTGCCTGCTCCATGTTTGCCTGGAGTCCTCAGCCCTGAGGTGGGCCTGGCGATCCAGTTTTGTTTCCTAATGCCTGCTCCTTGTTTGTCTAGATCCCTGAGCCCTGAGGAAGGCCTGGCATTGCTGTTGTATCTTACTGCCTGCAATTTGTTGGCCTGGATTCCTGAGCCCTCAAGTGACCTGGCATTGCTGTTCTGTTTCCTGCTGCCTGCTCCTTCTTTGCCTGGAGTCCTGAGCCATGAGGCAGGCCTGGCATTGTTGTTCTGTTTCCTGCTGCCTGCTCCTTCTTTGCCTGGAGTCCTGAGCAATCAGGTGGGCCTGGCATTGCTGTTCTGTTTCCTGTGCCTCCTCTTTGTTTGCCTGGAGTCCTGAGCCCTGAGGTGGGCCTGGGATTGCTGTTCCATTTCCTGCTCCCTGCTCCTTGTTTGCCTGTTCCTGAGCCCTGAGGTGGGCTTGGCATTGCGGTTCTGTTTTCTGAACCTTCTCCTTGTTTGACTGGAGTCCTGAGCCCTGAGGTCGGCCTGGCATAGCTTTTCTGTTTCCTTCTGCCTGCACTTTGTTTGCCTGGAGACATGAGACCTGAGGTGGGCCTCGCATTACAGTTCTGTTTCCTGCATCCTGCTCCTTCTTTGCCTGTAGTCCTGATCCCTGAGGTGGGCCTGGCATTGCTGTTCTGTTTCCTGCTGCCTGTTCCTTGTTTGCCTGGAGTCCTGAGTACTGAGGTGGGCCTGGCATTGCTGATCCGTTTCCTGCTGCCTGCTGCATGTTTGCCTGGAGTCCTCAGCCCTGAGGTGGGCCTGGCATTGCTGTTCTGCTTCCTGCTGCCTGCTCCTTGTTTGCCTGGAGTCCTGAGACCTGAGGTGGGCGTGGCTTTTATGTTGTCTTTCCTGCTGCCTGCTCCTTATTTGCCTGGAGTCCTGAGACCTAAGGTGGACCTGGCTTTACAGTTCTGTTTCCTGTTGCGTGCTACTTGTTTGCCCTGAGTCCTGAGCCCTGAGGCAGGCCTGGCATTTTTAATCTGTTTCCTTCTGCCTGCTCTTTGTTTGCCTGAAGACCTAAGCCCTGAGGTGGGCCTGGCATTGCTGTTCCGATTCCTGATGCCTGCTCCTTGTTTTCCTGGAGTCCTGAGTCATGAGGCAGGCCTGGCATTGTTATTCTGCTTCATGCTCCATGCTCCTTTTTTGCCTGGAGTCCTGAGACCTGAGGTGGGCCTGGCATTACAGTTATGTTTCCTGCTGCCTGCTCCTCATCTGCCTGGAGACCTGAGCCCTGAGGTGGGCCTGGCATTGCTGTTCTGATTCCTGCTGCGTGCTCCTTGTTTGCCTGGAGTCTTGAGCCCTGAGACGGGCCTGGCATTGCAGTTCTGTTTCCTGCTGCCTGCTATTCTTTGCCTGGAGTCCTGACCCCTGAGACGGGCCTTGCATTGCAGTTCTGTTTCCTGCTGCCTGCTCCTAGTTTGACTGGAGTCTTGAGCCCTGAGTTCGGCCTGGCATAGCTGTTCTGTTTCCTGCTGCGTGTTCCTTGTTAGCCTGGAGTCCTGAGCCCTGAGGTGGGCCTGGCATTGCTGTTGTGTTTCCTGCTGCCTGCTCCATGTTTGCCTGGAGTCCTCAGCCCTGAGGTGGACCTGGCGATCCAGTTTTGTTTCCTAATGGCTGCTCCTTGTTTGTCTAGATCCCTGAGCCCTGAGGAAGGCCTGGCATTGCTGTTGTATCTTACTGCCTGCACTTTGTTGGCCTGGATTCCTGAGCCCTCAAGTGAGCCTGGCATTGCTGTCTGTTTCCTGCTCCCTGCTCCTTGTTTGCCGGAGTCCTGAGCCCTGAGGTAGCATGCCATTGCTGTTCTGTTTCCTGCTGCCTGCACTTTGTTTGCCTGTAGACCTGAGACCTGAGGTGGGCCTCGCATTACAGTTCTGTTTCCTGCTTCCTGCACTTTGTTTGCCTGGAGACCTGAGCCCTGAGGTGGGCCTCGCATTGCAGTTCTGTTTCCTGCTGCCTGCTCCTTCTTTGCCTGTAGTCCTGATCCCTGAAGTGGGCCTGGCATTGCTGTTCTGTTTCCTGCTGCCTGCTCCATGTTTGCCTGGAATCCTCAGCCCTGAGGTGGGCCTGGCATTGCTGTTCTGCTTCCTGCTGCCTGCTCCTTGTTTGCCTGGAGTCCTGAGACCTGAGGTGGGCGTGGCTTTGATGTTTTCTTTCCTGTTGCCTGCTCCTTATTTGCCTGGAGTCCCGATCTCTGAGGTGGGCCTGGCATTGCTGTTCTGTTTCCTGCTGCCTGCTCCTTGTCTGCCTGGAGTCCTCAGCCCTGAGGTGGGCCTGGCATTGCTGTTCTGCTTATTGCTGCCTGCTCCTTGTTTGACTGGAGTCCGAAGACCTGATGTGGGCCTAGCATTACCGTTATGTTTCCTGCTGCCTGCTCCTTGTCTGCCTGGAGACCTGAGCCCTGAGGTGGGCCTGACATTGCTGTTCTGATTCCTGATGCGTGCTACTTGTTTGCCTGGAGTCCTGAGCCCTGAGGCAGGCCTGGCATTGTTATTCTGTTTCCTTCTGCCTGCTCTTTGTTTTCCTGGAGACCTGAGCCCTGAGGTGGGCCTGGCATTGCTCTTCTGATTCCTGCTGCCTGCTCCTTCTTTGGCTGGAGTCCTGAGCCCTGAGACGGGCCTTCCATTGCATTTCTGATTCCTGATGCGTGCTACTTGTTTGCCTGGTGTCCTGAGCCCTGAGGCAGGCCTGGCATTGTTATTCTGTTTCCTTCTGCCTGCTCTTTGTTTTCCTGGAGACCTGAGCACTGAGGCAGGCCTGGCATTGTTATTCTGTTTGCTTCTGCCTGCTCTTTGTTTTCCTGGAGACCTGAGCCCTGAGGTGGGCCTTTCATTGCTGTTCTGATTCCTGCTGCCTGCTCCTTCTTTAACTGGAGTCCTGAGACCTAAGGTGGGCCTGGGTTTGCAGTTCTGTTTCCTGCTGCGTGATCCTTGTTTGCCTGGAGTCATGAGCCCTGAGACGGGCCTGGCATTGCAGTTCTGTTTCCTGCTCCTGCTCCTTCTTTGCCTGGAGTCCTGAACCCTGAGACGGGCCTTGCGTTGCAGTTCTGTTTCCTGCTGCCTGCTCCTTGTTTGACTGGAGTCTTGAGCCCTGAGGTCGGCCTGGCATAGCTGTTCTGTTTCCTGCTGCCTGTTCCTTGTTAGCCTGGAGTCCTGAGCCCTGAGGTTGGCCTGGCATTGCTGTTGTGTTTCCTGCTGCCTGCTCCATGTTTGCCTGGATTCCTCAGCCCTGAGGTGGGCCTGGCGATCCTGTTCTGTTTCCTAATGCCTGCTCCTTGTTTGTCTAGATCCCTGAGCCCTGAGGCAGGCCTGGCATTGCTGTTGTATCTTGCTGCCTGCACTTTGTTGGCCTGGATTCCTGAGCCCTCAAGTGAGCCTGGCATTGTTGTTCTGTTTCCTGCTGCCTGCTCCTTGTTTGCCTGGAGACCTGAGCCCTGAGGTGGGCCTGGCATTGCTGTTCTGATTCCAGCTGCCTGCTCCTTGTTTGCCTGGAGTCCGGAGCCATGAGGCAGGCCTGGCATTGCTGTTCTGTTTCCTGCTGCCTGCTCCATCTTTAAGTGGAGTCCTGATACCTAAGGTGGGCCTGGGTTTGCAGTTCTTTATCCTACTGCGTGCTACTTGTTTACCTGGAGTCCTGAGCCCTGAGGCAGGCCTGGCATTGTTATTCTGTTTCCTTCTGCCTGCTCTTTGTTTGCCTGGAGTCCTGAGACCTGAGGTGGGCCTGGCATTACAGTTATGTTTCCTGCTGCCTGCTCCTCATCTGCCTGGAGACCTGAGCCCTGAGGCAGCCCTGGCATTGCTGTTCTGATTCCTGCTGCCTGCTCCTTGTTTTCCTGGAGTCCTGAGCCATGAGGCAGGCCTGGCATTGTTATTCTGCTTCGTGCTGCCTGCTCCTTTTTTGCCTGGAGTCCTGAGACCTGAGGTGGGCCTGGCATTACAGTTATGTTTCCTGATGCCTGCTCCTCATCTGCCTGGAGACCTGAGCCCTGAGGTGGGCCTGGCATTCCTGTTCTGATTCCTGCTGCCTGCTCCTTGTTTTCCTGGACTCCTGAGCCATGAGGCAGGCCTGGCATTGTTATTCTGTTTCCTTCTGCCTGCTCTTTGTTTTCCTGGAGACCTGAGCCCTGAGGTGGGCCTGGCATTGCTCTTCTGATTCCTGCTGACTGCTCCTTCTTTGGCTGGAGTCCTGAGCCCTGAGACGGGCCTTCCATTGCATTTCTGATTCCTGATGCGTGCTACTTGCTTGCCTGGTGTCCTGAGCCCTGAGGCAGGCCTGGCATTGTTATTCTGTTTCCTTCTGCCTGCTCTTTGTTTTCCTGGAGACCTGAGCACTGAGGCAGGCCTGGCATTGTTATTCTGTTTGCTTCTGCCTGCTCTTTGTTTTCTTGGAGACCTGAGCCCTGAGGTGGGCCTTTCATTGCTGTTCTGATTCCTGCTGCCTGCTCCTTCTTTAACTGGAGTCCTGAGACCTAAGGTGGGCCTGGGTTTGCAGTTCTGTTTCCTGCTGCGTGATCCTTGTATGCCTGGAGTCATGAGCCCTGAGACGGGCCTGGCATTGCAGTTCTGTTTCCTGCTCCTGCTCCTTCTTTGCCTGGAGTCCTGAACCCTGAGACGGGCCTTGCGTTGCAGTTCTGTTTCCTGCTGCCTGCTCCTTGTTTGACTGGAGTCTTGAGCCCTGAGGTCGGCCTGGCATAGCTGTTCTGTTTCCTGCTGCCTGTTCCTTGTTAGCCTGGAGTCCTGAGCCCTGAGGTTGGCCTGGCATTGCTGTTGTGTTTCCTGCTGCCTGCTCCATGTTTGCCTGGATTCCTCAGCCCTGAGGTGGGCCTGGCGATCCTGTTCTGTTTCCTAATGCCTGCTCCTTGTTTGTCTAGATCCCTGAGCCCTGAGGCAGACCTGGCATTGCTGTTGTATCTTGCTGCCTGCACTTTGTTGGCCTGGATTCCTGAGCCCTCAAGTGAGCCTGGCATTGTTGTTCTGTTTCCTGCTGCCTGCTCCTTGTTTGCCTGGAGACCTGAGCCCTGAGGTGGGCCTGGCATTGCTGTTCTGATTCCAGCTGCCTGCTCCTTGTTTGCCTGGAGTCCGGAGCCATGAGGCAGGCCTGGCATTGCTGTTCTGTTTCCTGCTGCCTGCTCCTTCTTTAAGTGGAGTCCTGATACCTAAGGTGGGCCTGGGTTTGCAGTTCTTTATCCTACTGCGTGCTACTTGTTTACCTGGAGTCCTGAGCCCTGAGGCAGGCCTGGCATTGTTATTCTGTTTCCTTCTGCCTGCTCTTTGTTTGCCTGGAGTCCTGAGACCTGAGGTGGGCCTGGCATTACAGTTATGTTTCCTGCTGCCTGCTCCTCATCTGCCTGGAGACCTGAGCCCTGAGGCAGCCCTGGCATTGCTGTTCTGATTCCTGCTGCCTGCTCCTTGTTTTCCTGGAGTCCTGAGCCATGAGGCAGGCCTGGCATTGTTATTCTGCTTCGTGCTGCCTGCTCCTTTTTTGCCTGGAGTCCTGAGACCTGAGGTGGGCCTGGCATTACAGTTATGTTTCCTGATGCCTGCTCCTCATCTGCCTGGAGACCTGAGCCCTGAGGTGGGCCTGGCATTGCTGTTCTGATTCCTGCTGCCTGCTCCTTGTTTTCCTGGACTCCTGAGCCATGAGGCAGGCCTGGCATTGTTATTCTGCTTCGTGCTGCCTGCTCCTTTTTTGCCTGGAGTCCTGAGACCTGAGGTGGGCCTGGCATTACAGTTATGTTTCCTGATGCCTGCTCCTCATCTGCCTGGAGACCTGAGCCCTGAGGTGGGCCTTGCATTGCTCTTCTGATTCCTGCTGCCTGCTCCTTGTTTGCCTGGAGTCCTGAGACCTGAGGTGGGCGTGGCTTTGATGTTTTCTTTCCTGCTGCCTGCTCCTTATTTGCCTGGAGTCCTGATCCCTGAGGTGGGCCTGGGTTTGCAGTTCTGTTTCCTGCTGCGTGCTCCTTGTTTGCCTGGAGTCCTGAACCATGAGGCAGGCCTGGCATTGCTGTTCTCTTTCCTGCTGCCTGCTCCTTCTTTAACTGGAGTCCTGAGACCTAAGGTGGGCCTGGGTTTGCAGTTCTGTTTCCTGCTGCGTGCTCCTTGTTTGCCTGGAGTCTTGAGCCCTGAGACGGGCCTGGCATTGCAGTTCTGTTTCCTGCTGCCTGCTATTCTTTGCCTGGAGTCCTGAACTCTGAGATGGGCCTTGCATTGCAGTTCTGTTTCCTGCTGCCTGCTCCTAGTTTGACTGGAGTCTTGAGCCCTGAGGTCTGCCTGGCATAGCTGTTCTGTTTCCTGCTGCCTGTTCCTTGTTAGCCTGGAGTCCTGAGCCCTGAGGTGGGCCTGGCATTGCTGTTGTGTTTCCTGCTGCCTGCTCCATGTTTGCCTGGAGTCCTCAGCCCTGAGGTGGGCCTGGCGATCCAGTTTTGTTTTTTAATGCCTGCTCCTTGTTTGTCTAGATCCTTGAGCCCTGAGGAAGGCCTGGCATTGCTGTTGTTTCTTACTGCCTGCAATTTGTTGGCCTCGATTCCTGAGCCCTCAAGTGACCTGGCATTGCTGTTCTGTTTCCTGCTGCCTGCTCCTTCTTTGCCTGGAGTCCTGAGCCATGAGGCAGGCCTGGCATTGTTGTTCTGTTTCCTGCTGCCTGCTCCTTCTTTGCCTGGAGTCCTGAGCCAAGAGGCAGGCCTGGCATTGTTGTTCTGTTTCCTGCTGCCTGCTCCTTGTTTTCCTGGAGTCCTGAGCCATGAGGCTGGCCTGGCATTGTTATTCTGCTTCGTGCAGCCTGCTCCTTTTTTGCCTGGAGTCCTGAGACCTGAGGTGGGCCTGGCATTACAGTTATGTTTCCTGCTGCCTGCTCCTCATCTGCCTGGAGACCTGAGCCCTGAGGTGGGCCTGGCATTGCTGTTCTGATTCCTGCTGCGTGCTCCTTGTTTGCCTGGAGTCTTGAGCCCTGAGACGGGCCTGGCATTGCAGTTCTGTTTCCTGCTGCCTGCTATTCTTTGCCTGGAGTCCTGACCCCTGAGACGGGCCTTGCATTGCAGTTCTGTTTCCTGCTGCCTGCTCCTAGTTTGACTGGAGTCTTGAGCCCTGAGTTCGGCCTGGCATAGCTGTTCTGTTTCCTGCTGCGTGTTCCTTGTTAGCCTGGAGTCCTGAGCCCTGAGGTGGGCCTGGCATTGCTGTTGTGTTTCCTGCTGCCTGCTCTATGTTTGCCTGGAGTCCTCAGCCCTGAGGTGGGCCTGGCGATCCAGTTTTGTTTCCTAATGGCTGCTCCTTGTTTGTCTAGATCCCTGAGCCCTGAGGAAGGCCTGGCATTGCTGTTGTATCTTACTGCCTGCACTTTGTTGGCCTGGATTCCTGAGCCCTCAAGTGAGCCTGGCATTGCTGTCTGTTTCCTTCTCCCTGCTCCTTGTTTGCCGGAGTCCTGAGCCCTGAGGTAGCATGCCATTGCTGTTCTGTTTCCTGCTGCCTGCACTTTGTTTGCCCGTAGACCTGAGACCTGAGGTGGGCCTCGCATTGCAGTTCTGTTTCCTGCTTCCTGCACTTTGTTTGCCTGGAGACCTGAGCCCTGAGGTGGGCCTCGCATTGCAGTTCTGTTTCCTGCTGCCTGCTCCTTCTTTGCCTGTAGTCCTGATCCCTGAAGTGGGCCTGGCATTGCTGTTCTGTTTCCTGCTGCCTGCTCCATGTTTGCCTGGAATCCTCAGCCCTGAGGTGGGCCTGGCATTGCTGTTCTGCTTCCTGCTGCCTGCTCCTTGTTCGCCTGGAGTCCTGAGACCTGAGGTGGGCGTGGCTTTGATGTTTTCTTTCCTGTTGCCTGCTCCTTATTTGCCTGGAGTCCCGATCCCTGAGGTGGGCCTGGCATTGCTGTTCTGTTTCCTGCTGCCTGCTCCTTGTTTGCCTGGAGTCCTCAGCCCTGAGGTGGGCCTGGCATTGCTGTTCTGTTTCCTGCTGCCTGCTCCTTGTTTGCCTGGAGTCCTCAGCCCTGAGGTGGGCCTGGCATTGCTGTTCTGCTTATTGCTGCCTGCTCCTTGTTTGACTGGAGTCCTGAGCCCTGAGGTGGGCCTGGCATTGCTGTTGTGTTTCCTGCTGCCTGCTCCATGTTTGCCTGGAGTCCTCAGCCCTGAGGTGGACCTGGCGATCCAGTTTTGTTTCCTAATGCCTGATCCTTGTTTGTCTAGATCCCTGAGCCCTGAGGAAGGCCTGGCATTGCTGTTGTATCTTACTGCCTTCACTTTGTTGGCCTGGATTCCTGAGCCCTCAAGTGAGCCTGGCATTGCTGTCTGTTTCCTGCTCCCTGCTCCTTGTTTGCCGGAGTCCTGAGCCCTGAGGTAGCATGCCATTGCTGTTCTGTTTCCTGCTGCCTGCACTTTGTTTGCCTGTAGACCTGAGACCTGAGGTGGGCCTCGCATTACAGTTCTGTTTCCTGCTTCCTGCACTTTGTTTGCCTGGAGACCTGAGCCCGGAGGTGGGCCTCGCATTGCAGTTCTGTTTCCTGCTGCCTGCTCCTTCTTTGCCTGTAGTCCTGATCCCTGAAGTGGGCCTGGCATTGCTGTTCTGTTTCCTGCTGCCTGCTCCATGTTTGCCTGGAATCCTCAGCCCTGAGGTGGGCCTGGCATTGCTGTTCTGCTTCCTGCTGCCTGCTCCTTGTTTGCCTGGAGTCCTGAGACCTGAGGTGGGCGTGGCTTTGATGTTTTCTTTCCTGTTGCCTGCTCCTTATTTGCCTGGAGTCCCGATCTCTGAGGTGGGCCTGGCATTGCTGTTCTGTTTCCTGCTGCCTGCTCCTTGTTTGCCTGGAGTCCTCAGCCCTGAGGTGGGCCTGGCATTGCTGTTCTGCTTATTGCTGCCTGCTCCTTGTTTGACTGGAGTCCTAAGACCTGATGTGGGCCTGGCATTACCGTTATGTTTCCTGCTGCCTGCTCCTTGTCTGCCTGGAGACCTGAGCCCTGAGGTCGGCCTGGCATTGCTGTTCTGATTCCTGATGCGTGCTACTTGTTTGCCTGGAGTCCTGAGCCCTGAGGCAGGCCTGGCATTGTTATTCTGTTTCCTTCTGCCTGCTCTTTGTTTTCCTGGAGACCTGAGCCCTGAGGTGGGCCTGGCATTGCTCTTCTGATTCCTGCTGCCTGCTCCTTCTTTGGCTGGAGTCCTGAGCCCTGAGGCGGGCCTTCCATTGCATTTCTGATTCTTGATGCGTGCTACTTGTTTGCCTGGTGTCCTGAGCCCTGAGGCAGGCCTGGCATTGTTATTCTGTTTGCTTCTGCCTGCTCTTTGTTTTCCTGGAGACCTGAGCCCTGAGGTGGGCCTTTCATTGCTGTTCTGATTCCTGCTGCCTGCTCCTTCTTTAACTGGAGTCCTGAGACCTAAGGTGGGCCTGGGTTTGCAGTTCTGTTTCCTGCTGCGTGATCCTTGTTTGCCTGGAGTCATGAGCCCTGAGACGGGCCTGGCATTGCAGTTCTGTTTCCTGCTCCTGCTCCTTCTTTGCCTGGAGTCCTGAACCCTGAGACGGGCCTTGCGTTGCAGTTCTGTTTCCTGCTGCCTGCTCCTTGTTTGACTGGAGTCTTGAGCCATGAGGTCGGCCTGGCATAGCTGTTCTGTTTCCTGCTGCCTGTTCCTTGTTAGCCTGGAGTCCTGAGCCCTGAGGTTGGCCTGGCATTGCTGTTGTGTTTCCTGCTGCCTGCTCCATGTTTGCCTGGATTCCTCAGCCCTGAGGTGGGCCTGGCGATCCTGTTCTGTTTCCTAATGCCTGCTCCTTGTTTGTCTAGATCCCTGAGCCCTGAGGCAGGCCTGGCATTGCTGTTGTATCTTGCTGCCTGCACTTTGTTGGCCTGGATTCCTGAGCCCTCAAGTGAGCCTGGCATTGTTGTTCTGTTTCCTGCTGCCTGCTCCTTGTTTGCCTGGAGACCTGAGCCCTGAGGTGGGCCTGGCATTGCTGTTCTGATTCCAGCTGCCTGCTCCTTGTTTGCCTGGAGTCTGGAGCCATGAGGCAGGCCTGGCATTGCTGTTCTGTTTCCTGCTGCCTGCTCCTTCTTTAAGTGGAGTCCTGATACCTAAGGTGGGCCTGGGTTTGAGTTCTTTATCCTACTGCGTGCTACTTGTTTACCTGGAGTCCTGAGCCCTGAGGCAGGCCTGGCATTGTTATTCTGTTTCCTTCTGCCTGCTCTTTGTTTGCCTTGAGTCCTGAGACCTGAGGTGGGCCTGGCATTACAGTTATGTTTCCTGCTGCCTGCTCCTCATCTGCCTGGAGACCTGAGCCCTGAGGCAGCCCTGGCATTGCTGTTCTGATTCCTGCTGCCTGCTCATTGTTTTCCTGGAGTCCTGAGCCATGAGGCAGGCCTGGCATTGTTATTCTGCTTCGTGCTGCCTGCTCCTTTTTTGCCTGGAGTCCTGAGACCTGAGGTGGGCCTGGCATTACAGTTATGTTTCCTGATGCCTGCTCCTCATCTGCCTGGAGACCTGAGCCCTGAGGTGGGCCTGGCATTGCTGTTCTGATTCCTGCTGCCTGCTCCTTGTTTTCCTGGACTCCTGAGCCATGAGGCAGGCCTGGCATTGTTATTCTGCTTCGTGCTGCCTGCTCCTTTTTTGCCTGGAGTCCTGAGACCTGAGGTGGGCCTGGCATTACAGTTATGTTTCCTGATGCCTGCTCCTCATCTGCCTGGAGACCTGAGCCCTGAGGTGGGCCTGGCATTGCTGTTCTGATTCCTGCTGCCTGCTCCTTGTTTGCCTGGAGTCCTGAGACCTGAGGTGGGCGTGGCTTTGATGTTTTCTTTCCTGCTGCCTGCTCCTTATTTGCCTGGAGTCCTGATCCCTGAGGTGGGCCTGGCATTGCTGTTCTGTTTCCTGCTGCCTGCTCCTTGTTTGCCTGGAGTCCTCAGCCCTGAGGTGGGCCTGGCATTGCTGTTCTGCTTACTGCTGCCTGCTCCTTGTTTGACTGGAGTCCTAAGTCCTGATGTGCGCCTGGCATTACAGTTATGTTTGCTGCTGCCTTCTCCTTGTCTGCCTGGAGTCCTGAGCCCTGAGCCCTGAGGCAGGCCTGGCATTGTTATTCTGTTTCCTTCTGCCTGCTCTTTGTTTGCCTGGAGTCTTGAGCCCTGAGACGGGCCTGGCATTGCTGTCTGTTTCCTGCTGCCTGCTATTCTTTGCCTGGAGTCCTGAACTCTGAGACGGGCCTTGCATTGTAGTTCTGTTTCCTGCTGCCTGCTCCTAGTTTGACTGGAGTCTTGAGCCCTGAGGTCTGCCTGGCATAGCTGTTCTGTTTCCTGCTGCCTGTTCCTTGTTAGCCTGGAGTCCTGAGCCCTGAGGTGGGCCTGGCATTGCTGTTGTGTTTCCTGCTGCCTGCTCCATGTTTGCCTGGAGTCCTCAGCCCTGAGGTGGGCCTGGCGATCCAGTTTTGTTTTTTAATGCCTGCTCCTTGTTTGTCTAGATCCTTGAGCCCTGAGGAAGGCCTGGCATTGCTGTTGTATCTTACTGCCTGCAATTTGTTGGCCTCGATTCCTGAGCCCTCAAGTGACCTGGCATTGCTGTTCTGTTTCCTGCTGCCTGCTCCTTCTTTGCCTGGAGTCCTGAGCCATGAGGCAGGCCTGGCATTGTTGTTCTGTTTCCTGCTGCCTGCTCCTTCTTTGCCTGGAGTCCTGAGCCATGAGGCAGGCCTGGCATTGTTGTTCTGTTTCCTGCTGCCTGCTCCTTGTTTTCCTGGAGTCCTGAGCCATGAGGCAGGACTGGCATTGTTATTCTGCTTCGTGCTGCCTGCTCCTTTTTTGCCTGGAGTCCTGAGACCTGAGGTGGGCCTGGCATTACAGTTATGTTTCCTGCTGCCTGCTCCTCATCTGCCTGGAGACCTGAGCCCTGAGGTTGGCCTGGCATTGCTGTTCTGATTCCTGCTGCGTGCTCCTTGTTTGCCTGGAGTCTTGAGCCCTGAGACGGGCCTGGCATTGCAGTTCTGTTTCCTGCTGCCTGCTATTCTTTGCCTGGAGTCCTGACCCCTGAGACGGGCCTTGCATTGCAGTTCTGTTTCCTGCTGCCTGCTCCTAGTTTGACTGGAGTCTTGAACCCTGAGTTCGGCCTGGCATAGCTGTTCTGTTTCCTGCTGCGTGTTCCTTGTTAGCCTGGAGTCCTGAGCCCTGAGGTGGGCCTGGCATTGCTGTTGTGTTTCCTGCTGCCTGCTCCATGTTTGCCTGGAGTCCTCAGCCCTGAGGTGGGCCTGGCGATCCAGTTTTGTTTCCTAATGGCTGCTCCTTGTTTGTCTAGATCCCTGAGCCCTGAGGAAGGCCTGGCATTGCTGTTGTATCTTACTGCCTGCACTTTGTTGGCCTGGATTCCTGAGCCCTCAAGTGAGCCTGGCATTGCTGTCTGTTTCCTGCTCCCTGCTCCTTGTTTGCCGGAGTCCTGAGCCCTGAGGTAGCATGCCATTGCTGTTCTGTTTCCTGCTGCCTGCACTTTGTTTGCCTGTAGACCTGAGACCTGAGGTGGGCCTCGCATTGCTGTTCTGTTTCCTGCTGCCTGCACTTTGTTTGCCTGTAGACCTGAGACCTGAGGTGGGCCTCGCATTGCAGTTCTGTTTCCTGCTTCCTGCACTTTGTTTGCCTGGAGACCTGAGCCCTGAGGTGGGCCTCGCATTGCAGTTCTGTTTCCTGCTGCCTGCTCCTTCTTTGCCTGGAATCCTCAGCCCTGAGGTGGGCCTGGCATTGCTGTTCTGCTTCCTGCTGCCTGCTCCTTGTTCGCCTGGAGTCCTGAGACCTGAGGTGGGCGTGGCTTTGATGTTTTCTTTCCTGTTGCCTGCTCCTTATTTGCCTGGAGTCCCGATCCCTGAGGTGGGCCTGGCATTGCTGTTCTGTTTCCTGCTGCCTGCTCCTTGTTTGCCTGGATTCCTCAGCCCTGAGGTGGGCCTGGCATTGCTGTTCTGTTTCCTGCTGCCTGCTCCTTGTTTGCCTGGAGTCCTCAGCCCTGAGGTGGGCCTGGCATTGCTGTTCTGCTTATTGCTGCCTGCTCCTTGTTTGACTGGAGTCCTAAGACCTGATGTGGGCCTGGCATTACCGTTATGTTTCCTGCTGCCTGCTCCTTGTCTGCCTGGAGACCTGAGCCCTGAGGTGGGCCTGGCATTGCTGTTCTGATTCCTGATGCGTGCTACTTGTTTGCCTGGAGTCCTCAGCCCTGAGGCAGGCCTGGCATTGTTATTCTGTTTCCTTCTGCCTGCTCTTTGTTTTCCTGGAGACCTGAGCCCTGAGGTGGGCCTGGCATTGCTCTTCTGATTCCTGCTGCCTGCTCCTTCTTTGCCTGGAGTCCAGAGCCCTGAGACGGGCCTTGCATTGCATTTCTGATTCCTGATGCGTGCTACTTGTTTGCCTGGAGACCTGAGCCCTGAGGCAGGCCTGGCATTGTTATTCTGTTTGCTTCTGCCTGCTCTTTGTTTTCCTGGAGACCTGAGCCCTGAGGTGGGCCTTTCATTGCTGTTCTGATTCCTGCTGCCTGCTCCTTCTTTAACTGGAGTCCTGAGACCTAATGTGGGTCTGGGTTTGCAGTTCTGTTTCCTGCTGCGTGATCCTTGTTTGCCTGGAGTCTTGAGCCCTGAGACGGGCCTGGCATTGCAGTTCTGTTTCCTGCTCCTGCTCCTTCTTTGCCTGGAGTCCTGAACCCTGAGACGGGCCTTGCGTTGCAGTTCTGTTTCCTGCTGCCTGCTCCTTGTTTGACTGGAGTCTTGAGCCCTGAGGTCGGCCTGGCATAGCTGTTCTGTTTCCTGCTGCCTGTTCCTTGTTAGCCTGGAGTCCTGAGCCCTGAGGTTGGCCTGGCATTGCTGTTGTGTTTCCTGCTGCCTGCTCCATGTTTGCCTTGATTCCTCAGCCCTGAGGTGGGCCTGGCGATCCTGTTCTGTTTCCTAATGCCTGCTCCTTGTTTGTCTAGATCACTGAGCCCTGAGGCAGGCCTGGCATTGCTGTTGTATCTTGCTGCCTGCACTTTGTTGGCCTGGATTCCTGAGCCCTCAAGTGAGCCTGGCATTGTTGTTCTGTTTCCTGCTGCCTGCTCCTTGTTTGCCTGGAGTACAGTGCCCTGAGGTTGGCCTGGCATTACTGTTATGTTTCCTGCTGCCTGTTCCTCATTGGCCTGGAGACCTGAGCCCTGAGGTGGGCCTGGCATTGCTGTTCTGATTCCAGCTGCCTGCTCCTTGTTTGCCTGGAGTCCGGAGCCATGAGGCAGGCCTGGCATTGCTGTTCTGTTTCCTGCTGCCTGCTCCTTCTTTAAGTGGAGTCCTGATACCTAAGGTGGGCCTGGGTTTGCAGTTCTTTATCCTACTGCGTGCTACTTGTTTACCTGGAGTCCTGAGCCCTGAGGCAGGCCTGGCATTGTTATTCTGTTTCCTTCTGCCTGCTCTTTGTTTGCCTGGAGTCCTGAGACCTGAGGTGGGCCTGGCATTACAGTTATGTTTCCTGCTGCCTGCTCCTCATCTGCCTGGAGACCTGAGCCCTGAGGCAGCCCTGGCATTGCTGTTCTGATTCCTGCTGCCTGCTCCTTGTTTTCCTGGAGTCCTGAGCCATGAGGCAGGCCTGGCATTGTTATTCTGCTTCGTGCTGCCTGCTCCTTTTTTGCCTGGAGTCCTGAGACCTGAGGTGGGCCTGGCATTACAGTTATGTTTCCTGATGCCTGCTCCTCATCTGCCTGGATACCTGAGCCCTGAGGTGGGCCTGGCATTGCTGTTCTGATTCCTGCTGCCTGCTCCTTGTTTTCCTGGACTCCTGAGCCATGAGGCAGGCCTGGCATTGTTATTCTGCTTAGTGCTGCCTGCTCCTTTTTGCCTGGAGTCCTGAGACCTGAGGTGGGCCTGGCATTACAGTTATGTTTCCTGATGCCTGCTCCTCATCTGCCTGGAGACCTGAGCCCTGAGGTGGGCCTGACATTGCTGTTCTGATTCCTGCTGCCTGCTCCTTGTTTGCCTGGAGTCCTGAGACCTGAGGTGGGCGTGGCTTTGATGTTTTCTTTCCTGCTGCCTGCTCCTTATTTGCCTGGAGTCCTGATCCCTGAGGTGGGCCTGGCATTGCTGTTCTGTTTCCTGCTGCCTGCTCCTTGTTTGCCTGGAGTCCTCAGCCCTGAGGTGGGCCTGGCATTGCTGTTCTGCTTACTGCTGCCTGCTCCTTGTTTGACTGAAGTCCTAAGTCCTGATGTGCGCCTGGCATTACAGTTATGTTTGCTGCTGCCTTCTCCTTGTCTGCCTGGAGTCCTGAGCCCTGAGGCAGGCCTGGCATTGTTATTCTGTTTCCTTCTGCCTGCTCTTTGTTTTCCTGGAGACCTGAGCCCTGAGGTGGGCCTGGCATTGCTGTTCTGATTCCTGCTGCCTGCTCCTTGTTTTCCTGGAGTCCTGAACCATGAGGCAGGCCTGGCATTGCTGTTCTCTTTCCTGCTGCCTGCTCCTTCTTTAACTGGAGTCCTGAGACCTAAGGTGGGCCTGGGTTTGCAGTTCTGTTTCCTGCTGCGTGCTCCTTGTTTGCCTGGAGTCTTGAGCCCTGAGACGGGCCTGGCATTGCAGTTCTGTTTCCTGCTGCCTGCTATTCTTTGCCTGGAGTCCTGAACTCTGAGACGGGCCTTGCATTGCAGTTCTGTTTCCTGCTGCCTGCTCCTAGTTTGACTGGAGTCTTGAGCCCTGAGGTCGGCCTGGCATAGCTGTTCTGTTTCCTGCTGCCTGTTCCTTGTTAGCCTGGAGTCCTGAGCCCTGAGGTGGGCCTGGCATTGCTGTTGTGTTTCCTGCTGCCTGCTCCATGTTTGCCTGGAGTCCTCAGCCCTGAGGTGGGCCTGGCGATCCAGTTTTGTTTCCTAATGCCTGTTCCTTGTTTGTCTAGATCCCTGAGACCTGAGGAAGGCCTGGCATTGCTGTTGTATCTTACTGCCTGCAATTTGTTGGCCTCGATTCCTGAGCCCTCAAGTGACCTGGCATTGCTGTTCTGTTTCCTGCTGCCTGCTCCTTCTTTGCCTGGAGTCCTGAGCCATGAGGCAGGCCTGGCATTGTTGTTCTGTTTCCTGCTGCCTGCTCCTTCTTTGCCTGGAGTCCTGAGCCATGAGGCAGGCCTGGCATTGTTGTTCTGTTTCCTGCTGCCTGCTCCTTGTTTTCCTGGAGTCCTGAGCCATGAGGCAGGCCTGGCATTGTTATTCTGCTTCGTGCTGCCTGCTCCTTTTTTGCCTGGAGTCCTGAGACCTGAGGTGGGCCTGGCATTACAGTTATGTTTCCTGCTGCCTGCTCCTCATCTGCCTGGAGACCTGAGCCCTGAGGTGGGCCTGGCATTGCTGTTCTGATTCCTGCTGCGTGCTCCTTGTTTGTCTAGATCCCTGAGCCCTGAGGCAGGCCTGGCATTGCTGTTGTATCTTGCTGCCTGCACTTTGTTGGCCTGAATTCCTGAGCCCTCAAGTGAGCCTGGCATTGTTGTTCTGTTTCCTGCTGCCTGCTCCTTGTTTGCCTGGAGACCTGAGCCCTGAGGTGGGCCTGGCATTGCTGTTCTGATTCCAGCTGCCTGCTCCTTGTTTGCCTGGAGTCCGGAGCCATGAGGCAGGCCTGGCATTGCTGTTCTGTTTCCTGCTGCCTGCTCCTTCTTTAAGTGGAGTCCTGATACCTAAGGTGGGCCTGGGTTTGCAGTTCTTTATCCTACTGCGTGCTACTTGTTTACCTGGAGTCCTGAGCCCTGAGGCAGGCCTGGCATTGTTATTCTGTTTCCTTCTGCCTGCTCTTTGTTTGCCTGGAGTCCTGAGACCTGAGGTGGGCCTGGCATTACAGTTATGTTTCCTGCTGCCTGCTCCTCATCTGCCTGGAGACCTGAGCCCTGAGGCAGCCCTGGCATTGCTGTTCTGATTCCTGCTGCCTGCTCCTTGTTTTCCTGGAGTCCTGAGCCATGAGGCAGGCCTGGCATTGTTATTCTGCTTCGTGCTGCCTGCTCCTTTTTTGCCTGGAGTCCTGAGACCTGAGGTGGGCCTGGCATTACAGTTATGTTTCCTGATGCCTGCTCCTCATCTGCCTGGAGACCTGAGCCCTGAGGTGGGCCTGGCATTGCTGTTCTGATTCCTGCTGCCTGCTCCTTGTTTTCCTGGACTCCTGAGCCATGAGGCAGGCCTGGCATTGTTATTCTGCTTCGTGCTGCCTGCTCCTTTTTTGCCTGGAGTCCTGAGACCTGAGGTGGGCCTGGCATTACAGTTATGTTTCCTGATGCCTGCTCCTCATCTGCCTGGAGACCTGAGCCCTGAGGTGGGCCTGGCATTGCTGTTCTGATTCCTGCTGCCTGCTCCTTGTTTGCCTGGAGTCCTGAGACCTGAGGTGGGCGTGGCTTTGATGTTTTCTTTCCTGCTGCCTGCTCCTTATTTGCCTGGAGTCCTGATCCCTGAGGTGGGCCTGGCATTGCTGTTCTGTTTCCTGCTGCCTGCTCCTTGTTTGCCTGGAGTCCTCAGCCCTGAGGTGGGCCTGGCATTGCTGTTCTGCTTACTGCTGCCTGCTCCTTGTTTGACTGGAGTCCTAAGTCCTGATGTGCGCCTGGCATGACAGTTATGTTTGCTGCTGCCTTCTCCTTGTCTGCCTGGAGTCCTGAGCCCTGAGGCAGGCCTGGCATTGTTATTCTGTTTCCTTCTGCCTGCTCTTTGTTTGCCTGGAGTCTTGAGCCCTGAGACGGGCCTGGCATTGCTGTCTGTTTCCTGCTCCCTGCTCCTTGTTTGCCGGAGTCCTGAGCCCTGAGGTAGCATGCCATTGCTGTTCTGTTTCCTGCTGCCTGCACTTTGTTTGCCTGTAGACCTGAGACCTGAGGTGGGCCTCGCATTACAGTTCTGTTTCCTGCTTCCTGCACTTTGTTTGCCTGGAGACCTGAGCCCTGAGGTGGGCCTCGCATTGCAGTTCTGTTTCCTGCTGCCTGCTCCTTCTTTGCCTGTAGTCCTGATCCCTGAAGTGGGCCTGGCATTGCTGTTCTGTTTCCTGCTGCCTGCTCCATGTTTGCCTGGAATCCTCAGCCCTGAGGTGGGCCTGGCATTGCTGTTCTGCTTCCTGCTGCCTGCTCCTTGTTTGCCTGGAGTCCTGAGACCTGAGGTGGGCGTGGCTTTGATGTTTTCTTTCCTGTTGCCTGCTCCTTATTTGCCTGGAGTCCCGATCTCTGAGGTGGGCCTGGCATTGCTGTTCTGTTTCCTGCTGCCTGCTCCTTGTTTGCCTGTAGTCCTCAGCCCTGAGGTGGGCCTGGCATTGCTGTTCTGCTTATTGCTGCCTGCTCCTTGTTTGACTGGAGTCCTAAGACCTGATGTGGGCCTGGCATTACCGTTATGTTTCCTGCTGCCTGCTCCTTGTCTGCCTGGAGACCTGAGCCCTGAGGTCGGCCTGGCATTGCTGTTCTGATTCCTGATGCGTGCTACTTGTTTGCCTGGAGTCCTGAGCCCTGAGGCAGGCCTGGCATTGTTATTCTGTTTCCTTCTGCCTGCTCTTTGTTTTCCTGGAGACCTGAGCCCTGAGGTGGGCCTGGCATTGCTCTTCTGATTCCTGCTGCCTGCTCCTTCTTTGGCTGGAGTCCTGAGCCCTGAGACGGGCCTTCCATTGCATTTCTGATTCCTGATGCGTGCTACTTGTTTGCCTGGTGTCCTGAGCCCTGAGGCAGGCCTGGCATTGTTATTCTGTTTCCTTCTGCCTGCTCTTTGTTTTCCTGGAGACCTGAGCACTGAGGCAGGCCTGGCATTGTTATTCTGTTTGCTTCTGCCTGCTCTTTGTTTTCCTGGAGACCTGAGCCCTGAGGTGGGCCTTTCATTGCTGTTCTGATTCCTGCTGCCTGCTCCTTCTTTAACTGGAGTCCTGAGACCTAAGGTGGGCCTGGGTTTGCAGTTCTGTTTCCTGCTGCGTGATCCTTGTTTGCCTGGAGTCATGACCCCTGAGACGGGCCTTGCATTGCAGTCCTGTTTCCTGCTGCCTGCTCCTAGTTTGACTGGAGTCTTGAACCCTGAGTTCGGCCTGGCATAGCTGTTCTGTTTCCTGCTGCGTGTTCCTTGTTAGCCTGGAGTCCTGAGCCCTGAGGTGGGCCTGGCATTGCTGTTGTGTTTCCTGCTGCCTGCTCCCTGTTTGCCTGGAGTCCTCAGCCCTGAGGTGGGCCTGGCGATCCAGTTTTGTTTCCTAATGGCTGCTCCTTGTTTGTCTAGATCCCTGAGCCCTGAGGAAGGCCTGGCATTGCTGTTGTATCTTACTGCCTGCACTTTGTTGGCCTGGATTCCTGAGCCCTCAAGTGAGCCTGGCATTGCTGTCTGTTTCCTGCTCCCTGCTCCTTGTTTGCCGGAGTCCTGAGCCCTGAGGTAGCATGCCATTGCTGTTCTGTTTCCTGCTGCCTGCACTTTGTTTTCCTGTAGACCTGAGACCTGAGGTGGGCCTCGCATTGCAGTTCTGTTTCCTGCTTCCTGCACTTTGTTTGCCTGGAGACCTGAGCCCTGAGGTGGGCCTCGCATTGCAGTTCTGTTTCCTGCTGCCTGCTCCTTCTTTGCCTGGAATCCTCAGCCCTGAGGTGGGCCTGGCATTGCTGTTCTGCTTCCTGCTGCCTGCTCCTTGTTCGCCTGGAGTCCTGAGACCTGAGGTGGGCGTGGCTTTGATGTTTTCTTTCCTGTTGCCTGCTCCTTATTTGCCTGGAGTCCCGATCCCTGAGGTGGGCCTGGCATTGCTGTTCTGTTTCCTGCTGCCTGCTCCTTGTTTGCCTGGAGTCCTCAGCCCTGAGGTGGGCCTGGCATTGCTGTTCTGTTTCCTGCTGCCTGCTCCTTGTTTGCCTGGAGTCCTCAGCCCTGAGGTGGGCCTGGCATTGCTGTTCTGCTTATTGCTGCCTGCTCCTTGTTTGACTGGAGTCCTAAGACCTGATGTGGGCCTGGCATTACCGTTATGTTTCCTGCTGCCTGCTCCTTGTCTGCCTGGAGACCTGAGCCCTGAGGTGGGCCTGGCATTGCTGTTCTGATTCCTGATGCGTGCTACTTGTTTGCCTGGAGTCCTCAGCCCTGAGGCAGGCCTGGCATTGTTATTCTGTTTCCTTCTGCCTGCTCTTTGTTTTCCTGGAGACCTGAGCCCTGAGGTGGGCCTGGCATTGCTCTTCTGATTCCTGCTGCCTGCTCCTTCTTTGCCTGGAGTCCAGAGCCCTGAGACGGGCCTTGCATTGCATTTCTGATTCCTGATGCGTGCTACTTGTTTGCCTGGAGACCTGAGCCCTGAGGCAGGCCTGGCATTGTTATTCTGTTTGCTTCTGCCTGCTCTTTGTTTTCCTGGAGACCTGAGCCCTGAGGTGGGCCTTTCATTGCTGTTCTGATTCCTGCTGCCTGCTCCTTCTTTAACTGGAGTCCTGAGACCTAATGTGGGTCTGGGTTTGCAGTTCTGTTTCCTGCTGCGTGATCCTTGTTTGCCTGGAGTCTTGAGCCCTGAGACGGGCCTGGCATTGCAGTTCTGTTTCCTGCTCCTGCTCCTTCTTTGCCTGGAGTCCTGAACCCTGAGACGGGCCTTGCGTTGCAGTTCTGTTTCCTGCTGCCTGCTCCTTGTTTGACTGGAGTCTTGAGCCCTGAGGTCGGCCTGGCATAGCTGTTCTGTTTCCTGCTGCCTGTTCCTTGTTAGCCTGGAGTCCTGAGCCCTGAGGTTGGCCTGGCATTGCTGTTGTGTTTCCTGCTGCCTGCTCCATGTTTGCCTGGATTCCTCAGCCCTGAGGTGGGCCTGGCGATCCTGTTCTGTTTCCTAATACCTGCTCCTTGTTTGTCTAGATCACTGAGCCCTGAGGCAGGCCTGGCATTGCTGTTGTATCTTGCTGCCTGCACTTTGTTGGCCTGGATTCCTGAGCCCTCAAGTGAGCCTGGCATTGTTGTTCTGTTTCCTGCTGCCTGCTCCTTGTTTGCCTGGAGTACAGTGCCCTGAGGTTGGCCTGGCATTACTGTTATGTTTCCTGCTGCCTGTTCCTCATTGGCCTGGAGACCTGAGCCCTGAGGTGGGCCTGGCATTGCTGTTCTGATTCCAGCTGCCTGCTCCTTGTTTGCCTGGAGTCCGGAGCCATGAGGCAGGCCTGGCATTGCTGTTCTGTTTCCTGCTGCCTGCTCCTTCTTTAAGTGGAGTCCTGATACCTAAGGTGGGCCTGGGTTTGCAGTTCTTTATCCTACTGCGTGCTACTTGTTTACCTGGAGTCCTGAGCCCTGAGGCAGGCCTGGCATTGTTATTCTGTTTTCTTCTGCCTGCTCTTTGTTTGCCTGGAGTCCTGAGACCTGAGGTGGGCCTGGCATTACAGTTATGTTTCCTGCTGCCTGCTCCTCATCTGCCTGGAGACCTGAGCCCTGAGGCAGCCCTGGCATTGCTGTTCTGATTCCTGCTGCCTGCTCCTTGTTTTCCTGGAGTCCTGAGCCATGAGGCAGGCCTGGAATTGTTATTCTGCTTCGTGCTGCCTGCTCCTTTTTTGCCTGGAGTCCTGAGACCTGAGGTGGGCCTGGCATTACAGTTATGTTTCCTGATGCCTGCTCCTCATCTGCCTGGATACCTGAGCCCTGAGGTGGGCCTGGCATTGCTGTTCTGATTCCTGCTGCCTGCTCCTTGTTTTCCTGGACTCCTGAGCCATGAGGCAGGCCTGGCATTGTTATTCTGCTTAGTGCTGCCTGCTCCTTTTTGCCTGGAGTCCTGAGACCTGAGGTGGGCCTGGCATTACAGTTATGTTTCCTGATGCCTGCTCCTCATCTGCCTGGAGACCTGAGCCCTGAGGTGGGCCTGACATTGCTGTTCTGATTCCTGCTGCCTGCTCCTTGTTTGCCTGGAGTCCTGAGACCTGAGGTTGGCGTGGCTTTGATGTTTTCTTTCCTGCTGCCTGCTCCTTATTTGCCTGGAGTCCTGATCCCTGAGGTGGGCCTGGCATTGCTGTTCTGTTTCCTGCTGCCTGCTCCTTGTTTGCCTGGAGTCCTCAGCCCTGAGGTGGGCCTGGCATTGCTGTTCTGCTTACTGCTGCCTGCTCCTTGTTTGACTGAAGTCCTAAGTCCTGATGTGCGCCTGGCATTACAGTTATGTTTGCTGCTGCCTTCTCCTTGTCTGCCTGGAGTCCTGAGCCCTGAGGCAGGCCTGGCATTGTTATTCTGTTTCCTTCTGCCTGCTCTTTGTTTTCCTGGAGACCTGAGCCCTGAGGTGGGCCTGGCATTGCTGTTCTGATTCCTGCTGCCTGCTCCTTGTTTTCCTGGAGTCCTGAACCATGAGGCAGGCCTGGCATTGCTGTTCTCTTTCCTGCTGCCTGCTCCTTCTTTAACTGGAGTCCTGAGACCTAAGGTGGGCCTGGGTTTGCAGTTCTGTTTCCTGCTGCGTGCTCCTTGTTTGCCTGGAGTCTTGAGCCCTGAGACGGGCCTGGCATTGCAGTTCTGTTTCCTGCTGCCTGCTATTCTTTGCCTGGAGTCCTGAACTCTGAGACGGGCCTTGCATTGCAGTTCTGTTTCCTGCTGCCTGCTCCTAGTTTGACTGGAGTCTTGAGCCCTGAGGTCGGCCTGGCATAGCTGTTCTGTTTCCTGCTGCCTGTTCCTTGTTAGCCTGGAGTCCTGAGCCCTGAGGTGGGCCTGGCATTGCTGTTGTGTTTCCTGCTGCCTGCTCCATGTTTGCCTGGAGTCCTCAGCCCTGAGGTGGGCCTGGCAATCCAGTTTTGTTTCCTAATGCCTGTTCCTTGTTTGTCTAGATCCCTGAGACCTGAGGAAGGCCTGGCATTGCTGTTGTATCTTACTGCCTGCAATTTGTTGGCCTCGATTCCTGAGCCCTCAAGTGACCTGGCATTGCTGTTCTGTTTCCTGCTGCCTGCTCCTTCTTTGCCTGGAGTCCTGAGCCATGAGGCAGGCCTGGCATTGTTGTTCTGTTTCCTGCTGCCTGCTCCTTCTTTGCCTGGAGTCCTGAGCCATGAGGCAGGCCTGGCATTGTTGTTCTGTTTCCTGCTGCCTGCTCCTTGTTTTCCTGGAGTCCTGAGCCATGAGGCAGGCCTGGCATTGTTATTCTGCTTCGTGCTGCCTGCTCCTTTTTTGCCTGGAGTCCTGAGACCTGAGGTGGGCCTGGCATTACAGTTATGTTTCCTGCTGCCTGCTCCTCATCTGCCTGGAGACCTGAGCCCTGAGGTGGGCCTGGCATTGCTGTTCTGATTCCTGCTGCGTGCTCCTTGTTTGTCTAGATCCCTGAGCCCTGAGGCAGGCCTGGCATTGCTGTTGTATCTTGCTGCCTGCACTTTGTTGGCCTGGATTCCTGAGCCCTCAAGTGAGCCTGGCATTGTTGTTCTGTTTCCTGCTGCCTGCTCCTTGTTTGCCTGGAGACCTGAGCCCTGAGGTGGGCCTGGCATTGCTGTTCTGATTCCAGCTGCCTGCTCCTTGTTTGCCTGGAGTCCGGAGCCATGAGGCAGGCCTGGCATTGCTGTTCTGTTTCCTGCTGCCTGCTCCTTCTTTAAGTGGAGTCCTGATACCTGAGGTGGGCCTGGCATTGCTGTTCTGATTCCTGCTGCCTGCTCCTTGTTTTCCTGGAGTCCTGAGCCATGAGGCAGGCCTGGCATTGTTATTCTGCTTCGTGCTGCCTGCTCCTTTTTTGCCTGGAGTCCTGAGACCTGAGGTGGGCCTGGCATTACAGTTATGTTTCCTGATGCCTGCTCCTCATCTGCCTGGAGACCTGAGCCCTGAGGTGGGCCTGGCATTGCTGTTCTGATTCCTGCTGCCTGCTCCTTGTTTTCCTGGACTCCTGAGCCATGAGGCAGGCCTGGCATTGTTATTCTGCTTCGTGCTGCCTGCTCCTTTTTTGCCTGGAGTCCTGAGACCTGAGGTGGGCCTGGCATTACAGTTATGTTTCCTGATGCCTGCTCCTCATCTGCCTGGAGACCTGAGCCCTGAGGTGGGCCTGGCATTGCTGTTCTGATTCCTGCTGCCTGCTCCTTGTTTGCCTGGAGTCCTGAGACCTGAGGTGGGCGTGGCTTTGTTGTTTTCTTTCCTGCTGCCTGCTCCTTATTTGCCTGGAGTCCTGATCCCTGAGGTGGGCCTGGCATTGCTGTTCTGTTTCCTGCTGCCTGCTCCTTGTTTGCCTGGAGTCCTCAGCCCTGAGGTGGGCCTGGCATTGCTGTTCTGCTTACTGCTGCCTGCTCCTTGTTTGACTGGAGTCCTAAGTCCTGATGTGCGCCTGGCATGACAGTTATGTTTGCTGCTGCCTTCTCCTTGTCTGCCTGGAGTCCTGAGCCCTGAGGCAGGCCTGGCATTGTTATTCTGTTTCCTTCTGCCTGCTCTTTGTTTGCCTGGAGTCTTGAGCCCTGAGACGGGCCTGGCATTGCTGTCTGTTTCCTGCTCCCTGCTCCTTGTTTGCCGGAGTCCTGAGCCCTGAGGTAGCATGCCATTGCTGTTCTGTTTCCTGCTGCCTGCACTTTGTTTGCCTGTAGACCTGAGACCTGAGGTGGGCCTCGCATTACAGTTCTGTTTCCTGCTTCCTGCACTTTGTTTGCCTGGAGACCTGAGCCCTGAGGTGGGCCTCGCATTGCAGTTCTGTTTCCTGCTGCCTGCTCCTTCTTTGCCTGTAGTCCTGATCCCTGAAGTGGGCCTGGCATTGCTGTTCTGTTTCCTGCTGCCTGCTCCATGTTTGCCTGGAATCCTCAGCCCTGAGGTGGGCCTGGCATTGCTGTTCTGCTTCCTGCTGCCTGCTCCTTGTTTGCCTGGAGTCCTGAGACCTGAGGTGGGCGTGGCTTTGATGTTTTCTTTCCTGTTGCCTGCTCCTTATTTGCCTGGAGTCCCGATCTCTGAGGTGGGCCTGGCATTGCTGTTCTGTTTCCTGCTGCCTGCTCCTTGTTTGCCTGGAGTCCTCAGCCCTGAGGTGGGCCTGGCATTGCTGTTCTGCTTATTGCTGCCTGCTCCTTGTTTGACTGGAGTCCTAAGACCTGATGTGGGCCTGGCATTACCGTTATGTTTCCTGCTGCCTGCTCCTTGTCTGCCTGGAGACCTGAGCCCTGAGGTCGGCCTGGCATTGCTGTTCTGATTCCTGATGCGTGCTACTTGTTTGCCTGGAGTCCTGAGCCCTGAGGCAGGCCTGGCATTGTTATTCTGTTTCCTTCTGCCTGCTCTTTGTTTTCCTGGAGACCTGAGCCCTGAGGTGGGCCTGGCATTGCTCTTCTGATTCCTGCTGCCTGCTCCTTCTTTGGCTGGAGTCCTGAGCCCTGAGACGGGCCTTCCATTGCATTTCTGATTCCTGATGCGTGCTACTTGTTTGCCTGGTGTCCTGAGCCCTGAGGCAGGCCTGGCATTGTTATTCTGTTTCCTTCTGCCTGCTCTTTGTTTTCCTGGAGACCTGAGCACTGAGGCAGGCCTGGCATTGTTATTCTGTTTGCTTCTGCCTGCTCTTTGTTTTCCTGGAGACCTGAGCCCTGAGGTGGGCCTTTCATTGCTGTTCTGATTCCTGCTGCCTGCTCCTTCTTTAACTGGAGTCCTGAGACCTAAGGTGGGCCTGGGTTTGCAGTTCTGTTTCCTGCTGCGTGATCCTTGTTTGCCTGGAGTCATGAGCCCTGAGACGGGCCTGGCATTGCAGTTCTGTTTCCTGCTCCTGCTCCTTCTTTGCCTGGAGTCCTGAACCCTGAGACGGGCCTTGCGTTGCAGTTCTGTTTCCTGCTGCCTGCTCCTTGTTTGACTGGAGTCTTGAGCCCTGAGGTCGGCCTGGCATAGCTGTTCTGTTTCCTGCTGCCTGTTCCTTGTTAGCCTGGAGTCCTGAGCCCTGAGGTTGGCCTGGCATTGCTGTTGTGTTTCCTGCTGCCTGCTCCATGTTTGCCTGGATTCCTCAGCCCTGAGGTGGGCCTGGCGATCCTGTTCTGTTTCCTAATGCCTGCTCCTTGTTTGTCTAGATCCCTGAGCCCTGAGGCAGGCCTGGCATTGCTGTTGTATCTTGCTGCCTACACTTTGTTGGCCTGGATTCCTGAGCCCTCAAGTGAGCCTGGCATTGTTGTTCTGTTTCCTGCTGCCTGCTCCTTGTTTGCCTGGAGACCTGAGCCCTGAGGTGGGCCTGGCATTGCTGTTCTGATTCCAGCTGCCTGCTCGTTGTTTGCCTGGAGTCCGGAGCCATGAGGCAGGCCTGGCATTGCTGTTCTGTTTCCTGCTGCCTGCTCCTTCTTTAAGTGGAGTCCTGATACCTAAGGTGGGCCTGGGTTTGCAGTTCTTTATCCTACTGCGTGCTACTTGTTTACCTGGAGTCCTGAGCCCTGAGGCAGGCCTGGCATTGTTATTCTGTTTCCTTCTGCCTGCTCTTTGTTTGCCTGGAGTCCTGAGACCTGAGGTGGGCCTGGCATTACAGTTATGTTTCCTGCTGCCTGCTCCTCATCTGCCTGGAGACCTGAGCCCTGAGGCAGCCCTGGCATTGCTGTTCTGATTCCTGCTGCCTGCTCCTTGTTTTCCTGGAGTCCTGAGCCATGAGGCAGGCCTGGCATTGTTATTCTGCTTCGTGCTGCCTGCTCCTTTTTTGCCTGGAGTCCTGAGACCTGAGGTGGGCCTGGCATTACAGTTATGATTCCTGATGCCTGCTCCTCATCTGCCTGGAGACCTGAGCCCTGAGGTGGGCCTGGCATTGCTGTTCTGATTCCTGCTGCCTGCTCCTTGTTTTCCTGGACTCCTGAGCCATGAGGCAGGCCTGGCATTGTTATTCTGCTTCGTGCTGCCTGCTCCTTTTTTGCCTGGAGTCCTGAGACCTGAGGTGGGCCTGGCATTACAGTTATGTTTCCTGATGCCTGCTCCTCATCTGCCTGGAGACCTGAGCCCTGAGGTGGGCCTGGCATTGCTGCTCTGATTCCTGCTGCCTGCTCCTTGTTTGCCTGGAGTCCTGAGACCTGAGGTGGGCGTGGCTTTGATGTTTTCTTTCCTGCTGCCTGCTCCTTATTTGCCTGGAGTCCTGATCCCTGAGGTGGGCCTGGCATTGCTGTTCTGTTTCCTGCTGCCTGCTCCTTGTTTGCCTGGAGTCCTCAGCCCTGAGGTGGGCCTGGCATTGCTGTTCTGCTTACTGCTGCCTGCTCCTTGTTTGACTGGAGTCCTAAGTCCTGATGTGCGCCTGGCATTACAGTTATGTTTGCTGCTGCCTTCTCCTTGTCTGCCTGGAGTCCTGAGCCCTGAGCCCTGAGGCAGGCCTGGCATTGTTATTCTGTTTCCTTCTGCCTGCTCTTTGTTTGCCTGGAGTCTTGAGCCCTGAGACGGGCCTGGCATTGCAGTTCTGTTTCCTGCTGCCTGCTATTCTTTGCCTGGAGTCCTGAACTCTGAGACGGGCCTTGCATTGCAGTTCTGTTTCCTGCTGCCTGCTCCTAGTTTGACTGGAGTCTTGAGCCCTGAGGTCTGCCTGGCATAGCTGTTCTGTTTCCTGCTGCCTGTTCCTTGTTAGCCTGGAGTCCTGAGCCCTGAGGTGGGCCTGGCATTGCTGTTGTGTTTCCTGCTGCCTGCTCCATGTTTGCCTGGAGTCCTCAGCCCTGAGGTGGGCCTGGCGATCCAGTTTTGTTTTTTAATGCCTGCTCCTTGTTTGTCTAGATCCTTGAGCCCTGAGGAAGGCCTGGCATTGCTGTTGTATCTTACTGCCTGCAATTTGTTGGCCTTCTATTCCTGAGCCCTCAAGTGACCTGGCATTGCTGTTCTGTTTCCTGCTGCCTGCTCCTTCTTTGCCTGGAGTCCTGAGCCATGAGGCAGGCCTGGCATTGTTGTACTGTTTCCTGCTGCCTGCTCCTTCTTTGCCTGGAGTCCTGAGCCATGAGGCAGGCCTGGCATTGTTGTTC
Organism: Narcine bancroftii; assembly: GCF_036971445.1. NCBI lineage: Eukaryota > Metazoa > Chordata > Chondrichthyes > Torpediniformes > Narcinidae > Narcine > Narcine bancroftii. Next base: position 196,816,819 of record NC_091473.1, read on the forward strand.
TGTTTCCTGCTGCCTGCTCCTTGTTTTCCTGGAGTCCTGAGCCATGAGGCAGGCCTGGCATTGTTATTCTGCTTCGTGCTGCCTGCTCCTTTTTTGCCTGGAGTCCTGAGACCTGAGGTGGGCCTGGCATTACAGTTATGTTTCCTGCTGCCTGCTCCTCATCTGCCTGGAGACCTGAGCCCTGAGGCAGCCCTGGCATTGCTGTTCTGATTCCTGCTGCCTGCTCCTTGTTTGCCTGGAGTCCTGAGACCTGAGGTGGGCGTGGCTTTGATGTTTTCTTTCCTGCTGCCTGCTCCTTATTTGCCTGGAGTCCTGATCCCTGAGGTGGGCCTGGCATTGCTGTTCTGTTTCCTGCTGCCTGCTCCTTGTTTGCCTGGAGTCCTCAGCCCTGAGGTGGGCCTGGCATTGCTGTTCTGCTTACTGCTGCCTGCTCCTTGTTTGACTGGAGTCCTAAGTCCTGATGTGCGCCTGGCATTACAGTTATGTTTGCTGCTGCCTTCTCCTTGTCTGCCAGGAGTCCTGAGCCCTGAGGCAGGCCTGGCATTGTTATTCTGTTTCCTTCTGCCTGCTCTTTGTTTGCCTGGAGTCTTGAGCCCTGAGACGGGCCTGGCATTGCTGTCTGTTTCCTGCTCCCTGCTCCTTGTTTGCCGGAGTCCTGAGCCCTGAGGTAGCATGCCATTGCTGTTCTGTTTCCTGCTGCCTGCACTTTGTTTGCCTGTAGACCTGAGACCTGAGGTGGGCCTCGCATTACAGTTCTGTTTCCTGCTTCCTGCACTTTGTTTGCCTGGAGACCTGAGCCCTGAGGTGGGCCTCGCATTGCAGTTCTGTTTCCTGCTGCCTGCTCCTTCTTTGCCTGTAGTCCTGATCCCTGAAGTGGGCCTGGCATTGCTGTTCTGTTTCCTGCTGCCTGCTCCATGTTTGCCTGGAATCCTCAGCCCTGAGGTGGGCCTGGCATTGCTGTTCTGCTTCCTGCTGCCTGCTCCTTGTTTGCCTGGAGTCCTGAGACCTGAGGTGGGCGTGGCTTTGATATTTTCTTTCCTGTTGCCTGCTCCTTATTTGCCTGGAGTCCCGATCTCTGAGGTGGGCCTGGCATTGCTGTTCTGTTTCCTGCTGCCTGCTCCTTGTTTGCCTGGAGTCCTCAGCCCTGAGGTGGGCCTGGCATTGCTGTTCTGCTTATTGCTGCCTGCTCCATGTTTGCCTGGAGTCCTCAGCCCTGAGGTGGGCCTGGCGATCCAGTTTTGTTTCCTAATGCCTGTTCCTTGTTTGTCTAGATCCCTGAGACCTGAGGAAGGCCTGGCATTGCTGTTGTATCTTACTGCCTGCAATTTGTTGGCCTCGATTCCTGAGCCCTCAAGTGACCTGGCATTGCTGTTCTGTTTCCTGCTGCCTGCTCCTTCTTTGCCTGGAGTCCTGAGCCATGAGGCAGGCCTGGCATTGTTGTTCTGTTTCCTGCTGCCTGCTCCTTCTTTGCCTGGAGTCCTGAGCCATGAGGCAGGCCTGGCATTGTTATTCTGTTTCCTTCTGCCTGCTCTTTGTTTGCCTGGAGTCTTGAGCCCTGAGACGGGCCTGGCATTGCAGTTCTGTTTCCTGCTGCCTGCTATTCTTTGCCTGGAGTCCTGAACTCTGAGACGGGCCTTGCATTGCAGTTCTGTTTCCTGCTGCCTGCTCCTAGTTTGACTGGAGTCTTGAGCCCTGAGGTCTGCCTGGCATAGCTGTTCTGTTTCCTGCTGCCTGTTCCTTGTTAGCCTGGAGTCCTGAGCCCTGAGGTGGGCCTGGCATTGCTGTTGTGTTTCCTGCTGCCTGCTCCATGTTTGCCTGGAGTCCTCAGCCCTGAGGTGGGCCTGGCGATCCAGTTTTGTTTTTTAATGCCTGCTCCTTGTTTGTCTAGATCCTTGAGCCCTGAGGAAGGCCTGGCATTGCTGTTGTATCTTACTGCCTGCAATTTGTTGGCCTTCTATTCCTGAGCCCTCAAGTGACCTGGCATTGCTGTTCTGTTTCCTGCTGCCTGCTCCTTCTTTGCCTGGAGTCCTGAGCCATGAGGCAGGCCTGGCATTGTTGTACTGTTTCCTGCTGCCTGCTCCTTCTTTGCCTGGAGTCCTGAGCCATGAGGCAGGCCTGGCATTGTTGTTCTGTTTCCTGCTGCCTGCTCCTTGTTTTCCTGGAGTCCTGAGCCATGAGGCAGGCCTGGCATTGTTATTCTGCTTCGTGCTGCCTGCTCCTTTTTTGCCTGGAGTCCTGAGACCTGAGGTGGGCCTGGCATTACAGTTATGTTTCCTGCTGCCTGCTCCTCATCTGCCTGGAGACCTGAGCCCTGAGGCAGCCCTGGCATTGCTGTTCTGATTCCTGCTGCCTGCTCCTTGTTTGCCTGGAGTCCTGAGACCTGAGGTGGGCGTGGCTTTGATGTTTTCTTTCCTGCTGCCTGCTCCTTATTTGCCTGGAGTCCTGATCCCTGAGGTGGGCCTGGCATTGCTGTTCTGTTTCCTGCTGCCTGCTCCTTGTTTGCCTGGAGTCCTCAGCCCTGAGGTGGGCCTGGCATTGCTGTTCTGCTTACTGCTGCCTGCTCCTTGTTTGACTGGAGTCCTAAGTCCTGATGTGCGCCTGGCATTACAGTTATGTTTGCTGCTGCCTTCTCCTTGTCTGCCAGGAGTCCTGAGCCCTGAGGCAGGCCTGGCATTGTTATTCTGTTTCCTTCTGCCTGCTCTTTGTTTGCCTGGAGTCTTGAGCCCTGAGACGGGCCTGGCATTGCTGTCTGTTTCCTGCTCCCTGCTCCTTGTTTGCCGGAGTCCTGAGCCCTGAGGTAGCATGCCATTGCTGTTCTGTTTCCTGCTGCCTGCACTTTGTTTGCCTGTAGACCTGAGACCTGAGGTGGGCCTCGCATTACAGTTCTGTTTCCTGCTTCCTGCACTTTGTTTGCCTGGAGACCTGAGCCCTGAGGTGGGCCTCGCATTGCAGTTCTGTTTCCTGCTGCCTGCTCCTTCTTTGCCTGTAGTCCTGATCCCTGAAGTGGGCCTGGCATTGCTGTTCTGTTTCCTGCTGCCTGCTCCATGTTTGCCTGGAATCCTCAGCCCTGAGGTGGGCCTGGCATTGCTGTTCTGCTTCCTGCTGCCTGCTCCTTGTTTGCCTGGAGTCCTGAGACCTGAGGTGGGCGTGGCTTTGATATTTTCTTTCCTGTTGCCTGCTCCTTATTTGCCTGGAGTCCCGATCTCTGAGGTGGGCCTGGCATTGCTGTTCTGTTTCCTGCTGCCTGCTCCTTGTTTGCCTGGAGTCCTCAGCCCTGAGGTGGGCCTGGCATTGCTGTTCTGCTTATTGCTGCCTGCTCCATGTTTGCCTGGAGTCCTCAGCCCTGAGGTGGGCCTGGCGATCCAGTTTTGTTTCCTAATGCCTGTTCCTTGTTTGTCTAGATCCCTGAGACCTGAGGAAGGCCTGGCATTGCTGTTGTATCTTACTGCCTGCAATTTGTTGGCCTCGATTCCTGAGCCCTCAAGTGACCTGGCATTGCTGTTCTGTTTCCTGCTGCCTGCTCCTTCTTTGCCTGGAGTCCTGAGCCATGAGGCAGGCCTGGCATTGTTGTTCTGTTTCCTGCTGCCTGCTCCTTCTTTGCCTGGAGTCCTGAGCCATGAGGCAGGCCTGGCATTGTTGTTCTGTTTCCTGCTGCCTGCTCCTTGTTTTCCTGGAGTCCTGAGCCATGAGGCAGGCCTGGCATTGTTATTCTGCTTCGTGCTGCCTGCTCCTTTTTTGCCTGGAGTCCTGAGACCTGAGGTGGGCCTGGCATTACAGTTATGTTTCCTGCTGCCTGCTCCTCATCTGCCTGGAGACCTGAGCCCTGAGGTGGGCCTGGCATTGCTGTTCTGATTCCTGCTGCGTGCTCCTTGTTTGTCTAGATCCCTGAGCCCTGAGGCAGGCCTGGCATTGCTGTTGTATCTTGCTGCCTGCACTTTGTTGGCCTGGATTCCTGAGCCCTCAAGTGAGCCTGGCATTGTTGTTCTGTTTCCTGCTGCCTGCTCCTTGTTTGCCTGGAGACCTGAGCCCTGAGGTGGGCCTGGCATTGCTGTTCTGATTCCAGCTGCCTGCTCCTTGTTTGCCTGGAGTCCGGAGCCATGAGGCAGGCCTGGCATTGCTGTTCTGTTTCCTGCTGCCTGCTCCTTCTTTAAGTGGAGTCCTGATACCTAAGGTGGGCCTGGGTTTGCAGTTCTTTATCCTACTGCGTGCTACTTGTTTACCTGGAGTCCTGAGCCCTGAGGCAGGCCTGGCATTGTTATTCTGTTTCCTTCTGCCTGCTCTTTGTTTGCCTGGAGTCCTGAGACCTGAGGTGGGCCTGGCATTACAGTTATGTTTCCTGCTGCCTGCTCCTCATCTGCCTGGAGACCTGAGCCCTGAGGCAGCCCTGGCATTGCTGTTCTGATTCCTGCTGCCTGCTCCTTGTTTTCCTGGAGTCCTGAGCCATGAGGCAGGCCTGGCATTGTTATTCTGCTTCGTGCTGCCTGCTCCTTTTTTGCCTGGAGTCCTGAGACCTGAGGTGGGCCTGGCATTACAGTTATGTTTCCTGATGCCTGCTCCTCATCTGCCTGGAGACCTGAGCCCTGAGGTGGGCCTGGCATTGCTGTTCTGATTCCTGCTGCCTGCTCCTTGTTTTCCTGGACTCCTGAGCCATGAGGCAGGCCTGGCATTGTTATTCTGCTTCGTGCTGCCTGCTCCTTTTTTGCCTGGAGTCCTGAGACCTGAGGTGGGCCTGGCATTACAGTTATGTTTCCTGATGCCTGCTCCTCATCTGCCTGGAGACCTGAGCCCTGAGGTGGGCCTGGCATTGCTGTTCTGATTCCTGCTGCCTGCTCCTTGTTTGCCTGGAGTCCTGAGACCTGAGGTGGGCGTGGCTTTGATGTTTTCTTTCCTGCTGCCTGCTCCTTATTTGCCTGGAGTCCTGATCCCTGAGGTGGGCCTGGCATTGCTGTTCTGTTTCCTGCTGCCTGCTCCTTGTTTGCCTGGAGTCCTCAGCCCTGAGGTGGGCCTGGCATTGCTGTTCTGCTTACTGCTGCCTGCTCCTTGTTTGACTGGAGTCCTAAGTCCTGATGTGCGCCTGGCATTACAGTTATGTTTGCTGCTGCCTTCTCCTTGTCTGCCTGGAGTCCTGAGCCCTGAGGCAGGCCTGGCATTGTTATTCTGTTTCCTTCTGCCTGCTCTTTGTTTGCCTGGAGTCTTGAGCCCTGAGACGGGCCTGGCATTGCTGTCTGTTTCCTGCTCCCTGCTCCTTGTTTGCCGGAGTCCTGAGCCCTGAGGTAGCATGCCATTGCTGTTCTGTTTCCTGCTGCCTGCACTTTGTTTGCCTGTAGACCTGAGACCTGAGGTGGGCCTCGCATTACAGTTCTGTTTCCTGCTTCCTGCACTTTGTTTGCCTGGAGACCTGAGCCCTGAGGTGGGCCTCGCATTGCAGTTCTGTTTCCTGCTGCCTGCTCCTTCTTTGCCTGTAGTCCTGATCCCTGAAGTGGGCCTGGCATTGCTGTTCTGTTTCCTGCTGCCTGCTCCATGTTTGCCTGGAATCCTCAGCCCTGAGGTGGGCCTGGCATTGCTGTTCTGCTTCCTGCTGCCTGCTCCTTGTTTGCCTGGAGTCCTGAGACCTGAGGTGGGCGTGGCTTTGATGTTTTCTTTCCTGTTGCCTGCTCCTTATTTGCCTGGAGTCCCGATCTCTGAGGTGGGCCTAGCATTGCTGTTCTGTTTCCTGCTGCCTGCTCCTTGTTTGCCTGGAGTCCTCAGCCCTGAGGTGGGCCTGGCATTGCTGTTCTGCTTATTGCTGCCTGCTCCTTGTTTGACTGGAGTCCTAAGACCTGATGTGGGCCTGGCATTACCGTTATGTTTCCTGCTGCCTGCTCCTTGTCTGCCTGGAGACCTGAGCCCTGAGGTCGGCCTGGCATTGCTGTTCTGATTCCTGATGCGTGCTACTTGTTTGCCTGGAGTCCTGAGCCCTGAGGCAGGCCTGGCATTGTTATTCTGTTTCCTTCTGCCTGCTCTTTGTTTTCCTGGAGACCTGAGCCCTGAGGTGGGCCTGGCATTGCTCTTCTGATTCCTGCTGCCTGCTCCTTCTTTGGCTGGAGTCCTGAGCCCTGAGACGGGCCTTCCATTGCATTTCTGATTCCTGATGCGTGCTACTTGTTTGCCTGGTGTCCTGAGCCCTGAGGCAGGCCTGGCATTGTTATTCTGTTTCCTTCTGCCTGCTCTTTGTTTTCCTGGAGACCTGAGCACTGAGGCAGGCCTGGCATTGTTATTCTGTTTGCTTCTGCCTGCTCTTTGTTTTCCTGGAGACCTGAGCCCTGAGGTGGGCCTTTCATTGCTGTTCTGATTCCTGCTGCCTGCTCCTTCTTTAACTGGAGTCCTGAGACCTAAGGTGGGCCTGGGTTTGCAGTTCTGTTTCCTGCTGCGTGATCCTTGTTTGCCTGGAGTCATGAGCCCTGAGACGGGCCTGGCATTGCAGTTCTGTTTCCTGCTCCTGCTCCTTCTTTGCCTGGAGTCCTGAACCCTGAGACGGGCCTTGCGTTGCAGTTCTGTTTCCTGCTGCCTGCTCCTTGTTTGACTGGAGTCTTGAGCCCTGAGGTCGGCCTGGCATAGCTGTTCTGTTTCCTGCTGCCTGTTCCTTGTTAGCCTGGAGTCCTGAGCCCTGAGGTTGGCCTGGCATTGCTGTTGTGTTTCCTGCTGCCTGCTCCATGTTTGCCTGGATTCCTCAGCCCTGAGGTGGGCCTGGCGATCCTGTTCTGTTTCCTAATGCCTGCTCCTTGTTTGTCTAGATCCCTGAGCCCTGAGGCAGGCCTGGCATTGCTGTTGTATCTTGCTGCCTACACTTTGTTGGCCTGGATTCCTGAGCCCTCAAGTGAGCCTGGCATTGTTGTTCTGTTTCCTGCTGCCTGCTCCTTGTTTGCCTGGAGACCTGAGCCCTGAGGTGGGCCTGGCATTGCTGTTCTGATTCCAGCTGCCTGCTCGTTGTTTGCCTGGAGTCCGGAGCCATGAGGCAGGCCTGGCATTGCTGTTCTGTTTCCTGCTGCCTGCTCCTTCTTTAAGTGGAGTCCTGATACCTAAGGTGGGCCTGGGTTTGCAGTTCTTTATCCTACTGCGTGCTACTTGTTTACCTGGAGTCCTGAGCCCTGAGGCAGGCCTGGCATTGTTATTCTGTTTCCTTCTGCCTGCTCTTTGTTTGCCTGGAGTCCTGAGACCTGAGGTGGGCCTGGCATTACAGTTATGTTTCCTGCTGCCTGCTCCTCATCTGCCTGGAGACCTGAGCCCTGAGGCAGCCCTGGCATTGCTGTTCTGATTCCTGCTGCCTGCTCCTTGTTTTCCTGGAGTCCTGAGCCATGAGGCAGGCCTGGCATTGTTATTCTGCTTCGTGCTGCCTGCTCCTTTTTTGCCTGGAGTCCTGAGACCTGAGGTGGGCCTGGCATTACAGTTATGATTCCTGATGCCTGCTCCTCATCTGCCTGGAGACCTGAGCCCTGAGGTGGGCCTGGCATTGCTGTTCTGATTCCTGCTGCCTGCTCCTTGTTTTCCTGGACTCCTGAGCCATGAGGCAGGCCTGGCATTGTTATTTTGCTTCGTGCTGCCTGCTCCTTTTTTGCCTGGAGTCCTGAGACCTGAGGTGGGCCTGGCATTACAGTTATGTTTCCTGATGCCTGCTCCTCATCTGCCTGGAGACCTGAGCCCTGAGGTGGGCCTGGCATTGCTGTTCTGATTCCTGCTGCCTGCTCCTTGTTTGCCTGGAGTCCTGAGACCTGAGGTGGGCGTGGCTTTGATGTTTTCTTTCCTGCTGCCTGCTCCTTATTTGCCTGGAGTCCTGAGACCTGAGGTGGGCCTGGCATTACAGTTATGTTTCCTGATGCCTGCTCCTCATCTGCCTGGAGACCTGAGCCCTGAGGTGGGCCTGGCATTGCTGTTCTGTTTCCTGCTTCCTGCTCCTTGTTTGCCTGGAGTCCTCAGCCCTGAGGTGGGCCTGGCATTGCTGTTCTGCTTACTGCTGCCTGCTCCTTGTTTGACTGGAGTCCTAAGTCCTGATGTGCGCCTGGCATTACAGTTATGTTTGCTGCTGCCTTCTCCTTGTCTGCCTGGAGTCCTGAGCCCTGAGCCCTGAGGCAGGCCTGGCATTGTTATTCTGTTTCCTTCTGCCTGCTCTTTGTTTGCCTGGAGTCTTGAGCCCTGAGACGGGCCTGGCATTGCAGTTCTGTTTCCTGCTGCCTGCTATTCTTTGCCTGGAGTCCTGAACTCTGAGACGGGCCTTGCATTGCAGTTCTGTTTCCTGCTGCCTGCTCCTAGTTTGACTGGAGTCTTGAGCCCTGAGGTCTGCCTGGCATAGCTGTTCTGTTTCCTGCTGCCTGTTCCTTGTTAGCCTGGAGTCCTGAGCCCTGAGGTGGGCCTGGCATTGCTGTTGTGTTTCCTGCTGCCTGCTCCATGTTTGCCTGGAGTCCTGAGCCCTGAGGTGGGCCTGGCATTGCTGTTGTGTTTCCTGCTGCCTGCTCCATGTTTGCCTGGAGTCCTCAGCCCTGAGGTGGGCCTGGCGATCCAGTTTTGTTTTTTAATGCCTGCTCCTTGTTTGTCTAGATCCTTGAGCCCTGAGGAAGGCCTGGCATTGCTGTTGTATCTTACTGCCTGCAATTTGTTGGCCTTCTATTCCTGAGCCCTCAAGTGACCTGGCATTGCTGTTCTGTTTCCTGCTGCCTGCTCCTTCTTTGCCTGGAGTCCTGAGCCATGAGGCAGGCCTGGCATTGTTGTTCTGTTTCCTGCTGCCTGCTCCTTGTTTGCCTGGAGTCCTCAGCCCTGAGGTGGGCCTGGCATTGCTGTTCTGCTTATTGCTGCCTGCTCCTTGTTTGACTGGAGTCCTAAGACCTGATGTGGGCCTGGCATTACCGTTATGTTTCCTGCTGCCTGCTCCTTGTCTGCCTGGAGACCTGAGCCCTGAGGTCGGCCTGGCATTGCTGTTCTGATTCCTGATGCGTGCTACTTGTTTGCCTGGAGTCCTGAGCCCTGAGGCAGGCCTGGCATTGTTATTCTGTTTCCTTCTGCCTGCTCTTTGTTTTCCTGGAGACCTGAGCCCTGAGGTGGGCCTGGCATTGCTCTTCTGATTCCTGCTGCCTGCTCCTTCTTTGGCTGGAGTCCTGAGCCCTGAGACGGGCCTTCCATTGCATTTCTGATTCCTGATGCGTGCTACTTGTTTGCCTGGTGTCCTGAGCCCTGAGGCAGGCCTGGCATTGTTATTCTGTTTCCTTCTGCCTGCTCTTTGTTTTCCTGGAGACCTGAGCACTGAGGCAGGCCTGGCATTGTTATTCTGTTTGCTTCTGCCTGCTCTTTGTTTTCCTGGAGACCTGAGCCCTGAGGTGGGCCTTTCATTGCTGTTCTGATTCCTGCTGCCTGCTCCTTCTTTAACTGGAGTCCTGAGACCTAAGGTGGGCCTGGGTTTGCAGTTCTGTTTCCTGCTGCGTGATCCTTGTTTGCCTGGAGTCATGAGCCCTGAGACGGGCCTGGCATTGCAGTTCTGTTTCCTGCTCCTGCTCCTTCTTTGCCTGGAGTCCTGAACCCTGAGACGGGCCTTGCGTTGCAGTTCTGTTTCCTGCTGCCTGCTCCTAGTTTGACTGGAGTCTTGAGCCCTGAGGTCGGCCTGGCATAGCTGTTCTGTTTCCTGCTGCCTGTTCCTTGTTAGCCTGGAGTCCTGAGCCCTGAGGTTGGCCTGGCATTGCTGTTGTGTTTCCTGCTGCCTGCTCCATGTTTGCCTGGATTCCTCAGCCCTGAGGTGGGCCTGGCGATCCTGTTCTGTTTCCTAATGCCTGCTCCTTGTTTGTCTAGATCCCTGAGCCCTGAGGCAGGCCTGGCATTGCTGTTGTATCTTGCTGCCTACACTTTGTTGGCCTGGATTCCTGAGCCCTCAAGTGAGCCTGGCATTGTTGTTCTGTTTCCTGCTGCCTGCTCCTTGTTTGCCTGGAGACCTGAGCCCTGAGGTGGGCCTGGCATTGCTGTTCTGATTCCAGCTGCCTGCTCGTTGTTTGCCTGGAGTCCGGAGCCATGAGGCAGGCCTGGCATTGCTGTTCTGTTTCCTGCTGCCTGCTCCTTCTTTAAGTGGAGTCCTGATACCTAAGGTGGGCCTGGGTTTGCAGTTATTTATCCTACTGCGTGCTACTTGTTTACCTGGAGTCCTGAGCCCTGAGGCAGGCCTGGCATTGTTATTCTGTTTCCTTCTGCCTGCTCTTTGTTTGCCTGGAGTCCTGAGACCTGAGGTGGGCCTGGCATTACAGTTATGTTTCCTGCTGCCTGCTCCTCATCTGCCTGGAGACCTGAGCCCTGAGGCAGCCCTGGCATTGCTGTTCTGATTCCTGCTGCCTGCTCCTTGTTTTCCTGGAGTCCTGAGCCATGAGGCAGGCCTGGCATTGTTATTCTGCTTCGTGCTGCCTGCTCCTTTTTTGCCTGGAGTCCTGAGACCTGAGGTGGGCCTGGCATTACAGTTATGATTCCTGATGCCTGCTCCTCATCTGCCTGGAGACCTGAGCCCTGAGGTGGGCCTGGCATTGCTGTTCTGATTCCTGCTGCCTGCTCCTTGTTTTCCTGGACTCCTGAGCCATGAGGCAGGCCTGGCATTGTTATTCTGCTTCGTGCTGCCTGCTCCTTTTTTGCCTGGAGTCCTGAGACCTGAGGTGGGCCTGGCATTACAGTTATGTTTCCTGATGCCTGCTCCTCATCTGCCTGGAGACCTGAGCCCTGAGGTGGGCCTGGCATTGCTGTTCTGATTCCTGCTGCCTGCTCCTTGTTTGCCTGGAGTCCTGAGACCTGAGGTGGGCGTGGCTTTGATGTTTTCTTTCCTGCTGCCTGCTCCTTATTTGCCTGGAGTCCTGAGACCTGAGGTGGGCCTGGCATTACAGTTATGTTTCCTGATGCCTGCTCCTCATCTGCCTGGAGACCTGAGCCCTGAGGTGGGCCTGGCATTGCTGTTCTGTTTCCTGCTTCCTGCTCCTTGTTCGCCTGGAGTCCTCAGCCCTGAGGTGGGCCTGGCATTGCTGTTCTGCTTACTGCTGCCTGCTCCTTGTTTGACTGGAGTCCTAAGTCCTGATGTGCGCCTGGCATTACAGTTATGTTTGCTGCTGCCTTCTCCTTGTCTGCCTGGAGTCCTGAGCCCTGAGCCCTGAGGCAGGCCTGGCATTGTTATTCTGTTTCCTTCTGCCTGCTCTTTGTTTGCCTGGAGTCTTGAGCCCTGAGACGGGCCTGGCATTGCAGTTCTGTTTCCTGCTGCCTGCTATTCTTTGCCTGGAGTCCTGAACTCTGAGACGGGCCTTGCATTGCAGTTCTGTTTCCTGCTGCCTGCTCCTAGTTTGACTGGAGTCTTGAGCCCTGAGGTCTGCCTGGCATAGCTGTTCTGTTTCCTGCTGCCTGTTCCTTGTTAGCCTGGAGTCCTGAGCCCTGAGGTGGGCCTGGCATTGCTGTTGTGTTTCCTGCTGCCTGCTCCATGTTTGCCTGGAGTCCTCAGCCCTGAGGTGGGCCTGGCGATCCAGTTTTGTTTTTTAATGCCTGCTCCTTGTTTGTCTAGATCCTTGAGCCCTGAGGAAGGCCTGGCATTGCTGTTGTATCTTACTGCCTGCAATTTGTTGGCCTTCTATTCCTGAGCCCTCAAGTGACCTGGCATTGCTGTTCTGTTTCCTGCTGCCTGCTCCTTCTTTGCCTGGAGTCCTGAGCCATGAGGCAGGCCTGGCATTGTTGTTCTGTTTCCTGCTGCCTGCTCCTTCTTTGCCTGGAGTCCTGAGCCATGAGACAGGCCTGGCATTGTTGTTCTGTTTCCTGCTGCCTGCTCCTTGTTTTCCTGGAGTCCTGAGCCATGAGGCAGGCCTGGCATTGTTATTCTGCTTCGTGCTGCCTGCTCCTTTTTTGCCTGGAGTCCTGAGACCTGAGGTGGGCCTGGCATTACAGTTATGTTTCCTGCTGCCTGCTCCTCATCTGCCTGGAGACCTGAGCCCTGAGGTGGGCCTGGCATTGCTGTTCTGATTCCTGCTGCGTGCTCCTTGTTTGCCTGGAGTCTTGAGCCCTGAGACGGGCCTGGCATTGCAGTTCTGTTTCCTGCTGCCTGCTATTCTTTACCTGGAGTCCTGACCCCTGAGACGGGCCTTGCATTGCAGTTCTGTTTCCTGCTGCCTGCTCCTAGTTTGACTGGAGTCTTGAGCCCTGAGTTCGGCCTAGCATAGCTGTTCTGTTTCCTGCTGCGTGTTCCTTGTTAGCCTGGAGTCCTGAGCCCTGAGGTGGGCCTGGCATTGCTGTTGTGTTTCCTGCTGCCTGCTCCATGTTTGCCTGGAGTCCTCAGCCCTGAGGTGGGCCTGGCGATCCAGTTTTGTTTCCTAATGGCTGCTCCTTGTTTGTCTAGATCCCTGAGCCCTGAGGAAGGCCTGGCATTGCTGTTGTATCTTACTGCCTGCACTTTGTTGGCCTGGATTCCTGAGCCCTCAAGTGAGCCTGGCATTGCTGTCTGTTTCCTGCTCCCTGCTCCTTGTTTGCCGGAGTCCTGAGCCCTGAGGTAGCATGCCATTGCTGTTCTGTTTCCTGCTGCCTGCACTTTGTTTGCCTGTAGACCTGAGACCTGAGGTGGGCCTCGCATTGCAGTTCTGTTTCCTGCTTCCTGCACTTTGTTTGCCTGGAGACCTGAGCCCTGAGGTGGGCCTCGCATTGCAGTTCTGTTTCCTGCTGCCTGCTCCTTCTTTGCCTGTAGTCCTGATCCCTGAAGTGGGCCTGGCATTGCTGTTCTGTTTCCTGCTGCCTGCTCCATGTTTGCCTGGAATCCTCAGCCCTGAGGTGGGCCTGGCATTGCTGTTCTGCTTCCTGCTGCCTGCTCCTTGTTCGCCTGGAGTCCTGAGACCTGAGGTGGGCGTGGCTTTGATGTTTTCTTTCCTGTTGCCTGCTCCTTATTTGCCTGGAGTCCCGATCCCTGAGGTGGGCCTGGCATTGCTGTTCTGTTTCCTGCTGCCTGCTCCTTGTTTGCCTGGAGTCCTCAGCCCTGAGGTGGGCCTGGCATTGCTGTTCTGTTTCCTGCTGCCTGCTCCTTGTTTGCCTGGAGTCCTCAGCCCTGAGGTGGGCCTGGCATTGCTGTTCTGCTTATTGCTGCCTGCTCCTTGTTCGCCTGGAGTCCTGAGACCTGAGGTGGGCGTGGCTTTGATGTTTTCTTTCCTGTTGCCTGCTCCTTATTTGCCTGGAGTCCCGATCCCTGAGGTGGGCCTGGCATTGCTGTTCTGTTTCCTGCTGCCTGCTCCTTGTTTGCCTGGAGTCCTCAGCACTGAGGCAGGCCTGGCATTGTTATTCTGTTTCCTTCTGCCTGCTCTTTGTTTTCCTGGAGACCTGAGCCCTGAGGTGGGCCTGGCATTACTCTTCTGATTCCTGCTGCCTGCTCCTTCTTTGCCTGGAGTCCTGAGCCGTGAGACGGGCCTTGCATTGCATTTCTGATTCCTGATGCGTGCTACTTGTTTGCCTGGAGACCTGAGCCCTGAGGCAGGCCTGGCATTGTTATTCTGTTTGCTTCTGCCTGCTCTTTGTTTTCCTGGAGACCTGAGCCCTGAGGTGGGCCTTTCATTGCTGTTCTGATTCCTGCTGCCTGCTCCTTCTTTAACTGGAGTCCTGAGACCTAAGGTGGGCCTGGGTTTGCAGTTCTGTTTCCTGCTGCGTGATCCTTGTTTGCCTGGAGTCTTGAGCCCTGAGACGTGCCTGGCATTGCAGTTCTGTTTCCTGCTCCTGCTCCTTCTTTGCCTGGAGTCCTGAACCCTGAGACGGGCCTTGCGTTGCAGTTCTGTTTCCTGCTGCCTGCTCCTTGTTTGACTGGAGTCTTGAGCCCTGAGGTCGGCCTGGCATAGCTGTTCTGTTTCCTGCTGCCTGTTCCTTGTTAGCCTGGAGTCCTGAGCCCTGAGGTTTGCCTGGCATTGCTGTTGTGTTTCCTGCTGCCTGCTCCATGTTTGCCTGGATTCCTCAGCCCTGAGGTGGGCCTGGCGATCCTGTTCTGTTTCCTAATGCCTGCTCCTTGTTTGTCTAGATCACTGAGCCCTGAGGCAGGCCTGGCATTGCTGTTGTATCTTGCTGCCTGCACTTTGTTGGCCTGGATTCCTGAGCCCTCAAGTGAGCCTGGCATTGTTGTTCTGTTTCCTGCTGCCTGCTCCTTGTTTGCCTGGAGTACAGTGCCCTGAGGTTGGCCTGGCATTACTGTTATGTTTCCTGCTGCCTGTTCCTCATTGGCCTGGAAACCTGAGTCCTGAGGTGGGCCTGGCATTGCTGTTCTGATTCCAGCTGCCTGCTCCTTGTTTGCCTGGAGTCCGGAGCCATGAGGCAGGCCTGGCATTGCTGTTCTGTTTCCTGCTGCCTGCTCCTTCTTTAAGTGGAGTCCTGATACCTAAGGTGGGCCTGGGTTTGCAGTTCTTTATCCTACTGCGTGCTACTTGTTTACCTGGAGTCCTGAGCCCTGAGGCAGGCCTGGCATTGTTATTCTGTTTCCTTCTGCCTGCTCTTTGTTTGCCTGGAGTCCTGAGACCTGAGGTGGGCCTGGCATTACAGTTATGTTTCCTGCTGCCTGCTCCTCATCTGCCTGGAGACCTGAGCCCTGAGGCAGCCCTGGCATTGCTGTTCTGATTCCTGCTGCCTGCTCCTTGTTTTCCTGGAGTCCTGAGCCATGAGGCAGGCCTGGCATTGTTATTCTGCTTCGTGCTGCCTGCTCCTTTTTTGCCTGGAGTCCTGAGACCTGAGGTGGGCCTGGCATTACAGTTATGTTTCCTGATGCCTGCTCCTCATCTGCCTGGAGACCTGAGCCCTGAGGTGGGCCTGGCATTGCTGTTCTGATTCCTGCTGCCTGCTCCTTGTTTTCCTGGACTCCTGAGCCATGAGGCAGGCCTGGCATTGTTATTCTGCTTAGTGCTGCCTGCTCCTTTTTGCCTGGAGTCCTGAGACCTGAGGTGGGCCTGGCATTACAGTTATGTTTCCTGATGCCTGCTCCTCATCTGCCTGGAGACCTGAGCCCTGAGGTGGGCCTGGCATTGCTGTTCTGATTCCTGATGCCTGCTCCTTGTTTGCCTGGAGTCCTGAGACCTGAGGTGGGCGTGGCTTTGATGTTTTCTTTCCTGCTGCCTGCTCCTTATTTGCCTGGAGTCCTGATCCCTGAGGTGGGCCTGGCATTGCTGTTCTGTTTCCTGCTGCCTGCTCCTTGTTTGCCTGGAGTCCTCAGCCCTGAGGTGGGCCTGGCATTGCTATTCTGCTTACTGCTGCCTGCTCCTTGTTTGACTGGAGTCCTAAGTCCTGATGTGCGCCTGGCATTACAGTTATGTTTGCTGCTGCCTTCTCCTTGTCTGCCTGGAGTCCTGAGCCCTGAGGCAGGCCTGGCATTGTTATTCTGTTTCCTTCTGCCTGCTCTTTGTTTTCCTGGAGACCTGAGCCCTGAGGTGGGCCTGGCATTGCTGTTCTGATTCCTGCTGCCTGCTCCTTGTTTTCCTGGAGTCCTGAACCATGAGGCAGGCCTGGCATTGCTGTTCTCTTTCCTGCTGCCTGCTCCTTCTTTAACTGGAGTCCTGAGACCTAAGGTGGGCCTGGGTTTGCAGTTCTGTTTCCTGCTGCGTGCTCCTTGTTTGCCTGGAGTCTTGAGCCCTGAGACGGGCCTGGCATTGCAGTTCTGTTTCCTGCTGCCTGCTATTCTTTGCCTGGAGTCCTGAACTCTGAGACGGGCCTTGCATTGCAGTTCTGTTTCCTGCTGCCTGCTCCTAGTTTGACTGGAGTCTTGAGCCCTGAGGTCGGCCTGGCATAGCTGTTCTGTTTCCTGCTGCCTGTTCCTTGTTAGCCTGGAGTCCTGAGCCCTGAGGTGGGCCTGGCATTGCTGTTGTGTTTCCTGCTGCCTGCTCCATGTTTGCCTGGAGTCCTCAGCCCTGAGGTGGGCCTGGCAATCCAGTTTTGTTTCCTAATGCCTGTTCCTTGTTTGTCTAGATCCCTGAGCCCTGAGGAAGGCCTGGCATTGCTGTTGTATCTTACTGCCTGCAATTTGTTGGCCTCGATTCCTGAGCCCTCAAGTGACCTGGCATTGCTGTTCTGTTTCCTGCTGCCTGCTCCTTCTTTGCCTGGAGTCCTGAGCCATGAGGCAGGCCTGGCATTGTTGTTCTGTTTCCTGCTGCCTGCTCCTTCTTTGCCTGGAGTCCTGAGCCATGAGGCAGGCCTGGCATTGTTGTTCTGTTTCCTGCTGCCTGCTCCTTGTTTTCCTGGAGTCCTGAGCCATGAGGCAGGCCTGGCATTGTTATTCTGCTTCGTGCTGCCTGCTCCTTTTTTGCCTGGAGTCCTGAGACCTGAGGTGGGCCTGGCATTACAGTTATGTTTCCTGCTGCCTGCTCCTCATCTGCCTGGAGACCTGAGCCCTGAGGTGGGCCTGGCATTGCTGTTGTGATTCCTGCTGCGTGCTCCTTGTTTGTCTAGATCCCTGAGCCCTGAGGCAGGCCTGGCATTGCTGTTGTATCTTGCTGCCTGCACTTTGTTGGCCTGGATTCCTGAGCCCTCAAGTGAGCCTGGCATTGTTGTTCTGTTTCCTGCTGCCTGCTCCTTGTTTGCCTGGAGACCTGAGCCCTGAGGTGGACCTGGCATTGCTGTTCTGATTCCAGCTGCCTGCTCCTTGTTTGCCTGGAGTCCGGAGCCATGAGGCAGGCCTGGCATTGCTGTTCTGTTTCCTGCTGCCTGCTCCTTCTTTAAGTGGAGTCCTGATACCTAAGGTGGGCCTGGGTTTGCAGTTCTTTATCCTACTGCGTGCTACTTGTTTACCTGGAGTCCTGAGCCCTGAGGCAGGCCTGGCATTGTTATTCTGTTTCCTTCTGCCTGCTCTTTGTTTGCCTGGAGTCCTGAGACCTGAGGTGGGCCTGGCATTACAGTTATGTTTCCTGCTGCCTGCTCCTCATCTGCCTGGAGACCTGAGCCCTGAGGCAGCCCTGGCATTGCTGTTCTGATTCCTGCTGCCTGCTCCTTGTTTTCCTGGAGTCCTGAGCCATGAGGCAGGCCTGGCATTGTTATTCTGCTTCGTGCTGCCTGCTCCTTTTTTGCCTGGAGTCCTGAGACCTGAGGTGGGCCTGGCATTACAGTTATGTTTCCTGATGCCTGCTCCTCATCTGCCTGGAGACCTGAGCCCTGAGGTGGGCCTGGCATTGCTGTTCTGATTCCTGCTGCCTGCTCCTTGTTTGCCTGGAGTCCTGAGACCTGAGGTGGGCGTGGCTTTGATGTTTTCTTTCCTGCTGCCTGCTCCTTATTTGCCTGGAGTCCTGATCCCTGAGGTGGGCCTGGCATTGCTGTTCTGTTTCCTGCTGCCTGCTCCTTGTTTGCCTGGAGTCCTCAGCCCTGAGGTGGGCCTGGCATTGCTGTTCTGCTTACTGCTGCCTGCTCCTTGTTTGACTGGAGTCCTAAGTCCTGATGTGCGCCTGGCATTACAGTTATGTTTGCTGCTGCCTTCTCCTTGTCTGCCTGGAGTCCTGAGCCCTGAGGCAGGCCTGGCATTGTTATTCTGTTTCCTTCTGCCTGCTCTTTGTTTGCCTGGAGTCTTGAGCCCTGAGACGGGCCTGGCATTGCAGTTCTGTTTCCTGCTGCCTGCTATTCTTTGCCTGGAGTCCTGAACTCTGAGACGGGCCTTGCATTGCAGTTCTGTTTCCTGCTGCCTGCTCCTAGTTTGACTGGAGTCTTGAGCCCTGAGGTCTGCCTGGCATAGCTGTTCTGTTTCCTGCTGCCTGTTCCTTGTTAGCCTGGAGTCCTGAGCCCTGAGGTGGGCCTGGCATTGCTGTTGTGTTTCCTGCTGCCTGCTCCATGTTTGCCTGGAGTCCTCAGCCCTGAGGTGGGCCTGGCGATCCAGTTTTGTTTTTTAATGCCTGCTCCTTGTTTGTCTAGATCCTTGAGCCCTGAGGAAGGCCTGGCATTGCTGTTGTATCTTACTGCCTGCAATTTGTTGGCCACGATTCCTGAGCCCTCAAGTGACCTGGCATTGCTGTTCTGTTTCCTGCTGCCTGCTCCTTCTTTGCCTGGAGTCCTGAGCCATGAGGCAGGCCTGGCATTGTTGTTCTGTTTCCTGCTGCCTGCTCCTTCTTTGCCTGGAGTCCTGAGCCATGAGACAGGCCTGGCATTGTTGTTCTGTTTCCTGCTGCCTGCTCCTTGTTTTCCTGGAGTCCTGAGCCATGAGGCAGGCCTGGCATTGTTATTCTGCTTCGTGCTGCCTGCTCCTTTTTTGCCTGGAGTCCTGAGACCTGAGGTGGGCCTGGCATTACAGTTATGTTTCCTGCTGCCTGCTCCTCATCTGCCTGGAGACCTGAGCCCTGAGGTGGGCCTGGCATTGCTGTTCTGATTCCTGCTGCGTGCTCCTTGTTTGCCTGGAGTCTTGAGCCCTGAGACGGGCCTGGCATTGCAGTTCTGTTTCCTGCTGCCTGCTATTCTTTACCTGGAGTCCTGACCCCTGAGACGGGCCTTGCATTGCAGTTCTGTTTCCTGCTGCCTGCTCCTAGTTTGACTGGAGTCTTGAGCCCTGAGTTCGGCCTAGCATAGCTGTTCTGTTTCCTGCTGCGTGTTCCTTGTTAGCCTGGAGTCCTGAGCCCTGAGGTGGGCCTGGCACTGCTGTTGTGTTTCCTGCTGCCTGCTCCATGTTTGCCTGGAGTCCTCAGCCCTGAGGTGGGCCTGGCGATCCAGTTTTGTTTCCTAATGGCTGCTCCTTGTTTGTCTAGATCCCTGAGCCCTGAGGAAGGCCTGGCATTGCTGTTGTATCTTACTGCCTGCACTTTGTTGGCCTGGATTCCTGAGCCCTCAAGTGAGCCTGGCATTGCTGTCTGTTTCCTGCTCCCTGCTCCTTGTTTGCCGGAGTCCTGAGCCCTGAGGTAGCATGCCATTGCTGTTCTGTTTCCTGCTGCCTGCACTTTGTTTGCCTGTAGACCTGAGACCTGAGGTGGGCCTCGCATTGCAGTTCTGTTTCCTGCTTCCTGCACTTTGTTTGCCTGGAGACCTGAGCCCTGAGGTGGGCCTCGCATTGCAGTTCTGTTTCCTGCTGCCTGCTCCTTCTTTGCCTGTAGTCCTGATCCCTGAAGTGGGCCTGGCATTGCTGTTCTGTTTCCTGCTGCCTGCTCCATGTTTGCCTGGAATCCTCAGCCCTGAGGTGGGCCTGGCATTGCTGTTCTGCTTCCTGCTGCCTGCTCCTTGTTCGCCTGGAGTCCTGAGACCTGAGGTGGGCGTGGCTTTGATGTTTTCTTTCCTGTTGCCTGCTCCTTATTTGCCTGGAGTCCCGATCCCTGAGGTGGGCCTGGCATTGCTGTTCTGTTTCCTGCTGCCTGCTCCTTGTTTGCCTGGAGTCCTCAGCCCTGAGGTGGGCCTGGCATTGCTGTTCTGTTTCCTGCTGCCTGCTCCTTGTTTGCCTGGAGTCCTCAGCCCTGAGGTGGGCCTGGCATTGCTGTTCTGCTTATTGCTGCCTGCTCCTTGTTCGCCTGGAGTCCTGAGACCTGAGGTGGGCGTGGCTTTGATGTTTTCTTTCCTGTTGCCTGCTCCTTATTTGCCTGGAGTCCCGATCCCTGAGGTGGGCCTGGCATTGCTGTTCTGTTTCCTGCTGCCTGCTCCTTGTTTGCCTGGAGTCCTCAGCACTGAGGCAGGCCTGGCATTGTTATTCTGTTTCCTTCTGCCTGCTCTTTGTTTTCCTGGAGACCTGAGCCCTGAGGTGGGCCTGGCATTACTCTTCTGATTCCTGCTGCCTGCTCCTTCTTTGCCTGGAGTCCTGAGCCGTGAGACGGGCCTTGCATTGCATTTCTGATTCCTGATGCGTGCTACTTGTTTGCCTGGAGACCTGAGCCCTGAGGCAGGCCTGGCATTGTTATTCTGTTTGCTTCTGCCTGCTCTTTGTTTTCCTGGAGACCTGAGCCCTGAGGTGGGCCTTTCATTGCTGTTCTGATTCCTGCTGCCTGCTCCTTCTTTAACTGGAGTCCTGAGACCTAAGGTGGGCCTGGGTTTGCAGTTCTGTTTCCTGCTGCGTGATCCTTGTTTGCCTGGAGTCTTGAGCCCTGAGACGTGCCTGGCATTGCAGTTCTGTTTCCTGCTCCTGCTCCTTCTTTGCCTGGAGTCCTGAACCCTGAGACGGGCCTTGCGTTGCAGTTCTGTTTCCTGCTGCCTGCTCCTTGTTTGACTGGAGTCTTGAGCCCTGAGGTCGGCCTGGCATAGCTGTTCTGTTTCCTGCTGCCTGTTCCTTGTTAGCCTGGAGTCCTGAGCCCTGAGGTTTGCCTGGCATTGCTGTTGTGTTTCCTGCTGCCTGCTCCATGTTTGCCTGGATTCCTCAGCCCTGAGGTGGGCCTGGCGATCCTGTTCTGTTTCCTAATGCCTGCTCCTTGTTTGTCTAGATCACTGAGCCCTGAGGCAGGCCTGGCATTGCTGTTGTATCTTGCTGCCTGCACTTTGTTGGCCTGGATTCCTGAGCCCTCAAGTGAGCCTGGCATTGTTGTTCTGTTTCCTGCTGCCTGCTCCTTGTTTGCCTGGAGTACAGTGCCCTGAGGTTGGCCTGGCATTACTGTTATGTTTCCTGCTGCCTGTTCCTCATTGGCCTGGAAACCTGAGTCCTGAGGTGGGCCTGGCATTGCTGTTCTGATTCCAGCTGCCTGCTCCTTGTTTGCCTGGAGTCCGGAGCCATGAGGCAGGCCTGGCATTGCTGTTCTGTTTCCTGCTGCCTGCTCCTTCTTTAAGTGGAGTCCTGATACCTAAGGTGGGCCTGGGTTTGCAGTTCTTTATCCTACTGCGTGCTACTTGTTTACCTGGAGTCCTGAGCCCTGAGGCAGGCCTGGCATTGTTATTCTGTTTCCTTCTGCCTGCTCTTTGTTTGCCTGGAGTCCTGAGACCTGAGGTGGGCCTGGCATTACAGTTATGTTTCCTGCTGCCTGCTCCTCATCTGCCTGGAGACCTGAGCCCTGAGGCAGCCCTGGCATTGCTGTTCTGATTCCTGCTGCCTGCTCCTTGTTTTCCTGGAGTCCTGAGCCATGAGGCAGGCCTGGCATTGTTATTCTGCTTCGTGCTGCCTGCTCCTTTTTTGCCTGGAGTCCTGAGACCTGAGGTGGGCCTGGCATTACAGTTATGTTTCCTGATGCCTGCTCCTCATCTGCCTGGAGACCTGAGCCCTGAGGTGGGCCTGGCATTGCTGTTCTGATTCCTGCTGCCTGCTCCTTGTTTTCCTGGACTCCTGAGCCATGAGGCAGGCCTGGCATTGTTATTCTGCTTAGTGCTGCCTGCTCCTTTTTGCCTGGAGTCCTGAGACCTGAGGTGGGCCTGGCATTACAGTTATGTTTCCTGATGCCTGCTCCTCATCTGCCTGGAGACCTGAGCCCTGAGGTGGGCCTGGCATTGCTGTTCTGATTCCTGATGCCTGCTCCTTGTTTGCCTGGAGTCCTGAGACCTGAGGTGGGCGTGGCTTTGATGTTTTCTTTCCTGCTGCCTGCTCCTTATTTGCCTGGAGTCCTGATCCCTGAGGTGGGCCTGGCATTGCTGTTCTGTTTCCTGCTGCCTGCTCCTTGTTTGCCTGGAGTCCTCAGCCCTGAGGTGGGCCTGGCATTGCTATTCTGCTTACTGCTGCCTGCTCCTTGTTTGACTGGAGTCCTAAGTCCTGATGTGCGCCTGGCATTACAGTTATGTTTGCTGCTGCCTTCTCCTTGTCTGCCTGGAGTCCTGAGCCCTGAGGCAGGCCTGGCATTGTTATTCTGTTTCCTTCTGCCTGCTCTTTGTTTTCCTGGAGACCTGAGCCCTGAGGTGGGCCTGGCATTGCTGTTCTGATTCCTGCTGCCTGCTCCTTGTTTTCCTGGAGTCCTGAACCATGAGGCAGGCCTGGCATTGCTGTTCTCTTTCCTGCTGCCTGCTCCTTCTTTAACTGGAGTCCTGAGACCTAAGGTGGGCCTGGGTTTGCAGTTCTGTTTCCTGCTGCGTGCTCCTTGTTTGCCTGGAGTCTTGAGCCCTGAGACGGGCCTGGCATTGCAGTTCTGTTTCCTGCTGCCTGCTATTCTTTGCCTGGAGTCCTGAACTCTGAGACGGGCCTTGCATTGCAGTTCTGTTTCCTGCTGCCTGCTCCTAGTTTGACTGGAGTCTTGAGCCCTGAGGTCGGCCTGGCATAGCTGTTCTGTTTCCTGCTGCCTGTTCCTTGTTAGCCTGGAGTCCTGAGCCCTGAGGTGGGCCTGGCATTGCTGTTGTGTTTCCTGCTGCCTGCTCCATGTTTGCCTGGAGTCCTCAGCCCTGAGGTGGGCCTGGCAATCCAGTTTTGTTTCCTAATGCCTGTTCCTTGTTTGTCTAGATCCCTGAGCCCTGAGGAAGGCCTGGCATTGCTGTTGTATCTTACTGCCTGCAATTTGTTGGCCTCGATTCCTGAGCCCTCAAGTGACCTGGCATTGCTGTTCTGTTTCCTGCTGCCTGCTCCTTCTTTGCCTGGAGTCCTGAGCCATGAGGCAGGCCTGGCATTGTTGTTCTGTTTCCTGCTGCCTGCTCCTTCTTTGCCTGGAGTCCTGAGCCATGAGGCAGGCCTGGCATTGTTGTTCTGTTTCCTGCTGCCTGCTCCTTGTTTTCCTGGAGTCCTGAGCCATGAGGCAGGCCTGGCATTGTTATTCTGCTTCGTGCTGCCTGCTCCTTTTTTGCCTGGAGTCCTGAGACCTGAGGTGGGCCTGGCATTACAGTTATGTTTCCTGCTGCCTGCTCCTCATCTGCCTGGAGACCTGAGCCCTGAGGTGGGCCTGGCATTGCTGTTGTGATTCCTGCTGCGTGCTCCTTGTTTGTCTAGATCCCTGAGCCCTGAGGCAGGCCTGGCATTGCTGTTGTATCTTGCTGCCTGCACTTTGTTGGCCTGGATTCCTGAGCCCTCAAGTGAGCCTGGCATTGTTGTTCTGTTTCCTGCTGCCTGCTCCTTGTTTGCCTGGAGACCTGAGCCCTGAGGTGGACCTGGCATTGCTGTTCTGATTCCAGCTGCCTGCTCCTTGTTTGCCTGGAGTCCGGAGCCATGAGGCAGGCCTGGCATTGCTGTTCTGTTTCCTGCTGCCTGCTCCTTCTTTAAGTGGAGTCCTGATACCTAAGGTGGGCCTGGGTTTGCAGTTCTTTATCCTACTGCGTGCTACTTGTTTACCTGGAGTCCTGAGCCCTGAGGCAGGCCTGGCATTGTTATTCTGTTTCCTTCTGCCTGCTCTTTGTTTGCCTGGAGTCCTGAGACCTGAGGTGGGCCTGGCATTACAGTTATGTTTCCTGCTGCCTGCTCCTCATCTGCCTGGAGACCTGAGCCCTGAGGCAGCCCTGGCATTGCTGTTCTGATTCCTGCTGCCTGCTCCTTGTTTTCCTGGAGTCCTGAGCCATGAGGCAGGCCTGGCATTGTTATTCTGCTTCGTGCTGCCTGCTCCTTTTTTGCCTGGAGTCCTGAGACCTGAGGTGGGCCTGGCATTACAGTTATGTTTCCTGATGCCTGCTCCTCATCTGCCTGGAGACCTGAGCCCTGAGGTGGGCCTGGCATTGCTGTTCTGATTCCTGCTGCCTGCTCCTTGTTTGCCTGGAGTCCTGAGACCTGAGGTGGGCGTGGCTTTGATGTTTTCTTTCCTGCTGCCTGCTCCTTATTTGCCTGGAGTCCTGATCCCTGAGGTGGGCCTGGCATTGCTGTTCTGTTTCCTGCTGCCTGCTCCTTGTTTGCCTGGAGTCCTCAGCCCTGAGGTGGGCCTGGCATTGCTGTTCTGCTTACTGCTGCCTGCTCCTTGTTTGACTGGAGTCCTAAGTCCTGATGTGCGCCTGGCATTACAGTTATGTTTGCTGCTGCCTTCTCCTTGTCTGCCTGGAGTCCTGAGCCCTGAGGCAGGCCTGGCATTGTTATTCTGTTTCCTTCTGCCTGCTCTTTGTTTGCCTGGAGTCTTGAGCCCTGAGACGGGCCTGGCATTGCAGTTCTGTTTCCTGCTGCCTGCTATTCTTTGCCTGGAGTCCTGAACTCTGAGACGGGCCTTGCATTGCAGTTCTGTTTCCTGCTGCCTGCTCCTAGTTTGACTGGAGTCTTGAGCCCTGAGGTCTGCCTGGCATAGCTGTTCTGTTTCCTGCTGCCTGTTCCTTGTTAGCCTGGAGTCCTGAGCCCTGAGGTGGGCCTGGCATTGCTGTTGTGTTTCCTGCTGCCTGCTCCATGTTTGCCTGGAGTCCTCAGCCCTGAGGTGGGCCTGGCGATCCAGTTTTGTTTTTTAATGCCTGCTCCTTGTTTGTCTAGATCCTTGAGCCCTGAGGAAGGCCTGGCATTGCTGTTGTATCTTACTGCCTGCAATTTGTTGGCCACGATTCCTGAGCCCTCAAGTGACCTGGCATTGCTGTTCTGTTTCCTGCTGCCTGCTCCTTCTTTGCCTGGAGTCCTGAGCCATGAGGCAGGCCTGGCATTGTTGTTCTGTTTCCTGCTGCCTGCTCCTTCTTTGCCTGGAGTCCTGAGCCATGAGGCAGGCCTGGCATTGTTGTTCTGTTTCCTGCTGCCTGCTCCTTGTTTTCCTGGAGTCCTGAGCCATGAGGCAGGCCTGGCATTGTTATTCTGCTTCGTGCTGCCTGCTCCTTTTTTGCCTGGAGTCCTGAGACCTGAGGTGGGCCTGGCATTACAGTTATGTTTCCTGCTGCCTGCTCCTCATCTGCCTGGAGACCTGAGCCCTGAGGTGGGCCTGGCATTGCTGTTCTGATTCCTGCTGCGTGCTCCTTGTTTGCCTGGAGTCTTGAGCCCTGAGACGGGCCTGGCATTGCAGTTCTGTTTCCTGCTGCCTGCTATTCTTTGCCTGGAGTCCTGACCCCTGAGACGGGCCTTGCATTGCAGTTCTGTTTCCTGCTGCCTGCTCCTAGTTTGACTGGAGTCTTGAGCCCTGAGTTCGGCCTGGCATAGCTGTTCTGTTTCCTGCTGCGTGTTCCTTGTTAGCCTGGAGTCCTGAGCCCTGAGGTGGGCCTGGCATTGCTGTTGTGTTTCCTGCTGCCTGCTCCATGTTTGCCTGGAGTCCTCAGCCCTGAGGTGGGCCTGGCGATCCAGTTTTGTTTCCTAATGGCTGCTCCTTGTTTGTCTAGATCCCTGAGCCCTGAGGAAGGCCTGGCATTGCTGTTGTATCTTACTGCCTGCACTTTGTTGGCCTGGATTCCTGAGCCCTCAAGTGAGCCTGGCATTGCTGTCTGTTTCCTGCTTCCTGCTCCTTGTTTGCCGGAGTCATGAGCCCTGAGGTAGCATGCCATTGCTGTTCTGTTTCCTGCTGCCTGCACTTTGTTTGCCTGTAGACCTGAGACCTGAGGTGGGCCTCGCATTGCAGTTCTGTTTCCTGCTTCCTGCACTTTGTTTGCCTGGAGACCTGAGCCCTGAGGTGGGCCTCGCATTGCAGTTCTGTTTCCTGCTGCCTGCTCCTTCTTTGCCTGTAGTCCTGATCCCTGAAGTGGGCCTGGCATTGCTGTTCTGTTTCCTGCTGCCTGCTCCATGTTTGCCTGGAATCCTCAGCCCTGAGGTGGGCCTGGCATTGCTGCTGTGCTTCCTGCTGCCTGCTCCTTGTTCGCCTTGAGTCCTGAGACCTGAGGTGGGCGTGGCTTTGATGCTTTCTTTCCTGTTGCCTGCTCCTTATTTGCCTGGAGTCCCGATCCCTGAGGTGGGCCTGGCATTGCTGTTCTGTTTCCTGCTGCCTGCTCCTTGTTTGCCTGGAGTCCTCAGCCCTGAGGTGGGCCTGGCATTGCTGTTCTGTTTCCTGCTGCCTGCTCCTTGTTTGCCTGGAGTCCTCAGCCCTGAGGTGGGCCTGGCATTGCTGTTCTGCTTATTGCTGCCTGCTCCTTGTTTGACTGGAGTCCTAAGACCTGATGTGGGCCTGGCATTACCGTTATGTTTCCTGCTGCCTGCTCCTTGTCTGCCTGGAGACCTGAGCCCTGAGGTGGGCCTGGCATTGCTGTTCTGATTCCTGATGCGTGCTACTTGTTTGCCTGGAGTCCTCAGCCCTGAGGCAGGCCTGGCATTGTTATTCTGTTTCCTTCTGCCTGCTCTTTGTTTTCCTGGAGACCTGAGCCCTGAGGTGGGCCTGGCATTGCTCTTCTGATTCCTGCTGCCTGCTCCTTCTTTGCCTGGAGTCCTGAGCCCTGAGACGGGCCTTGCATTGCATTTCTGATTCCTGATGCGTGCTACTTGTTTGCCTGGAGACCTGAGCCCTGAGGCAGGCCTGGCATTGTTATTCTGTTTGCTTCTGCCTGCTCTTTGTTTTCCTGGAGACCTGAGCCCTGAGGTGGGCCTTTCATTGCTGTTCTGATTCCTGCTGCCTGCTCCTTCTTTAACTGGAGTCCTGAGACCTAAGGTGGGCCTGGGTTTGCAGTTCTGTTTCCTGCTGCGTGATCCTTGTTTGCCTGGAGTCTTGAGCCCTGAGACGGGCCTGGCATTGCAGTTCTGTTTCCTGCTCCTGCTCCTTCTTTGCCTGGAGTCCTGAACCCTGAGACGGGCCTTGCGTTGCAGTTCTGTTTCCTGCTGCCTGCTCCTTGTTTGACTGGAGTCTTGAGCCCTGAGGAAGGCCTGGCATAGCTGTTCTGTTTCCTGCTGCCTGTTCCTTGTTAGCCTGGAGTCCTGAGCCCTGAGGTTGGCCTGGCATTGCTGTTGTGTTTCCTGCTGCCTGCTCCATGTTTGCCTGGATTCCTCAGCCCTGAGGTGGGCCTGGCGATCCTGTTCTGTTTCCTAATGCCTGCTCCTTGTTTGTCTAGATCACTGAGCCCTGAGGCAGGCCTGGCATTGCTGTTGTATCTTGCTGCCTGCACTTTGTTGGCCTGGATTCCTGAGCCCTCAAGTGAGCCTGGCATTGTTGTTCTGTTTCCTGCTGCCTGCTCCTTGTTTGCCTAGAGTACAGTGCCCTGAGGTTGGCCTGGCATTACTGTTATGTTTCCTGCTGCCTGTTCCTCATTGGCCTGGAGACCTGAGCCCTGAGGTGGGCCTGGCATTGCTGTTCTGATTCCAGCTGCCTGCTCCTTGTTTGCCTGGAGTCCGGAGCCATGAGGCAGGCCTGGCATTGCTGTTCTGTTTCCTGCTGCCTGCTCCTTCTTTAAGTGGAGTCCTGATACCTAAGGTGGGCCTGGGTTTGCAGTTCTTTATCCTACTGCGTGCTACTTGTTTACCTGGAGTCCTGAGCCCTGAGGCAGGCCTGGCATTGTTATTCTGTTTCCTTCTGCCTGCTCTTTGTTTGCCTGGAGTCCTGAGACCTGAGGTGGGCCTGGCATTACAGTTATGTTTCCTGCTGCCTGCTCCTCATCTGCCTGGAGACCTGAGCCCTGAGGCAGCCCTGGCATTGCTGTTCTGATTCCTGCTGCCTGCTCCTTGTTTTCCTGGACTCCTGAGCCATGAGGCAGGCCTGGCATTGTTATTCTGCTTAGTGGTGCCTGCTCCTTTTTGCCTGGAGTCCTGAGACCTGAGGTGGGCCTGGCATTACAGTTATGTTTCCTGATGCCTGCTCCTCATCTGCCTGGAGACCTGAGCCCTGAGGTGGGCCTGGCATTGCTGTTCTGATTCCTGATGCCTGCTCCTTGTTTGCCTGGAGTCCTGAGACCTGAGGTGGGCGTGGCTTTGATGTTTTCTTTCCTGCTGCCTGCTCCTTATTTGCCTGGAGTCCTGATCCCTGAGGTGGGCCTGGCATTGCTGTTCTATTTCCTGCTGCCTGCTCCTTGTTTGCCTGGAGTCCTCAGCCCTGAGGTGGGCCTGGCATTGCTGTTCTGCTTACTGCTGCCTGCTCCTTGTTTGACTGGAGTCCTAAGTCCTGATGTGCGCCTGGCATTACAGTTATGTTTGCTGCTGCCTTCTCCTTGTCTGCCTGGAGTCCTGAGCCCTGAGGCAGGCCTGGCATTGTTATTCTGTTTCCTTCTGCCTGCTCTTTGTTTTCCTGGAGACCTGAGCCCTGAGGTGGGCCTGGCATTGCTGTTCTGATTCCTGCTGCCTGCTCCTTGTTTTCCTGGAGTCCTGAACCATGAGGCAGGCCTGGCATTGCTGTTCTCTTTCCTGCTGCCTGCTCCTTCTTTAACTGGAGTCCTGAGACCTAAGGTGGGCCTGGGTTTGCAGTTCTGTTTCCTGCTGCGTGCTCCTTGTTTGCCTGGAGTCTTGAGCCCTGAGACGGGCCTGGCATTGCAGTTCTGTTTCCTGCTGCCTGCTATTCTTTGCCTGGAGTCCTGAACTCTGAGACGGGCCTTGCATTGCAGTTCTGTTTCCTGCTGCCTGCTCCTCGTTTGACTGGAGTCTTGAGCCCTGAGGTCGGCCTGGCATAGCTGTTCTGTTTCCTGCTGCCTGTTCCTTGTTAGCCTGGAGTCCTGAGCCCTGAGGTGGGCCTGGCATTGCTGTTGTGTTTCCTGCTGCCTGCTCCATGTTTGCCTGGAGTCCTCAGCCCTGAGGTGGGCCTGGCGATCCAGTTTTGTTTCCTAATGCCTGTTCCTTGTTTGTCTAGATCCCTGAGCCCTGAGGAAGGCCTGGCATTGCTGTTGTATCTTACTGCCTGCAATTTGTTGGCCTCGATTCCTGAGCCCTCAAGTGACCTGGCATTGCAGTTCTGTTTCCTGCTGCCTGCTCCTTCTTTGCCTGGAGTCCTGAGCCATGAGGCAGGCCTGGCATTGTTGTTCTGTTTCCTGCTGCCTGCTCCTTCTTTGCCTGGAGTCCTGAGCCATGAGGCAGGCCTGGCATTGTTGTTCTGTTTCCTGCTGCCTGCTCCTTGTTTTCCTGGAGTCCTGAGCCATGAGGCAGGCCTGGCATTGTTATTCTGCTTCGTGCTGCCTGCTCCTTTTTTGCCTGGAGTCCTGAGACCTGAGGTGGGCCTGGCATTACAGATATGTTTCCTGCTGCCTGCTCCTCATCTGCCTGGAGACCTGAGCCCTGAGGTGGGCCTGGCTATCCTGTTCTGTTTCTTAATGCCTGCTCCGTGTTTGTCTAGATCCCTGAGCCCTGAGGCAGGCCTGGCATTGCTGTTGTATCTTGCTGCCTGCACTTTGTTGGCCTGGATTCCTGAGCCCTCAAGTGAGCCTGGCATTGTTGTTCTGTTTCCTGCTGCCTGCTCCTTGTTTGCCTGGAGTACAGTGCCCTGAGGTTGGACTGGCATTACTGTGATGTTTCCTGCTGCCTGTTCCTCATTGGCGTGGAGACCTGAGCCCTGAGGTGGGCCTGGCATTGCTGTTCTGATTCCAGCTGCCTGCTCCTTGTTTGCCTGGAGTCCGGAGCCATGAGGCAGGCCTGGCATTGCTGTTCTGTTTCCTGCTGCCTGCTCCTTCTTTAAGTGGAGTCCTGATACCTAAGGTGGGCCTGGGTTTGCAGTTCTTTATCCTGCTGCGTGCTACTTGTTTACCTGGAGTCCTGAGCTCTGAGGCAGGCCTGGCATTGTTGTTCTGTTTCCTGCTGCCTGCTCCTTGTTTGCCTGGAGTCCTGAGACCTGAGGCGGGCCTGGCATTTCAGTTATGTTTCCTGCTGCCTGCTCCTCATCTGTCTGGAGACCTGAGCCCTGAGGCAGCCCTGGCATTGTTGTTCTGTTTCCTGCTACCTGCTCCTTCTTTGCCTGGAGTCCGGAGCCCTGAGACGGGTCTGGCATTGCAGTTCTGTTTCCAGCTGCCTGCTCGTTGTGTGACTGGAGTCCTGAGCCCTGAGGTCAGACTGGAATAGCTGTTCTGTTTCCTGCTTCCTGCACTTTGTTTGCCTGGAGACCTGAGCCCTGAGGTGTGCCTCACATTGCAGTTCTGTTTCCTGCTGCCTGCTCCTTCTTTGCCTGTAGTCCTGATCCCTGAGGTGGGCCTGGCATTGCTGTTCTGTTTCCTGCTGCCTGCTCCATGTTTGCCTGGAGTCCTGAGCCATGAGGCAGGCCTGGCATTGTTGTTCTGTTTCCTGCTGCCTGCTCCTTGTTTTCCTGGAGTCCTGAGCCATGAGGCAGGCCTGGCATTCTTATTCTGCTTCGTGCTGCCTGCTCCTTTTTTGCCTGGAGTCCTGAGACCTGAGGTGGGTCTGGCATTACAGTTATATTTCCTGCTGCCTGCTCCTCATCTGCCTGGAGACCTGAGCCCTGAGGTGGGCCTGGTATTGCTGTTCTGATTCCTGCTGCGTGCTCCTTGTTTGCCTGGAGTCTTGAGCCCTGAGACGGGCCTGGCATTGCAGTTCTGTTTCCTGCTGCCTGCTATTCTTTGCCTGGAGTCCTGACCCCTGAGACGGGCCTTGCATTGCAGTTCTGTTTCCTGCTGCCTGCTCCTTGTTTGTCTAGATCCCTGAGCCCTGAGGAAGGCCTGGCATTGCTGTTGTATCTTACTGCCTGCACTTTGTTGGCCTTGATTCCTGAGCCTTCAAGTGAGCCTGGCATTGCTGTCTGTTTCCTGCTCCCTGCTCCTTGTTTGCCGGAGTCCTGAGCCCTGAGGTGGCATGCCATTGCTGTTCTGTTTCCTGATGCCTGCACTTTGTTTGCCTGGAGACCTGAGACCTGAGGTGGGCCTCGCATTACAGTTCTGTTTACTGCTTCCTGCACTTTGTTTGCCTGGAGACCTGAGCCCTGAGGTGGACCTGGCATTGCTGTTCTGATTCCAGCTGCCTGCTCCTTGTTTGCCTGGAGTCCGGAGCCATGAGGCAGGCCTGGCATTGCTGTTCTGTTTCCTGCTGCCTGCTCCTTCTTTAAGTGGAGTCCTGATACCTAAGGTGGGCCTGGGTTTGCAGTTCTTTATCCTACTGCGTGCTACTTGTTTACCTGGAGTCCTGAGCCCTGAGGCAGGCCTGGCATTGTTATTCTGTTTCCTTCTGCCTGCTCTTTGTTTGCCTGGAGTCCTGAGACCTGAGGTGGGCCTGGCATTACAGTTATGTTTCCTGCTGCCTGCTCCTCATCTGCCTGGAGACCTGAGCCCTGAGGCAGCCCTGGCATTGCTGTTCTGATTCCTGCTGCCTGCTCCTTGTTTTCCTGGAGTCCTGAGCCATGAGGCAGGCCTGGCATTGTTATTCTGCTTCGTGCTGCCTGCTCCTTTTTTGCCTGGAGTCCTGAGACCTGAGGTGGGCCTGGCATTACAGTTATGTTTCCTGATGCCTGCTCCTCATCTGCCTGGAGATCTGAGCCCTGAGGTGGGCCTGGCATTGCTGTTCTGATTCCTGCTGCCTGCTCCTTGTTTTCCTGGACTCCTGAGCCATGAGGCAGGCCTGGCATTGTTATTCTGCTTCGTGCTGCCTGCTCCTTTTTTGCCTGGAGTCCTGAGACCTGAGGTGGGCCTGGCATTACAGTTATGTTTCCTGATGCCTGCTCCTCATCTGCCTGGAGACCTGAGCCCTGAGGTGGGCCTGGCATTGCTGTTCTGATTCCTGCTGCCTGCTCCTTGTTTGCCTGGAGTCCTGAGACCTGAGGTGGGCGTGGCTTTGATGTTTTCTTTCCTGCTGCCTGCTCCTTATTTGCCTGGAGTCCTGATCCCTGAGGTGGGCCTGGCATTGCTGTTCTGTTTCCTGCTGCCTGCTCCTTGTTTGCCTGGAGTCCTCAGCCCTGAGGTGGGCCTGGCATTGCTGTTCTGCTTACTGCTGCCTGCTCCTTGTTTGACTGGAGTCCTAAGTCCTGATGTGCGCCTGGCATTACAGTTATGTTTGCTGCTGCCTTCTCCTTGTCTGCCTGGAGTCCTGAGCCCTGAGGCAGGCCTGGCATTGTTATTCTGTTTCCTTCTGCCTGCTCTTTGTTTGCCTGGAGTCTTGAGCCCTGAGACGGGACTGGCATTGCAGTTCTGTTTCCTGCTGCCTGCTATTCTTTGCCTGGAGTCCTGAACTCTGAGACGGGCCTTGCATTGCAGTTCTGTTTCCTGCTGCCTGCTCCTAGTTTGACTGGAGTCTTGAGCCCTGAGGTCTGCCTGGCATAGCTGTTCTGTTTCCTGCTGCCTGTTCCTTGTTAGCCTGGAGTCCTGAGCCCTGAGGTGGGCCTGGCATTGCTGTTGTGTTTCCTGCTGCCTGCTCCATGTTTGCCTGGAGTCCTCAGCCCTGAGGTGGGCCTGGCGATCCAGTTTTGTTTTTTAATGCCTGCTCCTTGTTTGTCTAGATCCTTGAGCCCTGAGGAAGGCCTGGCATTGCTGTTGTATCTTACTGCCTGCAATTTGTTGGCCTCGATTCCTGAGCCCTCAAGTGACCTGGCATTGCTGTTCTGTTTCCTGCTGCCTGCTCCTTCTTTGCCTGGAGTCCTGAGCCATGAGGCAGGCCTGGCATTGTTGTTCTGTTTCCTGCTGCCTGCTCCTTCTTTGCCTGGAGTCCTGAGCCATGAGGCAGGCCTGGCATTGTTGTTCTGTTTCCTGCTGCCTGCTCCTTGTTTTCCTGGAGTCCTGAGCCATGAGGCAGGCCTGGCATTGTTATTCTGCTTCGTGCTGCCTGCTCCTTTTTTGCCTGGAGTCCTGAGACCTGAGGTGGGCCTGGCATTACAGTTATGTTTCCTGCTGCCTGCTCCTCATCTGCCTGGAGACCTGAGCCCTGAGGTGGGCCTGGCATTGCTGTTCTGATTCCTGCTGCGTGCTCCTTGTTTGCCTGGAGTCTTGAGCCCTGAGACGGGCCTGGCATTGCAGTTCTGTTTCCTGCTGCCTGCTATTCTTTGCCTGGAGTCCTGACCCCTGAGACGGGCCTTGCATTGCAGTTCTGTTTCCTGCTGCCTGCTCCTAGTTTGACTGGAGTCTTGAGCCCTGAGTTCAGCCTGGCATAGCTGTTCTGTTTCCTGCTGCGTGTTCCTTGTTAGCCTGGAGTCCTGAGCCCTGAGGTGGGCCTGGCATTGCTGTTGTGTTTCCTGCTGCCTGCTCCATGTTTGCCTGGAGTCCTCAGCCCTGAGGTGGGCCTGGCGATCCAGTTTTGTTTCCTAATGGCTGCTCCTTTTTTGTCTAGATCCCTGAGCCCTGAGGAAGGCCTGGCATTGCTGTTGTATCTTACTGCCTGCACTTTGTTGGCCTTGATTCCTGAGCCTTCAAGTGAGCCTGGCATTGCTGTCTGTTTCCTGCTGCCTGTTCCTTGTTAGCCTGGAGTCCTGAGCCCTGAGGTGGGCCTGGCATTGCTGTTGTGTTTCCTGCTGCCTGCTCCATGTTTGCCTGGAGTCCTCAGCCCTGAGGTGGGCCTGGCGATCCAGTTTTGTTTTTTAATGCCTGCTCCTTGTTTGTCTAGATCCTTGAGCCCTGAGGAAGGCCTGGCATTGCTGTTGTATCTTACTGCCTGCAATTTGTTGGCCTCGATTCCAGAGCCCTCAAGTGACCTGGCATTGCTGTTCTGTTTCCTGCTGCCTGCTCCTTCTTTGCCTGGAGTCCTGAGCCATGAGGCAGGCCTGGCATTGTTGTTCTGTTTCCTGCTGCCTGCTCCTTCTTTGCCTGGAGTCCTGAGCCATGAGGCAGGCCTGGCATTGTTGTTCTGTTTCCTGCTGCCTGCTCCTTGTTTTCCTGGAGTTCTGAGCCATGAGGCAGGCCTGGCATTGTTATTCTGCTTCGTGCTGCCTGCTCCTTTTTTGCCTGGAGTCCTGAGACCTGAGGTGGGCCTGGCATTACAGTTATGTTTCCTGCTGCCTGCTCCTCATCTGCCTGGAGACCTGAGCCCTGAGGTGGGCCTGGCATTGCTGTTCTGATTCCTGCTGCGTGCTCCTTGTTTGCCTGGAGTCTTGAGCCCTGAGACGGGCCTGGCATTGCAGTTCTGTTTCCTGCTGCCTGCTATTCTTTGCCTGGAGTCCTGACCCCTGAGACGGGCCTTGCATTGCAGTTCTGTTTCCTGCTGCCTGCTCCTAGTTTGACTGGAGTCTTGAGCCCTGAGTTCGGCCTGGCATAGCTGTTCTGTTTCCTGCTGCGTATTCCTTGTTAGCCTGGAGTCCTGAGCCCTGAGGTGGGCCTGGCATTGCTGTTGTGTTTCCTGCTGCCTGCTCCATGTTTGCCTGGAGTCGTCAGCCCTGAGCTGGGCCTGGCGATCCAGTTTTGTTTCCTAATGGCTGCTCCTTGTTTGTCTAGATCCCTGAGCCCTGAGGAAGGTCTGGCATTGCTGTTGTATCTTACTGCCTGCACTTTGTTGGCCTGGATTCCTGAGCCCTCAAGTGAGCCTGGCATTGCTGTCTGTTTCCTGCTCCCTGCTCCTTGTTTGCCGGAGTCCTGAGCCCTGAGGTAGCATGCCATTGCTGTTCTGTTTCCTGCTGCCTGCTCCATGTTTGCCTGGAATCCTCAGCCCTGAGGTGGGCCTGGCATTGCTGTTCTGCTTCCTGCTGCCTGCTCCTTGTTCGCCTGGAGTCCTGAGACCTGAGGTGGGCGTGGCTTTGATGTTTTCTTTCCTGTTGCCTGCTCCTTATTTGCCTGGAGTCCCGATCCCTGAGGTGGGCCTGGCATTGCTGTTCTGTTTCCTGCTGCCTGCTCCTTGTTTGCCTGGAGTCCTCAGCCCTGAGGTGGGCCTGGCATTGCTGTTCTGTTTCCTGCTGCCTGCTCCTTGTTTGCCTGGAGTCCTCAGCCCTGAGGTGGGCCTGGCATTGCTGTTCTGCTTATTGCTGCCTGCTCCTTGTTTGACTGGAGTCCTAAGACCTGATGTGGGCCTGGCATTACCGTTATGTTTCCTGCTGCCTGCTCCTTGTCTGCCTGGAGACCTGAGCCCTGAGGTGGGCCTGGCATTGCTGTTCTGATTCCTGATGCGTGCTACTTGTTTGCCTGGAGTCCTCAGCCCTGAGGCAGGCCTGGCATTGTTATTCTGTTTCCTTCTGCCTGCTCTTTGTTTTCCTGGAGACCTGAGCCCTGAGGTGGGCCTGGCATTGCTCTTCTGATTCCTGCTGCCTGCTCCTTCTTTGCCTGGAGTCCTGAGCCCTGAGACGGGCCTTGCATTGCATTTCTGATTCCTGATGCGTGCTACTTGTTTGCCTGGAGACCTGAGCCCTGAGGCAGGCCTGGCATTGTTATTCTGTTTGCTTCTGCCTGCTCTTTGTTTTCCTGGAGACCTGAGCCCTGAGGTGGGCCTTTCATTGCTGTTCTGATTCCTGCTGCCTGCTCCTTCTTTAACTGGAGTCCTGAGACCTAAGGTGGGCCTGGGTTTGCAGTTCTGTTTCCTGCTGCGTGATCCTTGTTTGCCTGGAGTCTTGAGCCCTGAGACGGGCCTGGCATTGCAGTTCTGTTTCCTGCTCCTGCTCCTTCTTTGCCTGGAGTCCTGAACCCTGAGACGGGCCTTGCGTTGCAGTTCTGTTTCCTGCTGCCTGCTCCTTGTTTGACTGGAGTCTTGAGCCCTGAGGTCGGCCTGGCATAGCTGTTCTGTTTCCTGCTGCCTGTTCCTTGTTAGCCTGGAGTCCTGAGCCCTGAGGTTGGCCTGGCATTGCTGTTGTGTTTCCTGCTGCCTGCTCCATGTTTGCCTGGATTCCTCAGCCCTGAGGTGGGCCTGGCGATCCTGTTCTGTTTCCTAATGCCTGCTCCTTGTTTGTCTAGATCACTGAGCCCTGAGGCAGGCCTGGCATTGCTGTTGTATCTTGCTGCCTGCACTTTGTTGGCCTGGATTCCTGAGCCCTCAAGTGAGCCTGGCATTGTTGTTCTGTTTCCTGCTGCCTGCTCCTTGTTTGCCTGGAGTACAGTGCCCTGAGGTTGGCCTGGCATTACTGTTATGTTTCCTGCTGCCTGTTCCTCATTGGCCTGGAGACCTGAGCCCTGAGGTGGGCCTGGCATTGCTGTTCTGATTCCAGCTGCCTGCTCCTTGTTTGCCTGGAGTCCGGAGCCATGAGGCAGGCCTGGCATTGCTGTTCTGTTTCCTGCTGCCTGCTCCTTCTTTAAGTGGAGTCCTGAGACCTGAGGTGGGCCTGGCATTACAGTTATGTTTCCTGCTGCCTGCTCCTCATCTGCCTGGAGACCTGAGCCCTGAGGCAGCCCTGGCATTGCTGTTCTGATTCCTGCTGCCTGCTCCTTGTTTTCCTGGACTCCTGAGCCATGAGGCAGGCCTGGCATTGTTATTCTGCTTAGTGGTGCCTGCTCCTTTTTGCCTGGAGTCCTGAGACCTGAGGTGGGCCTGGCATTACAGTTATGTTTCCTGATGCCTGCTCCTCATCTGCCTGGAGACCTGAGCCCTGAGGTGGGCCTGGCATTGCTGTTCTGATTCCTGATGCCTGCTGCTTGTTTGCCTGGAGTCCTGAGACCTGAGGTGGGCGTGGCTTTGATGTTTTCTTTCCTGCTGCCTGCTCCTTATTTGCCTGGAGTCCTGATCCCTGAGGTGGGCCTGGCATTGCTGTTCTGTTTCCTGCTGCCTGCTCCTTGTTTGCCTGGAGTCCTCAGCCCTGAGGTGGGCCTGGCATTGCTGTTCTGCTTACTGCTGCCTGCTCCTTGTTTGACTGGAGTCCTAAGTCCTGATGTGCGCCTGGCATTACAGTTATGTTTGCTGCTGCCTTCTCCTTGTCTGCCTGGAGTCCTGAGCCCTGAGGCAGGCCTGGCATTGTTATTCTGTTTCCTTCTGCCTGCTCTTTGTCTTCCTGGAGACCTGAGCCCTGAGGTGGGCCTGGCATTGCTGTTCTGATTCCTGCTGCCTGCTCCTTGTTTTCCTGGAGTCCTGAACCATGAGGCAGGCCTGGCATTGCTGTTCTCTTTCCTGCTGCCTGCTCCTTCTTTAACTGGAGTCCTGAGACCTAAGGTGGGCCTGGGTTTGCAGTTCTGTTTCCTGCTGCGTGCTCCTTGTTTGCCTGGAGTCTTGAGCCCTGAGACGGGCCTGGCATTGCAGTTCTGTTTCCTGCTGCCTGCTATTCTTTGCCTGGAGTCCTGAACTCTGAGACGGGCCTTGCATTGCAGTTCTGTTTCCTGCTGCCTGCTCCTAGTTTGACTGGAGTCTTGAGCCCTGAGGTCGGCCTGGCATAGCTGTTCTGTTTCCTGCTGCCTGTTCCTTGTTAGCCTGGAGTCCTGAGCCCTGAGGTGGGCCTGGCATTGCTGTTGTGTTTCCTGCTGCCTGCTCCATGTTTGCCTGAAGTCCTCAGCCCTGAGGTGGGCCTGGCGATCCAGTTTTGTTTTTTAATGCCTGCTCCTTGTTTGTCTAGATCCTTGAGCCCTGAGGAAGGCCTGGCATTGCTGTTGTATCTTACTGCCTGCAATTTGTTGGCCTCGATTCCAGAGCCCTCAAGTGACCTGGCATTGCTGTTCTGTTTCCTGCTGCCTGCTCCTTCTTTGCCTGGAGTCCTGAGCCATAAGGCAGGCCTGGCATTGTTGTTCTGTTTCCTGCTGCCTGCTCCTTCTTTGCCTGGAGTCCTGAGCCATGAGGCAGGCCTGGCATTGTTGTTCTGTTTCCTGCTGCCTGCTCCTTGTTTTCCTGGAGTTCTGAGCCATGAGGCAGGCCTGGCATTGTTATTCTGCTTCGTGCTGCCTGCTCCTTTTTTGCCTGGAGTCCTGAGACCTGAGGTGGGCCTGGCATTACAGTTATGTTTCCTGCTGCCTGCTCCTCATCTGCCTGGAGACCTGAGCCCTGAGGTGGGCCTGGCATTGCTGTTCTGATTCCTGCTGCGTGCTCCTTGTTTGCCTGGAGTCTTGAGCCCTGAGACGGGCCTGGCATTGCAGTTCTGTTTCCTGCTGCCTGCTATTCTTTGCCTGGAGTCCTGACCCCTGAGACGGGCCTTGCATTGCAGTTCTGTTTCCTGCTGCCTGCTCCTAGTTTGACTGGAGTCTTGAACCCTGAGTTCGGCCTGGCATAGCTGTTCTGTTTCCTGCTGCGTATTCCTTGTTAGCCTGGAGTCCTGAGCCCTGAGGTGGGCCTGGCATTGCTGTTGTGTTTCCTGCTGCCTGCTCCATGTTTGCCTGGAGTCCTCAGCCCTGAGCTGGGCCTGGCGATCCAGTTTTGTTTCCTAATGGCTGCTCCTTGTTTGTCTAGATCCCTGAGCCCTGAGGAAGGCCTGGCATTGCTGTTGTATCTTACTGCCTGCACTTTGTTGGCCTGGATTCCTGAGCCCTCAAGTGAGCCTGGCATTGCTGTCTGTTTCCTGCTCCCTGCTCCTTGTTTGCCGGAGTCCTGAGCCCTGAGGTAGCATGCCATTGCTGTTCTGTTTCCTGCTGCCTGCTCCATGTTTGCCTGGAATCCTCAGCCCTGAGGTGGGCCTGGCATTGCTGTTCTGCTTCCTGCTGCCTGCTCCTTGTTCGCCTGGAGTCCTGAGACCTGAGGTGGGCGTGGCTTTGATGTTTTCTTTCCTGTTGCCTGCTCCTTATTTGCCTGGAGTCCCGATCCCTGAGGTGGGCCTGGCATTGCTGTTCTGTTTCCTGCTGCCTGCTCCTTGTTTGCCTGGAGTCCTCAGCCCTGAGGTGGGCCTGGCATTGCTGTTCTGTTTCCTGCTGCCTGCTCCTTGTTTGCCTGGAGTCCTCAGCCCTGAGGTGGGCCTGGCATTGCTGTTCTGCTTATTGATGCCTGCTCCTTGTTTGACTGGAGTCCTAAGACCTGATGTGGGCCTGGCATTACCGTTATGTTTCCTGCTGCCTGCTCCTTGTCTGCCTGGAGACCTGAGCCCTGAGGTGGGCCTGGCATTGCTGTTCTGATTCCTGATGCGTGCTACTTGTTTGCCTGGAGTCCTCAGCCCTGAGGCAGGCCTGGCATTGTTATTTCGTTTCCTTCTGCCTGCTCTTTGTTTTCCTGGAGACCTGAGCCCTGAGGTGGGCCTGGCATTGCTCTTCTGATTCCTGCTGCCTGCTCCTTCTTTGCCTGGAGTCCTGAGCCCTGAGACGGGCCTTGCATTGCATTTCTGATTCCTGATGCGTGCTACTTGTTTGCCTGGAGACCTGAGCCCTGAGGCAGGCCTGGCATTGTTATTCTGTTTGCTTCTGCCTGCTCTTTGTTTTCCTGGAGACCTGAGCCCTGAGGTGGGCCTTTCATTGCTGTTCTGATTCCTGCTGCCTGCTCCTTCTTTAACTGGAGTCCTGAGACCTAAGGTGGGCCTGGGTTTGCAGTTCTGTTTCCTGCTGCGTGATCCTTGTTTGCCTGGAGTCTTGAGCCCTGAGACGGGCCTGGCATTGCAGTTCTGTTTCCTGCTCCTGCTCCTTCTTTGCCTGGAGTCCTGAACCCTGAGACGGGCCTTGCGTTGCAGTTCTGTTTCCTGCTGCCTGCTCCTTGTTTGACTGGAGTCTTGAGCCCTGAGGTCGGCCTGGCATAGCTGTTCTGTTTCCTGCTGCCTGTTCCTTGTTAGCCTGGAGTCCTGAGCCCTGAGGTTGGCCTGGCATTGCTGTTGTGTTTCCTGCTGCCTGCTCCATGTTTGCCTGGATTCCTCAGCCCTGAGGTGGGCCTGGCGATCCTGTTCTGTTTCCTAATGCCTGCTCCTTGTTTGTCTAGATCACTGAGCCCTGAGGCAGGCCTGGCATTGCTGTTGTATCTTGCTGCCTGCACTTTGTTGGCCTGGATTCCTGAGCCCTCAAGTGAGCCTGGCATTGTTGTTCTGTTTCCTGCTGCCTGCTCCTTGTTTGCCTGGAGTACAGTGCCCTGAGGTTGGCCTGGCATTACTGTTATGTTTCCTGCTGCCTGTTCCTCATTGGCCTGGAGACCTGAGCCCTGAGGTGGGCCTGGCATTGCTGTTCTGATTCCAGCTGCCTGCTCCTTGTTTGCCTGGAGTCCGGAGCCATGAGGCAGGCCTGGCATTGCTGTTCTGTTTCCTGCTGCCTGCTCCTTCTTTAAGTGGAGTCCTGAGACCTGAGGTGGGCCTGGCATTACAGTTATGTTTCCTGCTGCCTGCTCCTCATCTGCCTGGAGACCTGAGCCCTGAGGCAGCCCTGGCATTGCTGTTCTGATTCCTGCTGCCTGCTCCTTGTTTTCCTGGACTCCTGAGCCATGAGGCAGGCCTGGCATTGTTATTCTGCTTAGTGGTGCCTGCTCCTTTTTGCCTGGAGTCCTGAGACCTGAGGTGGGCCTGGCATTACAGTTATGTTTCCTGATGCCTGCTCCTCATCTGCCTGGAGACCTGAGCCCTGAGGTGGGCCTGGCATTGCTGTTCTGATTCCTGATGCCTGCTCCTTGTTTGCCTGGAGTCCTGAGACCTGAGGTGGGCGTGGCTTTGATGTTTTCTTTCCTGCTGCCTGCTCCTTATTTGCCTGGAGTCCTGATCCCTGAGGTGGGCCTGGCATTGCTGTTCTGTTTCCTGCTGCCTGCTCCTTGTTTGCCTGGAGTCCTCAGCCCTGAGGTGGGCCTGGCATTGCTGTTCTGCTTACTGCTGCCTGCTCCTTGTTTGACTGGAGTCCTAAGTCCTGATGTGCGCCTGGCATTACAGTTATGTTTGCTGCTGCCTTCTCCTTGTCTGCCTGGAGTCCTGAGCCCTGAGGCAGGCCTGGCATTGTTATTCTGTTTCCTTCTGCCTGCTCTTTGTCTTCCTGGAGACCTGAGCCCTGAGGTGGGCCTGGCATTGCTGTTCTGATTCCTGCTGCCTGCTCCTTGTTTTCCTGGAGTCCTGAACCATGAGGCAGGCCTGGCATTGCTGTTCTCTTTCCTGCTGCCTGCTCCTTCTTTAACTGGAGTCCTGAGACCTAAGGTGGGCCTGGGTTTGCAGTTCTGTTTCCTGCTGCGTGCTCCTTGTTTGCCTGGAGTCTTGAGCCCTGAGACGGGCCTGGCATTGCAGTTCTGTTTCCTGCTGCCTGCTATTCTTTGCCTGGAGTCCTGAACTCTGAGACGGGCCTTGCATTGCAGTTCTGTTTCCTGCTGCCTGCTCCTAGTTTGACTGGAGTCTTGAGCCCTGAGGTCGGCCTGGCATAGCTGTTCTGTTTCCTGCTGCCTGTTCCTTGTTAGCCTGGAGTCCTGAGCCCTGAGGTGGGCCTGGCATTGCTGTTGTGTTTCCTGCTGCCTGCTCCATGTTTGCCTGGAGTCCTCAGCCCTGAGGTGGGCCTGGCATTGCTGTTCTGATTCCTGATGCCTGCTCCTTGTTTGCCTGGAGTCCTGAGACCTGAGGTGGGCGTGGCTTTGATGTTTTCTTTCCTGCTGCCTGCTCCTTATTTGCCTGGAGTCCTGATCCCTGAGGTGGGCCTGGCATTGCTGTTCTGTTTCCTGCTGCCTGCTCCTTGTTTGCCTGGAGTCCTCAGCCCTGAGGTGGTCCTGGCATTGCTGTTCTGCTTACTGCTGCCTGCTCCTTGTTTGACTGGAGTCCTAAGTCCTGATGTGCGCCTGGCATTACAGTTATGTTTGCTGATGCCTGCTCCTCATCTGCCTGGAGACCTGAGCCCTGAGGTGGGCCTGGCATTGCTGTTCTGATTCCTGATGCCTGCTCCTTGTTTGCCTGGAGTCCTGAGACCTGAGGTGGGCGTGGCTTTGATGTTTTCTTTCCTGCTGCCTGCTCCTTATTTGCCTGGAGTCCTGATCCCTGAGGTGGGCCTGGCATTGCTGTTCTGTTTCCTGCTGCCTGCTCCTTGTTTGCCTGGAGTCCTCAGCCCTGAGGTGGGCCTGGCATTGCTGTTCTGCTTACTGCTGCCTGCTCCTTGTTTGACTGGAGTCCTAAGTCCTGATGTGCGCCTGGCATTACAGTTATGTTTGCTGCTGCCTTCTCCTTGTCTGCCTGGAGTCCTGAGCCCTGAGGCAGGCCTGGCATTGTTATTCTGTTTCCTTCTGCCTGCTCTTTGTTTTCCTGGAGACCTGAGCCCTGAGGTGGGCCTGGCATTGCTGTTCTGATTCCTGCTGCCTGCTCCTTGTTTTCCTGGAGTCCTGAACCATGAGGCAGTCCTGGCATTGCTGTTCTCTTTCCTGCTGCCTGCTCCTTCTTTAACTGGAGTCCTGAGACCTAAGGTGGGCCTGGGTTTGCAGTTCTGTTTCCTGCTGCGTGCTCCTTGTTTGCCTGGAGTCTTGAGCCCTGAGACGGGCCTGGCATTGCAGTTCTGTTTCCTGCTGCCTGCTATTCTTTGCCTGGAGTCCTGAACTCTGAGACGGGCCTTGCATTGCAGTTCTGTTTCCTGCTGCCTGCTCCTAGTTTGACTGGAGTCTTGAGCCCTGAGGTCGGCCTGGCATAGCTGTTCTGTTTCCTGCTGCCTGTTCCTTGTTAGCCTGGAGTCCTGAGCCCTGAGGTGGGCCTGGCATTGCTGTTGTGTTTCCTGCTGCCTGCTCCATGTTTGCCTGGAGTCCTCAGCCCTGAGGTGGGCCTGGCGATCCAGTTTTGTTTCCTAATGCCTGTTCCTTGTTTGTCTAGATCCCTGAGCCCTGAGGAAGGCCTGGCATTGCTGTTGTATCTTACTGCCTGCAATTTGTTGGCCTCGATTCCTGAGCCCTCAAGTGACCTGGCATTGCTGTTCTGTTTCCTGCTGCCTGCTCCTTCTTTGCCTGGAGTCCTGAGCCATGAGGCAGGCCTGGCATTGTTGTTCTGTTTCCTGCTGCCTGCTCCTTCTTTGCCTGGAGTCCTGAGCCATGAGGCAGGCCTGGCATTGTTGTTCTGTTTCCTGCTGCCTGCTCCATGTTTTCCTGGAGTCCTGAGCCATGAGGCAGGCCTGGCATTGTTATTCTGCTTCGTGCTGCCTGCTCCTTTTTTGCCTGGAGTCCTGAGACCTGAGGTGGGCCTGGCATTACAGTTATGTTTCCTGCTGCCTGCTCCTCATCTGCCTGGAGACCTGAGCCCTGAGGTGGGCCTGGCATTGCTGTTCTGATTCCTGCTGCGTGCTCCTTGTTTGCCTGGAGTCTTGAGCCCTGAGACGGGCCTGGCATTGCAGTTCTGTTTCCTGCTGCCTGCTATTCTTTGCCTGGAGTCCTGACCCCTGAGACGGGCCTTGCATTGCAGTTCTGTTTCCTGCTGCCTGCTCCTAGTTTGACTGGAGTCTTGAGCCCTGAGTTCGGCCTGGCATAGCTGTTCTGTTTCCTGCTGCGTGTTCCTTGTTAGCCTGGAGTCCTGAGCCCTGAGGTGGGCCTGGCATTGCTGTTGTGTTTCCTGCTGCCTGCTCCATGTTTGCCTGGAGTCCTCAGCCCTGAGGTGGGCCTGGCGATCCAGTTTTGTTTCCTAATGGCTGCTCCTTGTTTGTCTAGATCCCTGAGCCCTAAGGAAGGCCTGGCATTGCTGTTGTATCTTACTGCCTGCACTTTGTTGGCCTGGATTCCTGAGCCCTCAAGTGAGCCTGGCATTGCTGTCTGTTTCCTGCTCACTGCTCCTTGTTTGCCGGAGTCCTGAGCCCTGAGGTAGCATGCCATTGCTGTTCTGTTTCCTGCTGCCTGCACTTTGTTTGCCTGTAGACCTGAGACCTGAGGTGGGCCTCGCATTACAGTTCTGTTTCCTGCTTCCTGCACTTTGTTTGCCTGGAGACCTGAGCCCTGAGGTGGGCCTCGCATTGCAGTTCTGTTTCCTGCTGCCTGCTCCTTCTTTGCCTGTAGTCCTGATCCCTGAAGTGGGTCTGGCATTGCTGTTCTGTTTCCTGCTGCCAGCTCCATGTTTGCCTGGAATCCTCAGCCCTGAGGTGGGCCTGGCATTGCTGTTCTGCTTCCTGCTGCCTGCTCCTTGTTTGCCTGGAGTCCTGAGACCTGAGGTGGGCGTGGCTTTGATGTTTTCTTTCCTGTTGCCTGCGCCTTATTTGCCTGGAGTCCCGATCCCTGAGGTGGGCCTGGCATTGCTGTTCTGTTTCCTGCTGCCTGCTCCTTGTTTGCCTGGTGTCCTCAGCCCTGAGGTGGGCCTGGCATTGCTGTTCTGCTTATTGCTGCCTGCTCCTTGTTTGACTGGAGTCCTAAGACCTGATGTGGGCCTGGCATTACCGTTATGTTTCCTGCTGCCTGCTCCTTGTCTGCCTGGAGACCTGAGCCCTGAGGTGGGCCTGGCATTGCTGTTCTGATTCCTGATGCGTGCTACTTGTTTGCCTGGAGTCCTGAGCCCTGAGGCAGGCCTGGCATTGTTATTCTGTTTCCTTCTGCCTGCTCTTTGTTTTCCTGGAGACCTGAGCCCTGAGGTGGGCCTTTCATTGCTGTTCTGATTCCTGCTGCCTGCTCCTTCTTTAACTGGAGTCCTGAGACCTAAGGTGGGCCTGGGTTTGCAGTTCTGTTTCCTGCTGCGTGATCCTTGTTTGCCTGGAGTCTTGAGCCCTGAGACGGGCCTGACATTGCAGTTCTGTTTCCTGCTCCTGCTCCTTCTTTGCCTGGAGTCCTGAACCCTGAGACGGGCCTTGCGTTGCAGTTCTGTGTCCTGCTGCCTGCTCCTTGTTTGACTGGAGTCTTGAGTCCTGAGGTCGGCCTGGCATAGCTGTTCTGTTTCCTGCTGCCTGTTCCTTGTTAGCCTGGAGTCCTGAGCCCTGAGGTTGGCCTGGCATTGCTGTTGTGTTTCCTGCTGCCTGCTCCATGTTTGCCTGGATTCCTCAGCCCTGAGGTGGGCCTGGCTATCCTGTTCTGTTTCTTAATGCCTGCTCCGTGTTTGTCTAGATCCCTGAGCCCTGAGGCAGGCCTGGCATTGCTGTTGTATCTTGCTGCCTGCACTTTGTTGGCCTGGATTCCTGAGCCCTCAAGTGAGCCTGGCATTGTTGTTCTGTTTCCTGCTGCCTGCTCCTTGTTTGCCTGGAGTACAGTGCCCTGAGGTTGGACTGGCATTACTGTTATGTTTCCTGCTGCCTGTTCCTCATTGGCCTGGAGACCTGAGCCCTGAGGTGGGCCTGGCATTGCTGTTCTGATTCCAGCTGCCTGCTCCTTGTTTGCCTGGAGTCCGGAGCCATGAGGCTGGCCTGGCATTGCTGTTCTGTTTCCTGCTGCCTGCTCCTTCTTTAAGTGGAGTCGTGATACCTAAGGTGGGCCTGGGTTTGCAGTTCTTTATCCTGCTGCGTGCTACTTGTTTACCTG
The DNA here is from genome assembly GCF_036971445.1 of Narcine bancroftii. NCBI lineage: Eukaryota > Metazoa > Chordata > Chondrichthyes > Torpediniformes > Narcinidae > Narcine > Narcine bancroftii. Next base: position 196,861,433 of record NC_091473.1, read on the forward strand.
GAGTCCTGAGCCCTGAGGCAGGCCTGGCATTGTTGTTCTGTTTCCTGCTGCCTGCTCCTTGTTTGCCTGGAGTCCTGAGACCTGAGGCGGGCCTGGCATTTCAGTTATGTTTCCTGCTGCCTGCTCCTCATCTGTCTGGAGACCGGAGACCTGAGCCCTGAGGCAGCCCTGGCATTGTTGTTCTGTTTCCTGCTACCTGCTCCTTCTTTGCCTGGAGTCCGGAGCCGTGAGACGGGTCTGGCATTGCAGTTCTGTTTCCAGCTGCCTGCTCGTTGTGTGACTGGAGTCCTGAGCCCTGAGGTCGGACTGGAATAGCTGTTCTGTTTCCTGCTTCCTGCACTTTGTTTGCCTGGAGACCTGAGCCCTGAGGTGTGCCTCACATTGCAGTTCTGTTTCCTGCTGCCTGCTCCTTCTTTGCCTGTAGTCCTGATCCCTGAGGTGGGCCTGGCATTGCTGTTCTGTTATCTGCTGCCTGCTCCATGTTTGCCTGGAGTCCTGAGCCATGAGGCAGGCCTGGCATTGTTGTTCTGTTTCCTGCTGCCTGCTCCTTGTTTTCCTGGAGTCCTGAGCCATGAGGCAGGCCTGGCATTGTTATTCTGCTTCGTGCTGCCTGCTCCTTTTTTGCCTGGAGTCCTGAGACCTGAGGTGGGTCTGGCATTACAGTTATATTTCCTGCTGCCTGCTCCTCATCTGCCTGGAGACCTGAGCCCTGAGGTGGGCCTGGCATTGCTGTTCTGATTCCTGCTGCGTGCTCCTTGTTTGCCTGGAGTCTTGAGCCCTGAGACGGGCCTGGCATTGCAGTTCTGTTTCCTGCTGCCTGCTATTCTTTGCCTGGAGTCCTGACCCCTGAGACGGGCCTTGCATTGCAGTTCTGTTTCCTGCTGCCTGCTCCTTGTTTGTCTAGATCCCTGAGCCCTGTGGAAGGCCTGGCATTGCTGTTGTATCTTACTGCCTGCACTTTGTTGGTCTTGATTCCTGAGCCTTCAAGTGAGCCTGGCATTGCTGTCTGTTTCCTGCTCCCTGCTCCTTGTTTGCCGGAGTCCTGAGCCCTGAGGTGGCATGCCATTGCTGTTCTGTTTCCTGATGCCTGCACTTTGTTTGCCTGGAGACCTGAGACCTGAGGTGGGCCTCGCATTACAGTTCTGTTTACTGCTTCCTGCACTTTGTTTGCCTGGAGACCTGAGCCCTGAGGAGGGCCTGACATTGCAGTTCTGTTTCCTGCTCCTGCTCCTTCTTTGCCTGGAGTCCTGAACCCTGAGACGGGCCTTGCGTTGCAGTTCTGTGTCCTGCTGCCTGCTCCTTGTTTGACTGGAGTCTTGAGCCCTGAGGTCGGCCTGGCATAGCTGTTCTGTTTCCTGCTGCCTGTTCCTTGTTAGCCTGGAGTCCTGAGCCCTGAGGTTGGCCTGGCATTGCTGTTGTGTTTCCTGCTGCCTGCTCCATGTTTGCCTGGATTCCTCAGCCCTGAGGTGGGCCTGGCTATCCTGTTCTGTTTCTTAATGCCTGCTCCGTGTTTGTCTAGATCCTGAGCCCTGAGGCAGGCCTGGCATTGCTGTTGTATCTTGCTGCCTGCACTTTGTTGGCCTGGATTCCTGAGCCCTCAAGTGAGCCTGGCATTGTTGTTCTGTTTCCTGCTGCCTGCTCCTTGTTTGCCTGGAGACCTGAGCCCTGAGGTGGGCCTGGCATTGCTGTTCTGATTCCAGCTGCCTGCTCCTTGTTTGCCTGGAGTCCGGAGCCATGAGGCAGGCCTGGCATTGCTGTTCTGTTTACTGCTGCCTGCTCCTTCTTTAAGTGGAGTCCTGATACCTAAGGTGGGCCTGGGTTTGCAGTTCTTTATCCTACTGCGTGCTACTTGTTTACCTGGAGTCCTGAGCCCTGAGGCAGGCCTAGCATTGTTATTCTGTTTCCTTCTGCCTGCTCTTTGTTTGCCTGGAGTCCTGAGACCTGAGGTGGGCCTGGCATTACAGTTATGTTTCCTGCTGCCTGCTCCTCATCTGCCTGGAGACCTGAGCCCTGAGGCAGCCCTGGCATTGCTGTTCTGATTCCTGCTGCCTGCTCCTTGTTTTCCTGGACTCCTGAGCCATGAGGCAGGCCTGGCATTGTTATTCTGCTTCGTGCTGCCTGCTCCTTTTTTGCCTGGAGTCCTGAGACCTGAGGTGGGCCTGGCATTACAGTTATGTTTCCTGATGCCTGCTCCTCATCTGCCTGGAGACCTGAGCCCTGAGGTGGGCCTGGCATTGCTGTTCTGATTCCTGCTGCCTGCTCCTTGTTTGCCTGGAGTCCTGAGACCTGAGGTGGGCGTGGCTTTGATGTTTTCTTTCCTGCTGCCTGCTCCTTATTTGCCTGGAGTCCTGAGCCCTGAGGTTGGCCTGGCATTGCTGTTGTGTTTCCTGCTGCCTGCTCCATGTTTGCCTGGATTCCTCAGCCCTGAGGTGGGCCTGGCTATCCTGTTCTGTTTCTTAATGCCTGCTCCGTGTTTGTCTAGATCCCTGAGCCCTGAGGCAGGCCTGGCATTGCTGTTGTATCTTGCTGCCTGCACTTTGTTGGCCTGGATTCCTGAGCCCTCAAGTGATCCTGGCATTGTTGTTCTGTTTCCTGCTGCCTGCTCCTTGTTTGCCTGGAGACCTGAGCCCTGAGGTGGGCCTGGCATTGCTGTTCTGATTCCAGCTGCCTGCTCCTTGTTTGCCTGGAGTCCGGAGCCATGAGGCAGGCCTGGCATTGCTGTTCTGTTTACTGCTGCCTGCTCCTTCTTTAAGTGGAGTCCTGATACCTAAGGTGGGCCTGGGTTTGCAGTTCTTTATCCTACTGCGTGCTACTTGTTTACCTGGAGTCCTGAGCCCTGAGGCAGGCCTGGCATTGTTATTCTGTTTCCTTCTGCCTGCTCTTTGTTTGCCTGGAGTCCTGAGACCTGAGGTGGGCCTGGCATTACAGTTATGTTTCCTGCTGCCTGCTCCTCATCTGCCTGGAGACCTGAGCCCTGAGGCAGCCCTGGCATTGCTGTTCTGATTCCTGCTGCCTGCTCCTTGTTTTCCTGGAGTCCTGAGCCATGAGGCAGGCCTGGCATTGTTATTCTGCTTCGTGCTGCCTGCTCCTTTTTTGCCTGGAGTCCTGAGACCTGAGGTGGGCCTGGCATTACAGTTATGTTTCCTGATGCCTGCTCCTATCTGCCTGGAGACCTGAGCCCTGAGGTGGGCCTGGCATTGCTGTTCTGATTCCTGCTGCCTGCTCCTTGTTTTCCTGGACTCCTGAGCCATGAGGCAGGCCTGGCATTGTTATTCTGCTTCGTGCTGCCTGCTCCTTTTTTGCCTGGAGTCCTGAGACCTGAGGTGGGCCTGGCATTACAGTTATGTTTCCTGATGCCTGCTCCTCATCTGCCTGGAGACCTGAGCCCTGAGGTGGGCCTGGCATTGCTGTTCTGATTCCTGCTGCCTGCTCCTTGTTTGCCTGGAGTCCTGAGACCTGAGGTGGGCGTGGCTTTGATGTTTTCTTTCCTGCTGCCTGCTCCTTATTTGCCTGGAGTCCTGATCCCTGAGGTGGGCCTGGCATTGCTGTTCTGTTTCCTGCTGCCTGCTCCTTGTTTGCCTGGAGTCCTCAGCCCTGAGGTGGGCCTGGCATTGCTGTTCTGCTTACTGCTGCCTGCTCCTTGTTTGACTGGAGTCCTAAGTCCTGATGTGCGCCTGGCATTACAGTTATGTTTGCTGCTGCCTTCTCCTTGTCTGCCTGGAGTCCTGAGCCCTGAGGCAGGCCTGGCATTGTTATTCTGTTTCCTTCTGCCTGCTCTTTGTTTTCCTGGAGACCTGAGCCCTGAGGTGGGCCTGGCATTGCTGTTCTGATTCCTGCTGCCTGCTCCTTTTTTTCCTGGAGTCCTGAACCATGAGGCAGGCCTGGCATTGCTGTTCTCTTTCCTGCTGCCTTCTCCTTCTTTAACTGGAGTCCTGAGACCTAAGGTGGGCCTGGGTTTGCAGTTCTGTTTCCTGCTGCGTGCTCCTTGTTTGCCTGGAGTCTTGAGCCCTGAGACGGGCCTGGCATTGCAGTTCTGTTTCCTGCTGCCTGCTATTCTTTGCCTGGAGTCCTGAACTCTGAGACGGGCCTTGCATTGCAGTTCTGTTTCCTGCTGCCTGCTCCTAGTTTGACTGGAGTCTTGAGCCCTGAGGTCTGCCTGGCATAGCTGTTCTGTTTCCTGCTGCCTGTTCCTTGTTAGCCTGGAGTCCTGAGCCCTGAGGTGGGCCTGGCATTGCTGTTGTGTTTCCTGCTGCCTGCTCCATGTTTGCCTGGAGTCCTCAGCCCTGAGGTGGGCCTGGCGATCCAGTTTTGTTTTTTAATGCCTGCTCCTTGTTTGTCTAGATCCCTGAGCCCTGAGGAAGGCCTGGCATTGCTGTTGTATCTTACTGCCTGCAATTTGTTGGCCTCGATTCCTGAGCCCTCAAGTGACCTGGCATTGCTGTTCTGTTTCCTGCTGCCTGCTCCTTCTTTGCCTGGAGTCCTGAGCCATGAGGCAGGCCTGGCATTGTTGTTCTGTTTCCTGCTGCCTGCTCCTTCTTTGCCTGGAGTCCTGAGCCATGAGGCAGGCCTGGTATTGTTGTTCTGTTTCCTGCTGCCTGCACGTTGTTTGCCTGGAGACCTGAGACCTGAGGTGGGCCTCGCATTACAGTTCTGTTTACTGCTTCCTGCACTTTGTTTGCCTGGAGACCTGAGCCCTGAGGTGGACCTGGCATTGCTGTTCTGATTCCAGCTGCCTGCTCCTTGTTTGCCTGGAGTCCGGAGCCATGAGGCAGGCCTGGCATTGCTGTTCTGTTTCCTGCTGCCTGCTCCTTCTTTAAGTGGAGTCCTGATACCTAAGGTGGGCCTGGGTTTGCAGTTCTTTATCCTACTGCGTGCTACTTGTTTACCTGGAGTCCTGAGCCCTGAGGCAGGCCTGGCATTGTTATTCTGTTTCCTTCTGCCTGCTCTTTGTTTGCCTGGAGTCCTGAGACCTGAGGTGGGCCTGGCATTACAGTTATGTTTCCTGCTGCCTGCTCCTCATCTGCCTGGAGACCTGAGCCCTGAGGCAGCCCTGGCATTGCTGTTCTGATTCCTGCTGCCTGCTCCTTGTTTTCCTGGAGTCCTGAGCCATGAGGCAGGCCTGGCATTGTTATTCTGCTTCGTGCTGCCTGCTCCTTTTTTGCCTGGAGTCCTGAGACCTGAGGTGGGCCTGGCATTACAGTTATGTTTCCTGATGCCTGCTCCTCATCTGCCTGGAGATCTGAGCCCTGAGGTGGGCCTGGCATTGCTGTTCTGATTCCTGCTGCCTGCTCCTTGTTTTCCTGGACTCCTGAGCCATGAGGCAGGCCTGGCATTGTTATTCTGCTTCGTGCTGCCTGCTCCTTTTTTGCCTGGAGTCCTGAGACCTGAGGTGGGCCTGGCATTACAGTTATGTTTCCTGATGCCTGCTCCTCATCTGCCTGGAGACCTGAGCCCTGAGGTGGGCCTGGCATTGCTGTTCTGATTCCTGCTGCCTGCTCCTTGTTTGCCTGGAGTCCTGAGACCTGAGGTGGGCGTGGCTTTGATGTTTTCTTTCCTGCTGCCTGCTCCTTATTTGCCTGGAGTCCTGATCCCTGAGGTGGGCCTGGCATTGCTGTTCTGTTTCCTGCTGCCTGCTCCTTGTTTGCCTGGAGTCCTCAGCCCTGAGGTGGGCCTGGCATTGCTGTTCTGCTTACTGCTGCCTGCTCCTTGTTTGACTGGAGTCCTAAGTCCTGATGTGCGCCTGGCATTACAGTTATGTTTGCTGCTGCCTTCTCTTTGTCTGCCTGGAGTCCTGAGCCCTGAGGCAGGCCTGGCATTGTTATTCTGTTTCCTTCTGCCTGCTCTTTGTTTGCCTGGAGTCTTGAGCCCTGAGACGGGCCTGGCATTGCAGTTCTGTTTCCTGCTGCCTGCTATTCTTTGCCTGGAGTCCTGAACTCTGAGACGGGCCTTGCATTGCAGTTCTGTTTCCTGCTGCCTGCTCCTAGTTTGACTGGAGTCTTGAGCCCTGAGGTCTGCCTGGCATAGCTGTTCTGTTTCCTGCTGCCTGTTCCTTGTTAGCCTGGAGTCCTGAGCCCTGAGGTGGGCCTGGCATTGCTGTTGTGTTTCCTGCTGCCTGCTCCATGTTTGCCTGGAGTCCTCAGCCCTGAGGTGGGCCTGGCGATCCAGTTTTGTTTTTTAATGCCTGCTCCTTGTTTGTCTAGATCCTTGAGCCCTGAGGAAGGCCTGGCATTGCTGTTGTATCTTACTGCCTGCAATTTGTTTGCCTCGATTCCTGAGCCCTCAAGTGACCTGGCATTGCTGTTCTGTTTCCTGCTGCCTGCTCCTTCTTTGCCTGGAGTCCTGAGCCATGAGGCAGGCCTGGCATTGTTGTTCTGTTTCCTGCTGCCTGCTCCTTCTTTGCCTGGAGTCCTGAGCCATGAGGCAGGCCTGGCATTGTTGTTCTGTTTCCTGCTGCCTGCTCCTTGTTTTCCTGGAGTCCTGAGCCATGAGGCAGGCCTGGCATTGTTATTCTGCTTCGTGCTGCCTGCTCCTTTTTTGCCTGGAGTCCTGAGACCTGAGGTGGGCCTGGCATTACAGTTATGTTTCCTGCTGCCTGCTCCTCATCTGCCTGGAGACCTGAGCCCTGAGGTGGGCCTGGCATTGCTGTTCTGATTCCTGCTGCGTGCTCCTTTTTTGCCTGGAGTCTTGAGCCCTGAGACGGGCCTGGCATTGCAGTTCTGTTTCCTGCTGCCTGCTATTCTTTGCCTGGAGTCCTGACCCCTGAGACGGGCCTTGCATTGCAGTTCTGTTTCCTGCTGCCTGCTCCTAGTTTGACTGGAGTCTTGAGCCCTGAGTTCGGCCTGGCATAGCTGTTCTGTTTCCTGCTGCGTATTCCTTGTTAGCCTGGAGTCCTGAGCCCTGAGGTGGGCCTGGCATTGCTGTTGTGTTTCCTGCTGCCTGCTCCATGTTTGCCTGGAGTCCTCAGCCCTGAGGTGGGCCTGGCGATCCAGTTTTGTTTCCTAATGGCTGCTCCTTGTTTGTCTAGATCCCTGAGCCCTGAGGAAGGCCTGGCATTGCTGTTGTATCTTACTGCCTGCACTTTGTTGGCCTGGATTCCTGAGCCCTCAAGTGAGCCTGGCATTGCTGTCTGTTTCCTGCTCCCTGCTCCTTGTTTGCCGGAGTCCTGAGCCCTGAGGTAGCATGCCATTGCTGTTCTGTTTCCTGCTGCCTGCACTTTGTTTGCCTGTAGACCTGAGACCTGAGGTGGGCCTCGCATTGCAGTTCTGTTTCCTGCTTCCTGCACTTTGTTTGCCTGGAGACCTGAGCCCTGAGGTGGGCCTCGCATTGCAGTTCTGTTTCCTGCTGCCTGCTCCTTCTTTGCCTGTAGTCCTGATCCCTGAAGTGGGCCTGGCATTGCTGTTCTGTTTCCTGCTGCCTGCTCCATGTTTGCCTGGAATCCTCAGCCCTGAGGTGGGCCTGGCATTGCTGTTCTGCTTCCTGCTGCCTGCTCCTTGTTCGCCTGGAGTCCTGAGACCTGAGGTGGGCGTGGCTTTGATGTTTTCTTTCCTGTTGCCTGCTCCTTATTTGCCTGGAGTCCCGATCCCTGAGGTGGGCCTGGCATTGCTGTTCTGTTTCCTGCTGCCTGCTCCTTGTTTGCCTGGAGTCCTCAGCCCTGAGGTGGGCCTGGCATTGCTGTTCTGTTTCCTGCTGCCTGCTCCTTGTTTGCCTGGAGTCCTCAGCCCTGAGGTGGGCCTGGCATTGCTGTTCTGCTTATTGCTGCCTGCTCCTTGTTTGACTGGAGTCCTAAGACCTGATGTGGGCCTGGCATTACCGTTATGTTTCCTGCTGCCTGCTCCTTGTCTGCCTGGAGACCTGAGCCCTGAGGTGGGCCTGGCATTGCTGTTCTGATTCCTGATGCGTGCTACTTGTTTGCCTGGAGTCCTCAGCCCTGAGGCAGGCCTGGCATTGTTATTCTGTTTCCTTCTGCCTGCTCTTTGTTTTCCTGGAGACCTGAGCCCTGAGGTGGGCCTGGCATTGCTCTTCTGATTCCTGCTGCCTGCTCCTTCTTTGCCTGGAGTCCTGAGCCCTGAGACGGGCCTTGCATTGCATTTCTGATTCCTGATGCGTGCTACTTGTTTGCCTGGAGACCTGAGCCCTGAGGCAGGCCTGGCATTGTTATTCTGTTTGCTTCTGCCTGCTCTTTGTTTTCCTGGAGACCTGAGCCCTGAGGTGGGCCTTTCATTGCTGTTCTGATTCCTGCTGCCTGCTCCTTCTTTAACTGGAGTCCTGAGACCTAAGGTGGGCCTGGGTTTGCAGTTCTGTTTCCTGCTGCGTGATCCTTGTTTGCCTGGAGTCTTGAGCCCTGAGACGGGCCTGGCATTGCAGTTCTGTTTCCTGCTCCTGCTCCTTCTTTGCCTGGAGTCCTGAACCCTGAGACGGGCCTTGCGTTGCAGTTCTGTTTCCTGCTGCCTGCTCCTTGTTTGACTGGAGTCTTGAGCCCTGAGGTCGGCCTGGCATAGCTGTTCTGTTTCCTGCTGCCTGTTCCTTGTTAGCCTGGAGTCCTGAGCCCTGAGGTTGGCCTGGCATTGCTGTTGTGTTTCCTGCTGCCTGCTCCATGTTTGCCTGGATTCCTCAGCCCTGAGGTGGGCCTGGCGATCCTGTTCTGTTTCCTAATGCCTGCTCCTTGTTTGTCTAGATCACTGAGCCCTGAGGCAGGCCTGGCATTGCTGTTGTATCTTGCTGCCTGCACTTTGTTGGCCTGGATTCCTGAGCCCTCAAGTGAGCCTGGCATTGTTGTTCTGTTTCCTGCTGCCTGCTCCTTGTTTGCCTAGAGTACAGTGCCCTGAGGTTGGCCTGGCATTACTGTTATGTTTCCTGCTGCCTGTTCCTCATTGGCCTGGAGACCTGAGCCCTGAGGTGGGCCTGGCATTGCTGTTCTGATTCCAGCTGCCTGCTCCTTGTTTGCCTGGAGTCCGGAGCCATGAGGCAGGCCTGGCATTGCTGTTCTGTTTCCTGCTGCCTGCTCCTTCTTTAAGTGGAGTCCTGATACCTAAGGTGGGCCTGGGTTTGCAGTTCTTTATCCTACTGCGTGCTACTTGTTTACCTGGAGTCCTGAGCCCTGAGGCAGGCCTGGCATTGTTATTCTGTTTCCTTCTGCCTGCTCTTTGTTTGCCTGGAGTCCTCAGACCTGAGGTGGGCCTGGCATTACAGTTATGTTTCCTGCTGCCTGCTCCTCATCTGCCTGGAGACCTGAGCCCTGAGGCAGCCCTGGCATTGCTGTTCTGATTCCTGCTGCCTGCTCCTTGTTTTCCTGGACTCCTGAGCCATGAGGCAGGCCTGGCATTGTTATTCTGCTTAGTGGTGCCTGCTCCTTTTTGCCTGGAGTCCTGAGACCTGAGGTGGGCCTGGCATTACAGTTATGTTTCCTGATGCCTGCTCCTCATCTGCCTGGAGACCTGAGCCCTGAGGTGGGCCTGGCATTGCTGTTCTGATTCCTGATGCCTGCTCCTTGTTTACCTGGAGTCCTGAGACCTGAGGTGGGCGTGGCTTTGATGTTTTCTTTCCTGCTGCCTGCTCCTTATTTGCCTGGAGTCCTGATCCCTGAGGTGGGCCTGGCATTGCTGTTCTGTTTCCTGCTGCCTGCTCCTTGTTTGCCTGGAGTCCTCAGCCCTGAGGTGGGCCTGGCATTGCTGTTCTGCTTACTGCTGCCTGCTCCTTGTTTGACTGGAGTCCTAAGTCCTGATGTGCGCCTGGCATTACAGTTATGTTTGCTGCTGCCTTCTCCTTGTCTGCCTGGAGTCCTGAGCCCTGAGGCAGGCCTGGCATTGTTATTCTGTTTCCTTCTGCCTGCTCTTTGTCTTCCTGGAGACCTGAGCCCTGAGGTGGGCCTGGCATTGCTGTTCTGATTCCTGCTGCCTGCTCCTTGTTTTCCTGGAGTCCTGAACCATGAGGCAGGCCTGGCATTGCTGTTCTCTTTCCTGCTGCCTGCTCCTTCTTTAACTGGAGTCCTGAGACCTAAGGTGGGCCTGGGTTTGCAGTTCTGTTTCCTGCTGCGTGCTCCTTGTTTGCCTGGAGTCTTGAGCCCTGAGACGGGCCTGGCATTGCAGTTCTGTTTCCTGCTGCCTGCTATTCTTTGCCTGGAGTCCTGAACTCTGAGACGGGCCTTGCATTGCAGTTCTGTTTCCTGCTGCCTGCTGCTAGTTTGACTGGAGTCTTGAGCCCTGAGGTCGGCCGGGCATAGCTGTTCTGTTTCCTGCTGCCTGTTCCTTGTTAGCCTGGAGTCCTGAGCCCTGAGGTGGGCCTGGCATTGCTGTTGTGTTTCCTGCTGCCTGCTCCATGTTTGCCTGGAGTCCTCAGCCCTGAGGTGGGCCTGGCATTGCTGTTCTGATTCCTGATGCCTGCTCCTTGTTTGCCTGGAGTCCTGAGACCTGAGGTGGGCGTGGCTTTGATGTTTTCTTTCCTGCTGCCTGCTCCTTATTTGCCTGGAGTCCTGATCCCTGAGGTGGGCCTGGCATTGCTGTTCTGTTTCCTGCTGCCTGCTCCTTGTTTGCCTGGAGTCCTCAGCCCTGAGGTGGTCCTGGCATTGCTGTTCTGCTTACTGCTGCCTGCTCCTTGTTTGACTGAAGTCCTAAGTCCTGATGTGCGCCTGGCATTACAGTTATGTTTGCTGATGCCTGCTCCTCATCTGCCTGGAGACCTGAGCCCTGAGGTGGGCCTGGCATTGCTGTTCTGATTCCTGATGCCTGCTCCTTGTTTGCCTGGAGTCCTGAGACCTGAGGTGGGCGTGGCTTTGATGTTTTCTTTCGTGCTGCCTGCTCCTTATTTGCCTGGAGTCCTGATCCCTGAGGTGGGCCTGGCATTGCTGTTCTGTTTCCTGCTGCCTGCTCCTTGTTTGCCTGGAGTCCTCAGCCCTGAGGTGGGCCTGGCATTGCTGTTCTGCTTACTGCTGCCTGCTCCTTGTTTGACTGGAGTCCTAAGTCCTGATGTGCGCCTGGCATTACAGTTATGTTTGCTGCTGCCTTCTCTTTGTCTGCCTGGAGTCCTGAGCCCTGAGGCAGGCCTGGCATTGTTATTCTGTTTCCTTCTGCCTGCTCTTTGTTTGCCTGGAGTCTTGAGCCCTGAGACGGGCCTGGCATTGCAGTTCTGTTTCCTGCTGCCTGCTATTCTTTGCCTGGAGTCCTGAACTCTGAGACGGGCCTTGCATTGCAGTTCTGTTTCCTGCTGCCTGCTCCTAGTTTGACTGGAGTCTTGAGCCCTGAGGTCTGCCTGGCATAGCTGTTCTGTTTCCTGCTGCCTGTTCCTTGTTAGCCTGGAGTCCTGAGCCCTGAGGTGGGCCTGGCATTGCTGTTGTGTTTCCTGCTGCCTGCTCCATGTTTGCCTGGAGTCCTCAGCCCTGAGGTGGGCCTGGCGATCCAGTTTTGTTTTTTAATGCCTGCTCCTTGTTTGTCTAGATCCTTGAGCCCTGAGGAAGGCCTGGCATTGCTGTTGTATCTTACTGCCTGCAATTTGTTTGCCTCGATTCCTGAGCCCTCAAGTGACCTGGCATTGCTGTTCTGTTTCCTGCTGCCTGCTCCTTCTTTGCCTGGAGTCCTGAGCCATGAGGCAGGCCTGGCATTGTTGTTCTGTTTCCTGCTGCCTGCTCCTTCTTTGCCTGGAGTCCTGAGCCATGAGGCAGGCCTGGCATTGTTGTTCTGTTTCCTGCTGCCTGCTCCTTGTTTTCCTGGAGTCCTGAGCCATGAGGCAGGCCTGGCATTGTTATTCTGCTTCGTGCTGCCTGCTCCTTTTTTGCCTGGAGTCCTGAGACCTGAGGTGGGCCTGGCATTACAGTTATGTTTCCTGCTGCCTGCTCCTCATCTGCCTGGAGACCTGAGCCCTGAGGTGGGCCTGGCATTGCTGTTCTGATTCCTGCTGCGTGCTCCTTGTTTGCCTGGAGTCTTGAGCCCTGAGACGGGCCTGGCATTGCAGTTCTGTTTCCTGCTGCCTGCTATTCTTTGCCTGGAGTCCTGACCCCTGAGACGGGCCTTGCATTGCAGTTCTGTTTCCTGCTGCCTGCTCCTAGTTTGACTGGAGTCTTGAGCCCTGAGTTCGGCCTGGCATAGCTGTTCTGTTTCCTGCTGCGTATTCCTTGTTAGCCTGGAGTCCTGAGCCCTGAGGTGGGCCTGGCATTGCTGTTGTGTTTCCTGCTGCCTGCTCCATGTTTGCCTGGAGTCCTCAGCCCTGAGGTGGGCCTGGCGATCCAGTTTTGTTTCCTAATGGCTGCTCCTTGTTTGTCTAGATCCCTGAGCCCTGAGGAAGGCCTGGCATTGCTGTTGTATCTTACTGCCTGCACTTTGTTGGCCTGGATTCCTGAGCCCTCAAGTGAGCCTGGCATTGCTGTCTGTTTCCTGCTCCCTGCTCCTTGTTTGCCGGAGTCCTGAGCCCTGAGGTAGCATGCCATTGCTGTTCTGTTTCCTGCTGCCTGCACTTTGTTTGCCTGTAGACCTGAGACCTGAGGTGGGCCTCGCATTGCAGTTCTGTTTCCTGCTTCCTGCACTTTGTTTGCCTGGAGACCTGAGCCCTGAGGTGGGCCTCGCATTGCAGTTCTGTTTCCTGCTGCCTGCTCCTTCTTTGCCTGTAGTCCTGATCCCTGAAGTGGGCCTGGCATTGCTGTTCTGTTTCCTGCTGCCTGCTCCATGTTTGCCTGGAATCCTCAGCCCTGAGGTGGGCCTGGCATTGCTGTTCTGCTTCCTGCTGCCTGCTCCTTGTTCGCCTGGAGTCCTGAGACCTGAGGTGGGCGTGGCTTTGATGTTTTCTTTCCTGTTGCCTGCTCCTTATTTGCCTGGAGTCCCGATCCCTGAGGTGGGCCTGGCATTGCTGTTCTGTTTCCTGCTGCCTGCTCCTTGTTTGCCTGGAGTCCTCAGCCCTGAGGTGGGCCTGGCATTGCTGTTCTGTTTCCTGCTGCCTGCTCCTTGTTTGCCTGGAGTCCTCAGCCCTGAGGTGGGCCTGGCATTGCTGTTCTGCTTATTGCTGCCTGCTCCTTGTTTGACTGGAGTCCTAAGACCTGATGTGGGCCTGGCATTACCGTTATGTTTCCTGCTGCCTGCTCCTTGTCTGCCTGGAGACCTGAGCCCTGAGGTGGGCCTGGCATTGCTGTTCTGATTCCTGATGCGTGCTACTTGTTTGCCTGGAGTCCTCAGCCCTGAGGCAGGCCTGGCATTGTTATTCTGTTTCCTTCTGCCTGCTCTTTGTTTTCCTGGAGACCTGAGCCCTGAGGTGGGCCTGGCATTGCTCTTCTGATTCCTGCTGCCTGCTCCTTCTTTGCCTGGAGTCCTGAGCCCTGAGACGGGCCTTGCATTGCATTTCTGATTCCTGATGCGTGCTACTTGTTTGCCTGGAGACCTGAGCCCTGAGGCAGGCCTGGCATTGTTATTCTGTTTGCTTCTGCCTGCTCTTTGTTTTCCTGGAGACCTGAGCCCTGAGGTGGGCCTTTCATTGCTGTTCTGATTCCTGCTGCCTGCTCCTTCTTTAACTGGAGTCCTGAGACCTAAGGTGGGCCTGGGTTTGCAGTTCTGTTTCCTGCTGCGTGATCCTTGTTTGCCTGGAGTCTTGAGCCCTGAGACGGGCCTGGCATTGCAGTTCTGTTTCCTGCTCCTGCTCCTTCTTTGCCTGGAGTCCTGAACCCTGAGACGGGCCTTGCGTTGCAGTTCTGTTTCCTGCTGCCTGCTCCTTGTTTGACTGGAGTCTTGAGCCCTGAGGTCGGCCTGGCATAGCTGTTCTGTTTCCTGCTGCCTGTTCCTTGTTAGCCTGGAGTCCTGAGCCCTGAGGTTGGCCTGGCATTGCTGTTGTGTTTCCTGCTGCCTGCTCCATGTTTGCCTGGATTCCTCAGCCCTGAGGTGGGCCTGGCGATCCTGTTCTGTTTCCTAATGCCTGCTCCTTGTTTGTCTAGATCACTGAGCCCTGAGGCAGGCCTGGCATTGTTGTTGTATCTTGCTGCCTGCACTTTGTTGGCCTGGATTCCTGAGCCCTCAAGTGAGCCTGGCATTGTTGTTCTGTTTCCTGCTGCCTGCTCCTTGTTTGCCTAGAGTACAGTGCCCTGAGGTTGGCCTGGCATTACTGTTATGTTTCCTGCTGCCTGTTCCTCATTGGCCTGGAGACCTGAGCCCTGAGGTGGGCCTGGCATTGCTGTTCTGATTCCAGCTGCCTGCTCCTTGTTTGCCTGGAGTCCGGAGCCATGAGGCAGGCCTGGCATTGCTGTTCTGTTTCCTGCTGCCTGCTCCTTCTTTAAGTGGAGTCCTGATACCTAAGGTGGGCCTGGGTTTGCAGTTCTTTATCCTACTGCGTGCTACTTGTTTACCTGGAGTCCTGAGCCCTGAGGCAGGCCTGGCATTGTTATTCTGTTTCCTTCTGCCTGCTCTTTGTTTGCCTGGAGTCCTGAGACCTGAGGTGGGCCTGGCATTACAGTTATGTTTCCTGCTGCCTGCTCCTCATCTGCCTGGAGACCTGAGCCCTGAGGCAGCCCTGGCATTGCTGTTCTGATTCCTGCTGCCTGCTCCTTGTTTTCCTGGACTCCTGAGCCATGAGGCAGGCCTGGCATTGTTATTCTGCTTAGTGGTGCCTGCTCCTTTTTGCCTGGAGTCCTGAGACCTGAGGTGGGCCTGGCATTACAGTTATGTTTCCTGATGCCTGCTCCTCATCTGCCTGGAGACCTGAGCCCTGAGGTGGGCCTGGCATTGCTGTTCTGATTCCTGATGCCTGCTCCTTGTTTGCCTGGAGTCCTGAGACCTGAGGTGGGCGTGGCTTTGATGTTTTCTTTCCTGCTGCCTGCTCCTTATTTGCCTGGAGTCCTGATCCCTGAGGTGGGCCTGGCATTGCTGTTCTGTTTCCTGCTGCCTGCTCCTTGTTTGCCTGGAGTCCTCAGCCCTGAGGTGGGCCTGGCATTGCTGTTCTGCTTACTGCTGCCTGCTCCTTGTTTGACTGGAGTCCTAAGTCCTGATGTGCGCCTGGCATTACAGTTATGTTTGCTGCTGCCTTCTCCTTGTCTGCCTGGAGTCCTGAGCCCTGAGGCAGGCCTGGCATTGTTATTCTGTTTCCTTCTGCCTGCTCTTTGTCTTCCTGGAGACCTGAGCCCTGAGGTGGGCCTGGCATTGCTGTTCTGATTCCTGCTGCCTGCTCCTTGTTTTCCTGGAGTCCTGAACCATGAGGCAGGCCTGGCATTGCTGTTCTCTTTCCTGCTGCCTGCTCCTTCTTTAACTGGAGTCCTGAGACCTAAGGTGGGCCTGGGTTTGCAGTTCTGTTTCCTGCTGCGTGCTCCTTGTTTGCCTGGAGTCTTGAGCCCTGAGACGGGCCTGGCATTGCAGTTCTGTTTCCTGCTGCCTGCTATTCTTTGCCTGGAGTCCTGAACTCTGAGACGGGCCTTGCATTGCAGTTCTGTTTCCTGCTGCCTGCTGCTAGTTTGACTGGAGTCTTGAGCCCTGAGGTCGGCCGGGCATAGCTGTTCTGTTTCCTGCTGCCTGTTCCTTGTTAGCCTGGAGTCCTGAGCCCTGAGGTGGGCCTGGCATTGCTGTTGTGTTTCCTGCTGCCTGCTCCATGTTTGCCTGGAGTCCTCAGCCCTGAGGTGGGCCTGGCATTGCTGTTCTGATTCCTGATGCCTGCTCCTTGTTTGCCTGGAGTCCTGAGACCTGAGGTGGGCGTGGCTTTGATGTTTTCTTTCCTGCTGCCTGCTCCTTATTTGCCTGGAGTCCTGATCCCTGAGGTGGGCCTGGCATTGCTGTTCTGTTTCCTGCTGCCTGCTCCTTGTTTGCCTGGAGTCCTCAGCCCTGAGGTGGTCCTGGCATTGCTGTTCTGCTTACTGCTGCCTGCTCCTTGTTTGACTGGAGTCCTAAGTCCTGATGTGCGCCTGGCATTACAGTTATGTTTGCTGATGCCTGCTCCTCATCTGCCTGGAGACCTGAGCCCTGAGGTGGGCCTGGCATTGCTGTTCTGATTCCTGATGCCTGCTCCTTGTTTGCCTGGAGTCCTGAGACCTGAGGTGGGCGTGGCTTTGATGTTTTCTTTCCTGCTGCCTGCTCCTTATTTGCCTGGAGTCCTGATCCCTGAGGTGGGCCTGGCATTGCTGTTCTGTTTCCTGCTGCCTGCTCCTTGTTTGCCTGGAGTCCTCAGCCCTGAGGTGGGCCTGGCATTGCTGTTCTGCTTACTGCTGCCTGCTCCTTGTTTGACTGGAGTCCTAAGTCCTGATGTGCGCCTGGCATTACAGTTATGTTTGCTGCTGCCTTCTCCTTGTCTGCCTGGAGTCCTGAGCCCTGAGGCAGGCCTGGCATTGTTATTCTGTTTCCTTCTGCCTGCTCTTTGTTTTCCTGGAGACCTGAGCCCTGAGGTGGGCCTGGCATTGCTGTTCTGATTCCTGCTGCCTGCTCCTTGTTTTCCTGGAGTCCTGAACCATGAGGCAGGCCTGGCATTGCTGTTCTCTTTCCTGCTGCCTGCTCCTTCTTTAACTGGAGTCCTGAGACCTAAGGTGGGCCTGGGTTTGCAGTTCTGTTTCCTGCTGCGTGCTCCTTGTTTGCCTGGAGTCTTGAGCCCTGAGACGGGCCTGGCATTGCAGTTCTGTTTCCTGCTGCCTGCTATTCTTTGCCTGGAGTCCTGAACTCTGAGACGGGCCTTGCATTGCAGTTCTGTTTCCTGCTGCCTGCTCCTAGTTTGACTGGAGTCTTGAGCCCTGAGGTCGGCCTGGCATAGCTGTTCTGTTTCCTGCTGCCTGTTCCTTGTTAGCCTGGAGTCCTGAGCCCTGAGGTGGGCCTGGCATTGCTGTTGTGTTTCCTGCTGCCTGCTCCATGTTTGCCTGGAGTCCTCAGCCCTGAGGTGGGCCTGGCGATCCAGTTTTGTTTCCTCATGCCTGTTCCTTGTTTGTCTAGATCCCTGAGCCCTGAGGAAGGCCTGGCATTGCTGTTGTATCTTACTGCCTGCAATTTGTTGGCCTCGATTCCTGAGCCCTCAAGTGACCTGGCATTGCTGTTCTGTTTCCTGCTGCCTGCTCCTTCTTTGCCTGGAGTCCTGAGCCATGAGGCAGGCCTGGCATTGTTGTTCTGTTTCCTGCTGCCTGCTCCTTCTTTGCCTGGAGTCCTGAGCCATGAGGCAGGCCTGGCATTGTTGTTCTGTTTCCTGCTGCCTGCTCCTTGTTTTCCTGGAGTCCTGAGCCATGAGGCAGGCCTGGCATTGTTATTCTGCTTCGTGCTGCCTGCTCCTTTTTTGCCTGGAGTCCTGAGACCTGAGGTGGGCCTGGCATTACAGTTATGTTTCCTGCTGCCTGCTCCTCATCTGCCTGGAGACCTGAGCCCTGAGGTGGGCCTGGCATTGCTGTTCTGATTCCTGCTGCGTGCTCCTTGTTTGCCTGGAGTCTTGAGCCCTGAGACGGGCCTGGCATTGCAGTTCTGTTTCCTGCTGCCTGCTATTCTTTGCCTGGAGTCCTGACCCCTGAGACGGGCCTTGCATAGCTGTTCTGTTTCCTGCTGCGTGTTCCTTGTTAGCCTGGAGTCCTGAGCCCTGAGGTGGGCCTGGCATTGCTGTTGTGTTTCCTGCTGCCTGCTCCATGTTTGCCTGGAGTCCTCAGCCCTGAGGTGGGCCTGGCGATCCAGTTTTGTTTCCTAATGGCTGCTCCTTGTTTGTCTAGATCCCTGAGCCCTGAGGAAGGCCTGGCATTGCTGTTGTATCTTACTGCCTGCACTTTGTTGGCCTGGATTCCTGAGCCCTCAAGTGAGCCTGGCATTGCTGTCTGTTTCCTGCTCCCTGCTCCTTGTTTGCCGGAGTCCTGAGCCCTGAGGTAGCATGCCATTGCTGTTCTGTTTCCTGCTGCCTGCACTTTGTTTGCCTGTAGACCTGAGACCTGAGGTGGGCCTCGCATTACAGTTCTGTTTCCTGCTTCCTGCACTTTGTTTGCCTGGAGACCTGAGCCCTGAGGTGGGCCTCGCATTGCAGTTCTGTTTCCTGCTGCCTGCTCCTTCTTTGCCTGTAGTCCTGATCCCTGAAGTGGGTCTGGCATTGCTGTTCTGTTTCCTGCTGCCAGCTCCATGTTTGCCTGGAATCCTCAGCCCTGAGGTGGGCCTGGCATTGCAGTTCTGCTTCCTGCTGCCTGCTCCTTGTTTGCCTGGAGTCCTGAGACCTGAGGTGGGCGTGGCTTTGATGTTTTCTTTCCTGTTGCCTGCGCCTTATTTGCCTGGAGTCCCGATCCCTGAGGTGGGCCTGGCATTGCTGTTCTGTTTCCTGCTGCCTGCTCCTTGTTTGCCTGGTGTCCTCAGCCCTGAGGTGGGCCTGGCATTGCTGTTCTGCTTATTGCTGCCTGCTCCTTGTTTGACTGGAGTCCTAAGACCTGATGTGGGCCTGGCATTACCGTTATGTTTCCTGCTGCCTGCTCCTTGTCTGCCTGGAGACCTGAGCCCTGAGGTGGGCCTGGCATTGCTGTTCTGATTCCTGATGCGTGCTACTTGTTTGCCTGGAGTCCTGAGCCCTGAGGCAGGCCTGGCATTGTTATTCTGTTTCCTTCTGCCTGCTCTTTGTTTTCCTGGAGACCTGAGCCCTGAGGTGGGCCTGGCATTGCTCTTCTGATTCCTGCTGCCTGCTCCTTCTTTGCCTGGAGTCCTGAGCCCTGAGACGGGACTAGCATTGCATTTCTGATTCCTGATGCGTGCTACTTGTTTGCCTGGAGTCCTGAGCCCTGAGGCAGGCCTGGCATTGTTATTCTGTTTCCTTCTGCCTGCTCTTTGTTTTCCTGGAGACCTGAGCCCTGAGGTGGGCCTTTCATTGCTGTTCTGATTCCTGCTGCCTGCTCCTTCTTTAACTGGAGTCCTGAGACCTAAGGTGGGCCTGGGTTTGCAGTTCTGTTTCCTGCTGCGTGATCCTTGTTTGCCTGGAGTCTTGAGCCCTGAGACGGGCCTGACATTGCAGTTCTGTTTCCTGCTCCTGCTCCTTCTTTGCCTGGAGTCCTGAACCCTGAGACGGGCCTTGCGTTGCAGTTCTGTGTCCTGCTGCCTGCTCCTTGTTTGACTGGAGTCTTGAGCCCTGAGGTCGGCCTGGCATAGCTGTTCTGTTTCCTGCTGCCTGTTCCTTGTTAGCCTGGAGTCCTGAGCCCTGAGGTTGGCCTGGCATTGCTGTTGTGTTTCCTGCTGCCTGCTCCATGTTTGCCTGGATTCCTCAGCCCTGAGGTGGGCCTGGCTATCCTGTTCTGTTTCTTAATGCCTGCTCCGTGTTTGTCTAGATCCCTGAGCCCTGAGGCAGGCCTGGCATTGCTGTTGTATCTTGCTGCCTGCACTTTGTTGGCCTGGATTCCTGAGCCCTCAAGTGAGCCTGGCATTGTTGTTCTGTTTCCTGCTGCCTGCTCCTTGTTTGCCTGGAGTACAGTGCCCTGAGGTTGGACTGGCATTACTGTTATGTTTCCTGCTGCCTGTTCCTCATTGGCCTGGAGACCTGAGCCCTGAGGTGGGCCTGGCATTGCTGTTCTGATTCCAGCTGCCTGCTCCTTGTTTGCCTGGAGTCCGGAGCCATGAGGCAGGCCTGGCATTGCTGTTCTGTTTCCTGCTGCCTGCTCCTTCTTTAAGTGGAGTCCTGATACCTAAGGTGGGCCTGGGTTTGCAATTCTTTATCCTGCTGCGTGCTACTTGTTTACCTGGAGTCCTGAGCCCTGAGGCAGGCCTGGCATTGTTGTTCTGTTTCCTGCTGCCTGCTCCTTGTTTGCCTGGAGTCCTGAGACCTGAGGCGGGCCTGGCATTTCAGTTATGTTTCCTGCTGCCTGCTCCTCATCTGTCTGGAGACCTGAGCCCTGAGGCAGCCCTGGCATTGTTGTTCTGTTTCCTGCTACCTGCTCCTTCTTTGCCTGGAGTCCGGAGCCCTGAGACGGGTCTGGCATTGCAGTTCTGTTTCCAGCTGCCTGCTCGTTGTGTGACTGGAGTCCTGAGCCCTGAGGTCGGACTGGAATAGCTGTTCTGTTTCCTGCTTCCTGCACTTTGTTTGCCTGGAGACCTGAGCCCTGAGGTGTGCCTCACATTGCAGTTCTGTTTCCTGCTGCCTGCTCCTTTTTTGCCTGTAGTCCTGATCCCTGAGGTGGGCCTGGCATTGCTGTTCTGTTTCCTGCTGCCTGCTCCATGTTTGCCTGGAGTCCTGAGCCATGAGGCAGGCCTGGCATTGTTGTTCTGTTTCCTGCTGCCTGCTCCTTGTTTTCCTGGAGTCCTGAGCCATGAGGCAGGCCTGGCATTGTTATTCTGCTTCGTGCTGCCTGCTCCTTTTTTGCCTGGAGTCCTGAGACCTGAGGTGGGTCTGGCATTACAGTTATATTTCCTGCTGCCTGCTCCCTGCTCCTCATCTGCCTGGAGACCTGAGCCCTGAGGTGGGCCTGGCATTGCTGTTCTGATTCCTGCTGCGTGCTCCTTGTTTGCCTGGAGTCTTGAGCCCTGAGACGGGCCTGGCATTGCAGTTCTGTTTCCTGCTGCCTGCTATTCTTTGCCTGGAGTCCTGACCCCTGAGACGGGCCTTGCATTGCAGTTCTGTTTCCTGCTGCCTGCTCCTTGTTTGTCTAGATCCCTGAGCCCTGAGGAAGGCCTGGCATTGCTGTTGTATCTTACTGCCTGCACTTTGTTGGCCTTGATTCCTGAGCCTTCAAGTGAGCCTGGCATTGCTGTCTGTTTCCTGCTCCCTGCTCCTTGTTTGCCGGAGTCCTGAGCCCTGAGGTGGCATGCCATTGCTGTTCTGTTTCCTGATGCCTGCACTTTGTTTGCCTGGAGACCTGAGACCTGAGGTGGGCCTCGCATTACAGTTCTGTTTACTGCTTCCTGCACTTTGTTTGCCTGGAGACCTGAGCCCTGAGGTGGGCCTGACATTGCAGTTTTGTTTCCTGCTCCTGCTCCTTCTTTGCCTGGAGTCCTGAACCCTGAGACGGGCCTTGCGTTGCAGTTCTGTGTCCTGCTGCCTGCTCCTTGTTTGACTGGAGTCTTGAGCCCTGAGGTCGGCCTGGCATAGCTGTTCTGTTTCCTGCTGCCTGTTCCTTGTTAGCCTGGAGTCCTGAGCCCTGAGGTTGGCCTGGCATTGCTGTTGTGTTTCCTGCTGCCTGCTCCATGTTTGCCTGGATTCCTCAGCCCTGAGGTGGGCCTGGCTATCCTGTTCTGTTTCTTAATGCCTGCTCCGTGTTTGTCTAGATCCCTGAGCCCTGAGGCAGGCCTGGCATTGCTGTTGTATCTTGCTGCCTGCACTTTGTTGGCCTGGATTCCTGAGCCCTCAAGTGAGCCTGGCATTGTTGTTCTGTTTCCTGCTGCCTGCTCCTTGTTTGCCTGGAGACCTGAGCCCTGAGGTGGGCCTGGCATTGCTGTTCTGATTCCAGCTGCCTGCTCCTTGTTTGCCTGGAGTCCGGAGCCATGAGGCAGGCCTGGCATTGCTGTTCTGTTTACTGCTGCCTGCTCCTTCTTTAAGTGGAGTCCTGATACCTAAGGTGGGCCTGGGTTTGCAGTTCTTTATCCTACTGCGTGCTACTTGTTTACCTGGAGTCCTGAGCCCTGAGGCAGGCCTGGCATTGTTATTCTGTTTCCTTCTGCCTGCTCTTTGTTTGCCTGGAGTCCTGAGACCTGAGGTGGGCCTGGCATTACAGTTATGTTTCCTGCTGCCTGCTCCTCATCTGCCTGGAGACCTGAGCCCTGAGGCAGCCCTGGCATTGCTGTTCTGATTCCTGCTGCCTGCTCCTTGTTTTCCTGGAGTCCTGAGCCATGAGGCAGGCCTGGCATTGTTATTCTGCTTCGTGCTGCCTGCTCCTTTTTTGCCTGGAGTCCTGAGACCTGAGGTGGGCCTGGCATTACAGTTATGTTTCCTGATGCCTGCTCCTCATCTGCCTGGAGACCTGAGCCCTGAGGTGGGCCTGGCATTGCTGTTCTGATTCCTGCTGCCTGCTCCTTGTTTTCCTGGACTCCTGAGCCATGAGGCAGGCCTGGCATTGTTATTCTGCTTCGTGCTGCCTGCTCCTTTTTTGCCTGGAGTCCTGAGACCTGAGGTGGGCCTGGCATTACAGTTATGTTTCCTGATGCCTGCTCCTCATCTGCCTGGAGACCTGAGCCCTGAGGTGGGCCTGGCATTGCTGTTCTGATTCCTGCTGCCTGCTCCTTGTTTGCCTGGAGTCCTGAGACCTGAGGTGGGCGTGGCTTTGATGTTTTCTTTCCTGCTGCCTGCTCCTTATTTGCCTGGAGTCCTGATCCCTGAGGTGGGCCTGGCATTGCTGTTCTGTTTCCTGCTGCCTGCTCCTTGTTTGCCTGGAGTCCTCAGCCCTGAGGTGGGCCTGGCATTGCTGTTCTGCTTACTGCTGCCTGCTCCTTGTTTGACTGGAGTCCTGAGCCCTGAGGCAGGCCTGGCATTGTTATTCTGTTTCCTTCTGCCTGCTCTTTGTTTTCCTGGAGACCTGAGCCCTGAGGTGGGCCTGGCATTGCTGTTCTGATTCCTGCTGCCTGCTCCTTGTTTTCCTGGAGTCCTGAACCATGAGGCAGGCCTGGCATTGCTGTTCTCTTTCCTGCTGCCTGCTCCTTCTTTAACTGGAGTCCTGAGACCTAAGGTGGGCCTGGGTTTGCAGTTCTGTTTCCTGCTGCGTGCTCCTTCTTTGCCTGGAGTCTTGAGCCCTGAGACGGGCCTGGCATTGCAGTTCTGTTTCCTGCTGCCTGCTATTCTTTGCCTGGAGTCCTGAACTCTGAGACGGGCCTTGCATTGCAGTTCTGTTTCCTGCTGCCTGCTCCTAGTTTGACTGGAGTCTTGAGCCCTGAGGTCTGCCTGGCATAGCTGTTCTGTTTCCTGCTGCCTGTTCCTTGTTAGCCTGGAGTCCTGAGCCCTGAGGTGGGCCTGGCATTGCTGTTGTGTTTCCTGCTGCCTGCTCCATGTTTGCCTGGAGTCCTCAGCCCTGAGGTGGGCCTGGCGATCCAGTTTTGTTTTTTAATGCCTGCTCCTTGTTTGTCTAGATCCCTGAGCCCTGAGGAAGGCCTGGCATTGCTGTTGTATCTTACTGCCTGCAATTTGTTGGCCTCGATTCCTGAGCCCTCAAGTGACCTGGCATTGCTGTTCTGTTTCCTGCTGCCTGCTCCTTCTTTGCCTGGAGTCCTGAGCCATGAGGCAGGCCTGGCATTGTTGTTCTGTTTCCTGCTGCCTGCTCCTTCTTTGCCTGGAGTCCTGAGCCATGAGGCAGGCCTGGCATTGTTGTTCTGTTTCCTGCTGCCTGCTCCTTGTTTTCCTGGAGTCCTGAGCCATGAGGCAGGCCTGGCATTGTTATTCTGCTTCGTGCTGCCTGCTCCTTTTTTGCCTGGAGTCCTGAGACCTGATGTGGGCCTGGCATTACCGTTATGTTTCCTGCTGCCTGCTCCTTGTCTGCCTGGAGACCTGAGCCCTGAGGTGGGCCTGGCATTGCTGTTCTGATTCCTGATGCGTGCTACTTGTTTGCCTGGAGTCCTGAGACCTGAGGTGGGTCTGGCATTACAGTTATATTTCCTGCTGCCTGCTCCCTGCTCCTCATCTGCCTGGAGACCTGAGCCCTGAGGTGGGCCTGGCATTGCTGTTCTGATTCCTGCTGCGTGCTCCTTGTTTGCCTGGAGTCTTGAGCCCTGAGACGGGCCTGGCATTGCAGTTCTGTTTCCTGCTGCCTGCTATTCTTTGCCTGGAGTCCTGACCCCTGAGACGGGCCTTGCATTGCAGTTCTGTTTCCTGCTGCCTGCTCCTTGTTTGTCTAGATCCCTGAGCCCTGAGGAAGGCCTGGCATTGCTGTTGTATCTTACTGCCTGCACTTTGTTGGCCTTGATTCCTGAGCCTTCAAGTGAGCCTGGCATTGCTGTCTGTTTCCTGCTCCCTGCTCCTTGTTTGCCGGAGTCCTGAGCCCTGAGGTGGCATGCCATTGCTGTTCTGTTTCCTGATGCCTGCACTTTGTTTGCCTGGAGACCTGAGACCTGAGGTGGGCCTCGCATTACAGTTCTGTTTACTGCTTCCTGCACTTTGTTTGCCTGGAGACCTGAGCCCTGAGGTGGGCCTGACATTGCAGTTTTGTTTCCTGCTCCTGCTCCTTCTTTGCCTGGAGTCCTGAACCCTGAGACGGGCCTTGCGTTGCAGTTCTGTGTCCTGCTGCCTGCTCCTTGTTTGACTGGAGTCTTGAGCCCTGAGGTCGGCCTGGCATAGCTGTTCTGTTTCCTGCTGCCTGTTCCTTGTTAGCCTGGAGTCCTGAGCCCTGAGGTTGGCCTGGCATTGCTGTTGTGTTTCCTGCTGCCTGCTCCATGTTTGCCTGGATTCCTCAGCCCTGAGGTGGGCCTGGCTATCCTGTTCTGTTTCTTAATGCCTGCTCCGTGTTTGTCTAGATCCCTGAGCCCTGAGGCAGGCCTGGCATTGCTGTTGTATCTTGCTGCCTGCACTTTGTTGGCCTGGATTCCTGAGCCCTCAAGTGAGCCTGGCATTGTTGTTCTGTTTCCTGCTGCCTGCTCCTTGTTTGCCTGGAGACCTGAGCCCTGAGGTGGGCCTGGCATTGCTGTTCTGATTCCAGCTGCCTGCTCCTTGTTTGCCTGGAGTCCGGAGCCATGAGGCAGGCCTGGCATTGCTGTTCTGTTTACTGCTGCCTGCTCCTTCTTTAAGTGGAGTCCTGATACCTAAGGTGGGCCTGGGTTTGCAGTTCTTTATCCTACTGCGTGCTACTTGTTTACCTGGAGTCCTGAGCCCTGAGGCAGGCCTGGCATTGTTATTCTGTTTCCTTCTGCCTGCTCTTTGTTTGCCTGGAGTCCTGAGACCTGAGGTGGGCCTGGCATTACAGTTATGTTTCCTGCTGCCTGCTCCTCATCTGCCTGGAGACCTGAGCCCTGAGGCAGCCCTGGCATTGCTGTTCTGATTCCTGCTGCCTGCTCCTTGTTTTCCTGGAGTCCTGAGCCATGAGGCAGGCCTGGCATTGTTATTCTGCTTCGTGCTGCCTGCTCCTTTTTTGCCTGGAGTCCTGAGACCTGAGGTGGGCCTGGCATTACAGTTATGTTTCCTGATGCCTGCTCCTCATCTGCCTGGAGACCTGAGCCCTGAGGTGGGCCTGGCATTGCTGTTCTGATTCCTGCTGCCTGCTCCTTGTTTTCCTGGACTCCTGAGCCATGAGGCAGGCCTGGCATTGTTATTCTGCTTCGTGCTGCCTGCTCCTTTTTTGCCTGGAGTCCTGAGACCTGAGGTGGGCCTGGCATTACAGTTATGTTTCCTGATGCCTGCTCCTCATCTGCCTGGAGACCTGAGCCCTGAGGTGGGCCTGGCATTGCTGTTCTGATTCCTGCTGCCTGCTCCTTGTTTGCCTGGAGTCCTGAGACCTGAGGTGGGCGTGGCTTTGATGTTTTCTTTCCTGCTGCCTGCTCCTTATTTGCCTGGAGTCCTGATCCCTGAGGTGGGCCTGGCATTGCTGTTCTGTTTCCTGCTGCCTGCTCCTTGTTTGCCTGGAGTCCTCAGCCCTGAGGTGGGCCTGGCATTGCTGTTCTGCTTACTGCTGCCTGCTCCTTGTTTGACTGGAGTCCTGAGCCCTGAGGCAGGCCTGGCATTGTTATTCTGTTTCCTTCTGCCTGCTCTTTGTTTTCCTGGAGACCTGAGCCCTGAGGTGGGCCTGGCATTGCTGTTCTGATTCCTGCTGCCTGCTCCTTGTTTTCCTGGAGTCCTGAACCATGAGGCAGGCCTGGCATTGCTGTTCTCTTTCCTGCTGCCTGCTCCTTCTTTAACTGGAGTCCTGAGACCTAAGGTGGGCCTGGGTTTGCAGTTCTGTTTCCTGCTGCGTGCTCCTTCTTTGCCTGGAGTCTTGAGCCCTGAGACGGGCCTGGCATTGCAGTTCTGTTTCCTGCTGCCTGCTATTCTTTGCCTGGAGTCCTGAACTCTGAGACGGGCCTTGCATTGCAGTTCTGTTTCCTGCTGCCTGCTCCTAGTTTGACTGGAGTCTTGAGCCCTGAGGTCTGCCTGGCATAGCTGTTCTGTTTCCTGCTGCCTGTTCCTTGTTAGCCTGGAGTCCTGAGCCCTGAGGTGGGCCTGGCATTGCTGTTGTGTTTCCTGCTGCCTGCTCCATGTTTGCCTGGAGTCCTCAGCCCTGAGGTGGGCCTGGCGATCCAGTTTTGTTTTTTAATGCCTGCTCCTTGTTTGTCTAGATCCCTGAGCCCTGAGGAAGGCCTGGCATTGCTGTTGTATCTTACTGCCTGCAATTTGTTGGCCTCGATTCCTGAGCCCTCAAGTGACCTGGCATTGCTGTTCTGTTTCCTGCTGCCTGCTCCTTCTTTGCCTGGAGTCCTGAGCCATGAGGCAGGCCTGGCATTGTTGTTCTGTTTCCTGCTGCCTGCTCCTTCTTTGCCTGGAGTCCTGAGCCATGAGGCAGGCCTGGCATTGTTGTTCTGTTTCCTGCTGCCTGCTCCTTGTTTTCCTGGAGTCCTGAGCCATGAGGCAGGCCTGGCATTGTTATTCTGCTTCGTGCTGCCTGCTCCTTTTTTGCCTGGAGTCCTGAGACCTGAGGTGGGCCTGGCATTACAGTTATGTTTCCTGCTGCCTGCTCCTCATCTGCCTGGAGACCTGAGCCCTGAGGTGGGCCTGGCATTGCTGTTCTGATTCCTGCTGCGTGCTCCTTGTTTGCCTGGAGTCTTGAGCCCTGAGACGGGCCTGGCATTGCAGTTCTGTTTCCTGCTGCCTGCTATTCTTTGCCTGGAGTCCTGACCCCTGAGACGGGCCTTGCATTGCAGTTCTGTTTCCTGCTGCCTGCTCCTAGTTTGACTGGAGTCTTGAGCCCTGAGTTCGGCCTGGCATAGCTGTTCTGTTTCCTGCTGCGTGTTCCTTGTTAGCCTGGAGTCCTGAGCCCTGAGGTGGGCCTGGCATTGCTGTTGTGTTTCCTGCTGCCTGCTCCATGTTTGCCTGGAGTCCTCAGCCCTGAGGTGGGCCTGGCGATCCAGTTTTGTTTCCTAATGGCTGCTCCTTGTTTGTCTAGATCCCTGAGCCCTGAGGAAGGCCAGGCATTGCTGTTGTATCTTACTGCCTGCACTTTGTTGGCCTGGATTCCTGAGCCCTCAAGTGAGCCTGGCATTGCTGTCTGTTTCCTGCTCCCTGCTCCTTGTTTGCCGGAGTCCTGAGCCCTGAGGTAGCATGCCATTGCTGTTCTGTTTCCTGCTGCCTGCACTTTGTTTGCCTGTAGACCTGAGACCTGAGGTGGGCCTCGCATTGCAGTTCTGTTTCCTGCTTCCTGCACTTTGTTTGCCTGGAGACCTGAGCCCTGAGGTGGGCCTCGCATTGCAGTTCTGTTTCCTGCTGCCTGCTCCTTCTTTGCCTGTTGTCCTGATCCCTGAAGTGGGCCTGGCATTGCTGTTCTGTTTCCTGCTGCCTGCTCCATGTTTGCCTGGAATCCTCAGCCCTGAGGTGGGCCTGGCATTGCTGTTCTGCTTCCTGCTGCCTGCTCCTTGTTCGCCTGGAGTCCTGAGACCTGAGGTGGGCGTGGCTTTGATGTTTTCTTTCCTGTTGCCTGCTCCTTATTTGCCTGGAGTCCCGATCCCTGAGGTGGGCCTGGCATTGCTGTTCTGTTTCCTGCTGCCTGCTCCTTGTTTGCCTGGAGTCCTCAGCCCTGAGGTGGGCCTGGCATTGCTGTTCTGTTTCCTGCTGCCTGCTCCTTGTTTGCCTGGAGTCCTCAGCCCTGAGGTGGGCCTGGCATTGCTGTTCTGCTTATTGCTGCCTGCTCCTTGTTTGACTGGAGTCCTAAGACCTGATGTGGGCCTGGCATTACCGTTATGTTTCCTGCTGCATGCTCCTTGTCTGCGTGGAGACCTGAGCCCTGAGCCCTGAGCCCTGAGGTGGCCCTGGCATTGCTGTTCTGATTCCTGATGCGTGCTACTTGTTTGCCTGGAGTCCTCAGCCCTGAGGCAGGCCTGGCATTGTTATTCTGTTTCCTTCTGCCTGCTCTTTGTTTTCCTGGAGACCTGAGCCCTGAGGTGGGCCTGGCATTGCTCTTCTGATTCCTGCTGCCTGCTCTTTCTTTGCCTGGAGTCCTGAGCCCTGAGACAGGCCTTGCATTGCATTTCTAATTCCTGATGCGTGCTACTTGTTTGCCTGGAGACCTGAGCCCTGAGGCAGGCCTGGCATTGTTATTCTGTTTGCTTCTGCCTGCTCTTTGTTTTCCTGGAGACCTGAGCCCTGAGGTGGGCCTTTCATTGCTGTTCTGATTCCTGCTGCCTGCTCCTTCTTTAACTGGAGTCCTGAGACCTAAGGTGGGCCTGGGTTTGCAGTTCTGTTTCCTGCTGCGTGATCCTTGTTTGCCTGGAGTCTTGAGCCCTGAGACGGGCCTGGCATTGCAGTTCTGTTTCCTGCTCCTGCTCCTTCTTTGCCTGGAGTCCTGAACCCTGAGACGGGGCTTGCGTTGCAGTTCTGTTTCCTGCTGCCTGCTCCTTGTTTGAGTGGAGTCTTGAGCCCTGAGGTCGGCCTGGCATAGCTGTTCTGTTTCCTGCTGCCTGTTCCTTGTTAGCCTGGAGTCCTGAGCCCTGAGGTTGGCGTGGCATTGCTGTTGTGTTTCCTGCTGCCTGCTCCATGTTTGCCTGGATTCCTCAGCCCTGAGGTGGGCCTGGCGATCCTGTTCTGTTTCCTAATGCCTGCTCCTTGTTTGTCTAGATCACTGAGCCCTGAGGCAGGCCTGGCATTGCTGTTGTATCTTGCTGCCTGCACTTTGTTGGCCTGGATTCCTGAGCCCTCAAGTGAGCCTGGCATTGTTGTTCTGTTTCCTGCTGCCTGCTCCTTGTTTGCCTGGAGTACAGTGCCCTGAGGTTGGCCTGGCATTACTGTTATGTTTCCTGCTGCCTGTTCCTCATTGGCCTGGAGACCTGAGCCCTGAGGTGGGCCTGGCATTGCTGTTCTGATTCCAGCTGCCTGCTCCTTGTTTGCCTGGAGTCCGGAGCCATGAGGCAGGCCTGGCATTGCTGTTCTGTTTCCTGCTGCCTGCTCCTTCTTTAAGTGGAGTCCTGATACCTAAGGTGGGCCTGGGTTTGCAGTTCTTTATCCAACTGCGTGCTACTTGTTTACCTGGAGTCCTGAGCCCTGAGGCAGGCCTGGCATTGTTGTTCTGTTTCCTGCTGCCTGCTCCTTGTTTGCCTGGAGTCCTGAGACCTGAGGCGGGCCTGGCATTTCAGTTATGTTTCCTGCTGCCTGCTCCTCATCTGTCTGGAGACCTGAGCCCTGAGGCAGCCCTGGCATTGTTGTTCTGTTTCCTGCTACCTGCTCCTTCTTTGCCTGGAGTCCGGAGCCCTGAGACGGGTCTGGCATTGCAGTTCTGTTTCCAGCTGCCTGCTCGTTGTGTGACTGGAGTCCTGAGCCCTGAGGTCGGACTGGAATAGCTGTTCTGTTTCCTGCTTCCTGCACTTTGTTTGCCTGGAGACCTGAGCCCTGAGGTGTGCCTCACATTGCAGTTCTGTTTCCTGCTGCCTGCTCCTTCTTTGCCTGTAGTCCTGATCCCTGAGGTGGGCCTGGCATTGCTGTTCTGTTTCCTGCTGCCTGCTCCATGTTTGCCTGGAGTCCTGAGCCATGAGGCAGGCCTGGCATTGTTGTTCTGTTTCCTGCTGCCTGCTCCTTGTTTTCCTGGAGTCCTGAGCCATGAGGCAGGCCTGGCATTGTTATTCTGCTTCGTGCTGCCTGCTCCTTTTTTGCCTGGAGTCCTGAGACCTGAGGTGGGTCTGGCATTACAGTTATATTTCCTGCTGCCTGCTCCTCATCTGCCTGGAGTCCTGAGCCCTGAGGTGGGCCTGGCATTGCTGTTCTGATTCCTGCTGCGTGCTCCCTGTTTGCCTGGAGTCTTGAGCCCTGAGACGGGCCTGGCATTGCAGTTCTGTTTCCTGCTGCCTGCTATTCTTTGCCTGGAGTCCTGACCCCTGAGACGGGCCTTGCATTGCAGTTCTGTTTCCTGCTGCCTGCTCCTTGTTTGTCTAGATCCCTGAGCCCTGAGGAAGGCCTGGCATTGCTGTTGTATCTTACTGCCTGCACTTTGTTGGCCTTGATTCCTGAGCCTTCAAGTGAGCCTGGCATTGCTGTCTGTTTCCTGCTCCCTGCTCCTTGTTTGCCGGAGTCCTGAGCCCTGAGGTGGCATGCCATTGCTGTTCTGTTTCCTGATGCCTGCACTTTGTTTGCCTGGAGACCTGAGACCTGAGGTGGGCCTCGCATTACAGTTCTGTTTACTGCTTCCTGCACTTTGTTTGCCTGGAGACCTGAGCCCTGAGGTGGGCCTGACATTGCAGTTCTGTTTCCTGCTCCTGCTCCTTCTTTGCCTGGAGTCCTGAACCCTGAGACGGGCCTTGCGTTGCAGTTCTGTGTCCTGCTGCCTGCTCCTTGTTTGACTGGAGTCTTGAGCCCTGAGGTCGGCCTGGCATAGCTGTTCTGTTTCCTGCTGCCTGTTCCTTGTTAGCCTGGAGTCCTGAGCCCTGAGGTTGGCCTGGCATTGCTGTTGTGTTTCCTGCTGCCTGCTCCATGTTTGCCTGGATTCCTCAGCCCTGAGGTGGGCCTGGCTATCCTGTTCTGTTTCTTAATGCCTGCTCCGTGTTTGTCTAGATCCCTGAGCCCTGAGGCCGGCCTGGCATTGCTGTTGTATCTTGCTGCCTGCACTTTGTTGGCCTGGATTCCTGAGCCCTCAAGTGAGCCTGGCATTGTTGTTCTGTTTCCTGCTGCCTGCTCCTTGTTTGCCTGGAGACCTGAGCCCTGAGGTGGGCCTGGCATTGCTGTTCTGATTCCAGCTGCCTGCTCCTTGTTTGCCTGGAGTCCGGAGCCATGAGGCAGGCCTGGCATTGCTGTTCTGTTTACTGCTGCCTGCTCCTTCTTTAAGTGGAGTCCTGATACCTAAGGTGGGCCTGGGTTTGCAGTTCTTTATCCTACTGCGTGCTACTTGTTTACCTGGAGTCCTGAGCCCTGAGGCAGGCCTGGCATTGTTATTCTGTTTCCTTCTGCCTGCTCTTTGTTTGCCTGGAGTCCTGAGACCTGAGGTGGGCCTGGCATTACAGTTATGTTTCCTGCTGCCTGCTCCTCATCTGCCTGGAGACCTGAGCCCTGAGGCAGCCCTGGCATTGCTGTTCTGATTCCTGCTGCCTGCTCCTTGTTTTCCTGGAGTCCTGAGCCATGAGGCAGGCCTGGCATTGTTATTCTGCTTCGTGCTGCCTGCTCCTTTTTTGCCTGGAGTCCTGAGACCTGAGGTGGGCCTGGCATTACAGTTATGTTTCCTGATGCCTGCTCCTCATCTGCCTGGAGACCTGAGCCCTGAGGTGGGCCTGGCATTGCTGTTCTGATTCCTGCTGCCTGCTCCTTGTTTTCCTGGACTCCTGAGCCATGAGGCAGGCCTGGCATTGTTATTCTGCTTCGTGCTGCCTGCTCCTTTTTTGCCTGGAGTCCTGAGACCTGAGGTGGGCCTGGCATTACAGTTATGTTTCCTGATGCCTGCTCCTCATCTGCCTGGAGACCTGAGCCCTGAGGTGGGCCTGGCATTGCTGTTCTGATTCCTGCTGCCTGCTCCTTGTTTGCCTGGAGTCCTGAGACCTGAGGTGGGCGTGGCTTTGATGTTTTCTTTCCTGCTGCCTGCTCCTTATTTGCCTGGAGTCCTGATCCCTGAGGTGGGCCTGGCATTGCTGTTCTGTTTCCTGCTGCCTGCTCCTTGTTTGCCTGGAGTCCTCAGCCCTGAGGTGGGCCTGGCATTGCTGTTCTGCTTACTGCTGCCTGCTCCTTGTTTGACTGGAGTCCTAAGTCCTAATGTGCGCCTGGCATTACAGTTATGTTTGCTGCTGCCTTCTCCTTGTCTGCCTGGAGTCCTGAGCCCTGAGGCAGGCCTGGCATTGTTATTCTGTTTCCTTCTGCCTGCTCTTTGTTTTCCTGGAGACCTGAGACCTAAGGTGGGCCTGGGTTTGCAGTTCTGTTTCCTGCTGCGTGCTCCTTGTTTGCCTGGAGTCTTGAGCCCTGAGACGGGCCTGGCATTGCAGTTCTGTTTCCTGCTGCCTGCTATTCTTTGCCTGGAGTCCTGAACTCTGAGACGGGCCTTGCATTGCAGTTCTGTTTCCTGCTGCCTGCTCCTAGTTTGACTGGAGTCTTGAGCCCTGAGGTCTGCCTGGCATAGCTGTTCTGTTTCCTGCTGCCTGTTCCTTGTTAGCCTGGAGTCCTGAGCCCTGAGGTGGGCCTGGCATTGCTGTTGTGTTTCCTGCTGCCTGCTCCATGTTTGCCTGGAGTCCTCAGCCCTGAGGTGGGCCTGGCGATCCAGTTTTGTTTTTTAATGCCTGCTCCTTGTTTGTCTAGATCCCTGAGCCCTGAGGAAGGCCTGGCATTGCTGTTGTATCTTACTGCCTGCAATTTGTTGGCCTCGATTCCTGAGCCCTCAAGTGACCTGGCATTGCTGTTCTGTTTCCTGCTGCCTGCTCCTTCTTTGCCTGGAGTCCTGAGCCATGAGGCAGGCCTGGCATTGTTGTTCTGTTTCCTGCTGCCTGCTCCTTCTTTGCCTGGAGTCCTGAGCCATGAGGCAGGCCTGGCATTGTTGTTCTGTTTCCTGCTGCCTGCTCCTTGTTTTCCTGGAGTCCTGAGCCATGAGGCAGGCCTGGCATTGTTATTCTGCTTCGTGCTGCCTGCTCCTTTTTTGCCTGGAGTCCTGAGACCTGAGGTGGGCCTGGCATTACAGTTATGTTTCCTGCTGCCTGCTCCTCATCTGCCTGGAGACCTGAGCCCTGAGGTGGGCCTGGCATTGCTGTTCTGATTCCTGCTGCGTGCTCCTTGTTTGCCTGGAGTCTTGAGCCCTGAGACGGGCCTGGCATTGCAGTTCTGTTTCCTGCTGCCTGCTATTCTTTGCCTGGAGTCCTGACCCCTGAGACGGGCCTTGCATTGCAGTTCTGTTTCCTGCTGCCTGCTCCTAGTTTGACTGGAGTCTTGAGCCCTGAGTTCGGCCTGGCATAGCTGTTCTGTTTCCTGCTGCGTGTTCCTTGTTAGCCTGGAGTCCTGAGCCCTGAGGTGGGCCTGGCATTGCTGTTGTGTTTCCTGCTGCCTGCTCCATGTTTGCCTGGAGTCCTCAGCCCTGAGGTGGGCCTGGCGATCCAGTTTTGTTTCCTAATGGCTGCTCCTTGTTTGTCTAGATCCCTGAGCCCTGAGGAAGGCCAGGCATTGCTGTTGTATCTTACTGCCTGCACTTTGTTGGCCTGGATTCCTGAGCCCTCAAGTGAGCCTGGCATTGCTGTCTGTTTCCTGCTCCCTGCTCCTTGTTTGCCGGAGTCCTGAGCCCTGAGGTAGCATGCCATTGCTGTTCTGTTTCCTGCTGCCTGCACTTTGTTTGCCTGTAGACCTGAGACCTGAGGTGGGCCTCGCATTGCAGTTCTGTTTCCTGCTTCCTGCACTTTGTTTGCCTGGAGACCTGAGCCCTGAGGTAGCATGCCATTGCTGTTCTGTTTCCTGCTGCCTGCTCCTTCTTTGCCTGTTGTCCTGATCCCTGAAGTGGGCCTGGCATTGCTGTTCTGTTTCCTGCTGCCTGCTCCATGTTTGCCTGGAATCCTCAGCCCTGAGGTGGGCCTGGCATTGCTGTTCTGCTTCCTGCTGCCTGCTCCTTGTTCGCCTGGAGTCCTGAGACCTGAGGTGGGCGTGGCTTTGATGTTTTCTTTCCTGTTGCCTGCTCCTTATTTGCCTGGAGTCCCGATCCCTGAGGTGGGCCTGGCATTGCTGTTCTGTTTCCTGCTGCCTGCTCCTTGTTTGCCTGGAGTCCTCAGCCCTGAGGTGGGCCTGGCATTGCTGTTCTGTTTCCTGCTGCCTGCTCCTTGTTTGCCTGGAGTCCTCAGCCCTGAGGTGGGCCTGGCATTGCTGTTCTGCTTATTGCTGCCTGCTCCTTGTTTGACTGGAGTCCTAAGACCTGATGTGCGCCTGGCATTACCGTTATGTTTCCTGCTGCATGCTCCTTGTCTGCGTGGAGACCTGAGACCTGAGCCCTGAGCCCTGAGGTGGCCCTGGCATTGCTGTTCTGATTCCTGATGCGTGCTACTTGTTTGCCTGGAGTCCTCAGCCCTGAGGCAGGCCTGGCATTGTTATTCTGTTTCCTTCTGCCTGCTCTTTGTTTTCCTGGAGACCTGAGCCCTGAGGTGGGCCTGGCATTGCTCTTCTGATTCCTGCTGCCTGCTCTTTCTTTGCCTGGAGTCCTGAGCCCTGAGACGGGCCTTGCATTGCATTTCTAATTCCTGATGCGTGCTACCTGTTTGCCTGGAGACCTGAGCCCTGAGGCAGGCCTGGCATTGTTATTCTGTTTGCTTCTGCCTGCTCTTTGTTTTCCTGGAGACCTGAGCCCTGAGGTGGGCCTTTCATTGCTGTTCTGATTCCTGCTGCCTGCTCCTTCTTTAACTGGAGTCCTGAGACCTAAGGTGGGCCTGGGTTTGCAGTTCTGTTTCCTGCTGCGTGATCCTTGTTTGCCTGGAGTCTTGAGCCCTGAGACGGGCCTGGCATTGCAGTTCTGTTTCCTGCTCCTGCTCCTTCTTTGCCTGGAGTCCTGAACCCTGAGACGGGGCTTGCGTTGCAGTTCTGTTTCCTGCTGCCTGCTCCTTGTTTGAGTGGAGTCTTGAGCCCTGAGGTCGGCCTGGCATAGCTGTTCTGTTTCCTGCTGCCTGTTCCTTGTTAGCCTGGAGTCCTGAGCCCTGAGGTTGGCCTGGCATTGCTGTTGTGTTTCCTGCTGCCTGCTCCATGTTTGCCTGGATTCCTCAGCCCTGAGGTGGGCCTGGCGATCCTGTTCTGTTTCCTAATGCCTGCTCCTTGTTTGTCTAGATCACTGAGCCCTGAGGCAGGCCTGGCATTGCTGTTGTATCTTGCTGCCTGCACTTTGTTGGCCTGGATTCCTGAGCCCTCAAGTGAGCCTGGCATTGTTGTTCTGTTTCCTGCTGCCTGCTCCTTGTTTGCCTGGAGTACAGTGCCCTGAGGTTGGCCTGGCATTACTGTTATGTTTCCTGCTGCCTGTTCCTCATTGGCCTGGAGACCTGAGCCCTGAGGTGGGCCTGGCATTGCTGTTCTGATTCCAGCTGCCTGCTCCTTGTTTGCCTGGAGTCCGGAGCCATGAGGCAGGCCTGGCATTGCTGTTCTGTTTCCTGCTGCCTGCTCCTTCTTTAAGTGGAGTCCTGATACCTAAGGTGGGCCTGGGTTTGCAGTTCTTTATCCTACTGCGTGCTATTTGTTTACCTGGAGTCCTGAGCCCTGAGGCAGGCCTGGCATTGTTATTCTGTTTCCTTCTGCCTGCTCTTTCTTTGCCTGGAGTCCTGAGACCTGAGGTGGGCCTGGCATTACAGTTATGTTTCCTGCTGCCTGCTCCTCATCTACCTGGAGACCTGAGCCCTGAGGCAGCCCTGGCATTGCTGTTCTGATTCCTGCTGCCTGCTCCTTGTTTTCCTGGACTCCTGAGCCATGAGGCAGGCCTGGCATTGTTATTCTGCTTAGTGCTGCCTGCTCCTTTTTGCCTGGAGTCCTGAGACCTGAGGTGGGCCTGGCATTACAGTTATGTTTCCTGATGCCTGCTCCTCATCTGCCTGGAGACCTGAGCCCTGAGGTGGGCCTGGCATTGCTGTTCTGATTCCTGCTGCCTGCTCCTTGTTTGCCTGAAGTCCTGAGACCTGAGGTGGGCGTGGCTTTGATGTTTTCTTTCCTGCTGCCTGCTCCTTATTTGCCTGGAGTCCTGATCCCTGAGGTGGGCCTGGCATTGCTGTTCTGTTTCCTGCTGCCTGCTCCTTGTTTGCCTGGAGTCCTCAGCCCTGAGGTGGGCCTGGCATTGCTGTTCTGCTTACTGCTGCCTGCTCCTTGTTTGACTGGAGTCCTAAGTCCTGATGTGCGCCTGGCATTACAGTTATGTTTGCTGCTGCCTTCTCCTTGTCTGCCTGGAGTCCTGAGCCCTGAGGCAGGCCTGGCATTGTTTTTCTGTTTCCTGCTGCCTGCTCCTTGTCTGCCTGGAGACCTGAGCCCTGAGGTGGGCCTGGCATTGCTGTTCTGATTCCTGATGCGTGCTACTTGTTTGCCTGGAGTCCTGAGCCCTGAGGCAGGCCTGGCATTGTTATTCTGTTTCCTTCTGCCTGCTCTTTGTTTTCCTGGAGACCTGAGCCCTGAGGTGGGCCTTTCATTGCTGTTCTGATTCCTGCTGCCTGCTCCTTCTTTAACTGGAGTCATGAGACCTAAGGTGGGCCTGGGTTTGCAGTTCTGTTTCCTGCTGCGTGATCCTTGTTTGCCTGGAGTCTTGAGCCCTGAGACGGGCCTGACATTGCAGTTCTGTTTCCTGCTCCTGCTCCTTCTTTGCCTGGAGTCCTGAACCCTGAGACGGGCCTTGCGTTGCAGTTCTGTGTCCTGCTGCCTGCTCCTTGTTTGACTGGAGTCTTGAGCCCTGAGGTCGGCCTGGCATTGCTGTTCTGCTTCCTGCTACCTGATCATTCTTTGCCTGGAGTCCTGAGCCCTGAGGAGGGCCTGGCATTGCTGTTCAGTTTCCTGCTGCCTGCACTTTGTTTGTCTGGACTCCTGAGCCCTGATGTGGAGCTGGCATTGCTGTTCTGTTTCCTGCTACCTGCTGCTTGTTTGCCGGAGTCCTGAGCCCTGAGGTGGGCCTGGCATTGCTGTTCTGTTTCCTGCTGCCTGCTCCTTCTTTGCCTGGAGTCCTGAGCTCTGTGGTGCGCCTGGCATTACTGTTCTGGTTCCTGATGTCTGCTCCTTGTTTGCCTGGAGTCCTGAGCCCTGAGGTGGGCTTGGCATTGAAGTTCTGTTTCCTGCTGCCTGCTCCTTGGTTGTCTAGAGACCTGAGCCCTGAGGCAGAACTGGCATTGTTGTTCTGTTTCCTGCTGCCTGCTCCTTGTTTGCTGGAGTCCTGAGCCCTGATGTGGGGCTGGCATTGCTGTTCTGTTTCCTGCTACCTGCTCCTTGTTTGCCTGGAGTCCTGGGCCTGGAAGTGGGCTTGGCATTGCTGTTCTGCTTCCTGCTGCCATCTCCTTCTTTGCCTGTAGTCCTGAGCACTGATGCAGGCCTGGCATTACATTTCTATTTCATGCTGCCTGCTCTTTGTTTGCTGGATTCCTGAGTCCTGAGGTGGGCCTGAATTTGAAGTTATGTTTCCTGCTGCCTGCTCATTTTTTGCCTGGATTCCTGAGCCCTGAGGTGGGCCTGGCATTGCTGTTCTGTTTCCTGCTGCCTGCTGCTTGTTTGCCAGAGTCCTGAGCCTGAGGTGGGCTTGGCATTGCTGTTCTGTTTCCTGCTGCCTGCTCCTTGTTTGCCTGGAGTCCTGAGCCCTGAGGTGGGCCTGGCATTTTTCTTGTTGTCTTCTGCCTGCACTTAGTTTGCCTCGAGTCTGGGCCCTGCATTGCTGTTCTGTTTCCAGCTGCCTGCTCCTTTTTTGCCTAGAGTTCTGAGCCCTGAGGCGGGCCTGGCATTGCGGTTCTGTTTCCTGCTGCCTGCACTTTGTTTGCCTGGAGTCCTGAGCGTTGAGGCGGGCATGGCATTGCTGTTCTGTTTCCTATTGCCTGCTCCTTGTTTGCCTGGATTCCTGAGCCCTGAGGTGGGCCTGGCATTGCTGTTCTGTTTCCTGCTGCCTGCACTTTGTTTGCCTGGAGTCCTGAGCCCCGAGGCAAGCCTGGCATTGTTGTTCTGTTTCCTGTTGCCTACTCTTTGTTTCCCGGAGTCCTGAGCCCTGAGGTGGGCCTGGCAATGCTGTTCTGTTTCCTGCTGCCTGCTCCTTGTTTGCCTGGAATCCTGAGCCCTGAGGTGGGCCTGGCATTGCTGTTCTGCTTCCTGCTACCTGATCATTCTTTGCCTGGAGTCCTGAGCCCTGAGGAGGACCTGGCATTGCTGTTCTGTTTCCTGCTGCCTGCACTTTGTTTGTCTGGACTCCTGAGCCATGATGTGGAGCTGGCATTGCTGTTCTGTTTCCTGCTACCTGCTGCTTGTTTGCCGGAGTCCTGAGCCCTGAGGTGGGCCTGGCATTGCTGTTCTGTTTCCTGCTGCCTGCTCCTTGTTTGCCTGGAGTCCTCAGCCCTGAGGTGGGCCTGGCATTGCTGTTCTGCTTACTGCTGCCTGCTCCTTGTTTGACTGGAGTCCTAAGTCCTGATGTGCGCCTGGCATTACAGTTATGTTTGCTGCTGCCTTCTCCTTGTCTGCCTGGAGTCCTGAGCCCTGAGGCAGGCCTGGCATTGTTTTTCTGTTTCCTGCTGCCTGCTCCTTGTCTGCCTGGAGACCTGAGCCCTGAGGTGGGCCTGGCATTGCTGTTCTGATTCCTGATGCGTGCTACTTGTTTGCCTGGAGTCCTGAGCCCTGAGGCAGGCCTGGCATTGTTATTCTGTTTCCTTCTGCCTGCTCTTTGTTTTCCTGGAGACCTGAGCCCTGAGGTGGGCCTTTCATTGCTGTTCTGATTCCTGCTGCCTGCTCCTTCTTTAACTGGAGTCATGAGACCTAAGGTGGGCCTGGGTTTGCAGTTCTGTTTCCTGCTGCGTGATCCTTGTTTGCCTGGAGTCTTGAGCCCTGAGACGGGCCTGACATTGCAGTTCTGTTTCCTGCTCCTGCTCCTTCTTTGCCTGGAGTCCTGAACCCTGAGACGGGCCTTGCGTTGCAGTTCTGTGTCCTGCTGCCTGCTCCTTGTTTGACTGGAGTCTTGAGCCCTGAGGTCGGCCTGGCATTGCTGTTCTGCTTCCTGCTACCTGATCATTCTTTGCCTGGAGTCCTGAGCCCTGAGGAGGGCCTGGCATTGCTGTTCAGTTTCCTGCTGCCTGCACTTTGTTTGTCTGGACTCCTGAGCCCTGATGTGGAGCTGGCATTGCTGTTCTGTTTCCTGCTACCTGCTGCTTGTTTGCCGGAGTCCTGAGCCCTGAGGTGGGCCTGGCATTGCTGTTCTGTTTCCTGCTGCCTGCTCCTTCTTTGCCTGGAG
This sequence comes from Narcine bancroftii, assembly GCF_036971445.1. Taxonomy (NCBI): domain Eukaryota; kingdom Metazoa; phylum Chordata; class Chondrichthyes; order Torpediniformes; family Narcinidae; genus Narcine; species Narcine bancroftii. The sequence goes on from NC_091473.1 coordinate 196,900,257, forward strand.
TCCTGAGCTCTGTGGTGCGCCTGGCATTACTGTTCTGGTTCCTGATGTCTGCTCCTTGTTTGCCTGGAGTCCTGAGCCCTGAGGTGGGCTTGGCATTGAAGTTCTGTTTCCTGCTGCCTGCTCCTTGGTTGTCTAGAGACCTGAGCCCTGAGGCAGAACTGGCATTGTTGTTCTGTTTCCTGCTGCCTGCTCCTTGTTTGCTGGAGTCCTGAGCCCTGATGTGGGGCTGGCATTGCTGTTCTGTTTCCTGCTACCTGCTCCTTGTTTGCCTGGAGTCCTGGGCCTGGAAGTGGGCTTGGCATTGCTGTTCTGCTTCCTGCTGCCATCTCCTTCTTTGCCTGTAGTCCTGAGCACTGATGCAGGCCTGGCATTACATTTCTATTTCATGCTGCCTGCTCTTTGTTTGCTGGATTCCTGAGTCCTGAGGTGGGCCTGAATTTGAAGTTATGTTTCCTGCTGCCTGCTCATTTTTTGCCTGGATTCCTGAGCCCTGAGGTGGGCCTGGCATTGCTGTTCTGTTTCCTGCTGCCTGCTGCTTGTTTGCCAGAGTCCTGAGCCTGAGGTGGGCTTGGCATTGCTGTTCTGTTTCCTGCTGCCTGCTCCTTGTTTGCCTGGAGTCCTGAGCCCTGAGGTGGGCCTGGCATTTTTCTTGTTGTCTTCTGCCTGCACTTAGTTTGCCTCGAGTCTGGGCCCTGCATTGCTGTTCTGTTTCCAGCTGCCTGCTCCTTTTTTGCCTAGAGTTCTGAGCCCTGAGGCGGGCCTGGCATTGCGGTTCTGTTTCCTGCTGCCTGCACTTTGTTTGCCTGGAGTCCTGAGCGTTGAGGCGGGCATGGCATTGCTGTTCTGTTTCCTATTGCCTGCTCCTTGTTTGCCTGGATTCCTGAGCCCTGAGGTGGGCCTGGCATTGCTGTTCTGTTTCCTGCTGCCTGCACTTTGTTTGCCTGGAGTCCTGAGCCCCGAGGCAAGCCTGGCATTGTTGTTCTGTTTCCTGTTGCCTACTCTTTGTTTCCCGGAGTCCTGAGCCCTGAGGTGGGCCTGGCAATGCTGTTCTGTTTCCTGCTGCCTGCTCCTTGTTTGCCTGGAATCCTGAGCCCTGAGGTGGGCCTGGCATTGCTGTTCTGCTTCCTGCTACCTGATCATTCTTTGCCTGGAGTCCTGAGCCCTGAGGAGGACCTGGCATTGCTGTTCTGTTTCCTGCTGCCTGCACTTTGTTTGTCTGGACTCCTGAGCCCTGATGTGGAGCTGGCATTGCTGTTCTGTTTCCTGCTACCTGCTGCTTGTTTGCCGGAGTCCTGAGCCCTGAGGTGGGCCTGGCATTGCTGTTCTGTTTCCTGCTGCCTGCTCCTTCTTTGCCTGGAGTCCTGAGCTCTGTGGTGCGCCTGGCATTACTGTTCTGGTTCCTGATGTCTGCTCCTTGTTTGCCTGGAGTCCTGAGCCCTGAGGTGGGCTTGGCATTGAAGTTCTGTTTCCTGCTGCCTGCTCCTTGGTTGTCTAGAGACCTGAGCCCTGAGGCAGAACTGGCATTGTTGTTCTGTTTCCTGCTGCCTGCTCCTTGTTTGCTGGAGTCCTGAGCCCTGATGTGGGGCTGGCATTGCTGTTCTGTTTCCTGCTACCTGCTCCTTGTTTGCCTGGAGTCCTGGGCCTGGAAGTGGGCTTGGCATTGCTGTTCTGCTTCCTGCTGCCATCTCCTTCTTTGCCTGTAGTCCTGAGCACTGATGCAGGCCTGGCATTACATTTCTATTTCATGCTGCCTGCTCTTTGTTTGCCTGGATTCCTGAGTCCTGAGGTGGGCCTGAATTTGAAGTTATGTTTCCTGCTGCCTGCTCCTTTTTTCCCTGGATTCCTGAGCCCTGAGGTGGGCCTGGCATTGCTGTTCTGTTTCCTGCTGCCTGCTGCTTGTTTGCCAGAGTCCTGAGCCTGAGGTGGGCTTGGCATTGCTGTTCTGTTTCCTGCTGCCTGCTCCTTGTTTGCCTGGAGTCCTGAGCCCTGAGGTGGGCCTGGCATTTTTCTTGTTGTCTTCTGCCTGCACTTAGTTTGCCTCGAGTCTGGGCCCTGCATTGCTGTTCTGTTTCCAGCTGCCTGCTCCTTTTTTGCCTAGAGTTCTGAGCCCTGAGGCGGGCCTGGCATTGCGGTTCTGTTTCCTGCTGCCTGCACTTTGTTTGCCTGGAGTCCTGAGCGTTGAGGCGGGCATGGCATTGCTGTTCTGTTTCCTATTGCCTGCTCCTTGTTTGACTGGAGTCCTGAGCCCTTAGGTGTTCCTGGCATTGCTGTCCTGTTTTATGCTGCCTGCTTCTCGTTTGGCAGAGTCCTGAACCTTGAGGTGGGCCTGTCATTGCTGTTCTGTTTCCTGCTGCCTGCTCCTTGTTTACCGGAGTCCTGAGCCCTGAGGTGGGCCTGGCAATTTTGTTGTGTTTCCTGCTGCCTGCTCTTTGTTTTTCTGGAGTCCTGAGCCCTGAGGTGGGCCTGGCATTGCAGTTCTGTTTCTTGCTGCCTGCTCCTTGTTTGCCTAGAGTCCTGAGCCCTGAGGCAAGCCTGGCATTGTTGTTCTGTTTCCTGTTGCCTGCTCTTTGTTTGCCGGAGTCCTGAGCCCTGAGGTGGGCCTGGCAATGCTGCTCTTTTTCCTGCTGCCTGCTCCTTGTTTGCCTGGATTCCTGAGCCCTGAGGTGGGCCTGGCATTGCTATTCTGTTTACTGCTGCCTGCTCCATGTTTGCCTGGAGTCCTGATCCCTGAGGTGGGGCTGGCATTGCTGTTCTGTTTCCTACTGCCTGCTCCTTGTTTGCCTGGTGTCCTGACCCCTGAGGCAGGCCTGACATTTCTGTACAATTTCCTGCTGCCTGCTCCTTGTTCACCTGGAGTCCTGAGCCCTAAGGTGGGTCTGGCATTGCACTTCTGTTTCCTGCTTCCTGCTCCTTTTTTGGCTCGTGTCTTGTGCCCTGAGGCAGGCCTGGCATTGTTGTTCTGTTTCCTGCTGCCTGCTCTTTGTTTGTCTGGTGTCCTGAGCCCTGAGGTGGGCTTGGCATTGCAGTTCTGTTTCCTGATGCTTGCTCCTTGTTTGCCTAGAGACCTGAGCCCTGAGGCAGGACTGGATTTGGTGTTCTGTTTCCTGCTGCCTGCTCCATGTTTGCCGGAGTCCTGAGCCCTGAGGTGGGCCTGGCGTTGAAGTTCTGTTTCCTGCTGCCTGCTCCTTTTTTGTCTGGAGTCCTGAGCCCTGAGGTGGGCCTGGCATTGTTGTTCTGTTTACTGCTGCCTGCTCCTTATTTGCCTAGAGTCCTGAGCCCTGAGGTGTGACTGGCATTGCTGTTCTGTTTCCTCCTGCCTGCTCCTTGTTTGCCAGAGTCCTGAGCCTTGAGGTGGGCTTGGCATTGCTGTTCTGTTTCCTGCTGCCTGCTCCTTGTTTGCCGGAGTCCTGAGCCCTGAGGCCGGCCTGGCATTGCAGTTCTTTTTCCTGCTGCCTGCTCTTTGTTTGCCTGGAGTCCTGAGCCCTGAGGTGGGCTTGGCATTGAAGTTCTGTTTCCTGCTGCCTGCTCCTTATTTGCCTAGAGTCCTGAGCCTTGAGGTGGGCCTGGCATTGCTGTTCTCTTTCCTGCCAACTGCTCCTTGTTTGCCTGGATTCCTGAGGCCTGAGGTGGGCCTGGCGTTGAAGTTCTGTTTCCTGCTGCCTGCTCCTTTTTTGTCTGGAGTCCTGAGCCCTGAGGTGGGCCTGGCATTGTTGTTCTGTTTTATGCTGCCTGCTCCTTGTTTGCCTGGATTCCTGAGCCCTGAGGTGGGCCTGGCGTTGAAGTTCTGTTTCCTGCTGCCTGCTCCTTTTTTGTCTGGAGTCCTGAGCCCTGAGGTGGGCCTGGCATTGTTGTTCTGTTTTATGCTGCCTGCTTCTTGTTTGGCAGAGTCCTGAACCTTGAGGTGGGCTTGGCATTGCTGTTCCGTTTCCTGCTGCCTGCACTTTGTTTGCATGGAGTGCTGAGCCTGAGGTGGGCCTGGCATTGCTGTTCTGCTTCCTGCTACCTGATCATTCTTTGCCTGGAGTCCTGAGCCCTGAGGAGGGCCTGGCATTGCTGTTCTGTTTCCTGCTGCCTGCACTTTGTTTGTCTGGACTCCTGAGCCCTGATGTGGAGCTGGCATTGCTGTTCTGTTTCCTGCTCCCTGCATTTTGTTGGCCTGGAGTCCTGAGCCCTAGGGTGAGGCTGGTATTGCTGTTCTGTTTCCTGCTACCTGCTGCTTGTTTGCCGGAGTCCTGAGCCCTGAGGTGGGCCTGGCATTGCTGTTCTGTTGACTGCTGCCTGCTCCTTCTTTGCCTGGAGTCCTGAGCCCTGTGGTGCGCCTGGCATTACTGTTCTGGTTCCTGATGTCTGCTCCTTGTTTGCCTGGAGTCCTGAGCCCTGAGGTGGGCTTGGCATTGAAGTTCTGTTTCCTGCTGCCTGCTCCTTGGTTGTCTGGAGACCTGAGCCCTGAGGCAGAAGTGGCATTGTTGTTCTGTTTCATGCTGCCTGCTCCTTGTTTGCCTGGAGTCCTCAGCCCTGAGGTGGGCCTGGCGATCCAGTTCTGTTTTCTACTGCCTGCTCCTTGTTTGTCTAGAGTCCTGAGCCCTGAGGAAGGCCTGGCATTGCTGTTGTTTCTTGCTTCCTGCACTTTGTTGGCCTGGATTCCTGAGCCCTGAAGTGAGCCTGGCATTGCTGTTATGTTTCCTGCTGCCTGCACATTGTTTGCCTGGAGTCATGAGCCCTGAGGCAGGCCTGGCATTGTTGTTCTGTTTCCTGTTGATTGCTTTTTCTTTGCCTGGAGTCCTGAGCCCTGATGTGGGCCTGGCATTGCTGTTCTGTTTCCTATTGCTTTGTCCTTGCTTGACTGGAGTCCTGAGCACTGAGGTGGGCCTGGCATTGGTGTTCTGTTTCCTGCTGCCTGCTCCTTGTTTGCCTAGAGTCCTGAGCCCTGAGACAGGCCTTGCATTGTTATTCCGTTTTCTGCTGCCTGCACTTTGTTTGTCTGGACACCTGAGCCCTGATGTGAGCCTGGCATTGCTGTTCTGTTTCCAATTGCCTGGTCCTTGCTTGACTGGAATCCTGAGCACTGTGGTGGGCCTGGCATTGCTGTTCCGTTTCCTGCTGCCTGCACTTTGTTTGCCTGGAGTGCTGAGCCCTGAGGAGGGCCTGGCATTGCTGTTCTGTTTCCTGCTGCCTGCACTTTGTTTGCCTGGAGTCCTGAGCCCCGAGGCAAGCCTGGCATTGTTGTTCTGTTTCCTGTTGCCTACTCTTTGTTTCCCGGAGTCCTGAGCCCTGAGGTGGGCCTGGCAATGCTGTTCTGTTTCCTGCTGCCTGCTCCTTGTTTGCCTGGAGTCCTGAGCCCTGAGGTGGGCCTGGCATTGCTGTTCTGCTTCCTGCTACCTGATCATTCTTTGCCTGGAGTCCTGAGCCCTGAGGAGGGCCTGGCATTGCTGTTCTGTTTCCTGCTGCCTGCACTTTGTTTGTCTGGACTCCTGAGCCCTGATGTGGAGCTGGCATTGCTGTTCTGTTTCCTGCTACCTGCTGCTTGTTTGCCGGAGTCCTGAGCCCTGAGGTGGGCCTGGCATTGCTGTTCTGTTTCCTGCTGCCTGCTCCTTCTTTGCCTGGAGTCCTGAGCTCTGTGGTGCGCCTGGCATTACTGTTCTGGTTCCTGATGTCTGCTCCTTGTTTGCCTGGAGTCCTGAGCCCTGAGGTGGGCTTGGCATTGAAGTTCTGTTTCCTGCTGCCTGCTCCTTGGTTGTCTAGAGACCTGAGCCCTGAGGCAGAACTGGCATTGTTGTTCTGTTTCCTGCTGCCTGCTCCTTGTTTGCTGGAGTCCTTAGCCCTGATGTGGGGCTGGCATTGCTGTTCTGTTTCCTGCTACCTGCTCCTTGTTTGCCTGGAGTCCTGGGCCTGGAAGTGGGCTTGGCATTGCTGTTCTGCTTCCTGCTGCCATCTCCTTCTTTGCCTGTAGTCCTGAGCACTGATGCAGGCCTGGCATTACATTTCTATTTCATGCTGCCTGCTCTTTGTTTGCCTGGATTCCTGAGTCCTGAGGTGGGCCTGAATTTGAAGTTATGTTTCCTGCTGCCTGCTCCTTTTTTGCCTGGATTCCTGAGCCCTGAGGTGGGCCTGGCATTGCTGTTCTGTTTCCTGCTGCCTGCTGCTTGTTTGCCAGAGTCCTGAGCCTGAGGTGGGCTTGGCATTGCTGTTCTGTTTCCTGCTGCCTGCTCCTTGTTTGCCTGGAGTCCTGAGCCCTGAGGTGGGCCTGGCATTTTTCTTGTTGTCTTCTGCCTGCACTTAGTTTGCCTCGAGTCTGGGCCCTGCATTGCTGTTCTGTTTCCAGCTGCCTGCTCCTTTTTTGCCTAGAGTTCTGAGCCCTGAGGCGGGCCTGGCATTGTGGTTCTGTTTCCTGCTGCCTGCACTTTGTTTGCCTGGAGTCCTGAGCGTTGAGGCGGGCATGGCATTGCTGTTCTGTTTCCTATTGCCTGCTCCTTGTTTGACTGGAGTCCTGAGCCCTTAGGTGTTCCTGGCATTGCTGTCCTGTTTTATGCTGCCTGCTTCTCGTTTGGCAGAGTCCTGAACCTTGAGGTGGGCCTGTCATTGCTGTTCTGTTTCCTGCTGCCTGCTCCTTGTTTACCGGAGTCCTGAGCCCTGAGGTGGGCCTGGCAATTTTGTTGTGTTTCCTGCTGCCTGCTCTTTGTTTTTCTGGAGTCCTGAGCCCTGAGGTGGGCCTGGCATTGCAGTTCTGTTTCTTGCTGCCTGCTCCTTGTTTGCCTAGAGTCCTGAGCCCTGAGGCAAGCCTGGCATTGTTGTTCTGCTTCCTGTTGCCTGCTCTTTGTTTGCCGGAGTCCTGAGCCCTGAGGTGGGCCTGGCAATGCTGCTCTTTTTCCTGCTGCCTGCTCCTTGTTTGCCTGGATTCCTGAGCCCTGAGGTGGGCCTGGCATTGCTATTCTGTTTACTGCTGCCTGCTCCATGTTTGCCTGGAGTCCTGATCCCTGAGGTGGGGCTGGCATTGCTGTTCTGTTTCCTACTGCCTGCTCCTTGTTTGCCTGGTGTCCTGACCCCTGAGGCAGGCCTGACATTTCTGTACAATTTCCTGCTGCCTGCTCCTTGTTCACCTGGAGTCCTGAGCCCTAAGGTGGGTCTGGCATTGCACTTCTGTTTCCTGCTTCCTGCTCCTTTTTTGCCTCGTGTCTTGTGCCCTGAGGCAGGCCTGGCATTGTTGTTCTGTTTCCTGCTGCCTGCTCTTTGTTTGTCTGGTGTCCTGAGCCCTGAGGTGGGCTTGGCATTGCAGTTCTGTTTCCTGATGCTTGCTCCTTGTTTGCCTAGAGACCTGAGCCCTGAGGCAGGACTGGATTTGGTGTTCTGTTTCCTGCTACCTGCTCCTTGTTTGCCTGGATTCCTGAGCCCTGAGGTGGGCCTGGCGTTGAAGTTCTGTTTCCTGCTGCCTGCTCCTTTTTTGTCTGGAGTCCTGAGCCCTGAGGTGGGCCTGGCATTGTTGTTCTGTTTACTGCTGCCTGCTCCTTATTTGCATAGAGTCCTGAGCCCTGAGGTGTGACTGGCATTGCTGTTCTGTTTCCTCCTGCCTGCTCCTTGTTTGCCAGAGTCCTGAGCCTTGAGGTGGGCTTGGCATTGCTGTTCTGTTTCCTGCTGCCTGCTCCTTGTTTGCCGGAGTCCTGAGCCCTGAGGCCGGCCTGGCATTGCAGTTCTTTTTCCTGCTGCCTGCTCTTTGTTTGCCTGGAGTCCTGAGCCCTGAGGTGGGCTTGGCATTGAAGTTCTGTTTCCTGCTGCCTGCTCCTTATTTGCCTAGAGTCCAGAGCCCTGAGGGGGTCCTGGCATTGCGGTTCTGTTTCCTATTGCCTGCTCCTTGTTTGTCTGGAGTCCTGAGCCCTGAGGTGGGCCTGGCATTGCTGTTCTGTTTCCTGCTGCCTGCACTTTGTTTGCCTTGAGTCCTGAGCCTCGAGGCAAGCCTGGCATTGTTGTTCTGTTTCCTGTTGCCTTCTCTTTGTTTCCCGGAGTCCTGAGCCCTGAGGTGGGCCTGGCAATGCTGTTCTGTTTCCTGCTGCCTGCTCCTTGTTTGCCTGGAGTCCTGAGCCCTGAGGTGGGCCTGGCATTGCTGTTCTCTTTCCTGCTACCTGCTCCTTGTTTCCCTGGATTCCTGAGCCCTGAGGTGGGCCTGGCGTTGAAGTTCTGTTTCCTGCTGCCTGCTCCTTTTTTGTCTGGAGTCCTGAGCCCTGAGGTGGGCCTGGCATTGTTGTTCTGTTTCCTGCTACCTGCTCCTTATTTGCCTAGAGTCCTGAGCCCTGAGGTGTGACTGGCATTGCTGCTCTGTTTCCAATTGCCTGGTCCTTGCTTGACTGGAGTCCTGAGCACTGAGGTGGGCCTGGCATTGCTGATTTCTTTCCTGCTGCCTGCTCCTTGTTTGCCTGGAGTCCTGAGCCCTGAGTGTGCCTGGTATTGCTGTTCTGTTTCCTGCTGCCTGCTCCTTGTTTGCCGGAGTCCTGAGCCCTGACGTGGGCTTGGCATTGCTGTTCCGTTTCCTGCTGCCTGCACTTTGTTTGCATGGAGTGCTGAGCCCTGAGGTGGGCCTGGCATTGCTGTTCTGCTTCCTGCTACCTGATCATTCTTTGCCTGGAGTCCTGAGCCCTGTGGAGGGCCTGGCATTGCTGTTCTGTTTCCTGCTGCCTGCACTTTGTTTGTCTGGACTCCTGAGCCCTGATGTGGAGCTGGCATTGCTGTTCTGTTTCCTGCTCCCTGCACTTTGTTGGCCTGGAGTCCTGAGCCCTGAGGTGAGCCTGGTATTGCTGTTCTGTTTCCTGCTACCTGCTGCTTGTTTGCCGGAGTCCTGAGCCCTGAGGTGGGCCTGGCATTGCTGTTCTGTTTCCTGCTGCCTGCACTTTGTTTGCCTGGAGTCCTGAGCCCCGAGGCAGGCCTGGCATTGTTGTTCTGTTCCCTGCAGCCTGCTCCTTCTTTGCCTGGAGTCCTGAGCCCTGTGGTGCGCCTGGCATTACTGTTCTGGTTCCTGATGTCTGCTCCTTGTTTGCCTGGAGTCCTGAGCCCTGAGGTGGGCTTGGCATTGTTGTTCTGTTTCCTGCTGCCTGCTCCTTGTTTGCTGGAGTCCTGAGCCCTGATGTGGGGCTGGCATTGCTGTTCTGTTTCCTGCTACCTGCTCCTTGTTTGCCTGGAGTCCTGGGCCTGGAAGTGGGCTTGGCATTGCTGTTCTGCTTCCTGCTGCCATCTCCTTCTTTGCCTGTAGTCCTGAGCACTGATGCAGGCCTGGCATTGCATTTCTATTTCATGCTGCCTGCTCTTTGTTTGCCTGGATTCCTGAGTCCTGAGGTGGGCCTGAATTTGAAGTTATGTTTCCTGATCCCAACTCCTTTTTTGCCTGGAGTCCTGAGCCCTGAGGTGGGTCTGGCATTGCTGTTCTGTTTCCTGCTGCCTGCTCCTTGTTTGCCTGGAGTCCTGAGCCCTGAGGTGGGCCTGGCATTTTTCTTGTTGTCTTCTGCCTGCACTTAGTTTGCCTCGAGTCCTGGGCCCTGCATGCTGTTCTGTTTCCTGCTGCCTGCTCCTTTTTTGCCTAGAGTTCTGAGCCCTGAGGCGGGCCTGGCATTGCGGTTCTGTTTCCTGCTGCCTGCACTTTGTTTGCCTGGAGTCCTGAGCATTGAGGCGGGCATGGCATTGCTGTTCTGTTTCTTATTGCCTGCTCCTTGTTTGCCTGGATTCCTGAGCCCTGAGGTGGGCCTGGCATTGCTATTCTGTTTGCTGCTGCCTGCTCCATGTTTGCCTGGAGTCCTGATCCATGAGGTGGGGCTGGCATTGCTGTTCTGTTTCCTACTGCCTGCTCCTTGTTTGCCTGGTGTCCTGACACCTGAGGCAGGCCTGACATTTCTGTACAATTTCCTGCTGCCTGCTCCTTGATCACCTGGAGTCCTGAGCCCTAAGGTGGGTCTGGCATTGCACTTCTGTTTCCTGCTTCCTGCTCCTTTTTTGCCTCGTGTCTTGTGCCCTGAGGCAGGCCTGGCATTGTTGTTCTGTTTCCTGCTGCTTGCTCTTTGTTTGTCTGGTGTCCTGAGCCCTGAGGTGGGCTTGGCATTGCAGTTCTGTTTCCTGATGCCTGCTCCTTGTTTGCCTAGAGACCTGAGCCCTGAGGCAGGACTGGATTTGGTGTTCTGTTTCCTGCTGCCTGCTCCATGTTTGCCGGAGTCCTGAGCCCTGAGGTGTGCCTGGCATTGCTGTTCTGTTTCCTGCTGCCTGCACTTTGTTTGCCTGGAGTCCTGAGCCCCGAGGCAGGCCTGGCATTGTTGTTCTGTTCCCTGCAGCCTGCTCCTTCTTTGCCTGGAGTCCTGAGCCCTGTGGTGCGCCTGGCATTACTGTTCTGGTTCCTGATGTCTGCTCCTTGTTTGCCTGGAGTCCTGAGCCCTGAGGTGGGCTTGGCATTGTTGTTCTGTTTCCTGCTGCCTGCTCCTTGTTTGCTGGAGTCCTGAGCCCTGATGTGGGGCTGGCATTGCTGTTCTGTTTCCTGCTACCTGCTCCTTGTTTGCCTGGAGTCCTGGGCCTGGAAGTGGGCTTGGCATTGCTGTTCTGCTTCCTGCTGCCATCTCCTTCTTTGCCTGTAGTCCTGAGCACTGATGCAGGCCTGGCATTGCATTTCTATTTCATGCTGCCTGCTCTTTGTTTGCCTGGATTCCTGAGTCCTGAGGTGGGCCTGAATTTGAAGTTATGTTTCCTGATCCCTGCTCCTTTTTTGCCTGGAGTCCTGAGCCCTGAGGTGGGTCTGGCATTGCTGTTCTGTTTCCTGCTGCCTGCTCCTTGTTTGCCTGGAGTCCTGAGCCCTGAGGTGGGCCTGGCATTTTTCTTGTTGTCTTCTGCCTGCACTTAGTTTGCCTCGAGTCCTGGGCCCTGCATGCTGTTCTGTTTCCTGCTGCCTGCTCCTTTTTTGCCTAGAGTTCTGAGCCCTGAGGCGGGCCTGGCATTGCGGTTCTGTTTCCTGCTGCCTGCACTTTGTTTGCCTGGAGTCCTGAGCATTGAGGCGGGCATGGCATTGCTGTTCTGTTTCTTATTGCCTGCTCCTTGTTTGCCTGGATTCCTGAGCCCTGAGGTGGGCCTGGCATTGCTATTCTGTTTGCTGCTGCCTGCTCCATGTTTGCCTGGAGTCCTGATCCATGAGGTGGGGCTGGCATTGCTGTTCTGTTTCCTACTGCCTGCTCCTTGTTTGCCTGGTGTCCTGACACCTGAGGCAGGCCTGACATTTCTGTACAATTTCCTGCTGCCTGCTCCTTGATCACCTGGAGTCCTGAGCCCTAAGGTGGGTCTGGCATTGCACTTCTGTTTCCTGCTTCCTGCTCCTTTTTTGCCTCGTGTCTTGTGCCCTGAGGCAGGCCTGGCATTGTTGTTCTGTTTCCTGCTGCTTGCTCTTTGTTTGTCTGGTGTCCTGAGCCCTGAGGTGGGCTTGGCATTGCAGTTCTGTTTCCTGATGCCTGCTCCTTGTTTGCCTAGAGACCTGAGCCCTGAGGCAGGACTGGATTTGGTGTTCTGTTTCCTGCTGCCTGCTCCATGTTTGCCGGAGTCCTGAGCCCTGAGGTGTGCCTGGCATTGCTGTTCTGTTTCCTGCTACCTGCTCCTTGTTTGCCTGGATTCCTGAGCCCTGAGGTGGGCCTGGCGTTGAAGTTCTGTTTCCTGCTGCCTGCTCCTTTTTTGTCTGGAGTCCGGAGCCCTGAGGTGGGCCTGGCATTGTTGTTCTGTTTCCTGCTGCCTGCTCCTTATTTGCCTAGAGTCCTGAGCCCTGAGGTGTGACTGGCATTGCTCTTCTGTTTCCTCCTGCCTGCTCCTTGTTTGCCAGAGTCCTGAGCCTTGTGGTGGGCCTGGCATTGCTGTTCTGTTTCCTGCTGCCTGCTCCTTGTTTGCCGGGTCCTGAGCCCTGAGGCGGGCCTGGCATTGCAGTTCTTTTTCCTGCTGCCTGCTCCTTGTTTGCCTGGAGTCCTGAGCCCTTAGGTGGGCTTGGCATTGAAGTTCTGTTTCCTGCTGCCTGCTCCTTATTTACCTAGAGTCCAGAGCCCTGAGGCGGTCCTGGCATTGCGGTTCTGTTTCCTATTGCCTGCTCCTTGTTTGTCTGGAGTCCTGAGCCCTGAGGTGGGCCTTGCATTGCTGTTCTGTTTCCTGCTGCCTGCACTTTGTTTGCCTGGAGTCCTGAGCCCCGAGGCAAGACTGGCATTGTTGTTCTGTTTCCTGTTGCCTTCTCTTTGTTTCCCGGAGTCCTGAGCCCTGAGGTGGGCCTGGCATTGCTGTTCTGTTTCCTCCTGCCTGCTCCTTGTTTGCCGGAGTCCTGAGCCCTGAGGCGGGCCTGGAATTGCAGTTCTTTTTCCTGCTGCCTGCTCCTTGTTTGCCTGGAGTCCTGAGCCCTGAGGTGGGCTTGGCATTGAAGTTCTGTTTCCTGCTGCCTGCTCCTTATTTGCCTAGAGACCAGAGCCCTGAGGCGGTCCTGGCATTGCGTTTCTGTTTCCTATTACCTGCTCCTTGTTTGTCTGGAGTCCTGAGCCCTGAGGTGTGACTGGCATTGCTGTTCTGTTTCCTCCTGCCTACTCCTTGTTTGCCTAGAGTCCAGAGCCCTGAGGCGGTCCTGGCACTGCGGTTCTGTTTCCTATTGTCTGCTCCTTGTTTGTCTGGAGTCCTGAGCCCTGAGGTGGGCCTGGCATTGCAGTTCTGTTTCCTGATGCCTGCTCCTTGTTTGCCTAGAGACCTGAGCCCTGAGGCAGGACTGGATTTGGTGTTCTGTTTCCTGCTGCCTGCTCCATGTTTGCCGGAGTCCTGAGCCCTGAGGTGGGCCTGGCATTGCTGTTCTGTTTCCTGCTACCTGCTCCTTGTTTGCCTGGATTCCTGAGCCCTGAGGTGGGCCTGGCGTTGAAGTTCTGTTTCCTGCTGCCTGCTCCTTTTTTGTCTGGAGTCCTGAGCCCTGAGGTGGGCCTGGCATTGTTGTTCTGTTTCCTGCTGCCTGCTCCTTATTTGCCTAGAGTCCTGAGCCCTGAGGCGGGCCTGGCATTGCGGTTCTGTTTCCTGCTGCCTGCACTTTGTTTGCCTGGAGTCCTGAGCGTTGAGGCGGGCATGGCATTGCTGTTCTGTTTCCTATTGCCTGCTCCTTGTTTGACTGGAGTCCTGAGCCCTTAGGTGTGCCTGGCATTGCTGTTCTGTTTTATGCTGCCTGCTTCTTGTTTGGCAGAGTCCTGAACCTTGAGGTGGGCCTGTCATTGCTGTTCTGTTTCCTGCTGCCTGCTCCTTGTTTACCGGAGTCCTGAGCCCTGAGGTGGGCCTGGCAATTCTGTTGTGTTTCCTGCTGCCTGCTCTTTGTTTTTCTGGAGTCCTGAGCCCTGAGGTGGGCCTGGCATTGCAGTTCTGTTTCTTGCTGCCTGCTCCTTGTTTGCCTAGAGTCCTGAGCCCTGAGGCAAGCCTGGCATTGTTGTTCTGTTTCCTGTTGCCTGCTCTTTGTTTGCCGGACTCCTGAGCCCTGAGGTGGGCCTGGCAATGCTGCTCTTTTTCCTGCTGCCTGCTCCTTGTTTGCCTGGATTCCTGAGCCCTGAGGTGGGCCTGGCATTGCTATTCTGTTTGCTGCTGCCTGCACTTTGTTTGTCTGGACTCCTGAGCCCTGATGTGGAGCTGGCATTGCTGTTCTGTTTCCTGCTGCCTGCTCCTTGTTTGCCGGAGTCGTGAGCCCTGAGGCCGGCCTGGCATTGCAGTTCTTTTTCCTGCTGCCTGCTCTTTGTTTGCCTGGAGTCCTGAGCCCTGAGGTGGGCTTGGCATTGAAGTTCTGTTTCCTGCTGCCTGCTCCTTATTTGCCTAGAGTCCAGAGCCCTGAGGGGGTCCTGGCATTGCGGTTCTGTTTCCTATTGCCTGCTCCTTGTTTGTCTGGAGTCCTGAGCCCTGAGGTGGACCTGGCATTGCTGTTCTGTTTCCTGCTGCCTGCACTTTGTTTGCCTTGAGTCCTGAGCCTCGAGGCAAGCCTGGCATTGTTGTTCTGTTTCCTGTTGCCTTCTCTTTGTTTCCCGGAGTCCTGAGCCCTGAGGTGGGCCTGGCAATGCTGTTCTGTTTCCTGCTGCCTGCTCCTTGTTTGCCTGGAGTCCTGAGCCCTGAGGTGGGCCTGGCATTGCTGTTCTCTTTCCTGCTACCTGCTCCTTGTTTCCCTGGATTCCTGAGCCCTGAGGTGGGCCTGGCGTTGAAGTTCTGTTTCCTGCTGCCTGCTCCTTTTTTGTCTGGAGTCCTGAGTCCTGAGGTGGGCCTGAATTTGAAGTTATGTTTCCTGCTGCCTGCTCCTTTTTTGCCTGGATTCCTGAGCCCTGAGGTGGGCCTGGCATTGCTGTTCTGTTTCCTGCTGCCTGCTGCTTGTTTGCCAGAGTCCTGAGCCTGAGGTGGGCTTGGCATTGCTGTTCTGTTTCCTGCTGCCTGCTCCTTGTTTGCCTGGAGTCCTGAGCCCTGAGGTGGGCCTGGCATTTTTCTTGTTGTCTTCTGCCTGCACTTAGTTTGCCTCGAGTCTGGGCCCTGCATTGCTGTTCTGTTTCCAGCTGCCTGCTCCTTTTTTGCCTAGAGTTCTGAGCCCTGAGGCGGGCCTGGCATTGTGGTTCTGTTTCCTGCTGCCTGCACTTTGTTTGCCTGGAGTCCTGAGCGTTGAGGCGGGCATGGCATTGCTGTTCTGTTTCCTATTGCCTGCTCCTTGTTTGACTGGAGTCCTGAGCCCTTAGGTGTTCCTGGCATTGCTGTCCTGTTTTATGCTGCCTGCTTCTCGTTTGGCAGAGTCCTGAACCTTGAGGTGGGCCTGTCATTGCTGTTCTGTTTCCTGCTGCCTGCTCCTTGTTTACCGGAGTCCTGAGCCCTGAGGTGGGCCTGGCAATTTTGTTGTGTTTCCTGCTGCCTGCTCTTTATTTTTCTGGAGTCCTGAGCCCTGAGGTGGGCCTGGCATTGCAGTTCTGTTTCTTGCTGCCTGCTCCTTGTTTGCCTAGAGTCCTGAGCCCTGAGGCAAGCCTGGCATTGTTGTTCTGTTTCATGTTGCCTGCTCTTTGTTTGCCGGAGTCCTGAGCCCTGAGGTGGGCCTGGCAATGCTGCTCTTTTTCCTGCTGCCTGCTCCTTGTTTGCCTGGATTCCTGAGCCCTGAGGTGGGCCTGGCATTGCACTTCTGTTTCCTGCTTCCTGCTCCTTTTTTGGCTCGTGTCTTGTGCCCTGAGGCAGGCCTGGCATTGTTGTTCTGTTTCCTGCTGCCTGCTCTTTGTTTGTCTGGTGTCCTGAGCCCTGAGGTGGGCTTGGCATTGCAGTTCTGTTTCCTGATGCTTGCTCCTTGTTTGCCTAGAGACCTGAGCCCTGAGGCAGGACTGGATTTGGTGTTCTGTTTCCTGCTACCTGCTCCTTGTTTGCCTGGATTCCTGAGCCCTGAGGTGGGCCTGGCGTTGAAGTTCTGTTTCCTGCTGCCTGCTCCTTTTTTGTCTGGAGTCCTGAGCTCTGAGGTGGGCCTGGCATTGTTGTTCTGTTTACTGCTGCCTGCTCCTTATTTGCATAGAGTCCTGAGCCCTGAGGTGTGACTGGCATTGCTGTTCTGTTTCCTCCTGCCTGCTCCTTGTTTGCCAGAGTCCTGAGCCTTGAGGTGGGCTTGGCATTGCTGTTCTGTTTCCTGCTGCCTGCTCCTTGTTTGCCGGAGTCCTGAGCCCTGAGGCCGGCCTGGCATTGCAGTTCTTTTTCCTGCTGCCTGCTCTTTGTTTGCCTGGAGTCCTGAGCCCTGAGGTGGGCTTGGCATTGAAGTTCTGTTTCCTGCTGCCTGCTCCTTATTTGCCTAGAGTCCAGAGCCCTGAGGGGGTCCTGGCATTGCGGTTCTGTTTCCTATTGCCTGCTCCTTGTTTGTCTGGAGTCCTGAGCCCTTAGGTGGGCCTGGCATTGCTGTTCTGTTTCCTGCTGCCTGCACTTTGTTTGCCTTGAGTCCTGAGCCTCGAGGCAAGCCTGGCATTGTTGTTCTGTTTCCTGTTGCCTTCTCTTTGTTTCCCGGAGTCCTGAGCCCTGAGGTGGGCCTGGCAATGCTGTTCTGTTTCCTGCTGCCTGCTCCTTGTTTGCCTGGAGTCCTGAGCCCTGAGGTGGGCCTGGCATTGCTGTTCTCTTTCCTGCTACCTGCTCCTTGTTTCCCTGGATTCCTGAGCCCTGAGGTGGGCCTGGCGTTGAAGTTCTGTTTCCTGCTGCCTGCTCCTTTTTTGTCTGGAGTCCTGAGCCCTGAGGTGGGCCTGGCATTGTTGTTCTGTTTCCTGCTACCTGCTCCTTATTTGCCTAGAGTTCTGAGCCCTGAGGTGTGACTGGCATTGCTGTTCTGTTTCCTGCTGCCTGCTCCTTGTTTGCCGGAGTCCTGAGCCCTGACGTGGGCTTGGCATTGCTGTTCCGTTTCCTGCTGCCTGCACTTTGTTTGCATGGAGTGCTGAGCCCTGAGGTGGGCCTGGCATTGCTGTTCTGCTTCCTGCTACCTGATCATTCTTTGCCTGGAGTCCTGAGCCCTGTGGAGGGCCTGGCATTGCTGTTCTGTTTCCTGCTGCCTGCACTTTGTTTGTCTGGACTCCTGAGCCCTGATGTGGAGCTGGCATTGCTGTTCTGTTTCCTGCTCCCTGCACTTTGTTGGCCTGGAGTCCTGAGCCCTGAGGTGAGCCTGGTATTGCTGTTCTGTTTCCTGCTACCTGCTGCTTGTTTGCCGGAGTCCTGAGCCCTGAGGTGGGCCTGGCATTGCTGTTCTGTTTCCTGCTGCCTGCACTTTGTTTGCCTGGAGTCCTGAGCCCCGAGGCAGGCCTGGCATTGTTGTTCTGTTCCCTGCAGCCTGCTCCTTCTTTGCCTGGAGTCCTGAGCCCTGTGGTGCGCCTGGCATTACTGTTCTGGTTCCTGATGTCTGCTCCTTGTTTGCCTGGAGTCCTGAGCCCTGAGGTGGGCTTGGCATTGTTGTTCTGTTTCCTGCTGCCTGCTCCTTGTTTGCTGGAGTCCTGAGCCCTGATGTGGGGCTGGCATTGCTGTTCTGTTTCCTGCTACCTGCTCCTTGTTTGCCTGGAGTCCTGGGCCTGGAAGTGGGCTTGGCATTGCTGTTCTGCTTCCTGCTGCCATCTCCTTCTTTGCCTGTAGTCCTGAGCACTGATGCAGGCCTGGCATTGCATTTCTATTTCATGCTGCCTGCTCTTTGTTTGCCTGGATTCCTGAGTCCTGAGGTGGGCCTGAATTTGAAGTTATGTTTCCTGATCCCAACTCCTTTTTTGCCTGGAGTCCTGAGCCCTGAGGTGGGTCTGGCATTGCTGTTCTGTTTCCTGCTGCCTGCTCCTTGTTTGCCTGGAGTCCTGAGCCCTGAGGTGGGCCTGGCATTTTTCTTGTTGTCTTCTGCCTGCACTTAGTTTGCCTCGAGTCCTGGGCCCTGCATGCTGTTCTGTTTCCTGCTGCCTGCTCCTTTTTTGCCTAGAGTTCTGAGCCCTGAGGCGGGCCTGGCATTGCGGTTCTGTTTCCTGCTGCCTGCACTTTGTTTGCCTGGAGTCCTGAGCATTGAGGCGGGCATGGCATTGCTGTTCTGTTTCTTATTGCCTGCTCCTTGTTTGCCTGGATTCCTGAGCCCTGAGGTGGGCCTGGCATTGCTATTCTGTTTGCTGCTGCCTGCTCCATGTTTGCCTGGAGTCCTGATCCATGAGGTGAGGCTGGCATTGCTGTTCTGTTTCCTACTGCCTGCTCCTTGTTTGCCTGGTGTCCTGACACCTGAGGCAGGCCTGACATTTCTGTACAATTTCCTGCTGCCTGCTCCTTGATCACCTGGAGTCCTGAGCCCTAAGGTGGGTCTGGCATTGCACTTCTGTTTCCTGCTTCCTGCTCCTTTTTTGCCTCGTGTCTTGTGCCCTGAGGCAGGCCTGGCATTGTTGTTCTGTTTCCTGCTGCTTGCTCTTTGTTTGTCTGGTGTCCTGAGCCCTGAGGTGGGCTTGGCATTGCAGTTCTGTTTCCTGATGCCTGCTCCTTGTTTGCCTAGAGACCTGAGCCCTGAGGCAGGACTGGATTTGGTGTTCTGTTTCCTGCTGCCTGCTCCATGTTTGCCGGAGTCCTGAGCCCTGAGGTGTGCCTGGCATTGCTGTTCTGTTTCCTGCTGCCTGCACTTTGTTTGCCTGGAGTCCTGAGCCCCGAGGCAGGCCTGGCATTGTTGTTCTGTTCCCTGCAGCCTGCTCCTTCTTTGCCT
Source organism: Narcine bancroftii (assembly GCF_036971445.1). NCBI lineage: Eukaryota > Metazoa > Chordata > Chondrichthyes > Torpediniformes > Narcinidae > Narcine > Narcine bancroftii. Next base: position 196,918,441 of record NC_091473.1, read on the forward strand.
GGAGTCCTGAGCCCTGTGGTGCGCCTGGCATTACTGTTCTGGTTCCTGATGTCTGCTCCTTGTTTGCCTGGAGTCCTGAGCCCTGAGGTGGGCTTGGCATTGTTGTTCTGTTTCCTGCTGCCTGCTCCTTGTTTGCTGGAGTCCTGAGCCCTGATGTGGGGCTGGCATTGCTGTTCTGTTTCCTGCTACCTGCTCCTTGTTTGCCTGGAGTCCTGGGCCTGGAAGTGGGCTTGGCATTGCTGTTCTGCTTCCTGCTGCCATCTCCTTCTTTGCCTGTAGTCCTGAGCACTGATGCAGGCCTGGCATTGCATTTCTATTTCATGCTGCCTGCTCTTTGTTTGCCTGGATTCCTGAGTCCTGAGGTGGGCCTGAATTTGAAGTTATGTTTCCTGATCCCTGCTCCTTTTTTGCCTGGAGTCCTGAGCCCTGAGGTGGGTCTGGCATTGCTGTTCTGTTTCCTGCTGCCTGCTCCTTGTTTGCCTGGAGTCCTGAGCCCTGAGGTGGGCCTGGCATTTTTCTTGTTGTCTTCTGCCTGCACTTAGTTTGCCTCGAGTCCTGGGCCCTGCATGCTGTTCTGTTTCCTGCTGCCTGCTCCTTTTTTGCCTAGAGTTCTGAGCCCTGAGGCGGGCCTGGCATTGCGGTTCTGTTTCCTGCTGCCTGCACTTTGTTTGCCTGGAGTCCTGAGCATTGAGGCGGGCATGGCATTGCTGTTCTGTTTCTTATTGCCTGCTCCTTGTTTGCCTGGATTCCTGAGCCCTGAGGTGGGCCTGGCATTGCTATTCTGTTTGCTGCTGCCTGCTCCATGTTTGCCTGGAGTCCTGATCCATGAGGTGGGGCTGGCATTGCTGTTCTGTTTCCTACTGCCTGCTCCTTGTTTGCCTGGTGTCCTGACACCTGAGGCAGGCCTGACATTTCTGTACAATTTCCTGCTGCCTGCTCCTTGATCACCTGGAGTCCTGAGCCCTAAGGTGGGTCTGGCATTGCACTTCTGTTTCCTGCTTCCTGCTCCTTTTTTGCCTCGTGTCTTGTGCCCTGAGGCAGGCCTGGCATTGTTGTTCTGTTTCCTGCTGCTTGCTCTTTGTTTGTCTGGTGTCCTGAGCCCTGAGGTGGGCTTGGCATTGCAGTTCTGTTTCCTGATGCCTGCTCCTTGTTTGCCTAGAGACCTGAGCCCTGAGGCAGGACTGGATTTGGTGTTCTGTTTCCTGCTGCCTGCTCCATGTTTGCCGGAGTCCTGAGCCCTGAGGTGTGCCTGGCATTGCTGTTCTGTTTCCTGCTACCTGCTCCTTGTTTGCCTGGATTCCTGAGCCCTGAGGTGGGCCTGGCGTTGAAGTTCTGTTTCCTGCTGCCTGCTCCTTTTTTGTCTGGAGTCCGGAGCCCTGAGGTGGGCCTGGCATTGTTGTTCTGTTTCCTGCTGCCTGCTCCTTATTTGCCTAGAGTCCTGAGCCCTGAGGTGTGACTGGCATTGCTGTTCTGTTTCCTCCTGCCTGCTCCTTGTTTGCCAGAGTCCTGAGCCTTGTGGTGGGCCTGGCATTGCTGTTCTGTTTCCTGCTGCCTGCTCCTTGTTTGCCGGGTCCTGAGCCCTGAGGCGGGCCTGGCATTGCAGTTCTTTTTCCTGCTGCCTGCTCCTTGTTTGCCTGGAGTCCTGAGCCCTGAGGTGGGCTTGGCATTGAAGTTCTGTTTCCTGCTGCCTGCTCCTTATTTACCTAGAGTCCAGAGCCCTGAGGCGGTCCTGGCATTGCGGTTCTGTTTCCTATTGCCTGCTCCTTGTTTGTCTGGAGTCCTGAGCCCTGAGGTGGGCCTTGCATTGCTGTTCTGTTTCCTGCTGCCTGCACTTTGTTTGCCTGGAGTCCTGAGCCCCGAGGCAAGCCTGGCATTGTTGTTCTGTTTCCTGTTGCCTTCTCTTTGTTTCCCGGAGTCCTGAGCCCTGAGGTGGGCCTGGCATTGCTGTTCTGTTTCCTCCTGCCTGCTCCTTGTTTGCCGGAGTCCTGAGCCCTGAGGCGGGCCTGGAATTGCAGTTCTTTTTCCTGCTGCCTGCTCCTTGTTTGCCTGGAGTCCTGAGCCCTGAGGTGGGCTTGGCATTGAAGTTCTGTTTCCTGCTGCCTGCTCCTTATTTGCCTAGAGACCAGAGCCCTGAGGCGGTCCTGGCATTGCGTTTCTGTTTCCTATTACCTGCTCCTTGTTTGTCTGGAGTCCTGAGCCCTGAGGTGTGACTGGCATTGCTGTTCTGTTTCCTCCTGCCTTCTCCTTGTTTGCCTAGAGTCCAGAGCCCTGAGGCGGTCCTGGCACTGCGGTTCTGTTTCCTATTGTCTGCTCCTTGTTTGTCTGGAGTCCTGAGCCCTGAGGTGGGCCTGGCATTGCAGTTCTGTTTCCTGATGCCTGCTCCTTGTTTGCCTAGAGACCTGAGCCCTGAGGCAGGACTGGATTTGGTGTTCTGTTTCCTGCTGCCTGCTCCATGTTTGCCGGAGTCCTGAGCCCTGAGGTGGGCCTGGCATTGCTGTTCTGTTTCCTGCTACCTGCTCCTTGTTTGCCTGGATTCCTGAGCCCTGAGGTGGGCCTGGCGTTGAAGTTCTGTTTCCTGCTGCCTGCTCCTTTTTTGTCTGGAGTCCTGAGCCCTGAGGTGGGCCTGGCATTGTTGTTCTGTTTCCTGCTGCCTGCTCCTTATTTGCCTAGAGTCCTGAGCCCTGAGGCGGGCCTGGCATTGCGGTTCTGTTTCCTGCTGCCTGCACTTTGTTTGCCTGGAGTCCTGAGCGTTGAGGCGGGCATGGCATTGCTGTTCTGTTTCCTATTGCCTGCTCCTTGTTTGACTGGAGTCCTGAGCCCTTAGGTGTGCCTGGCATTGCTGTTCTGTTTTATGCTGCCTGCTTCTTGTTTGGCAGAGTCCTGAACCTTGAGGTGGGCCTGTCATTGCTGTTCTGTTTCCTGCTGCCTGCTCCTTGTTTACCGGAGTCCTGAGCCCTGAGGTGGGCCTGGCAATTCTGTTGTGTTTCCTGCTGCCTGCTCTTTGTTTTTCTGGAGTCCTGAGCCCTGAGGTGGGCCTGGCATTGCAGTTCTGTTTCTTGCTGCCTGCTCCTTGTTTGCCTAGAGTCCTGAGCCCTGAGGCAAGCCTGGCATTGTTGTTCTGTTTCCTGTTGCCTGCTCTTTGTTTGCCGGACTCCTGAGCCCTGAGGTGGGCCTGGCAATGCTGCTCTTTTTCCTGCTGCCTGCTCCTTGTTTGCCTGGATTCCTGAGCCCTGAGGTGGGCCTGGCATTGCTATTCTGTTTGCTGCTGCCTGCACTTTGTTTGTCTGGACTCCTGAGCCCTGATGTGGAGCTGGCATTGCCGTTCTGTTTCCTGCTGCCTGCTCCTTGTTTGCCGGAGTCCTGAGCCCTGAGGCCGGCCTGGCATTGCAGTTCTTTTTCCTGCTGCCTGCTCTTTGTTTGCCTGGAGTCCTGAGCCCTGAGGTGGGCTTGGCATTGAAGTTCTGTTTCCTGCTGCCTGCTCCTTATTTGCCTAGAGTCCAGAGCCCTGAGGGGGTCCTGGCATTGCGGTTCTGTTTCCTATTGCCTGCTCCTTGTTTGTCTGGAGTCCTGAGCCCTGAGGTGGGCCTGGCATTGCTGTTCTGTTTCCTGCTGCCTGCACTTTGTTTGCCTTGAGTCCTGAGCCTCGAGGCAAGCCTGGCATTGTTGTTCTGTTTCCTGTTGCCTTCTCTTTGTTTCCCGGAGTCCTGAGCCCTGAGGTGGGCCTGGCAATGCTGTTCTTTTTCCTGCTGCCTGCTCCTTGTTTGCCTGGAGTCCTGAGCCCTGAGGTGGGCCTGGCATTGCTGTTCTCTTTCCTGCTACCTGCTCCTTGTTTCCCTGGATTCCTGAGCCCTGAGGTGGGCCTGGCGTTGAAGTTCTGTTTCCTGCTGCCTGCTCCTTTTTTGTCTGGAGTCCTGAGCCCTGAGGTGGGCCTGGCATTGTTGTTCTGTTTCCTGCTACCTGCTCCTTATTTGCCTAGAGTCCTGAGCCCTGAGGTGTGACTGGCATTGCTGCTCTGTTTCCAATTGCCTGGTCCTTGCTTGACTGGAGTCCTGAGCACTGAGGTGGGCCTGGCATTGCTGATTTCTTTCCTGCTGCCTGCTCCTTGTTTGCCTGGAGTCCTGAGCCCTGAGTGTGCCTGGTATTGCTGTTCTGTTTCCTGCTGCCTGCTCCTTGTTTGCCGGAGTCCTGAGCCCTGACGTGGGCTTGGCATTGCTGTTCCGTTTCCTGCTGCCTGCACTTTGTTTGCATGGAGTGCTGAGCCCTGAGGTGGGCCTGGCATTGCTGTTCTGCTTCCTGCTACCTGATCATTCTTTGCCTGGAGTCCTGAGCCCTGTGGAGGGCCTGGCATTGCTGTTCTGTTTCCTGCTGCCTGCACTTTGTTTGTCTGGACTCCTGAGCCCTGATGTGGAGCTGGCATTGCTGTTCTGTTTCCTGCTCCCTGCACTTTGTTGGCCTGGAGTCCTGAGCCCTGAGGTGAGCCTGGTATTGCTGTTCTGTTTCCTGCTACCTGCTGCTTGTTTGCCGGAGTCCTGAGCCCTGAGGTGGGCCTGGCATTGCTGTTCTGTTTCCTGCTGCCTGCACTTTGTTTGCCTGGAGTCCTGAGCCCCGAGGCAGGCCTGGCATTGTTGTTCTGTTCCCTGCAGCCTGCTCCTTCTTTGCCTGGAGTCCTGAGCCCTGTGGTGCGCCTGGCATTACTGTTCTGGTTCCTGATGTCTGCTCCTTGTTTGCCTGGAGTCCTGAGCCCTGAGGTGGGCTTGGCATTGTTGTTCTGTTTCCTGCTGCCTGCTCCTTGTTTGCTGGAGTCCTGAGCCCTGATGTGGGGCTGGCATTGCTGTTCTGTTTCCTGCTACCTGCTCCTTGTTTGCCTGGAGTCCTGGGCCTGGAAGTGGGCTTGGCATTGCTGTTCTGCTTCCTGCTGCCATCTCCTTCTTTGCCTGTAGTCCTGAGCACTGATGCAGGCCTGGCATTGCATTTCTATTTCATGCTGCCTGCTCTTTGTTTGCCTGGATTCCTGAGTCCTGAGGTGGGCCTGAATTTGAAGTTATGTTTCCTGATCCCAACTCCTTTTTTGCCTGGAGTCCTGAGCCCTGAGGTGGGTCTGGCATTGCTGTTCTGTTTCCTGCTGCCTGCTCCTTGTTTGCCTGGAGTCCTGAGCCCTGAGGTGGGCCTGGCATTTTTCTTGTTGTCTTCTGCCTGCACTTAGTTTGCCTCGAGTCCTGGGCCCTGCATGCTGTTCTGTTTCCTGCTGCCTGCTCCTTTTTTGCCTAGAGTTCTGAGCCCTGAGGCGGGCCTGGCATTGCGGTTCTGTTTCCTGCTGCCTGCACTTTGTTTGCCTGGAGTCCTGAGCATTGAGGCGGGCATGGCATTGCTGTTCTGTTTCTTATTGCCTGCTCCTTGTTTGCCTGGATTCCTGAGCCCTGAGGTGGGCCTGGCATTGCTATTCTGTTTGCTGCTGCCTGCTCCATGTTTGCCTGGAGTCCTGATCCATGAGGTGGGGCTGGCATTGCTGTTCTGTTTCCTACTGCCTGCTCCTTGTTTGCCTGGTGTCCTGACACCTGAGGCAGGCCTGACATTTCTGTACAATTTCCTGCTGCCTGCTCCTTGATCACCTGGAGTCCTGAGCCCTAAGGTGGGTCTGGCATTGCACTTCTGTTTCCTGCTTCCTGCTCCTTTTTTGCCTCGTGTCTTGTGCCCTGAGGCAGGCCTGGCATTGTTGTTCTGTTTCCTGCTGCTTGCTCTTTGTTTGTCTGGTGTCCTGAGCCCTGAGGTGGGCTTGGCATTGCAGTTCTGTTTCCTGATGCCTGCTCCTTGTTTGCCTAGAGACCTGAGCCCTGAGGCAGGACTGGATTTGGTGTTCTGTTTCCTGCTGCCTGCTCCATGTTTGCCGGAGTCCTGAGCCCTGAGGTGTGCCTGGCATTGCTGTTCTGTTTCCTGCTGCCTGCACTTTGTTTGCCTGGAGTCCTGAGCCCCGAGGCAGGCCTGGCATTGTTGTTCTGTTCCCTGCAGCCTGCTCCTTCTTTGCCTGGAGTCCTGAGCCCTGTGGTGCGCCTGGCATTACTGTTCTGGTTCCTGATGTCTGCTCCTTGTTTGCCTGGAGTCCTGAGCCCTGAGGTGGGCTTGGCATTGTTGTTCTGTTTCCTGCTGCCTGCTCCTTGTTTGCTGGAGTCCTGAGCCCTGATGTGGGGCTGGCATTGCTGTTCTGTTTCCTGCTACCTGCTCCTTGTTTGCCTGGAGTCCTGGGCCTGGAAGTGGGCTTGGCATTGCTGTTCTGCTTCCTGCTGCCATCTCCTTCTTTGCCTGTAGTCCTGAGCACTGATGCAGGCCTGGCATTGCATTTCTATTTCATGCTGCCTGCTCTTTGTTTGCCTGGATTCCTGAGTCCTGAGGTGGGCCTGAATTTGAAGTTATGTTTCCTGATCCCTGCTCCTTTTTTGCCTGGAGTCCTGAGCCCTGAGGTGGGTCTGGCATTGCTGTTCTGTTTCCTGCTGCCTGCTCCTTGTTTGCCTGGAGTCCTGAGCCCTGAGGTGGGCCTGGCATTTTTCTTGTTGTCTTCTGCCTGCACTTAGTTTGCCTCGAGTCCTGGGCCCTGCATGCTGTTCTGTTTCCTGCTGCCTGCTCCATTTTTGCCTAGAGTTCTGAGCCCTGAGGCGGGCCTGGCATTGCGGTTCTGTTTCCTGCTGCCTGCACTTTGTTTGCCTGGAGTCCTGAGCATTGAGGCGGGCATGGCATTGCTGTTCTGTTTCTTATTGCCTGCTCCTTGTTTGCCTGGATTCCTGAGCCCTGAGGTGGGCCTGGCATTGCTATTCTGTTTGCTGCTGCCTGCTCCATGTTTGCCTGGAGTCCTGATCCATGAGGTGGGGCTGGCATTGCTGTTCTGTTTCCTACTGCCTGCTCCTTGTTTGCCTGGTGTCCTGACACCTGAGGCAGGCCTGACATTTCTGTACAATTTCCTGCTGCCTGCTCCTTGATCACCTGGAGTCCTGAGCCCTAAGGTGGGTCTGGCATTGCACTTCTGTTTCCTGCTTCCTGCTCCTTTTTTGCCTCGTGTCTTGTGTCCTGAGGCAGGCCTGGCATTGTTGTTCTGTTTCCTGCTGCTTGCTCTTTGTTTGTCTGGTGTCCTGAGCCCTGAGGTGGGCTTGGCATTGCAGTTCTGTTTCCTGATGCCTGCTCCTTGTTTGCCTAGAGACCTGAGCCCTGAGGCAGGACTGGATTTGGTGTTCTGTTTCCTGCTGCCTGCTCCATGTTTGCCGGAGTCCTGAGCCCTGAGGTGTGCCTGGCATTGCTGTTCTGTTTCCTGCTACCTGCTCCTTGTTTGCCTGGATTCCTGAGCCCTGAGGTGGGCCTGGCGTTGAAGTTCTGTTTCCTGCTGCCTGCTCCTTTTTTGTCTGGAGTCCGGAGCCCTGAGGTGGGCCTGGCATTGTTGTTCTGTTTCCTGCTGCCTGCTCCTTATTTGCCTAGAGTCCTGAGCCCTGAGGTGTGACTGGCATTGCTGTTTTGTTTCCTCCTGCCTGCTCCTTGTTTGCCAGAGTCCTGAGCCTTGTGGTGGGCCTGGCATTGCTGTTCTGTTTCCTGCTGCCTGCTCCTTGTTTGCCGGGTCCTGAGCCCTGAGGCGGGCCTGGCATTGCAGTTCTTTTTCCTGCTGCCTGCTCCTTGTTTGCCTGGAGTCCTGAGCCCTGAGGTGGGCTTGGCATTGAAGTTCTGTTTCCTGCTGCCTGCTCCTTATTTACCTAGAGTCCAGAGCCCTGAGGCGGTCCTGGCATTGCGGTTCTGTTTCCTATTGCCTGCTCCTTGTTTGTCTGGAGTCCTGAGCCCTGAGGTGGGCCTTGCATTGCTGTTCTGTTTCCTGCTGCCTGCACTTTGTTTGCCTGGAGTCCTGAGCCCCGAGGCAAGCCTGGCATTGTTGTTCTGTTTCCTGTTGCCTTCTCTTTGTTTCCCGGAGTCCTGAGCCCTGAGGTGGGCCTGGCATTGCTGTTCTGTTTCCTCCTGCCTGCTCCTTGTTTGCCGGAGTCCTGAGCCCTGAGGCGGGCCTGGAATTGCAGTTCTTTTTCCTGCTGCCTGCTCCTTGTTTGCCTGGAGTCCTGAGCCCTGAGGTGGGCTTGGCATTGAAGTTCTGTTTCCTGCTGCCTGCTCCTTATTTGCCTAGAGACCAGAGCCCTGAGGCGGTCCTGGCATTGCGTTTCTGTTTCCTCCTGCCTGCTCCTTGTTTGCCAGAGTCCTGGTCCTTGTGGTGGGCCTGGCATTGCTGTTCTGTTTCCTGCTGCCTGCTCCTTGTTTGCCGGGTCCTGAGCCCTGAGGCGGGCCTGGCATTGCAGTTCTTTTTCCTGCTGCCTGCTCCTTGTTTGCCTGGAGTCCTGAGCCCTGAGGTGGGCTTGGCATTGAAGTTCTGTTTCCTGCTGCCTGCTCCTTATTTACCTAGAGTCCAGAGCCCTGAGGCGGTCCTGGCATTGCGGTTCTGTTTCCTATTGCCTGCTCCTTGTTTGTCTGGAGTCCTGAGCCCTGAGGTGGGCCTTGCATTGCTGTTCTGTTTCCTGCTGCCTGCACTTTGTTTGCCTGGAGTCCTGAGCCCCGAGGCAAGCCTGGCATTGTTGTTCTGTTTCCTGTTGCCTTCTCTTTGTTTCCCGGAGTCCTGAGCCCTGAGGTGGGCCTGGCATTGCTGTTCTGTTTCCTCCTGCCTGCTCCTTGTTTGCCGGAGTCCTGAGCCCTGAGGCGGGCCTGGAATTGCAGTTCTTTTTCCTGCTGCCTGCTCCTTGTTTGCCTGGAGTCCTGAGCCCTGAGGTGGGCTTGGCATTGAAGTTCTGTTTCCTGCTGCCTGCTCCTTATTTGCCTAGAGACCAGAGCCCTGAGGCGGTCCTGGCATTGCGTTTCTGTTTCCTATTACCTGCTCCTTGTTTGTCTGGAGTCCTGAGCCCTGAGGTGTGACTGGCATTGCTGTTCTGTTTCCTCCTGCCTACTCCTTGTTTGCCTAGAGTCCAGAGCCCTGAGGCGGTCCTGGCACTGCGGTTCTGTTTCCTATTGTCTGCTCCTTGTTTGTCTGGAGTCCTGAGCCCTGAGGTGGGCTTGGCATTGCAGTTCTGTTTCCTGATGCCTGCTCCTTGTTTGCCTAGAGACCTGAGCCCTGAGGCAGGACTGGATTTGGTGTTCTGTTTCCTGCTGCCTGCTCCATGTTTGCCGGAGTCCTGAGCCCTGAGGTGGGCCTGGCATTGCTGTTCTGTTTCCTGCTACCTGCTCCTTGTTTGCCTGGATTCCTGAGCCCTGAGGTGGGCCTGGCGTTGAAGTTCTGTTTCCTGCTGCCTGCTCCTTTTTTGTCTGGAGTCCTGAGCCCTGAGGTGGGCCTGGCATTGTTGTTCTGTTTCCTGCTGCCTGCTCCTTATTTGCCTAGAGTCCTGAGCCCTGAGGTGGGCCTGGCATTGCGGTTCTGTTTCCTGCTGCCTGCACTTTGTTTGCCTGGAGTCCTGAGCGTTGAGGCGGGCATGGCATTGCTGTTCTGTTTCCTATTGCCTGCTCCTTGTTTGACTGGAGTCCTGAGCCCTTAGGTGTGCCTGGCATTGCTGTTCTGTTTTATGCTGCCTGCTTCTTGTTTGGCAGAGTCCTGAACCTTGAGGTGGGCCTGTCATTGCTGTTCTGTTTCCTGCTGCCTGCTCCTTGTTTACCGGAGTCCTGAGCCCTGAGGTGGGCCTGGCAATTCTGTTGTGTTTCCTGCTGCCTGCTCTTTGTTTTTCTGGAGTCCTGAGCCCTGAGGTGGGCCTGGCATTGCAGTTCTGTTTCTTGCTGCCTGCTCCTTGTTTGCCTAGAGTCCTGAGCCCTGAGGCAAGCCTGGCATTGTTGTTCTGTTTCCTGTTGCCTGCTCTTTGTTTGCCGGACTCCTGAGCCCTGAGGTGGGCCTGGCAATGCTGCTCATTTTCCTGCTGCCTGCTCCTTGTTTGCCTGGATTCCTGAGCCCTGAGGTGGGCCTGGCATTGCTATTCTGTTTGCTGCTGCCTGCACTTTGTTTGTCTGGACTCCTGAGCCCTGATGTGGAGCTGGCATTGCTGTTCTGTTTCCTGCTCCCTGCACTTTGTTGGCCTGGAGTCCTGAGCCCTGAGGTGAGCCTGGTATTGCTGTTCTGTTTCCTGCTACCTGCTGCTTGTTTGCCGGAGTCCTGAGCCCTGAGGTGGGCCTGGCATTGCTGTTCTGTTTCCTGCTGCCTGCACTTTGTTTGCCTGGAGTCCTGAGCCCCGAGGCAGGCCTGGCATTGTTGTTCTGTTTCCTGCTGCCTGCTCCTTCTTTGCCTGGAGTCCTGAGCCCTGTGGTGCGCCTGGCATTACTGTTCTGGTTCCTGATGTCTGCTCCTTGTTTGCCTGGAGTCCTGAGCCCTGAGGTGGGCTTGGCATTGAAGTTCTGTTTCCTGCTGCCTGCTCCTTGGTTGTCTAGAGACCTGAGCCCTGAGGCAGAACTGGCATTGTTGTTCTGTTTCCTGCTGCTTGCTCCTTGTTTGCTGGAGTGCTGAGCCCTGATGTGGGGCTGGCATTGCTGCTCTGTTTTTTGCTACCTGCTCCTTGTTTGCCTGGAGTCCTGGGCCTGGAAGTGGGCTTGGCATTGCTGTTCTGCTTCCTGCTGCCATCTCCTTCTTTGCCTGTAGTCCTGAGCACTGATGCAGGCCTGGCATTGCATTTCTATTTCATGCTGCCTGCTCTTTGTTTGCCTGGATTCCTGAGTCCTGAGGTGGGCCTGAATTTGAAGTTATGTTTCCTGATGCCTGCTCCTTTTTTGCCTGGAGTCCTGAGCCCTGAGGTGGGTCTGGCATTGCTGTTCTGTTTCCTGCTGCCTGCTGCTTGTTTGCCAGAGTCCTGAGCCTGAGGTGGGCTTGGCATTGCTGTTCTGTTTCCTGCTGCCTGCTCCATGTTTTCCTGGACTCCTGAGCCATGAGGTGGGTCTGGCATTGCTGTTCTGTTTCCTGCTGCCTGCACTTTGTTTGTCTGGACTCCTGAGCCCTGATGTGGAGCTGGCATTGCTGTTCTGTTTCCTGCTCCCTGCACTTTGTTGGCCTGGAGTCCTGAGCCCTGAGGTGAGCCTGCTATTGCTGTTCTGTTTCCTGCTACCTGCTGCTTGTTTGCCGGAGTCCTGAGCCCTGAGGTGGGCCTGGCATTGCTGTTCTGTTTCCTGCTGCCTGCACTTTGTTTGCCTGGAGTCCTGAGCCCCGAGGCAGGCCTGGGATTGTTGTTCTGTTCCCTGCAGCCTGCTCCTTCTTTGCCTGGAGTCCTGAGCCCTGTGGTGCGCCTGGCATTACTGTTCTGGTTCCTGATGTCTGCTCCTTGTTTGCCTGGAGTCCTGAGCCCTGAGGTGGGCTTGGCATTGTTGTTCTGTTTCCTGCTGCCTGCTCCTTGTTTGCTGGAGTCCTGAACCTTGAGGTGGGCCTGTCATTGCTGTTCTGTTTCCTGCTGCCTGCTCCTTGTTTACCGGAGTCCTGAGCCCTGAGGTGGGCCTGGTAATTCTGTTGTGTTTCCTGCTGCCTGCTCTTTGTTTTTCTGGAGTCCTGAGCCCTGAGGTGGGCCTGGCATTGCAGTTCTGTTTCTTGCTGCCTGCTCCTTGTTTGCCTAGAGTCCTGAGCCCTGAGGCAAGCCTGGCATTGTTGTTCTGTTTCCTGTTGCCTGCTCTTTGTTTGCCGGACTCCTGAGCCCTGAGGTGGGCCTGGCAATGCTGCTCTTTTTCCTGCTGCCTGCTCCTTGTTTGCCTGGATTCCTGAGCCCTGAGGTGGGCCTGGCATTGCTATTCTGTTTGCTGCTGCCTGCACTTTGTTTGTCTGGACTCCTGAGCCCTGATGTGGAGCTGGCATTGCTGTTCTGTTTCCTGCTCCCTGCACTTTGTTGGCCTGGAGTCCTGAGCCCTGAGGTGAGCCTGGTATTGCTGTTCTGTTTCCTGCTACCTGCTGCTTGTTTGCCGGAGTCCTGAGCCCTGAGGTGGGCCTGGCATTGCTGTTCTGTTTCCTGCTGCCTGCACTTTGTTTGCCTGGAGTCCTGAGCCCCGAGGCAGGCCTGGCATTGTTGTTCTGTTTCCTGCTGCCTGCTCCTTCTTTGCCTGGAGTCCTGAGCCCTGTGGTGCGCCTGGCATTACTGTTCTGGTTCCTGATGTCTGCTCCTTGTTTGCCTGGAGTCCTGAGCCCTGAGGTGGGCTTGGCATTGAAGTTCTGTTTCCTGCTGCCTGCTCCTTGGTTGTCTAGAGACCTGAGCCCTGAGGCAGAACTGGCATTGTTGTTCTGTTTCCTGCTGCCTGCTCCTTGTTTGCTGGAGTGCTGAGCCCTGATGTGGGGCTGGCATTGCTGTTCTGTTTTTTGCTACCTGCTCCTTGTTTGCCTGGAGTCCTGGGCCTGGAAGTGGGCTTGGCATTGCTGTTCTGCTTCCTGCTGCCATCTCCTTCTTTGCCTGTAGTCCTGAGCACTGATGCAGGCCTGGCATTGCATTTCTATTTCATGCTGCCTGCTCTTTGTTTGCCTGGATTCCTGAGTCCTGAGGTGGGCCTGAATTTGAAGTTATGTTTCCTGATGCCTGCTCCTTTTTTGCCTGGAGTCCTGAGCCCTGAGGTGGGTCTGGCATTGCTGTTCTGTTTCCTGCTGCCTGCTGCTTGTTTGCCAGAGTCCTGAGCCTGAGGTGGGCTTGGCATTGCTGTTCTGTTTCCTGCTGCCTGCTCCTTGTTTACCTGGAGTCCTGAGCCCTGAGGTGGGCCTGGCATTTTTCTTGTTGTCTTCTGCCTGCACTTAGTTTGCCTCGAGTCCTGGGCCCTGCATTGCTGTTCTGTTTCCTGCTGCCTGCTCCTTTTTTGCCTAGAGTTCTGAGCCCTGAGGCGGGCCTGGCATTGCGGTTCTGTTTCCTGCTGCCTGCACTTTGTTTGCCTGGAGTCCTGAGCGTTGAGGCGGGCATGGCATTGCTGTTCTGTTTCCTATTGCCTGCTCCTTGTTTGCCTGGATTCCTGAGCCCTGAGGTGGGCCTGGCATTGCTATTCTGTTTGCTGCTGCCTGCTCCATGTTTGCCTGGAGTCCTGATCCATGAGGTGGGGCTGGCATTGCTGTTCTGTTTCCTACTGCCGGCTCCTTGTTTGCCTGGTGTCCTGACCCCTGAGGCAGGCCTGACATTTCTGTACAATTTCCTGCTGCCTGCTCCTTGTTCACCTGGAGTCCTGAGCCCTAAGGTGGGTCTGGCATTGCACTTCTGTTTCCTGCTTCCTGCTCCTTTTTTGCCTCGTGTCTTGTGCCCTGAGGCAGGCCTGGCATTGTTGTTCTGTTTCCTGCTGCTTGCTCTTTGTTTGTCTGGTGTCCTGAGCCCTGAGGTGGGCTTGGCATTGCAGTTCTGTTTCCTGATGCCTGCTCCTTGTTTGCCTCGAGACCTGAGCCCTGAGGCAGGACTGGATTTGGTGTTCTGTTTCCTACTGCCTGCTCCATGTTTGCCGGAGTCCTGAGCCCTGAGGTGGGCCTGGCATTGCTGTTCTGTTTCCTGCTACCTGCTCCTTGTTTGCCTGGATTCCTGAGCCCTGAGGTGGGCCTGGCGTTGAAGTTCTGTTTCCTGCTGCCTGCTCCTTGTTTGCCTGGAGTCCTGAGCCCTGAGGTGGGCTTGGCATTGAAGTTCTGTTTCCTGCTGCCTGCTCCTTATTTGCCTAGAGTCCAGAGCCCTGAGGCGGTCCTGGCATTGCGGTTCTGTTTCCTATTGCCTGCTCCTTGTTTGTCTGGAGTCCTGAGCCCTGAGGTGGGCCTTGCATTGCTGTTCTGTTTCCTGCTGCCTGCACTTTGTTTGCCTGGAGTCTTGAGCCCCGAGGCAAGCCTGGCATTGTTGTTCTGTTTCCTGTTGCCTTCTCTTTGTTTCCCGGAGTCCTGAGCCCTGAGGTGGGCCTGGCAATGCTGTTCTGTTTCCTGCTGCCTGCTCCTTGTTTGTCTGGAGTCCTGAGCCCTGAGGTGGGCCTGGCATTGCAGTTCTGTTTTTTGATGCCTGCTCCTTGTTTGCCTAGAGACCTGAGCCCTGAGGCAGGACTGGATTTGGTGTTCTGTTTCCTGCTGCCTGCTCCATGTTTGCCGGAGTCCTGAGCCCTGAGGTGGGCCTGGCGTTGAAGTTCTGTTTCCTGCTGCCTGCTCCTTTTTTGTCTGGAGTCCTGAGCCCTGAGGTGGGCCTGGCATTGTTGTTCTGTTTCCTGCTGCCTGCTCCTTATTTGCCTGGAGTCCTGAGCCCTGAGGTGTGACTGGCATTGCTGTTCTGTTTCCTCCTGCCTGCTCCTTGTTTGCCAGAGTCCTGAGCCTTGAGGTGGGCCTGGCATTGCTGTTCTGTTTCCTGCTGCCTGCTCCTTGTTTGCCGGAGTCCTGAGCCCTGAGGCGGGCCTAGAATTGCAGTTCTTTTTCCTGCTGCCTGCTCCTTGTTTGCCTGGAGTCCTGAGCCCTGAGGTGGGCTTGGCATTGAAGTTCTGTTTCCTGCTGCCTGCTCCTTATTTGCCTAGAGTCCAGAGCCCTGAGGCGGTCCTAGCATTGCGGTTCTGTTTCCTATTGCCTGCTCCTTGTTTGTCTGGAGTCCTGAGCCCTGAGGTGTGACTGGCATTGCTGTTCTGTTTCCTCCTGCCTACTCCTTGTTTGCCTAGAGTCCAGAGCCCTGAGGCGGTCATGGCATTGCGGTTCTGTTTCCTATTGCCTGCTCCTTGTTTGTCTGGAGTCCTGAGCCCTGAGGTGGGCCTGGCATTGCAGTTCTGTTTCCTGATGCCTGCTCCTTGTTTGCCTAGAGACCTGAGCCCTGAGGCAGGACTGGATTTGGTGTTCTGTTTCCTGCTGCCTGCTCCATGTTTGCCAGAGTCCTGAGCCCTGAGGTGGGCCTGGCATTGCTGTTCTGTTTCCTGCTACCTGCTCCTTGTTTGCCTGGATTCCTGAGCCCTGAGGTGGGCCTGGCGTTGAAGTTCTGTTTCCTGCTGCCTGCTCCTTTTTTGTCTGGAGTCCTGAGCCCTGAGGTGGGCCTGGCATTGTTGTTCTGTTTCCTGCTGCCTGCTCCTTATTTGCCTAGTCCTGAGACCTGAGGCGGGCCTGGCATTGCGGTTCTGTTTCCTGCTGCCTGCAATTTGTTTGCCTGGAGTCCTGAGCGTTGAGGCGGGCAAGGCATTGCTGTTCTGTTTCCTATTGCCTGCACCTTGTTTGACTGGAGTCCTGAGCCCTTAGGTGTGCCTGGCATTGCTGTTCTGTTTTATGCTGCCTGCTTCTTGTTTGGCAGAGTCCTGAACCTTGAGGTGGGCCTGTCATTGCTGTTCTGTTTCCTGCTGCCTGCTCCTTGTTTACCGGAGTCCTGAGCCCTGAGGTGGGCCTGGCAATTCTGTTGTGTTTCCTGCTGCCTGCTCTTTGTTTTTCTGGAGCCCTGAGCCCTGAGGTGGGCCTGGCATTGCAGTTCTGTTTCTTGCTGCCTGCTCCTTGTTTGCCTAGAGTCCTGAGCCCTGAGGCAAGCCTGGCATTGTTGTTCTGTTTCCTGTTGCCTGCTCTTTGTTTGCCGGACTCCTGAGCCCTGAGGTGGGCCTGGCAATGCTGCTCTTTTTCCTGCTGCCTGCTCCTTGTTTGCCTGGATTCCTGAGCCCTGAGGTGGGCCTGGCATTGCTATTCTGTTTGCTGCTGCCTGCTCCATGTTTGCCTGGAGTTCTGATCCCTGAGGTGGGGCTGGCATTGCTGTTCTGTTTCCTACTGCCTGCTCCTTGTTTGCCTGATGTCCTGACCCCTGAGGCAGGCCTGACATTTCTATACAATTTCCTGATGCCTGCTCCTTATTCACCTGGAGTCCTGAGCCCTAAGGTGGGTCTGGCATTGCACTTCTGTTTCCTGCTTCCTGCTCCTTTTTTGCCTCGTGTCTTGTGCCCTGAGGCAGGCCTGGCATTGTTGTTCTGTTTCCTGCTGCCTGCTCTTTGTTTGTCTGGTGTCCTGAGCCCTGAGGTGGGCTTGGCATTGCAGTTCTGTTTCCTGATGCCTGCTCCTTGTTTGCCTAGAGACCTGAGCCCTGAGGCAGGACTGGATTTGGTGTTCTGTTTCCTGCTGCCTGCTCCATGTTTGCCGGAGTCCTGAGACCTGTGGTGGGCCTGGCATTGCTGTTCTGTTTTTTGCTACCTGCTCCTTGTTTGCCTGGATTCCTGAGCCCTGAGGTGGGCCTGGCGTTGAAGTTCTGTTTCCTGCTGCCTGCTCCTTTTTTGTCTGGAGTCCTGAGCCCTGAGGTGGGCCTGGCATTGTTGTTCTGTTTCCTGCTGCCTGCTCCTTATTTGCCTAGAGTCCTGAGCCCTGAGGTGTGACTGGCATTGCTGTTCTGTTTCCTCCTGCCTGCTCCTTGTTTGCCAGAGTCCTGAGCCTTGAGGTGGGCCTGGCATTGCTGTTCTGTTTCCTGCTGCCTGCTCCTTGTTTGCCGGAGTCCTGAGCCCTGAGGCGGGCCTGGAATTGCAGTTCTTTTTCCTGCTGCCTGCTCCTTGTTTGCCTGGAGTCCTGAGCCCTGAGGTGGGCTTGGCATTGAAGTTCTGTTTCCTGCTGCCTGCTCCTTATTTGCCTAGAGTCCAGAGCCCTGAGGCGGTCCTGGCATTGCGGTTCTGTTTCCTATTGCCTGCTCCTTGTTTGTCTGGAGTCCTGAGCCCTGAGGTGTGACTGGCATTGCTGTTCTGTTTCCTCCTGCCTACTCCTTGTTTGCCTAGAGTCCAGAGCCCTGAGGCGGTCCTGGCATTGCGGTTCTGTTTCCTATTGCCTGCTCCTTGTTTGTCTGGAGTCCTGAGCCCTGAGGTGGGCCTGGCATTGCAGTTCTGTTTCCTGATGCCTGCTCCTTGTTTGCCTAGAGACCTGAGCCCTGAGGCAGGACTGGATTTGGTGTTCTGTTTCCTGCTGCCTGCTCCATGTTTGCCGGAGTACTGAGCCCTGAGGTGGGCCTGGCATTGCTGTTCTGTTTCCTGCTACCTGCTCCTTGTTTGCCTGGATTCCTGAGCCCTGAGGTGGGCCTGGCGTTGAAGTTCTGTTTCCTGCTGCCTGCTCCTTTTTTGTCTGGAGTCCTGAGCCCTGAGGTGGGCCTGGCATTGTTGTTCTGTTTCCTGCTGCCTGCTCCTTATTTGCCTAGAGTCCTGAGACCTGAGGCGGGCCTGGCATTGCGGTTCTGTTTCCTGCTGCCTGCACTTTGTTTGCCTGGAGTCCTGAGCATTGAGGCGGGCAAGGCATTGCTGTTCTGTTTCCTATTGCCTGCTCCTTGTTTGACTGTAGTCCTGAGCCCTTAGGTGTGCCTGGCATTGCTGTTCTGTTTTATGCTGCCTGCTTCTTGTTTGGCAGAGTCCTGAACCTTGAGGTGGGCCTGTCATTGCTGTTCTGTTTCCTGCTGCCTGCTCCTTGTTTACCGGAGTCCTGAGCCCTGAGGTGGGCCTGGCAATTCTGTTGTGTTTCCTGCTGCCTGCTCTTTGTTTTTCTGGAGTCCTGAGCCCTGAGGTGGGCCTGGCATTGCAGTTCTGTTTCTTGCTGCCTGCTCCTTGTTTGCCTAGAGTCCTGAGCCCTGAGGCAAGCCTGGCATTGTTGTTCTGTTTCCTGCTGCCTGCTCTTTGTTTGTCTGGTGTCCTGAGCCCTGAGGTGGGCTTGGCATTGCAGTTCTGTTTCCTGATGCCTGCTCCTTGTTTGCCTAGAGACCTGAGCCCTGAGGCAGGACTGGATTTGGTGTTCTGTTTCCTGCTGCCTGCTCCATGTTTGCGGAGTCCTGAGACCTGTGGTGGGCCTGGCATTGCTGTTCTGTTTTTTGCTACCTGCTCCTTGTTTGCCTGGATTCCTGAGCCCTGAGGTGGGCCTGGCGTTGAAGTTCTGTTTCCTGCTGCCTGCTCCTTTTTTGTCTGGAGTCCTGAGCCCTGAGGTGGGCCTGGCATTGTTGTTCTGTTTCCTGCTGCCTGCTCCTTATTTTCCTAGAGTCCTGAGCCCTGAGGTGTGACTGGCATTGCTGTTCTGTTTCCTCCTGCCTGCTCCTTGTTTGCCAGAGTCCTGAGCCTTGAGGTGGGCCTGGCATTGCTGTTCTGTTTCCTGCTGCCTGCTCCTTGTTTGCCGGAGTCCTGAGCCCTGAGGCGGGCCTGGCATTGCTGTTCTGTTTCCTGCTGCCTGCACTTTGTTTGCCTGGAGTCCTGAGCGTTGAGGCGGGCCTGGCATTGCTGTTCTGTTTCCTATTGCCTGCTCCTTGTTTGACTGGAGTCCTGAGCCCTGAGGTGGGCTTGGCATTGCAGTTCTGTTTCCTGATGCCTGCTCCTTGTTTGCCAGATCCTGAACCTTGAGGTGTGCCTGTCATTGCTGTTCTGTTTCCTGCTGCCTGCTCCTTGTTTGCCAGAGTCCTGAACCTTGAGGTGGGCCTGTCATTGCTGTTCTGTTTCCTGCTGCATGCTCCTTGTTTACCAGAGTCCTGAGCCCTGAGGTGGGCCTGGCATTGGTGTTGTGTTTCCTGCTGCCTGCTCCTTGTTTGCCTGGAGTCCTGAGCCCTAAGGTGGGCCTGGCGTTGCAGTTCTGTTTCCTGCTGCCTGCTCCTTGTTTGCCTGGAGTCCCGAGCCCTGAGGCAGATCTGACATTGCTGTTCCATTTCCTGCTGCCTGTTCTTTGTTTGCCTGGGTTCCTGAGCCCTGAGGTGGGCCTGGCATTGTTGTTCTGTTTCCTGCTGCCTGCTCCTTGTTTGCCTGGAGTCCTGAGCCCTGAGGTAGGCCTTGCGTTGTTGTTCTGTTTCCTGTTGCCTGCTCTTTGTTTGCCTAGAGTCCTGAGCCCTGAGGCAGACCTGGCATTGTTGTTCTGTTTCCTGCTGCCTGCTCTTTGTTTTTCTGTTGTCCTGAGCCCTGAGGTAGGCCTGGCATTGCAGTTCTGTTTCTTGCTGCCTGCTCCTTGTTTGCCGAGTCCTGAGCCCTGAGGCAAGCCTGGCATTGTTGTTCTGTTTCCTGTTGCCTGCTCTTTGTTTGTCTGAAGTCCTGAGCCCTGAGGTGGGCCTGGCATTGCAGTTCTGTTTCCTGCTGCCTGCTCCTTGTTTGCCTGGAGGCCTGACCCCTGAGGTGTGCCTGGCGTTGCTGTTCTGTTTCCTGCTGCCTGTTCCTTTTTTGTCTAGAGTCCTGAGCCCTAAGGCGGGCCTGGCATTGTTGTTCTGTTTTGTGCTTCCTGCTCCTTGCATGTCTGGAAGCATCAACAGCGAGGGACGAGACTAATGTTCCTCTGCTATATCTTGCTTTCTCCTTTATCTAACTCTATCGGCTTGTGAAGAGCTTCTGCGAATGTTGCCTCACATTTTTGTGCCCATTTGAACTGGGTTTTGTTTCCAAATGTACATCGACATACAGCACTGTATCTAATTGAGGTGTCCCCAGTGCAAGTTCAATGTTTTTTATTTTTGAACTTCATATGACCTTAAAGGTTAAATTCAACATGGTCATGACATTCAACATCAAATGTTATCCCTGACTGAACTTCCTTGGACATTTTTAGAGTGCTCCATATTGATTTGCCTGGAGAACAGTCTTACATGCACAAATAGACATTAGATTATGTGACAATCCTGAAAAAGGAACCTTTCAAATATGCCCTGGATCAGTGATGTGACAGGTTGAAAGAGCCTCACGGTGTCCAACCCTGCTGTTCTGCACCCTGTACATCCCTGGTGGCGCAGACAAGTTTGGCACCAGTGCATCCCACCAACTGAGCAAAGAAGACACCGGCGCTTTTGGCCGTTGATCAGGAAACGACAAGGCATAATGTTGGACAAAGTTCAAGAATATGAACAGCCATCTTTCTCAGGACATCAACAAGACCAAGGAGCTTCTTGTGGGCTTTCAGGAGGGGTGGCAAGAGACCAGGCACCTGTTCGCATGATGGGACGGCAGTGGTGTGTCAGTGCCTTCGGGTCCATCGGAATCCACACTTTGGGAGGACCGTTCCTAGAGTCTGCACATTGAGCCCACTGTGAGGCCCACCAACACCTCCCCTTTCTCAGATGTCTGGGGAAATTTGGCACATTTTAAAATGATCAAATCTTCCCAGATGTGCTGTGGAAAATGTATTGACTGGTTGCATCACAGCCTGATTTGAAAACTCGAGCGATCAGGAACGCACAAGGTCTCAAAGAATGCCAGACCTCACTGGCTCAGACCTCCCGTCCACTGAAGGCGTCTCCATGAGGCGCTGCTTCAAGTTGGCTGCCGACGAGGAGTCACGTGATGGAGTCGTGGCCGGTAGGGGAACTCCAGTCCTCTCCAGAAAAGTAAAAAAGGTAGATAAAAAACAAAGTCACTAACACAGAAACCATAACAAATTGAAAGTGAAAGTGTGGAGAAAATGGCAGCAAAGAAAGAAAAACCAAAAACAATGGGAAGAAAAGAAGAAGGAAGGACGTCGGAGGAGGAAGGTGAAGGCCTTACTGGTACGAGGAGGCCCACTGTGGAGAGAGAAGCCCGCTCCCTGAGGTCAGTGGAAACCCCGAACTCAGGACTACAAAGATGGCTCACAGAGTCAAACAAAAGTGCGCAACCGCGCATGCGCGAGGATGCACAAAACAAAAACAACACTGACGGGAGGGGGGACCAGCTGAGGAGTAAATCTCCATAGCCGAAACAGACAAGTATAACACAACAGCAAGACTCTCAACAGGAAAGCATAGAAAACAACGGGAACAAGAAGGAAGAGAATAAAAATAGGAAATCAAAGAAACAACAGATGACCAACCCAGAGGAAGAAGACCAACACCAAGACACTTCTAATAAAAATAAGAAGAACCAAAATACCCAACAAAATAAAACAAACAACTCAACAAGAAAACCAGAAGACCCCTCCATAAATCTTCGTCCGCGAAGCCAAGCCAAAGAAGAAGAAAGGACACAGATCCTGGAGTGGACTCAGAAGAAGAAGAGGAAGAACACAGAGAAATGGAAGATGAAGGGAAGGGCAAGACAATGGATATTTTTTTTAAAGAATATATGGAATCAGTAAAAGAATGGCAGTCACAAGAATTCAGTGAAATAAAAAGAAGAGTAAAAAGTACAGAAGAAAGTGAATAGATTAGAGATGATCATGTCAGATATAGGAAAAAGAGTGGACAAGGTGGAAGAACGAGAAACAGCCGTAGAAATGGAAGTAGATGACTTTAAAAAGAAATTAGAAGAATCTGATAAAAAAGTTAAAGAGACACAAGAGCTGTTAGCTCAGAAGATAGATATAATGGAAAATTATAATAGAAGAAACAATACAAAGATAGTGGGCCTTAAGGAAGATGAAGAAGGCAAAAATATGAAAGAATTTATAAAAGAATGGATCCCCAGGGTCCTAGGAAGACCAGAATTACAGGAAGAAATGGAAATAGAAAGGGCACACAGAACATTAGTCCCTAAACCACAACCACAACAAAAACCAAGATCCATTCGAGTAAAATTCCTAAGATATACAACAAGAGAAAATATATTGGAGAAGGCAATGAAGAAAATAAGAGAAGACAAAAAACCACTGGAATACAAGGGTCAAAAATTTTTTTTCTATCCAGATATAAGTTTTGAACTCCTGAAGAAGAGGAAGGAGTTTAATGCAGCAAAAATGACCCTATGGAAAAAAGGTTATAAATTTATGTTAAAATACCCAGCGTTACTTAAAATAGTTATTCCGGGGCAGCAAAGCAAACTATTCTCGGATCCGGAAGAAGCACAAAAATTTGCAGAACAACTACAAAACAGACAGAGATGAAGAGATGTATCAAGAACAAAAATGACAATAAACTAGATATGTATATATATTTAAAAATAGAGTATAAGTAAGAACTAAGAAGGGAAAGAAAGGGAAGAAAGGAAGTAAGGAGGGAATTAAGAGAGTGACCTTTGTTATATATGAAGATTAAAATCTTTTCTGGGGTGAGTGGGTGGGGAGAATAACAGTCACTGCGAATTCAGTTGACGCTTGCAAGCAGATTCGCAAATCCAAATGGAGAGGGGAGATGTGGTTGTCCAACAAGGGACAAAGGGCAACACAGAAAGGGGAGGGACTATTGGGGTTAAAGGAATTTTAGATATGAGAATAGTTGAAATATTTTATGTTTTAGAAATGTTGTCTTATAATGTGTTCAAAAAAAGAAAGCAGAAATGGATAAGAAGGGAAGGTGGTGATGAGGAAACGGAAAGGAAAGATAAACAAAGTATGATATGACTATGTTGAACTATATGACTTTAAATATTAATGGAATACATAACCAAATCAAAAGGAAGAAACTGTTAAATTTACTGAAAAAAGAAAAAATTGATATAGCATTCGTACAAGAAACACATCTAACTGAAATGGAACACAAGAAATTAAAGAGAGATTGGATAGGACATGTAACAGCAGCATCATATAATTCAAAAGCCAGAGGAGTAGCTATATTAATCAATAAAAATGTACCAATCAAAATAGAAGAGGAAATAATAGATCCAGCAGGGAGATATGTAATGATAAAATGTCAGATATATTCAGAATTTTGGAATTTACTCAATGTATACTCAACTAATGAAGAAGATCAAAAATTTATGCAAGATATCTTTTTGAAGATTGCAGATACGCAAGGGAACATACGAATAGGAGGGGATTTTAACCTTAATTTGGACTCAAACATGGATAAAAATGGAAAAAAAACTAACAGAAAGAACAAAGTAACCAAATTTATAATTAAATCGATGCAAGAAATGCAACTTTTGGATATATGGGGGAACCAACACCCAAAGGAAAATAAATATTCATATTATTCGGGTAAACATACTCAAGGATAGACCTATTCCTGTTATCAGCCCACATTCAAGGGAGAGTTAGGAAAACGGAATATAAAGCTAGACTATTATCGGATCACTCACCCCTGTTTTTGGCAATAGATCTAGAGGACATCCCACCAAGAATGTATACACGGAGATTAAACTCCATGCTACTTCAAAGACAGGATTTTAGATAATTCATTGAACGACAATTAAAATGTACTTTGAAATAAATACGGAATCAGTGAAAGATAAGTTTATACTATGGGACTCAATGAAAGCGTTCATCAGAGGGCAAATAATAAGTTATGTAACTAAGATGAAGAAGGACTACAATTGGGAAACAGAACAGTTGGAACGGGAAATAACAAATACAGAAAAAGAATTAGCAATAAAGGAAGATACAACTAAAAGAAGAGAATTGGCAGATAAAAAAATAAAATATGAAACACTACAAACATATAAGGTGGAAAAGAACATAATGAAGACAAAACAGAAATATTATGAACTAGGAGAAAAAACACACAAAATTCTAGCGTGGCAGCTTAAGACAGAACAAACTAAAAGAATGGTATTGGCATCAAGGAAAAAGGACAAGCAAATTACATATAATCCAACGGAGATCAATGAAAACTTCAGGGAATTCTATGAGCAACTATATCAAACTGAAAACGAAGGGAAAGAAGACAAAATAGATTAATTTCTAACTAAAATTGAACTACCGAAATTACAAACAGAGGAGCAAAATAAATTTAAAAAACCATTTGAAATAGAAGAATTACAGGAGATAATAAAAAAAACTACCGAACAATAAAACACCAGGAGAGGATGGATTCCCAATAGAATTCTACAAAACATTTAAAGACTTATTAATTCCTCCCCTTCTGGAAGTAATCAACCAGATTGATAAAACACAAAGCATACCAGATTCATGCAAAACAGCAATAATTACACTAATACCAAAGACAGGGAAAGATCCATTAGCACCAGCGTCATATAGACCAATATCTCTACTTAACACAGATTATAAGATAAAAGCTAAAGTATTAGCAAACAGATTGGCCGATTATGTACCAAAAATAGTAAATCTAGACCAAACTGGATTTATTAAAAAAAGACGAACAACGGACAATATCTGTAAATTTATTAACTTAATTCATGCAGTAGAAGGAAATAAAACTCCAACAGTAGCGGTTGCTTTAGACGCAGAGAAGGCCTTTGACAGAGTAGAATGGAATTATTTATTCGAAGTACTACAAAAATTCAGCTTACCAGAGAAATATATTAATTGGATTAAAGCATTAAATAAGGGCCCATGGGCGAAAGTGACAGTAAATGGATATATATCAAAACAATTTAACTTGAGTAGATCAACAAGGCAGGGATGTCCACTATCTCCCTCACTGTTCATGTAAGCTATAGAACCACTAGCAGAACTGATAAGAACAGAAAATAAAATAAGAGGGATAAAAATAAGAGAAGGAATATAAAATCAGTCTATTTGCAGATGACGTTATAATATACTTAACAGAACCAGAAATATCAATAAAAGAATTACATAGGAAATTGAAGGAATATGGAGAAGTGCAAGATCAATGCAAATAAAAGTGAAGCAATGCCAATGAATAATGCGGATTTCACAAAGTTTAAGAAAGAATCACCATCTAGATGGCAAACACAAGCAATGTGATACCTAGGTATACAACTAAATAAAAATCTTGGCCATCTTTCTAAACTAAATTATCATCCATTAATGAAAAAATTACAAGACGACTTAGAGCATTGGAAAGACTTACCACTAACACTGATAGGAAGGATAAACTGTATTAAAATTAACATTTTCCCAAGGATACAATACCTATTTCAGTCATTACCAATTCACCTAACAGAGAGATTCTTCAAGGAGCTAAAGAAAATAATAAGGAAATTCTTATGGAAAGGGGGGAAACTGAGGATAGCACTAGATAAATTAACAGAATGGTACAAACAAGGAGGCTTACAACTACCAAACTTTAAGAATTATTATAGAGCCGCACAATTAAGATACCTATCAGATTTTTATCAAACAAGGGAAAAACCAGATTGGACCAGATTAGAACTAGATAAAATAGGAGAGAAGATACCTGAACATATACTATATAAATGGGATGAAAAATTGTTGCAACATAGGGAATTCACCGGTATTGCATCATCTGCTCAACATTTGGAAGAAGATTCATGTAGAAAGGAATAAAACAAATTACCAACTACCAAAACTAATATTGATGCAAAATCAGCTAATCCCTTTTACAATAGATAACCTTTCCTTTAGAGAATGGGAGAGAAAAGGGATCAAAAGAATAGAAAATTGTTTTTCAGGAAATAAATTATTATCCTTTGAACAAATGAAGGATAAATATAATATAACTCATGATACAATGTTTGCATACCACCAACTGAAAACCTACTTGAAGGACAATTTGGGAAACAGTCTGAGGTTATCAGAGGGAAGTAATTTTGAATATGTGATTACAGACACAATGATAATTAAAAAATTTATAACAAACATGTACATCAAACTGCAAGAAAAGGAGAACGAGGAAACAAACGGTAAACCTAAACAAAAATGGGAACAAGATCTAAACATAAAGATAAAGAATGAAACATGGGAAAAACTATGCTCCGGAACTATGAGAAGTACAATAAACACGAGGTTACGCATGATACAATATAACTGGATACACAGGCTATACATCACTCCTCAAAAGTTAAATAAATGGGACCCAACAGTATCAGACAGATGTTTTCACTGTAAAAAGGAAATGGGAACAATAATTCATGCAATTTGGACATGTGAGAAAATGAAAAAATTTTGGGAAAATCTAAACCAGATATTAAATAAAATCACAAAAAGCAATATACCAAAAAACCCAGAGATCTTCCTCCTAAGCAATATAAGAAATAAAGAATTTG
The DNA here is from genome assembly GCF_036971445.1 of Narcine bancroftii. Lineage (NCBI taxonomy): Eukaryota > Metazoa > Chordata > Chondrichthyes > Torpediniformes > Narcinidae > Narcine > Narcine bancroftii. The sequence goes on from NC_091473.1 coordinate 196,944,091, forward strand.
GACTCGATTTGGATGGAGCACAAAAAAGATTTGTTATGATAGCCCTAGCTGTAGCAAAAAAATGTATTATGTCAACCTGGAAATTAGAAGACAACTTGAGAATACAACAATGGTACATAGAAATGAATAAATGTATTCCATTAGAAAAAATAACATATAATTTAAGAAATAAAATCACAATATTCAAACAAATATGGGAGCGATACATGAAACACAATAGAGAAATCCTACCGTGGACTTCCACCACCAAAAATGACAGAAGGAGAAGATAACGAAAAGAACTGACTCAGTAAAATTTCTTGTTTATTTTTATTAAGTGACAACATTGTTTAACGGGTTTAATGTATCTTATCGATTGAACTTTAAATAAATGGGAAAGGGAGTGAGGGAGGGAGGAGGGAAAAAGGGGGAGAAAATGACACTATATATATACAAGAGATAAAATGTCTGTCTGTATCTTGGTCAATATGGTTTATAGTGTGAAAAATAAAAAATTTAAAAAAGATGGCTGCCGACATCATAAAGGGGCCCATATCACCCTGGTCACAATCTCGGTTCACTGTTACCTTCGGGAATTAGGTATGGATGCCTGAAACTGACACCTCTCAGTTCAAGGACAGTTTATCCAAAAGCTCTTGAACCTCGCCGTTCGACCCTCACCATGAGAGATGTCTGAACTGAAATGGCACATTTTGTTCTTGCAGAAACTGTAACTGTGAACATTTTTCAATCCATCTTATTTATTACCCTCTTTCCATCCTGGAGTAATTAAATGTTTTCTGTTGTACTTGCTTCATTTACACATCTGTTTGGCTGCAGCAAGAAAGCATTTTGGACCCACTGTGCTGACATGAATGCTTTATCACCTATGGAGTGTATGATGGGACGGTGTGGAGGGAGCTCCACTCTGTCTTACCCCGGGAGTGTGTGATGGGATGGTGTGGAGGGAGCTTCACTCTGTGTCTGACCCCAGGAGTGTGTGATGGGATGGTGTGGAAGGAGCTCCACTCTGTGTCTTACCCTGGGAGTGTGTGATGGGACGGTGTGGAGGGAGTTCCACTCTGTGTCTGACCCCAGGAGTGGAAGATGGGACAGTGTGGAGGGAGCTTCACTCTGTGTCTGAACCCGGGAGTGTGTGATGGGACAGTGCGGAGGGAGCTTCACTCTATGTCTGACCCCGGGAGTGAGTGATGGGATGGTGCAGAGGGAGCTTCATTGTGTCTGACCCCAGAAGTAGAAGATGGGACAGTGTGGAGGGAGCTTCACTCTGTGTCTGACCCCAGGAGTGTGTGATGAGACGGTGTGGAAGGAACTTCATTGAACCTGACCTGGTCTGAGAGCCTTTGACAGGACAAGGCAGTGGATGGTTTTGTTTCAGATGCAAACTTTGATGCAGGATCCTAAGGAGTATTTGAGCTCAAGCATTTTTAAAAATAACCATCGAGAAATAGCAATTAGGTCAGTGAAAGAAACTGTCACATACAGGATTAAAACAAAGCCAGAAGAGGCCCTGATTGGAGTCGCTGAGAGTCTGCAAACTCCCTGCTGCAGATGTGTGGCCTTTTTGTGCTATGTCAGCTGCAGTGGCCTGGCGTTTTGCAGATGTGAAGATCCCTCTCACTCACTCACAGAGGAGATTCTCCAACCATGCTCCCCACCCCCCTCTTTGCTGGGAGAGATGCTCAGAACTGGGAGGGCATTGGGTTTCCCTCGTGGGGGAGGTAGGGTGGCTCAGTCATGAGCAGAGTGGGGTGAAGGCGCACCTCCTCTCGTTCTGCTGCCCCAAGGGAGGCACCGAATGCACGGGAGAGGAATCCAAACAGCAGATGATGGACTATGGGGTAGAAAAGCAGAAGAGGAACTGCAGTGAGAGCTGTATCGGTGGGACAGAGGGCAGAGTGCTGAAGAGTCCAGGGAAGGGGGGGGCTCAGCGGAGGATAAACTACGCACCGAACAGCAGTGACTGCTGCTTGGAGCAGAGTCTGAGGGTCTCCCCGTGGCTGCAGTTGCGCCTGTTCCTCTCAGCAGTCCCTCAGGACAGAAGAAAACAAACACGGGGGAAGAGGGAAAGACAGAGGTCGATGGACGCCACACACACGGTAAACGCTGGAGGAACTGAGCCAGTCAGTAGGAGGAAAAGACTTTGTCACCGACGTTTCGGGCCTGAGGCCTTCCTCAAGGTGTAAGCAAAAGGCATTCAGGGATCTGAACAAGGACTGGAGGGAGAAAGGGGGAAGAATGGGAGAAGGTGGAGGCCCGACTAACAGACGAAAGGTCTTCATTGGAGATGATGAGAGGAGAGGTGAGAATTGATAGGGAAGGGGATGGGTTTGGGATCTGTCAAAGGAGACGGGGGGAAAGGGAGAGAGAGAAGAGGGAAGGAGAGAGGGAGTGTGAGCTGCGGGAAAAGGAGAGAGGGGAAGAAAATGGGAGGGGGGGGTTTAATGGAAACCGGAATTAATGCCGTCCGGTTGGAGGAGGCCCAGACGGATGATGATGTGTTGTCCCTTCAATTTTGTGGGTGGTTTCAGTCTGGCTGTGCATGGTTAAGAACAGCTGGAAAGTGGGGGGTGGGGTTTGGAAGGGAAGGAGGAAGGAGACTTGGGGGGGGTGGGCTGGTCGGTGGGGAGGTTGGGTGGGGGGGGAGAGAGAAAGAGAGCGTGAGCATCTTCCACACAGGACCTCTGCTGCCCTCTGTCAGCCAAAGAGGAGGGAAACAATTATCAGTCATTAAGTACTGTACTCCTGGGGTTAGACACAGAGTGAAGCTCCCTCCACACCGTCCTATCACACAAACCCGGGGTCAGACACAGAGTGAAGCTCCCTCCACACTGTCCCATCGCTCACTCCCGCGGTCAGACACAGAGTGAAGTTCCCTCCACACCATCCCATCACACACTCCCCGGGGTCAGAGACAGAGTGAAGCTCCCTCCACACCATACCATCACACACTTCCAGGGACAGACACAAAGTGAACCTCCCTCCCTCCCCACTGTCCCATCACACACTCCTGGGGTCAGACACAGAGTGAAGCTCCCTCCACACCGTCCCATCACACACTCCCGGGGTCAGACACAGAGTGAAGCTCCCTCCGCACCATCCCATCAAGCACTCTCAGGGTCAGATAGAGTGAAGCTCCCTCCACACCATCCCATCATACGCTCCCAGAGTCGGACACAAGTTGAAACTCCCTCTGCACCATCCCATCAAGCACTCCCGGGGTCAGATAGAATGAAGCTCCCTCCACACCATCCCATTACACACACCCGGGGTCAGACACAGTGTGAAGCTCCCTCAACACCGTCCCATCACAATCCCAGGGTCAGACACAGAGTGAAGTTGCCTCCACACCATCCCATCACAAATTGCTAGGGTCAAGTCACCGAATGAAGCTCCGTCCATAATGTCCAATCACACTCCCGGGATCAAGACACGAATGAAGCTCCCTCTGCACTGTCCAACCAAGATTGGGAGATGGACACACAATATCAATTGAAGGAGTCAGACACTGTATGAGAGAGGGCACATAGCAGACGCCTTTTATTTAGCTTCAGATGGGGATTTCCTCGTGAGGCATCGTCAGGGCCTGGCTCCAAGCTCCCCACACTGACCACGGCTGTGGCTGCTGGCTCCCGTCCTCCACCCATGATTGTCCCTGCCACAGCCCTCACACGCTGAGGGGACTTCACCCCATGCCCATCATTCTGCCCCACTCCATCTCCAGGACCCTCACCCCTGCCTGTCCTTCATCTGGCATTCTTCCATGAGGAATCGATGCCCACTGATATCTGCGTGACAGGCAACCTCTCCCAGCCCCGACTCCAGGAATCTCAGAGCTGAGTCTTGTGCACTCATGGAGAACCAACTTTCAACGCACGCCTCCCAGCTCTCCTGTGGCAGCTGACGGCCAAGTTCAACATCACCGGGGTATCAGGCAGGACTGTCGTCTCAACCCATTCCTCATCCAGTGACCTGAATCCCAATCCCAAGTGGTGCCTGGAGCAGAGAAACTTGGGAGATCTAATCAAGGGTCATTAAATATAAATTAAGACGTACAACACAGTCATTTGTGCCGTCCATTTACACCTATAACCCCAGTACCTTTTGAATGGTGGGAGGAAACCAGAGTGCAGAGACAGGGAGGGGTGTAGGGGACTGGAGGGAGTTAGAGAAACCAGTAGGGGTGTAGGAGACTGGAGGGGGGGGGGTTACAGAGACAGGGAGGTGCGTAGGGCACCAGAGGGAGTTACAGAGACAGGGAGGGGTGTCAGGGAGACCAGGAAATTCATCCCATTGCAGAGAAAGATTAAGCTGGAGGACAAAGATTTTGGGTAATGGAGGAGAGATTTGGAGGAGAGGGGAGGGGTACTTCTTCACCCAGAGAGAGAGTAACGGACAGCGTTCATGCCTTGACTGGTATAAAAAGCCAGGTGCCATGGGATGGAATTAGAAGGTGGGAATGGGGGGAGGTCATTGGTTAGCATGGGGCATGAGGTGTCGAATCGACTGTTTCCGTGCTGTTTGGCTCGATGACTTCTTACACTAACTGGCAGTCTAACCAGCGAGAGCAGTGGGGTACATATGCAGTGGAACCACATCATGGAGACAAGGTAGAGGAGGTTCTCAGAGGGTGGGGGGTGGTCTCCAACCCTGGTCAAGAGTGGGTGCTTTAACTGATCCCGGGACACTCAGTGTGGGTGATGCAACCTGGCCCCATCCAACATCTCCCCTCCGACCCCGGCTGGGTCACTGGGCTATCTGGTTCCGGATGAAGTCCAACAGGGGTTGCAGTTGTCGATCCAGCTCCTGAGGGTCTCCGTCATTGCTCAGGATCCAGTCCCAGTGGACCCCCTCATCCAGACCGCACTCCGACTCTGCGTCATCGACACCTGATTGGGGGAGGGGGGAAGGAAAGGAATACATGTTACTGACTGCAGACTTCAGGGTAGGGTGCATATCACTGGGTGAGGTGGGGGTGGGGGGAGTTGATGGAAGGTTCAAGGTTACAGAGACAGGGAGGGGTATAGGGGACTGGAGGGGATTACAGAGACAGGGAAGGGTATTGGGGACCGGAGGGGGTTACAGGGACAGGGAGGGGTGTAGGAGACTGGAGGGGGTTAGAGACAGGGAGGGGTATTGGGGACCAAAGGAAATTACAGAGACAGGGAGGGGTGTAGGGGACCGGACGGGGTTACAGAGACAGGGAGGGGTGTAGGGAACTGGAGGACATTACAGAGACAGAGAAGGGTGTGGGGAACGGAGGGAGTTACAGAGACAGGGAGGGGTGTTGGGAACTGGAGGGCATTACAGAGACAGGGAGGGGTGTAGGGGACTGGAGGGCGTTACAAAGACGGAGGGATATAGGGGGTTGGTAGGCGTTACAGAGACAGAGAGTGGTGTAGGGGTCCAGAGGGTGTTGTTACAGGGACAGGGAGGTGTGTAGGGGACCGGAGGGGGTTACAGAGACTGGGAGAGGTGTAGGGGATCAGAGGGCATTAGAGACAGGGAGAGGTGGAGGGGACCAGAAGGAGTTACAGAAACAGGGAGTGGTGTAGGGGACCAGAGGGTGTTACAGGGAAAGGAAGGGCTGTAGGGGACTGGAGGGAATTACAGGGACAGGGTGGGGTGTTGGGGACTGGAGAGGGTTACTGAGATAGAAAGGTTTGATAATGAAGCTGGGAATTTGGAACTTATCCCTGGCATTTATCCCTGGCCGTGCAGTGTGGGAAATCGATGCTCACTCTCAACTCCCAAGATTCTCACACCTCAGCATGGTGACGAGACACCATCCCGACTGCGGGGAACTGCACCCTGGTCTCACGCTGGTTACGGAGCAGGCAGTGTACATCGGACAAATAAACTCGAACCTGCCCCTTGTAGGGATGTGGGTGAGACCAGAGCCCCGGGAGCACGGGAACCTGCACAGCCAATGAAGGAACGTGTATGCTCCTCACAGACAGCGCCAGAGTTGAGGATCAAATCTGGGGCCCTGGTGCTGCCAAGGCAGTGGCATGAACTGCCGTGCCACTGAATGCAGAAATAAAAAAACACAAGAAATAGCAGCAGGAGTCGGTCATCCGGCCCGTCAGTGATCATTGTGATCTGATGATGGGCTCGTCTCCACCCACCTGCCTTTTCCCCATGTCCCTTAATTCCCCTACTATGTAAAAATCTATCCAACCTTATCTTAAATATATTTACTGATGTCGCCTTCAATGGGCAGCGAGTTCCACAGATTCCCACCCTCTGGGAAAAGCAGTTCCTCCTCATCTCCGTCCTAAATCTACTACCCTGAATCTTGAGGCTCTGTCCCCTCGTTCTCCTCTCCCCCACCAATGGGAACAACTTACCTACCTCAATCTAATCTATGCCTTTCATAACTTTATACATTTCTAGAAGATCCCCTCTCATTCTTCTAAATTCTAGCGAGTGCATCCCAGACGACTCAATCTCTCCTCATAGGCTAATTAATCCCTTCATCTCTGGAATCAGCCCGGCGAACCTCCTCTGTACAAACACAAAAGCCAGTCCATCTTTTCTCCAGTAAGACCAGAACTGCACGCAGTTCTCCAGATGCATCCTCACCAGGACCTTGTACAGTTGCGGCATCACCTCCCTGCTCCTAAATTTAATCCCTCCAGCAATGACGGCCAACATTCGATTTCCTTCTGATAACATGCTGCACCTGCAACCTTTTGCGATTCATGCCTAAGCCCTCCCAAGTCCTTCTGCATGGCAGAATGCTGCAATCATCTGTCCATTTTCCCTTCTAAAGTGGATAACCTCCCATCTGCCCTCTCACTTAACCTCTGCACAATTTGCTTTTCCACTCAATTTAGAGTCATTTCTGATTATCCGGCAACAATCCAACAGCTGCACAGTTGCGTTGGGTTGAGATCCAGCCCTTTTCATGCACCACAGCACATTTAACAAGCTCAAGGGGTTGTGACACACAGGAGCCAGCGGATGTAGATGGCTCTCTCAAAGCAGGAGACAGGACAGGCTGAGTGGTCTCCTGCTGCATGGGAGGTTCTCTGTTAAGTGGCTGGGGCGGGGTGGGGATTCGTGCCCTCCTCACTGTGAGTCCAGCAGGAGGAGTCCTTGGCCAGCCATACCTAGGGTGAAGGTCCAACCCCTCTGTCTGCGCGTCTCCTGGGAGGCCTTGACCCGCACTGTCTGGGTCACGGCTGCAAAATGCGTCCGGAACCACTCCACGTCTGTGAGACGCCTGGCGTCGCTGATCAGCTGCTGGGAAGGAAGATGGGCTGATGGGTCACACACCCTCCCTCCTGATGTGCGCCAAATTTCCTGCACGCACACACGCACACCCCTTTCTCCTCCCGCGTGCACCTGCTGCATGCCAGTCGTCTTTGTGTACACACTCCCTCCCTCCTCTCGCAAATACACTCCTTCCGTCTGCAAGTCACCCTGCATGTGCACTCCCTCCTACTGCATGTCAGACCTTCAGCATGCACACACACTCCTTACCCCCCCCCACACATACCACCCCCCCCCCCCCTGCGCGAAAGATGCTCTTTCGTGCACGCACGCACACCCAGTTCTGGCTAATTTGCTGGGGGATTTGAAGCTCACAATGAACTGTGTGCATTTAGTGGACATGCAGTTTATCCCAGTTGGAGCACTCCATTACTGCAGTGGTTCAGGAAGGGTGCTGGCAATGAGCACACCCGCTCCTGACAACTCATTCCATCTGACCTAGGTTCCTTGGGTGCACTCGATGCTGACCCCAGCCCCAAACCTTTTCCTCCCTCAGTGCAACGTAACCCTACCTCGATGCTCCTCCCTCGGCTTTTCCCCCTCCCTCATAACCGCCCCTCCCTCAGCACAGAGTTGCCTTGCTGTCCCTTCCCCGCCGCAGCCCCACCAAGATTGGGCCTTACCCAAACAGGCACAGTCACGTCCTTCACAATTAAACGACAGAAGTACCCTGGATCATGAGCACGCTTCTCCTCCCCCCACCGAATCATCTCTGCCCGGTAGCGTTCCTTGTACCCGCTGGAGCCCAGTAATTGCTCGAGGTCCAGCCCATGCTCCTGAGGGAAGGGAATCGTGATCATCATGTACAGGACACCAGCCGCAACTCCTTCTGAAACATCCGTCTCCCCCACGCTTCCACAGGCCAGCCTCAGATCCCACACCCACAGGCCAGGCTTAACAGATCCCACACTCTCACAGGCCAGGCTTCACAGATCCCGTGTCCCACAGGCCAGGCTTCACAGATCCCATGCTCTCACAGGCCAGGCTTCACAGATCCCGTGCTCCCACAGGCCAGGCTTTACAGATCCCGTGCTCTCACAGGCCAGGCTTCACAGATCTCGCGCTCCCACAGGCCAGGCTTCAAGCCTGCATTCCCACAGGCCAGACCAGCCCTGACAAAACGATGCACTTGCTGCTTTTTCAAGCGGCCATTCTCAACCCTTTCCCAGTACTGGACTCTGCTCAAAGTTAATGGGTCCCCTGCCCTGTGTAGCAGCCAAGTTTAGTTGGTTTCTTCAAAAATATTTTATATCAGGCCGTGGCCCCGGCTGAGAATGCAGCCTCTAGGCAGGTCTGCTCAGCCTCAACGTGAGACTTTAGCTGATAGTGATGCCTCCTGTCGGCACGAAGCTTCATGAGCTCCACACTAGGGAGCACCAATCGGATTCAGGGCCCAGGTATTTTGAGTCAGCGTAAAAATGATGCACCTGCACTTCCTACTGAGGAGGGCAAGGCTACCAGAACCCATCTTATTGTCATCTGACTGTACAAGTGTAACATGACGAAACAGCGTTCTCCGGACTCCAGTAGAGATATCACATAGACATACAAACAAACAATACATATGCAGGACAAGTTTTTCATCCACACAAATAAATAGTTTCATGAGGGTCTCGGAGGGTGAGTGTGAGCAGGTTCTTTGGCTGTTCAACATTCTCACTGCTCATGGGACGAAGCCATTCCCCAACTTGGTGGTGCTGGCACTGATCCTCCTGAGAGCAGCTGGCTGTTGGATTAGGGGAGTTTTACTGAATTATGGCTGAGCACAGGGCGAAGGAGTGGGAGCCAGTTGGAAGACAAAGCCACGGGGCGGGGGGGGGGGGGGTGCACGAAGCCGGGAGTAAGGCCAAACCTGCCTACCTTGGCAAACTGCTCCTTAATGGGGGCCGATAACCTCAGAATGGCACAATTCTCAACACCCAACCTGCACAACAAAGCAAAGAGACATTTAATGCCACACATGCATATGCTGGTGCACAAGATGACCCCAGAATTTCCACTTGCAATGTAGGTTTTGAGCTGTCCTCATTGTATTAGACAACCCCAAGTCTTACTGTCCCAGATGCCCTTTACCAACCATCCCACTAACCAGTAGAGGGATGCTGTCAGAATATTTTAAAAACAAATCACCCAGTAAAGGTTTAAATTCTATTAGCGTATTTTAAACTAAACTACCATCGGCTCCTTTAACAGGCTGTTTAAAGCCCGCACAGGGCCGACAGCAATCGGACTAGACGGATGGACCCGACGGGGGGAGCGCTGAGACCTCACTGTTCGTCAGCTGCTGCAAATGGCTACTGGGGCCAGCTGCCAGCTTCCTTTGCTGTGCTGTTAGACAGATTTATAATACATTTTTATCGTTTTAATACAAAGGCGGCCCGGTTGGTGTGGTGGTCAGCACAATGCTGTCACAGCGCCAGCGAGCGTGTCCGGGGAGAGTCCAAATCTCACACTGTCTGCAAGGTGTCTGTACGTTCTCCCCATGTCTGCATGGGTTTTCCACGGGGGGCTCCAGTTTCCTCCCACCCTTCAAAATTGGGCTCGTGGGTCGAAATGGTCTGCTACTGTGATGATGTATGGCTATACCTGTTTTACAAATGCTCGGTTTATGAAAGGATTTTTGCTTTCATGAAAATACCCTCCAATAGTAGTGAACGGGTCTTCCCTTTACGTCATTTCAGCCTATGAAAGGTTTCATGGGAATGCTCTTGTTTCGTAAAGTGGGTGTAATGGAGAGATCGTGGCTACTACATTGTGGCACCGCCGGGCTCCTATTCGGAGGACACATCGCATGGCCAATCAAGGCCAGACTCGCCCCAAGCCATCAAGGTGACCCTCGTGATTGGCCCGTTCAAATGACCAGGTACTGGACTCCAGGCAGCTTGCTGGGACTTAGCCCTCACCTTCACCCAATTGGCCCAGGTGAATCACCTGGGCTGATCCCTGCCGAGCTCCTGCACTTGGCTTCGAGCTGTTGGTCACAGCAGCCAACGGGGCCCAGCCTGCCCCCCGAGTGATTGGCCACCCAATAACTGCTGCAGGATTATAAAGGACCATGTGCCCCTTTGCTCTCTCTCTTGACTCCTCGTGGCCCGTGAGTATCACCTTTTGTATTGGGTTGAGGTGAGTTCTGAGGCCAGTTAGTTAGAGCCGTGTCCGTACAGATCAAGGGGTGGGGGCATGTAGCGTTACCTTTATCTGATTGTTTACTGTATATGTGTTTGTGCCATTCCAAAGTTCTGTCGGTTTTCCCTCATTAACCGCAGAGTTTATCCATCCCCTTACGACTGTATGTTTAAATTAATTTACCATTTAGATTCCACTGTTCTATCTGCATCCCCTGAGAATAAACTTGTGCTTTGTACCTCAATCTCAGTCTGGTTCTTAACCTGTGGGACCCATACGAACCTTCACTGACAACAGTGGGATATACCTGTGTGTCTAAATTTAAAATTTATAACATCACTATTAATCCAGCTTATCAAATGCAAGATTCAGTGGAAATTGATTTAACAGTAGGACCATAGGAGTTATGAGAATGTTTTATGCTGCTATTCATCGCCACGGGGGACATTCTAAACCACAGGATAATAAGGCTCGGCTTTTATAAGACGACCTCTGAGGTTCAAATAACGTCTTATCGCATTTCAGATTTATTGTCAGAGTAGATACATGACAACACATATGTCCCTGAGATTCCTTTTCATGCATCTTATACGCCGACATATGCCGTAGTTGCCAACTCAAAAACACACAGGATGCACGAGGAGGTTGTAACACTGGGTTGTAAATTCATCAGTTCAACTGGCTGAGGTGGGGGGTGGGGTGTCTTCAATCCCAATGACTGCAGAACTTTGACCCCCAGTGGGGATGTGACAGGCAATCATTAACCAAAAAGAGACTTTATTTATAATAAATTACATTTTGGGGTGTATTTTTGGGATTTTGGACTGGTGATCAATTGGGTGAAATTACCTTAATTTTTCCCTATTGTGCACCATTTATTTTAGATAAAATATAACAGGAAATCACAAAAATAAGTTGTAACTCTACTAATATATTGCCCACAAAGCAAGCTGGTTTGGTCAGTCCAAGCATGAAAATGTCTTAGGCCTGTGCATGCTTAGTCAGGATAGATGCAGACAGGCTATAAAAGCAGCTCTCATGTACGGATGCTGTGCGTTACATTGGTATAGAATGAACGCACGTTGAGGCACATGTTCTTCAGGCAAAAGCAGGGTGAGTGTGCTTAACAATCGCATTTATTGTCTTCAGGAAGATTCGCTACAGTTGCAATCCACTCTGTTACATTTGGCTCAATGACGCAGCCTGACTGCACTTATTAAGAAAGCCGATGAGCTCTACTTCGGTTGTGAAATTGGTGAGCTGGACTGCACATTTGTTGTGCAACATGTGCAATCAACCCTGGAGCTTGGCTCAGAGGGACATTAACCGTGTTAAATTCAATTAAAGTTAATTTTCTGTTTCTTCAACTTCCCATGTGATTAAACAAATATAAAATTATTTATCTATCCCAAATTTTTATCCTCCAGGAAGCCAACCTTTTGAAAAAAATTTGTTGTCCTGTGTTACCATATTTTCAAAAAGAAAACCATTCCAAGTCTCTTCCCGCCCTAAGTGTTGTTTCCATCACTGTACACTGTTCCATTCATTTTTTATTTACCACATTACCATGCCTGTGGCACCTCAACCTGGGACTTACCTCAACCCAGCCATCAAGGTGACCCTCACGATTGGCCCAGGTGGATCACCTCGGATCACCCCTGCTGAGCCCCTGCACTTGGCCTTGAGCCATTAGACGCAGCCACCAACAGGGCCCATACGAGCCGTGTGATTGGCCCCTCAACTTTGCCCCCAGAACCATAAAAGGACCATGTGCTCCTTTGTTCTGTCTCTATGGACTCCTCATGGATGGTGAGTATCACCTTTTATACTAGGTTGGGGTGAGTAGTTGGGTTGAGGCTAAGTTGCAAGAGCCATGCCCATGCAGACGAAGGGGTGGGGGCACGTCCAATCACCTAGAGCGTGTGCGTTGAATGTGTCTGTTACTGTAACTCTGTTAGTTTTGTCGGTTATCCCTCGTTGCTCCAGTGTATATTTTCCCCCTACGTACTGTGTGTATGTGTTTAAAGGTCTACTTGATAAACCAACTCCACTGTTTCCTCTTTTATTCCCGAAATAAAAGTTTGTTTTGTACCCTCCACCTCGGTCTGGTTCTTAACCTGTGGGACACACCCAAACCCGAACAACAGGGGTCCACGGGCTGAAATCATAAAATATTTTTAATGTTTTGCTGGTTTCTTGAATTCTGGATACCAGGGGCATCATCACAGTTGGTGGGAGAGAAGTAAGGAAGAAATTAAACTTGACAGCTTCACAGGGAAGGGAACCCATAAACTTTGAGCAGGGTCCCAAAGGGGCCATAGCCAAAAAAAAGAGAACAGTAGGTCTAGACTGTGGTCCTTCCCCACAGCGCCCTCGCATTGTCCGTGTCAAGCCTCAGCACGTACTCCTGCAGGCTGGAATGTGCCACATTGACACCTTCATGTTGGCGGTCTTCCAGCAGTTCTGGATCCGGGGCAAAAGCGTCACACAGAGGGTGGTGGGTGTGCAGATCAAGGTGCTGGAGGAAGCAGTGGAGGCAGGGATAGTATTGGGGTTAACACACCATTACAGCATCAATGGCCCAGATTCAAAACTGTAAGGAGTTTGTACGTTCTCCCAGTCTTTGTGTGGGTTTCCACCGGGCTCTCCAGTTTTCTCCCACCCTCCAAAAATACACAGGGTCGGTGGGTTAACTGATTACAGGGATGTCATTGGGTGGCATGGGCTCATGGGCTGGGTTAGGGTCTCATGTACGTCTACTTTAAGCTGGCTGCATGAGTGACTCACTGGAATGGTCACAGAGTGCCCACTTCTCAATGTAGCAGGCATAACGAGGCAATAAACCTGGCCCAAGCCCAGCCAGAGCAGAAGGAATTATAGGGATGGAACCTTCCTCTGGCCAAGGTGCCCCGTCAACATCCCAATCCACCCCACCCCAACAAGAGCCTTGTCCATCCCTTCCCCCGCCCCGTTAGCCACCCTTATCACAGGAGAGCCTGCCCTCACCCCACCCAGAAACAAATCCCACCCATCCTGCGACGGACACCAACACCCCACCGCCCATCCTGGGATGAACACCAACACCCCATTCGTGGACGGACACCAAGCCCCCCCATCCTGGGATGGACACCAAGCCCAACATCCTGGGATGGACACCAACCACCCCCCCCCCCCCCCCAATCCTGCGACAGACATCCCCCCTTCCCCATCCTGGGACGGACACCAACATCCCATTCAGGGACCAACAACACCCTCCCCAATCCTGAGACGGACACCCCCCCTACCCCATCCTGGGCCAGACACCACCACCCCACAATCCTGGAACGGACGCCCCACCTTCTCCATCCTGAGACGGACACCAACCCCCGCCCCATTCTGGGACAAACCACCCCCACCACCACATCTTGGGACGGAACCCCATCATCCTGGGACAGACATCAAAACCCCGATCCTGGGACGGACACCAACTATTCCCCCCGCACATTCTGGGACCGACATCACCCCCATCATGGGACAAACACCCCCATTCTGGGACAAACAAACCACCCAATCCTGGGACAGACCACAACCCACCCCAATCCCTGGGACGGACACCAACCACCCACATCCTGGGACAAACCTGGGACGGACACAAACCCACCCCAATCCTGAGACTGACACCTACCCTTCCCCCCCCCCAACTATCCTGGGACGGACACCAACACCCCATTAAGGGACTGACAACACCCCCCCCCAATCCTGGGATGGACACCCCACCCTTCCCCATCCTGGGACGGACACCAACCACCCCACAATCCCGGAACGGACGCCCCACCTTCTCCATCCTGGGACGGACACCAACTCCCCCCATCCTGGGACAAACTCCCCCCCACCACATCCTGGGACTAACACCAACCACACCCGCATCGTGGAACAGACGTACGGACACAAAACCCGATATCCTGCGACGGACACCAACCCCCCACCCCTAATCCTGGGACGGACACTAACCACACCCACCTCCCCCCCCATTCTGGGACCAAAATCAAACCCATCATGGGACCAACACCCCCATTCTGGGACAAAGGCCCACCCACCACATCTTGGGAAGGACACCAACACCCCCCCCCATCTTGGGACGGACACCAACCCTCCCCCTCTTCTTGGGATGGACACCAACCCCATTATCCTGGGACAGACACCAACCCACCCCAATCCTGAGACAGACACCTACCCTCCAACTATCCTGGATGGACACCAACACCCCATTAAGGGACTGACAACACCCCCCCCAAAATCCCGGAACGGACGCCCCACCTTCTCCATCCTGGGACCGACACCAACTCCCCCCATCCTGGGACAAACTCCACCCCACCACATCCTGGGACGGACACCAACCACCCCCCCATCTTGGAACAGACAACAACCCCGCCCGCCATTCTGGTACGGACACAAAACCCGACATCCTGCGACGGACACCAACCCCACACCCGATCCTGGGACGGACACTAACCACACCCACCCCCCCCATTCTGGGACGAAAATCAAACCCATCATGGGACCACACCCCCATTCTGGGACAAAGGCCCACCCACCACATCTTGGGAAGGACACCAACCACCCCCCCCCCCATCTTGGGACGGACACCAACCCATCCCCCCATTCTTGGGACGGACACCAACCCCATTATCCTGGGACAGACATCAACAACCCGATCTTGCAACGGACACCAACCATTTCCCCCCCGCATTCTGGGACTTACATCACCCCTATCATGGGACAAACACCCCCATTCTGGGACAAACAAACCCCCCAATACTGGGACGTACACCAGCACCCCATTCAGGGACCGACAACTCCCCCCCAAATCCTGGGATGGACACCAACCCCACCCCCCTCCTTGGGACGGACACCAAACACCCTCCATCCTAGGACAAACCTGGGATGGACACCAACCCACCCCAATCCCTGGGACAGACACCAACCCACCCCAATCCTGGGACAGACACCAACCACCACCCCCACCAATCCTGGGACGGACTCCCACCCTTCCCCATCCTTGGATGGACACCAACCACCCCCATCAGAGATCGGTCACCAACCACCCCCCATCTTGGGACGGACACCAACCACCCACCCATCTTGGGACGCGCACCAACCACACCCCCATCTTGGGACGGACACCAACCACCACCCCATCTTGGGACGGACACCAACCCACCCCAATCCAGGGGACGGACACTAACCCACCCCAATCACTGGGACAGACACCAAACAACCCCAATCCCTGGGACGGACACCAACCTGCACCCATCTTGGGACGGACACCAATCACCCCCCCCATCTTGGTACGGACACCAACCCCCCCTTCTTGGGACGTACACAAACCCCCTCATCCTGGTACAAACATGGAACGGACACCAACCCACCCCAATCCCTGGGATGGACACCAACCCACCCCAATCCCTGGGACAGACACCAACCCACCCCAATCCTGGGACGGACACCAACCCCCCCCCCACCAATCCTGGGACGGACTCCCACCCTTCCCCATCCTTGGATGGACACCAACCCCCCCATCAGAGATCGGTCACCAACCACCTCCCATCTTGGGACAGACACCAACCACCCCCCCATCTTGGGACGCGCACCAACCACACCCCCATCTTGGGACGGACACCAACCACCACCCCATCTTGGGACGGACACCAACCCACCCCAATCCGGGGGACGGACACTAACCCACCCTAATCACTGGGACAGACACCAACCAACCCCAATCCCTGGGACGGACACCAACCAGCACCCATCTTGGGACGGACACCAACCACCCCCCCCCCATCTTGGTACGGACACCAACCCCCCCTTCTTGGGACGTACACAAACCCCCTCATCCTGGGACAAACATGGAACGGACACCAACCCACCCCAATCCCTGGGATGGACACCAACCCACCCCAATCCCTGGGACGGACACCAACCCACCCCAATCCTGGGACGGACACTAACCCCCCACTTCTTGGGAGGGACACCAACCCCCTCATCCTGGAACAAACCTGGGACGGACACCAACCCACCCCAATCCCTGGGACGGACACCAACCCACCCCAATCCTGGGATGGACACCAACCCACCCCAATCCTGGGATGGACAGCAACCCACCCCAATCCTGGGATGGACAGCAACCCACCCCAATCCTGGGACGGACACCAACCCCTCAATCCTGGATCGGTCACCAACCACCCCACAATCTTGGTACAGACACCAACCCACCCATCCTGGGACAAACCTGGGATGGACACCAACCCCCCCCAATCCTGGGACAAACACCCCCCTTCCCCATCCTGGGACGGACATCAACCCTCCCAGCCCACGATCCTGGAATGGACACACTCCCCTTATCCATCCTGGGACGGAACCAAACCAACCCACATCCTGGGACGGACACCAACCAGCCCCCATCTTGGGACAGACACCAACCACCCCCACCCATCTTGGTACAGACATCAAACCCCCACCATTCTTGGGACAGACACCAATCCCCCCATCCTATGACAAACCTGGGATGGACACCAACCCACCCCAATCCCTGGGACGGACACCAACCCATCCCAATCCCAGGGACGGACACCAACCTACCCCAAACCCTGGGACGTACACCAACCCACCCCAATCCTGGGATGGACACCAACCCGCCCCAATCCGGGGACGGACACCAACTCACACCCCCATCCTGGGATGGACACCATTCAGGGACTGACAAACCCCCAATTCTGGGACGGACACCAACCCCTGATCCTGGGTCGGTCACCAACCAGCCCCCCATCTTGGGACGGACACCAACCAGCTCCCCAATCTTGGGATGGACACCAACCTCCCCCCCCCCCTCCTTGGGACGGACACCAAACACTCTCCATCCTAAGACAAACCTGGGACAGACACCAACCCACCCCAATCTGTGGGACAGACTCCAACCCACCCCTATCCCTGGGACAGACACCAACCCACCCCAATCCTTGAGACAGACACCAACCCACCCCAATCCTGGGACGGACACCAACTACCTCCCCACACATCCTGGGACAGATATCAACACCCTATACAGGGACTGACAACCCCCCCCCCAATCCTGGGACGGACACCAACCCCCCCAGCAATCCTGGGACGGACACCAACCACCCCCCTATCTGGGGATGGACACCAACCAACCCCCATCTTAGGCCAAACACCAACTCACCAATCCTGGGACGGACTCCAACCACCATCCCCCCCATTCTGGGACCAACATCACCCCTATCATGGGACAAACAGCCCTCCCAATCCTGTGATGGACATCTACCCACCACAATCCCTGGGATGGACATCAACCTACCCCAATCCGGGGGACGGACACTAACCCACCCCAATGACTGGGACGGACACCAACCCAACCCAATCCCTGGGACGGACACCAAACAGCACCCATCTTGGGACAGACACCAACCCACCCCAATCCCTGGGACAGACACCAACCCACCCCAATCCTTGGGACAGACACCAACCCACCCCAATCCTGGGTCGGACACCAACTCCCCCCCCCCCCCACATCCTGGGACAGGTATCAACACCCCAAACAGGGACTGACAACCCCCCACCCCAATCCTGGGACGGACACCAACCCCCCCAGCAATCCTGGGACGGACACCCACCCTTCCCCATCCTGGGACGGACACCAACTCCCCCCATCATGGGTCGTTCACAACGACCCCTCATCTTGGGATGGACACCAACCACCCCCCCATCTTGGGACGGACACCAACCACCCCCCCATCTTGGGACGGACACCAACCACCCCCCCATCTTGGGACGGACACCAACCACCCCCCCATCTTGGGACGGACACCAACCACCCCCCCATCTTGGGATGGACACCAACCACCCCCCCATCTTGGGACGGACACCAACCACACCCCTATCTGGGGACGGACACCAACCAACCCCCATCTTGGGCCAAACACCAACTCATCAATCCTGGGACGGACTCCAAACACCATCCGCCCCTATTCTGGGACCAACATCACCCCTATCATGGGACAAACACCCCTCCAAATCCTGCGATGGACATCTACCCACCACAATCCGGGGGACGGACACTAACCCACCACAATCACTGGGACGGACACCAACCCAACCCAATCCCTGGAACGGACACCAAACAGCACCCATCTTGGGACGGACAAGAACCACCCCAATCACTGGGACGGACACAAACCCACCCTAATCCCTGGGACGGACACCAACCAGCACTCATCTTGGGACGGACACGAACCACCCTCCCCATCTTGGGACGGACACCACGAACCCACCCCAATCCTGGGACAGACAGCAACCCACCCCAATCCTGGGACAGACACCAACCCACCCCAAACCTGGGACGGACACCATCTCCCCAGCCCCCATCCCGGGATGGACATCAACACCCCATTCAGGGACTGACAACCTCCCCCCAATCCAGGGACGGACACCAATATCCCCATCATGGGTCGGTCACAAACCACCCCCCGTCTAGGGAAGGACACCAACCAGCCCCCATCTTGGGTCGGACATCAACCACCCCCCCCCCCATCTTGGTACAGATACCAACACACCCCCTATTTGGAACGGACAGCAACACCCCCATCCTGGGACTAACCTGGGATGGACACCAACCCACCCAATCATGGGACAGACACACCCCTTCTCCATCCTGGGACGGACACCAATCCCCACATCCTGGGACGGACACCAAGCCACCCACCCAATCCTGGGACGGACACCAAGCACCCTCCATCTTGGGATGGACACCAACCAACCTCTCATCTTGGGACGGACATCAACACCCACATCCTCAGACAAATCTGGGACGGACACCAAACCACCCCAATATCTGGTACGGACACCAATCACCCCCCCCCCCCATATTGAGACAGACACCAACCACCCCCCCATCTTGGGACGGACACCAACCACCCCCCTATCTGGGGAAGGACACCAACCAAACCCCATCTTGGGCCAAACACCAACTCACAAATACTGGGACGGACTCCAACCACCATCCCCCCATATTCTGGGACCAACATCACCCCTATCATGGGACAAACACCCCTCCCAATCCTGTGATGGACATCTACCCACCACAATCGCTGGGATGGACACCAACCCACCCCAATCACTGGGACGGACCCCAACCCAACCCAATCCATGGGACGGACACCAAACAGCACCCATCTTGGGATGGACACCAACCCATCCCAATCCCAGGGACGGACACCAAGCTACCCCAATCCTGGGACGGACACCAACCCCCCACTTCTTGGGACGGACACCAACCCCCTCATCCTGGAACAAACCTGGGACGGACACCAACCCACCCCAATCCCTGGGACGGACACCAACCCACCCCAATCTCTGGGATGGACACCAACCCACCCCAATCCTGGGATGGACAACAACCCCTCAATCCTGGATCGGTCACCAACCACCCCCAAATCTTGGTACAGACACCATCCTGTCCCATCATGGGACAAACCTGGGACGGACACCAACCCCCCCTATCCTGGGACAAACACCCCCTTTCCCCATCCTGGGACGGACACTAACCCCCACATCCTGTGAAAAACCCCACCCTCCCCCATCCTAGGACGGACACCAACCCGCCCCAATCCGGGGACGGACACCAACTCAACCCCACCATCCTGGGAAGGACATCAACACCCCATTCAGGGACTGACAAATCCCCCAATCCTGGGACGGACACCAACCCCCGATCCTGGGTCGGTCACCAACCAGCCCCCATCTTGGGACGGACACCAACCAGCTCCCCCATCTTGGGATGGACACCAACCCCACCCCCCTCCTTGGGACGGACACCAAACACCCTCCATCCTAGGACAAACCTGGGATGGACACCAACCCACCCCAATCCTTGGGACAGACACCAACCCACCCCAGTCCTGGGACGGACACCAACTCCCCCCACCCCACATCCTGGGACAGGTATCAACACCCCATACAGGGACTGACAACCCCCCCCAATCCTGGGACGGACACCAACCCCCCCAGCAATCCTGGGACGGACACCCAACCTTCCCCATCCTGGGACGGACACCAACACCCCCCCCATCATGGGTCGTTCACAACGACCCCTCATCTTGGGATGGACACCAACCATCCCCCCATCTTGGGACGGACACCAACCACCCCTCATCTTGGGATGGACACCAACCACCCCCCCATCTTGGGATGGACACCAACCACCCCCCCATCTTGGGACGGACACCAACCACCCCCCTATCTGGGGACGGACACCAACCAACCCCCATCTTGGGCCAAACACCAACTCACCAATCCTGGGACGGACTCCAACCACCATCCCCCCCTATTCTGGGACCAACATCACCCCTATCATGGGACAAACACCCCTCCCAATCCTGCGATGGACATCTACCTACCACAATCCCTGGGATGGACACCAACCCACCCCGATCCGGGGGACGGACACTAACCCACCACAATCACTGGGACGGACACCGACCCAACCCAATCCCTGGGACGGACACCAAACAGCACCCATCTTGGGACGGACACGAACCACCCCAATCCCTGGGACGGACACCAACCCACCCTAATCCCTGGGACGGACACCAACCAGCACTCATCTTGGGACGGACACGAACCACCCTCCCCATCTTGGTATGGACACCAACCACCCCTTCTTGGGACGGACACCACGAACCCACCCCAATCCTGGGACAGACACCAACCCACCCCAATCCTGGGACAGACACCAACTCCCCAGCCCCCATCCCGGGATGAACATCAACACCCCATTCAGGGACTGACAACCTCCCCCCAATCCAGGGACGGACACCAATCCCCCCCATCCTGGGTCGGTCACCAACCAGCCCCCATCTTGGGTCGGAAATCAACCACCACCCCCATCTTGGTACAGATACCAACCCACCCCCTATTTGGAACGGACACCAACCCCCCCATCCTGGGACAAACCTGGGACGGACACCCCCCTTCCCCATCCTGGGACGGACACCAATCCCCACATCCTGGGACGGACACCAAGCCACCCACCCAATCCTGGGACGGACACCAAGCACCCTCCATCTTGGGATGGACAGCAACCAACCTCTCATCTTCGGACGGACAGCAACCCCCCCATCCTCAGACAAACCTGGGACGGACACCAAACCACCCCAATCCTGGGACGGACACAAAGCCCCCCCAATCCTGGGACGGACACCAAGCCCCCCCAATCCTGGGACGGACACCAAGCCCCCCCAATCCTGGGACGGACACCAAGCCCCCCCAATCCTGGGACAGACACCCCCCCTTCCCCATCTTGGGATGGACACCAACCCACCCACACAATCCTGGGATGGACACCCACCCTTCCCCATCCTCGGAGGGACTCCTACCACCCCTATCCTGGGATGGAGATCACCTCCCCCCCAATTCAGGGATGGATAACCCCCGATCCTGGGACAAACACCACCCACATTCTTGGACAGACACCAACCCACACTTATCCTGGGACGGACACCAACCCACCCCAATCCCTGGGACGGACACCAACCCACCCCAATCCCTGGGACGGTCACCAACCCACCCCAATCCCTGGGACGGACACCAACCCGCCCGACCTGCTCCGAACGGTGTCGGTGAGGAAATCCTTTCCCGACTTTCTCTTGCCGCTGAACAGCAGCAGCAGCGCCGGCGCCGCCATTGGGACCCCTCCACTCTCACCCGGGGAGAGTGATGGGGAGTCTCTCCTAAGGCCCCCACCCTAGAGACCGAGATCTCTCTTGAAAATCCTCCCATTATCTTTTTCAGTTATTATAACATTAAGCAGATCTCCTAACGCCAGCATCGATGGTGATATCTGGATGTCCACCTTTTTCACGCATTGGATCCCCCTTCTTTCCAATGGTGGAATCCACAACGATGCGTCCTCTGATAAAAGGTCCGGGATGGTCCTTTTACAGAAGGCGAGAATATTTGTTCCGCTTGTACGAATATTATAGATACATACAGCACGGAATCAGCCCCTTCGACCCAACGTCCCATTAATTAATAACTTAATTATAATGATCATTCATTATAAACCTTTTCTTTCCATATATCCGTCTTTTAAATGTGGAAATATTTTGGTCTTCATTGGGAGACAATGTGATTTCCCCACACTGTTTTTGCCTGCTGTTTTTGAAATAAAGGTATTAAATTATCAACTACAATCTAATAATGTGCTGAATTGCCTTGAAACTGAATCGTATAAAAGTTTGCAAGAGCAAAGGTGAATTTAAACTCCAACAGGGTCATCCAGTTTGACACGACGGTCGTTGGCCTCATTAGCAACAATGGTGAGTTGCTCTACAGAGAAGAGGTGGAGAATCTCGTGATGTGGTGCGAGAGCAACCACCTGAGTCTCATTGTGGACAAGATGACGGAGATGATCGTGGGCTTCAGACATGACCACCCTCCACTACAACTTGTTTCAAGCCCAGAGGACTCCAAAACCCAGCAGCAATAGAAATTCACCAAGATAATGCACACTTAAACAAAAGTTGCTTTTCATTTTCTTTAAACATAATAACAAGATCAATCTTAAACTTATTACTATTAATTTAACCTAACAACCCCCTTCTAATTCTAAGCACATGTGTATGTAATGAATGTATAAGTTCAGAAAAGTTCTTTAATTCACAGTCCAATCTCACTTCTCACTTCTCCAAGTTCACCGATATCAGGCAATTCTTATACTGTGCATAGAATTTAACATTTATGAATCTTCACCAGGCTCTGCTGCTTAAAATTAAATGGTTACCACTCAGGAACGTTCTTGTTGGTTTCAGAGAGAGACTTGTTGCTTGTTGGACCCACACAAACTGATTTCCTCTTCAGTGCCTTGCTGAAAAAACTTTCCCCATCATGGGTTTCCAAATGATAACCTCTTCTTCCAGGTCAACACAAAGTTCTTTTTGTTTTCCTTATTTCAGGAGAAACACTCCAGCCAGCCATTTCCTCTTGTAAGAACTACAAGGTTTTTTTAACAGGCTGAACTCAGAACTCACAACCTGTCTTCAAAATGGGGTTTTCAACAAGCTTGCTAGCTCGCCATGTTGCAGCTTCAACTGCTACTGTAGAAGTGACTTCCCTCTCTCTCTCCAAAAGAGAAATTACCTGTTTGTTTTTCCTCTCTCGCTTGTAAGAACCATATGAGTTTAATTATTGGAGGACTCCAAACCTGATCTTTGAAAGACCTTATCAGCATCTGAGCCTGGACTTTGTTCTATTTGCATCTCCTCAAAGTTCTTTCCAAAGCAGTTCCATTGTCTCTGCAAAGTCACTGGTGAATCCATGTCTCACTTCAGCAAAGCTCTTGCATTTTAAATGAGATGTCTTTTGTGATGTGTTACTCTGTTTGTTGTTAAGAATCACCTTCACAAAATCCCAATAATCTCTTTTAAAGACACATTTTACCCATAACTATTCTAACATATCCCAGAACAACATCAACAACTCTGTAGTGGAGACAGTAAAGAGAACCAAGTTCCTTGGAGTTCACTGAACTAGTGACCTATCATGGACACAACATCTCCTCACATCAGAAAAGTGCAAAAGCATCTGCATTTCCCGAGAAGACTGAAGTGGGCAGGGCGACCGGCCACCATCATGTCAATCTTCTACAGAGGCTCTATCCAGAGCGTCCTGCATCACAGTGCAGGGAAGGTCACTGCAGAGAAATGGATTGGAGGTCCACATGGCCATAAGAGTGGCAGAGAGGATCAATGGGGACTCCCCCACCCCACCCCTACCATTGACATGATCTACCAGGATCGTTGTCTGAAGAGTGCACATAAAATCATTGAGAACCCCTTCCCCACCCCGAACACAGCATCCTCCAGCTGCTCCCATTGGGAAAGGGATACAGAGGTTTTAGAGGCAGCACCACCAAGCTGGGGAACAGCTTCTCTCTAACCCAGGGGTCCCCAAACCTTTTAGACTATTGACCCCTTCATGGAATACTTGATCCCTCATCAACCCCCAAGCATGGAATTCCAGTGCTGGTCAGGGAGTCGGGGGAGGGGGGGGAGGTGGTGCTGGATGGGGAGGGGGGGGTGACCAAAGGTACAAAGAACACACACGTCTTCCTTCTTCGCTCCGTCCGTCCTCCTACCTGCTCTCAACTGATTCAAAGGCCGAAGGCCGGCCACTGAGGCCCGCTCTCGCGAGATGTTGTCCACCTGCTGCCACAGGCGCTATTTTCCATTGATCCGCCCCTGCTTTCCACCGCTAAAGTTCAATCAACATTTCCCCCCCCCCACCGCACCCCTGGCATTATCAACCCCCTGATATTTATTGACCCCTTGGATTGTCCCACTTTGTAGACCCCTGCTCTGACTGGATGGCATTGACGTCGACTTCTCCAGTTTCCGCTAACCTACTCCCCATTCTCCCCCTCCCATCCCTTTCTCTTGGTCTCCTTTCCTCCAGCTCTCCACCCCCTTCCCTCTCCATTCACAGAGCCACCCCTTCCCCCCCCCCCCATTTGCAGCTGGCCCCTCCCTCCCTTCTCCACCTATTACCTCCTGCCTTTGGGACCATGTTCCTCCCCCCCACCATTTTGTTTGGGTGCCTGCCAACACTTAATTCTTATCTTGATGAAGGGCTCAGGCCCGAAACATTGGTTGTGCATCTTAATCTTTGCGAAATAAAGTGCGTTATTTGACCTGCTGAATTTCTCCAGCGTCGTGTTTTACTTCATGTGGTGCAACCATTGTACAGTACGTACTGTATGGACTGGCCCTGTGACTCCTCCCTCCCAAATAGCCCCATAAAAGCCCAAACCCCTCCCTCAGTACCCGCCTTGGAACTGGGCCAGGCAACATGGGAGATGTGCTAATGTCTTAAGGTGATTAAAGCCTATTGATCGCAACTCTCTGTCTAATGTGGTTGATCGATGGCACTACAATTTAATCGGCTTAAATTTTTGGGCTATGGATAAATTGGACACCGACCTTGGACACCAAAGGCCCCAGTCAAATTCGATCAATGGCTGCGCTGCCTCAATGCCTTCAGAAGACGCAATGACGTGCAGAGAGAGGAAGACAAATGAGATCTGCTCTTTGCTCAGGTCACTCACTGAGTCTTCCAGATGATCAGAGACTGCTCGACTTAATCGGCCGCAATGGAGCTCCTGCAGAGATGGTATCGGACCCCGATGAATGTCATTTATGCCAGGTACCTTCTGAGCAGTCAGAGACAAGCGTCTGGTGAGTTGGTCGGTGAGTACATGTGGGTCCTGTGGGAGCTGGGGTGAGCCTGCAACTGCAGAGATATCTCTGCTGCTGCCCATCAAGAAGGCCTGATATGTGATGCATGCGTAGCTGACGTCAGGACCCCGTGTCGTTGGAGCGTCGGCCTCAGTTGGACAGTGTTCCCCATCTTCCCGTTGTGTAGAGGTCACCTGGGACGGTGGCCGATGTCACCCCCAGGTCCCCTGTTCATCGGCCATTTTGTGGGCCAGTCCACATCTCCGAGCACAGGCCAATACAACATGATGATAAAGAAATCTTGAACATTGTAATTGTGTGTATGGCAATAAACTCCTGATCATGTAGCAATAATTAAACTCATTATAATATATTTTTTTAATTATCTACAGATTAGAGATTATTTTATGATCTCAATTACCTACATTTCCGAAGAGGACTGATAAAAATGTAATTGATGTAATTTACAACCTTTCTATAACAGTTCAATATCTAACATTTATGATATGTTGTTGGGAATAAGAGAGGCTTCCTCAGATAAAATTTTAAAAGCCCAGGAACAGGACATACAACTTTTCATTCCTTTTTTTAAATTTTTTTATTTTTCACACTATAAATCATATTGACCAAGATACATACAGACATTTTTCTTCTTAAATATATACAGTGTTGTTTTCTCCCCCTTTTCCCCCTCCCTTCCCTCCCTCCCTCACTCCCTTTCCCATTTATTTGAAGTTCAATCTATAAGATACATTAAACCCGTTAAACAATGTTGTCACTTAATAAAAATAAACAAGAAATTTTACTGAGTCAGTTCTTTTCATTATCTTCTCCTTCTGTCATTTTAGGTGGTGGAAGTCCATGGTAGGATTTCTCTATTGTGTTTCATGTATGGCTCCCATATTTGTTTGAATATTGTAATGTTATTTCTTAAATTATATGTTATTTTTTAAAATGGAATACGTTTATTCATTTCTATATACCATTGTTGTATTCTCAAGTTATCTTCTAATTTCCAGGTTGACATAATACATTTTTTTGCTACAGCTAGGGCTATCATAACAAATCTTTTTTGTGCTCCATCCAAATCGAGTCCAAATTCTTTGTTTCTTATATTACTTAGCAGGAAGATCTCTGGGTTTTTTGGTATATTGTTTTTTGTGATTTTATTTAATATCTAGTATAGATCTTCCCCAAATTTTTTCACTTTCTCACATGTCCAAATTGCATGAATTGTTGTTCCCGTTTCCTTTTTACAGCGAAAACATCTGTCTGAAACTGTTGGGTCCCATTTATTTAACTTTTGAGGTGTGATGTATAGCCTGTGTTTCCAGTTATATTGTATCATACGTAACCTCGTGTTTATTGTATTTCTCATAGTTCCGGAGCATAGCTTCTCCCATGTTTCATTCTTTATCTTTATGTTTAGATCTTGTTCCCATTTTTGTTTAGGTTTACCATTTGTTTCCTCGTTCTCCTTTTCTTGCAGTTTGATGTACATGTTTGTTACAAATTTTTTAATTATCATTGTGTCTGTAATCACATATTCAAAATTGCTTCCTTCTGGTAACCTCAGACTGTTTCCCAATTTGTCCTTCAAGTAGGTTTTCAATTGGTAGTATGCAAACATTGTATCGTGAGTTATATTATACTTATCCTTCATTTGTTCAAAGGATAATAATTTATTTCCCGAAAAACAATTTTCTATTCTTTTGATCCCTTTTCTCTCCCATTCTCTAAAGGAAAGGTTATCTATTGTAAAAGGGATTAGCTGATTTTGCGTCAATATTAGTTTTGGTAGTGGTAATTTGTTTTATTCCTTTCTACATGAATCTTCTTCCAAATGTTGAGCAGATGATGCAATACCGGTGAATTCTCACGTTGTACCAATTTTTCATCCCATTTATATAGTATATGTTCAGGTATCTTCTCCCCTATTTTATCTAGTTCTAATCTGGTCCAATCTGGTTTTTCCCTTGTTTGATAAAAATCTGATAGGTATCTTAATTATGAGGCTCTATAGGACCATCGCCTTCCCAAGATTGTGTTATATGGCGAGCTCTCCACTGGCCACTGTGACAGAGGTGCACCAAAGAAAAGATACAAGGACTGCCTAAAGAAATCTCTTGGTGCCTGCCACATTGACCACCGCCAGTGGGCTGATAACGCCTCAAACCGTGCATCTTGGCGCCTCACAGTTTGGCGGGCAGCAACCTCCTTTGAAGAAGACCGCAGAGCCCACCTCACTGACAAAAGGCAAAGGAGGAAAAACCCAACACCCAACCCCAACCAACCAATTTTCCCCTGCAACCGCTGCAACCGTGTCTGCCTGTCCCGCATCGGACTTGTCAGCCACAAACGAGCCTGCAGCTGACGTGGACTTTTTACCCCCTCCATAAATCTTCGTCCGCGAAGCCAAGCCAAAGAAGAATAATAATTTTTAAAGTTTGGTAGTTGTAAGCCTCCTTGTTTGTACCATTCTGTTAATTTATCTAGTGCTATCCTTGGTTTCCCCCCCTTTCCATAAAAATTTCCTTATTATTTTCTTTAACTCCTTGAAGAATTTCTCTGTTAGGCGTATTGGTAATAATTGAAATAGGTATTGTATCCTTGGGAAAATGTTAATTTTAATTCAGTTTATCCTTCCTATCAGTGTTAGTGGTAAGTCTTTCCAATGCTCTAAGTCATCTTGTAATTTTTTCATTAATGGATGGTAATTGAGTTTATATAGATGGCTGAGGTTTTTATTTAGTTGGATACCTAGGTATCGCATTGCTTGCGTTTGCCATCTAAATGGCAATTCTTTCTTAAACTTTGAGAAATCCGCATTATTCATTGGCATTGTTTAAATTTTATTTGCGTTGATCTTGTACCCTGACACTTCTCCATTTTCTTTAATTTCCTATGTAATTCTTTTATTGATATTTCTGGTTCTGTTAAGTATATTATAACGTCATCTGCAAATAAACGGATTTTATATTCCTCCTCTTTTATTTTTATCCCTCTTATTTTATTTTCTGTTCTTATCAGTTCTGCTAGTGGTTCTATAGCTAACGCGAACAGTGAGGGAGATAGTGGACATCCGTGCCTTGTTGATCTACTTAAGTTAAATTATTTTGATATATATCCATTTACTGTCACTTTCGCCAATGGCCCCTTATATAATGCTTTAATCCAATTAATATATTTCTCTGGTAAGCTGAATTTTTATAGTACTTTGAATAAATAATTCCATTCTACTCTGTCAAAGGCCTTCTCTGCGTCTAAAGCAAGCGCTACTATTGGAGTTTTATTTCCTTCTTGTCTTGGGTAAACTTATACCTCTCATTTTGTTCATTTTAGATTGGTCACAGTGTTTGAGCTACCAAAAGAAAATAGACACACACACCGAGAGCAGTTCAGTTTATACAAATGTTTATTACTAATTCAAAAGCTGATTTCACACTACAATATGCAAGCCCTTCCCAACTATACTTATCAACGCTTGGACTGGTCCCAACTGCCGAAGCAAGGCAACGACTGCACACTTGTAGTAGGTTGTCAGGGCGCTGGTAGCAGCTTCTCCACCTCCCCCGACCGGGACGTTGCTTGGACTCTGGCTGTTCTTCCTTCTTGACAAGGGGTGTTCCCACCCCTCGGAGAATCTAAACTTCAGCAGCAGGACCACAGGCTTATATACCCCAAAAACAATTAATCATGCGCCTACTCCTTCTAATATTTTTCCATCAAAATCAAAAATGAAAATTACATTCTACAATTTAGAAGATTAATTATTATGGAACCAGGATGTTATAATTTCCTGGTTTATCTCGTAGATACAAAGACTTATTAAAACTTCTCGAGCAAGACAGGTTGTGACCAATTCGTCAATTTCAAAGTGTTGCATTTGACAACTGCTTTCCCTGGGCCTCACAGTGGAATTCCATTTCAAAGTGTATCTTCAGATAAGTCCCCATGGCTGAGTTTAATTACATCTGCTAGTTCTGAAAGTAAGGTGACCTGCGTGTGGACCCAGTGTCGTCAGTTCCACATAAGCAAAAAGCATCTGGGTACATGGTTTTAATCCTCCATTACACTTCTACAGGTAAATTTACAGGTATTGTCTGTTGTTCGTCTTTTTTTAATAAATCCAGTTTGGTCTAGATTTACTATTTTTAGTACATAGTCGGCTAATCTGTTTGCTAATAGTTTAGCTATTATAATCTGTGTTAAGTAAAGATATTGGTCTATATGACGCTGGTGCAAGTGGATCTTTCCCTGTCTTTGGTATTACTGTAATTATTGCTGTTTTGCATGAATCTGGTAAGCTTTGTGTTTTATCAGTCTGGTTAATTACTTCCAGGAGGGGAGGAATTAATAAATCTTTAAATGTTTTATAGAATTCTATTGGGAATCCATCCTCTCCTGGTGTTTTATTGTTCGGTAGTTTTTTTTATTATTTCCTGTAATTCTTCTATTTCAAATGGTTTTATTAATTTATTTTGCTCTTCTGTTTGTAATTTCGGTAGTTCAATTTTAGTTAGAAATTAATCTATTTTGTCTTCTTTCCCTTTCTTTTCAGTTTGATATAGTTGCTCGTAGAATTCCCTGAAGTTTTCATTGATCTCCGTTGGATTATATGTAATTTGCTTGTCCTTTTTCCTTGATGCCAATACAATTCTTTTAGTTTGTTCTGTCTTAAGCTGCCATGCTAGAATTTTGTGTTTTTTCTCCTAGTTCATAATATTTCTGTTTTGTCTTCATTATGTTCTTCTCCACCTTATATGTTTGTAGTGTTTCATATTTTATTTTTTTATCTGCTAATTCTCTTCTTTTAGTTGTATCTTCCTTTATTGCTAATTCTTTTTCTATATTTGTTATTTCCCTTTCCAACTGTTCTGTCTCCTGATTGTAGTCCTTCTTCATCTTAGTTACATAACTTATTATTTGCCGTCTGATGAATGCTTTCATTGCGTCCCATAATATAAACTTATCTTTCACTGATTCCGTATTTATTTCAAAGTACATTTTAATTTGTCGTTCAATGAATTCTCTAAAATCCTGTCTTTTAAGTAGCATGGAGTTTAATCTCCATCTATACATTCTTGGTGGGATGTCCTCTAGCTCTATTGCCAATAACAGGGGTGAATGGACCGATAATAGTCTAGCTTTATATTCCGTTTTCCCAACTCTCCCTTGAATGTGGGCTGATAACAGGAATAGGTCTATCCTTGAGTATGTTTTATGTCTGCCCGAATAATATGAATATTCCTTTTCCTTTGGGTGTTGTTTCCTCCATATATCCAAAAGTTGCATTTCTTGCATCGATTTAATTATAAATTTGGTTACTTTGTTCTTTCTGTTAGTTTGTTTCCAATATTATCCATGTTTGAGTCCAAATTAAGGTTAAAAACACCCCCCTCCCCATTAGCATGTTCCTTTGCGTATCTGCTATCTTCAAAAAGATATCTTGCATAAATTTTTGATCTTCATCATTAGGTGAATATACATTGAGTAAATTCCAAAATTCTGAATATATCTGACATTTTATCATTACATATCTCCCTCCTGGATCTATTATTTCCTCTTCTATTTTGATTGGTACATTTTTACTGATTAATATAGCTATTCCTCTGGCTTTTGAATTATATGATGCTGCTGTTGCATGTCCTATCCAATCTCTCTTTAATTTCTTGTGTTCCACTTCAGTTAGATATGTTTCTTGTACGAATGCTATATCAATTTTTTTCTTTTTTCAGTAAATTTAACAGTTTCTTCCTTTTGATTTGGTTATGTATTCCATTAATATTTAAAGTCATATAGTTCAACATAGCCATTTCATACTTTGTTTATCTTTCCTTTCCGTTTCCTCATCACCACCTTCCCTTCTTATCCATTTCTGCTATCTTTTTTTGAACACATTATAAGACAACATTTCTAAAACATAAAATATTTCAACTATTCTCATATCTAAAATTCCTTTAACCCCAATAGTCCCTCCCCTTTCTGAGTTCCCCTTTGTCCCTTGTCGGGCAACCACATCTCCCCCCTCCACTTGGATTTGCGAATTCACTCGCAAGCGTCAACTGATTTCGCAGTGTCTGTAATTCTTCCCCACCCAGCCCCCCCCAGAAAAGATTTTAATCTTCATATATAACAAAGGTCACTCTCTTAATTCCCTCCTTACTTTCTTTCTTCCCTTTCTTTCCCTTCTTAGTTCTTACCTATACTCTATTTTTTTTATATATACATATATAGTTTGTTGTCATTTTTGTTCTTGTTACATCTCTTCATCTCTCTGTCTGTTTTGTAGTTGTTCTGCAAATTTTCGTACTTCTTCCGGATCTGAGAATAGTTGGCTTTGCTGCCCCAGAATAACTATTTTAAGTACTGCTGGGTATTTTAACATAAATTTATAACCTTTTTTCCATAGGGTCATTTTTGCTGCATTAAACTCCTTCCTCTTCTTCAGGAGTTCAAAACTTATATCTGGATAGAAAAAATTTTTTTGACCCTTGTATTCCAGTGGTTTTTTTGTCTTCTCTTATTTTCTTCATTGCCTTCTCCAATATATTTTCTCTTGTTGTATATCTTAGGAATTTTACTAGACTGGATCTTGGTTTTTGTTGTGGTTGTGGTTTAGGGGCTAATGTTCTGTGTGCCCTTTCTATTTCCATTTCTTCCTGTAATTCTGGTCTTCCTAGGACCCTGGGGATCCATTCTTTTATAAATTCTTTCATATTTTTGCCTTCTTCATCTTCCTTAAGGCCCACTATCTTTATATTGTTTCTTCTATTATAATTTTCCATTATATCTATCTTCTGAGCTAACAGCTCTTGTGTTTCTTTAACTTTTTTATCAGATTCTTCTAATTTCTTTTTTAAGTTATTTACTTCCATTTCTCTGGCTGTTTCTCGTTTTCCACCTTGTCTACTCTTTTTCCTATATCTGACATGATCATCTCTAATCTATTCACTTTTTCTTCTGTACTTTTTATTCTTCTTTTTATTTCATTGAATTCTTGTGACTGCCATTCTTTTATTGTTTCCATATATTCTTTAAAAAAATATATCCATGTACTTGCCCTTCCCTTCATCTTCCATTTCTCTGTGTTCTTCCTCTTCTTCTGACTCCACTCCTGGATCTGTGTCCTTTACCTCTGTCTCTTCTGGTTTTCTTGTTGGGTTGTTTGTTTTAATTTGTTGTGTATTTTTGGTCTTCTTATTTTTATTAGAAGTGTCTTGATGTTGGTCTTCTTCCTCTGGGTTGGTCATCTGTTGTTTCTTTGATTTCTTATTTTTACTCTCTTATTTCTTGCTCTTGTTATTTTCTATGTTTTCCTCTTGCTGTTGTGTTGTAGTTGTCTGTTTCAGCTGTGGAGATCGACTCCTCAGCTGGTCCCCCCTCCCGTCAGGGTTACTTTTGTTTTGTGCATTGCGCATGCACGAGGATTCGCGCATGCGCTGTTGCGCACTTTTGTTTGGCTCCATGAGCCATTTTTGTATTCCTGAGTTCGGGGCTTCGACTGACCTCAGGGAGCGGGCTTCTCTCTCCACGGCGGGCCTCCTCGTACAGGTAAGGCCTTCACCTTCTTATTCTGACGTCTTTCCTTCTTCTTTTCTTCTCGTTGTTTTTGGTTTTTCTTTCTTCGCTGCCATTTTCTCCACACTTTTACTTTCACTTTGTTTTGATTTTTATGTTTGTGCCTTTGCTTTTTCTCTATTTTTTTTAACTTTTCTGGAGAGGGCTGGAGTTCCCCTACCGACCGGCCACTACTCCATCACGTGACTCCTCCCCCCAACTTTTCATTCCTGAAGAAACTTGGAATGTAATTTTCAAATTGGTGATTACCTCTTCTTTATGTGCCCTTCACTCTCTACTACAATTTAAATAGGGCTCACATGTCCAAAGTCAAACGATCTTGTTTTTATCTCCTCATTGTGATAAATGTAACAATGGTGATGCTTCATTAATTCATATGTTTGGGACATGTTAGAGTCTTGAGAAATTTTAGATCAAAATATTTCAAGTTTTCTCTGCACTTTTTAAAGTTCATTTTAAACCAAATCACTTAATCGATTTATTTGGTTGTGTTGGAGAGAGTAGCTCGTAGCAGCACTACAAGTTCCAGTGAACTGGCAGCCGAACATCATGACATCATGTCATGAAATTTGTGGTTTTGCAGCAGCTTCACAGGGCAAACATTTATATAAACTAAAATAAATAAAAATAGTGCACGAAAAGTCAAGGCAAGTCTGGTTCATTGCTCATTCAAGAATCTGATGGCAGAGGGGAAGAAGCTGTCCTTGTCCCACTGAGTGCTTGTCTTCTGGCTCCTGGACCTTTTCCCCGATGGTAGCAGAGTGAAGAGGGCAGGGCTTGGGTGGTGAGGGTCCTTGAGGGTAGAGGCTGCTTTTTTACGACACCGCCTCGGGTAGACATCCTCGATGGTGTGAAGACCGGCGGCCGTGATGCAGCAGGCTGAGTGAACCACCCTCTGGAGCCTTCCTCTCATCCTGTGTGTTGGCACCTCTGTACCAAGCGGCGATGCAACCGGCCAGAATGCTCTTCCGCTGCACGCCTGTGGACATTTTCGAGAGTCTTCAGCGACATACCAAATCCCCTCACAAGGTGTAGCTTTCTTCATTATTGCAATAAGCGACTCTGAGACAGGCACATGGATGAAATAAAAATAGAGGGTTATGAAGTCAGGAGGGTTCAGCTCTCCATCCTCAGAACACTTCCAATCTCTTTTCAGTGCCAACTGCTCAGTCCAAGATTCCGCCCTGCTCCAGCTCCCTCAACAGCCTCTAAGGCTAGAGCTGGATGAGGTCCTCACCCGGGAAGAGACATATAAGGCAATTGAACAACTAAAAAGTGGCAAAGCAGCAGATATGGATGGAATCCCCCCAGAGGTCTGGAAGGCTGGCGGCAAAACTCTGCATGCCAAACTGCATGAGTTTTTCAAGCCTTGCTGGGACCAAGGAAAACTGCCTCAGGACCTTCGTGATGCCATCATCATCACCCTGTGCAAAAACAAAGGCGAGAAATCAGACTGCTCAAACTACAGGGGAATCACGCTGCTCTCCATTGCAGGCAAAATCTTTGCTAGGATTTTCCTAAATAGAATAATACCTAGTGTCGCTGAGAATATTCTCCCAGAATCACAGTGCGGCTTTCGCGCAGAGGAACCACTGACATGGTCTTTGCCCTCAGACAGCTCCAAGAAAAGTGCAGAGAACAAAACAAAGGACTCTACATCACCTTTGTTGACCTCACCAAAGCCTTCGACACCGTGAGCAGGAAAGGGCTTTGGCAAATACTAGAGCGCATCGGATGCCCCCCAAAGTTCCTCAACATGGTTATCCTCTAAACTGTATTAAAGTGAACATTTTTCCAAGGATATTATACTTATTTCAGGCATTGCCAATACAACTGACAGAAAAATTCTTCAAAGAGTTAAAGAAAATAATAAGGAAGTTTTTATGGAGAGGGGGGAAACCGAGGATAGCACTAGATAAATTAACAGAATGGTATAAACAAGGAGGCTTACAATTGCCAAACTTTAAAAATTATTATAGAGCCGCACAATTAAGATACCTATCAGATTTTTATCAAACAAGGGAAAAACCAGACTGGACGAGATTAGAATTAGATAAAATAGGGGAAAAGATACCTGAACACATCTTATATAAATGGGATGAAAAATTGGTACAACATAGAACTTCTCCAGTATTACATCATCTCCTCAATATTTGGAAGAAGATTCATGTAGAAAGAAATAAAACAAATTATCAAATACCAAAACTAATATTGACGCAAAATAAGCTACTCCCTTTTACAATAGATAACCTTTCCTTTAGAGAATGGGAAAAAAAGGGATTAAAAGAATAGAAAATTGTTTTTCAGGAAGTAGATTCTTATCCTTTGAACAAATGAGAGATAAGTACAATATAACTGGAGATACAGCGCTGGCATATTACCAACTGAGATCCTACTTGAAGGATAAATTAGGAAGCAATTTGAGTTTGCCAGAGGGAAGTAACCTTGAATATGTGATTACAGATACAATGTTAATCAAAAGATTTATAACAAATATGTATATTAAACTGCAAGAAAAGGAGAATGAGGAAACAAATGGTAAAACTAAACAAAAATGGGAACAAGATTTAAATATAAAGATAAAAAAGGAAACATGGGAGAAATTATGTTCTGGAACAATGAGAAATACAATAAATACGAGGCTACGTATGATACAATATAATTGGTTACACAGACTATACATTACACCGCAAAAGTTAAATAAATGGGACCCAACAGTATCTGATAGATGTTTTCGATGTAAAAAAGAAATGGGAACAACAATTCATGCAATCTGGACATGTGAGAGAGTAGAAAAATTTTGGGAAGATCTCAATCAGATATTAAATAAAATAACAGAAAACAATATACCAAAGAATCCAGAGATCTTTCTCCTAAGTAACATAAAAAACAAAGAATTTGGAATTGATTTCGAGGATGCACAAAAAAGATTTGTTAAGATAGCCCTAGCCGTAGCAAAAAAATGTATTATGTCAACCTGGAAATTGGAAGATAATTTGAAAATACAACAATGGTATATAGAAATGAATAAATGTATTCCATTAGAAAAAATAACATATAGTTTAAGAAATAATATTGAAATATTCGAACAAATATGGGAGCCTTACATTAAATACAATAGCGAAAACCTACCGGGGACAAACATTACCTAAGTTGATGGAAGGAGAAGGAAAGAAAAGAATGGACTCAGTAGAATTTCTGGTGTATTTTTGTTGAATGACAACATTGTCTGACTGGTTTAATGCAACCTAGATTGTATACCTAAAATGGATGGGAGGGTGGGGTGGGGGGTGGCTTGGGAGGAGGGAGGGGGGGGGACAAAAAGCCACTGTATATGTGTGAAAAAGAAAAAGTGTGTATCATGGCTAATGTGATTTATGGCTTGGCTTCGCGGACGAAGATTTATGGAGGGGGAAAAAGTCCACGTCAGTTGCAGGCTCGATTGTGGCTGACGAGTCCGATGCGGGACAGGCAGACACGGTTGCAGCGGTTGCAGGGGAAAATTGGTTGGTTGGGGTTGGGTGTTGGGTTTTTCCTCCTTTGTCTTTTGTCAGTGAGGTGGGCTCTGCGGTCTTCTTCAAAGGAGGTTGCTGCCCGCCGAACTGTGAGGCGCCAAGATGCACGGTTTAAGGCAATATCAGCCCACTGGCGGTGGTCAATGTGGCAGGCACCAAGAGATTTCTTTAGGCAGTCCTTGTTTGGCTCCGAATCATGGGTCCTCTACCGGCACCACCTACGGCTCCTAGAACGCTTCCACCAGCGTTGTCTCCGCTCCATCCTCAACATCCATTGGAGCGCTTACATCCCTAACGTCGAAGTACTCGAGATGGCAGAGGTCGACAGCATCGAGTCCACGCTGCTGAAGATCCAGCTGCGCTGGATGGGTCACGTCTCCAGAATGGAGGACCATCGCCTTCCCAAGATCGTGTTATATGGCGAGCTCTCCACTGGCCACCGTGACAGAGGTGCACCAAAGAAAAGGTACAAGGACTGCCTAAAGAAATCTCTTGGTGCCTGCCACATTGACCACCGCCACTGGGCTGATAACGCCACAAACCGTGCATCTTGGCGCCTCACAGTTTGGCGGGCAGCAACCTCCTTTGAAGAAGACCGCAGAGCCCACCTCACTGACAAAAGGCAAAGGAGGAAAAACCCAACACCCAACCCCAACCAACCAATTTTCCCCTGCAACCGCTGCAATCGTGTCTGCCTGTCCCGCATCGGACTTGTCAGCCACAAACAAGCCTGCAGCTGACGTGGACTTTTTATCCCCTCCATAAATCTTCGTCCGCGAAGCCAAGCCAAAGA
Organism: Narcine bancroftii; assembly: GCF_036971445.1. Taxonomy (NCBI): domain Eukaryota; kingdom Metazoa; phylum Chordata; class Chondrichthyes; order Torpediniformes; family Narcinidae; genus Narcine; species Narcine bancroftii. The sequence continues at coordinate 196,981,665 of NC_091473.1, forward strand.
TGTTATTTTTTCTAATGGAATACATTTATTCATTTCTATATACCATTGTTGTATTTTCAAATTATCTTCCAATTTCCAGGTTGACATAATACATTTTTTTGCTACGGCTAGGGCTATCTTAACAAATCTTTTTTGTGCATCTTCCAAGTCAATTCCAAATTCTTTATTTTTTATGTTACTTAGGAGAAAGATCTCTGGATTCTTTGGTATATTGTTTTCTGTTATTTTATTTAATATCTGATTGAGATCATCCCAAAATTTTTCTACTCTCTCACATGTCCAGATTGCATGAATTGTTGTTCCCCTTTCTTTTTTACATCGAAAACATCTATCAGATACTGTTGGGTCCCATTTATTTAACTTTTGCGGTGTAATGTATAGTCTGTGTAACCAATTATATTGTATCATACGCAGCCTCGTATTTATTGTATTTCTCATTGTTCCAGAACATAATTTCTCCCATGTTTCCTTTTTTATCTTTATATTTAAATCTTGTTCCCATTTTTGTTTAGTTTTACCATTTGTTTCCTCATTCTCCTTTTCTTGCAGTTTAATATACATATTTGTTATAAATCTTTTGATTAACATTGTATCTGTAATCACATATTCAAGGTTACTTCCCTCTGGTAAACTCAAATTGCTTCCTAATTTATCTTTCAAGTAGGATCTCAGTTGGTAATATGCCAGCGCTGTATCTCCAGTTATATTGTACTTATCTCTCATTTGTTCAAAGGATAAGAATCTACTTCCTGAAAAACAATTTTCTATTCTTTTAATCCCTTTTTTTTCCCATTTTCTAAAGGAAAGGTTGTCTATTGTAAAAGGGAGTAGCTTATTTTGCGTCAATATTAGTTTTGGTATTTGATAATTTGTTTTATTTCTTTCTACATGAATCTTCTTCCATATATTGAGGAGATGGTGTAATACTGGAGAAGTTCTATGTTGTACCAATTTTTCGTCCCATTTATATAATATGTGTTCAGGTATCTTTTCCCCTATTTTATCTAATTCTAGTCTCGTCCAGTCTGGTTTTTCCCTTGTTTGATAAAAATCTGATAGGTACCTTAATTGTGCGGCTCTATAATAATTTTTGAAGTTTGGCAATTGTAAGCCTCCTTGTTTATACCATTCTGTTAATTTATCTAGTGCTATCCTCGGTTTCCCCCCTCTCCATAAAAATTTCCTTATTATTTTCTTTAACTCTTTGAAGAATTTTTCTGTCAGTTGTATTGGCAATGCCTGAAATAAGTATAGTATCCTTGGAAAAATGTTCATTTTAATACAGTTTATCCTTCCTATCAGTGTTAGTGGTAGCTCTTTCCAATGCTCTAAATCGTCCTGTAATTTTTTTCATTAGTGGATTGTAATTGAGTTTATATAATTGGCCTAGATTTTTGTTTATTTGCACACCTAGGTATCTTATTGCCTGCATTTGCCATCTGAATGGGGATTCCTCCTTAAATTTTGATAAATCCGCGTTATTCATAGGCATTGCTTCACTTTTATTTACGTTTATCTTGTATCCCGACACTTCTCCATATTCCTTCAATTTCTTATATAGTTCTTTTATTGATAGTTCTGGTTCTGTTAAGTACACTATCACATCATCCGCAAATAGACTGATTTTATATTCCCTGTCTTTTATTTTTATTCCTTTTATATTATTATCTATTCTTATCGATTCTGCTAGTGGTTCTATAGCTAGCGCAAACAATAATGGTGATAGTGGGCATCCCTGCCGCGTTGACCTGCTTAAGTTAAATTGCTTTGATACATGTCCATTTACTGTCACTTTCGCTAACGGTCCCTTATATAATGCTTTAATCCAATTAATATACTTCTTCGGTCAACTGAATTTTTGCAATACTTTGAACAAGTAATTCCATTCTACTCTGTCGAAGGCCTTCTCTGCATCTAAAGCAACTGCTACTGCCGGTGCTTTATTTCCTTCTACTGCATGAATTAAGTTAATAAATTTACAAATATTGTCTGTTGTGCGTCTTTTTTTGATAAATCCAGTTTGGTCTAAATTTACCATTTTCGGTACCTGTTCTGCTAATCTGTTTGCTAATAGTTTAACTATTATCTTATAATCTGTGTTTAGCAGAGATATTGGTCTATATGACGCTGGTGAGAGTGGATCTTTCCCTTGTTTTAGTATCACTGTAATTATTGCTGTTTTACATGAATCTGGTAAGTTTTGTGTCTCATCAATCTGGTTGATTACATCCAGGAGGGGCGGTATTATTAGATCTTTAAATGTTTTGTAGAATTCTATTGGGAGTCCATCCTCTCCTGGTGTCTTATTATTTGGTAATTTTTTTATTATCTCTTGTATTTCTACTGTTCCAAATGGTTCTGTTAATTTATTTTGTTCCTCTATTTGTAGTTTTGGTAGTTCAATTTTAGTCAAAAATTCATCTATTTTCCCTTCTTTCCCTTCGTTTTCAGTTCGGTATAATTGTTCATAGAATTCTCTGAAGTTTTCCTTAATTTCTTTTGGATTATATGTAATTTGTTTGTCTTTTTTCCTTGTTGCCAATACCATTTTCTTAGTTTGCTCTGTCTTAAGCTGCCATGCTAAGATTTTGTGTGTTTTCTCACCTAGTTCATAATATTTCTGTTTTGTCTTCATTATATTCTTCTCCACCTTATATGTTTGTAATGTTTCATATTTTATTTTTTTATCCGCCAATTCTCTTCTTTTGGTTGTATCTTCCTTTATTGCTAATTTTTTTTCTATGTTTATTATTTCCCTTTCCAACTGCTCTGTTTCCTGATTATAGTCCTTCTTCATCTTGGTTGCATAACTTATTATTTGTCCTCTAATGAATGCTTTCATTGCGTCCCATAGTATAAACTTATCTTCCACTGATTCCGTATTTACTTCAAAGTACATTTTTAATTGTTTTTCAATAAATTCTCTAAAATCCTGTCTTTTAAGTAGCATGGGGTTTAATCTCCATCTATACATTCTTGGAGGGATGTCCTCTAGCTTTACTGTCAGTATTAAGGGTGAATGGTCCGATAGCATTCTCGCTTTATATTTTGTTTTTCTTACTCTGTCCTGCATACTAGCTGATAACAAAAATAGGTCTATTCTTGAGTATGTTTTATGTCTAGTCGAGTAGTATGAGTATTCCTTTTCTTTTGGGTTTTGTTTCCTCCATATGTCCACAAGTTTCATTTCTTGCATTGATTTAATTATAAATTTGGTTACTTTGTTCTTCCTGTTATTTTTTTTCCCCGTTTTATCCATATTTGGATCCAAATTCAGATTGAAATCCCCTCCTATTAGTATGTTCCCTTGCGTATTAGCTACCTTCAAAAAGATATCTTGCATAAACTTTTGATCTTCTTCGTTAGGTGAATATATATTAAGTAGATTCCAAAGCTCCGAATATATCTGACATTTTATCATAACATATCTCCCTGCTGGATCTATTATTTCCTCTTCTATTTTAAATGGTACCTTTTTGCTAATTAATATAGCCACTCCTCTTGCTTTTGAATTATACGATGCTGCTGTTACATGTCCTACCCAATCTCTCTTTAATTTCTTGTGCTCCAATTCAGTTAAGTGTGTTTCTTGGACAAATGCTATATCTATTTTTTCCTTTTTCAGTAAATTTAGTAGTTTCTTCCTTTTAATTTGGTTATGTATTCCATTAATATTTAAAGTCATATAGTTCAGCGTAGCCATTTTATATTTTGTTTATCTTCTCTTTCCGTTTTTCCATCATTACCTTTCCTCCTTTTCCATTTCTGTTTTCTTATTTTCAACTCTTTACCAGACAACATTCCTACAACATCCAACATTTTCCTTATTCTCCTATTTCTATCTTCTTTATCCCCAATCTCCCCTTCCCCTCCTGAGTTGTCCTTTATCCCTTGTCGGACAACCACATCTCCCCTCTCCATTTGGATTTGCGAATCCACTCGCAAGCGTCAACTGATTTTGCAGTGACCGCTCTTTTCCCCCACCCAGCCCCCCCCAGAAAAGATTTCACTTTTCATATGTCACAAAGGTCACTCTTTTAATTCCCTCCTTATTCTCTCTATTCCATTACCTTCCCTTATTAATTCTTGTCTATACTACCTATGTTTTCCTCTAATTACAGATACTTTCACGTATGCCCATTGTCTCTATTCACTCTTATACCTCTTTACCCGCATACATATCAATCGTGGTCATTTTTATCCTCATTACCCGTCTTCATCCCTCAGTCTATTTTTGTCTTTACCCACATACATATCAATCGTGATCATTTTTACTCTCATTACCCGTCTTCATCCCTCAGTCTATTTTTGTAATTGTTCTGCAAATTTTCGTGCTTCTTCTGGATCCGAGAACAGTCTGTTTTGTTGTCCTGGAATAAATATTTTCAATACCGCAGGATGCTTCAGTGTAAATTTATATCCTTTCTTCCATAAAATCGCCTTTGCTGTATTGAACTCTTTTCTCTTCTTTAGGAGTTCAAAACTTCTATCTGGATAAATGAAGATTTTTTGCCCTTTATACTCCAGTGGTTTGTTGCCCTCTCTTACTTTTTCCATTGTCTTCTCCAGTACCTTTTCTCTTGTAGTATATCTTAGGAATTTTACTACAATAGATCTTGGTTTTTGTTGTGGTTGTGGTTTAGGGGCCAATGCTCTATGTGCCCTTTCTATTTCCATTTCTTGCTGTAGTTCTGGACATCCTAGGGCCTTAGGGATCCATTCTTTTATAAACTCCCTCATATTCTTGCCTTCTTCATCTTCCTTAAGGCCCACTATCTTTATGTTATTTCTTCTGTTATAATTTTCCATTATATATATTTTTTGAGCTAGTAATTCTTGTGTCTCTTTAGTTTTTTTATTAGATTCCTCCAATTTCTTTTTTAAGTCTTCTACCTCCATTTCTGCTGCTATTGCCCGTTCTTCCATCTTGTCCATTTTTTTCCCCATTTCTGTTAAGGTCATATCCATTTTATTTATTTTCTTTTCTGTGTTGTTTATTCTTCTTCTTAAATCATTGAATTCCTGTGTTTGCCATTCTTTAAATGACTCCATGTATCCTCTAACAAGAGCAAGTATATCCTTTACCTTGCCTTTCCCTTCATCTATTTCACTGTATTCTTCCTCTTCTTCTTCCTCTGGGTTGGCCATCTGTTGTTTCTTTGATGCCCTTTCCTCCTCTTCTTTCTTGTTTCCATTGTCTTCTGTGGTCTCTTCTTGCTGCAGGTGTTCTGCAGCTGTCGTTGCCGGCTGTGGAGATCGACTCCCCAGCTGGTCCCCCCTCCCGTCGGTGTGTTTTTTTTCATGAGCATCACGCATGCGTGAGGAGTCGCGCATGCGCGGTTGCGCACTTTTACTCGGCTCTGTGAGCCATTGTTGTAGTTCTTTTTCTACCGACCTGAGGTAGTGGGCTCCTCTCTCCACAGCGGGCCTCTTCGGACAGGTAAGGCCTTCACCTTTTTCCTCCGTTGTCTTCTCTTCCTCTCTTCTTTCCGTTGATTTTGATTTTTCTCCTTTTGTCTCCATCTTCTTTCCACCTTTATACTCACTTTTCTTTAACTTGTATTTCTGTGCCTTTGTATTTTCTCTTGTTTTTCCCGACTTTTCTGGAGAGGGCTGGAGTTCACCGTCCGGCCACTACTCCATCACGTGACTCCTCCCGGCAACAACCTCCTTTGAAGAAGACCACAGAGCCCACCTCACTGACAAAAGACAAAGGAGGAAATGCCCAACACCCAACCTGTGAGGGATACTGGAATGTTAGGAGTCCAGAGATACTGGAAGCAAGTGCCAATTAAGAATAAAGTATTATGAAGATCCAGCTGCGCTGGATGGGTCACGTCTCCAGAATGGAGGACCATCGCCTTCCCAAGATCGTATTATATGGCGAGCTCTCCACTGGCCACCGTGACAGAGGTGCACCAAAGAAAAGGTACAAGGACTGCCTAAAGAAATCTCTTGGTGCCTGCCACATTGACCACCGCCAGTGGGCTGATAACGCCTCAAACCGTGCATCTTGGCGCCTCACAGTTTGGCGGGCAGCAGCCTCCTTTGAAGAAGACCGCAGAGCCCACCTCACTGACAAAAGGCAAAGGAGGAAAAACCCAACACCCAACCCCAACCAACCAATTTTCCCTTGCAACCGCTGCAATCGTGTCTGCCTGTCCCGCATCGGACTGGTCAGCCACAAACGAGCCTGCAGCTGACGTGGACTTTTTACCCCCTCCATAAATCTTCGTCCGCGAAGCCAAGCCAAAGAAAGAAGATTATGGATTAACTTAAGGTGAAGGGATACTGGAATGTGAGGAGTCAAGCAAGTGCTCATTAGAGATGAAGTATTATGGGTTAAATCAGGGTGAAGGGATGCTGGAATGAGAGGAAGGGTTGTAAAAGTGTAATAAACTAAGGATCTTCAAAACAGGATAACAAGTAGATAGCTTTAGCAAGTCTTAGGGATTGATTAATGAGTGAAGAACAAAGACATGATACTTCTCTGGCTAACAAGTTTGCAGGAAGACACATAAACTGATAAGAAGTTAGAATCCACGTGGGCAGAATTACCTAATGCTAAACCAATCCAGGAGGCAGAAGAATGTTAGGGTGAAGGTATCTCTGTACTGAAATGAAATGTATAAAAGTTGGGTCAGCCCCAGTATCTGTGTGTATTCCCAGGGTAAGGGGAAGCACCCAACTTTGCATTGTTGTAATAGTATAATAAAAGTTCTTTGTTCTCAATTTTTGTCTCGAGCAAATTCTGTGAAGGTACTTCTGTTTCTCACCCAACCCCAACCAACCAATTTTCCCCTGCAACCGCTGCAACCGTGTCTGCCTGTCCCGCATCGGACTTGTCAGCCACAAACGAGCCTGCAGCTGACGTGGACATTTACCCCTCCATAAATCTTCGTCCGCGAAGCCAAGCCAAAAAAGAAGAAAAAAAAGAGATGTATGGGTCAGTACGACATTGGGGGCTGAAGGGCCTGTAGGGTGTTTTATGTAAACTCGAAAATACCCTTGCAAGTAAAGAAATGCATAAGCTGAGAAGCATTTCAGGACATCAGAAGGGCGAGGACGGCCAATACTGACAGCCCCTCCAATCTCAGGGACCACCTGAGGTGCCAAAGACGTAATTGCAGAACCACACGCCTGTCAATCAAACGCGCGATGACGTCACGGCGCGTTTCACGTCGGCACCCGGATCACGATTGGCCGCGGCGTGGCAGCCAATCAGGCGGTAGCGGCGTCGAGGGCGCCGAAGGACGGTTGCAGCTCATTCTTGTTCCCGAGAAAGGGGGCGGCTCGAAAAATATATATATAAATCTAATCGAAACGGAGAATAAAGATGAGGTAAAGTAGTCCGAGATGGTAGGAAAAGGTGGACTGTCACAGGGATTTAATGCAGTGGCTAAGGGGAAGGCGTGAGGTACCGAGGCCTGAGGCCTCGTCCCTCGTGGAGGCTTCTTACAATTAACCGTCCATTTTGGCGCCGTGTATGGTATATCCATTTATATTTGTAGGGATCTGGTGTATCTGTAAGTATTATACGTTAATATTGTAGGAAGGTTTATGGTAGACACCATAGTTCAGGCTCTTTGGCCCTGGATGTGGTACCAACCTATATATTCCTTTTAAATAGCACTAAACCCTTCGTCTTTCATCCATGTCCCTGTCTAAAGCCCCTTTCTCACCATCAACCCTCCTAGGAAACGGGCAAGCTGACCCCCGGAGCCTTTCCCACTGCACCATTGCTTGCAGGTAATTCTGCAACCCGGGATTTTAAAGCGGGGGGGTCCCTCACCTCACCTCCCCTCCATTGATGGCCATGCGATAGCAGGTGGTGCTAAAGCACCACCAGAAGGCGATTGGCAAGTTAACTTGCTCTGCCACTTGCTCGCTCCATGTATCAGATCCTGGTTGACATCTACTCACCATGCCCGGTTATGTCATTTCACACTGTGTGATTTGACCTGTGATGTTGGTGGGTTAACTCCGATGTAGTCGGCGGTGTCACTTAAATGGCCCTGATGTTTCAGCCTTCATCACTGCCCCTGGCAAGGCGTTCCAGGTACCCATAACTCTTTAAAAAAAAGTAGTTAACCATGATGTCTCCTTAAATTTCCCTCCCTTCACTTTGTCCTCTGGTATTTGTTTTCCCCCCACACCACTCGCGAAAATGGTGCCAGCTGTCCACCCTGTTTGAATCAGGTATGTTTTTTTTTTAAACACCAGAGTTGTGAGTGCTTGGGGTGGAGGCTGGAACATTAGGGGCTTTTGGGAGACTCTTGGACAGGCACATGGATGCAAGGACATTTATGAGGTTGGGAGGGTTTTGTTTTTTTCTCATATGGGTGATTGTAGTACTGCAGTGTTCTGTTATCCAAGACCTGCTCTCTTCCTCGATTGTGCTCTTCTAAATTGTTCAGCTCTATGCATGTTAGAATTATCTTAGTGGACTGCTCATGGAACAACCCCTACGGTACCAGGTAACGTGAGAAATGAAGCAAGTGGGTACATGACTGAGGCCCAGTCCCTCATGGAAGCTTTTAATGCCCTCACATACAATTAACCGGCCATTTTGGTGCAGTGTGAGGTGCATCTGTATGTAATTATGAATTTATTATCATAAGACAAGTTTTGAGGAGGCATCAGGGTTAAGATGCTTTCTACAGAGAGTTGTGGGTGCCTGGAATGCATTGCCAGGGGAGGTGGTGGAGGCTGGAACATTAGGGGGATTTAAGAGTCTCTTAAACAGGCACGTGGATGAAAGGTAATGGTTATGAGTTAGGGAGGGTTTAGCTTTTTTCTGGTAGGAGTATATAGGAAAGCCCAATGTTGTGGGCTGAAGGTCTGTACTCTTCTGGTGCAGTGTGAGATTGATCCATTTGTATTGCGGCTGTTTTTCCCAGTTGATTCTATTTGTAGATGTGATAGTAACTATTATCGACATAGAAATGCTGTCTGGACCGCAGAAAAAGAATCTCGGGGTTGTATGTGATGTCATGTATGTAAATTTGACCTTTGACTTGGACAAAATACTTTAAATGTTTATGACAGTAGTCTCTTTTTATCCTTGTCTCACTCTTCTCTCACCTCCCACTGGGGTGAAGGTTCAAGTGTGTGAAAATTCAGCACTAACTGGTTCCTGAATGACCTCCAAAAGTGCTTCCTTACTATGTACTAATATTGTTCTTTTTATACGCTGCTCTCGTTATTGCGATCTTCTGAATTGAATTTAACTCTATGTACGTTAGGAGTTAACTTGCTGCATTACTCGTGGAAGAACCTTTACAGCACCAAGTATAACTTGACAAATGAGGCAAGTGGCTGTGAGACTGAGGCCAAGTCTCATGGAGGCTTTTAATGTTAACCATCCTTTTTGGTGCAGAGTGACCCCAATACTATTCTTCCCAGTTACTATTATTTGCAGATGTAATAGTATCCTTGAATATACATGTGTTACCTGCATGGGAATTCTGTCTAGACTGCAAGAAAAAGTCTCCTCTTAATGCTTAATAAACTCCTAATTACATACGCCAGATTTATCACAATATAAATGGATCTACCTCACACTGCACCAAAATGGCTGGTTAATTGTATGTGAGGACATTAAAAGCTTCCATGAGGGACTGGTGCCTCAGTCATGCACTCATTTGCCTCATTTGTCACATGATCTGGTACCGTCAGGGTTGTTCCCTGAGCAGTTCACCAAGAGAACTCTGACAATCAATTTGACCTTTGTCTTGGTGGAGAAAAAAAGAACGTCTCATTATCCCAGATTTAGTCTTCTCCCTCCTCCCATTGGGGTGAAGGTTCAAGAGTGTGACATTCAGCACCATCAGGAGAGTGCCTTCCCTGCAGTTATCAGGCTCCTGAATGAACCTCACAAATGTGTTTCATTGCTGCCCTTGCTATGTACTAATTGGTGTTTTTCTGCACTACACTCTGCTCTTCTAAATTTTATGGCTCTATGCATGTTAACTTGCTGGACTGTGGCAGAACCCTTCTTGTGTTAAGTAAAATTTTACAAATGAGTCTTTGAGATGGGTGAATATTCAGTGTTTGCAGGGATGAGGATCATGTGTAGGCAGCAGGGTATTAATTTATTTGGGCTTCTTGTTTGACGCGGACATTGTGGGGTGAAGGGCCTGTGCTGTATTGTTATAAGTTTGCATTAAAATTCTCTTTCCCTGCTCTGTAAGATGTGAGATCGGACCAGGGACCTGACCTGTGAATATGGTTTCTCTCGGGTTAGTGGAGTTTAAAAAAAAAAATACTGCTGGAGGTGCTCAGTAGGTCAAAAAACATCTGCAGGGAGGGGCGGTAAGGAATTGACGTTTCAGGTTGAGTCCCTCCAGTTAGGTGGGGGCACAGTTAACAACACTATTGCAGCGCCAGTGACTGTGGTTTGAATCCGGAGTTGTCTGTAAGGAGTTTGTACATTCTCTCTGGATGCTCTAGTTTCTTCCCACCATTCCAAAAAAATACTGGGACTGTAGGACATTTGGGTGTAAATTGGGTGGCACGGGCTCATGGACTGAAAGGGCTTGTTACTGTGCTGCATGTCGACATTTTAAAAAAATAATTAAATTGAGATTTATTTCCCCCTCCCCACCACCAAGCTACTGGTCAATCTCTGGAATTAGTTCAGTGTTTTTTTTTTTGGCTCCATTGTCCAGCATCTGCAGTTTTCCCTCAGATTAGTGCCAGCATTTCTTGTTATCCAGCCCTCCTTTCATACTTTACCTACCCACCTTCTCCGTTTCTTTTCTTCTGATTTGGGGACTGGAATCTTGTTGGAAAGTGGGGTTTGCATAGAGATGACAGATAAATCTGTGAAGGAAAGATTAGGGGTGTTAAATGGCTGTCTAGAGGAAACTCATTTAAATCCACAAAATGGTAAGATGGTCCGACAGTCCAAGGTTAGATTCAATTTGCTCTGACCTCCTCTACATTGGTGAGACCAAATGAAGATTGTAATTGGTAATTGATTTACCCATGCTCTGTGGGTCTAAACTTGAACTGTGTAGGTAACCATTTTAACTTGCTCAACTTGCAGAGGTATATCTGTCCTTGACCTCGTACGTTGTCAGGCTGAGATCAGAGACTTGAGGGACAGCACATCACATACTGTCTGGATAGCCTCATACCTAACAACGTGATCATTTTTTTCCTAATTTTAGATAACCCTCCCTCTTCCTTTCTTTCCTTCTCACACATTTTGTCCTATATCATCTGTGAGCCACTGTCCCACTTCTTTCCTCCTTTAGATATGTAGTTTTACATTTTTTTAATCTCTGTTCATAAAGGGATCCAACCCAAAATGTTGACTGGCCATTTTTACTTGTGGATGGCATCTGACCTGCTGAGTTCCACCAGTGGTTCACTGTTGAAGAAACCAGGCTATTTTAGTTCTAACAGGATTAATTTATGATCTTCCAGTTAAGGAGAGAATGGTGACAATAGGTGAATTTTGCATAACATTTGGCAATAGTTTAATATGAAGCATGTGTTGGCCATTGTAGGTGGTGAAAGATAAAAGGTATGACAACAGTTGAATAATAGTTAACATTAATATGCAGTTCACAAGTAATGTATCAAATAGGATAGAGACTGTTGGAAGATGTTGTCTTATGTCAAAGGAAAAGCCAAAAAAAAAGCAGGAAAAGTTGCATTTGGGAACAGAGATAGTGAATCTATTTTGTCCATCTTTATGAAGAGACGGAACCTGTCAAATATTTAGAGGGAATGAGGAGCTCGATTCTGAATCCTGGCAAATGTTGTGGACAATCACTATTCACTTCAAGTGAATGGAAGAGGATACAGGTGCACAATTCTTTATCCGGACATCTAAAATCCGGCAAGTGGGGAGAGAGACGGCAGGGCGAGAAGTGGGGGGGGGGGGGGTGGAGACCGGCAGCGGGACTGGAAGGGAGTGGGGTGGATACGGCAGCACAGTTTGGGTGGGCTTAAATCTGGCTTTTCAAAATCTGGAAAAATCCGAAATTCGGAACACACTGTCCCCCAAGGATTCCAGATAAAGAATTGTGTACCTGTACTCTGAAAGATGTACCTTCAGAAAACGAGTAGAGTGATTTTTAAAGATTAATTATAATGGAAGTTACATGAACTGGAACTAAATGTTTCACACGGAAGAATTTGAGCAATAAATCTTGACTTTAGTTATATTTTAAACCAATACAAGTAATGAGATTGGTTGGTGTATGTTTGTTGTGCAACATTTGGGGTGGATAGATTCTTTTGCTTATTCCTGCTAGGTTTTAATAGCTCCATAATGTTTCATAAATACAGATGCATTTCAATCCAGAATTTGGTTTGCTTTATTGTGTTATTGAGTGGCACAGGTTTGAATGGCTGGAATTAGCTTCTACCATTTTGTAAATAAAATTTTAAAAAATTACATTTTTGGCATTGGGAGCATGGAATATTCAGAACTAGGACTCACTATGCAACTATCCACCTTAACACCACTTCCAGGTGATTGCTCGTTTGTTCTCCAAAGGTCTTTTATTCATTTTAGCCGCCCATTCATTTTCTTTCTATTGCAGAGGCGACAGAGGACGTGGCCGCGGACGCTTTGGCGCAAGGGGTGGCCCAGTTGGGGGGTATGTGTTATTTGAGATGTTTCAGATTGAAGTTTCCTTTTATTGTCATAAAAAAGTATACGGAATACTTTGACTTCTGTGTGCCGTAAGACAACAGCGTGTCCATGAGTATTGCCAGTGCCCCAAACAATAGGAGAAAGAGTCCCTTGAGAGACACTGAGTGTCTGTAGATTAAACCTCCAGAGCTTCTGCAGCTGTACAGACTCTTCTGCAAGCCATTGGGAACCCAAGCTCCAGATCCAAACCTCAGATACGATCAGGAAGCTTTCAGTGTCTGAGGCCCTTTGGGGGCCCTTCTTGGCCTCAGTGCCCTTGTGTATCTTGGTTCCAATACCTTGTTTCCATGAGCTGGTCATCTGGAGTTCTTTGACCGCAAGTTGCCCACAGCCTGTGTGAGTCCTTTGGCCGCAAGTTGCCCGCGGCCTGTGTGAGTCCTTTGGCTGCAGGTTGCCCGCGGCCTGTGTGAGTCCTTTGGCCGCAGGTTGCCCGCGGCCTGTGTGAGTCCTTTGGCCGCAGGTTGCCCACGGCCTGTGTGAGTCCTTTGGCTACAGGTTGCCCGCGGCCTGTGCGAGTCCTTTGGCCGCAGGTTGCCCGCGGCCTGTGCGAGTCCTTTGGCCGCGGGTTGCCCGCGGCCTGTGTGAGTCCTTTGGCCGCGGGTTGCCCGCGGCCTGTGTGAGTCCTTTGGCCGCGGGTTGCCCGCGATCTGTGCGAGTCCTTTGGCCGCGGGTTGCCCGCGGCCTGTGCCAGTCCTTTAGCTGCTGAAGCCCTCACTATTTAAGATGCTGCTCTTTGAAATCCAAATGTAATTAATTTGAAACCTCTTTCTTTTTGTCACACAAACAGGTTCAGACCTTTCGTTCCTCACATCCCATTTGACTTCTATGTGGTAAGTTCCAAATTGTCTTTTATAAAGGTGTTTATTTTTGTTGGGCATTGAATTTGTTGAGCGTGCATCTTCATTATCTAACCTGATGACCATTCTGTGTATTGTAGCTGAACAATTTTTAATATCTGGGGTGGATTACACATAAGTCCAATTATGCTATCTCTTGATTTTGGTAAACCACCAAGTATAGCAACATGCTGGTCAAGCTGGACAGCTGCTATACAAGCCCCAACATAGGACCTTGGAAGTTAAATTCAAGTTACTTAATAATTGGAATTAAAAAAAAATTGCAAACTACACACAGCAATTTTTTTCAGCAGCGGTGCCCCAGATTTGAATCTGTCTTGACTGTAAGGAGGATGTAAATTCTTCTTGTGACTTGCTTGGGTTTCCTTCCAAGCATTTGTATTTGTAGTTGAATTGTTAAATTTGGGTGGCACGGGCTTATGGGCCAGAAGGGCCTGTTACCGTGCTGCAACTTTCAATTACAAAAAAAATTATTTGTGATATTGAATTGTAGTTGGAAACTCACCTGATTTTGTAATATTATTCGGAGAAAGGATAGCTGCTATGTTGAAGCATTACAACTCTTGTTTGAGTGATGACGTGGATAAGATCCAAAACTCCTATCGTAGCAGCAGGTCTGTGGCGAATGCCATCTCACTGGCGCCCACAAACCCCTGGATAGCAAAGGAGCATTCATCAGGATGTTGGTTATCGACTAAAATTCAGCATTTAACACCCTCATCTCCTCAAAACTGATCTGCAAACTCCAAGACCTGGGATTTTACACCCCACTGTGTAATTGGATCCTGGATTTCCTCACCTCCAGACCACAATCTGAGGATTGGTAAGAACATCTCCTCCACAATCTCCATCAGTACCGGAGCACCGCAGGGCTGCGTTCTTTAACCCCTGTTCTACTCTCTTTACAGCTATGACTGACTTGCTACAACAATAACACCACCTATAAATTTGCTGACAATACCACAGTAGTGGGTTGTATAAAGAAAGGTGATGAGTCAGCATACAGGAGGGAGATTTAAAAACTTGGCTGGATGGTGCACTAACAATTATCTTGCACTCAATGTTACCAAAACAAAAGAGCTGATTGTTGACTTCGGATAGGGAAAGCCAGAGGTATATGATCAAATGATCATTGGGGATCAGAATTGGAGAGGGGGAGCAAATTTAAGTTCTTGGGAGTCATTATCTTGGAGGATCTTTCCTGGGCCCAACACACTAATGGCATAGTGAAGAAAGCATATCAGCACCTCTACTTCCTCAGGAGTTTGTGGACATCAGAAACTCTGGCAAATTTCTACAGATACGTGATAGAAAGGCTGCATCGTGGTCTGGTATGGGGACATCAATACCACGGAGTGTAAAAGGTAGTGGACACAACCTAGGACATCACAGGCAAACTCCTCCCCACTATTGAGAACATCTATAGGGAATGATGCCATCAGAGAGTAGCAGCAATTGTTAAGGATCCACACCACTCAGTACACACTCTGTTTTCGCTGCTAGCATAAGGAAAGAGGTGTAGGTGCCATAAGGCTCATGCCACCAGCGTCAGGAACAGCTGCTGCCCCTCAACAACAAACTCAATCAGAGGCTTATTCAAGGACTCTTACTTGTGCACATGACATGGGCTGAATTTTCACAAGTCAGTGTAGGGAGATGTTTCACACCCTTCTAACAAAGTGAGCTTGGAGGGAATTCTATTTTGACTACAGCTCAGCTTTCAACACCATCATTCCCTCAGTACTGGTCAACGAGACTCACCCTGGGCCTCTGCAACTGCATCCGTGACTTCCTCATCAGAAGACCACGGTCAGTACACATTGGAAACAAAGTCTCCTCCTCACTGACCTTAAGGACGTGTGATTAGCCCACTACTCTACTCACTCTACACCCATGACTGTGTGGCTGAGCACAATTCAAATTTTCTGATGACACCACAGTTGTCAACAGGATCACAGGATTGCAATGAGGAAGCGTACAGGAGTGTGTGAGATCAGCTGGTTGAGTGGTGCCACAACAACAACCTTGCAGTTAAATCAAAACTGAGGAGCTGATTGTGGACTTCAGGAAGGAGAAATTGGGCGAACATATCCAGTTCTCATTGAGGGGCCAGCTGCGGAAAGAGTTAAGAACTTTAAATTCCTGAGTGTCAACATCTCTGAAGATCTATCCTGGGGCCTTCATGTTGATGCAGTCACGAAGAAGGTTCACCAGCGTTTGTGCATCGTGAGGAGTTTGACGAGATTTGGTATGTTACCAAAGACTTCTACTCGTGTACCGTGGAGAGCATTCTGACTGGATGCATCACTGTCTGGTATGAAGGTGCCAATGCACAGGACAGAAAAAGGCTTCAGAAGTTGTGAACTTGGCCGGCACCATCACAGGCACCAGTCTTCATTCCATTAAGGACATCTACAAGAAGCGGTGTCTCAGGAAAGTAGTCCCTATCTTCAAGGACCCCCACTACTCTCACTGTTATCAGGAAAGAGGTACAGCAGCCTGAAGAGGTACACGTGTAGAAGTCTTTGGTGACATACCAAATCTCGTCAAACTTCTCACGATGCACAAACGCTGGTGAACCTTCTTCATGACTGCATCAACATGAAGGCCCCAGGATAGATCTTCAGAGATGTTGATGCTCAGGAATTTAAAACTATTTATTGGTTTAAAACTATTTATTCCCTCCACTCTAATTCTAAATGGACAAGTAATTTCATTTTTCTATTCACTGGCACTAATTTATTAATTAAAAAAAAAAATTGTAGCAATTTTGCACCAACGATGCTGCCACAAAGCGACTAGTTTCATTATGTATGGTCATAACAAGAAATTCTGATTCCATGGAGACGTCTACCACCTGGAGATTCACCAAAGAACCACAACCAGTTTTGTTTTTGGAGAGGGTGGTAATTTGCGAATTGCAGAAGGTATCTTTGTGTGCAAGGCTTCCGTACACTATTTGTTTTTTTTTCTGAATACCACAATAATAGTTACATGGATGCGGTGTCCAATGGTCTAGCTGACGTTTTGAACTGATGTTTGTATCCACCCAAAAGGGCAGCTTACTTAACATCTCATTTTCAGGATGTCAGTTCTAGTGTTGCAGTGGACAGGCCTTTATCAGTCTAGATGTTTTTTGTTGCTTCTGGAGCAGAACTTGAACGTACAGAAACCTCTCTGGTTTATCTGCCGGTAATATGGTAATTATCTCGGCCTCGCTAATTATTCTCGCTAATTTCTGTCATCTTCAACAGGATCCCACCACCGGACACATCTTCCCCTCTCAGCCTTCCTCAGGGACTGCTCCCTCTGTGACTCGTCCACTCATCCCTTCCCATTAATCACCCCCCTTCGGACCTCACCCAGGCAGCCACAGGAAGAGCCTCATTTGCCCCCACACCACCTCCCTCGCCATCAACTGGGGCCCCAAACAGCCCTTCCAAGTGAGGCAACACTTCGCTTGTGAATCTTCAGGGGGGTCATCTGCATTCAGTGCTCCCATGGTGGCTGCCTTTACATCGGAGAAATCTGGATGCAGACTGGGAGAATGCTTCACTGACTACCTTAGTTTTGTCCTCATCAATGACCGGGATCTCCCAATGGCCAACCATTTCAATTCTGCGCCCACTCCCGCGCCCACTCCCACGCCCACATGGCCTCATGCATTGATTGCCAAACCAGGCCCCCCCATAAATTGAAGGGGTAATACCTAATATTCTGTCTGGTTACTCTCCAACTGGATGTCATTGACAATGATTTCTCCAGTTTCTGCTATCCCATTCCTTGTTCTCCCTCCTTCCCTCTGTCTCCTTTCCTCCAGCTCTCCATCCCCTTCCCTGTCCATTCAGAGCTATCTCCCTTTCCCCTGTTTGCTCGTGTGCCCTCCCTCCCTTCCTTACCTACCTATTACCTCTTGCCTATGGGCCTGTGCTCCTGCAACTTGCCCCACCATTGTGTACGGGCACCTGCCTACATTTTGTTCACACCTTGATGAAGGGGTCATGTCTGAAATATTGGTTATGTATCTTTTATATAAAGTACACTGTTTGACCTGCTGAGTTTCTCTGGCATAGTTTTTTCTATGATAATGGCTAATCGGGATCAGCCTGCTTCATTCTGTTATTGTGAGCTTCATACACAGCAGTAGGTTTATGTTACGCTTGTGTAAGGACATTTGCTTGCATCTGGAATTGTCTTATTTGCACTGGTTTCCATTTGTGTGAGAATTTGGGGCCAGAGGGCATATCCTCAGAATAGAAGGATGCCCCTTTAATACAGTGATGCTGAGGTATTTCTTCAGCCAGTGGAACTTTTCCCCCCCCCACCCCCCCAGTCAGCTGTGGAAGCCAAGTGATTGGGTATATATAAAGTAGAGGATGATGGGCTTTGGATTAGTAACGGTGTCAAAGGTTATGGGGAAAAGGCAGAAAAATGTGGTTCAGAGGAAATATTCACCATCTATGATTAAAATTGCAGCAAACTCGATGGACCTAATAGCCTAATTCTGCTCCTTTTGGCCATATCATTTGTCGCATTGTTCAGAAAGGTAAAAGATAAAAGGTAAAGGTTCCATTATTGACACTTAATACTACATTTAGAATGTAATATACATGACATTTTAAAAAAACTTTTTGTCTACCGTAAGGCAGACAGAGTCACCACTTTGTTCAGCGCCCCTCAGAGATACCTACAGCACCTGGTGTTCCTGGGCGGTCTCCCCTCCAAGTACTGACCAGGCCTGAGCCTGCTTAGTTTCCGAGATCAGATGATCCCAGGCGTATTCAGGCTATTAGGCTTCTATGGTGATAAACCAGTGACCCAATTGGGGAATAGATTGACAGTTTCCAAGCCATCAATTAAGATGAATAAACAGTTTAAAACATTATTTCATTCACAGTGCAACGAGTGTCAGTGAATTTCAAAATTGCTATAATTAACATAAAGTGCCTTTGAAATGTTTTGATGTATTATAAGATGTTATGTAAATTATGGCATATTTTTTCATATAATCACAAATGGTCTGACCTTGGTGAATCAGCTCATTGCTTAATCTTGCGCTTTTATGCTGGAGAGAGAGGCTGCTTTTGTGTTGTGTGGAGTTTTCCTGTAATGTATAAAATATTCTTTTGAGTGGCCCAGTGAGTCCATGATTGTTTAATTTTTTATTATTAGGATTTTGCTGTGAGTATATATGGGTATTGATCCCCTGGAATTTGAATTATTGTTCTGTGATCAGTTTTTTAAATAAAGAGAAATTTAATTTAGCCTAGTATTAGTCCATAAGATAAGAGCAGAAATACCATATATTGCCGTTGAATAGAGTGATCCTCGAAACTTGAAACTTTCACCTTAAAATCATGGATGTCCTATACAAAGAGTCTAAAATTCTAGACGGCAAAGTTTCCACACCACTGTAGTCTTCCTGCCGGCTCCGTTGCAATCTCTCGCATATCCCGTTAGTTATTTGCAAAGCCTCTGTGTTCAATCCGCCCAGTTTGACTGCTGTTGGGTCTGTACAAGTTTTAAAAGGACTATTCTGCGAGGCGATGATGGTTTATTTTAAAATATCCAAATAAAATTAAAACCTTTAAATGATAATTTGTTATTTAAAAGATTGTAATTTGACTTTGAACAGCATCTTATACAAAGGGTATTACTCAAAACCAACATTTTAGGTCGAAATTCCAGGGTCGGCCGACATACGAGTCATCCTATACAATGGCATATTCAGTAGGGTATTCAGCCCATTGAGTCTACCTGCCATTTAATCATGAGTTGATCCATTTCCCCACTAGCCCCCAATTACAGGAGATGTAGCTAAAAATTAACAGTTAGGCTCTTCAAATATGAGATAAAAAGTTGTGCACCTGATGAACATGCTGGAAGCTATTCCTAAATGGCTGCCCTTCTGTGTGCCTTGGATTCAGACAGCCTACAGTTGGTATCTAAAACCACTAGCATAATCTATTCAAAATCCTCCAAATTGATTGAGAGGAATGGTGAATTATTAGGCCATTTCAGATAGTCCAAAAGTTGTGCAGGGAGGTGGGACTAGAAAGGGGTGTTTGGTTCGGTGCGGACTAGAAGGGCCTAATGGCCTGTTTCCGTGCTGTAATTGTTATGTTATGTTATGAGATGTAAAGGCAGAGAAACTCAGGCAAAATGCAAAATCCCCTACCTTTCTGAATATGCAGAGATGGTCTCCGAGCTGCATATTCTAACCCCTCTCTAAGAGGGATAATCTCCACAGCACAGCCCTCCACTGATCAATCTGAATGTACAGCCGCGCTAAGCGGCTGTTATGGGGTGAGCTGATGATGCTGACAGCCCATGTCCCATCTCCCCACTTATCTATCTCCCTCCAAGTCCGGGGCGGATGGGAGCCGTTGGGGCAGCGGGAGCTGTGGCGATGGGCGGCTGAGACAGCCTCACTGGGCTACTTCGGTCTTTGGGGCTGTTCTTTGCGGCTCAAAACGCGGCAGAGCAATGGCCATCTTCCCTACCCATAATCCCCCACGCAGCTGCGTGGGGGATTATGGGTAGGGAAGATGGCCATTGCTCTGCTGCATATTGATGACAGGTGGCGCTACGGCACCAGTCGCCCCACCTCCATCGGATTCGAAGGGCTCTATGAGGCGCCTCTGGATACGAATGGGACGCTGGAGCTGCTTTTTAGGCCTGCTGTCTGAAAGGTAAGTTTCCATTTTTCTATCTGCTCCGTAGCTGGTCTCAAGGTGGGGGCTTGACATGAAATGGCATAGAGTCAGCTTCTTCTCTTGGGCCAATGTCAAAATCATTGTCTCCAATCAAACAATCCATTGTGGTGAATGCATGCCTCGCATAAGACTCCCAAAGCAGGAACTGCTCTCTGAGATTAGGAGGGGGCTGATAATAGGAAGAGATTACCAGATGAACAGAAAATAAATAAATTAAAAATAAAAGTTAAGGTTTCATTATTGTCATGTAATACTACATTTAAAACATTAAATTATTTAACTTTTGTCTACCATAAGGCAGACAGAGAGTCGCCACTTTGACGAACACCCTTCACAGAGACCTACAGTACTTGGTGTTCCTAGGCAGTCTCCCCTCCCATCTATTGACAAGTCTTGTCCCTGCTTAATTTCCGAGATCAGACAATCCCAGGCGTAGTCAGTCTCTAGTGCTCTCAAATTCATCTTTGAAATCTTAGATTTTTTGAGGCGGTTGCCAGAAATGTTGAAGGAAAGGCTGTGGATTTGTCTACATGCCATTCATAAGGTCTTTGTCCTTCACATTGAAGGTTAGTCAGGAAGGTTCAGATGCTCAGTGTTTGTGGTGAGGTCATGGCTGGATGGTAACTGGATTCTACATTGGCGATACGGGAGAAGCTAGAGAGTGGAAGTGAATGATTGCTTCTCAGACTGGAGGCCTGTAACTAGTGGTGTGCCTCAGGGTTCAGTGCTGGGACCATTGCTTGATATCTGTATCAATGAATTGGACCAGAAAGTTTGCAGGTCACACTAAGATCGGAGGTGTTGTGGAGAGTAAGGAAGGCTTTCAAAGTTTGTAGAGCGATCTGGACCAGCTGGAAAAATGGGCTGTAAAATAGCAGATGGAATTTAATGCAGACAAGTGTGAGGTATTGCATTTGGGAAGGACGTGCATGGTAAATGATTGGGCACTGAGGAGTGCAGTAGAACAGAGGGATCTGGGAATACAGATGCGTAATTCCTTGAAAGTGGGGTCACTGGTCGATAGGGTTGGAAAGAGCTTTTGGCACATTGGCCTTCATAAATCAAAGTATTGACTCGAGGAGTTGGGATGTTACGGTTAAGTTGTATAAGGCATTGGTGAGGTTAAATTTGGAGTATTGTGTGCAGTATGGGTCACCTAACTTTGGGAAAGATATCAATAAGATTGAAAGATATGATTTACTAGAATGTTGCCTGGACTTCAGGAACTGAGTTACAGGGAACAGTTAAACAGGTGAGGACTTTATTCCCTGGAGTGTAGAAGAATGAGAGGAGATTTGATGAAGGTTCAAAATTATGAGAGGTATAGACAGAATAAATGTAGATAGGCTTTTTCCACTCAGGGTAGATAAGATGCAAACCAGAGGACATGGGTTAAGGGTGAAAAGATGCAAACCAGAGGACATGGGTTAAGGGTGAAAAGATGCAAACCAGAGGACATGGGTTAAGGGTGAAAAGATGCAAACCAGAGGACATGGGTTAAGGGTGAAAGGGGAAAGATTTATTTAAATTTTAAATTTAGACATACAGCACAGTAACCAGACATTTTGGCCCATGAGTCCATGCCGTCCAATTTACACCCAATTAACCTAGACCCCCGGTGCGTTTGGAATGGTGGAAGGAAACTGGAGCCCCCTGAGGAAACCCACACAGACACAGGAAGCATGTACAAGCTCCTTACAGACAGTCCCGACTGCTGGCACTGTAAAGGTATTGCGTTAACCATTGTGCCAACCTTGCTGCCAAAGGAAAAAAAATCAATGCAGACACGGGGAGAATGTACAAACTCCTTGCAGACAGCACGGGATTCAAACCCCAGTCCCGATCGCTAGCGCTGTAACAGTGTTGTGCTAATTGTTAACGCCACATTGGGGGGAACTTCTTCACCGTGTAATAGGAGTGTGGAATGAACTGCTAATTGAAGTGGTGAACGTGGGCTCAATGTTAACATTTAAGAATTTGGACAAGTACATGGATAGGAGAGGAATGGATTGGGCACAGGCCAGTGGGACTCGGCAGATTAGTTCGGCACAGACTAGAAGGGCTGAAGATCCTGTTTACTGTAATGTTCTGTTCTAAATGTACTATAGCTGTTTCATACTTGCTGACCCTGCCTCTGACCACTCAAAAGAAAAAAAGAGGGATATTCGGGAATGCATTGAACATCTCTGGTCTCTACAACAGAAGTTTACAGAGGCATGAAATGGAGGAATATCCTAAATCTCCACCTACAATACCCCCTGCTGCAGAAATCACCACTGGAGTCTGCAAGTCTTGCATCGACTTTTCAACCTGGAACCCCCTTGGTTTGGCAAAAGAGAAAGTGCCATCTGGGTTGGCCTTTGTTCATTTGTGTCTTTCCTTTAACACGTTTGGGGCTGCACGCTGAGTCCCAGCCGTGACTCAACAACGGTTTTGCACAGTTTGCAGTCTCCCTGCTCTTTAATTTCATGCCTCAGTAATAAAGGGATGCCTTATGTTGACTTAATTGGCTTATTTTCATGCACTGTGCTTGCAGGGATCTGTCAGTATGTCCTCCAATCTATCTCTAATTTCTCTGCACTTTTTGTAATCCCACTCATTACTGTACCCCTTGCTATATCTGCCATCCCCAAGTGGATACATCAGCTACTGGCCCACCTGACCAGTTCATTAGTGGGTTCTTGTGAATTGTAGCTTGCCTCCTTAATGTAAAATTAGTGTGGATAGTTGATCTTCAGCTGATGTGGATTTAATGAACCATGCAGCCATCTGTGCTGCAAATGTTCTTAAGCTTGTGGCTCTTGATGCCAGCCAGCTATCTTTTGCCTCTGGTGACCACTTTAATCATGTTCCCTATAGTTTCAATTATTGTTTGTCAGAAAGCGCAAACAAATTTCCTTCAAAATATGACTGGGGAAAATAGTCCTCTTTTACTAAATCTCTAGTCAACTGTTACATATTTCTTCTTTCTACCACCCGAAAAAATTTTTGGATTCTATGGGATCTGAAATAAAGGTGGAAAGACTAAGTTGATCAGGCAAAGTTAATAGAGATTTAAGGTCGATAACCATTGGAATGGTAATCCATTTGAAAAGTTTGTTCTCACTGCAGATACTGCCTGACTGGCAGAATATTTCCATTATTTTTTATTTTTAACTTGAATCCCAAGACCTTTCATTTTGTCTGGTCTGCTGTGTGGGACCATGTAAAATACCTCACTATAATCCATGTCTTCTTCTTTGGCTTGGCTTCGCGGACGAAGATTTATGGAGGGGGTAAAAGTCCACGTCAGTTGCAGGCTCGATTGTGGCTGACGAGTCCGATGCGGGACAGGCAGACACGGTTGCAGCGGCTGCAGGGGAAAATTGGTTGGTTGGGGTTGGGTGTTGGGTTTTTCCTCCTTTGCCTTTTGTCAGTGAGGTGGGCTCTGCGGTCTTCTTCAAAGGAGGTTGCTGCCCGCCAAACTGTGAGGCGCCAAGATGCACGGTTTGAGGCGATATCAGCCCACTGGCGGTGGTCAATGTGGCAGGCACCAAGAGATTTCTTTAGGCAGTCCTTGTACCTTTTCTTTGGTGCACCTCTGTCATGGTGGCCAGTGGAGAGCTCGCCATATAACACGATCTTGGGAAGGCGATGGTCCTCCATTCTGGAGACGTGACCCATCCAGCGCAGCTGGATCTTCAGCAGCGTGGACTCGATGCTGTCGACCTCTGCCATCTCGAGTACTTCGACGTTAGGGATGAAAGCGCTCCAATGGATGTTGAGGATGGAGCGGAGACAACGCTGGTGGAAGCGTTCTAGGAGCTGTAGGTGATGCCGGTAGAGGACCCATGATTCGGAGCCGAACAGGAGTGTGGGTATGACAACGGCTCTGTATAGGCTTATCTTTGAGGTTTTTCAGTTGGTTGTTTTTCCAGACTCTTTTGTGTAGTCTTCCAAAGGCGCTATTTGCCTTGGCGAGTCTGTTGTCTATCTCATTGTCGATCCTTGCATCTGATGAAATGGTGCAGCCGAGATAGGTAAACTGGTTGACCGTTTTGAGTTTTGTGTGCCCGATGGAGATGTGGGGGGGCTGGTAGTCATGGTGGGGAGCTGGCTGATGGAGGACCTCAGTTTTCTTCAGGCTGACTTCCAGGCCAAACATTTTGGCAGTTTCCACAAAGCAGGACGTCAAGCGCTGAAGAGCTGGCTCTGAATAATCCATGTAGACTGCATCAAACTGACTCCCTCAGCTTCTCTGCAACCCCCCCCTCCCCCCACTAGCTTCTAAAGAAAATTCATCTTAATCAATCCAGGCTTTCTAAAGTGCATTGTTTTGCCTGCTGAGTTTCTCCAGCATTGTGTTTTTACTTCAACCATGGTGTCTGCAGCCTCTTGTGTTTTACCTTCGTCTGCTTCTGTTCTGAATTTCAACTGCAAAGGAAGCAACTGTACTTGGGACCAAATGAAATCCACTAGCCTTCAAATCCAGATATCAATGGGACAAATTGATATTGTACTCTAACCTTTTAAGGCACAATAGAATCTAGCCAAAGGTTAGGGCACTGGAAACACAACCTGTCCCTGCTTGCTTGAGATAAGGGCCTCCATTTTCTTTGTGACTGTCATTCAAATTATTGAGCCTTGGTTTATTGGACACTTTTCAGTTCCTCTTCATCTTGTTTTGTTGTCCTTGATCTTTCTCGTGTCATCAGTGAGGTGAGAGAGAGGGATTCCTGTCAGCCTAAACTGCAGATTAAGTCCTCTTATCAAAGACCAATGACCTAGCTTTGTATCAGGCCACACCAAGGTACTTCTGAACAACCTTCGGTCAGGTGTTGGGCAATAAGCTATTGCTGGTGTTAATCTGGGAATAGCCAGAACAATTCATTGATCGAGTGTGCCATTGCCAGCACCAATGATTGCTGCCCAAACATAAAGAAGAATGGTGATACTTTGCATGCACTGGGGAAAGTAGCCTGAAGATATTAAGAAAAAAAATGCCATGTTCCTGACTTTGTGGTCTCTGAGACAAGTTTCCTTAAACATCTCTGCACCTCGCATTCCAATCCTTTGTTACTGAGCCAAGGATTCCAATTTAGCCGCTATTCTCTCACTGCATCCATGTGGACTAAATATCCTGTTGGCAGGCTATTCAACTATGTGTGGCAATGTAACTGAGATTCATTTGCTTGTTTAAAGAGATCCTATTGGCTTGGATTCAAAATGGATTAACTTGCATCTCATGTCAGTAAACGTCTGCCAATTTTCTTCTCATTCCCTGAATTCATTTACATTTGGAGCTCAGCTTCACAATTTAGTTGGCTCATGATGTAGTATCATCTCCAACCCTGGTTGCACAACTCTCATCCATGTCACTGATTTACATTGTAAAAATCTTTTTCTTTGGGACTTCTTAATGTGACACCTGAATCATTCCTCCTTGAGCCTGCAGAAAAAAATGGAAACCATTAACTCAAGTCATCCATGTCTCTTGAAAGTGTGTTTAAAATAAATAAATAGATAGCATTCTGCAGCTGCTGTAAATCTGAAATAAAAGTAGAAAATACTGGTTGCACGGATCAGGCAGCATCTGTGGAAATGGTTCTGACGAAGGATCTTCGACCTGAAAAAGTATTCTGTTCCTTGTTTCACACCTGTTGCTGAGTATTTACAGCATCTTCTGTTTTGATTACTTGTTTTTTTCTCAAATGATCATTGCAGTCTTTGTCTGTAACGGACCGAATTTCCAAGTTGTCTAGATTTTCTTCTCCATAACCTCAACTTTGTTTGCAAAGGGAATCATTTAGTTGTTTTGAAGTGACCACCCAACTTCAGAGGGTGTCCATGCTATGTGCAGTGACTTAGTAGGGAATGGTTTTTAACAAGGTTTAATTGTAAATGTATCAGGTCACTCGTTGGAGTGCTACTGGTACCATGTAACCCAATACTGCCTGTCACATGGTTGGGTGGTTGGCGACTCGACCGGCTCCCTCACCAGGCTTGCCTGGTGTGGAGGGTGGCTTAAAATAAGACCAGTCGGTCAAAGGGCGGATGAACCCTCTACTAGGGTCGTAGGGTCAGCACGTGCCGTAAAGCGTGGAAAGGGCATCTCTTGCATCAAAGCTTGGTCTGGCCATTCACTTCACAGAACTTCCAGCCGTCTTTGGACCTCACCATGCCACTGGATCTGGAAGGGGATGTCGAGAGGGTGGGTCTGGACCTGTGCAACCCCCTACTCACCTAAAATCCATCACGCACACGTTATTCCTCATATCAAACTCCACAAACAGACTGAAAGAATCCATCATCCTATGGGATGGAGTCAGAAGAAGAACTGTTAATATTGCACTGTGTAGCTTTTGTATTGATTTGGCCTTTCTTGATGTTTCTGTTGGGAACAAACTGGTTGCTTGATTTATCCCTGCCCCCTCATGTTTCCTTCTCCAAAATTGGTATCTTGTTCCTTCACAGTGTGAAATGGCTTTCCCCCGGGTGAAGCCAGCCCCAGATGAAACCACTCTGAGTGAGGCATTACTGAAGCGAAATCAAGATTTGTCCCCAACTCCTGCTGAACAGGTAAGCACTGGTATAATATTCACGAAGGCACATAAGAAATAAGAGTTGGCCATCCGGCCCATCAAACCTGCTCCGTCATTCAATGAGATATGGGTTATCTGATGATGGGCTCATCCCCACCGACCTGCCTCTTTCCCATATTCTTTCATTCCCCAACTATGTAAAAATCTATCCAACCTTGTCTTAAACATATTTACTGAGGTTGCCTCCATTGCTTCAATGGGCAGCAAATTCCACAGATTCACCAGCCTCTGGGAAAAGCGGTTCCTTCTCATTCATCCTAAATCTACTACCATGAATTTTGAAGCTGGTGTCCCCACCAATGGGAACAATTTGCAACCTCTATCTTAACTGCGCCTTCCATAATTTTATGCGTTTCTATAAGATCCCTTCTGAATGCTCTTCTGAATTC
This sequence comes from Narcine bancroftii, assembly GCF_036971445.1. Classification (NCBI taxonomy): domain Eukaryota; kingdom Metazoa; phylum Chordata; class Chondrichthyes; order Torpediniformes; family Narcinidae; genus Narcine; species Narcine bancroftii. The sequence goes on from NC_091473.1 coordinate 197,008,881, forward strand.
CAGTGAGTACTCTCCCAGACGACTCGATCTCTCCTCATCGTCTAACCCCTTCATCCCTGGAACAAACCTGGTGAACCTCCTCTGCACCACCTCCAAAGAAAGGAGACCAGAACTACCCGCAATTCTCCAGATGCGGCCTTACCAGGACCTTGTCCAGTTACAGTATAACTTCCCCACTCTTCAATTCAATCCCTCTAGCAATGAAGGATTTGCCTTGATAGCCTGCTGCAACTCCAAACCAATCTGATCAGACCATGTGCAGCTGGTGTCATCCCAGGCTCTTCAGAACTCCCACTGTGGATAACCGGCACAGTAAATTCTTAGAGAAATTTACAGCAGGACTCCATTTTTTCATCCCCTCCGTCATACACTTTTGGTTCAGGGATTTTATACCAACGTCCTTGATGCTAAATTTTGCATTGACATTCTTCTTGATTGTGGGTTGGATTTTCAGCTGAGCCTGGCATGCATTTCCCAGCTAGAATCGTAAGACAATAGAGGCAGTAACTCTGTGCCATTGGTCCTCTTGAAACTCCCTCAATCTACAAACCCCCATCTCCACCCCATTTTCCAAACTGTAACTCCCCTCCTGCTATGTGTAAAACCAGTGGTTCTCAACTTTTTTTTAAATCTTCCCCACTCACAAACCACCTTAACCTCTTACTAACCACAGGGAACCTACGGCATAGGTTGACAACTACTGGAAACCATCCCATTCAGTATAGATCATGAATTAAGCCATTGAGATTCCACGGCAAAGCGGCACTAGGGGCTGCAGAAGTTAACTCCGCCTTCTACACTGATCCTGCTTGGAAGGGAACTGGCTCCTCTGTAACAGCATCTTGATTATAAAATACTTGGGGTGTCTCTCTCGGGTGATATTAAAATTACTTCATTCCACGTCCTTCATTACCTGGACAAGGGATAGTATTGTCTTTGATAAATCAGTGGATGAAAGAAAAATGGGCCAGACCTGTGATCCAAGGGCTGGTGATGCATTTCAGTTGTCAAGAAGTATTTTTCCCCTGGATTTTCTTGATTTATAATTCAATTTATTGTCATAGTAATAAAACCGTGTCCAATTACCTGAAATTCCTTTTTGCCTGCTGCAAGGCAGACAGATTTGCCACCGGCAGGAATTGCCTGAGCACCCCTTTCATTTCTTACAGCCAGACTCTCGGAGAAAGAGAAGCAAAAGAGTGTCCATAGATTCACCTCCAGCGCTTCCACAGCTCCTGCAGAGTCCTGTCCAAACCATTGGCGACCCAAGCTCCAGACCTGAACCTCTGACAAGGTTGGGGACCTTTCAGTGCCCTCGGCCCCTCCTTGTATCCCGCTTCCAATACCTGGTACTTCTCTGGCCAGCTTGAGCCCGATCCAGCAGTGCGCAGCCCATCATTGCATCTTGTCTCCTTGCAATGAATGGAGCAGCCTTAGAATCGAGAGGAGTCATGCTTGCTGTCTGAGTTGTCACTGTTGTGCCTCCTTGGTGAAGTAGGGATTTTAGATGAAAGCTTGAATCAGTAAAATCCCCGGCTTCTGACATCGACAGGGATTGCGGATGCTGGATATGCAAGTTTTCCGGATGCCTGAGACACACTCTTACAATGCCTAACTAATAATCTTGCATTAAGAATAAACATTTTAAAGACAAAAAAACAAAGCAATAGATATGGTCATTTGGAAAAAAAAGTATTGTAGTCCTTTACTATGTAAAGTTCACTTTAAGCAGGTAATTCCCATAACTTAGAAAATTAAAATTTGAACCCTGGTTACTGGCTCTGTAACTGCTAAGCTAATCATGCCACAGCCATAATTCCACTCCCCCCACCCCCCCCTCCCCCCTTGCAAATATAATAGTTATTAAGACTAACCAAGCAGGGTTAGGGAGCCACTTTTGGAGAGTCATCCCATCATTCTTGACATTGCGATTTCATTCAAACACCACTTTAAAACTATTCAAATCACTGCTGTGGTTGTGAGTGGCATTGGCTGGACCTTCATCCCAGGCGATGGCATTGTATTCAAACGTAACTTTATTCAAACTTTGTTCAAATGGTTGCTGCGGGCAGGGCATGACGGGCACTTCGCAGGCTGAATGTTTGCTCCCATTATCACCAACGGGTTGTGTTACTTCGGAAAACATTTACTTTTAGAATTTTAAACTTGTATTAAAATTTTTAATTTTTTTTAAATTTAAAACTTTTAAAAAAATTTCCTCAATATTTTTGTCATTGTTTGAATTCCAGATGCTGGGGATTTTACAGTAGAAATTTGAGGTGTCCCTCTGCTAATGAAGATGCTGTTGTTTTTCTAGGCTTCAATACTGTCTCTGGTTACGAAGATTAACAATGTCATTGATAATCTGATTGTGGCTCCAGGCAACTTTGAAGTGGTAGGTTCAGCAATCTCTGGCGGCAACCTTTGGAACATAGAAATCTACCACACCGTACAGATCCTACAGCCAACAATGTTGTGCCAACATTATAATCTATTCTACCAATTGCCTAGTATTTTCCCACAACACCACCCTCCTTTTTGCTCTGTTCCACGTACTTGTCTAACAGTCTCTTCAAAGGTCCTATTGTACCTGCCTCCACCATTGCCAACAGCACATTCCATGTGCCTACCATTCTCTGTGTGAAGAACTTGCCTCTTCCATCCCTACTGTACATCCCTACAAGCACCTTAAAACAATGCCCCCACACGTTAGCCATTTCAATCCTGGGGAAAAAGCCTCTGGCCACCAACACAATTCCTCTTGTCATCTTCTACACCTCTATCAGGTCACCCCTCGTCCTCCATTGCCACAAGGAAAAAAGACTCCAGTTCACTCAGTATACTCTCCAATCCAGACAGCGTCCTTGTAAATCAAGTCTCCACTGCATCCTCTCTCCCACAGCATCCACATCTTTTCTGTAATGGGGTGACCAGAACTGGGGCCTAACCAAGGTCTTGTATAGCTGTAACGTGACCTCCCAGCTCTTGAACCCGATCTCACGGTTAATGAAGGCCAGCATGTGTACACCTTCTTAACAACATTATCAACCTGTTCAGTAGCTTTGAGTGTCCTATGGACACAGACACCAAGATTTCTCGGTAGGTCCATGCTGCTCAGCATTCCTATTAACATTGTATCCTGGCTTCAAATTTGACCATCAGAAATGAACTTTTGTGGGCTAAACTCTCCATTCTGGCCCTAGAAAATGTCATTACCTAGAGCTAAAGACCCTCTTCCACACTGTTAAAAATCCTGCCATTAACCATGTAATCTGCCTTCAAGTTTGACCTACCAAAATGCATAGCTTGTAGTCACACTAGGCACACAACGAGTGAAAGAACCACACACAGTCGAAAGTGAGTTGAACTCTCTTGTTCGCTTAAATTCCTCGGAACTTGATGCTTGCGACTCCCGGGACCTTTATGACATCAGCCGCTAGGCTGTGGGCTTCCCCTGCACCCGGAGCTCTCACAGTCAGACCTGCGGCGGACTTGCCCGCGACTCCGTGAGCCGGTTCGCCTGTCACGTGGGTGAGCTGCTGCATGCTTCACATTCATCCGGATTGAACACCATCTGCCACTTCTTCGCCCAACTCTGCATCCTGTTGGAACCTACGACCACCTTCTAAACGATCGACACCACCTCCAACCGTGGTGTAACCTGCAAGCTTATTGACCCGTCCCTCTATTTCTTTGTCCAGGTCATTTGTAAAAATCACCAAGGCAGGGCTCCCAGAACAGATCTCTGCAGAGCTCAGCTGGTCACTGACCTCCAGGCAGGATATGATCATTCAGCTACTACCCTCCACTTTCTGAAAGAAAGCTAATTCTGAATCCACACAGCCAAGGTTCCATGGATCCTATGCCCCATGACTTTCTGAAAAAGTCTAACATGAGGAATTTGCCAAATACCTTGCTAAAATCCATATAGATCACATCTACCACCCTTCATTCATTGATTTATTATTTTTTATAAATCCTCAACAAAATTCAGACCCCTCTTCAAAATCCCTGACGGTTCTCCTCAGCTTAAGTACAAAGGTTTCTCACAAGTCATCACGTGTGATTGATGCTGTGGATTGATCTGCTGTTGGAAGCAGGAGACTAGCCCTGGGCCTCTACATCAGAGAGTCATGAGGAAGACTGGGAGATCGCTTCAATGAGCTTTGCTCTGTCCGCATCAGTGACAGGGATATCCCGGTGGCCGACCACTTCATTTCCATGCCCCATTCCCACGCTTAAATGTCTGTCCATGGCCTCGTGCATTGTCAAACCAAGACCACATGTAAATTAGCAACCCCTAATATTCTGTCTTGACACACTCCAACTGGGTAGCATCAACATCAGTTTCTCTGGTTTCTGCTAGCCCACTCCCTGCTTTCCTTCCCATTCCCTCAGTTTTCTTTCCTGCAGCTCTCCACTCCCCTCTCCATTCACAGAGCCATCCTCCCTCCTTTATCTGCCTGTTATCTCCTGCCTATAGGCCTCTGCTCCTTTCTTCCCCCTCTTCCCCCCCCCCCCCCCCACCCCCATCCCAATTATTTTGCTCATACCTTCAAACCTGGAACATTGTTGATGAGGACAGAATTATCACGTTTGGAGGTGACTCTCAAGTACCAAGAATGCCTCATTGTCACCACAGACCTTGCGACATGCATCAAGAACAATTTCCCTTGCGTCGTGCTGAGCCAATTTGTGCTCGTATTTTGTTGTGAACACATTTTAAGCTTGTACTGTCTTTCTCTCCCCCCGCCCCCCCACACACGTTCCCCAAAGCAAATAGAGGAAGTGCGTCAAGTTGGCTCGTATAAGAAGGGGACGATGATGATGGGTCATAATGTTGCCGACCTTGTGGTTATCCTGAAGATTTTGCCAACCTGTGAGTGTTGTAAACAAATTGAGAGAACGCCGATTGAAATTCCATTTGTTACGTAAATAGTTATTTGGGGCCTTTTTCACGACTTGTGCTGTCAAGGCACTGAATTTTATGTTGTTCTGCATTCTAAGAAACCCTGATGCATATTTTAAATAGAACACTCATTCTGTTGTCCTGAATTTGCTGAAGTCATTGGTACCCTGGCTCTGGGTGCACTACTGGTTTAAAGGAGATTGTTTGTGTGACATGGTGCTCTTGTTTGGGGATGAAAATAAAGGCCTACAGCTTTCAAGCCATCAGTCAGTCAGAATCATTCTGCTCTTCCAGCAGCCACCTTCAAAATAACCCCGGAGATTTGGTTCTCTTCACTGTAACATACAACATTACAGCATAGTACAGGTCCTTTAGCCCACAGTGTTGTGTTGACCTGCAAAACAAAAAAATGGAACCCTCCCTACCTCTTAACCCTTTTTCTTTCATCCCTGTGCCTGTCTAAAGGTCCTTTTAGGTGGACCCTCCTCCTTGAGGGCGGCGGCAGGATCAGATCTTAACTTGCAGACTCACCTTTCAGGTGGCAGCCCTAAAAGGCTGCTGCAGCATTGCCTGGTCCACCTGAATGGGCCTAAATATCCAGAGGTGCCTAGCAGCGTCTCCGGATCTGATGGAGGCGGGGCGACTGGTGCCGCAGAGCTATCCGTCATAAATATGCGGCATATCTTCCCTTCCCATAAACCCCCATGTGGGTGGAACTGCTCTGAACAGTTCCAGCTACATGGGGGATTATGGGTGGGGAAGTCTGCCATGGCTATGCTGCGTTTTGAGCCGCAGAGAGCGGCCCCGGTGCGGCCAGCTGGGCTTAACAGCTGGTGCACCAGCTGCCCCCCCCACTGTCTGCCCCTGCCACGCTGGCGTGGTTGTCGGGCAGTGGGAGTTGGGTTGCAGGCTGATGGAGTCATCAGCCCAGCCCCCAGACAGCTGCTTACAGCGACCGCACATTCAAGTGCGTCAGCAGAGCATGGTACTCCACTGATCATCCCTCCTGGAGGAGGGTTGGTGTTGGCGCCTCGGAGGCGCTTCTGCTGCATTCAGGTGAGTATGTCTTTAGTGGCAAGGGGGGGAGATTATGCGGCTTTACACTGTGGTGTTCAGGCCATCTGAAAGGGACTTAAGAATCACTTAATGTTCCAGCCTCCACCACCACCCTTGGCAATGCATTCCAGTCACCTACACCTCTCTGTGTTTATATTTAAAAAAAAAACCATTTGCCCCTGCCATCTCCCCTGAACTTTCCTCCCTCCATTTTGTACAGATGCCTTCTGGTGTTTGCTACTCCTGCCCTGGGAAAAAGTTGCTGACTGTCTCATAATCTTATAAATGTCTATTAAGTCGCCTCTCATCTTCTCTCCAAAGAGATATTTTACAAATCTAATAAATCTCTGCACCCTCTCCATTGTTTCCACTTCATTCCTGCAGTGAGGTGACCAGAATTGAACGCGATATTTCAAGTATGGTCTCACCAGAGATTTATAGAGCTGCAACCTCACCTCTCGATGCCTGAACGCAATCCCCCAATTAATGAAGCCAAGGCCGCCTTAACTGTCCTATCGTCCTGAGATGTATGGATTTGAACCCCAAGGTCTCTCTGTTCTTCTACACTGTGAAGTATCTCACCATTAACCATGTACTCAGCCTTCAAGTTTGACCTACCAAAATGCATCACCTCACCCTTATCCGAATTGAACTCCATCTGCCACTTTTTCCGCCCAGCTCTGCATCCAGTCTGTATCCTATCGAAACCTACGACAAACTTCACATCCTCTGCAAATTTACTGACCCATCCCTCTACTTTGTCTAGGTCATTTATTTAACTCACAAAGGGCAGGAACACTGCTAGTCATTGAACTGAATTACTGACGTTAATTTCTTTGTGCAACATTTGCTGTGTTGAAAGCACTCTGTCCAATCCTGGCTCTGTTGTTAAATCAGTTTGACGTAATTTTCATTTCCATTACCTATGCAAAGCTGGGTAAATAGTAAGATGTATGCAATTCACTGCTCTTTTTTCATGGCTCATTCATTTGTATTTTGCATCAATCCTGCTGTTTTATCGCTCTCTAAAATACAGCTCGACTTTTTGACTACAGCAAGATGTCTTTGCAAACACATCAGTATCAGAATTTATTGCCATGAACAAGTCACTAAATTTGTTGTTTTATGGTAGTATCATAGGGAAAACCTTTGTATAAACCACCTTAAAAAAGAAACTAGTGCACAAAGTCAAAGTAAATCTGTGTTAATTCAGGAGTCTGATGGCAGTGGGGAAGGAGCTGCCCTAATGAAGAAGGTGGGGGTCTTTGAAGATAGAGGCTGTTTTTTTTTAAGATGTCCCCTCTTGTAGATGTCCTCAATGGAGTGAAATCTGGTGTCTTTGCTGTCTCAAGCCGAGTTAAAGACTCTCTAGATTTTTTCTTGTCCTGAGAGTTAGCATCTCCGTACCAGTGATGTAACCAGCCAGAAGGTACCTGCAGAAATTTGCAAGAGTCTTCATTGATGTACCGAATCTCCTGAAGTCTCCTGAACACCTCATGAAGTCTAGCCACTGGCGGGCCTTCTTTGTGATTGCATCAACATGGAGACTCCAGGTCAGATCTTCAGACATGTTGACACCCAGGAGTTTGAAGTTCCTGACCCTCTCCACTACTGAGCCCTCGATGAGGTCTGGGTCATGTTCCCCTGACTTCCTCCTGAAGTCCACAATCATCTCCTTGGTTTTGCTATTGCTGGTGCAAGGTTGTTGGTGGGAGACCACTCAACGAGCTGATCTATCTCCCTCCTTTGTACTTTTTCATTGCTGTCTGTGATTCTGCCGACAACTGTGGTGTCATTGGCAAATTTGTAGATACCATTGAATAGCCTGGCCAAACAGTCACGAGTGGATAATGTGTAAAGCAGTGAGCTAAGCATGCATTCCATTTCTTACTGACTGGTCTTTGATGAGGAAGCCAAGGATTCGGGTTGGTGGTGCAGAGGCCCAGGGTTGTTGACCAGCACTGAGGGAATAATGATGTTGAAGATTGAGCTGTAGTTGAAGAGCACCCATATGTATAAATTTCTGTTTTTGGGGTGATCCAGAGGTGAGTGGAGAGCTAGTGATAATGCGTCTGCTGTGGAGTGATTGTGACCTAGGATTGCAAGTTATTTGTTAATTTTGTAACCTGCAATTTAGCCTTCGTGTCATCCCAAAGTCTCTTATAATTGTTTTGCATTGTCTTGCAGTGGAAGCTGTGGCTGCTTTGGGAAACAAAGTGGTGGAAACCCTCCGGACTCAGGAACCTTCTGAAAGTGAGTGCTAGCTAAATTCTTTAGGCCAAGTGAGATCTTTGCAAGTTACTGTCCAATTGGAGGAGATGGAAATCCTGCATTTCATGTGACTTTGAACAAAGTATACTTTGCCCGTGAGTCCTATAGCTAAGCTGAAGATTTAATCTTTAGTGTCTAGTTTCTGTCTCTCTCGTCATCCCTGAAAAGTGGGTGGTATATCTTTATCTTCTATTGATGCTGCGAGACCTGCCGAGTTCCTCCAGCAGATGTGTTTTTACTACAATCACAGTGTCTGCAGAGTTTTGTGTTTCACTGTATGTGCAATTGAACTATCAGCCAACAGAGTCTGCTTGACATCCCAAACGAGGACAGCTGGAGAGTGCCAATCATGCCCCAGTGTTTGCAGAATCTCATGGATGGGAATGAATGTGAATTGTTGAGCTACTTGCCAAATAGCCAAAGGGCCTCAAGCAGTGATCTGTAATGATGAGTTTGAATCGTATTGTGGTAGCTGGGGAATTTGAAGGGAATAAATTGCTTGCATTAATATTGGTGACTTAGCAAAACGATTTAATTTCTCAGGAAAGGATATCTGGCATTCTCACCCAGGGTGTTTGAAAAATGACTCCCAGACATCTCAATATGACAGCCTCTTCAATCCCTTCCAAAATGCATGAATATACCATTGGTTAGGGGCAATTAAACATCGATTAAAATGTTTGAACAACTGTCAGGGGGATTGTTAGACGTGAGACATTGTGAAAAGCTTGGTGTTCCTGCAGTCAAACTTGACATCTTATTTCCTTCCCAGCGCTCACCATGATCACTAACGAGACTGGGTTTGAGATAAGTTCACCAGATGCCACAGTTAAAATTCTCATCACCACCGTACCGCCCAACCTACGCAAACTGGATCCAGAGCTCCACTGTAAGTATTCTTGATCGGAATGTTTTCAACGCCTTGGTTTGAGTAATGCTGCCTGCTCTTCAGCCTGCAGTGAGATTCCCAACAACCTGGCTGCTTACCAGAGTGGATGTCATGTGAAGTGAATGGTCCAAAGTAGCGGAAACACTGCTGCTCCAACTGAGATGAAAACCCAAGTCCGGATTGATGTACCCAGTGGTTGAAATTTTAAATGAAGACATCCAGCACGTTAATGGCCCTTTCTGGCCCATGAGCCCAAACCACCTTAATGTCCCAATTAACCTGCAGCTCCTAGATGTTTTGAAGGGTGGAAGGAAACCAGTGCACCTGAAGGAGAGCCACTAGGAGAAGATGCAAACCCCTTGCAGATAGTGCAGAATTCGAACCCGCTGCAATGGTCATTTGAAAACCCTGTGATAGCGTTGGGCTAACCATGCCGCACAGTCATTTTTCAAATTAAAAATTCAGCACAAATCATGAGCCATTTTTGCCCCCACCACACCCCTTGCAATTTGAAGTGGGAAGATAGTGTTGTCAAATTCCAGTTTGTTTATGCACAAGTACAACCCAAAAGGGACCCAAAGTTGTAAAACACACAACCAGACATAACACACATACAGCCAAACTGACAATATACACAATACGTACTATTTAAGTAAATAGTAGAGTCACGGAGGGTTTGGGTGAGCAGTTCACCAGTCACTCAGCAGTCTCACTGCCCGTGGGAAGAAGCTGTTTCTCAACATGTGTATCTCGTCCCCGACGGGAGCAGCTGTAAGATGCTGTGTGCAGGTTGGAACTGGTCTTCAGCAGGTTTCCCAATCCTCTTTGGACAACTATCCCAGTTGATCAAGTCAATGGGGGCGCAGAAGACACCAGTGATCCTCTCTGCCGTCTTCTGTGGTCCTGTTTGACCTCTGATCTGATGCTTTTCAGTAACCGTCCCACACTGTGCCGCAGCTGGGCAGGACGCTCTCAATAGAACTCCTGTAGAAGGTTTACATAATGGTGGCCTCAGTCTTCTCAGGAAGTTCAGTTGCTGTTGTGCCTTCCTGACAAGTGAGGATATGTGTGTCTACGATAGGTCACTTCAAATGGAAGTCATGCAGAGTAGAATGGGCAGTCATACCCATCAGTTTTTAGTTTTTATTTGTCACATTATACCTGGTGCAGTGAGAATGGTTCTGCTGCAAGCAGTCTAACAGGTCACCTCATTCATACAGCCTTGTAAAGTAGAAGGGCAAGTTCAAAAATAACATTATAGAATTACAATGAAAAGATCAATTTATACAAAAGAGTCGGGACTAAGGTCATCCTGGCAGTTCAGCCCCTAAGTTTGAAGCTCTGAAGCTGGCAGAGCCGATCATGTATCACAATTTATTGTTGGTCCAATAATTTGGTCAGTCATAAAACAGTGCATGAGCCGTTACTCTTGGAACAGTGAGAGTTGATGTGTTTGGCATGTGCTGCTGACATCTTTCTTCCTTTTCTTTCCAGTGGATATCAAAGTGTTGCAGAGTGCTTTGGCAGCGATCCGTCATGCTCGCTGGTTTGAGGAGAATTCATCTCAGTCCACGTAAGTTGTTCAAGTTTATTTATCATCCAATTATATCAGTACAACCTGATGAAACAGTGTTCTCCATTCCATAGTTCAAAACATACAGACATAATGTTGGTACAGCCAAACGATAAATAGACACAGAACCTAAATACGTGCATTAAAATAAATACCGTTGTATAGAACAATCCTGAAACTTAAAAAATTTCACCTTATTAAAATTGGGTCATCCTCTTCCAAGGGTCTAAAATTCTTATGACAGCGAAGATTCATCACCGCTGCTGTCTTCCCGCTGGCTCCGACGCAATCTTGCATGTCCCCGTTAGTTATATGTGAAGTCTCAGTGCTCCTCCGCGGGGTCCATCCAGTATCAGTTCTGAGCAGGCTTGTTATTAGGAGCCGAGAGTGGTTTATTTTAAAATATTATGATTTGCTATTAACAGCATCCAGATGGCATTAAATGCCAGATTTGGGGTCGTCTTATACAAAGGGTAGCACTCAAAACCACCATTTTAGGTAGAAATTCTGGGGTTGTCCTGTGCACGAGTCTGCCTGTGCAGCGGTATTATTAATAGATAGTAGAACCCAGAGAGTTGTTTTAGCTGTTCATTCAGTCTCACTGCCTGTGGGAAGGAGCTGTTCCTCAGCCTAGTGGTTCGGCTCTAATATTTCTCTATCCCTTTCCCGTCGGAGATAGCTGGAAGATGCAGTGTGCAGGGTGGTAAAGACCCTCTGATTTTGTGAGCCCTCTTTAAACAACAGTCCCGGTAAATCACATTGATTGGGGGGTGGGGAAGAGACCTTTTTTGCGAGGGGGGGGCTGTGTGCCAACTTAAACCAATATTCTCTACATCGCATTCTCTGCATCTGCACCGGACAAATGATTGAGCTTTTGTCCAGCCAATTAAATGTTGCAGATCTTTGTTATCCTAGCTTGGTGTTGACACTGATGTGAAAGTTATCTTCCTGTGGAAATCGCTCAGTGAAGAGAGGATGTTGGTGGATCAGAATGGAGTCTGTAGGATTTATCTGCCCATTGTCAGCAAGACTGCACTGAATTGGCTCTTAAATATCCCTATGTTCAAGATTCCTTTGTTGTCATGTAATAGTACAGAACATGTAATGTTGCACAAAATTGCCTGCTGCAAGGCAGACCAAGAGTTGCCATTAATGTTGCCTGGTGCCCTTTACAGTATGAGAGGAAAGAAAAGCTAAAGAGAGTCCCTTCTAAATCACCGAGTGTCCGTGGATTCTCCTCTCGCGCTCCCACAGCCTCCGCAGCCCGCACAAACTCCTGTTCGATCTGAGGGCAAACTCAAATCTCCGACGCAATCCGGAAACCTTCAGCACCCTCTTGAATCCTGCTTCCCGTGAGCCAGTCTCCATCAGGCCGCAGCCCGTGCGGCTCCCCTGACCCCATCACCTGCAGCTGCTGAGCCTCTCCCTGGTAACAGCCTATGCTGTTTACGCCAATGCTGTTGAACAAGTGATCCTAGGGCAGTTACTGCACAGTTTAGCCAAATAAATCATCCTTGACTGATGTGCATTGCTGTGGATGTATTAATGGAAGTAACTGATTTTAAGCCAAGACTCCCTGCATTTAGTTATATGTCACTGACAATTAACTCATAAGTGATTAGAATAACATCTTGTCCTTTGATCTCAGAGTTAAAGTGCTTATTCGCCTAATGAAGGATTTGAGGTGTCGTTTTCCTGGATTTGAGCCTTTAACACCCTGGATTATCGATCTATTGGTATGTGATCAGAATTTATTGCCATGAACGTATCACAAATTCATTGTTTTGCAGCAGCGTCACAGATGCAAATATTGCCAGAAATTACTTGTATATGTTAAAAAAATGTCTGATTCATTGTCCATTCAGAAATCTGATGGCAGAGGGGAAGAAGCTATTTTTGTACCGTTGGGTGTTCGCCTTCGGGCTCCTGTCCCCCCCTTCCTGATGCTATCCGTATGGTTGGGTGGTGAGGGTCCTTGAGGATAGAGGCTGCCTCTTAAAGATGTCCTATGATGGTGCTGGCTGAGCTCAAATCTCTTTTCCTGTCTTGTGCATTGGCACCTCCATACAAGACAGTGATGCAGCCAGTTAGGATGCTTTCCGTGGTGCACCAGTAGAAGTTTTCCAGTCTCTGGTGACATGCCAAATCTTACAAAGTGAGTTTTCTTCATGATTGCATCATTATGGGGGCTCCAGGATAGATTTTCAGAAATGTTGACACCCAGGAATTTGAAGTCCTGAGCTGCTGACCCCTTGATGAGAGCTGGTTTATGTTCTCCTCCTGAAGTCCACAATCACCTCCTTGGTTTTGCTGATGTTGAGTCCAGGGTGGTCATTGTGACACCGCTCCACCAGCTGATCTATCCCCCTCCTATATGCTTCCTTGTTGCCGTCTGTGACTGCTGGCAGTTGAATTTCTGATTACATCACGGATGACATGGGTGTAGAAAGAGTAGACGTAGCATGCATCCTTGAGGTGCACCTGTCTTGATTGTTAGTGAGGAGGAGATGCTGTTTGCGATTCATCCTGATTATGGTCTTCCAATGAGGAAGTCCAGGATTAGGGTGCAGAGGCCCAGGGTTTGGTGCTTGTTGACCAGCACTGAGGGTATGATTGGTGCAGAAAGCTGAGCTGAAATATCTTACAGGGAGACCATGATGCTTGTGGTTCCTCACTGAATTAATCTAGTTTGAGGTTGAGGCCACCACAGACTGGGAAGGTTGTGATTTATTTCCGAATTGATGCCGTGCTGATTTTAAGTAAAATTAGCAAACCTTAGCGTCTCCGAATGAGGGAAGTGAAAGTTGGTGAGCAATTCCCTCCGATTATAAATCAGTGAGTGTTGCATGTATTTCTGTGAGAACCTATTGGGAGTAAAAGTTGGTTAATGAATTGTGCCATGGCACCATAAATTGTTGGTTGAATAGAATCAAGTTGAGTTTTGGGGGAAGGAAAGTGGTTACTGAACAAACTGTTTTGTGTTCTTGAATGTAATTCAAAAGGAACTTGCCCAAGGGTTACAGGAGAAGACTCAACAGGTTAGGACTTTATTCCCTGACATGTAGAATGAGGGGAGATTTGATAGAGGTATACAAAATTATAATGGATATAGATCAAGTAAATGTAGGTAGGCTTTTTCCACTGAAATTGGGTGAAATACAAGCCTGAGGACATGGGCTGATGGTGTAAAAGGAGTTTGAGGGGAATAAAGCAGTGAGTGATGGGAGTGTGGAACGAGCTGCCAGCTGAAGTGGTGAATGCAAGCTTATTTTTAACATCTAAGAAAAATTTGGACACGTACCTGGATGGGAGGGGTATAGACCAGATGCAAGTCAGCGGGACTAGGCAGAATAATAATTTGGCACAGACAAGATGGGCCAAAGGGCCTGCCTTCTGTGCTGTCATGTTCTCTGGCTCTAGTGGTGTTGGGTATGTGAGACGGTATCACAGGAAGTCTCTAAGGCAGGTAGTATCACTGCAGGTAAAGGAATACCAGAAGAGAATAGAGGATTGCAATGAGAAAAGACAAGATAGGGGTCAGTGGACCATGGATGACAGCCTGGGTTTGTTAGACAAACAGTCTCGATACTGAGCATTTCTGGTCACCACGCTTGTAGGAAGGACGTGGAAGCTTTGAAGAGGGTACAGAAGTAGTTCACCAGATTGTTGCCTGGATTGGAGTGCATGAGTTACAAGGAGAGATTGGACAAACTTGATTGTTTTTAATTGAACGTCGGAGGCAGAGGAAAGACCCGATGAATTGTATGAAATTATCAGAGACATGGATGAGGTTTTTTCCAGCAAGGAACCATTAAATCCTAGAAGGCATAGATTTGGCAGATTTAAAACCATTTTGAGAGGCAAGTTTCTTAGAGAGTGGTGGGTGCCTAGAACATGCTGCCGGAGGAAGTGGTGGAAAAACTATACAATTGCAGTCTTTGAAGAGGCATTTAGATAGACTCGTGTTCAGGCACAGAATAGCAAGATGCAGACTAAGTGCAGAGAGATGGGATTGGTTAGATCGGCATCGTGGCCAACACAGACCTGGTGGGCTGAAGAGTCTGCCTTGTTCTATACGTTTGCATTTATAAAATCTCTCTCCACTTGATCATTCTGCTCCTGGTTCCCTTAGCGATGCTACTTCACCCCTCGTGTGGCACAACAGCAAGATCATACATTACGATCGTGAATACATTTTGATAAAGATGGTTTTATTTTGGCTTTTGTTTCCTCCTGGGTTGGACGAGTGGAAAGGTAGGCTGTCTATTTTTAGGAAGGGCCGATCTAGTTAGTTACCCAATCCTGGATAAAAGAAGGGAGCAATAGGACAAGGTGACATTTGAGTGCCTTGTGCCAGCATTTAAATTGTATTGCTAAAGTTGAATGTAGGCCATAGGCCACTGAGAGGTAGAAAAACCAATAAATGCTCAGTGACAGACAATGAGTTGAGTGGTGCTGCTGAGGGAGTCGGGTACAATAGAGATCTTTCAATCACATCACTCCCACGTGGCCGGGAAAATGACACCCAGGTAAATGTCTTTGTGCGGCAGTTACATCACTGAGCGAGATTTTTTTTAACCTGTCGGGTCCTTGCCTTGAGTTCACATTCGAATAGTGTTTGCCGAATGAATTCTGGCCCACTTAACTCGTGCGCCATCCTGGGAAATGCAGAATGGATGGGCTAGTCCTTCGGTTCTGTGACCTTGTGTCGAATAATTAAATTTCAATCTTGTCTCCTTTACAGGGAGGTTCCAGTTCTATTTTACTTGATTCAATAGCCATCACTCTTGTGGACCCCGCTGGAGGATTCTTTTCTCCTTTCATTCTTCTAGTTATGTTACAGTATATTTTTAAAATATTTTTATTGATTTTAATAAAGAACTTGCACAAAGAAGAAAAATTCAATAAGAGTGTAAGGACAGTTACATAAACTAAATAAGATATTCCCTATATCACTAACAAACACAAATTATTAATCCATAATTCATATTCTAAATTTGGGGGGAGAAAACTCTAATAATATGTTTAAAATAAAAGGAGGATAGGAGAAGATAGTAGAGGAGAAAAATTCGAACCGTGTTGCCCGAGTCGCGTCATTTATTTTGCCTCTCTTTTGGGGAGGCATGCGGTTTTACTGAAATGGAAGGATGTTGCCCCTCCTGCACCTGATCAGTGGTTGCGTGACATCAGGTCCTGTTGGACTATGGAAAAGATTTGTTATTCAGTTAATAATTCAAATATAAGATTCCAGAAGTTATGGGGGTCACTTAATTTTACTCCAATGTTGTTTGACATGTATCTTTTCCACATTCCTTGTATTAAATTTTTAAACCTTTGTTTTTTTTTAATACTAGTCATATATAGCATCTGGTATACACGTTACAGTATTGCAACTTTCTCTTCATCTCCTTGATCTCCACTCTCTCTCTATTTTCATAAGATTACCTTTGTACAGTCCTTAACTGTGACTGCTTATGCATGATAGCTCTTGTCAGTGGTTCCAGGCAATCCTACTCTCCTTGGATTTTGGCCAAATGAATGCTGAACTTTAATAACCTCTATATTGTTGCCGTAAAGCTCTGCGGTCTAATTTGCTTTTTGTTTAAAGCGTTGTGTATCTGCATTTCTAGGCCTCTGCCCTTCACTCTCGAATGTTGCCAGTTGGACACTGCCTTTCCCCAGAGCGTGCTTTTCCTCTTTTTCTCCCTGCAGCAACATTTCCAGCTGCAATTTTATTTGGTTTCGATTTTCAATCCTTTTTTGCAGCTGTCTGTCCCAGTAGACTGTGCCTATTAAATGTTGATGACTTTTGTGGCCCTGTTTTATTTAAACTCTCAGGAATATCTAATTTGAGCACAAGGAAACAGGATTGAAATTTAATTACTCTACACAAGGATGTGAGATGGGGCTGTGACACCCAATTTTCCTCTTGGGAATGGATGTTGCATTAAGTTACGCACGTCTAATTGCAGAGACAGACCTGATGGTCCTGTTGGCCCTTGCAGATGCTTGTGTTCCACATGAACCTCTGCCATCAAGCCTAGTCACTCTGTCATACTTTTCCATTCTATCTTGCGTGTTTATCTAGCTTCACCTTAAAGACGTGTCAGTTTTTCTTTTCATTTCAGTCCTGCCCATAAGAAAACGGTTCCAAAACCACCTCTCTGCTCAACGAGATGTCTCGAATTTTTTGAAACGTGTGTTCCTGACTGTCTTATATAAATGGTTCTGGGGAAATTTATGGAGGGGTATGTCCACGTCTGCTGCAGGCTCGTTGGCGACTGACAAGTCCAATGCGGGACAGGCAGGCACGGTTGCAAGGGAAAATTGGTTGGTTGGGGTTGGGTGTTGGGTTTTTCCTCCTTTGTCTTTTGTCAGTGAGTGGGCTCTGCGGTCTTCTTCAAAGGAGGTTGCTGCCCGCCAAACTGTGAGGCGCCAAGATGCACAGTTGGAGGCGATATCAGCCCACTGGCGGTGGTCAATGTGGCAGGCACCAAGAGATTTCTTTAAGCAGTCCTTGTACCTCTTCTTTGGTGCACCTCTGCCTTGGCGAGTCTGTTGTCTATCTCTTTGTCGATCCTTGCATCAGATGAAGTGGTGCAGCCGAGGTAGGTAAACTGGTTGACTGTTTTGAGATGTGTGTGCCCGATGGAGATGTGGGGGGGCTGGTAGTCATGGTGGGGAGCTGGCTGATGGAGGACCTCAGCTTTCTTCAGGCTGACTTTCCAGGCCAAACGTTTTGGCAGTTTCCGCAAAACTGAATCACAGTGTGGCTTTCGCATAAACAGAGGAACTACTGACATGGTCTTTGCCCTCAGCTCCAAGAAAAGTGCAGAGAACAAAACAAAGGACTCTACATCACCTTTGTTGACCTCACCAAAGCCTTTGACACCGTGAGCAGGAAAGGGCTTTGGCAAATACTAGAATGCCTCGGATGCCCCCCCCCCCCAAGTTCCTCAACATGGTTATCCAACTGCATGAAAACCAACAAGGTCGGGTCAGATACAACAATGTGCTCTCCGAACCCTTCTCCATTGACAATGGCGTGAAGCAAGGCTGCGTCTTCGCACCAACCCTCTTTACTATCTTCTTCAGCATGATGCTGAAACAAGCCATGAAAGACCTCAACAATGAAGACGCTGTTTACATCCGGTACCGCACGGATGGCAGTCTCTTCAATCTGAGGCGCCTGCAAGCTCACACCAAGACACAAGCAACTTGTCCGTGAACTACTCTTTGCAGACGATGCCGCTTTAGTTGCCCATTCAGAGCCAGCTCTCCAGCGCATGACGTCCTGTTTTGCGGAAACTGCCAAAATGTTTGGCCTGGAAGTCAGCCTGAAGAAAACTGAGGTCCTCCATCAGCCAGCTCCCCACCATGACTACCAGCCCCCCCCCCCACATCTCCATCGGGCACACACAACTCAAAACGGTCAACCAGTTTACCTACCTCGGCTGCACCATTTCATCTGATGCAAGGATCGGCAAAGAGATAGACAACAGACTCGCCAAGGCAAATAGTGCCTTTGGAAGACTACACAAAAGAGTCTGGAAAACCAACCACCTGAAGAAACACACAAAGATCAGCGTATACAGAGCCATTGTCATACCCACGCTCCTGTTCGGCTCCAAATCATGGGTCGTTTACCGGCATCACCTACGGCTCCTAGAACGCTTCCATCAGCGCTGTCTCCGCTCCATCCTCAACATTCATTGGAATGACTTCATCACCAACATCGAAGTACTCGAGCTGGCAGAGTCTGCAAGCATCGAATCCATGCTGCTGAAGACACAACTGCGCTGGGTGGGTCACGTCTCCAGAATGGAGGACCATCACCTTCCCAAGATCGCGTTATATGGCGAGCTCTCTGCTGGCCACCGAGACAGAGGTGCACCAGAGAAGAGGTACAAGGACTGCTTAAAGAAATCTCTTGGTGCCTGCCACATTGACCACTGCCAGTAGGCTGATATCGCCTCCAACCGTGCATCTTGGTGCCTCACAGTTCGGCGGGCAGCAACCTCCTTTGAAGAAGACCGCAGAGCCCACCTCACTGACAAAAGACAAAGGAGGAAAAACCCAACACCCAACCCCAACCAACCAATTTTCCTTTGCAACCGCTGCATCCGTGCCTGCCTGTCCTGCATCGGACTTGTCAGTTACCAACGAGCCTGCAGCAGACATGGACATACCCCTTCATAAAACTTCATCCGCGAAGCCAAGCCAAAGAAAGAAGAGATCGAGTCGTTAACTTTCAGATGGAGAGCCACTTTCTCGTATCCATATAGCCTGAGGAAGCCAGGTGCTGGCTGTATACATTCTGCTACGTGTAGGTGCATGCAAGCCCAATGCACCTATGTGTTCGCATTCAAATTTATTTTCAAGTCGTGACATCAACGCAGCCCTGAGATTCTTTTTCCTGCGGGCCAGACAGAATTTCTAGTTACCCATAACTGTAATTATGGCACAGTTAGAATAGCAATTAGTGGAACACTGTTACAGTGATGAGGACCGTATTTGAATCCTACACTAAGGAGTTTGTACATTCTCCCCGCATCTGAGTGGCCCCCCACCACCCCGACTTTTTTTGATAGGGCACCTGCCGACATTTTTCCATGAACGGCCTGCTGAGTTTCTCCAGCGTTGTGTATTTTTACTTCAACCACGGTGTCTACAAATTTTTTTTTTTAATTTAATTTTTTATTTTTCACACTATGAACCTTACTGACCAAAGTAGATTTTCGTGTTTTACACTGTTGGTCAATTGGGGGTGATTGGGCAGCATGGGCTCGTTGGCTGTATGCCCTGTTACTCTTAATTTTAAGAGCTGTTGCATGATCAGAGATTGACCTTCAGTTGAATTGAACTCTTTTGCAGGGTCACTCCGCTGTTATGAATAACCCATCCAGGCAGCCGCTCGCCCTCAATGTCGGCTTCAGGTACATGCAAGGGTACTTTACAGGGTAGTGAGGTGTCTTGTGTTTGGCAAGAAATCTTCGACCTGCTTTAATGTAAAAATGCCAGAGTCCACTGCTGTGTACGGAATTCTCCAGGGGTGAATTCAGGTGGGATAACCTTCAGAAAAAGAGTGAGCCACTGAGACGATTAAAAGATCTGAGGAAGGTTGGTGGTAGTGGGCTCAAAGCAGTAAAAACCGAGAGGGAAGGTGGATGGGATGGAAATTGTCGAATGTAACTCGAGTGAGGGCTCCAGGTTCTCAATTTTCCCCCGAGCAGTGGATAAAATTGATCGGAATTGCCCTGGTCTTGCAAACCTTTCTGTTCAAACTGATGTGAGGCTTAATCATTTGACCTCCTGGATTCTCACAGACGCTGCCTGCAGCTCCTCGCAGCAGGATTGTTCTTGCCTGGATCAGTCGGAATTACAGACCCCTGTGAAAGTGGGAACTTCCGTGTGCACACCGTGATGACTCTCGAGCAACAGGTAAGTCTTCAGCTGATCGCCAAAGCCGTGCCCCATGAGGCTCTGCCATTGCAGCACGTTCCCTCAGTCTGCACTGCACCTGGTGAGTGGAGGTGATCTTTTCTCCGAATCAGTGCAGGAGGAGGGCCATTAGGGCTGCTGAATCTCCACTGGCCTTAGATCCGCGATTGCTTATATCCTCTGTGGTCTCTGACCATCTCAACTGCTCTGTCTGTGTTATTGTTTTCATCCGTCAATATCTGTTGAATCAAGATCCATTTATTGTCATAATAAATTAGGTGTAATATTACAAGAAATTTACCTCAGTCTGCCATAAAGCAAATAGATTTGCCATCAGCAGATATTGCCGGGTGCCTCTTAGAATTAAAGAAAGAGGAGAAAAAGGAAAGCACCCCCCCTCCCCCCAGAGTCACCTCCAGTGCTCCCTCAGGCTCCGCAGCGCACAGATGCTGGTTCAAACCACAGGCAACCCGAACCCCAGATCCTCACCTCCGACACGATCAGGAAGCCTTCAGCACCTTTTTGCATCCTGGTTCCAATACCTGCTATCCCTTCAGACAGTCTCCAGCCTGGTGTGAGTGATTTGACTGTAGTCACCCGCAGCCTGTGTGGGTTCCTCGCCTTAAGTCTCTTTTAAGTCTTTCGCCTGTATGTTCTTCAGCCGCAGAGCCCGTGAATGGTCCATACCACCTTCCCCCCCATCAAAATACTATACAGCATTGTCTTCCATCACCATTTTGTGGTCCTCGCTCTGCCCTCCACGATTGCCAGTGATTCTACATTTGCAGCCGCAGGTTTTCCACGCATTTGCCAGAGGGGATAGTTTTTCCTCTATCAAACTCCTATACATTCTTCTCTATTCCCGGGGGGAGGGGGGGGGGGGGGGGCAATTTGAAAATTTCCCCTTTATTACTAAAATTCCCTCACCAGTCATAACATCTTAATATTTCTCCCTTTTTAATATCTCGTAGAATCACAGAATGGTTCTAGCAGAGGGGCAGGTCTCTCTGTGCAACTCCATAAGAGCTGGCTCCACAGATTTTCTTCCAGCATGTTGACCTGTGTGCTATATAAATAAATAAACGGAACTCTTCGGCCCTGCAGTGAGTTGGTCTCCCCTTTCCTGCAGGGCATTTGACACTTGTATTTTTCTGAAATGTATTTACTCCAGCTAACCCAGAAAGTTGAAGAGGGTTTTGTATTTAATATTTATGGAGTCAAGTAACCAGGACATGCATCTTTTAACCATCTTAATGGATATTTTAACTATCCAAATCGCTTTGTCCATGCTGACTGGAGAATTTGATCTTCTCCATCTTTCCAACAAGGCATCAGTATAATCACTTGTATTGTCTGCTTCAGAGCTCTTGCAGGTAACTTGCTTTTGTTCTGCCTTTTTTTTTATATAGGCTTGTGGCTTTATATATTTGAAATAATTCTTTCATCATCAGTATAACCTTCCTTAAGTAGAGTCCAGACATGTAGGTGACATTCAAATGCATTTTCATGGGGGCTCTTTGTTGTTAGAGAAATTGTACCCAGTTAAACAAAAATATCTGCACACCCTGTGATTGCGGTGCAATACACAAGTGCTGGAGAAACTCTGCAGGTCACGCAGGGGCTGCAGGAAGCAGACCAACGTTTCGGGCCTGAGCCCTTCAGCAAGGTATGAGCGAAAAGCAGGCAATGAATGACTGAAATGGTGGGTGGGCGAGGGAGGAAGGGGCAGAAGGAGGAGCACAGGCTAATGGACAAGAGGTCGTAGGTGGATATGGGTGAGAGGGCAGAATAGAAAGAAAAATGGATGATTGGAGGGGGGGTTTAGTGCCGAATGGAGAGGGAAGAGGATGGGGAGCTGAAGGGATAAGGAAAGAAGAGGAGAGGCAGGGAAGGCGATTAACGGAAACTGGAGATGTTAGTGCCATTCAGTGGGAGAGTGCCCAGACAATTTGCTCAGTTTGGCAGTGCACGAAGCCATGGACAGACGTGTCTATTCAGGAATGAGGTGTAGAATTAAAATGAGTGGACACTGGGAGGACTCTAATCCACTTTTCAACAAAGACCTTCCTGTTGTTTATCTTTCTGATTGCTTGTTGAAACTGCACCTCGTGCACTGTGTACAAGGACACACGGTCCACGTGAACACTGCCACCGAAAGGGTCTTTGACCAGAACTGTAAAACTCTGTTCCTTTTTCCAAAGAGGCTGCCTGCACTGCTGACTGTTTTCAACATCCTCTGTTTTTTATTCAACTCTGTCCAATTCTGCTCTTACTTGCTCCAGCATTTTCATCACCAGTCTAACTGGTCTATAGTTTCTGGGTTTTTTTAAAAATTGCCTCTTAAATAGTGGGATTTGCATTTGCTGCCATCCAATCATTAGGAATCATTCTTGAATCTCTGGAATTTTGGTAATTTGCTGCCTTTTAGACCCACTTACTCCTCTAGCATTTTGGTTCAGACTGATCGTTGTGTTGCCCTTGTTCACTCGAGACCCTGTTCCCAATATTTTTCAGCACCAACTGTAATAGCAAATTATCTGACTTTTGCCATTTCTTTTTGCCCCAGTTTACTTTATATATATATATATTATATATACACATATATATATATATATATATATATATATATATAGAGCCAGCTCTTCAGCGCTTGACGTCCTGCTTTGCGGAAACTGCCAAAATGTTTGGCCTGGAAGTCAGCCTGAAGAAAACTGAGGTCCTCCATCAGCCAGCTCCCCACCATGACTACCAGCCCCCCCACATCTCCATCGGGCACACAAAACTCAAAACGGTCAACCAGTTTACCTATCTCGGCTGCACCATTTCATCAGATGCAAGGATCGACAATGAGATAGACAACAGACTCGCCAAGGCAAATAGCGCCTTTGGAAGACTACACAAAAGAGTCTGGAAAAACAACCAACTGAAAAACCTCACAAAGATAAGCGTATACAGAGCCGTTGTCATACCCACACTCCTGTTCGGCTCCGAATCATGGGTCCTCTACCGGCACCACCTACGGCTCCTAGAACGCTTCCACCAGCGTTGTCTCCGCTCCATCCTCAACATCCATTGGAGCGCTCACACCCCTAACGTCGAGGTACTCGAGATGGCAGAGGTCGACAGCATCGAGTCCACGCTGCTGAAGATCCAGCTGCGCTGGATGGGTCACGTCTCCAGAATGGAGGACCATCGCCTTCCCAAGATCGTATTATATGGCGAGCTCTCCACTGGCCACCGTGACAGAGGTGCACCAAAGAAAAGGTACAAGGACTGCCTAAAGAAATCTCTTGGTGCCTGCCACATTGACCACCGCCAGTGGGCTGATAACGCCTCAAACCGTGCATCTTGGCGCCTCACAGTTTGGCGGGCAGCAGCCTCCTTTGAAGAAGACCGCAGAGCCCACCTCACTGACAAAAGGCAAAGGAGGAAAAACCCAACACCCAACCCCAACCAACCAATTTTCCCTTCCAACCGCTGCAATCGTGTCTGCCTGTCCCGCATCGGACTGGTCAGCCACAAACGAGCCTGCAGCTGACGTGGACTTTTTACCCCCTCCATAAATCTTCGTCCGCGAAGCCAAGCCAAAGAATATATTCTTTGGCTTGGCTTCGCGGACGAAGATTTATGGAGGGGGTAAAAAGTCCACGTCAGCTGCAGGCTCGTTTGTGGCTGACCAGTCCGATATATATATATATATATATATATATATATATATATATATATATATATATATATATATATATATATATATATATATATATTATTTATATATATATATATATATATATATATTATATATATATATATATATATTATTTATATATATATATATATATATATATATTATTTATATATATATTTATATATATATATATATATTTATATATATATATATATATTTATATATATATATATATTTATATATATATATTTATATATATATATATATATTTATATATATATATATATATATATTTATATATATATATATATATTTATATATATATATATATATTTATATATATATATATATATATATATTTATATATATATATATTTTTATATATATATATATATATATTTATATATATATATATATATATATATATATATATTTATATATATATATATATTTATATATATTTATATATATATATATATGTTTTGTTCTGTATTTTGGCCTGCAAGGGACAAAATTTCTCTTTTTCATATTTATAGAATTTCTGCCATCAGTTTTTACGTCTGAGCAGGTGTGTTGTGTTCAACTTGCCCTCCTTTTTAATTTTAAATGTTTAAAATGAATTTTAAAATTGGACATACAGTATGGTAATAGCCCTTTCAGCCCATGAGCATGTGCAGTTCAATTACATCCAATTAACTTTAACTAATTTCCCCCCCCCCCGTATGTTTTGAACAGTATGGGAGGTAACTGGAGCACTTGGAGGAAACCCACACAGATGTGGGGAGAACGTACAAACTCCTGCAGAAAGCATGGGATTCAAACCCCGTGTCCTGATTGCTGGCGCTGTAATAGTGTTGTGTGAACCGTGCCACATTCATCAATGCCTTTCTGAATTCTGACAAGTTCCCAGTCCTCAGTCTGACTGTTTTCTGGCCATACAAGCCTTTTCCTTGGATCTAATACTATGTTTTTTTAAACTTCTCTTGAGAGCCATGGTTGAACTTTTTTAATTTGACTTGGAGATGGGTATGTCTATGGCCATTAATCCCACTGGAGGCAACCTCAGTTGATAATTAATTCAAAGCTGCTTCCTTCAGGTAATCTCAAGCTGTTTCCCAATTTATCCTTTAAATAAGCTTTCAATTGATGATATGCAAATATTGTTATTCCATATTTGTACTTCAACTGTTCAAATGTTAATAAATTATTTCCCAAAAAACAATTTTCTATTCTTTTGATTCCTTTTCTCTCCCATTCTCTAAAGGAAAGGTTGCGTATTGTAAAAGGGATAAGCAGATTTTGCGTCAATAGTAATTTTGGAATTTGGTAATCATTTTTTTTCCTTTCTAAGTGGATCTTCTTCCAGGTATTAAGTAAATGATGCAATACTGGTGAGTTTTTATATTGTACCCGCTTTTCATCCCACTGATAAAGTATATATTCCGGTACTTTTTCCCCTATTTTATCTAGTTCTATCTTAGTCCAGTCTGGTTTTTACCTTGTCTGGTAAGAATCTGATAAATACCTCAATTGTGCAGCTCTATAATAATTTTTAAAATTTGGAAACTGCAAACCACCTAGATTATACCTCTCTGCTAATTTATCTAACGCTACCCTTGGATTCCTCCCTTTCCACAAGAATTTCTTTATTATTCTCTTTAGTTCATTAAAGAATTTTTCTGTTAAAGGAATTGGTAATATTTGAAATAAGTATTGTATCCTTGGGAACACGTTCATTTTAATGCAGTTTACACACCCTATCAACGTTAGCAGTAATTCTTTCCATTGTTTTAAGTCTTCCTGCAATTTCTTTATTAGTGGCTGATAATTTAGATTGTACAAGTGGCTTAAGTTATTATCTAACCTGATCCCTAGGTATCAGATTGCTTGTGCTTCCCATTTAAATGGTGATTCTTTTTTAAATTCTGTATAATCTGCATTACTCATTGGCATCACTTCACTTTTATTTGCGTTGATCTTGTACCCCGATATTTCTCCATATTCCTTCAATTTCTTATGTAATTCTTTTACTGATACCTCTGGTTCTGTTAGATATACTATGATGTCATCTGCAAATAAGCTGATTTTATACTCCTTCTCCTTTATTTTTATCCCTTTTATTTTATTTTCTATTATCAGTTCTGCCAAAGGTTCTATTGCTAAGGCAAACAATGAGGGGGATAGTGGACATCCCTGAATAGTTGACCTACTTAATTTAAAGTGACTTGATACATATCCTTTTACTGCTACCTTCGCCAACGGTCCATTATACAATGCTTTAATCCAATTTATATTTTTCTGGTAGATTGAACTTCTATAATACTTTAAATAAGTAGTTCCACTCTACTCCGTCAAAGGCTTTTTCTGGGTCTAGAGCAACAGCCACTGTTGGTTTCTTATTTCCTTGAACTGCGTGGATTACGTGGATTAGATGAATAAGTTTGCAGATATTGTCCGCTGTTCATCTTTTCTTAATAAATCCAGTTTGATCTTGTTTTACTATTTTAGGTGCACAATCGGCCAATCTGTTTGCTAATAATTTCACTATTATAACTCTTATAGTCTGAGTTAAGTAGAGATGATGCTGGTGTTAATGGATCCTTCCCCGTCTTTGGTATTACTGTAATTATTGCTGTCTTACATGAATCTGGCAATTTTTGTGTTTCTTCTATCTGGTTCATTACTTCCAGGAGAGAAGGAATTAATAACTCTTTAAATGTTTTATAGAATTCTATTGGAAATCCGTCCTCTCCTGGTGTTTTATTGTTCGGCAGCTTTTTTAATATATCCTGTACTTCCTCTTTTTCAAATGGATTTATTAGTTTGTTTTGTTCCTCCTTGCAATTTTGGCAGTTCAATTTTAGCTAAAAATTCCTCTATTTTATCATCTTTCCCCTCGTTCTCAGTTTGATACAATTGTTCATAAAATTCCTTAAAAATTTCATTAATCTCTTTGGATTATATGTAATTTGTTTGTCCTTTTTCCTTGATGCCAGTATCGTTCTTTTAGCTTGTTCTGTTTTAAGTTGCCAGGCTAATATTTTATGTTTTTTTCTCCCAGTTCGTAATACTTTTGCTTTGTTTTCATTATGTTCTTCTCCACCTTGTATGTTTGTAATATTTCATATTTAGTTTTTTGTCCGCCAGTTCTCTCCTTTTCGTTATATCATCCCTTTTTACTAATTCCTTTTCTGTACTTACTATCTCCCTTTCCAACTGCTCTTATTTCCCGATTGTAATTCTTTTTTCATCTTTGTCGCATAACTTATTATCTGCCCTCTAATGAAGGCTTTCATTGCGTCCCATAATATAAATGTCTTTCACTGATCCTGTGTTTATTTTAAAATGTGTTTTAATTTGGCATTCAATAAACTCCCTAAATTCCTGTCTTTTAAGTAGCATGGAGTTTTACCTCCATTTATATGTCCTTGGTGGGATGTCCTCCAGTTCTATTGCTAATAATAGGGGTGAATAATTAGCTTTATACTCAGTTTTCCTAACTCTCCCTTGAATATGGGCTGACAACAAAAACATATCAATCCTTGAGTAAGTTTTGTGCCTACTCGAATAATAAGAAAATTCCTTCACTCTTGGGTGTTGCCTCCTCCATATATCCATAAGTTTCATTTCCTGCATTGATTTAACTATAAATGTGGCTACTTTATTCTTTTTACTTGTCTTTTGTCCAGTTTTATCTAACATTGGGTCCAAATTAACGTTAAAATCCCCCTCCTATCAATATATTTCATTGTGTGTCTGCAATCTTCAAATAAATATCCTGCATAAACTTTTGATCCTCCTCGTTAGGTGAATATATATTGAGCAAATTCCAAAATTCTGAGTATATCTGACACTTTATCATTACATACCTCCTTGCCGGATCTATTATTTCCTCCTCTATTTTGATTGGTACATTTTTGTTAACTAATATGGCTACACCTCTAGCTTTTGAATTATAGGATGCTGCCGTTACATGTCCTACCCAGTCTCTCTTTAGTTTTTTATGTTCCACTTCAGTTAGATGTGTTTCCTGCACAAATGCTATATCTATTTTTTCCTTCTTCAATAAATTTAGTAGCCTCTTCCTTTTAATTTGGTTCTGTATTTGTGATAGTACAAATTCTATCACCAATGTGTATATGTACAGATTCTAGTGTAGGATGACTGTGATTGGCTGAGAGTGTAGGCACACCTACTGGCAGGTCTTAAAGGATTGCTCCTAGCCAGACCAGGTCATTCTGGACTGGTCAACCTACTTGTGATATGCTCCAGTCTTTTAGTTAATAAAAACCTGGGTTTGGATCAACAAGTCTTTGGTTCTTTCGATGCGCTCTGCATTATTCCATTAATGTTTATAGTCATATAGTTCAACATGGCCATCTTATATCTTGCATACACCTCTTACCCACCTCCATCCCCCTTTTCCCCTTTTCATCTCTTAGTTTTCTCTATTACACTTAATGTACGACAACACATTTAAGATATAAAGTATCCCCGCAGTTCCCACATTTACTAATACCTTAACCCCACAAGTTCCTCCCCTCTCTGGGTTGCCCCATATCCCTTGCCAGGCAACCACAACTCCCCTTTTCATTTGGGTTGCAATCTTGTTCGCAGCGTCAACTGATTTTGCAGTGACAGTTATTCCCCCTCTACCCAGCCCTCTCCAGAAAACACTTTTTTTAAACACATATAACAAAGCTCTCTCTTCTTTTCCCCTCCCTTCCTTCCCTTCTCTTTTTCCTCTAGTTCTTTACATATACATTGTTTTTGCGTCTTTATATATACTTTATCACCGTTCTTCATCCTTGTTACATCTCTTCATCTCTTCTCCTGTTCTGCAAATGTTCTGCGAATTCTTGCGCTTTCTCTGCATCCAAGAACAGTCTGTTTTGCTCCCCGGGTATAAATATTTTAAGCATGGCTGGATGTCTTAAAATGAAATTGTAACCTTTTTTCCAAAAAGTTGATTTTGCTGTATTAAACTCCTTCCTCTTTAAGAGTTCAAAACTTGTGCCTGGGTAAAAAAAAAAAAAAAAAAAAAAATTGTCCCTTGTATTCCAATGGTTTATTATCTTCTCTAACTTTATTCCTTGCCCGTTCCAGTATATTTTCTCTTGTCGTGTATCTCAAAAATTTTACTAAGATGGATCTTGGTTTTTGATGTGCCTGTGGTTTCGGAGCTAATGCTCTGTGAGCCCTTTCTATTTCCATTTCTTCTTGCATTTGTGTCGTTCCCAGGACCTTCAGGATCCATTCTTTTATAAATTTCATGTCTGTGCCTTCTTCACCCTCCTTCAAGCCCATGTTGTTATGTTGTTTCGCCTACTATAATTTTCCAACATATCAATTTTCTGAGATAACAACTCTTGTGTTTCTTTAATTTTTTTGTCACTTTCTTCCAATTTTCCTCTTAAGTCATTTACTTCCATTTCTACAGCCGTTTCCCGCTCTTCCACATTCTCTTTTCCCTATTTCTGTCTTCACCAGTTCTAACCTTTGCATTTTATCTTCTGTTCTCTTCATTTTCCTTTTAATTGCATTAAACTCTCATGGTAACCATTCTTTTAGTGATCTCATTTGTTCTTCAAAAAAGACTTCATCTATATTTTGTTCATCAGTTTTACCTTCTATTTCATCTTCTGTATCTGTGTTTGTTTTCTTCTTCTCTTTGTGTCTGTGTCTCTTCTGTTTTTCCTGATGAGCTGCTTGTATCTCTTTGTCGGGCCTCTTGTTGCTGGTCCTCCCCTCCTGGCTGGTTGTCTGTTGTGCTTCCTGACGGTGATCTTCTTGTCGGTCATCCCTCCGTCTATCTCCCTCGTCTGTTTCATCGCTCCTTCTTCTGCTGCTTTCCTTGTCCTCCAGCTGAGCGCCCTGGTGTCGGGTGTCCCTCAGTTGTTTGCTCTGTGACAACCCACTGCTCTGCATAGCACCCCTGCCAGTGTCCTCTTTCTCCTTTGATTGTGCAGTTGCACACTTTTGTTTGGCTCCGAGAGCCGTTTTTGTAGTTCATCGGCTGATGGGTCATGACTCCGCAGGGCAGGCACTGACCTCAAGGGTCGGGCGCTCCTCGCCACCACAGCGTCCTGTTCCTTCGTACAGACAAAGCCACCTTCTATCTTCTCCAGCGACTTTTCTACTTTTTTTTTCCAGTTGTTTTTACTTTCTCCTTCTTGGAAGCCATCTTCTTTCTTTTCTCTGTATCTTTATCTTCTATTTTTTTTGTACTCTATTTCTGTTATATGACCAGGACTTAAAGATTATGGGCCCCTCCCTATGAAACAGTCAAGTTTTGGTTTCTTCCGCACTTCTCTCCTATGGACTACATTAAAAATATTGATATTGTGAGAGGCGAAAAGAAAACTAGACTTTTACTTAATGTACTGTGGCCACAAGGGGCCCTGTTGAAAATCCTGCCCTAAATTCCCTTTCTACGTGCAATCCCCAGTAGTGTTTCTGCCACTCGCTGTCTCTTAACCCCAGGCAGGTCCTACCCTGTTAGCCCCGTTGGTTTGGGGGCCTGCCATCCTTTTTCCATATCTCGATGAAGGGCTGAAGCCTGAAACATGGGTCATGATGTATTTTTATCTATGCTACCTAAAGAGCACTTGTTTGACCTGCTGAGTTTCTCCAGCATTGTGTTTTCACATCAACCACGGTGTCTGCAGACTTTTATGTTTTAGGCGGGTTGGATTTTACACTTTTTAGAGTTGATCTTTCTTCGTGTGAGGCGACCCACACCTTTTCCACTTTGCCATCCTCCTTTTAAAGGCCAAGTAACTGGGAATATTTAATTCCCACTTTGACCAACTGCAACCACCTCAGTGTGATGGCTATTAATTGTTCTATTTTATTTCTATTGATGTTTTGGTGTGTCTGATGCTTATAAACATCCATTTGGATAGAGAGCTTTGAATTTTATCTTTTCCCTGAGGGATGGCAGAGTGCTTGCAGGGTCCTGGATAAATTTAATCCGGTAAACAGCTTCACTTTATCAGGAAGACATTAACTGAATATACATCTCATTGCTCCCTCATGGGATATTGGTGCATTTCCTGTATTACATCAGTGATTCCGTTTTGAAAGTGTTCCGCGCATGATTTAAATGCAAGTTTGGTCTATTTCTGTGTTGTTCCTTGGCGTAACCAAGTGCTATTTCTGAGTCTAGGACATGGTGTGCTTCACAGCCCAGACCCTGGTCCGCATTCTCTCTCATGGCGGCTATCGGAAAATCTTGGGACTTGAAGGAGATGCCAGCAGTAAGTCAGATCAGATACTGTTTATTGCCATGTAATAAAACAGAAATGTAATGTTACACGAAATTGCTGTTCGTCTGCCATAAGGCAAAAATTTGCCATTAGCATTGCCCGGCGCCTCTTCACAGTCAGAGAAAGAGAAGCAAAAGAGAGTCCCCTCAGAATTATTGAGTGTCCGTGGATTCGCAAAAGACTCCAGTTCAGTTCAAACTATCGACAACCTGAGCCCAGACAAACGATGAGGAAGTCTTCAGCACCCAGGGTATTTCTCAGGGGTCCTTCTTGCCCTCAGCATTCTCGGTTCTGATGTCTCATTCTCCAGCAGCCCTCAGCTTGGTGTGACTCCTTTCATCTCAAGTCACCTGTAGCCTGTGTGAGTCCCCTTGCCTGCATTGCCAACAGCTGTGGGTGCCCCTGTTCTTTCCGTTTCTGGTGACTTGACCCAGACCGCTGCTCCCCTGGACTCTGCAATCCCTTGTGGCAGTTGCCGAACCCTGTCGCCACCATCTTGAGCCCAGACCTTTGTGGTTGCGTGATTTTAAACAAAATACCATCAGCTCCCATTACAGGCTGTTTGAAGCCTCTGTGGAGCTGTTGGCAGTATGACTGCGGTAGGACCCCATAGGGGAGCACTGTGACTGATCCCCGCCCTCCCTGGGTCCACTCCGGCAGTACTGATGCGTTGAACTTACTTTTCCATCACCTCTCTTCAAACTCCTCATCTCTCCACCAAACCCCTGACATGTTAGGCTAATCGAGCAACTGTACTTTCCACTCTGATGACGACCCACGGTCAGCTTTTGAGTTGCAGGCCTGCAATGAGCTCGCTGATTGCACCCAATAAGGTGTCCACAACCTTGCGCTATTGAGTAAGAGCACTGCTGATCCCATTCTGCTGTTGTAACTTTATCCCTGCTGGAATGTGGAAGTAGGTAGACAGCAGCCTTGGTTGTGGCACACCTAGAATGCTACAGCACAGAAAACAGCCATTCAGCCCTTCTAGTCTATGCCAACCATTATTCCGCTAGTCCCATTGACCTGCTCCCATAATCCCCTCGACCTCTCCCATCCACGTATCCATCCAATTTAATCTTAAGATCGAGCCCATATTCACCACATCAGATGGCAGCCCATTCCACACTCCCTCCTGAGTGAAGAACTTTCCCCTAATGTTCCCCCTAAACCTTTTCCCTTTTCAGCTTGAAACTATGACCTCGCGTATTGATCTCCCGCGTCTAAGTGGTAAAAGGCCACTCCCATCCACTCTGTCCGTACCTCTCATAAATCTTGTAAACCTCGATCAAATCTCCCATAATTTTCCTTCGCTCCAAGGAATAAAGTCCTAACCTGTTTAATCTTCTGCTGTAACTCCTCAAGTCCCGGCAACATGCTAGTAAATCTTCTCTGCACTCTTTCAATCTAAGAAGGAGTAAAATCAAACGCTGCAGATTCTCCGGCAGTGCCCGCTTCTCTCCCCCAGACTTGCACAGTGCTTCTGGCATTTTCTCTTGTTTGGGTTTGAGTGTCTGTCGTGTTCAGTTGCCGAGAGGAAATTTGAAAGACTGGTAGCGTTTAGATGAGGCGAGGAAAGAATCTCCCATGTGCCTTTTCCTCACTCTTGGAGTCGTAATCACTGGCAGAATTGAGTGGGAGGTTAATCCCGTTCTATATTTTTCCATTATGTAATATTAAAAGTGATGTCGCTGAGGAATGCTGGCAGCATTTTTTTTTTGCAGAGCACATTCAAACATCAGCAAGTAGCCCTGCTCTCAGCGAACCTCTGCTTTGATGTGCTTATTTGTTGGAGCAATGATGCAAATCCAGAGCATTAATTCCCCAGCTTGTTGATAGTTTGAGGTTGAATATCTTTTGGTTTGAGGTCCACAGCATGATCCCACCCCCCGACACAGCTTCCCCTCTCCACTTCTGCAAGGATCACTCACTCCCTCTATTCTCACGAATAGCTCTCTTCCCCACCCCCGGGTCCCTACCCCTCTGACTGCAGGAAGTGCACCTTCCCTCCACCCCTGCTGCCATTTGGGGCCCCCATACAGAGCTTCACTTGTGAGTCAGCAGGGGTCATCCACTGTTCCCATTGTGGCCACCTCTACCCCGGAGAGTGTACACAGACTGAGAGGTCGTGTTGTTGAGTACCTTCTCCCTGTCTGCTGCAATAACCAGGAATTACAACGAACAACCATTGTCATTCCACACACCATTCCCACACTGATCCATGACCTTCTACTCATGCACTGCCAACCGAAGCTCCCTGCAAATTGGAGCCCTGTGCCTCGCACCCTCCGACCAGGCTTCTCTGGTTCCCGAATCTCTTTGTCTCTGTTCTTCTGTCTCCTTTCTTCCAGCTGCCTTCCCCTTCCCTCTCTATTTAGAAATCTACCTCCTCTCCCTGTCAACTTTTTTTCCCCCTCTTGCACCCCCTCACCTACACTTGTAGGCCTGCACTCCCTCCTCACCTTCCCCCACCTTCTTAATTCAGGTGCCTGTCTACTTTTTTGCACATACCTTGGGAAAGGGTTCAGGCCTAGAACATTGGTTTCCCTTCTCTTTGGATGCTGTGTGATTAGCTGAGTGTTCCAGCATTGCCATATAACGATACTCACACTGATTAAAGGTCCAGCCATTCTCAACCTTTTTTTGGCTGCAATCCCCTTGGGTCTCTGCTCTAAGTTTATGGGCCCCCTTCCCTGTGAAGCATTCAAGTCTAGTTGGTTTCTTCAATACTTCTCTCCCATCGACTACATAAGAAAACTTGAAAAAATATTAGAAATAGATGGGCAGAAAAATAAAAGCTCCGAAGTGCAAAGGGACTTGGGAGTCCTCGTGCAGGATCCCCTAAAAGTTGACCTCCAGGTTGAGTTGGTGGTGAAGAAGGTGAATGCGATGTTGCTGTTCATTTCTAGAGGGTTAGCAAGAGAGTACTCCCCTTGGAATCAGGCCAACAGCATGCAAAATTATGCTGTAAATTTATACCAATTAAAGCCTATTAATCTCACTCTGGTCTGTCATGTCTAATTGATAGCATTACAAGAAATTACAGCATTACAGAAAGAAGGAGGCGGTGGCGGCCCCGATCCGGGCAAAAGCGAAGGGGAGGCGGCGGCCTCGGTCGAGTGAGGCAGGCGGAGGCCCTGATCCGGGCAAAACCGAGGGGGAGGCGGTGGCCCCGGCCTCGGTCGAGTGAGGCAGGCGGAGGCCCCTGTCTGGGCAGAAGCGAGGGGGAGACGGAGGCCCCGGCCTCGGTCGAGTGAGGCAGGCGGAGGCCCCTGTCTGGGCAGAAGCGAGGGGGAGACGGAGGCCCTGGCCTCGGTCGAGTGAGGCAGGCGGAGGCCCCAGTCTGGGCAGAAGCGAGGGGGAGATGGAGGCCCCGGCCTCGGTCGAGTGAGGCAGGCGGAGGCCCCGGCCTCGGTCGAGTGAGGCAGGCGGAGGCCCCAGTCCAGGCAGAAGCGAGGGGGAGGCGGTGGCCCCGGCCTCGGCAGAGCGAAGCAGGCAGAGGCCCCGGTCCGGACAGAAAGAAGGAGGCGGCGGCCCTGGTCTGGGCACACGGAAAGCAGCAGTGGCCCCGGCCCCTGTCCAGGCAGTATGGTCTGATCTAGGAGGGGAGGCAGGCCGCTCCAGTCCGGGTAAGAAACCTGCATAGGAGAAGGCCACTCCGATATAAAACCTACGACCCAAGGACCTCGCTGTCACGTCCCAGCTTGCTTGGCCACGGAACACGAACCATGGGTGTAAAGGGTGGGGCCAGTACTGCGCGCACTGCACTCCACCTAAAAGCTCCTTTGCGCAGGCCCGAGTACAGGTCCACGTCCTCCCCCTCCACGTCCTCCCCCTCCACGTCCTCCCCCTCCACGTCCTCCACCTGAACGTCCTCCCCCTCCACGTCCTCCCCCTCCACGTCCTCCCCCTCCACGTCCTCCCCCTCCACGTCCTCCCCCTCCACGTCCTCCCCCTCCACGTCCTCCCCCTCCACGTCCTCCCCCTCCACGTCCTCCCCCTCCACGTCCTCCCCCTCCACGTCCTCCCCCTCCACGTCCTCCCCTCCACGTCCTCCCCCTCCACGTCCTCCCCCTCCACGTCCTCCCCCTCCACGTCCTCCCCCTCCACGTCCTCCCCCTCCACGTCCTCCCCCTCCACGTCCTCCCCCTCCACGTCCTCCCCCTCCACGTCCTCCCCCTCCACGTCCTCCCCCTCCACGTCCTCCCCCTCCACGTCCTCCCCCTCCACGTCCTCCCCCTCCACGTCCTCCCCCTCCACGTCCTCCCCCTCCACGTCCTCCCCCTCCACGTCCTCCCCCTCCACGTCCTCCCCCTCCACGTCCTCCCCCTCCACGTCCTCCCCCTCCACGTCCTCCCCCTCCACGTCCTCCCCCTCCACGTCCTCCCCCTCCACGTCCTCCCCCTCCACGTCCTCCCCCTCCACGTCCTCCCCCTCCACGTCCTCCCCCTCCACGTCCTCCCCCTCCACGTCCTCCCCCTCCACGTCCTCCCCCTCCACGTCCTCCCCCTCCACGTCCTCCCCCTCCACGTCCTCCCCCTCCACGTCCTCCCCCTCCACGTCCTCCCCCTCCACGTCCTCCCCCTCCACGTCCTCCCCCTCCACGTCCTCCCCCTCCACGTCCTCCCCCTCCACGTCCTCCCCCTCCACGTCCTCCCCCTCCACGTCCTCCCCCTCCACGTCCTCCCCCTCCACGTCCTCCCCCTCCACGTCCTCCCCCTCCACGTCCTCCCCCTCCACGTCCTCCCCCTCCACGTCCTCCCCCTCCACGTCCTCCCCCTCCACGTCCTCCCCCTCCACGTCCTCCCCCTCCACGTCCTCCCCCTCCACGTCCTCCCCCTCCACGTCCTCCCCCTCCACGTCCTCCCCCTCCACGTCCTCCCCCTCCACGTCCTCCCCCTCCACGTCCTCCCCCTCCACGTCCTCCCCCTCCACGTCCTCCCCCTCCACGTCCTCCCCCTCCACGTCCTCCCCCTCCACGTCCTCCCCCTCCACGTCCTCCCCCTCCACGTCCTCCCCCTCCACGTCCTCCCCCTCCACGTCCTCCCCCTCCACGTCCTCCCCCTCCACGTCCTCCCCCTCCACGTCCTCCCCCTCCACGTCCTCCCCCTCCACGTCCTCCCCCTCCACGTCCTCCCCCTCCACGTCCTCCCCCTCCACGTCCTCCCCCTCCACGTCCTCCCCCTCCACGTCCTCCCCCTCCACGTCCTCCCCCTCCACGTCCTCCCCCTCCACGTCCTCCCCCTCCACGTCCTCCCCCTCCACGTCCTCCCCCTCCACGTCCTCCCCCTCCACGTCCTCCCCCTCCACGTCCTCCCCCTCCACGTCCTCCCCCTCCACGTCCTCCCCCTCCACGTCCTCCCCCTCCACGTCCTCCCCCTCCACGTCCTCCCCCTCCACGTCCTCCCCCTCCACGTCCTCCCCCTCCACGTCCTCCCCCTCCACGTCCTCCCCCTCCACGTCCTCCCCCTCCACGTCCTCCCCCTCCACGTCCTCCCCCTCCACGTCCTCCCCCTCCACGTCCTCCCCCTCCACGTCCTCCCCCTCCACGTCCTCCCCCTCCACGTCCTCCCCCTCCACGTCCTCCCCCTCCACGTCCTCCCCCTCCACGTCCTCCCCCTCCACGTCCTCCCCCTCCACGTCCTCCCCCTCCACGTCCTCCCCCTCCACGTCCTCCCCCTCCACGTCCTCCCCCTCCACGTCCTCCCCCTCCACGTCCTCCCCCTCCACGTCCTCCCCCTCCACGTCCTCCCCCTCCACGTCCTCCCCCTCCACGTCCTCCCCCTCCACGTCCTCCCCCTCCACGTCCTCCCCCTCCACGTCCTCCCCCTCCAAAGCTGGCGGCAAAACTCTCCATGCCAAACTGCATGAGTTTTTCAAGCTCTGCTGG
This sequence comes from Narcine bancroftii, assembly GCF_036971445.1. Taxonomy (NCBI): domain Eukaryota; kingdom Metazoa; phylum Chordata; class Chondrichthyes; order Torpediniformes; family Narcinidae; genus Narcine; species Narcine bancroftii. The sequence continues at coordinate 197,045,863 of NC_091473.1, forward strand.
GACCAAGGAAAGCTGCCTCAGGACCTTCGTGATGCCATCATCAACAACCTGTACAAAAACAAAGGCGAGAAATCAGACTGCTCAAACTACAGGGGAATCACGCTGCTCTCCATTGCAGGCAAAATCTTCGCTAGGATTCTCCTAAATAGAATAATACCTAGTGTCGCCGAGAACGTTCTCCCAGAAGCACAGTGCGGCTTTCGCGCAAACAGAGGAACTACTGACATGGTCTTTGCCCTCAGACAGCTCCAAGAAAAGTGCAGAGAACAAAACAAAGGACTCTACATCACCTTCGTTGACCTCACCAAAGCTTTCGACACCGTGGGCAGGAAAGGGCTTTGGCAAATACTAGAGTGCCTCGGATGCCCCCCAAAGTTCCTCAACATGGTTATCTAACTGCACGAAAACCAACAAGGTCGTGTCAGATACAGCAATGAGCTCTCTGAACCGTTCTCCATTAACAATGGCGTGAAGCAAGGCTGCGTTCTCGCACCAACCCTCTTTTCAAACTTCTTCAGCATGAGGCTGAAACAAGCCATGAAACACCTCAAAAATGAAGACGCTGTTTACATCCGGTACCGCACAGATGGTAGTCTCTTCAATCTGAGGCGCCTGCAAGCTCACACCAAGACACAAGAGCTACTTGTCCATGAACTACTCTTTGCAGATGATGCCGCTTTAGTTGCCCATTCAGAGCCAGCTCTTCAGCGCTTGACGTCCTGTTTTGCGGAAACTGCCAAAATGTTTGGCCTGGAAGTCAGCCAGCTCCCCACCATGACTACCAGCCCCCCAACATCTCTTTCGGGCACACAAAATGGTCAACCAGTTTACCTATCTTGGCTGCATCATTTCATCGGATGCAAGGATCGACCACGAGATAGACAACAGACTCGCCAAGGCAAATAGCGCCTTTGGAAGACTACACAAAAGAGTCTGGAAAAACAACCAACTGAAAAACCTCACAAAGATTAGCATATACAGAGCCGTTGTCATACCCACACTCCTGTTCGGCTCCGAATCATGGGTCCTCTACCGGCATCACCTACGGCTCCTAGAACGCATCCACCAGCGTTGTCTCTGCTCCATCCTCAACATTAATTGGAGCGACTTCATCCCTAACATCGAAGTACTCGAGATGGCAGAGGCCGACAGCATCGAATCCACGCTACTGAAGATCCAACTGCGCTGGGTAGGTCACGTTTCCAGAATGGAGGACCATCGCCTTCCCAAGATTGTGTTATATGGCGAGCTCTCCACTGGCCACCATGACAGAGGTGCACCAAAGAAGAGGTACAAGGACCGCCTAAAGAAATCTCTTGGTGCCTGCCTCTTTGACCACTGCCAGTGGGGCTGATATCGCCTCAAACCGTGCATCTTGGCGCCTCACAGTTCGGCGGGCAGCAACCTCCTTTGAAGAAGACCGCAAAGCCCACCTCACTGACAAAAGACAAAGGAGGAAAAACCCAACACCCAACCCCAACCAACCAATTTTCCCTTGCAACCGCTGCAACTGTGTCCTGCCTGTCCCGCATCACGTGGACATTGCCCCTCCATAAATCTTCGTCCGCGAAAGCCAAGCCAAAGAGAGAAGAAGAGCCAAGAAGAGCAAGGGATGTGATGTTGAGACCTCACTTGGAGAACCAAAAAGTTTTGGTTGCTTTTTTGAGAAAAGACCTGCTGGCGTTGTGGAGGGTTCAGAGAAGATTTACTGGAACTGTACCAGGAATGAAAGGATTAGCAGATGAGGAACGTGTGTCGGCTCTTGGACCGTGCTTGTTAGAGTACAGAAGGATGAGCAGGGGAGTGGGGGGAGGAGACTTCATGGAGGCATTTTGAATGCTAAAAGGCCTGGACAGAGTAGATGAGCCAAGGATGTTTCCACGGAAGGGAAGTTGATTTAAAGCAGATGCAGGGGGAATGTCTTTCGTCAGAGGATTGTGAGCCTGAACTTGCTGCCACAGGCGGCTGTGAAGTGAGGTTGTTGTGCGTATTTAAGGCAGAGATTGACGGGTACTTGATTAGTCAGGGCATCAAGGGTTACAGGGAGAAAGCTGGGAAGTGGGAGGATGGATCAGCTCATGAGAATGGTGGAGAAGTCTTGATGGACCAGTAGACCGACTTCTCCCGTATCTTGTGTCTTGAATATTTTATGCTTTCGGTCTGCCTCACCTAGCGAAATGTGCTGTGTCCTGGGGGTACTGTGTGACCCATATGAGAATGACTGGTTTTGGCATTGCTATGCTGTTGTTCCCATCCTCCTGTGTGTGATATTGGTTACATTTCTTCATGTGGAAAGTATTTGGAACAAACAGCCAGAAGTTTGGGTAGCGGCGGGTACGTTTGCAAGGTTCAAATAGCATTCGGATGGATACATTGGCAGCAAGGTTCAGGCAGGATGGGCCAAGCACAACTTGCTGAAGAAGGTAACTTGGTCCAACACGAGGTTGGGCTGAAAATTAAAAAAAAGGGTCTATTTTGCAAATTTCACTGTCCCCGGTTTAAGTAAAATCACAAAGCCAGAGAAACTCAGCTGGTCTAACAGTGTACTTTATTTAGTGAATATAGAAGTACATAACCAACATTCAGCTTCAGCTCTTCATCAAGGATTCCTTGATCATGTTGGTTATGTGTCTTTATCTTTTGTAATGTTCAAGATTTCCCACTCCTGGAGTGGAAGGGCAGTTTGTTCCAAGTCAATGATGTCGTGCTGACATAAACCTACTCCACATCAATTTAAATCCTCCTCCCTCACAGCCCATTGCCTTCCATTTCTGTACATGCATCTACTGGTTAAGAGCCTTTTAAATGTCCCTGTTGTATCACCCTCAACCACTATCCCTGTCAGTGCACTCCAGGCACCCACCACGTTTTAAAGGAAAAAAATACCCACTTACCTCTGATGTCTCTCAAACCTTCCTCCAATCACCTTAAACTGATGTCCTCTGATATTAGCCGTGTCTCCTTGAGAAGAGCTGCTGGCTGTCCCACTCTGAGTAGATAACATTGGTCACAGCAAAGTGCTTCTGGAGAGTGGAATCTTGCACCAGAGGCTTTGCATTGGCTGTTGACCTGGCCCAAGCATCTGGTTGTGAACCTGTTGAGAAAAGTTGCTTGTTGTGCACCTCGGCTCGGCTCTGTCTGCTGTAATAGTGGGGATCTCCACCCATTTCAATAACCCATCCCATTCCCTTTGCAAATTGAAAGAACAGCACCTCATCTTGCATCTGGGCACCCTCCAACCAGATGGCATTAGCATTGCATTACCAGTTTCCCCTTGGCCCCAACCTTCCCTGTATAATCTTTTCCCTCATCTCTTGCCATCTCCTCTCTCTCCGCCTGCCTTCATTTTGCTTCTACCTGAAGGACTGAAACAGGCCCGGTAATATATCTTTACCTCCTATAGACATTGACTGCATTTACTGTGTGGTTTTTTCTTACCACCACAGTATTTGTAGACTTGTGTGTTTCACTCTGTGAACCTGTTGATGCCTGGTCTCGAAACCTGAAGGGCGTTAAACTGTGTTAAACGTTGGCCGAGAGTATCTCTTGGTGTTACTCAAAGAAGTGTGGGACAAACCAGAAATTTGTGATGCAATATATCCTCAATAACACTGCCTTTTGTCTCCTTGGAGAGCTAGTGAAGCCATGTTAGAATGAGGGAGATGCAATGGGGTTTGGTGATTTGAGAACTGGCTGTTTGAACTTCGATAATGACCTTGCATGCAACTTACACCAGTGTTGGTCAGCGATTAGCGTCTTGATCATGCCCACTTTTCAGTTGAGACTTGCAGACCTGTCTGCTGCGCGGCAGAGGATCCCTGGACCTGCACAGGCAAACCTCCAAGAGAAGTCACTGAGATGGTGATCGCTTGCTTTGATTTCCAGGTCTGGCTGTTGAAATGTCCACCTGGGATGGTGTGATCGTGACACCGTCAGAGAAAGCCTATGAAAAGCCACCAGAAAAAAAGGAGGGAGAGGAAGAGGTGACAGAAGGAGCAGAGGAGGAGGAAGAGAATATGGAAACGACAGAATAAAGGAATGTTGGGCATCATTTCATGGTAAGTGTATCCCACGTTCTTCTTCTTGTCACCAGAACAATTTAACCTTGGAACTGCCCCAAGTCGCCCACTGGGTGCTGCTACAGCCGCAAGTGCATCAACCCCATGTTATAAGGCTTGGGCGTAGGGTTCAGTTAGAATGGCATGGCAAAGAGTTTCACACAGTTGAAATGGGTGGCATTGCACCCCTGTCATTACGCTGGACTCCGTAGTGTTGGCAGGTGTTAAAGTTGAATGGACGCGAGTAATATAAGCACCACTTTTTTTTAAAATCCAAGAATAATGGTTATGCTGCACTGGCTGACGTGATCAAAATGCGCAGTCAGCAGGCGAATTTAACTGAATCACTTTTACTGAAGGGTCACTGTATTTTTGCTGGTCTGTGATAAAGCTCACTGAACATTGGGAGTCTCTTTAATCTATTTTTAAATTTAGAAAAAAAAACCTCACTTGGCTGCATGTGTCGATCATAAAAGATAGGATAACATCACTGAGGGAGGGAGGAAGGAAGGGAGGAGGGCAGCATTGTTTCCGACAGCAAACATTAAACTGAGCCTCCACCTGCCTATTCACATGGAGATTCTGTGGCACGGTCAGAAGAACATGCAGTTCTCGTAGTTGCCTGTCTCAAGTAGTGCTATCAGATAATCTTGTTCAGCAAGTCATGAGGCATGGGATCCATGGAACTTTGGCTGTGTGGATTTAAAAAAAAAAGAATTGGCTTGAATGTAGAAAGCAGAGTCGTCGTATTCTGCTTGGTGTTCAGTGGCTCATGGAGTTCTGCAAGGATCTGCCCTGGGACCCCCCCGCTCTTTGTGAACTTTATAAATGACCTGGATGAAGAGGCGGAAGGATGGGTCAGTAAGTTTGGGGATGATATGAAGGTTGGAGGAGTTGTGGATGGTGCTGAAGGTTTTTGTAGATTATAAAAGGATATTGACAGGATACAGAGTTGGGCGGAAAAATGGCCGATGGAGTTGAATCCGGGTAAGTGTGAGGTAATGCTTTTTGGAAGGACAAACCAGAAGGCTGAGCACAGGGTTACTCAAGAGTGTGGATGAACAGAGGGACCTTGGGGGTCAAAATCCATACACCTCTCAAGGTCGCGCACAGGTTGATAGGACAAATAAGAAGGCCTATGGGATGCTGGGCTTCATTAATGGGGGGGGGGGGGTTGAGTTCAAAAGTTGAGAGGTCAAGTTGCAACTCTACAAATCTCTGGTGAGACTGCATTTGGAGTATAGTGTTGTGTTCAGTTCTGATCACTTCATTATAGAGGCTATGGAGAAGTTGCAGAGGAGATTTACCAGGATGGTGGCTGGATTGGAAAATAAGTCTTGTGAGGCAAGGTTAGCAGAGCTGGGGCTTTTCTTTTTGAAGGATGAGAATAGTCTTAAGAGGTCTACGAGATTGAGAGGCATAGATAGGGTGGACAACCAGTGCCTTTATCCTAGGGCAGGACAGCAAACATCTGAGGATATGTGTACAAAATGAAGGGAGGGAAGTTTAAGGGAGACATCGGGGATAAGTTTTTTAATAAAGAGTTATGAGTGCCTGGAATCCATTGCCAGGGACGGAGGTGGAGGCTGAAATTTTAGGGGTATTTAAGAGATTTGGACAAGCACATGGGTGAAAAAAAAGTTATGAGATACGGAGAGTTTAGTATGGGTTTAAGGAATATATAGGTCAGCACAACATCGAGGGCTGAAGGGCCTGTACTGTAGTGTTGTATAATACTTGTGCAAGCCACTGTCTGACCATGGAGACATGAAGTACAGTGAATATAGTCACTCATGTCTCGCACACCCCTATCAAACCAATGCAGACTGAAAGTAATTTTCTTCTCGCCGCCAACCCCACCCCCCCCCCCCCCCCCCCAGTTTCTCTTTCAGGTCTGTGTCCAGGAACTGAGAAGCAGATTAAACACACGTCAGCCTTGGCATTGGATCAGATGGCCTCCCTGAACCTTTTCTTACTTTTCGACCTGTTCTTTGTGCTATTTTTGTAGTCTGTTCCAATTGTAATAAACCTTTCTTTGATGTAAATTTTCTGATCTGTCAGTGAGGTGCGTGAGTGTTCTGTAATAGAGTGGCAGGCATGTACCATGTATTGGGTCACTACCCCGTGGCTGCAGTGTGATGGCAATGAAATTGGTACACCTTGATGATACATGAGGTACAATAGTATAAATTAAATTACCACAATTTTGCCAAGACAAAAAAAATATTTAAAATGATAAACAGTGGAATTCAAGCAACTGTTTTTCTTTAAATAAATAGGTAAAATATCTTTAAGTTTAAAATTGGCACGCCTTGCTGTTAGTTTACCAATCAATGTACACAATCAGAAAATTAATTTATCTGGTATGCACTAATCCCCATGAGTGTCGGATGTCGGGTTTTGCACACGCATGCACCCACTCCTCCATGTTTGCGAAAAAGACATCTTTTTCCTTTATTTTTCCAATGAGCTTCACAGCTTTAAATTTGTAATCAAACCATTCACACGTGATTAAAGTGCACATTCAGATTTTATTCCATGTTTGCATTTTGGTTTGACTATGTAGAAATTACAACATTATATAGTTCCCTCATTTCAGGACACCATAATGTTTGGGACATGGGCTTTCACAGGTGTTGGTGTATGTTTAATTGCTTCGTTGGTGCAGGAATAAGAGAGCTGGGCTTGCTTCTAAGCTTTTGATCATCTTTGGGGGTCTGTAGCTGCCAACTTTTCAACATGAGGGCCAGAGTTGTGCAATGAAAGTCAAAGACATCATTTGAGGCTGAAAAACCAGAATAAAACAGTAAGAGACATCGCCCAAACCTTAGAATGACAGTTTGGAATATTGTTAAGAAGAAAGAGGGACTGGTGAGTTCAGTAATCGTAAAGGGACTGGTGTTACGAGGAAGACTCCACTGCTGATGACGGAATGATTCTCATCACAGTGAAGAAAAATCCCTGAACGAACGTCTGACAGATCAGAAAAGCTCTTCAGGAGGTGGGCGTGAATGTGTCAATGACGTCTGTCTGCAGAAGATTGCATGAACAGAAATACAGAGGCTACGCTGCAAGGTGCAAACCATGGCAAACGTGAAAGCCTTTGGACCTTGGGCAGTTCCATTCCTCCTCCACACTTTGCTCTGGCCATCACTCTGATACAGGTTCATCTTGGTCTCATCTGCCCACAAGTCCTTTTCCTAGAATTCTGCAGGCTGTTTGAAATGCTTCTTGGCAAACTTTAATCTGGCCACCCTTTCTGGCGAACTAGTGGCTTGCATACGCAAAAATAGTTTCATCGTTCTCGGTGTCTCGTGATTTGCTCAGCTTTCTCATCAAAGGGACCAGTCCAGTGATCTTTTTAAGCCACTTAAATCCAACCCTGAGCAGGAGGAAATGTACACGAGTGAGGTAGATGTTGAGTGGGTCACAAAAACAACTTTGCACTCATAACGGTTCTGTTATGGTCCCATAACACATTTAGAAAAGTAACATGCATGAAATTCCTTAACTCTTCCGTAAGGCAGAGAGAGTCACCACTTTGTCCAGCGTCCCCTCACAGAAACCTGCAGCACCTGGTGTTCCCAGGCGGTCTCCCCTCCACGTTTTGACCAGGCCTGACCCTTGCTTCACTTCTGAGATCAGATAATCCCTGGTGTCTTCAGGCTATAAGGTGTTAGCAGAACTAAATTGATTGTGGACTTCAGCAAGGACAAACCAGGAGAGCACATCCAGGGATCAGCAGGGGAGAGGGTGAAGAACTTCTGATTCCTGGGTGTTGACATCTTGAAAGATTGATCCTGGGGCCATACAGTCGATGCAATCGTGAAGAAGATTTGCCAGCAGCAGCCATATCCCATTTGGAGTTGGACGAGATTTGGTAGGCCATCAAATATGGAAAAAATTAACATAATTGCTGCACGTGTGGTCGTTCCCAGTGAGTGCCTTTTTAAACTGCAAGTACCCGAGTGCAAGTCGTGGTAGTTGGATGTGCAGTCGAGTGGATGACGGGCAACAAATTTTTTGGTATGATTTACTCTGCAGGCTTCTTCCAAAAAATTGTAGGGGTCCTGCAGGATAAATCACGGCACAGGAATTGACTCCAAATTCCTTGATTGTTCCGTTGCCGTACCTGCAGATGTACTGTGGAGAGCATTCTGACTGGTCACATCGCTGTCTGCCAATCCACAGGGCAGAAAAAGGCTCCAGCGGGTTGTGAACTCGGCCAGGAGCATCACTGGCACCAGTCTACTCCATCGAGGACAGCTACAAGAGGTGTCGTCTCATTGAAGTGGCCTCTGCCCTCGAGGACCCCCACCACCCAGCCCATGTCTACCATGTCATCGGGAAGGAGGGACGGGAGCCTGAAGATGAACAGCCAGCGGCACCAAAGGAGAAGATGCCATTAGCCCGACCTTTGCCTCCACCATCAGATTTCTGAGTGGGCAATGAACCAGTGACCCCATCTCACTTCTTTCCCCTGTTTTGCACTGATTTTTAAATTGTCTATTTAAGGAAATATATAGCAATTTTTGCACCTTTCATGAATGCTAATGTTGGTGTAAAGCAATAAATTTTGTGGCACATGTTCATGACAATGAAGCTGATTCTGAAACGTCACCTGCTGAAGCAGGAATCTCATCAACAAAAAATTATAACCACTTTCTTGCTCTTGCAATCCATACCCCTCTGAACTTCCGTTGCTTTTTTTTCCCCCCTCTCTTGCTTCTGTCCTCCGGGCAGCTGTTTAAAATAAAGCAGCTTGATATCCATAACCATATAACTAATTGCACGTGTACAGGCCAGTTCGGCCCTTTGAGTCCAGGCTGAACATCACCTCCCACATAGTCCCAATGATCCGCACCCACACCATAACCCTCTCTCTTCCATATACCTATCCAATTTTTTCTTAAATATTAAAATTGAGCCCGCATGAACCACTTGGGCTGGAAGCTCATTCCACGCTCCCACCACCCTCTGAGTGAAGAAATTCACCCCCCCCCCCTCCACGTTTCCCTCTTCCATCTTAAACCATATCCTCTTGCACGAATCTCTCCTTTCGGTGGAAAAAGTTTGTCTGCATTTAATCTGTCCCCCTTATAATGGGGTGTTCTTTGCAGCTGGCGTGCTGTGAAGATAGACCAGGGTGTGTCAACCTATACTAAGTCTGCAGAGATGTGGCTGCCATTTCCTTCATTATTAGAGATTGCTGCTTGGTCATAGGCCCTTCCCGGCCCACAACCCCATGCCCCTCAGTCTCCCTAATTTTACAAACTCTTTAGAGACAGCACCGCATTCGAACCCGAGCCACTGGCACCGTGTGGCTGGTTACCCAGATATGAAGAAAACAAGTTCAAGGCTGTTGCTTGGTGCTCCCTCAACTCAAAGGTGCATGTAGTCAAGTTTATTGCCAGCTGATGGCACAAGTGTGACACGGGGTTCTCCAGTCCTCGGTGCAAAAGCATGGCCAAACATAATACAGAATGCATATTCATATATGCAGATAAATATTGTTTGGTAAAATATGAGAGTCTTTGTGTGAGCAGTTCCCTTGGTTGGTCAACATTCTCACTGCCCATGGGAAGAAGCTGTTCCTCAGGCTGCCAAAGCCGCTTCAAGTGGCCAGTGTTCCCATGGGCCAAAAGTAAAGGCATCTTGTGGATGAGGAAAAGGTAACACATTTTGAGTGCTGGGTCCATGCATGTAATCCTAACGTGGACATTCCGACTCCTTATGCTGATTTATGAACCTCTTCTGTGCTGGGAAAAACAAGAAAGCATCCTGGATACCAGATGTGCAGTTCCATCTATCCTGGCTGCATCTGGATTTGGTGATTGGTGGACAATGCAAAAGATCACAAGAAGTGCTCTGTCGGTGGTGAATTGGTTGAGGGACCCTTTCGGTCCACAGGCTCGTGCTGCCCAATTACACCAAGTAACCTGCATACGTCGTGAATTTTTTTGGAGGGTGTGATGTAACCGCGCAGACAGAACATATAAACGGCTTGGGATCTGAACCCAGATCACTAACCGCTACTCTAACATTGCTGCCCTGTTTCAATCCCAGGCAAGCTATTGTTACCTGAGACTGGTGCTCTTCTTGAAAACTTTGCCCACCGTTCGACGTAGTTGGATTCTGCTCTCTGCGTAGTAGTGAATGGGGGTGCGGAAACTTTTGGAATTCAATACTGGAGGTTCCAGAATTGTGCCCTGGGACATCTGCAGGCCCTGCACCATGAGGCTCAGTTGCTTCCATGCAGGACCTCTGCAGATCAGTGGGTGTTGCAGGCCTGGTGACGAGGTCACGTTTACTAACCACTGCCTGCTGGAAACTATCCATAGACTGCCTAGGGAGCTCAAATGTCAGCATGGCATGGAGAGGGATTGAATTTAGGAGCAGGGAGGTTGTGCTGTGACTACAAGGTCCTGGTGAGGCCCCATCTGGAGAACTGCGTACAGTTCTGGCCTCCTTACTTGAGGAAGGAGGAATGGCTTTGGAGGCGGTGCCGAAGAGGTTCACCAGGTTGGTTCCAAAGATGGGATTGGCCTATGAGGAGAGATTGAGTCGTCTGGGACCGGACTTACTGGAATTTAGAAGAATGAGAAGGGACCTTATAGAAACATAAAATTAGAATGACATAGATAAGATGGAGGTAGGTAAGTTGTTTCCATTGGTGGGGGAGACCAGAATGAGGGGACTTAGCCTCAAGATCCAGGGGAGTAGATATAGGACAGAGATGAGGAGGAACTGCTTTTCCTAGAGGGTGGGGAATCTAGAATTTGCTGCCCATTGAAGCAGTTTGACCCCAGTAAATATGTTTAAGACAAGGTTGGATAGATCTTTTACATAGTAGGGGAATGGGGTAAAGGGTAGGCCACGATTGTATTGAATGGCTTGACGGGCTGATGGCCGGCCCCTGCTTCTATTTTTCATGTTCTTATGCAGCCTGACCTGAGTTCTTCCACCTGCTCATTTGTTTCCAGATTTCAGCTTCTTAGCTATGTTCGTAACAGAGCTTTTCCTATCTGCAGCCCCACACTTCTATCTGTCCTTTAGAACCTATGCTCACTGTACACCTATGACTGTGGCTTGGTATGACAACAAATCCATCTACAAATTTGCTGGCAATACCATGGCATCAGTGGGTTGTATAAAAAGGGTTGATGAGTCAGCACATAGGAGGGAGAGTGAATGGTGCATGAACAACAACCTCACACTCAATGTCACCAAAACCAAGGAGCTGATTGGTGGAAGAATTAAAAGATGAATGTCTGCAGATACCGTGGTTGAAGTAAAAACACAACGCTGGAGAAACGCAGCAGGTCAAACAGCAGGTCCCTTATGTAGCAAAGATAAAGATACAGAACCAACATTCCAGGCTTGAGGCCTTCATCAAGGTGTGGTTGACTTCAGGAAAGGAAAACTGGAGGTCTACGATCTAGTGATCATTGGGGAGAGGGTGAGTAAATTCAACACACCAATGGCATAGTGAAGAAAGCACATCAGTCATTCCTCTCCCTTCCCCCCCCCCCCCCCCCCCCCCCACCCCCCGACTTCCTTAGGAGTTTGTGGAGCTTCAGTATGACACCAGAAGCCCTGGCAAATTTCTACAGCAGTGTGGTGGAAGTGCGGTGACCTACTGCATCGACACCAACTCCCCTGAGCATAAAGCCTAGTAGTGTTCACAGTCCAGGATGTGACAGGCAAAACCCTCCCCACCATTTATAGGGAACGCTGCAAGCGGAGAGCTCTACCCAGCGCACGCTCTGTTCTCGCTGCTGCCATTAGGAATGAGGTCTTGGTGTCACAAGATCCGCACCCACTGGGTTCAGGAACAGCTGCCACCCTGCCACATCAGACTCCTCAACGACAAACTCAATCAGGGGCTCTTGTGCCCTTCATTGATTTTTTTTTCTCTCTGTGTTTCACAGTCGGTTTACATTTCTTTGTTTGTCTACATTAGGTATAATATTTTTTTGCATTCCCAGCAAGTGTTAACTCTGCATCACCCACAGGATAAAGGATCTCAGGGTTGTATGTGATGTCATGAATGTTCTCTGACAATAAATTTGAACTTTAGATGCAAGAGCCAGCAGTTCTTATTTGTAATTATTTACATGACATTTTAATTCAGCTAAGTGGGGTCATGTCTACTTGGACTGCTTGCAGCTTTTTGCCATTTAAAGACGTCTTTTTTAATGTCCCATTTTTCTTTGGAGTTCAAGCTAATTGTGCCTAGACTCATCCTGCGAGGTCAGTGATCTCAGGAAGTGCATGAAGAGTTTTGAACGAGGATGATAAATCACCACAGCCACTGTATCATGGTGACCCACCAGGTGGCAGTGCCTCTCAGCAGATACAAATTCTGCCGTGGTTTCCCCTGCCCCAATGTAAATTTGTAAAATTGTCCTGTTCTCTGGGGTGGGGGGGGGGGGGGGGTGGGGGAAGAAAACCAAACACAGTGGCACTGGTGAGACCTCACTCAGAGTGTTGTGAACCATTCTGGGTCCCTCATTTAAGGAAGGACACGCTGACGTTAGAGAGGAATCAACTTCACAAGGCTGATTCTGGGAATGAAGAAGGGGTTATCATATGAGGAGCATTTTGGCCTGTCCTCATTGGAATTTACGAGAATGAGGGGGGAATCTCATTGAAACATTTTGAATGATGAAAGGTGTGGACAGAGTAGATGTAGAAAGGTTGTTTCCCACGGTGGGAGAGTCTAGGGCAAGTGGACACAACTTCAGGATTGAAAGACGTTAGCTTACAGCAGAGATGGGGAGGAATTTCTTCAGCTAGAGGGTGGTGAATCTGTGGAATTTGTCAGAGGCTGGGTCATTTGGTTTATTTAAGGCAGAGATTGATAGGGTCTTGATTAGCCAGGGCATCAAAGATTATGGGGAGACGGCCGGGCAGCGGGGCTGAATGGGGAAATGGATCAGTTCATGATTGAATGGCAAAGCAGACTTGATGGGCTGAGTGGCCCATTTCTGCTTATGGTCTTGTATAGATCAGCTCTTCTAAACTTTATTTCTCAGCTATGGCTCAACAGAATTTATTTGCCATGAACAAGTCACAAAATCCATTTTCCTTTTCAATCTTTTTTATCAAGTTTCAGGTTAGTAAAGGTGACAATAACACAGAGATCGGGATTGTGTTAATAACTGTTACACTAGTACAGACATCGAGCAGCACATAGAAACTGAGCCTCCTCATCTCTTAGAAGCCAAACATGAAAAAAGGAATCAAATTTAATGAAAAAATATCCCCCTAACTCAAAACAAAAACAACAAAAAGAGAAAACGAAAGTTGGGCAACTATATTTCACCGGTTAAACAATAATCTTGTCATTAACTTGACTCAAATAAAAGTTTAGGGGATTCAGAAAGGATCAACTTGCATCATATAAAGATGTGGAATAAATGGTCTCCATGTTTCTTCAAATTTAACCGAAGGATCAACAGAACCGCTTCTGATTTTTCTAAGTTTAAACATGCTCTAGTTTGGGAAAACCATGGAAATGTAGTGGGTGGTGAAGGGTCTTCCCATTTGAGTAGAATGAATCTCCTGGCTATTAAAGTAGTAAGTGCGACCATGTGATCAAATTCCTGGTCAAGTCACTCGGCTGGATGCTACTAGTACCATGTAACCCAGTACTACCTATTGGATGGTCGGGGACTAAACTGGCTCTCCCAATGGGACGGTCAGGGATTAAACTGACTCTCCAACCAGGCTTGCCTGGTGGTGGAGGGTGGCTGGACACCCTGCAGGATGAAAAGGAAGACCTGTCAAAGGGTTGGTGAACCCTCTCCCAGGGTCAATGGCAGTCTAGCAAACACGTGCCATGAAGCACGGAAAGGGCATCCCTTGCATCGAAGCTTGATCTGGCCATTCACTGCAACAGAACCTCTTCCCCCCCCCCACCTCCAGCTGACTTGCCGCTGGACCCGGGAGGGGATGTCAAGAGGGTGGATCTGGACCTGTGCAACTCCCTACTCACCTAAAATCCATTCACGCACACGCTGTTCCTTTCGGAGGAGTGGGGGTATCGGTCCAAAACTGGTCATCCAAAAAGTGCAGTCATAGGATGAGGTTGTAGGTCATTGAGCAAAACTGTTGAACTAATATCAAAAATATCTTTCCAATATTTTTTTCAGGGAAGGGCAAGACCAAAACACGTGTGTCAGGGAAGCCCCCTCAGATTGACATCTGTCACAGATAGGGTTTATATGGGAGTAAAAATTAGCTAGCTTGGACATCTGGGCTCTATGAACCACCTTAAACTGTATCAGAGAGTGTCGAGCACACATTGAGGAAGTGTTAACTAATTGAAGAATTTTCTCTCATGTCTCTATAGGTAAAGGTATCTGAAGTTCCCTTTCCCATTCATAATTTTATCAGATGTGGTATCGGAAATGTAGATAAAGTGGCATTTAAAAAGTTCGTAATCTCTACATACCTGAAAAAATGTGATCGAGGAAAATTCTATTTATTAGGCAACTAAAGACATGAGACAGTTATCCATAAATAAATCAGGAAAACATACTATTCCCTTCGCATTTCATAAAAGAAAGGCTTGATTAACTCGAGATGGTTTGGAAGGAAAAATTAGGACTTGACAGGATAAATTTGTTCAGTCCCAATAATTTACAAAATTGAAACATATTCATATTGAAAGTTTAATCATGGGATTCGTCGTTTGTTAAAAGAAGGGGTTTGCAGTGGCATAATAGATGTCTTTTCCTGTATAGAGGAACCTCCGTACCAGGCAGTGGTGCCATCAACCAGAAGGTTTAATGTCAAATTCTCCTCAAAGTTCATGGTCTCCCTTCCCAGTGAAGGTATCATCTGTATTTCTCTCTACCGACTACATAAAAAAATATTTATGCAACGTGAGGTGAAAAGAAAACAAGGCTTTCACTTCAATGTGCCGCGGCTCCCAATGAAAGTGGCTGACATAGGCCACAGGAGGGGCGGTCAGCGATCATTCTGACTAAGGCTTGGTTCAACCTGTATTTGTCTTTACTTTCACCAGCACGGCCGCCATCCAGACCCAGGTTCGTCACACCCCATACACTCTCTCATGTATGGAGAGTGTGAAATCTCACACCAAACAATTCCTACCCCATGGACATCAGGTTCCAGAATGAAACCCCACAACCGTTCTCTCTTCATGCCCTTGGTTTGGGGCTATTGATCCTTTCGATGTAGCTCCACACTCTGTAATTTTTGAGTTCTACTTCAGAGTTGACCGGTAGCTTGAGACTGCATGCTGTGTGACTGGTGAACTAAAACCGAGGCGCGGGAATATTAAACGTGTTTTTTTTTTAACCTATTTATTATCCTCTTATTTTTTTGCCAGTTGGTAGAAGCCACTGGTTGCCTGAATTCCAGATAACAGAGGTTTTCTCACCTCCTGTGGATGCCGCGAGACCAGCTGAGTTCCTGCGGCGTTTCTACAATCACGGTGTATGCAGATGTTCGTGCTTCACTCTGATCCAACAGAGGGTGGATGTTGAGAGTCCTTCCCCAAGGGTAGGGGAATCTAAAACAAGACGGCAGAGAGTTAAGTTGTGGGGGAAATAATCAAGATGAAAGCTGATGGTGAGTATGCAGAAGGGGGCTGGAGAGATGGTGCATTTCCAGGGTCTTAAAAATATCTGGTGAGATGCAGAGATAGGGAAGGTTCCTTGGGATATGTCACGCAAGACTTCACTCTATCGAGGACCTCGACACGAGGGGGTGCCTTGAAAGCAGCACCTATCCTCAAAGACTCCACCACCCCAGTGACACTCTGCCACCATTGGGGGATAAGGCCCAGGAGCCTGAAGATGAGCGCGAGGAGAGCTTCTTCCCCACGGCCATCAGATTCCTGGATGATCAACGAAACACAGACACGGCCTGACTTTCTCTGCACGATTATGGTGAATATTTATTTGGTAAAAATAGTTTTACCTCAGCAAAACACCAAATTTCATGACAATAAACTTCAGTTCTGATTCTGGTTCGGGTTCCAGCTATGGTTCCAGTTCTGATTCTGGTTCTGGTTCTGGTTCCGGCTCTGATTCTGGTTCTGATTCTGGTTCTGATTCTGGTTCAGGTTCTGGTCCTGATTCTGGTTCTAGTTTTGATTCAGGTTCTGGTTCTGATTCGGGTTCTGGTTCTGGTACTCGTTCTGATTCAGGTTCTGGTACTGATTCGGGTTCTGGTTCTGGTACTCGTTCTGATTCATATTCTGGTTCTGGCTTTGGATACGGTTTTGAATTGGGTTCTGATTCCGGTTCTCGTTCTGATTCTGATTCTGGTTCCGGTTCTGATTCTAGTCCTGATTCTGGTTCTGGTTCTGATTCTGCATCTGGTTCTGGTTCTAATTCGGGTTCTGAATATGGTTCTTATTCTGATTCTGATTCTGGATCTGGTCCTGTTTCTGATTCAGGTTCTGATTCTGGTTCTCGTTCTGATTCGGAAACTGGTTCTGATTCTGATACTGGTTCTCGTTCAGATTCTGATTCTAGTTCTGCTTTTGATTCTGGTTCTGGTTCTGCTTCTGGTCCTGATTCTGGTTCTGATTCTGGTTCTGGTTCTGGTTCTGTTTCTGATTCGGGTTCTGGTTCTGTTTCTGATTCTGGTTCTGATTCTGGTCCTGATTCTGGTTCATGTTCTGATACTGGTTCTGGTTCTGGTCCTGATTCTGGTCCTGAATCTGGTTCTGGTTCTGATTCTGCATCTGGTTCTGATTCTGATTCTGGTTCTGATTATGATTCTACTTCTGGTTCTGGTTCTGGTTCTAATTTTGCATCTGGTTCTGATTCTGATTCTGGTTCTGATTATGATTCTGGTTCTGATTATGATTCTGGTTCTGGTTCTGGTCCTAATTCTGGTTCTTATTGTGATACTGGTTCATATGCTCAATCATATTCTGTTTCTGGCTTTGGTTACGGTTGTGATTCCTGTACTGATTCTGGTTCTCGTTCTAATTCTGATTCTGGTTCTGTTTCTGATTCTGGTCCAGATTCTGGTTCTGGTTCTGATTCTGCATCTTGTTCTGATTCTGATTATGGTTTGGATTATGATTCTATTTCTGATTCTGGTTCTCGTTGTGATTCTAATTCTGGTTCCGGTTCTGATTCTGGTCCTGATTCTGGTTCTGGTTCTGATTCTGCATCTGGTTTTGATTCTGATTATGGTTCGGATTATGATTCTATTTCTGATTCTGGTTCTCGTTGTGATTCTAATTCTGGTTCCTGTTCTGATTCTGGTCCTGATTCTGTTTCTGGTTCTGATTCTGATTATGGTTCTGATTATGAATCTATTTCTTGATCTGGTTCTGGTTCATATTCTGATTCATATTCTGGTTCTGGCTTTGGTTACGGTTGTGATTCCTGTTCTGATTCAGGTTCTCGTTCTAATTCTGATTCTGTTTCCGGTTCTGATCTGGTCCTGATTCAGGTTCTGGTTCTGATTCTGCATTTTGTTCTGATTCTGATTATGGTTTGGATTAGGATTCTATTTCTGATTCTGGTTCTCGTTGTGATTCTAATTCTGGTTCCGGTTCTGATTCTGGTCCTGATTCTGGTTCTGGTTCTGATTCTGCATCTGGTACTGATTCTGATTATGGTTTGGATTATGATTTTATTTCTGATTCTGGTTCTCGATCTGATTCTGATTCTGGTTCCAGTTCTGATTCAGGTCCTAATTCTGGTTCTGGTTCTGATTCTGCATCTAGTTCTGATTCTGATTATGGTTCTGATTATGATTCTATTTCTAGATCTGGTTCTGGTTCATATTCTGATTCATATTCTGGTTCTGGCTTTGGTTACGGTTGTGATTCCTGTTCTGATTCTGGTTCTCGTTCTAATTCTGATTCTGGTTCCGGTTCTGATCTGGTCCTGATTCAGGTTCTGGTTCGATTCTGCATCTTGTTCTGATTCTGATTATGGTTCGGATTAGGATTTAATTTCTGATTCTGGTTCTCGTTGTGATTCTAATTCTGGTTCCGGTTCTGATTATGGTTTGGATTATGATTTTATTTCTGATTCTGGTTCTCGATCTGATTCTGATTCTGGTTCCAGTTCTGATTCAGGTCCTGATTCTGATTATGGTTCTGATTATGATTCTATTTCTGGTTCAGGTTCTGATTTGCGTCCTGATTCTGGTTCTCATTATGATTCTGGTTCTAGTTCTGTTCCTGATACTGGTTCAGATTCTTATACTGGTTCTTGTTCTGCTTCTGATTCTAGTTCTGGTATTGATTCTGGCTCTGGTTCTGATTCTGATTCTGGTTCTGATTATGATTCTATTTCTCGTTCTGGTTCTGGTTCTAATTCTGCATCTGGTTCTGGTTCTGATTCGGTTTCTGATTCGGGTTCTGATTCTCGTTCTTGTTCTGATTCTGGTTCTGGTTCTGGTCCTGATTCTGGTTGATGTTTTGATACTGGTTCTGGTTCTGGTTCCGATTCTGATTATGGTTCTGGTTCTGGTCCTTATTCTGGTTCTGGTTCTGATACTGCTTCTTCTTCTGGTTCTGATTATGGTTCTGATTCTGATTCTGGTTCTGGTTCTGGTTCTGATTCGGGTTCTGGTTCTGATACCGGTTCTTCTTCTGGTTCTGATTCTGGTTCTGATTCTGATGCTGTATCTGGTTCATATTATGATTATGGTTCTGATTATGATTCTATTTCTGACTCTGGTTCTCGTTCTGATTCTGATTGTGGTTCCAGTTCAGATTCAGGTCCTGATTTTGTTTCTTGTTCTGATTCATATTCTGGTTCTGGTTTTGGTTCAGATTCTAGCCCTGATTCTGGTTCTGGTTCTGATTCTGCATCTGGTTCAGATTCTGATACTGGTTCTGATTATGATTCTATTTCTGGTTCTGGTTCTGATTCTGGTTCTGGTTCTGGTCCTGATTCTGATTCTGGTACTGATTCTGGTTCTGGTTCTGGTTATGATTCTGGTTCTGATTCTTGTTCTGATTGTGATACTTATTCTGGTTATGGTTCTGATTCCGGTTCTGATTCTGGTTCTGATTCTGATTCTGGTTCCAGTTCTGATTCTGGTCCTGATTCTGGTTCTGGTTCTGATTTGCATCCTGAATCTGGTTCTCCTTCTGACTCTGATACTGATTCTGCTTCTGGTTCTGCTTCTAGTTCTGCTTTTGGTTCTGCTTCTGCTCCTGATCCTAGTCCAGGTTCTGATTCAGGTTCTGGTTCTGATTCGGGATCTGATTCTGTTTCTTGTTCTGATTCATATTCTGGTTCTGGCTTTGGTTCAGATTCTGGCCCTGATTCTGGTTCTGGTTCTGATTTTGCATCTGGATCTGATTCTGATTCTGGTTCTGATTATGATTCTATTTCTGGTTCTGGTTCTGATTCCGGTTCTGGTTCTGGTCCTGATTCTGATTCTGGTTCTGTTTCCGGTTCTGATTCTGGTTTTGATTCTTGTTCTGATTCTGATACTTGTTCTGGTTCTGGTTCTGATTCGGGTTCTGGTTCTGGTCCTGATTCTGATTCTGGTTCTGGTTCTGGTTCTGATTCGGGTTCTGGTTCTGATACCGGTTCTTCTTCTGGTTCTGATTCTGGTTCTGATTCTGATGCTGTATCTGGTTCATATTATGATTATGGTTCTGATTATGATTCTATTTCTGACTCTGGTTCTCGTTCTGATTCTGATTGTGGTTCCAGTTCAGATTCAGGTCCTGATTTTGTTTCTTGTTCTGATTCATATTCTGGTTCTGGTTTTGGTTCAGATTCTAGCCCTGATTCTGGTTCTGGTTCTGATTCTGCATCTGGTTCAGATTCTGATACTGGTTCTGATTATGATTCTATTTCTGGTTTTGGTTCTGATTCTGGTTCTGGTTCTGGTCCTGATTCTGATTCTGGTACTGATTCTGGTTCTGGTTCTGGTTATGATTCTGGTTCTGATTCTTGTTCTGATTTTGATACTTATTCTGGTTATGGTTCTGATTCCGGTTCTGATTCTGGTTCTGATTCTGATTCTGGTTCCAGTTCTGATTCTGGTCCTGATTCTGGTTCTGGTTCTGATTTGCATCCTGAATCTGGTTCTCCTTCTGACTCTGATACTGATTCTGCTTCTGGTTCTGCTTCTAGTTCTGATTTTGGTTCTGCTTCTGCTCCTGATCCTAGTCCAGGTTCTGATTCAGGTTCTGGTTCTGATTCGGGATCTGATTCTGTTTCTTGTTCTGATTCATATTCTGGTTCTGGCTTTGGTTCAGATTCTGGCCCTGATTCTGGTTCTGGTTCTGATTTTGCATCTGGTTCTGATTCTGATTCTGGTTCTGATTATGATTCTATTTCTGGTTCTGGTTCTGATTCCGGTGCTGGTTCTGGTCCTGATTCTGATTCTGGTTCTGGTTCCGGTTCTGATTCTGGTTCTGATTCTTGTTCTGGTTCTGATACTTGTTCTGGTTCTGGTTCTGATTCGGGTTCTGGTTCTGGTCCTGATTCTGATTCGGGTTCTGATTCTGGTTCTTTTTCTGATTCTGATTCTGGTTCTGGTTCTGATTCTGGTTCCAGTTCTGGTTCTGGTCCTGATTCTGGTTCTGGTTCTGATTCATGTTCTGGTTCTGATTCTGCTTCTTGTTCTGATTCTGCATCTGGTTCTGATTCTGATTATGGTCCGATTATGATTCTATTTCTGGTTCTGGTCCTGATTATGATTCTATTTCTGGTTCTGTTTCTGATTTGGGTCCTGATTCTGGTTCTAGTTCTGATTCTGATACTGGTTCAACTTCTGGTTCTGATACTGGTTCTGATTCTGATTCTGGTTCTCGTTCTGATTCTGATTCTAGTTCTGGTCCTGATTCTGATTCTGGCTCTGATTCTGATTCTGGTTCTGGTCCTGATTCTGGTTCCAGTTCTGATTCTGGTCCTGATTCTGGTTCTGATTCTGGTTCTTTTTCTGATTCTGGTTCTGGTTCTGGTCCTGATTCTGCACCTCGCTCTGATACTGGTTCAACTTCTGGTTCTGATACTGGTTATGATTCTGATTCTGGTTCTCGTTCTGATTCTGATTCTAGTTCTGGTCCTGATTCTGATTCTGGCTCTGATTCTGGTTCTGGTTCGGGTTCTGTTTCTGATTCGTGTTCTGTTTCTGATTCTGGTTCTGATTCTGGTCCTGATTCTGATTCAGGTTCTGATTCTGCATCTGGTTCTGATTCTGATTCTGGTCCCGATTATGTTTCCATTTATGGTTCTGGTTCTGATACTTTTTCATATTCTGAATCATATCCTGGTTCTAGCTTTGGTTACGGTTGTGATTCCTGTTCTGATTCAGGTTCTGGTTCTGATTTTGGTTCTGATTCTGGTCCTGATTCTGGTTCAGGCTCTGATGCTGGTTCTGGTTCCTGTTCTGATTCTGGTCCTGATTCTGGCTCTGGTTCTGATTCTGATTCTGGTTCTGATTATGATTCTATTTCTGGTTCTGGTTCTGGTTCTAATTCTGCATCTGGTTCTGGTTCTGATTCGGTTTCTGACTCGGGTTCTGATTCTCGTTCTCATTCTGGTTCTGGTCCTGATTCTGGTTGATGTTCTGATACTGGTTCTGGTTCTGGTTCTGATCCTGATTATGGTTCTGACTGTGATTCTGATTCTGATTCTGATTCTGATTCTGATTCTGGTTCTGGTTCTGGTCCTTATTCTGGTTCTGGTTCTGATACTGGTTCTTCTTCTGGCTCTGATTCTGGTTCTGATTCTGATTCTGATTCTGATTCTGATTCTGATTCTGATTCTGATTCTGGTTCTGGTTCTGGTTCTGATCCTTATTCTGGTTCTGGTTCTGATACCGGTTCTTCTTCTGGTTCTGATTCTGGTTCCACTTCTGATTCCGGACCTGATTCTGGTTCTGGTTCTGATTGTGACTATGGTTCTGTCTGTGATTCTGATTCTGATTCAGATTCAGATTCTGGTTCTGGATTTGGTTCAGATTCTGGCCCTGATTCTGGTTCTGGTTCTGATTCTGCATCTGGTTCTGATTCTGATACTGGTTCTGATTATGGTTCTATTTCTGGTTCTGGTTCTGATTCCGGTTCTGGTTCTGGTCCTGATTCTGATTTGGGTTCTGGTCCTGGTTCTTTTTCTGATTCTGATTCTGGTTCTGGTTCTGATTCTGGTTCTGATTATAATTCTATTTCTAGATCTGGTTCTGGTTCATATTCTGATTCATATTCTGGTTCTGGCTTTGGTTACGGTTGTGATTCCTGTTCTGATTCTGGTTCTCGTTCTAATTCTGATTCTGGTTCCGGTTCTGATCTGGTCCTGATTCGGGTTCTGGTTCGATTCTGCATCTTGTTCTGATTCTGATTATGGTTCGGATTAGGATTCTATTTCTGATTCTGGTTCTCGTTGTGATTCTAATTCTAGTTCCGGTTCTGATTCTGGTCTTGATTCTGGTTCTGGTTCTGATTCTGCATCTGGTACTGATTCTGATTAGGGTTTGGATTATGATTCTATTTCTGATTCTGGTTCTCGATCTGATTCTGATTCTGGTTCCAGTTCTGATTCAGGTCCTGATTCTGGTTCTGGTTCTGATTCTGCATCTTGTTCTGATTCTGATTATGGATCTGATTATGATTCTATTTCTGGTTCTGGTTCTGATTTGCGTCCTGATTCTGGTTCTCATTATGATTCTGGTTCTAGTTCTGTTCCTGATACTGGTTCTGATTCTTATACTGGTTCTTGTTCTGATTCTGATTCTAGTTCTGGTACTGATTCAGGTTCTGGTTCTGATTTGGGTTCTGATTCTGGTCCTGATTCTGGTTTAGGCTCTGATACTGGTTCTGGTTCCTGTTCTGATTCTGATTCTGGTTCTGATTATGATTCTATTTCTGGTTCTGGTTCTGGTTCTAATTCTGCATCTGGTTCTGGTTCTGATTCGGTTTCTGATTCGGGTTCTGATTCTCGTTCTGGTTCTGGTTCTGGTTCTGGTCCTGATTCTGGTTGATGTTTTGATACTGGTTCTGGTCCTGGTTCTGATTCTGATTATGGTTCTGACTGTGATCCTGAATCTGATTCTGATTCTGGTTCTGGTTCTGGTCCTTATTCTGGTTGTGGTTCTGATACTGGTTCTTCTTCTGGTTCTGATTCTGGTTCTGATTCTGATGCTGCATCTGGTTCATATTCTGATTATGGTTCTGATTATGATTCTATTTCTGATTCTGGTTCTCATTCTGATTCTGATTGTGGTTCCAGTTCAGATTCAGGTCCTGATTTTGTTTCTTGTTCTGATTCATATTCTGGTTCTGGTTTTGGTTCAGATTCTGGCCCTGATTCTGGTTCTGGTTCTGATTCTGCATCTGGTTCTGATTCTGATACTGTTTCTGATTATGATTCTATTTCTGGTTCTGGTTCTGATTCTGGTTCTGGTTCTGGTCCTGATTCTGATTCTGGTTCTGATTCTGGTCCTGGTTCCGGTTATGATTCTGGTTCTAATTCTTGTTCTGATTCTGATACTTATTCTGGTTCTGGTTCTGATTCCGGTTCTGATTCTGGTTCTGATTCTGATTCTGGTTCCAGTTCTGATTCTGGTCCTGATTCTGGTTCTGGTTCTGATTTGCATCCTGAATCTGGTTCTCCTTCTGACTCTGATTCTGATTCTGCTTCTGGTTCTGCTTATAGTTCTGCTTTTGGTTCTGCTTCTGCTCCTGATCCTAGTCCAGGTTCTGATTCAGGTTCTGGTTCTGACTCGGGATCTGATTCTGTTTCTTGTTCTGATTCATATTCTGGTTCTGGCTTTGGTTCAGATTCTGGCCCTGATTCTGGTTCTGGTTCTGATTCTGCATCTGGTTCTGATTCTGATTCTGGTTCTGATTATGATTCTATTTCTGGTTCTGGTTCTGATTCGGGTTCTGGTTCTGGTCCTGATTCTGATTCGGGTTCTGATTCTGGTTCTTTTTTCTGATTCTGATTCTGGTTCTGGATCTGATTCTGGTTCCAGTTCTGTTTCTGGTCCTGATTCTGGTTCTGGTTCTGATTTGCATCCTGAATCTGGTTCTCATTCTGACTCTGATTCTGATCCTGCTTCTGGCTTTGCTTCTGGTTCTGCTTTTGGTTCTGCTTCTGCAGCTGATCCTGGTCCTGGTTCTGATTCAGGTTCTGGTTCTGATTCGGGATCTGATTCTGTTTCTTGTTCTGATTCATATTCTGGTTCTGGCTTTGGTTCAGATTTTGACCCTGATTTTGGTTCTGGTTCTGATTCTGCATCTGGTTCTGATTCTGATGCTGGTTCTGATTATGATTCTGGTTCTGGTTCTGGTCCTAATTCTGGTTCTTATTGTGATACTGGTTCATATGCTCAATCATATTCTGTTTCTGGCTTTGGTTACGGTTGTGATTCCTGTACTGATTCTGGTTCTCGTTCTAATTCTGATTCTGGTTCTGTTTCTGATTCTGGTCCAGATTCTGGTTCTGGTTCTGATTCTGCATCTTGTTCTGATTCTGATTATGGTTTGGATTATGATTCTATTTCTGATTCTGGTTCTCGTTGTGATTCTAATTCTGGTTCCGGTTCTGATTCTGGTCCTGATTCTGGTTCTGGTTCTTATTCTGCATCTGGTTTTGATTCTGATTATGGTTCGGTTTATGATTCTATTTCTGATTCTGGTTCTCGTTGTGATTCTAATTCTGGTTCCGGTTCTAATTCTGGTCCTGATTCCAATTCTGGTTCTGATTCTGCATCTGGTTCTGATTCTGATTATGGTTTGGATTAGGATTCTATTTCTGATTCTGGTTCTCGTTGTGATTCTAATTCTGGTTCCGGTTCTGATTCTGGTCCTGATTCTGGTTCTGGTTCTGATTCTGCATCTGGTACTGATTCTGATTATGGTTTGGATTATGATTTTATTTCTGATTCTGGTTCTCGATCTGATTCTGATTCTGGTTCCAGTTCTGATTCAGGTCCTGATTCTGGTTCTGGTTCTGATTCTGCATCTAGTTCTGATTCTGATTATGGATCTGATTATGATTCTATTTCTGGTTCTGGTTCTGATTTGCGTCCTGATTCTGGTTCTCATTATGATTCTGGTTCTAGTTCTGTTCCTGATACTGGTTCAGATTCTTATACTGGTTCTTGTTCTGCTTCTGATTCTAGTTCTGGTATTGATTCTGGCTCTGGTTCTGATTCTGATTCTGGTTCTGATTATGATTCTATTTCTCGTTCTGGTTCTGGTTCTAATTCTGCATCTGGTTCTGGTTCTGATTCGGTTTCTGATTCGGGTTCTGATTCTCGTTCTTGTTCTGATTCTGGTTCTGGTTCTGGTCCTGATTCTGGTTGATGTTTTGATACTGGTTCTGGTTCTGGTTCCGATTCTGATTATGGTTCTGGTTCTGGTCCTTATTCTGGTTCTGGTTCTGATACTGCTTCTTCTTCTGGTTCTGATTATGGTTCTGATTCTGATTCTGGTTCTGGTTCTGGTTCTGATTCGGGTTCTGGTTCTGATACCGGTTCTTCTTCTGGTTCTGATTCTGGTTCTGATTCTGATGCTGTATCTGGTTCATATTATGATTATGGTTCTGATTATGATTCTATTTCTGACTCTGGTTCTCGTTCTGATTCTGATTGTGGTTCCAGTTCAGATTCAGGTCCTGATTTTGTTTCTTGTTCTGATTCATATTCTGGTTCTGGTTTTGGTTCAGATTCTAGCCCTGATTCTGGTTCTGGTTCTGATTCTGCATCTGGTTCAGATTCTGATACTGGTTCTGATTATGATTCTATTTCTGGTTCTGGTTCTGATTCTGGTTCTGGTTCTGGTCCTGATTCTGATTCTGGTACTGATTCTGGTTCTGGTTCTGGTTATGATTCTGGTTCTGATTCTTGTTCTGATTGTGATACTTATTCTGGTTATGGTTCTGATTCCGGTTCTGATTCTGGTTCTGATTCTGATTCTGGTTCCAGTTCTGATTCTGGTCCTGATTCTGGTTCTGGTTCTGATTTGCATCCTGAATCTGGTTCTCCTTCTGACTCTGATACTGATTCTGCTTCTGGTTCTGCTTCTAGTTCTGCTTTTGGTTCTGCTTCTGCTCCTGATCCTAGTCCAGGTTCTGATTCAGGTTCTGGTTCTGATTCGGGATCTGATTCTGTTTCTTGTTCTGATTCATATTCTGGTTCTGGCTTTGGTTCAGATTCTGGCCCTGATTCTGGTTCTGGTTCTGATTTTGCATCTGGATCTGATTCTGATTCTGGTTCTGATTATGATTCTATTTCTGGTTCTGGTTCTGATTCCGGTTCTGGTTCTGGTCCTGATTCTGATTCTGGTTCTGTTTCCGGTTCTGATTCTGGTTTTGATTCTTGTTCTGATTCTGATACTTGTTCTGGTTCTGGTTCTGATTCGGGTTCTGGTTCTGGTCCTGATTCTGATTCTGGTTCTGGTTCTGGTTCTGATTCGGGTTCTGGTTCTGATACCGGTTCTTCTTCTGGTTCTGATTCTGGTTCTGATTCTGATGCTGTATCTGGTTCATATTATGATTATGGTTCTGATTATGATTCTATTTCTGACTCTGGTTCTCGTTCTGATTCTGATTGTGGTTCCAGTTCAGATTCAGGTCCTGATTTTGTTTCTTGTTCTGATTCATATTCTGGTTCTGGTTTTGGTTCAGATTCTAGCCCTGATTCTGGTTCTGGTTCTGATTCTGCATCTGGTTCAGATTCTGATACTGGTTCTGATTATGATTCTATTTCTGGTTTTGGTTCTGATTCTGGTTCTGGTTCTGGTCCTGATTCTGATTCTGGTACTGATTCTGGTTCTGGTTCTGGTTATGATTCTGGTTCTGATTCTTGTTCTGATTTTGATACTTATTCTGGTTATGGTTCTGATTCCGGTTCTGATTCTGGTTCTGATTCTGATTCTGGTTCCAGTTCTGATTCTGGTCCTGATTCTGGTTCTGGTTCTGATTTGCATCCTGAATCTGGTTCTCCTTCTGACTCTGATACTGATTCTGCTTCTGGTTCTGCTTCTAGTTCTGATTTTGGTTCTGCTTCTGCTCCTGATCCTAGTCCAGGTTCTGATTCAGGTTCTGGTTCTGATTCGGGATCTGATTCTGTTTCTTGTTCTGATTCATATTCTGGTTCTGGCTTTGGTTCAGATTCTGGCCCTGATTCTGGTTCTGGTTCTGATTTTGCATCTGGTTCTGATTCTGATTCTGGTTCTGATTATGATTCTATTTCTGGTTCTGGTTCTGATTCCGGTGCTGGTTCTGGTCCTGATTCTGATTCTGGTTCTGGTTCCGGTTCTGATTCTGGTTCTGATTCTTGTTCTGGTTCTGATACTTGTTCTGGTTCTGGTTCTGATTCGGGTTCTGGTTCTGGTCCTGATTCTGATTCGGGTTCTGATTCTGGTTCTTTTTCTGATTCTGATTCTGGTTCTGGTTCTGATTCTGGTTCCAGTTCTGGTTCTGGTCCTGATTCTGGTTCTGGTTCTGATTCATGTTCTGGTTCTGATTCTGCTTCTTGTTCTGATTCTGCATCTGGTTCTGATTCTGATTATGGTCCGATTATGATTCTATTTCTGGTTCTGGTCCTGATTATGATTCTATTTCTGGTTCTGTTTCTGATTTGGGTCCTGATTCTGGTTCTAGTTCTGATTCTGATACTGGTTCAACTTCTGGTTCTGATACTGGTTCTGATTCTGATTCTGGTTCTCGTTCTGATTCTGATTCTAGTTCTGGTCCTGATTCTGATTCTGGCTCTGATTCTGATTCTGGTTCTGGTCCTGATTCTGGTTCCAGTTCTGATTCTGGTCCTGATTCTGGTTCTGATTCTGGTTCTTTTTCTGATTCTGGTTCTGGTTCTGGTCCTGATTCTGCACCTCGCTCTGATACTGGTTCAACTTCTGGTTCTGATACTGGTTATGATTCTGATTCTGGTTCTCGTTCTGATTCTGATTCTAGTTCTGGTCCTGATTCTGATTCTGGCTCTGATTCTGGTTCTGGTTCGGGTTCTGTTTCTGATTCGTGTTCTGTTTCTGATTCTGGTTCTGATTCTGGTCCTGATTCTGATTCAGGTTCTGATTCTGCATCTGGTTCTGATTCTGATTCTGGTCCCGATTATGTTTCCATTTATGGTTCTGGTTCTGATACTTTTTCATATTCTGAATCATATCCTGGTTCTAGCTTTGGTTACGGTTGTGATTCCTGTTCTGATTCAGGTTCTGGTTCTGATTTTGGTTCTGATTCTGGTCCTGATTCTGGTTCAGGCTCTGATGCTGGTTCTGGTTCCTGTTCTGATTCTGGTCCTGATTCTGGCTCTGGTTCTGATTCTGATTCTGGTTCTGATTATGATTCTATTTCTGGTTCTGGTTCTGGTTCTAATTCTGCATCTGGTTCTGGTTCTGATTCGGTTTCTGACTCGGGTTCTGATTCTCGTTCTCATTCTGGTTCTGGTCCTGATTCTGGTTGATGTTCTGATACTGGTTCTGGTTCTGGTTCTGATCCTGATTATGGTTCTGACTGTGATTCTGATTCTGATTCTGATTCTGATTCTGATTCTGGTTCTGGTTCTGGTCCTTATTCTGGTTCTGGTTCTGATACTGGTTCTTCTTCTGGCTCTGATTCTGGTTCTGATTCTGATTCTGATTCTGATTCTGATTCTGATTCTGATTCTGATTCTGGTTCTGGTTCTGGTTCTGATCCTTATTCTGGTTCTGGTTCTGATACCGGTTCTTCTTCTGGTTCTGATTCTGGTTCCACTTCTGATTCCGGACCTGATTCTGGTTCTGGTTCTGATTGTGACTATGGTTCTGTCTGTGATTCTGATTCTGATTCAGATTCAGATTCTGGTTCTGGATTTGGTTCAGATTCTGGCCCTGATTCTGGTTCTGGTTCTGATTCTGCATCTGGTTCTGATTCTGATACTGGTTCTGATTATGGTTCTATTTCTGGTTCTGGTTCTGATTCCGGTTCTGGTTCTGGTCCTGATTCTGATTTGGGTTCTGGTCCTGGTTCTTTTTCTGATTCTGATTCTGGTTCTGGTTCTGATTCTGGTTCTGATTATAATTCTATTTCTAGATCTGGTTCTGGTTCATATTCTGATTCATATTCTGGTTCTGGCTTTGGTTACGGTTGTGATTCCTGTTCTGATTCTGGTTCTCGTTCTAATTCTGATTCTGGTTCCGGTTCTGATCTGGTCCTGATTCGGGTTCTGGTTCGATTCTGCATCTTGTTCTGATTCTGATTATGGTTCGGATTAGGATTCTATTTCTGATTCTGGTTCTCGTTGTGATTCTAATTCTAGTTCCGGTTCTGATTCTGGTCTTGATTCTGGTTCTGGTTCTGATTCTGCATCTGGTACTGATTCTGATTAGGGTTTGGATTATGATTCTATTTCTGATTCTGGTTCTCGATCTGATTCTGATTCTGGTTCCAGTTCTGATTCAGGTCCTGATTCTGGTTCTGGTTCTGATTCTGCATCTTGTTCTGATTCTGATTATGGATCTGATTATGATTCTATTTCTGGTTCTGGTTCTGATTTGCGTCCTGATTCTGGTTCTCATTATGATTCTGGTTCTAGTTCTGTTCCTGATACTGGTTCTGATTCTTATACTGGTTCTTGTTCTGATTCTGATTCTAGTTCTGGTACTGATTCAGGTTCTGGTTCTGATTTGGGTTCTGATTCTGGTCCTGATTCTGGTTTAGGCTCTGATACTGGTTCTGGTTCCTGTTCTGATTCTGATTCTGGTTCTGATTATGATTCTATTTCTGGTTCTGGTTCTGGTTCTAATTCTGCATCTGGTTCTGGTTCTGATTCGGTTTCTGATTCGGGTTCTGATTCTCGTTCTGGTTCTGGTTCTGGTTCTGGTCCTGATTCTGGTTGATGTTTTGATACTGGTTCTGGTCCTGGTTCTGATTCTGATTATGGTTCTGACTGTGATCCTGAATCTGATTCTGATTCTGGTTCTGGTTCTGGTCCTTATTCTGGTTGTGGTTCTGATACTGGTTCTTCTTCTGGTTCTGATTCTGGTTCTGATTCTGATGCTGCATCTGGTTCATATTCTGATTATGGTTCTGATTATGATTCTATTTCTGATTCTGGTTCTCATTCTGATTCTGATTGTGGTTCCAGTTCAGATTCAGGTCCTGATTTTGTTTCTTGTTCTGATTCATATTCTGGTTCTGGTTTTGGTTCAGATTCTGGCCCTGATTCTGGTTCTGGTTCTGATTCTGCATCTGGTTCTGATTCTGATACTGTTTCTGATTATGATTCTATTTCTGGTTCTGGTTCTGATTCTGGTTCTGGTTCTGGTCCTGATTCTGATTCTGGTTCTGATTCTGGTCCTGGTTCCGGTTATGATTCTGGTTCTAATTCTTGTTCTGATTCTGATACTTATTCTGGTTCTGGTTCTGATTCCGGTTCTGATTCTGGTTCTGATTCTGATTCTGGTTCCAGTTCTGATTCTGGTCCTGATTCTGGTTCTGGTTCTGATTTGCATCCTGAATCTGGTTCTCCTTCTGACTCTGATTCTGATTCTGCTTCTGGTTCTGCTTATAGTTCTGCTTTTGGTTCTGCTTCTGCTCCTGATCCTAGTCCAGGTTCTGATTCAGGTTCTGGTTCTGACTCGGGATCTGATTCTGTTTCTTGTTCTGATTCATATTCTGGTTCTGGCTTTGGTTCAGATTCTGGCCCTGATTCTGGTTCTGGTTCTGATTCTGCATCTGGTTCTGATTCTGATTCTGGTTCTGATTATGATTCTATTTCTGGTTCTGGTTCTGATTCGGGTTCTGGTTCTGGTCCTGATTCTGATTCGGGTTCTGATTCTGGTTCTTTTTTCTGATTCTGATTCTGGTTCTGGATCTGATTCTGGTTCCAGTTCTGTTTCTGGTCCTGATTCTGGTTCTGGTTCTGATTTGCATCCTGAATCTGGTTCTCATTCTGACTCTGATTCTGATCCTGCTTCTGGCTTTGCTTCTGGTTCTGCTTTTGGTTCTGCTTCTGCAGCTGATCCTGGTCCTGGTTCTGATTCAGGTTCTGGTTCTGATTCGGGATCTGATTCTGTTTCTTGTTCTGATTCATATTCTGGTTCTGGCTTTGGTTCAGATTTTGACCCTGATTTTGGTTCTGGTTCTGATTCTGCATCTGGTTCTGATTCTGATGCTGGTTCTGATTATGATTCTGGTTCTGGTTCTGGTCCTAATTCTGGTTCTTATTGTGATACTGGTTCATATGCTCAATCATATTCTGTTTCTGGCTTTGGTTACGGTTGTGATTCCTGTACTGATTCTGGTTCTCGTTCTAATTCTGATTCTGGTTCTGTTTCTGATTCTGGTCCAGATTCTGGTTCTGGTTCTGATTCTGCATCTTGTTCTGATTCTGATTATGGTTTGGATTATGATTCTATTTCTGATTCTGGTTCTCGTTGTGATTCTAATTCTGGTTCCGGTTCTGATTCTGGTCCTGATTCTGGTTCTGGTTCTTATTCTGCATCTGGTTTTGATTCTGATTATGGTTCGGTTTATGATTCTATTTCTGATTCTGGTTCTCGTTGTGATTCTAATTCTGGTTCCGGTTCTAATTCTGGTCCTGATTCCAATTCTGGTTCTGATTCTGCATCTGGTTCTGATTCTGATTATGGTTTGGATTAGGATTCTATTTCTGATTCTGGTTCTCGTTGTGATTCTAATTCTGGTTCCGGTTCTGATTCTGGTCCTGATTCTGGTTCTGGTTCTGATTCTGCATCTGGTACTGATTCTGATTATGGTTTGGATTATGATTTTATTTCTGATTCTGGTTCTCGATCTGATTCTGATTCTGGTTCCAGTTCTGATTCAGGTCCTAATTCTGGTTCTGGTTCTGATTCTGCATCTAGTTCTGATTCTGATTATGGTTCTGATTATGATTCTATTTCTAGATCTGGTTCTGGTTCATATTCTGATTCATATTCTGGTTCTGGCTTTGGTTACGGTTGTGATTCCTGTTCTGATTCTGGTTCTCGTTCTAATTCTGATTCTGGTTCCGGTTCTGATCTGGTCCTGATTCAGGTTCTGGTTCGATTCTGCATCTTGTTCTGATTCTGATTATGGTTCGGATTAGGATTTAATTTCTGATTCTGGTTCTCGTTGTGATTCTAATTCTGGTTCCGGTTCTGATTATGGTTTGGATTATGATTTTATTTCTGATTCTGGTTCTCGATCTGATTCTGATTCTGGTTCCAGTTCTGATTCAGGTCCTGATTCTGATTATGGTTCTGATTATGATTCTATTTCTGGTTCAGGTTCTGATTTGCGTCCTGATTCTGGTTCTCATTATGATTCTGGTTCTAGTTCTGTTCCTGATACTGGTTCAGATTCTTATACTGGTTCTTGTTCTGCTTCTGATTCTAGTTCTGGTATTGATTCTGGCTCTGGTTCTGATTCTGATTCTGGTTCTGATTATGATTCTATTTCTCGTTCTGGTTCTGGTTCTAATTCTGCATCTGGTTCTGGTTCTGATTCGGTTTCTGATTCGGGTTCTGATTCTCGTTCTTGTTCTGATTCTGGTTCTGGTTCTGGTCCTGATTCTGGTTGATGTTTTGATACTGGTTCTGGTTCTGGTTCCGATTCTGATTATGGTTCTGGTTCTGGTCCTTATTCTGGTTCTGGTTCTGATACTGCTTCTTCTTCTGGTTCTGATTATGGTTCTGATTCTGATTCTGGTTCTGGTTCTGGTTCTGATTCGGGTTCTGGTTCTGATACCGGTTCTTCTTCTGGTTCTGATTCTGGTTCTGATTCTGATGCTGTATCTGGTTCATATTATGATTATGGTTCTGATTATGATTCTATTTCTGACTCTGGTTCTCGTTCTGATTCTGATTGTGGTTCCAGTTCAGATTCAGGTCCTGATTTTGTTTCTTGTTCTGATTCATATTCTGGTTCTGGTTTTGGTTCAGATTCTAGCCCTGATTCTGGTTCTGGTTCTGATTCTGCATCTGGTTCAGATTCTGATACTGGTTCTGATTATGATTCTATTTCTGGTTCTGGTTCTGATTCTGGTTCTGGTTCTGGTCCTGATTCTGATTCTGGTACTGATTCTGGTTCTGGTTCTGGTTATGATTCTGGTTCTGATTCTTGTTCTGATTGTGATACTTATTCTGGTTATGGTTCTGATTCCGGTTCTGATTCTGGTTCTGATTCTGATTCTGGTTCCAGTTCTGATTCTGGTCCTGATTCTGGTTCTGGTTCTGATTTGCATCCTGAATCTGGTTCTCCTTCTGACTCTGATACTGATTCTGCTTCTGGTTCTGCTTCTAGTTCTGCTTTTGGTTCTGCTTCTGCTCCTGATCCTAGTCCAGGTTCTGATTCAGGTTCTGGTTCTGATTCGGGATCTGATTCTGTTTCTTGTTCTGATTCATATTCTGGTTCTGGCTTTGGTTCAGATTCTGGCCCTGATTCTGGTTCTGGTTCTGATTTTGCATCTGGTTCTGATTCTGATTCTGGTTCTGATTATGATTCTATTTCTGGTTCTGGTTCTGATTCTGGTCCTGATTCTGGTTCTGGTTCTGATTCTGCATCTGGTACTGATTCTGATTATGGTTTGGATTATGATTTTATTTCTGATTCTGGTTCTCGATCTGATTCTGATTCTGGTTCCAGTTCTGATTCAGGTCCTAATTCTGGTTCTGGTTCTGATTCTGCATCTAGTTCTGATTCTGATTATGGTTCTGATTATGATTCTATTTCTAGATCTGGTTCTGGTTCATATTCTGATTCATATTCTGGTTCTGGCTTTGGTTACGGTTGTGATTCCTGTTCTGATTCTGGTTCTCGTTCTAATTCTGATTCTGGTTCCGGTTCTGATCTGGTCCTGATTCAGGTTCTGGTTCGATTCTGCATCTTGTTCTGATTCTGATTATGGTTCGGATTAGGATTTAATTTCTGATTCTGGTTCTCGTTGTGATTCTAATTCTGGTTCCGGTTCTGATTATGGTTTGGATTATGATTTTATTTCTGATTCTGGTTCTCGATCTGATTCTGATTCTGGTTCCAGTTCTGATTCAGGTCCTGATTCTGATTATGGTTCTGATTATGATTCTATTTCTGGTTCAGGTTCTGATTTGCGTCCTGATTCTGGTTCTCATTATGATTCTGGTTCTAGTTCTGTTCCTGATACTGGTTCAGATTCTTATACTGGTTCTTGTTCTGCTTCTGATTCTAGTTCTGGTATTGATTCTGGCTCTGGTTCTGATTCTGATTCTGGTTCTGATTATGATTCTATTTCTCGTTCTGGTTCTGGTTCTAATTCTGCATCTGGTTCTGGTTCTGATTCGGTTTCTGATTCGGGTTCTGATTCTCGTTCTTGTTCTGATTCTGGTTCTGGTTCTGGTCCTGATTCTGGTTGATGTTTTGATACTGGTTCTGGTTCTGGTTCCGATTCTGATTATGGTTCTGGTTCTGGTCCTTATTCTGGTTCTGGTTCTGATACTGCTTCTTCTTCTGGTTCTGATTATGGTTCTGATTCTGATTCTGGTTCTGGTTCTGGTTCTGATTCGGGTTCTGGTTCTGATACCGGTTCTTCTTCTGGTTCTGATTCTGGTTCTGATTCTGATGCTGTATCTGGTTCATATTATGATTATGGTTCTGATTATGATTCTATTTCTGACTCTGGTTCTCGTTCTGATTCTGATTGTGGTTCCAGTTCAGATTCAGGTCCTGATTTTGTTTCTTGTTCTGATTCATATTCTGGTTCTGGTTTTGGTTCAGATTCTAGCCCTGATTCTGGTTCTGGTTCTGATTCTGCATCTGGTTCAGATTCTGATACTGGTTCTGATTATGATTCTATTTCTGGTTCTGGTTCTGGTTCTGGTCCTGATTCTGGTTGATGTTTTGATACTGGTTCTGGTCCTGGTTCTGATTCTGATTATGGTTCTGACTGTGATCCTGAATCTGATTCTGATTCTGGTTCTGGTTCTGGTCCTTATTCTGGTTGTGGTTCTGATACTGGTTCTTCTTCTGGTTCTGATTCTGGTTCTGATTCTGATGCTGCATCTGGTTCATATTCTGATTATGGTTCTGATTATGATTCTATTTCTGATTCTGGTTCTCATTCTGATTCTGATTGTGGTTCCAGTTCAGATTCAGGTCCTGATTTTGTTTCTTGTTCTGATTCATATTCTGGTTCTGGTTTTGGTTCAGATTCTGGCCCTGATTCTGGTTCTGGTTCTGATTCTGCATCTGGTTCTGATTCTGATACTGTTTCTGATTATGATTCTATTTCTGGTTCTGGTTCTGATTCTGGTTCTGGTTCTGGTCCTGATTCTGATTCTGGTTCTGATTCTGGTCCTGGTTCCGGTTATGATTCTGGTTCTAATTCTTGTTCTGATTCTGATACTTATTCTGGTTCTGGTTCTGATTCCGGTTCTGATTCTGGTTCTCATTATGATTCTGGTTCTAGTTCTGTTCCTGATACTGGTTCAGATTCTTATACTGGTTCTTGTTCTGCTTCTGATTCTAGTTCTGGTATTGATTCTGGCTCTGGTTCTGATTCTGATTCTGGTTCTGATTATGATTCTATTTCTCGTTCTGGTTCTGGTTCTAATTCTGCATCTGGTTCTGGTTCTGATTCGGTTTCTGATTCGGGTTCTGATTCTCGTTCTTGTTCTGATTCTGGTTCTGGTTCTGGTCCTGATTCTGGTTGATGTTTTGATACTGGTTCTGGTTCTGGTTCCGATTCTGATTATGGTTCTGGTTCTGGTCCTTATTCTGGTTCTGGTTCTGATACTGCTTCTTCTTCTGGTTCTGATTATGGTTCTGATTCTGATTCTGGTTCTGGTTCTGGTTCTGATTCGGGTTCTGGTTCTGATACCGGTTCTTCTTCTGGTTCTGATTCTGGTTCTGATTCTGATGCTGTATCTGGTTCATATTATGATTATGGTTCTGATTATGATTCTATTTCTGACTCTGGTTCTCGTTCTGATTCTGATTGTGGTTCCAGTTCAGATTCAGGTCCTGATTTTGTTTCTTGTTCTGATTCATATTCTGGTTCTGGTTTTGGTTCAGATTCTAGCCCTGATTCTGGTTCTGGTTCTGATTCTGCATCTGGTTCAGATTCTGATACTGGTTCTGATTATGATTCTATTTCTGGTTCTGGTTCTGGTTCTGGTCCTGATTCTGGTTGATGTTTTGATACTGGTTCTGGTCCTGGTTCTGATTCTGATTATGGTTCTGACTGTGATCCTGAATCTGATTCTGA
This sequence comes from Narcine bancroftii, assembly GCF_036971445.1. Lineage (NCBI taxonomy): Eukaryota > Metazoa > Chordata > Chondrichthyes > Torpediniformes > Narcinidae > Narcine > Narcine bancroftii. The sequence goes on from NC_091473.1 coordinate 197,082,087, forward strand.
TTCTGGTTCTGGTTCTGGTCCTTATTCTGGTTGTGGTTCTGATACTGGTTCTTCTTCTGGTTCTGATTCTGGTTCTGATTCTGATGCTGCATCTGGTTCATATTCTGATTATGGTTCTGATTATGATTCTATTTCTGATTCTGGTTCTCATTCTGATTCTGATTGTGGTTCCAGTTCAGATTCAGGTCCTGATTTTGTTTCTTGTTCTGATTCATATTCTGGTTCTGGTTTTGGTTCAGATTCTGGCCCTGATTCTGGTTCTGGTTCTGATTCTGCATCTGGTTCTGATTCTGATACTGTTTCTGATTATGATTCTATTTCTGGTTCTGGTTCTGATTCTGGTTCTGGTTCTGGTCCTGATTCTGATTCTGGTTCTGATTCTGGTCCTGGTTCCGGTTATGATTCTGGTTCTAATTCTTGTTCTGATTCTGATACTTATTCTGGTTCTGGTTCTGATTCCGGTTCTGATTCTGGTTCTGATTCTGATTCTGGTTCCAGTTCTGATTCTGGTCCTGATTCTGGTTCTGGTTCTGATTTGCATCCTGAATCTGGTTCTCCTTCTGACTCTGATTCTGATTCTGCTTCTGGTTCTGCTTATAGTTCTGCTTTTGGTTCTGCTTCTGCTCCTGATCCTAGTCCAGGTTCTGATTCAGGTTCTGGTTCTGACTCGGGATCTGATTCTGTTTCTTGTTCTGATTCATATTCTGGTTCTGGCTTTGGTTCAGATTCTGGCCCTGATTCTGGTTCTAGTTCTGATTCTGCATCTGGTTCTGATTCTGATTCTGGTTCTGATTATGATTCTATTTCTGGTTCTGGTTCTGATTCGGGTTCTGGTTCTGGTCCTGATTCTGATTCGGGTTCTGATTCTGGTTCTTTTTTCTGATTCTGATTCTGGTTCTGGATCTGATTCTGGTTCCAGTTCTGTTTCTGGTCCTGATTCTGGTTCTGGTTCTGATTTGCATCCTGAATCTGGTTCTCATTCTGACTCTGATTCTGATCCTGCTTCTGGCTTTGCTTCTGGTTCTGCTTTTGGTTCTGCTTCTGCTGCTGATCCTGGTCCTGGTTCTGATTCAGGTTCTGGTTCTGATTCGGGATCTGATTCTGTTTCTTGTTCTGATTCATATTCTGGTTCTGGCTTTGGTTCAGATTTTGACCCTGATTTTGGTTCTGGTTCTGATTCTGCATCTGGTTCTGATTCTGATGCTGGTTCTGATTATGATTCTATTTCTGGTTCTGGTTCTGATTCCGGTTCTGGTTCTGGTCCTTATTCTGATTTGGGTTCTGATCCTGGTTCTTTTTCTGATTCTGATTCTGGTTCTGGTTCTGTTTCTGATTCTGGTTCTGATTCTGGTCCTGAATCTGGTTCAGGTTCTGATTCTGCATCTGGTTCTGATTCTGATTCTGGTCCCGATTATGATTCCATTTATGGTTCTGGTTCTGATACTGGTTCATATTCTGAATCATATTCTGGTTCTAGCTTTGGTTACGGTTGTGATTCCTGTTCTGATGCTGGTTCTGGTTCCTGTTCCGACTCTGGTCCTGATTCTGGCTCTGGTTCTGATTCTGATTCTGGTTCTGATTATGATTCTATTTCTGGTTCTGGTTCTGGTTCTAATTCTGCATCTGGTTCTGGTTCTGATTCAGTTTCTGATTCGGGTTCTGATTCTCGTTCCAATTCTGATTCTGGTTCTGGTTCTGGTCCTGATTCTGGTTGATGTTCTGATACTGGTTCTGGTTCTGGTTCTGATCCTGATTATGGTTCTGACTGTGATTCTGATTCTGATTCTGATTCTGATTCTGGTTCTGGTTCTGGTCCTTATTCTGGTTGTGGTTCTGATACTGGTTCTTCTTCTGGTTCTGATTCTGGTTCTGATTCTGATGCTGCATCTGGTTCTGATTCTGATTCTGGTTCTGATTCTGATTCTGATTCTGATTCTGATTCTGATTCTGATTCTGATTCTGGTCCTTATACTGGTTCTGGTTCTGATACCGGTTCTTCTTCTGGTTCTGATTCTGATGCTGTATCTGGTTCGTATTATGATTATGGTTCTGATTATGATTCTATTTCTGATTCTGGTTCTCGTTCTGATTCTGATTGTGGTTCCGTTCAGATTCAGGTCCTGATTCTGTTTCTGGTTCTGATTCTGCATCTGGTTCTGATTCTGATACTGGTTCTGATTATGATTCTATTTCTGGTTCTGGTTCTGATTCCGGTTCTGGTTCTGGTCCTGATTCTGATTCTGGTTCTGATTTTGGTTCTGGTTCCGGTTCTGATTCTGGTTCTGATTCTTATACTTGTTCTGGTTCTGATTCTGGTTCTGATTCCGGTTCTCGTTCTGATTCTGATTGTGGTTCCGTTCAGATTCAGGTCCTGATTCTGTTTCTGGTTCTGATTCTGCATCTGGTTCTGATTCTGATACTGGTTCTGATTATGATTCTATTTCTGGTTCTGGTTCTGATTCCGGTTCTGGTTCTGGTCCTGATTCTGATTCTGGTTCTGATTTTGGTTCTGGTTCCGGTTCTGATTCTGGTTCTGATTCTTATACTTGTTCTGGTTCTGATTCGGGTTCTGGTTCTGGTCCTGATTCTGATTCGGGTTCTGATTCTGGTTCTTTTTTCTGATTCTGATTCTGGTTCTGGTTCTGATTCTGGTTCCAGTTCTGATTCTGGTCCTGATTCTGGTTCTGGTTCTGATTTGCATCCTGAATCTGGTTCTCATTCTGACTCTGATTCTGTTTCGGCTTCTGGTGTTGCTTCTGGTTCTGCTTTTGGTTCTGCTTCTGCTCCTGATCCTGGTCCTGGTTCTGATTCAGGTTCTGGTTCTGATTCGGGATCTGATTCTGTTTCTTGTTCTGATTCATATTCTGGTTCTGGCTTTGGTTCAGATTCTGGCCCTGATTCTGGTTCTGGTTCTGATTCTGCATCTGGTTCTGATTCTGATACTGGTTCTGATTATGATTCTATTTCTGGGTCTGGTTCTGATTCCGGTTCTGGTTCTGGTCCTTATTCTGATTTGGGTTCTGATCCTGGTTCTTTTTCTGATTCTGATTCTGGTTCTGGTTCTGTTTCTGATTCTGGTTCTGATTCTGGTCCTGATTCTGGTTCAGGTTCTGATTCTGCATCTGGTTCTGATTCTGATTCTGGTCCCGATTATGATTCCATTCATGGTTCTGGTTCTGATACTGGTTCATATTCTGAATCATATTCTGGTTCTAGCTTTGGTTACGGTTGTGATTCCTGTTCTGATTCAGGTTCTGGTTCTGATTTTGGTTCTGATTCTGGTCCTGATTCTGGTTCAGGCTCTGATGCTGGTTCTGGTTCCTGTTCTGATTCTGGTCCTGATTCTGGCTCTGGTTCTGATTCTGATTCTGGTTCTGATTATGATTCTATTTCTGGTTCTGGTTCTGGTTCTAATTCCGCATCTGGTTCTGGTTCTGATTCGGTTTCTCATTCGGGTTCTGATTCTGGTTCTTGTTCTGATTCTGATTGTGGTTCCGTTCAGATTCAGGTCCTGATTCTGTTTCTGGTTCTGATTCTGCATCTGGTTCTGATTCTGATACTGGTTCTGATTATGATTCTATTTCTGGTTCTGGTTCTGATTCCGGTTCTGGTTCTGGTCCTGATTCTGATTCTGGTTCTGATTTTGGTTCTGGTTCCGGTTCTGATTCTGGTTCTGATTCTTATACTTGTTCTGGTTCTGGTTCTGATTCGGGTTCTGGTTCTGGTCCTGATTCTGATTCGGGTTCTGATTCTGGTTCTTTTTTCTGATTCTGATTCTGGTTCTGGTTCTGATTCTGATTCTGGTCATGAGTCTGGATCTGGTTCTGATTCTGATTCTGGTTCTGATTCCGGTTCTGGTTCTGGTCCTGATTCTGATTCTGGTTCTGATTCCGGTTCTGGTTCTGGTCCTGATTCTGATTCTGGTTCTGATTCTGGTTCTGGTTCCGGTTATGATTCTGGTTCTGATTCTGATACTTATTCTGGTTCTGGTTCTGGTTCTGATTCCGGTTCTGATTCTGGTCCTGATTCTGAATCGGGTTCTGATTCTGGTTCTTTTTCTGATTCTGATTCTGTTTCTGGTTCTGATTCTGGTTCCAGTTCTGATTCTGGTTCCAGTTCTGATTCTGGTTCTGGTTCTGATTTGCATCCTGAATCTGGTTCTCCTTCTGACTCTGATTCTGATTCTGCTTCTTGTTCTGCTTCTAGTTCTGCTTCTGCTGCTGATCCTGGTCCTGGTTCTAATACGGGATCTGATTCTGTTTCTTGTTCTGATTCATATTCTGGTTCTGGCTTTGGTTGAGATTCTGACCCTGATTCTTGTTCTGGTTCTGATTCTGCATCTGGTTCTGATTCTGATACTGGTTCTGATTATGATTCTATTTCTGGTTCTGGTTCTGATTCCGGTTCTGGTTCTGGTCCTGATTCTGATTCTGGTTCTGATTCTGGTTCTGGTTCCGGTTCTGATGCTGGTTCTGAATCTTGTTCTGACTATGATACTTGTTCTGGTTCTGATTCTGATTCTGGTTCTGGTTCTGATTCTGGTTCCATTTCTGATTCTGGTCCTGATTCTGGTTCTGGTTCTGATTTGCATCCTGAATCTGGTTCTCCTTCTGACTCTGACTCTGATTTTGCTTCTGGTTCTGCTTCTGGTTCTGCTTTTGGTTCTACTTCTGCTCCTGATCCTGGTCCTGGTTCTGATTCAGGTTCTGGTTCTGATTCGGGATCTGATTCTGTTTCTTGTTCTGATTCATATTCTGGTTCTGGCTTTTGTTTAGATTCTGACCCTGATTCTGGTTCTGGTTCTGATACTGGTTCTGCTTCTGGTTCTGATTCGGTTTCTGTTTCTGGTTCTTGTTCTGGTTCTGGTCCTGATTCTGGTTCTGATTCTGATACTGGTTCGGGTTCTGTTTCTGATTCGGGTTCTGCTTCTGAATATGGTTCTGATTATGATTCTATTTCTGGTTCTGGTCCTGATTATGATTCTATTTCTGGTTCTGTTTCTGATTTGGGTCCTGAATCTGGTTCTAGTTCTGGTCCTGATACTGGTTCTGATTCTGATACTGGTTCTTGTTCTGATTCTGATTCTAGTTCTGGTTCTGATTCTGGTTCTGGTTCTCATAATGGTCCTGATTGTGATACCGGTTCTGGTTCTGATTATGATTCTATTTCTGGTTCTGGTTCTGGTTCTAATTCTGCATCTGGTTCTGGTTCTGATTCGGATTTTGATTTTGGTTCTAGTTCTGATACTGGTTCTGCTATTGGTTCTGATTCGGGTTATGATTCTGGTTCTCATTCTGATTCTGGTTCTGATTTTGGTCCTGATTCTGGTTCTAATTCTGATACTGGTTCTGGTTCTGATTCGGGTTCGGATTCTGGTTCTTTTTCTGATTCTGATTCTGGTTCTGGTCCTGATTCTGGTTCCAGTTCTGATTCTGCTCCTGATTCTGGTTCTGGTTCTGATTCTGATTATGGTTCTGACTCTGATTCTGATTCTGATTCTGATTCTGATTCTGGTTCTGCTTCTGGTTCTGATTCTGGTTCAGGTTCTGGTCCTGATTCTGGTTCTAGTTTTGATTCAGGTTCTGGTTCTGATTCGGGTTCTGGTTCTGGTACTCGTTCTGATTCAGGTTCTGGTACTGATTCGGGTTCTGGATCTGGTACTCGTTCTGATTCATATTCTGGTTCTGGCTTTGGATACGGTTTTGAATTGGGTTCTGATTCCGGTTCTCGTTCTGATTCTGATTCTGGTTCCGGTTCTGATTCTAGTCCTGATTCTGGTTCTGGTTCTGATTCTGCATCTGGTTCTGGTTCTAATTCGGGTTCTGAATATGGTTCTTATTCTGATTCTGATTCTGGATCTGGTCCTGTTTCTGATTCAGGTTCTGATTCTGGTTCTCGTTCTGATTCGGAAACTGGTTCTGATTCTGATACTGGTTCTCATTCAGATTCTGATTCTAGTTCTGCTTTTGATTCTGGTTCTGGTTCTGCTTCTGGTCCTGATTCTGATTCTGGTTCTGATTCTGGTTCTGGTTCTGGTTCTGTTTCTGATTCGGGTTCTGGTTCTGTTTCTGATTCTGGTTCTGATTCTGGTCCTGATTCTGGTTCATGTTCTGATACTGGTTCTGGTTCTGGTTCTGATTCTGGTCCTGAATCTGGTTCTGGTTCTGATTCTGCATCTGGTTCTGATTCTGATTCTGGTTCTGATTATGATTCTACTTCTGGTTCTGGTTCTGGTTCTAATTTTGCATCTGGTTCTGATTCTGATTCTGGTTCTGATTATGATTCTGGTTCTGATTATGATTCTGGTTCTGGTTCTGGTCCTAATTCTGGTTCTTATTGTGATACTGGTTCATATGCTCAATCATATTCTGTTTCTGGCTTTGGTTACGGTTGTGATTCCTGTACTGATTCTGGTTCTCGTTCTAATTCTGATTCTGGTTCTGTTTCTGAGACTGGCCCAGATTCTGGTTCTGGTTCTGATTCTGCATCTTGTTCTGATTCTGATTATGGTTTGGATTATGATTCTATTTCTGATTCTGGTTCTCGTTGTGATTCTAATTCTGGTTCCGGTTCTGATTCTGGTCCTGATTCTGGTTCTGGTTCTTATTCTGCATCTGGTTTTGATTCTGATTATGGTTCGGTTTATGATTCTATTTCTGATTCTGGTTCTCGTTGTGATTCTAATTCTGGTTCCGGTTCTAATTCTGGTCCTGATTCCAATTCTGGTTCTGATTCTGCATCTGGTTTTGATTCTGATTATGGTTCGGATTATGATTCTATTTCTGATTCTGGTTCTCGTTGTGATTCTAATTCTGGTTCCTGTTCTGATTCTGGTCCTGATTCTGTTTCTGGTTCTGATTCTGATTATGGTTCTGATTATGAATCTATTTCTTGATCTGGTTCTGGTTCATATTCTGATTCATATTCTGGTTCTGGCTTTGGTTACGGTTGTGATTCCTGTTCTGATTCAGGTTCTCGTTCTAATTCTGATTCTGTTTCCGGTTCTGATCTGGTCCTGATTCAGGTTCTGGTTCTGATTCTGCATTTTGTTCTGATTCTGATTATGGTTTGGATTAGGATTCTATTTCTGATTCTGGTTCTCGTTGTGATTCTAATTCTGGTTCCGGTTCTGATTCTGGTCCTGATTCTGGTTCTGGTTCTGATTCTGCATCTGGTACTGATTCTGATTATGGTTTGGATTATGATTTTATTTCTGATTCTGGTTCTCGATCTGATTCTGATTCTGGTTCCAGTTTTGATTCAGGTCCTAATTCTGGTTCTGGTTCTGATTCTGCATCTAGTTCTGATTCTGATTATGGTTCTGATTATGATTCTATTTCTAGATCTGGTTCTGGTTCATATTCTGATTCATATTCTGGTTCTGGCTTTGGTTACGGTTGTGATTCCTGTTCTGATTCTGGTTCTCGTTCTAATTCTGATTCTGGTTCCGGTTCTGATCTGGTCCTGATTCAGGTTCTGGTTCTGATTCTGCATTTTGTTCTGATTCTGATTATGGTTTGGATTAGGATTCTATTTCTGATTCTGGTTCTCGTTGTGATTCTAATTCTGGTTCCGGTTCTGATTCTGGTCCTGATTCTGGTTCTGGTTCTGATTCTGCATCTGGTACTGATTCTGATTATGGTTTGGATTATGATTTTATTTCTGATTCTGGTTCTCGATCTGATTCTGATTCTGGTTCCAGTTTTGATTCAGGTCCTAATTCTGGTTCTGGTTCTGATTCTGCATCTAGTTCTGATTCTGATTATGGTTCTGATTATGATTCTATTTCTAGATCTGGTTCTGGTTCATATTCTGATTCATATTCTGGTTCTGGCTTTGGTTACGGTTGTGATTCCTGTTCTGATTCTGGTTCTCGTTCTAATTCTGATTCTGGTTCCGGTTCTGATCTGGTCCTGATTCAGGTTCTGGTTCGATTCTGCATCTTGTTCTGATTCTGATTATGGTTCGGATTAGGATTTAATTTCTGATTCTGGTTCTCGTTGTGATTCTAATTCTGGTTCTGGTTCTGATTATGGTTTGGATTATGATTTTATTTCTGATTCTGGTTCTCGATCTGATTCTGATTCTGGTTCCAGTTCTGATTCAGGTCCTGATTCTGATTATGGTTCTGATTATGATTCTATTTCTGGTTCAGGTTCTGATTTGCGTCCTGATTCTGGTTCTCATTATGATTCTGGTTCTAGTTCTGTTCCTGATACTGGTTCAGATTCTTATACTGGTTCTTGTTCTGCTTCTGATTCTAGTTCTGGTATTGATTCTGGCTCTGGTTCTGATTCTGATTCTGGTTCTGATTATGATTCTATTTCTTGTTCTGGTTCTGGTTCTAATTCTGCATCTGGTTCTGGTTCTGATTCGGTTTCTGATTCGGGTTCTGATTCTCGTTCTTGTTCTGATTCTGGTTCTGGTTCTGGTCCTGATTCTGGTTGATGTTTTGATACTGGTTCTGGTTCTGGTTCCGATTCTGATTATGGTTCTGGTTCTGGTCCTTATTCTGGTTCTGGTTCTGATACTGCTTCTTCTTCTGGTTCTGATTATGGTTCTGATTCTGATTCTGGTTCTGGTTCTGGTTCTGATTCGGGTTCTGGTTCTGATACCGGTTCTTCTTCTGGTTCTGATTCTGGTTCTGATTCTGATGCTGTATCTGGTTCATATTATGATTATGGTTCTGATTATGATTCTATTTCTGACTCTGGTTCTCGTTCTGATTCTGATTGTGGTTCCAGTTCAGATTCAGGTCCTGATTTTGTTTCTTGTTCTGATTCATATTCTGGTTCTGGTTTTGGTTCAGATTCTAGCCCTGATTCTGGTTCTGGTTCTGATTCTGCATCTGGTTCAGATTCTGATACTGGTTCTGATTATGATTCTATTTCTGGTTCTGGTTCTGATTCTGGTTCTGGTTCTGGTCCTGATTCTGATTCTGGTACTGATTCTGGTTCTGGTTCTGGTTATGATTCTGGTTCTGATTCTTGTTCTGATTGTGATACTTATTCTGGTTATGGTTCTGATTCCGGTTCTGATTCTGGTTCTGATTCTGATTCTGGTTCCAGTTCTGATTCTGGTCCTGATTCTGGTTCTGGTTCTGATTTGCATCCTGAATCTGGTTCTCCTTCTGACTCTGATACTGATTCTGCTTCTGGTTCTGCTTCTAGTTCTGCTTTTGGTTCTGCTTTTGCTCCTGATCCTAGTCCAGGTTCTGATTCAGGTTCTGGTTCTGATTCGGGATCTGATTCTGTTTCTTGTTCTGATTCATATTCTGGTTCTGGCTTTGGTTCAGATTCTGGCCCTGATTCTGGTTCTGGTTCTGATTTTGCATCTGGTTCTGATTCTGATTCTGGTTCTGATTATGATTCTATTTCTGGTTCTGGTTCTGATTCCGGTTCTGGTTCTGGTCCTGATTCTGATTCTGGTTCTGTTTCCGGTTCTGATTCTGGTTTTGATTCTTGTTCTGATTCTGATACTTGTTCTGGTTCTGGTTCTGATTCGGGTTCTGGTTCTGGTCCTGATTCTGTTTCCGGTTCTGATTCTGGTTTTGATTCTTGTTCTGATTCTGATACTTGTTCTGGTTCTGGTTCTGATTCGGGTTCTGGTTCTGGTCCTGATTCTGATTCTGGTTCTGGTTCTGGTTCTGATTCGGGTTCTGGTTCTGATACCGGTTCTTCTTCTGGTTCTGATTCTGGTTCTGATTCTGATGCTGTATCTGGTTCATATTATGATTATGGTTCTGATTATGATTCTATTTCTGACTCTGGTTCTCGTTCTGATTCTGATTGTGGTTCCAGTTCAGATTCAGGTCCTGATTTTGTTTCTTGTTCTGATTCATATTCTGGTTCTGGTTTTGGTTCAGATTCTAGCCCTGATTCTGGTTCTGGTTCTGATTCTGCATCTGGTTCAGATTCTGATACTGGTTCTGATTATGATTCTATTTCTGGTTTTGGTTCTGATTCTGGTTCTGGTTCTGGTCCTGATTCTGATTCTGGTACTGATTCTGGTTCTGGTTCTGGTTATGATTCTGGTTCTGATTCTTGTTCTGATTGTGATACTTATTCTGGTTATGGTTCTGATTCCGGTTCTGATTCTGATTCAGGTTCTGATTCTGCATCTGGTTCTGATTCTGATTCTGGTCCCGATTATGTTTCTATTTCTGGTTCTGGTTCTGATTCCGGTGCTGGTTCTGGTCCTGATTCTGATTCTGGTTCTGGTTCCGGTTCTGATTCTGGTTCTGGTTCTGATACTTGTTCTGGTTCTGGTTCTGATTCGGGTTCTGGTTCTGGTCCTGATTCTGGTTCGGGTTCTGATTCTGGTTCTTTTTCTGATTCTGATTCTGGTTCTGGTTCTGATTCTGATTCCAGTTCTGGTTCTTGTCCTGATTCTGGTTCTGGTTCTGATTCATGTTCTGGTTCTGATTCTGCTTCTTGTTCTGATTCTGCATCTGGTTCTGATTCTGATTATGGTCCGATTATGATTCTATTTCTGGTTCTGGTCCTGATTATGATTCTATTTCTGGTTCTGTTTCTGATTTGGGTCCTGATTCTGGTTCTAGTTCTGATTCTGATACTGGTTCAACTTCTGGTTCTGATACTGGTTCTGATTCTGATTCTGGTTCTCGTTCTGATTCTGATTCTAGTTCTGGTCCTGATTCTGATTCTGGCTCTGATTCTGATTCTGGTTCTGGCCCTGATTCTGGTTCCAGTTCTGATTCTGGTCCTGATTCTGGTTCTGATTCTGGTTCTTTTTCTGATTCTGGTTCTGGTTCTGGTCCTGATTCTGCACCTCGCTCTGATACTGGTTCAACTTCTGGTTCTGATACTGGTTATGATTCTGATTCTGGTTCTCGTTCTGATTCTGATTCTAGTTCTGGTCCTGATTCTGATTCTGGCTCTGATTCTGGTTCTGGTTCGGGTTCTGTTTCTGATTCGTGTTCTGTTTCTGATTCTGGTTCTGATTCTGGTCCTGATTCTGATTCAGGTTCTGATTCTGCATCTGGTTCTGATTCTGATTCTGGTCCCGATTATGTTTCCATTTATGGTTCTGGTTCTGATACTTTTTCATATTCTGAATCATATCCTGGTTCTAGCTTTGGTTACGGTTGTGATTCCTGTTCTGATTCAGGTTCTGGTTCTGATTTTGGTTCTGATTCTGGTCCTGATTCTGGTTCAGGCTCTGATGCTGGTTCTGGTTCCTGTTCTGATTCTGGTCCTGATTCTGGCTCTGGTTCTGATTCTGATTCTGGTTCTGATTATGATTCTATTTCTGGTTCTGGTTCTGGTTCTAATTCTGCATCTGGTTCTGGTTCTGATTCGGTTTCTGACTCGGGTTCTGATTCTCGTTCTCATTCTGGTTCTGGTCCTGATTCTGGTTGATGTTCTGATACTGGTTCTGGTTCTGGTTCTGATCCTGATTATGGTTCTGACTGTGATTCTGATTCTGATTCTGATTCTGATTCTGGTTCTGGTTCTGGTCCTTATTCTGGTTCTGGTTCTGATACTGGTTCTTCTTCTGGCTCTGATTCTGGTTCTGATTCTGATTCTGATTCTGATTCTGATTCTGATTCTGATTCTGATTCTGGTTCTGGTTCTGGTTCTGATCCTTATTCTGGTTCTGGTTCTGATACCGGTTCTTCTTCTGGTTCTGATTCTGGTTCCACTTCTGATTCCGGACCTGATTCTGGTTCTGGTTCTGATTGTGACTATGGTTCTGTCTGTGATTCTGATTCTGATTCAGATTCAGATTCTGGTTCTGGATTTGGTTCAGATTCTGGCCCTGATTCTGGTTCTGGTTCTGATTCTGCATCTGGTTCTGATTCTGATACTGGTTCTGATTATGGTTCTATTTCTGGTTCTGGTTCTGATTCCGGTTCTGGTTCTGGTCCTGATTCTGATTTGGGTTCTGGTCCTGGTTCTTTTTCTGATTCTGATTCTGGTTCTGGTTCTGATTCTGGTTCTGATTATAATTCTATTTCTAGATCTGGTTCTGGTTCATATTCTGATTCATATTCTGGTTCTGGCTTTGGTTACGGTTGTGATTCCTGTTCTGATTCTGGTTCTCGTTCTAATTCTGATTCTGGTTCCGGTTCTGATCTGGTCCTGATTCGGGTTCTGGTTCGATTCTGCATCTTGTTCTGATTCTGATTATGGTTCGGATTAGGATTCTATTTCTGATTCTGGTTCTCGTTGTGATTCTAATTCTAGTTCCGGTTCTGATTCTGGTCTTGATTCTGGTTCTGGTTCTGATTCTGCATCTGGTACTGATTGTGATTAGGGTTTGGATTATGATTCTATTTCTGATTCTGGTTCTCGATCTGATTCTGATTCTGGTTCCAGTTCTGATTCAGGTCCTGATTCTGGTTCTGGTTCTGATTCTGCATCTAGTTCTGATTCTGATTATGGATCTGATTATGATTCTATTTCTGGTTCTGGTTCTGATTTGCGTCCTGATTCTGGTTCTCATTATGATTCTGGTTCTAGTTCTGTTCCTGATACTGGTTCTGATTCTTATACTGGTTCTTGTTCTGATTCTGATTCTAGTTCTGGTACTGATTCAGGTTCTGGTTCTGATTTGGGTTCTGATTCTGGTCCTGATTCTGGTTTAGGCTCTGATACTGGTTCTGGTTCCTGTTCTGATTCTGATTCTGGTTCTGATTATGATTCTATTTCTGGTTCTGGTTCTGGTTCTAATTCTGCATCTGGTTCTGGTTCTGATTCGGTTTCTGATTCGGGTTCTGATTCTCGTTCTGGTTCTGGTTCTGGTTCTGGTCCTGATTCTGGTTGATGTTTTGATACTGGTTCTGGTCCTGGTTCTGATTCTGATTATGGTTCTGACTGTGATCCTGAATCTGATTCTGATTCTGGTTCTGGTTCTGGTCCTTATTCTGGTTGTGGTTCTGATACTGGTTCTTCTTCTGGTTCTGATTCTGGTTCTGATTCTGATGCTGCATCTGGTTCATATTCTGATTATGGTTCTGATTATGATTCTATTTCTGATTCTGGTTCTCATTCTGATTCTGATTGTGGTTCCAGTTCAGATTCAGGTCCTGATTTTGTTTCTTGTTCTGATTCATATTCTGGTTCTGGTTTTGGTTCAGATTCTGGCCCTGATTCTGGTTCTGGTTCTGATTCTGCATCTGGTTCTGATTCTGATACTGTTTCTGATTATGATTCTATTTCTGGTTCTGGTTCTGATTCTGGTTCTGGTTCTGGTCCTGATTCTGATTCTGGTTCTGATTCTGGTCCTGGTTCCGGTTATGATTCTGGTTCTAATTCTTGTTCTGATTCTGATACTTATTCTGGTTCTGGTTCTGATTCCGGTTCTGATTCTGGTTCTGATTCTGATTCTGGTTCCAGTTCTGATTCTGGTCCTGATTCTGGTTCTGGTTCTGATTTGCATCCTGAATCTGGTTCTCCTTCTGACTCTGATTCTGATTCTGCTTCTGGTTCTGCTTATAGTTCTGCTTTTGGTTCTGCTTCTGCTCCTGATCCTAGTCCAGGTTCTGATTCAGGTTCTGGTTCTGACTCGGGATCTGATTCTGTTTCTTGTTCTGATTCATATTCTGGTTCTGGCTTTGGTTCAGATTCTGGCCCTGATTCTGGTTCTGGTTCTGATTCTGCATCTGGTTCTGATTCTGATTCTGGTTCTGATTATGATTCTATTTCTGGTTCTGGTTCTGATTCGGGTTCTGGTTCTGGTCCTGATTCTGATTCGGGTTCTGATTCTGGTTCTTTTTTCTGATTCTGATTCTGGTTCTGGATCTGATTCTGGTTCCAGTTCTGTTTCTGGTCCTGATTCTGGTTCTGGTTCTGATTTGCATCCTGAATCTGGTTCTCATTCTGACTCTGATTCTGATCCTGCTTCTGGCTTTGCTTCTGGTTCTGCTTTTGGTTCTGCTTCTGCAGCTGATCCTGGTCCTGGTTCTGATTCAGGTTCTGGTTCTGATTCGGGATCTGATTCTGTTTCTTGTTCTGATTCATATTCTGGTTCTGGCTTTGGTTCAGATTTTGACCCTGATTTTGGTTCTGGTTCTGATTCTGCATCTGGTTCTGATTCTGATGCTGGTTCTGATTATGATTCTGGTTCTGGTTCTGGTCCTAATTCTGGTTCTTATTGTGATACTGGTTCATATGCTCAATCATATTCTGTTTCTGGCTTTGGTTACGGTTGTGATTCCTGTACTGATTCTGGTTCTCGTTCTAATTCTGATTCTGGTTCTGTTTCTGATTCTGGTCCAGATTCTGGTTCTGGTTCTGATTCTGCATCTTGTTCTGATTCTGATTATGGTTTGGATTATGATTCTATTTCTGATTCTGGTTCTCGTTGTGATTCTAATTCTGGTTCCGGTTCTGATTCTGGTCCTGATTCTGGTTCTGGTTCTTATTCTGCATCTGGTTTTGATTCTGATTATGGTTCGGTTTATGATTCTATTTCTGATTCTGGTTCTCGTTGTGATTCTAATTCTGGTTCCGGTTCTAATTCTGGTCCTGATTCCAATTCTGGTTCTGATTCTGCATCTGGTTCTGATTCTGATTATGGTTTGGATTAGGATTCTATTTCTGATTCTGGTTCTCGTTGTGATTCTAATTCTGGTTCCGGTTCTGATTCTGGTCCTGATTCTGGTTCTGGTTCTGATTCTGCATCTGGTACTGATTCTGATTATGGTTTGGATTATGATTTTATTTCTGATTCTGGTTCTCGATCTGATTCTGATTCTGGTTCCAGTTCTGATTCAGGTCCTAATTCTGGTTCTGGTTCTGATTCTGCATCTAGTTCTGATTCTGATTATGGTTCTGATTATGATTCTATTTCTAGATCTGGTTCTGGTTCATATTCTGATTCATATTCTGGTTCTGGCTTTGGTTACGGTTGTGATTCCTGTTCTGATTCTGGTTCTCGTTCTAATTCTGATTCTGGTTCCGGTTCTGATCTGGTCCTGATTCAGGTTCTGGTTCGATTCTGCATCTTGTTCTGATTCTGATTATGGTTCGGATTAGGATTTAATTTCTGATTCTGGTTCTCGTTGTGATTCTAATTCTGGTTCCGGTTCTGATTATGGTTTGGATTATGATTTTATTTCTGATTCTGGTTCTTGATCTGATTCTGATTCTGGTTCCAGTTCTGATTCAGGTCCTGATTCTGATTATGGTTCTGATTATGATTCTATTTCTGGTTCAGGTTCTGATTTGCGTCCTGATTCTGGTTCTCATTATGATTCTGGTTCTAGTTCTGTTCCTGATACTGGTTCAGATTCTTATACTGGTTCTTGTTCTGCTTCTGATTCTAGTTCTGGTATTGATTCTGGCTCTGGTTCTGATTCTGATTCTGGTTCTGATTATGATTCTATTTCTCGTTCTGGTTCTGGTTCTAATTCTGCATCTGGTTCTGGTTCTGATTCGGTTTCTGATTCGGGTTCTGATTCTCGTTCTTGTTCTGATTCTGGTTCTGGTTCTGGTCCTGATTCTGGTTGATGTTTTGATACTGGTTCTGGTTCTGGTTCCGATTCTGATTATGGTTCTGGTTCTGGTCCTTATTCTGGTTCTGGTTCTGATACTGCTTCTTCTTCTGGTTCTGATTATGGTTCTGATTCTGATTCTGGTTCTGGTTCTGGTTCTGATTCGGGTTCTGGTTCTGATACCGGTTCTTCTTCTGGTTCTGATTCTGGTTCTGATTCTGATGCTGTATCTGGTTCATATTATGATTATGGTTCTGATTATGATTCTATTTCTGACTCTGGTTCTCGTTCTGATTCTGATTGTGGTTCCAGTTCAGATTCAGGTCCTGATTTTGTTTCTTGTTCTGATTCATATTCTGGTTCTGGTTTTGGTTCAGATTCTAGCCCTGATTCTGGTTCTGGTTCTGATTCTGCATCTGGTTCAGATTCTGATACTGGTTCTGATTATGATTCTATTTCTGGTTCTGGTTCTGATTCTGGTTCTGGTTCTGGTCCTGATTCTGATTCTGGTACTGATTCTGGTTCTGGTTCTGGTTATGATTCTGGTTCTGATTCTTGTTCTGATTGTGATACTTATTCTGGTTATGGTTCTGATTCCGGTTCTGATTCTGGTTCTGATTCTGATTCTGGTTCCAGTTCTGATTCTGGTCCTGATTCTGGTTCTGGTTCTGATTTGCATCCTGAATCTGGTTCTCCTTCTGACTCTGATACTGATTCTGCTTCTGGTTCTGCTTCTAGTTCTGCTTTTGGTTCTGCTTCTGCTCATGATCCTAGTCCAGGTTCTGATTCAGGTTCTGGTTCTGATTCGGGATCTGATTCTGTTTCTTGTTCTGATTCATATTCTGGTTCTGGCTTTGGTTCAGATTCTGGCCCTGATTCTGGTTCTGGTTCTGATTTTGCATCTGGTTCTGATTCTGATTCTGGTTCTGATTATGATTCTATTTCTGGTTCTGGTTCTGATTCTGGTCCTGATTCTGTTTCTGGTTCTGATTCTGCATCTGGTACTGATTCTGATTATGGTTTGGATTATGATTTTATTTCTGATTCTGGTTCTCGATCTGATTCTGATTCTGGTTCCAGTTCTGATTCAGGTCCTAATTCTGGTTCTGGTTCTGATTCTGCATCTAGTTCTGATTCTGATTATGGTTCTGATTATGATTCTATTTCTAGATCTGGTTCTGGTTCATATTCTGATTCATATTCTGGTTCTGGCTTTGGTTACGGTTGTGATTCCTGTTCTGATTCTGGTTCTCGTTCTAATTCTGATTCTGGTTCCGGTTCTGATCTGGTCCTGATTCAGGTTCTGGTTCGATTCTGCATCTTGTTCTGATTCTGATTATGGTTCGGATTAGGATTTAATTTCTGATTCTGGTTCTCGTTGTGATTCTAATTCTGGTTCCGGTTCTGATTATGGTTTGGATTATGATTTTATTTCTGATTCTGGTTCTCGATCTGATTCTGATTCTGGTTCCAGTTCTGATTCAGGTCCTGATTCTGATTATGGTTCTGATTATGATTCTATTTCTGGTTCAGGTTCTGATTTGCGTCCTGATTCTGGTTCTCATTATGATTCTGGTTCTAGTTCTGTTCCTGATACTGGTTCAGATTCTTATACTGGTTCTTGTTCTGCTTCTGATTCTAGTTCTGGTATTGATTCTGGCTCTGGTTCTGATTCTGATTCTGGTTCTGATTATGATTCTATTTCTCGTTCTGGTTCTGGTTCTAATTCTGCATCTGGTTCTGGTTCTGATTCGGTTTCTGATTCGGGTTCTGATTCTCGTTCTTGTTCTGATTCTGGTTCTGGTTCTGGTCCTGATTCTGGTTGATGTTTTGATACTGGTTCTGGTTCTGGTTCCGATTCTGATTATGGTTCTGGTTCTGGTCCTTATTCTGGTTCTGGTTCTGATACTGCTTCTTCTTCTGGTTCTGATTATGGTTCTGATTCTGATTCTGGTTCTGGTTCTGGTTCTGATTCGGGTTCTGGTTCTGATACCGGTTCTTCTTCTGGTTCTGATTCTGGTTCTGATTCTGATGCTGTATCTGGTTCATATTATGATTATGGTTCTGATTATGATTCTATTTCTGACTCTGGTTCTCGTTCTGATTCTGATTGTGGTTCCAGTTCAGATTCAGGTCCTGATTTTGTTTCTTGTTCTGATTCATATTCTGGTTCTGGTTTTGGTTCAGATTCTAGCCCTGATTCTGGTTCTGGTTCTGATTCTGCATCTGGTTCAGATTCTGATACTGGTTCTGATTATGATTCTATTTCTGGTTCTGGTTCTGATTCTGGTTCTGGTTCTGGTCCTGATTCTGATTCTGGTACTGATTCTGGTTCTGGTTCTGGTTATGATTCTGGTTCTGATTCTTGTTCTGATTGTGATACTTATTCTGGTTATGGTTCTGATTCCGGTTCTGATTCTGGTTCTGATTCTGATTTTGCATCTGGTTCTGATTCTGATTCTGGTTCTGATTATGTTTCTATTTCTGGTTCTGGTTCTGATTCCGGTTCTGGTTCTGGTCCTGATTCTGATTCTGGTTCTGTTTCCGGTTCTGATTCTGGTTTTGATTCTTGTTCTGATTCTGATACTTGTTCTAGTTCTGGTTCTGATTCGGGTTCTGGTTCTGGTCCTGATTCTGATTCTGGTTCTGGTTCTGGTTCTGATTCGGGTTCTGGTTCTGATACCGGTTCTTCTTCTGGTTCTGATTCTGGTTCTGATTCTGATGCTGTATCTGGTTCATATTATGATTATGGTTCTGATTATGATTCTATTTCTGACTCTGGTTCTCGTTCTGATTCTGATTGTGGTTCCAGTTCAGATTCAGGTCCTGATTTTGTTTCTTGTTCTGATTCATATTCTGGTTCTGGTTTTGGTTCAGATTCTAGCCCTGATTCTGGTTCTGGTTCTGATTCTGCATCTGGTTCAGATTCTGATACTGGTTCTGATTATGATTCTATTTCTGGTTTTGGTTCTGATTCTGGTTCTGGTTCTGGTCCTGATTCTGATTCTGGTACTGATTCTGGTTCTGGTTATGATTATGATTCTGGTTCTGATTCTTGTTCTGATTGTGATACTTATTCTGGTTATGGTTCTGATTCCGGTTCTGATTCTGATTCAGGTTCTGATTCTGCATCTGGTTCTGATTCTGATTCTGGTCCCGATTATGTTTCCATTTATGGTTCTGGTTCTGATACTGGTTCATATTCTGAATCATATTCTGGTTCTAGCTTTGGTTACGGTTGTGATTCCTGTTCTGATTCAGGTTCTGGTTCTGATTTTGGTTCTGGATCTGATTCTGGTTCCAGTTCTGTTTCTGGTCCTGATTCTGGTTCTGGTTCTGATTTGCATCCTGAATCTGGTTCTCATTCTGACTCTGATTCTGATCCTGCTTCTGGCTTTGCTTCTGGTTCTGCTTTTGGTTCTGCTTCTGCTGCTGATCCTGGTCCTGGTTCTGATTCAGGTTCTGGTTCTGATTCGGGATCTGATTCTGTTTCTTGTTCTGATTCATATTCTGGTTCTGGCTTTGGTTCAGATTTTGACCCTGATTTTGGTTCTGGTTCTGATTCTGCATCTGGTTCTGATTCTGATGCTGGTTCTGATTATGATTCTATTTCTGGTTCTGGTTCTGATTCCGGTTCTGGTTCTGGTCCTTATTCTGATTTGGGTTCTGATCCTGGTTCTTTTTCTGATTCTGATTCTGGTTCTGGTTCTGTTTCTGATTCTGGTTCAGATTCTGGTCCTGAATCTGGTTCAGGTTCTGATTCTGCATCTGGTTCTGATTCTGATTCTGGTCCCGATTATGATTCCATTTATGGTTCTGGTTCTGATACTGGTTCATATTCTGAATCATATTCTGGTTCTAGCTTTGGTTACGGTTGTGATTCCTGTTCTGATGCTGGTTCTGGTTCCTGTTCCGACTCTGGTCCTGATTCTGGTTCTGGTTCTGATTCTGATTCTGGTTCTGATTATGATTCTATTTCTGGTTCTGGTTCTGGTTCTAATTCTGCATCTGGTTCTGGTTCTGATTCAGTTTCTGATTCGGGTTCTGATTCTCGTTCTCATTCTGATTCTGGTTCTGGTTCTGGTCCTGATTCTGGTTGATGTTCTGATACTGGTACTGGTTCTGGTTCTGATCCTGATTATGGTTCTGACTGTGATTCTGATTCTGATTCTGATTCTGATTCTGGTTCTGGTTCTGGTCCTTATTCTGGTTGTGGTTCTGATACTGGTTCTTCTTCTGGTTCTGATTCTGGTTCTGATTCTGATGCTGCATCTGGTTCTGATTCTGATTCTGGTTCTGATTCTGATTCTGATTCTGATTCTGATTCTGATTCTGATTCTGATTCTGGTCCTTATACTGGTTCTGGTTCTGATACCGGTTCTTCTTCTGGTTCTGATTCTGATGCTGTATCTGGTTCGTATTATGATTATGGTTCTGATTATGATTCTATTTCTGATTCTGGTTCTCGTTCTGATTCTGATTGTGGTTCCGTTCAGATTCAGGTCCTGATTCTGTTTCTGGTTCTGATTCTGCATCTGGTTCTGATTCTGATACTGGTTCTGATTATGATTCTATTTCTGGTTCTGGTTCTGATTCCGGTTCTGGTTCTGGTCCTGATTCTGATTCTGGTTCTGATTTTGGTTCTGGTTCCGGTTCTGATTCTGGTTCTGATTCTTATACTTGTTCTGGTTCTGATTCTGGTTCTGATTCCGGTTCTCGTTCTGATTCTGATTGTGGTTCCGTTCAGATTCAGGTCCTGATTCTGTTTCTGGTTCTGATTCTGCATCTGGTTCCGATTCTGATACTGGTTCTGATTATGATTCTATTTCTGGTTCTGGTTCTGATTCCGTTTCTGGTTCTGGTCCTGATTCTGATTCTGGTTCTGATTTTGGTTCTGGTTCCGGTTCTGATTCTGGTTCTGATTCTTATACTTGTTCTGGTTCTGATTCGGGTTCTGGTTCTGGTCCTGATTCTGATTCGGGTTCTGATTCTGGTTCTTTTTTCTGATTCTGATTCTGGTTCTGGTTCTGATTCTGGTTCCAGTTCTGATTCTGGTCCTGATTCTGGTTCTGGTTCTGATTTGCATCCTGAATCTGGTTCTCATTCTGACTCTGATTCTGTTTCGGCTTCTGGTGTTGCTTCTGGTTCTGCTTTTGGTTCTGCTTCTGCTCCTGATCCTGGTCCTGGTTCTGATTCAGGTTCTGGTTCTGATTCGGGATCTGATTCTGTTTCTTGTTCTGATTCATATTTTGGTTCTGGCTTTGGTTCAGATTCTGGCCCTGATTCTGGTTCTGGTTCTGATTCTGCATCTGGTTCTGATTCTGATACTGGTTCTGATTATGATTCTATTTCTGGTTCTGGTTCTGATTCCGGTTCTGGTTCTGGTCCTTATTCTGATTTGGGTTCTGATCCTGGTTCTTTTTCTGATTCTGATTCTGGTTCTGGTTCTGTTTCTGATTCTGGTTCTGATTCTGGTCCTGATTCTGGTTCAGGTTCTGATTCTGCATCTGGTTCTGATTCTGATTCTGGTCCCGATTATGATTCCATTCATGGTTCTGGTTCTGATACTGGTTCATATTCTGAATCATATTCTGGTTCTAGCTTTGGTTACGGTTGTGATTCCTGTTCTGATTCAGGTTCTGGTTCTAATTTTGGTTCTGATTCTGGTCCTGATTCTGGTTCAGGCTCTGATGCTGGTTCTGGTTCCTGTTCTGATTCTGGTCCTGATTCTGGCTCTGGTTCTGATTCTGATTCTGGTTCTGATTATGATTCTATTTCTGGTTCTGGTTCTGGTTCTAATTCCGCATCTGGTTCTGGTTCTGATTCGGTTTCTGATTCGGGTTCTGATTCTGGTTCTCGTTCTGATTCTGATTGTGGTTCCGTTCAGATTCAGGTCCTGATTCTGTTTCTGGTTCTGATTCTGCATCTGGTTCTGATTCTGATACTGGTTCTGATTATGATTCTATTTCTGGTTCTGGTTCTGATTCCGGTTCTGGTTCTGGTCCTGATTCTGATTCTGGTTCTGATTTTGGTTCTGGTTCCGGTTCTGATTCTGGTTCTGATTCTTATACTTGTTCTGGTTCTGGTTCTGATTCGGGTTCTGGTTCTGGTCCTGATTCTGATTCGGGTTCTGATTCTGGTTCTTTTTTCTGATTCTGATTCTGGTTCTGGTTCTGATTCTGATTCTGGTCATGAGTCTGGATCTGGTTCTGATTCTGATTCTGGTTCTGATTCCGGTTCTGGTTCTGGTCCTGATTCTGATTCTGGTTCTGATTCCGGTTCTGGTTCTGGTCCTGATTCTGATTCTGGTTCTGATTCTGGTTCTGGTTCCGGTTATGATTCTGGTTCTGATTCTGATACTTATTCTGGTTCTGGTTCTGGTTCTGATTCCGGTTCTGATTCTGGTCCTGATTCTGAATCGGGTTCTGATTCTGGTTCTTTTTCTGATTCTGATTCTGTTTCTGGTTCTGATTCTGGTTCCAGTTCTGATTCTGGTCCTGATTCTGGTTCTGGTTCTGATTTGCATCCTGAATCTGGTTCTCCTTCTGACTCTGATTCTGATTCTGCTTCTTGTTCTGCTTCTAGTTCTGCTTCTGCTGCTGATCCTGGTCCTGGTTCTAATACGGGATCTGATTCTGTTTCTTGTTCTGATTCATATTCTGGTTCTGGCTTTGGTTGAGATTCTGACCCTGATTCTTGTTCTGGTTCTGATTCTGCATCTGGTTCTGATTCTGATGCTGGTTCTGATTATGATTCTATTTCTGGTTCTGGTTCTGATTCCGGTTCTGGTTCTGGTCCTTATTCTGATTTGGGTTCTGATCCTGGTTCTTTTTCTGATTCTGATTCTGGTTCTGGTTCTGTTTCTGATTCTGGTTCAGATTCTGGTCCTGAATCTGGTTCAGGTTCTGATTCTGCATCTGGTTCTGATTCTGATTCTGGTCCCGATTATGATTCCATTTATGGTTCTGGTTCTGATACTGGTTCATATTCTGAATCATATTCTGGTTCTAGCTTTGGTTACGGTTGTGATTCCTGTTCTGATGCTGGTTCTGGTTCCTGTTCCGACTCTGGTCCTGATTCTGGTTCTGGTTCTGATTCTGATTCTGGTTCTGATTATGATTCTATTTCTGGTTCTGGTTCTGGTTCTAATTCTGCATCTGGTTCTGGTTCTGATTCAGTTTCTGATTCGGGTTCTGATTCTCGTTCTCATTCTGATTCTGGTTCTGGTTCTGGTCCTGATTCTGGTTGATGTTCTGATACTGGTACTGGTTCTGGTTCTGATCCTGATTATGGTTCTGACTGTGATTCTGATTCTGATTCTGATTCTGATTCTGGTTCTGGTTCTGGTCCTTATTCTGGTTGTGGTTCTGATACTGGTTCTTCTTCTGGTTCTGATTCTGGTTCTGATTCTGATGCTGCATCTGGTTCTGATTCTGATTCTGGTTCTGATTCTGATTCTGATTCTGATTCTGATTCTGATTCTGATTCTGATTCTGGTCCTTATACTGGTTCTGGTTCTGATACCGGTTCTTCTTCTGGTTCTGATTCTGATGCTGTATCTGGTTCGTATTATGATTATGGTTCTGATTATGATTCTATTTCTGATTCTGGTTCTCGTTCTGATTCTGATTGTGGTTCCGTTCAGATTCAGGTCCTGATTCTGTTTCTGGTTCTGATTCTGCATCTGGTTCTGATTCTGATACTGGTTCTGATTATGATTCTATTTCTGGTTCTGGTTCTGATTCCGGTTCTGGTTCTGGTCCTGATTCTGATTCTGGTTCTGATTTTGGTTCTGGTTCCGGTTCTGATTCTGGTTCTGATTCTTATACTTGTTCTGGTTCTGATTCTGGTTCTGATTCCGGTTCTCGTTCTGATTCTGATTGTGGTTCCGTTCAGATTCAGGTCCTGATTCTGTTTCTGGTTCTGATTCTGCATCTGGTTCCGATTCTGATACTGGTTCTGATTATGATTCTATTTCTGGTTCTGGTTCTGATTCCGTTTCTGGTTCTGGTCCTGATTCTGATTCTGGTTCTGATTTTGGTTCTGGTTCCGGTTCTGATTCTGGTTCTGATTCTTATACTTGTTCTGGTTCTGATTCGGGTTCTGGTTCTGGTCCTGATTCTGATTCGGGTTCTGATTCTGGTTCTTTTTTCTGATTCTGATTCTGGTTCTGGTTCTGATTCTGGTTCCAGTTCTGATTCTGGTCCTGATTCTGGTTCTGGTTCTGATTTGCATCCTGAATCTGGTTCTCATTCTGACTCTGATTCTGTTTCGGCTTCTGGTGTTGCTTCTGGTTCTGCTTTTGGTTCTGCTTCTGCTCCTGATCCTGGTCCTGGTTCTGATTCAGGTTCTGGTTCTGATTCGGGATCTGATTCTGTTTCTTGTTCTGATTCATATTCTGGTTCTGGCTTTTGTTCAGATTCTGACCCTGATTCTGGTTCTGGTTCTGATTCTGCATCTGGTTCTGATTCTGATACTGGTTCTGATTATGATTATGATACTGGTTCTGATTATGATTATGGTTCTGGTTCTGATTATGATTCTATTTCTGGTTCTGGTTCTGATTCCGGTTCTGGTTCTGGTCCTGATTCTGATTCTGGTTCTGATTCTGGTTCTGGTTCCGGTTCTGATGCTGGTTCTGAATCTTGTTCTGACTATGATACTTGTTCTGGTTCTGGTTCTGATTCGGGTTCTGGTTCTGGTCCTGATTCTGATTCGGTTTCTGATTCTGGTTCTTTTTCTGATTCTGATTCTGGTTCTGGTTCTGATTCTGGTTCCATTTCTGATTCTGGTCCTGATTCTGGTTCTGGTTCTGATTTGCATCCTGAATCTGGTTCTCCTTCTGACTCTGACTCTGATTTTGCTTCTGGTTCTGCTTCTGGTTCTGCTTTTGGTTCTGCTTCTGCTCCTGATCCTGGTCCTGGTTCTGATTCAGGTTCTGGTTCTGATTCGGGATCTGATTCTGTTTCTTGTTCTGATTCATATTCTGGTTCTGGCTTTTGTTTAGATTCTGACCCTGATTCTGGTTCTGGTTCTGATACTGGTTCTGCTTCTGGTTCTGATTCGGTTTCTGTTTCTGGTTCTTGTTCTGGTTCTGGTCCTGATTCTGGTTCTGATTCTGATACTGGTTCGGGTTCTGTTTCTGATTCGGGTTCTGCTTCTGAATATGGTTCTGATTATGATTCTATTTCTGGTTCTGGTCCTGATTATGATTCTATTTCTGGTTCTGTTTCTGATTTGGGTCCTGAATCTGGTTCTAGTTCTGGTCCTGATACTGGTTCTGATTCTGATACTGGTTCTTGTTCTGATTCTGATTCTAGTTCTGGTTCTGATTCTGGTTCTGGTTCTCATAATGGTCCTGATTGTGATACCGGTTGTGGTTCTGATTATGATTCTATTTCTGGTTCTGGTTCTGGTTCTAATTCTGCATCTGGTTCTGGTTCTGATTCGGATTTTGATTTTGGTTCTAGTTCTGATACTGGTTCTGCTTTTGGTTCTGATTCGGGTTATGATTCTGGTTCTCATTCTGATTCTGGTTCTGATTTTGGTCCTGATTCTGGTTCTAATTCTGATACTGGTTCTGGTTCTGATTCGGGTTCGGATTCTGGTTCTTTTTCTGATTCTGATTCTGGTTCTGGTCCTGATTCTGGTTCCAGTTCTGATTCTGCTCCTGATTCTGGTTCTGGTTCTGATTCTGATTATGGTTCTGACTCTGATTCTGATTCTGATTCTGATTCTGGTTCTGCTTCTGGTTCTGATTCTGGTTCAGGTTCTGGTCCTGATTCTGGTTCTAGTTTTGATTCAGGTTCTGGTTCTGATTCGGGTTCTGGTTCTGGTACTCGTTCTGATTCAGGTTCTGGTACTGATTCGGGTTCTGGATCTGGTACTCGTTCTGATTCATATTCTGGTTCTGGCTTTGGATACGGTTTTGAATTGGGTTCTGATTCCGGTTCTCGTTCTGATTCTGATTCTGGTTCCGGTTCTGATTCTAGTCCTGATTCTGGTTCTGGTTCTGATTCTGCATCTGGTTCTGGTTCTAATTCGGGTTCTGAATATGGTTCTTATTCTGATTCTGATTCTGGATCTGGTCCTGTTTCTGATTCAGGTTCTGATTCTGGTTCTCGTTCTGATTCGGAAACTGGTTCTGATTCTGATACTGGTTCTCATTCAGATTCTGATTCTAGTTCTGCTTTTGATTCTGGTTCTGGTTCTGCTTCTGGTCCTGATTCTGATTCTGGTTCTGATTCTGGTTCTGGTTCTGGTTCTGTTTCTGATTCGGGTTCTGGTTCTGTTTCTGATTCTGGTTCTGATTCTGGTCCTGATTCTGGTTCATGTTCTGATACTGGTTCTGGTTCTGGTCCTGATTCTGGTCCTGAATCTGGTTCTGGTTCTGATTCTGCATCTGGTTCTGATTCTGATTCTGGTTCTGATTATGATTCTACTTCTGGTTCTGGTTCTGGTTCTAATTTTGCATCTGGTTCTGATTCTGATTCTGGTTCTGATTCTGATTCTGGTTCTGATTATGATTCTGGTTCTGGTTCTGGTCCTAATTCTGGTTCTTATTGTGATACTGGTTCATATGCTCAATCATATTCTGTTTCTGGCTTTGGTTACGGTTGTGATTCCTGTACTGATTCTGGTTCTCGTTCTAATTCTGATTCTGGATCTGTTTCCGATTCTGGTCCAGATTCTGGTTCTGGTTCTGATTCTGCATCTTGTTCTGATTCTGATTATGGTTTGGATTATGATTCTATTTCTGATTCTGGTTCTCGTTGTGATTCTAATTCTGGTTCCGGTTCTGATTCTGGTCCTGATTCTGGTTCTGGTTCTTATTCTGCATCTGGTTTTGATTCTGATTATGGTTCGGTTTATGATTCTATTTCTGATTCTGGTTCTCGTTGTGATTCTAATTCTGGTTCCGGTTCTAATTCTGGTCCTGATTCCAATTCTGGTTCTAATTCTGCATCTGGTTTTGATTCTGATTATGGTTCGGATTATGATTCTATTTCTGATTCTGGTTCTCGTTGTGATTCTAATTCTGGTTCCTGTTCTGATTCTGGTCCTGATTCTGTTTCTGGTTCTGATTCTGATTATGGTTCTGATTATGAATCTATTTCTTGATCTGGTTCTGGTTCATATTCTGATTCATATTCTGGTTCTGGCTTTGGTTACGGTTGTGATTCCTGTTCTGATTCAGGTTCTCGTTCTAATTCTGATTCTGTTTCCGGTTCTGATCTGGTCCTGATTCAGGTTCTGGTTCTGATTCTGCATCTTGTTCTGATTCTGATTATGGTTTGGATTATGATTCTATTTCTGATTCTGGTTCTCGTTGTGATTCTAATTCTGGTTCCGGTTCTGATTCTGGTCCTGATTCTGGTTCTGGTTCTGATTCTGCATCTGGTACTGATTCTGATTATGGTTTGGATTATGATTTTATTTCTGATTCTGGTTCTCGATCTGATTCTGATTCTGGTTCCAGTTCTGATTCAGGTCCTAATTCTGGTTCTGGTTCTGATTCTGCATCTAGTTCTGATTCTGATTATGGTTCTGATTATGATTCTATTTCTAGATCTGGTTCTGGTTCATATTCTGATTCATATTCTGGTTCTGGCTTTGGTTACGGTTGTGATTCCTGTTCTGATTCTGGTTCTCGTTCTAATTCTGATTCTGGTTCCGGTTCTGATCTGGTCCTGATTCAGGTTCTGGTTCGATTCTGCATCTTGTTCTGATTCTGATTATGGTTCGGATTAGGATTTAATTTCTGATTCTGGTTCTCGTTGTGATTCTAATTCTGGTTCCGGTTCTGATTATGGTTTGGATTATGATTTTATTTCTGATTCTGGTTCTCGATCTGATTCTGATTCTGGTTCCAGTTCTGATTCAGGTCCTGATTCTGATTATGGTTCTGATTATGATTCTATTTCTGGTTCAGGTTCTGATTTGCGTCCTGATTCTGGTTCTCATTATGATTCTGGTTCTAGTTCTGTTCCTGATACTGGTTCAGATTCTTATACTGGTTCTTGTTCTGCTTCTGATTCTAGTTCTGGTATTGATTCTGGCTCTGGTTCTGATTCTGATTCTGGTTCTGATTATGATTCTATTTCTCGTTCTGGTTCTGGTTCTAATTCTGCATCTGGTTCTGGTTCTGATTCGGTTTCTGATTCGGGTTCTGATTCTCGTTCTTGTTCTGATTCTGGTTCTGGTTCTGGTCCTGATTCTGGTTGATGTTTTGATACTGGTTCTGGTTCTGGTTCCGATTCTGATTATGGTTCTGGTTCTGGTCCTTATTCTGGTTCTGGTTCTGATACTGCTTCTTTTTCTGGTTCTGATTATGGTTCTGATTCTGATTCTGGTTCTGGTTCTGGTTCTGATTCGGGTTCTGGTTCTGATACCGGTTCTTCTTCTGGTTCTGATTCTGGTTCTGATTCTGATGCTGTATCTGGTTCATATTATGATTATGGTTCTGATTATGATTCTATTTCTGACTCTGGTTCTCGTTCTGATTCTGATTGTGGTTCCAGTTCAGATTCAGGTCCTGATTTTGTTTCTTGTTCTGATTCATATTCTGGTTCTGGTTTTGGTTCAGATTCTAGCCCTGATTCTGGTTCTGGTTCTGATTCTGCATCTGGTTCAGATTCTGATACTGGTTCTGATTATGATTCTATTTCTGGTTCTGGTTCTGATTCTGGTTCTGGTTCTGGTCCTGATTCTGATTCTGGTACTGATTCTGGTTCTGGTTCTGGTTATGATTCTGGTTCTGATTCTTGTTCTGATTGTGATACTTATTCTGGTTATGGTTCTGATTCCGGTTCTGATTCTGGTTCTGATTCTGATTCTGGTTCCAGTTCTGATTCTGGTCCTGATTCTGGTTCTGGTTCTGATTTGCATCCTGAATCTGGTTCTCCTTCTGACTCTGATACTGATTCTGCTTCTGGTTCTGCTTCTAGTTCTGCTTTTGGTTCTGCTTCTGCTCCTGATCCTAGTCCAGGTTCTGATTCAGGTTCTGGTTCTGATTCGGGATCTGATTCTGTTTCTTGTTCTGATTCATATTCTGGTTCTGGCTTTGGTTCAGATTCTGGCCCTGATTCTGGTTCTGGTTCTGATTTTGCATCTGGTTCTGATTCTGATTCTGGTTCTGATTATGATTCTATTTCTGGTTCTGGTTCTGATTCCGGTTCTGGTTCTGGTCCTGATTCTGATTCTGGTTCTGTTTCCGGTTCTGATTCTGGTTTTGATTCTTGTTCTGATTCTGATACTTGTTCTGGTTCTAGTTCTGATTCGGGTTCTGGTTCTGGTCCTGATTCTGATTCTGATTCTGATTCTGATTCTGGTCCTTATACTGGTTCTGGTTCTGATACCGGTTCTTCTTCTGGTTCTGATTCTGATGCTGTATCTGGTTCGTATTATGATTATGGTTCTGATTATGATTCTATTTCTGATTCTGGTTCTCGTTCTGATTCTGATTGTGGTTCCGTTCAGATTCAGGTCCTGATTCTGTTTCTGGTTCTGATTCTGCATCTGGTTCTGATTCTGATACTGGTTCTGATTATGATTCTATTTCTGGTTCTGGTTCTGATTCCGGTTCTGGTTCTGGTCCTGATTCTGATTCTGGTTCTGATTTTGGTTCTGGTTCCGGTTCTGATTCTGGTTCTGATTCTTATACTTGTTCTGGTTCTGATTCTGGTTCTGATTCCGGTTCTCGTTCTGATTCTGATTGTGGTTCCGTTCAGATTCAGGTCCTGATTCTGTTTCTGGTTCTGATTCTGCATCTGGTTCCGATTCTGATACTGGTTCTGATTATGATTCTATTTCTGGTTCTGGTTCTGATTCCGTTTCTGGTTCTGGTCCTGATTCTGATTCTGGTTCTGATTTTGGTTCTGGTTCCGGTTCTGATTCTGGTTCTGATTCTTATACTTGTTCTGGTTCTGATTCGGGTTCTGGTTCTGGTCCTGATTCTGATTCGGGTTCTGATTCTGGTTCTTTTTTCTGATTCTGATTCTGGTTCTGGTTCTGATTCTGGTTCCAGTTCTGATTCTGGTCCTGATTCTGGTTCTGGTTCTGATTTGCATCCTGAATCTGGTTCTCATTCTGACTCTGATTCTGTTTCGGCTTCTGGTGTTGCTTCTGGTTCTGCTTTTGGTTCTGCTTCTGCTCCTGATCCTGGTCCTGGTTCTGATTCAGGTTCTGGTTCTGATTTGGGATCTGATTCTGTTTCTTGTTCTGATTCATATTTTGGTTCTGGCTTTGGTTCAGATTCTGGCCCTGATTCTGGTTCTGGTTCTGATTCTGCATCTGGTTCTGATTCTGATACTGGTTCTGATTATGATTCTATTTCTGGTTCTGGTTCTGATTCCGGTTCTGGTTCTGGTCCTTATTCTGATTTGGGTTCTGATCCTGGTTCTTTTTCTGATTCTGATTCTGGTTCTGGTTCTGTTTCTGATTCTGGTTCTGATTCTGGTCCTGATTCTGGTTCAGGTTCTGATTCTGCATCTGGTTCTGATTCTGATTCTGGTCCCGATTATGATTCCATTCATGGTTCTGGTTCTGATACTGGTTCATATTCTGAATCATATTCTGGTTCTAGCTTTGGTTACGGTTGTGATTCCTGTTCTGATTCAGGTTCTGGTTCTAATTTTGGTTCTGATTCTGGTCCTGATTCTGGTTCAGGCTCTGATGCTGGTTCTGGTTCCTGTTCTGATTCTGGTCCTGATTCTGGCTCTGGTTCTGATTCTGATTCTGGTTCTGATTATGATTCTATTTCTGGTTCTGGTTCTGGTTCTAATTCCGCATCTGGTTCTGGTTCTGATTCGGTTTCTGATTCGGGTTCTGATTCTGGTTCTCGTTCTGATTCTGATTGTGGTTCCGTTCAGATTCAGGTCCTGATTCTGTTTCTGGTTCTGATTCTGCATCTGGTTCTGATTCTGATACTGGTTCTGATTATGATTCTATTTCTGGTTCTGGTTCTGATTCCGGTTCTGGTTCTGGTCCTGATTCTGATTCTGGTTCTGATTTTGGTTCTGGTTCCGGTTCTGATTCTGGTTCTGATTCTTATACTTGTTCTGGTTCTGGTTCTGATTCGGGTTCTGGTTCTGGTCCTGATTCTGATTCGGGTTCTGATTCTGGTTCTTTTTTCTGATTCTGATTCTGGTTCTGGTTCTGATTCTGATTCTGGTCATGAGTCTGGATCTGGTTCTGATTCTGATTCTGGTTCTGATTCCGGTTCTGGTTCTGGTCCTGATTCTGATTCTGGTTCTGATTCCGGTTCTGGTTCTGGTCCTGATTCTGATTCTGGTTCTGATTCTGGTTCTGGTTCCGGTTATGATTCTGGTTCTGATTCTGATACTTATTCTGGTTCTGGTTCTGGTTCTGATTCCGGTTCTGATTCTGGTCCTGATTCTGAATCGGGTTCTGATTCTGGTTCTTTTTCTGATTCTGATTCTGTTTCTGGTTCTGATTCTGGTTCCAGTTCTGATTCTGGTCCTGATTCTGGTTCTGGTTCTGATTTGCATCCTGAATCTGGTTCTCCTTCTGACTCTGATTCTGATTCTGCTTCTTGTTCTGCTTCTAGTTCTGCTTCTGCTGCTGATCCTGGTCCTGGTTCTAATACGGGATCTGATTCTGTTTCTTGTTCTGATTCATATTCTGGTTCTGGCTTTGGTTGAGATTCTGACCCTGATTCTTGTTCTGGTTCTGATTCTGCATCTGGTTCTGATTCTGATACTGGTTCTGATTATGATTCTATTTCTGGTTCTGGTTCTGATTCCGGTTCTGGTTCTGGTCCTGATTCTGATTCTGGTTCTGATTCTGGTTCTGGTTCCGGTTCTGATGCTGGTTCTGAATCTTGTTCTGACTATGATACTTGTTCTGGTTCTGGTTCTGATTCGGGTTCTGGTTCTGGTCCTGATTCTGATTCGGTTTCTGATTCTGGTTCTTTTTCTGATTCTGATTCTGGTTCTGGTTCTGATTCTGGTTCCATTTCTGATTCTGGTCCTGATTCTGGTTCTGGTTCTGATTTGCATCCTGAATCTGGTTCTCCTTCTGACTCTGACTCTGATTTTGCTTCTGGTTCTGCTTCTGGTTCTGCTTTTGGTTCTGCTTCTGCTCCTGATCCTGGTCCTGGTTCTGATTCAGGTTCTGGTTCTGATTCGGGATCTGATTCTGTTTCTTGTTCTGATTCATATTCTGGTTCTGGCTTTTGTTTAGATTCTGACCCTGATTCTGGTTCTGGTTCTGATACTGGTTCTGCTTCTGGTTCTGATTCGGTTTCTGTTTCTGGTTCTTGTTCTGGTTCTGGTCCTGATTCTGGTTCTGATTCTGATACTGGTTCGGGTTCTGTTTCTGATTCGGGTTCTGCTTCTGAATATGGTTCTGATTATGATTCTATTTCTGGTTCTGGTCCTGATTATGATTCTATTTCTGGTTCTGTTTCTGATTTGGGTCCTGAATCTGGTTCTAGTTCTGGTCCTGATACTGGTTCTGATTCTGATACTGGTTCTTGTTCTGATTCTGATTCTAGTTCTGGTTCTGATTCTGGTTCTGGTTCTCATAATGGTCCTGATTGTGATACCGGTTGTGGTTCTGATTATGATTCTATTTCTGGTTCTGGTTCTGGTTCTAATTCTGCATCTGGTTCTGGTTCTGATTCGGATTTTGATTTTGGTTCTAGTTCTGATACTGGTTCTGCTTTTGGTTCTGATTCGGGTTATGATTCTGGTTCTCATTCTGATTCTGGTTCTGATTTTGGTCCTGATTCTGGTTCTAATTCTGATACTGGTTCTGGTTCTGATTCGGGTTCGGATTCTGGTTCTTTTTCTGATTCTGATTCTGGTTCTGGTCCTGATTCTGGTTCCAGTTCTGATTCTGCTCCTGATTCTGGTTCTGGTTCTGATTCTGATTATGGTTCTGACTCTGATTCTGATTCTGATTCTGATTCTGGTTCTGCTTCTGGTTCTGATTCTGGTTCAGGTTCTGGTCCTGATTCTGGTTCTAGTTTTGATTCAGGTTCTGGTTCTGATTCGGGTTCTGGTTCTGGTACTCGTTCTGATTCAGGTTCTGGTACTGATTCGGGTTCTGGATCTGGTACTCGTTCTGATTCATATTCTGGTTCTGGCTTTGGATACGGTTTTGAATTGGGTTCTGATTCCGGTTCTCGTTCTGATTCTGATTCTGGTTCCGGTTCTGATTCTAGTCCTGATTCTGGTTCTGGTTCTGATTCTGCATCTGGTTCTGGTTCTAATTCGGGTTCTGAATATGGTTCTTATTCTGATTCTGATTCTGGATCTGGTCCTGTTTCTGATTCAGGTTCTGATTCTGGTTCTCGTTCTGATTCGGAAACTGGTTCTGATTCTGATACTGGTTCTCATTCAGATTCTGATTCTAGTTCTGCTTTTGATTCTGGTTCTGGTTCTGCTTCTGGTCCTGATTCTGATTCTGGTTCTGATTCTGGTTCTGGTTCTGGTTCTGTTTCTGATTCGGGTTCTGGTTCTGTTTCTGATTCTGGTTCTGATTCTGGTCCTGATTCTGGTTCATGTTCTGATACTGGTTCTGGTTCTGGTCCTGATTCTGGTCCTGAATCTGGTTCTGGTTCTGATTCTGCATCTGGTTCTGATTCTGATTCTGGTTCTGATTATGATTCTACTTCTGGTTCTGGTTCTGGTTCTAATTTTGCATCTGGTTCTGATTCTGATTCTGGTTCTGATTCTGATTCTGGTTCTGATTATGATTCTGGTTCTGGTTCTGGTCCTAATTCTGGTTCTTATTGTGATACTGGTTCATATGCTCAATCATATTCTGTTTCTGGCTTTGGTTACGGTTGTGATTCCTGTACTGATTCTGGTTCTCGTTCTAATTCTGATTCTGGATCTGTTTCCGATTCTGGTCCAGATTCTGGTTCTGGTTCTGATTCTGCATCTTGTTCTGATTCTGATTATGGTTTGGATTATGATTCTATTTCTGATTCTGGTTCTCGTTGTGATTCTAATTCTGGTTCCGGTTCTGATTCTGGTCCTGATTCTGGTTCTGGTTCTTATTCTGCATCTGGTTTTGATTCTGATTATGGTTCGGTTTATGATTCTATTTCTGATTCTGGTTCTCGTTGTGATTCTAATTCTGGTTCCGGTTCTAATTCTGGTCCTGATTCCAATTCTGGTTCTAATTCTGCATCTGGTTTTGATTCTGATTATGGTTCGGATTATGATTCTATTTCTGATTCTGGTTCTCGTTGTGATTCTAATTCTGGTTCCTGTTCTGATTCTGGTCCTGATTCTGTTTCTGGTTCTGATTCTGATTATGGTTCTGATTATGAATCTATTTCTTGATCTGGTTCTGGTTCATATTCTGATTCATATTCTGGTTCTGGCTTTGGTTACGGTTGTGATTCCTGTTCTGATTCAGGTTCTCGTTCTAATTCTGATTCTGTTTCCGGTTCTGATCTGGTCCTGATTCAGGTTCTGGTTCTGATTCTGCATCTTGTTCTGATTCTGATTATGGTTTGGATTATGATTCTATTTCTGATTCTGGTTCTCGTTGTGATTCTAATTCTGGTTCCGGTTCTGATTCTGGTCCTGATTCTGGTTCTGGTTCTGATTCTGCATCTGGTACTGATTCTGATTATGGTTTGGATTATGATTTTATTTCTGATTCTGGTTCTCGATCTGATTCTGATTCTGGTTCCAGTTCTGATTCAGGTCCTAATTCTGGTTCTGGTTCTGATTCTGCATCTAGTTCTGATTCTGATTATGGTTCTGATTATGATTCTATTTCTAGATCTGGTTCTGGTTCATATTCTGATTCATATTCTGGTTCTGGCTTTGGTTACGGTTGTGATTCCTGTTCTGATTCTGGTTCTCGTTCTAATTCTGATTCTGGTTCCGGTTCTGATCTGGTCCTGATTCAGGTTCTGGTTCGATTCTGCATCTTGTTCTGATTCTGATTATGGTTCGGATTAGGATTTAATTTCTGATTCTGGTTCTCGTTGTGATTCTAATTCTGGTTCCGGTTCTGATTATGGTTTGGATTATGATTTTATTTCTGATTCTGGTTCTCGATCTGATTCTGATTCTGGTTCCAGTTCTGATTCAGGTCCTGATTCTGATTATGGTTCTGATTATGATTCTATTTCTGGTTCAGGTTCTGATTTGCGTCCTGATTCTGGTTCTCATTATGATTCTGGTTCTAGTTCTGTTCCTGATACTGGTTCAGATTCTTATACTGGTTCTTGTTCTGCTTCTGATTCTAGTTCTGGTATTGATTCTGGCTCTGGTTCTGATTCTGATTCTGGTTCTGATTATGATTCTATTTCTCGTTCTGGTTCTGGTTCTAATTCTGCATCTGGTTCTGGTTCTGATTCGGTTTCTGATTCGGGTTCTGATTCTCGTTCTTGTTCTGATTCTGGTTCTGGTTCTGGTCCTGATTCTGGTTGATGTTTTGATACTGGTTCTGGTTCTGGTTCCGATTCTGATTATGGTTCTGGTTCTGGTCCTTATTCTGGTTCTGGTTCTGATACTGCTTCTTTTTCTGGTTCTGATTATGGTTCTGATTCTGATTCTGGTTCTGGTTCTGGTTCTGATTCGGGTTCTGGTTCTGATACCGGTTCTTCTTCTGGTTCTGATTCTGGTTCTGATTCTGATGCTGTATCTGGTTCATATTATGATTATGGTTCTGATTATGATTCTATTTCTGACTCTGGTTCTCGTTCTGATTCTGATTGTGGTTCCAGTTCAGATTCAGGTCCTGATTTTGTTTCTTGTTCTGATTCATATTCTGGTTCTGGTTTTGGTTCAGATTCTAGCCCTGATTCTGGTTCTGGTTCTGATTCTGCATCTGGTTCAGATTCTGATACTGGTTCTGATTATGATTCTATTTCTGGTTCTGGTTCTGATTCTGGTTCTGGTTCTGGTCCTGATTCTGATTCTGGTACTGATTCTGGTTCTGGTTCTGGTTATGATTCTGGTTCTGATTCTTGTTCTGATTGTGATACTTATTCTGGTTATGGTTCTGATTCCGGTTCTGATTCTGGTTCTGATTCTGATTCTGGTTCCAGTTCTGATTCTGGTCCTGATTCTGGTTCTGGTTCTGATTTGCATCCTGAATCTGGTTCTCCTTCTGACTCTGATACTGATTCTGCTTCTGGTTCTGCTTCTAGTTCTGCTTTTGGTTCTGCTTCTGCTCCTGATCCTAGTCCAGGTTCTGATTCAGGTTCTGGTTCTGATTCTGGTTCTGTTTCCGGTTCTGATTCTGGTTTTGATTCTGATTCTGATTCTGGTTCTGATTATGATTCTATTTCTGGTTCTGGTTCTGATTCCGGTTCTGATTCTGGTTCTGATTCTTGTTCTGGTTCTGATACTTGTTCTGGTTCTGGTTCTGATTCGGGTTCTGGTTCTGGTCCTGATTCTGATTCTGGTTCTGTTTCCGGTTCTGATTCTGGTTTTGATTCTTGTTCTGATTCTGATACTTGTTCTGGTTCTAGTTCTGATTCGGGTTCTGGTTCTGGTCCTGATTCTGATTCTGGTTCTGGTTCTGGTTCTGATTCGGGTTCTGGTTCTGATACCGGTTCTTCTTCTGGTTCTGATTCTGGTTCTGATTCTGATGCTGTATCTGGTTCATATTATGATTATGGTTCTGATTATGATTCTATTTCTGACTCTGGTTCTCGTTCTGATTCTAATTGTGGTTCCAGTTCAGATTCAGGTCCTGATTTTGTTTCTTGTTCTGATTCATATTCTGGTTCTGGTTTTGGTTCAGATTCTAGCCCTGATTCTGGTTCTGGTTCTGATTCTGGTTCTGGTTCTGGTCCTGATTCTGATTCTGATTATGATTCTATTTCTGGTTCTGGTTATGATTCTGGTTCTAATTCTTGTTCTGATTGTGATACTTATTCTGGTTATGGTTCTGATTCCGGTTCTGATTCTGGTTCTGATTCTGATTCTGGTTCCAGTTCTGATTCTGGTCCTGATTCTGGTTCTGGTTCTGATTTGCATCCTGAATCTGGTTCTCCTTCTGACTCTGATACTGATTCTGCTTCTGGTTCTGCTTCTAGTTCTGCTTTTGGTTCTGCTTCTGCTCCTGATCCTAGTCCAGGTTCTGATTCAGGTTCTGGTTCTGATTCGGGATCTGATTCTGTTTCTTGTTCTGATTCATATTCTGGTTCTGGCTTTGGTTCAGATTCTGGCCCTGATTCTGGTTCTGGTTCTGATTCTGCATCTGGTTCTGATTCTGATTCTGGTTCTGATTATGATTCTATTTCTGGTTCTGGTTCTGATTCCGGTGCTGGTTCTGGTCCTGATTCTGATTCTGGTTCTGGTTCCGGTTCTGATTCTGGTTCTGATTCTTGTTCTGGTTCTGATACTTGTTCTGGTTCTGGTTCTGATTCGGGTTCTGGTTCTGGTCCTGATTCTGATTCGGGTTCTGATTCTGGTTCTTTTTCTGATTCTGATTCTGGTTCTGGTTCTGATTCTGATTCCAGTTCTGGTTCTGGTCCTGATTCTGGTTCTGGTTCTGATTCATGTTCTGGTTCTGATTCTGCTTCTTGTTCTGATTCTGCATCTGGTTCTGATTCTGATTATGGTCCGATTATGATTCTATTTCTGGTTCTGGTCCTGATTATGATTCTATTTCTGGTTCTGTTTCTGATTTGGGTCCTGATTCTGGTTCTAGTTCTGATTCTGATACTGGTTCAACTTCTGGTTCTGATACTGGTTCTGATTCTGATTCTGGTTCTCGTTCTGATTCTGATTCTAGTTCTGGTCCTGATTCTGATTCTGGCTCTGATTCTGATTCTGGTTCTGGTCCTGATTCTGGTTCCAGTTCTGATTCTGGTCCTGATTCTGGTTCTGATTCTGGTTCTTTTTCTGATTCTGGTTCTGGTTCTGGTCCTGATTCTGCACCTCGCTCTGATACTGGTTCAACTTCTGGTTCTGATACTGGTTATGATTCTGATTCTGGTTCTCGTTCTGATTCTGATTCTAGTTCTGGTCCTGATTCTGATTCTGGCTCTGATTCTGGTTCTGGTTCGGGTTCTGTTTCTGATTTGTGTTCTGTTTCTGATTCTGGTTCTGATTCTGGTCCTGATTCTGATTCAGGTTCTGATTCTGCATCTGGTTCTGATTCTGATTCTGGTCCCGATTATGTTTCCATTTATGGTTCTGGTTCTGATACTTTTTCATATTCTGAATCATATCCTGGTTCTAGCTTTGGTTACGGTTGTGATTCCTGTTCTGATTCAGGTTCTGGTTCTGATTTTGGTTCTGATTCTGGTCCTGATTCTGGTTCAGGCTCTGATGCTGGTTCTGGTTCCTGTTCTGATTCTGGTCCTGATTCTGGCTCTGGTTCTGATTCTGATTCTGGTTCTGATTATGATTCTATTTCTGGTTCTGGTTCTGGTTCTAATTCTGCATCTGGTTCTGGTTCTGATTCGGTTTCTGACTCGGGTTCTGATTCTCGTTCTCATTCTGGTTCTGGTCCTGATTCTGGTTGATGTTCTGATACTGGTTCTGGTTCTGGTTCTGATCCTGATTATGGTTCTGACTGTGATTCTGATTCTGATTCTGATTCTGATTCTGGTTCTGGTTCTGGTCCTTATTCTGGTTCTGGTTCTGATACTGGTTCTTCTTCTGGTTCTGATTCTGGTTCTGATTCTGATGCTGCATCTGGTTCATATTCTGATACTGTTTCTGATTATGATTCTATTTCTGGTTCTGGTTCTGATTCTGGTTCTGGTTCTGGTCCTGATTCTGATTCTGGTTCTGATTCTGGTTCTGGTTCCGGTTATGATTCTGGTTCTAATTCTTGTTCTGATTCTGATACTTATTCTGGTTCTGGTTCTGATTCCGGTTCTGATTCTGGTTCTGATTCTGATTCTGGTTCCAGTTCTGATTCTGGTCCTGATTCTGGTTCTGGTTCTGATTTGCATCCTGAATCTGGTTCTCCTTCTGACTCTGATTCTGATTCTGCTTCTGGTTCTGCTTATAGTTCTGCTTTTGGTTCTGCTTCTGCTCCTGATCCTAGTCCAGGTTCTGATTCAGGTTCTGGTTCTGACTCGGGATCTGATTCTGTTTCTTGTTCTGATTCATATTCTGGTTCTGGCTTTGGTTCAGATTCTGGCCCTGATTCTGGTTCTGGTTCTGGTTCTGATTCGGGTTCTGGTTCTGGTCCTGATTCTGATTCGGGTTCTGATTCTGGTTCTTTTTTCTGATTCTGATTCTGGTTCTGGATCTGATTCTGGTTCCAGTTCTGTTTCTGGTCCTGATTCTGGTTCTGGTTCTGATTTGCATCCTGAATCTGGTTCTCATTCTGACTCTGATTCTGATCCTGCTTCTGGCTTTGCTTCTGGTTCTGCTTTTGGTTCTGCTTCTGCAGCTGATCCTGGTCCTGGTTCTGATTCAGGTTCTGGTTCTGATTCGGGATCTGATTCTGTTTCTTGTTCTGATTCATATTCTGGTTCTGGCTTTGGTTCAGATTTTGACCCTGATTTTGGTTCTGGTTCTGATTCTGCATCTGGTTCTGATTCTGATACTGGTTCTGATTATGATTCTATTTCTGGTTCTGGTTCTGATTCCGGTTCTGGTTCTGGTCCTTATTCTGATTTGGGTTCTGATCCTGGTTCTTTTTCTGATTCTGATTCTGGTTCTGGTTCTGTTTCTGATTCTGGTTCTGATTCTGGTCCTGAATCTGGTTCAGGTTCTGATTCTGCATCTGGTTCTGATTCTGATTCTGGTCCCGATTATGATTCCATTTATGGTTCTGGTTCTGATACTGGTTCATATTCTGAATCATATTCTGGTTCTAGCTTTGGTTACGGTTGTGATTCCTGTTCTGATGCTGGTTCTGGTTCCTGTTCCGATTCTGGTCCTGATTCTGGCTCTGGTTCTGATTCTGATTCTGGTTC
Organism: Narcine bancroftii; assembly: GCF_036971445.1. NCBI lineage: Eukaryota > Metazoa > Chordata > Chondrichthyes > Torpediniformes > Narcinidae > Narcine > Narcine bancroftii. Next base: position 197,121,431 of record NC_091473.1, read on the forward strand.
TGATTATGATTCTATTTCTGGTTCTGGTTCTGGTTCTAATTCTGCATCTGGTTCTGGTTCTGATTCAGTTTCTGATTCGGGTTCTGATTCTCGTTCTCATTCTGATTCTGGTTCTGGTTCTGGTCCTGATTCTGGTTGATGTTCTGATACTGGTTCTGGTTCTGGTTCTGATCCTGATTATGGTTCTGACTGTGATTCTGATTCTGATTCTGATTCTGATTCTGGTTCTGGTTCTGGTCCTTATTCTGGTTGTGGTTCTGATACTGGTTCTTCTTCTGGTTCTGATTCTGGTTCTGATTCTGATGCTGCATCTGGTTCTGATTCTGATTCTGATTCTGGTCCTTATACTGGTTCTGGTTCTGATACCGGTTCTTCTTCTGGTTCTGATTCTGATGCTGTATCTGGTTCGTATTATGATTATGGTTCTGATTATGATTCTATTTCTGATTCTGGTTCTCGTTCTGATTCTGATTGTGGTTCCGTTCAGATTCAGGTCCTGATTCTGTTTCTGGTTCTGATTCTGCATCTGGTTCTGATTCTGATACTGGTTCTGATTATGATTCTATTTCTGGTTCTGGTTCTGATTCCGGTTCTGGTTCTGGTCCTGATTCTGATTCTGGTTCTGATTTTGGTTCTGGTTCCGGTTCTGATTCTGGTTCTGATTCTTATACTTGTTCTGGTTCTGATTCTGGTTCTGATTCTGGTTCTCGTTCTGATTCTGATTGTGGTTCCGTTCAGATTCAGGTCCTGATTCTGTTTCTGGTTCTGATTCTGCATCTGGTTCTGATTCTGATACTGGTTCTGATTATGATTTTATTTCTGGTTCTGGTTCTGATTCCGGTTCTGGTTCTGGTCCTGATTCTGATTCTGGTTCTGATTTTGGTTCTGGTTCCGGTTCTGATTCTGGTTCTGATTCTTATACTTGTTCTGGTTCTGATTCGGGTTCTGGTTCTGGTCCTGATTCTGATTCGGGTTCTGATTCTGGTTCTTTTTTCTGATTCTGATTCTGGTTCTGGTTCTGATTCTGGTTCCAGTTCTGATTCTGGTCCTGATTCTGGTTCTGGTTCTGATTTGCATCCTGAATCTGGTTCTCATTCTGACTCTGATTCTGTTTCGGCTTCTGGTGTTGCTTCTGGTTCTGCTTTTGGTTCTGCTTCTGCTCCTGATCCTGGTCCTGGTTCTGATTCAGGTTCTGGTTCTGATTCGGGATCTGATTCTGTTTCTTGTTCTGATTCATATTCTGGTTCTGGCTTTGGTTCAGATTCTGGCCCTGATTCTGGTTCTGGTTCTGATTCTGCATCTGGTTCTGATTCTGATACTGGTTCTGATTATGATTCTATTTCTGGTTCTGGTTCTGATTCCGGTTCTGGTTCTGGTCCTTATTCTGATTTGGGTTCTGATCCTGGTTCTTTTTCTGATTCTGATTCTGGTTCTGGTTCTGTTTCTGATTCTGGTTCTGATTCTGGTCCTGATTCTGGTTCAGGTTCTGATTCTGCATCTGGTTCTGATTCTGATTCTGGTCCCGATTATGATTCCATTCATGGTTCTGGTTCTGATACTGGTTCATATTCTGAATCATAATCTGGTTCTAGCTTTGGTTACGGTTGTGATTCCTGTTCTGATTCAGGTTCTGGTTCTGATTTTGGTTCTGATTCTGGTCCTGATTCTGGTTCAGGCTCTGATGCTGGTTCTGGTTCCTGTTCTGATTCTGGTCCTGATTCTGGCTCTGGTTCTGATTCTGATTCTGGTTCTGATTATGATTCTATTTCTGGTTCTGGTTCTGGTTCTAATTCCGCATCTGGTTCTGGTTCTGATTCGGTTTCTGATTCGGGTTCTGATTCTGGTTCTCGTTCTGATTCTGATTGTGGTTCAGTTCAGATTCAGGTCCTGATTCTGTTTCTGGTTCTGATTCTGCATCTGGTTCTGATTCTGATACTGGTTCTGATTATGATTCTATTTCTGGTTCTGGTTCTGATTCCGGTTCTGGTTCTGGTCCTGATTCTGATTCTGGTTCTGATTTTGGTTCTGGTTCCGGTTCTGATTCTGGTTCTGATTCTTATACTTGTTCTGGTTCTGGTTCTGATTCGGGTTCTGGTTCTGGTCCTGATTCTGATTCGGGTTCTGATTCTGGTTCTTTTTTCTGATTCTGATTCTGGTTCTGGTTCTGATTCTGATTCTTGTTCTTATTTTGATTCCAGTTCTGGTTCCTTTTCTGATTCTGGTCATGAGTCTGGATCTGGTTCTGATTCTGATTCTGGTTCTGATTCCGGTTCTGGTTCTGGTCCTGATTCTGATTCTGGTTCTGATTCTGGTTCTGGTTCCGGTTATGATTCTGGTTCTGATTCTGATACTTATTCTGGATCTGGTTCTGGTTCTGATTCCGGTTCTGATTCTGGTCCTGATTCTGAATCGGGTTCTGATTCTGGTTCTTTTTCTGATTCTGATTCTGTTTCTGGTTCTGATTCTGGTTCCAGTTCTGATTCTGGTCCTGATTCTGGTTCTGGTTCTGATTTGCATCCTGAATCTGGTTCTCCTTCTGACTCTGATTCTGATTCTGCTTCTTGTTCTGCTTCTAGTTCTGCTTCTGCTGCTGATCCTGGTCCTGGTTCTAATACGGGATCTGATTCTGTTTCTTGTTCTGATTCATATTCTGGTTCTGGCTTTGGTTGAGATTCTGACCCTGATTCTTGTTCTGGTTCTGATTCTGCATCTGGTTCTGATTCTGATACTGGTTCTGATTATGATTCTATTTCTGGTTCTGGTTCTGATTCCGGTTCTGTTTCTGGTCCTGATTCTGATTCTGGTTCTGATTCTGGTTCTGGTTCCGGTTCTGATGCTGGTTCTGAATCTTGTTCTGACTATGATACTTGTTCTGGTTCTGGTTCTGATTCGGGTTCTGATTCTGGTCCTGATTCTGATTCGGTTTCTGATTCTGGTTCTTTTTCTGATTCTGATTCTGGTTCTGGTTCTGATTCTGGTTCCATTTCTTATTCTGGTCCTGATTCTGGTTCTGGTTCTGATTTGCATCCTGAATCTGGTTCTCCTTCTGACTCTGACTCTGATTTTGCTTCTGGTTCTGCTTCTGGTTCTGCTTTTGGTTCTGCTTCTGCTCTTGATCCTGGTCCTGGTTCTGATTCAGGTTCTGGTTCTGATTCGGGATCTGATTCTGTTTCTTGTTCTGATTCATATTCTGGTTCTGGCTTTTGTTCAGATTCTGACCCTGATTCTGGTTCTGGTTCTGATTCTGCATCTGGTTCTGATTCTGATACTGGTTCTGATTATGATTATGATACTGGTTCTGATTATGATTATGGTTCTGGTTCTGATTATGATTCTATTTCTGGTTCTGGTTCTGGTTCTAATTCTGCTCTGGTTCTGGTTATGATTCGGATTTTGATTCAGGTTCTGGTTCTGATACTGGTTCTGCTTCTGGTTCTTATTCGGGTTATGATTCTGGTTCTCATTCTGATTCTGGTTCTGGTTTTGGTCCTGATTCTGGTTCTGATTCTGATTCAGGTTCTGGTTCTGATTCTCGTTCTCGTTCTGGTACTCATTCTGATTCATATTCTGGTTCTGGCTTTGGTTACGGTTGGGAATCGGGTTCTGATTCCGGTTATCGTTTTGATTCTAATTCTGGTTCCGGTTCTGATTCTGGCTCTGATTCTGGTTCTGGTTCTGATTCAGATTCAGATTCTGATTATGGTTCTGGTTCTGGTTCTGGTTCCAGGACTGATTCTGGTTCTGTTTCTAATCCTGATTCTGGTTCTTGTTCTGGTTCCAGTTCTGATGCTGTTACTGATTCTTGTTCTGATTCTGATTCTGGTTCTGGTTCTGATTCTTTTTCTGATTCTGGTTCTTGTTTTGATTCTGATTCCGGTTCTGGTTCCTGTTCTGATTCTGGTCATGATTCTGGTTCTGATTCTGATTCTTGATCTGATTTTGATTTTGATTCTGGTTCTAGTTCTGATTCTGATTCTTTTTCTTATTTTGATTCCAGTTCTGGTTACTGTTCTGATTCTGGTCATGAGTCTGGATCTGGATCTGATTCTGATTCTGGTTCTGATTCTGATTCTGATTCTCCTTCACGCTCCGGTTCGTGTTCTGGTTCTGTTTCATGTTCTGATTTTGTTTCTGGTTCTTATTCTGGTTCTGGTTCTTATTCTGATTCTGGTCATGATTCTGCTTCTGATTCTGATTCTTTTCCTGGTTCTGGTTCTGATCTGATTCTGGTTCTGATTCTGATTCTGGCTCTGATTCTGGTTCTGGTTCTGATTCTGATTCAGATTCTGGTTCTGATTCTTGCTCTGATTCTGGTTCTGGTTCTGATTCTGATTCTGATTCTGGTTCTGGTTCTGATTCTTGTGTTGAGTCTGATTCCGGTTCTGGTTCCTGTTCTGATCTGGTCATGATTCTGGTTCTCATTCTGATTGGGGTTTCTTATTCTGGTTATATTTCTGGTTCTGATTCCGATTCTGATACTGATTGTGTTTCAGATTCTGATTCTGGTTCTTGTTCAGATTCTGATTCTGATTCTGATTGTTGTTTTGATTCTGATTCTGGTTCTGGTTCCTGTTCTGATTCTGGTCATGATTCTGGTTCTGATTCTGATTCTTGTTCTGATTTTGATTTTGATTCTGGTTCTGTTTCTGATTCTGATTCTTGTTCTTATTTTGATTCCAGTTCTGGTTCCTGTTCTGATTCTGGTCATGAGTCTGGATCTGGTTCTGATTCTGATTCTGGTTCTTGTTCTTTTGCTGGTTGTGGTTCTTGATCTGATTCTGATTCTGGTTCTGATTCTAATTCTGGTTCTGATTCTGGTTGTGGTTCTGATTCTTATTCTGGTTCTCCTTCTCGTTCTGGTTCTTGTTCTTGTTCTGTTTCATGTTCTGATTTTCTTTCTGGTTCTTATTCTGATTCTGGTTCTGGTTCTGATTCTGATTCTGATTCAGGTTCTGATTCTTGCTCTGATTCTGGTTCTGGTTCTGAATCTGATTCCGATTCTGGTTCTGGTTCTGGTTCCAGGTCTGATTCTGGTTCTGTTTCTTATCCTTATTCTGCTTCTGGTTCTGGTTCCAGTTCTGATTCTGATACTGATTCTTGTTCTGATTCTGATTCTGGTTCTGGTTCTGATTCTGTTTATGATTCTGATTCTTGTTTTGATTCTGATTCCAGTTCTGGTTCCTGTTCTGATTCTGGTCATGATTCTGGTTCTGATTTTGATTCTGTTTCTGGTTCTGCTTCTCGTTCTGGTTCTGGCTCAGATTCTGATTCTGATTCTGTTTTTGATTCTGATTCTTGTTCTGATTTTGATTCTGGTTCTGGTTCTGATTCTGATTTTGGTCATTAGTCTGGATCTGTTTTTGGTTCTGATTCTGGCTCCGAATCTGGTTCTGATTCTGATTGTGATTCTGATTTTGATTCGGGTTCTGTTTCTTGTTATGGTTCTGATTCTGGTTCTGGTTCCTGTTCTGATTCTGGTCATGATTCTGGTTCTGATTCTGATTCCATTCCTGATTCTGGTTCTGATGTGATTCTGGTTCTGGTTCTGGTTCTTATTCTGATTCTGATTCTGGTTCTGGTTCTGGTTCCAGGTCTGATTCTGGTTCTGTTTCAAATCCTGATTCTGCTTCTGGTTCGGGCTCCAGTTCTGATTCTCATACTGATTCTTGTTCTGATTCTGATTCTGGTTCTGGTTCTGATTCTGTTTATGATACTTATTCTTGTTTTGATTCTCATTCTGGTTCTGGTTCCTGTACTGATTCTGGGCATAATTCTGGTTCTGATTCTGATTCTTGATCTGATTTTGATTTTGATTCTGGTTCTGGTTCTGATTCTGATTCTTGTTCTTATTTTGATTCCACTTCTGGTTCCTTTTCTGATTCTGGTCATGAGTCTGGATCTGGTTCTGATTCTGATTCTGGTTCTGATTCCAGTTCTGGTTCCGGTCCTGATTCTGATTCTGGTTCTGATTCTGGTTCTGGTTCCGGTTATGATTCTGGTTCTGATTCTGATACTTATTCTGGTTCTGGTTCTGGTTCTGATTCCGGTTCTGATTCTGGTCCTGATTCTGAATCGGGTTCTGATTCTGGTTCTTTTTCTGATTCTGATTCTGTTTCTGGTTCTGATTCTGGTTCCAGTTCTGATTCTGGTCCTGATTCTGGTTCTGGTTCTGATTTGCATCCTGAATCTGGTTCTCCTTCTGACTCTGATTCTGATTCTGCATCTTGTTCTGCTTCTAGTTCTGCTTCTGCTGCTGATCCTGGTCCTGGTTCTAATACGGGATATGATTCTGTTTCTTGTTCTGATTCATATTCTGGTTCTAGCTTTGGTTGAGATTCTGACCCTGATTCTGGTTCTGGTTCTGATTCTGCATCTGGTTCTGATTCTGATACTGGTTCTGATTATGATTCTATTTCTGGTTCTGGTTCTGATTCCGGTTCTGGTTCTGGTCCTGATTCTGATTCTGGTTCTGATTCTGTTTCTGGTTCCGGTTCTGATTCTGGTTCTGAATCTTGTTCTGATTATGATACTTGTTCTGGTTCTGGTTTTGATTCGGGTTCTGGTTCTGGTCCTGATACTGATTCGGTTCCTGATTCTGGTTCTTTTTCTGATTCTGATTCTGGTTCTGGTTCTGATTCTTTTTCTGATTCTGGTTCTTGTTTTGATTCTGATTCCGGTTCTGGTTCCTGTTCTGATTCTGGTCATGATTCTGGTTCTGATTCTGATTCTTGATCTGATTTTGATTTTGATTCTGGTTCTAGTTCTGATTCTGATTCTTTTTCTTATTTTGATTCCAGTTCTGGTTACTGTTCTGATTCTGGTCATGAGTCTGGATCTGGTTCTGATTCTGATTCTGGTTCTGATTCTGATTCTGATTCTCCTTCACGCTCCGGTTCGTGTTCTGGTTCTGTTTCATGTTCTGATTTTGTTTCTGGTTCTTATTCTGGTTCTGGTTCTTATTCTGATTCTGGTCATGATTCTGCTTCTGATTCTGATTCTTTTCCTGGTTCTGGTTCTGATCTGATTCTGGTTCTGATTCTGATTCTGGCTCTGATTCTGGTTCTGGTTCTGATTCTGATTCAGATTCTGGTTCTGATTCTTGCTCTGATTCTGGTTCTGGTTCTGATTCTGATTCTGATTCTGGTTCTGGTTCTGATTCTTGTGTTGAGTCTGATTCCGGTTCTGGTTCCTGTTCTGATCTGGTCATGATTCTGGTTCTCATTCTGATTGGGGTTTCTTATTCTGGTTATATTTCTGGTTCTGATTCCGATTCTGATACTGATTGTGTTTCAGATTCTGATTCTGGTTCTTGTTCAGATTCTGATTCTGATTCTGATTGTTGTTTTGATTCTGATTCTGGTTCTGGTTCCTGTTCTGATTCTGGTCATGATTCTGGTTCTGATTCTGATTCTTGTTCTGATTTTGATTTTGATTCTGGTTCTGTTTCTGATTCTGATTCTTGTTCTTATTTTGATTCCAGTTCTGGTTCCTGTTCTGATTCTGGTCATGAGTCTGGATCTGGTTCTGATTCTGATTCTGGTTCTTGTTCTTTTGCTGGTTGTGGTTCTTGATCTGATTCTGATTCTGGTTCTGATTCTAATTCTGGTTCTGATTCTGGTTGTGGTTCTGATTCTTATTCTGGTTCTCCTTCTCGTTCTGGTTCTTGTTCTTGTTCTGTTTCATGTTCTGATTTTCTTTCTGGTTCTTATTCTGATTCTGGTTCTGGTTCTGATTCTGATTCTGATTCAGGTTCTGATTCTTGCTCTGATTCTGGTTCTGGTTCTGAATCTGATTCTGATTCTGGTTCTGGTTCTGGTTCCAGGTCTTATTCTGGTTCTGTTTCTTATCCTTATTCTGCTTCTGGTTCTGGTTCCAGTTCTGATTCTGATACTGATTCTTGTTCTGATACTGATTCTGGTTCTGGTTCTGATTCTGTTTATGATTCTGATTCTTGTTTTGATTCTGATTCCAGTTCTGGTTCCTGTTCTGATTCTGGTCATGATTCTGGTTCTGATTTTGATTCTGTTTCTGGTTCTGCTTCTCGTTCTGGTTCTGGCTCAGATTCTGATTCTGATTCTGTTTTTGATTCTGATTCTTGTTCTGATTTTGATTCTGGTTCTGGTTCTGATTCTGATTTTGGTCATTAGTCTGGATCTGTTTTTGGTTCTGATTCTGGCTCCGAATCTGGTTCTGATTCTGATTGTGATTCTGATTTTGATTCGGGTTCTGTTTCTTGTTCTGGTTCTGATTCTGGTTCTGGTTCCTGTTCTGATTCTGGTCATGATTCTGGTTCTGATTCTGATTCTTGATCTGATTTTGATTCTGATTCTGGTTCTGGTTCTGGTTCCAGGTCTGATTCTGGTTCTGTTTCAAATCCTGATTCTGCTTCTGGTTCGGGCTCCAGTTCTGATTCTCATACTGATTCTTGTTCTGATTCTGATTCTGGTTCTGGTTCTGATTCTGTTTATGATACTTATTCTTGTTTTGATTCTCATTCCGGTTCTGGTTCCTGTACTGATTCTGGGCATAATTCTGGTTCTGATTCTGATTCTTGATCTGATTTTGATTTTGATTCTGGTTCTGGTTCTGATTCTGATTCTTGTTCTTATTTTGATTCCACTTCTGGTTCCTTTTCTGATTCTGGTCATGAGTCTGGATCTGGTTCTGATTCTGATTCTGGTTCTGATTCCAGTTCTGGTTCTGGTCCTGATTCTGATTCTGGTTCTGATTCTGGTTCTGGTTCCGGTTATGATTCTGGTTCTGATTCTGATACTTATTCTGGTTCTGGTTCTGGTTCTGATTCCGGTTCTGATTCTGGTCCTGATTCTGAATCGGGTTCTGATTCTGGTTCTTTTTCTGATTCTGATTCTGTTTCTGGTTCTGATTCTGGTTCCAGTTCTGATTCTGGTCCTGATTCTGGTTCTGGTTCTGATTTGCATCCTGAATCTGGTTCTCCTTCTGACTCTGATTCTGATTCTGCATCTTGTTCTGCTTCTAGTTCTGCTTCTGCTGCTGATCCTGGTCCTGGTTCTAATACGGGATATGATTCTGTTTCTTGTTCTGATTCATATTCTGGTTCTGGCTTTGGTTGAGATTCTGACCCTGATTCTGGTTCTGGTTCTGATTCTGCATCTGGTTCTGATTCTGATACTGGTTCTGATTATGATTCTATTTCTGGTTCTGGTTCTGATTCCGGTTCTGGTTCTGGTCCTGATTCTGATTCTGGTTCTGATTCTGTTTCTGGTTCCGGTTCTGATTCTGGTTCTGAATCTTGTTCTGATTATGATACTTGTTCTGGTTCTGGTTTTGATTCGGGTTCTGGTTCTGGTCCTGATTCTGATTTGGTTTCTGATTCTGGTTCTTTTTCTGATTCTGATTCTGGTTCTGGTTCTGATTCTGGTTCCATTTCTGATTCTGGTCCTGATTCTGGTTCTGGTTCTGATTTGCATCCTGAATCTGGTTCTCCTTCTGACTCTGATTCTGATTCTGCTTCTGGTTCTGCTTCTGGTTCTGCTTTTGGTTCTGCTTCTGCTCCTGATCCTGGTCCTGGTTCTGATTCAGGTTCTGGTTCTGATTCGGGATCTGATTCTGTTTCTTGTTCTGATTCATATTCTGGTTCTGGCTTTTGTTCAGATTCTGACCCTGATTCTGGTTCTGGTTCTGATTCTGCATCTGGTTCTGAATCTGATACTGGTTCTGATTATGATTATGATACTGGTTCTGATTATGATTATGGTTCTGGTTCTGATTATGATTCTATTTCTGGTTCTGGTTCTGGTTCTAATTCTGCCCTGGTTCTGGTTATGATTCGGATTTTGATTCAGGTTCTGGTTCTGATACTGGTTCTGCTTCTGGTTCTTATTCGGGTTATGATTCTGGTTCTCATTCTGATTCTGGTTCTGGTTTTGGTCCTGATTCTGGTTCTGATTCTGAATCAGGTTCTGGTTCTGATTCTGGTTCTGGTTCTGGTACTCTTTCTGATTCATATTCTGGTTCTGGCTTTGGTTACGGTTGTGAATCGGGTTCTGATTCCGGTTATCGTTTTGATTCTAATTCTGGTTCCAGTTCTGATTCTGGCTCTGATTCTGGTTCTGGTTCTGATTCAGATTCAGATTCTGATTATGGTTCTGGTTCTGGTTCTGGTTCCAGGACTGATTCTGGTTCTGTTTCTAATCCTGATTCTGGTTCTTGTTTTGATTCTGATTCCGGTTCTGGTTCCTGTTCTGATTCTGGTCATGATTCTGGTTCTGATTCTGATTCTTGATCTGATTTTGATTTTGATTCTGGTTCTAGTTCTGATTCTGATTCTTTTTCTTATTTTGATTCCAGTTCTGGTTACTGTTCTGATTCTGGTCATGAGTCTGGATCTGGTTCTGATTCTGATTCAGGTTCTGGTTCTTATTCTGATTCTGGTCATGATTCTGCTTCTGATTCTGATTCTTTTCCTGCTTCTGGTTCTGATCTGATTCTGGTTCTGATTCTGATTCTGGCTCTGATTCTGGTTCTGGTTCTGATTGTGATTCAGATTCTGGTTCTGATTCTTGCTCTGATTCTGATCTGATTCTGGTTCTGATTCTGATTCCGGTTCTGGTTCTGGTCCTGATTCTGATTCTGGTTCTGATTCTGGTTCTGGTTCCGTTTCTGATTCTGGTTCTGAATCTTGTTCTGATTATGATACTTGTTCTGGTTCTGGTTCTGATTCGGGTTCTGGTTCTGGTCCTGATTCTGATTCGGTTTCTGATTCTGGTTCTTTTTCTGATTCTGATTCTGGTTCTGGTTCTGATTCTGGTTCCATTTCTGATTCTTGTCCTGATTCTGGTTCTGGTTCTGATTTGCATCCTGAATCTGGTTCTCCTTCTGACTCTGATTCTGATTCTGCTTCTGGTTCTGCTTCTGGTTCTGCTTTTGGTTCTGCTTCTGCTCCTGATCCTGGTCCTGGTTCTGATTCAGGTTCTGGTTCTGATTCGGGATCTGATTCTGTTTCTTGTTCTGATTCATATTCTGGTTCTGGCTTTTGTTCAGATTCTGACCCTGATTCTGGTTCTGGTTCTGATTCTGCATCTGGTTCTGATTCTGATACTGGTTCTGATTATGATTATGATACTGGTTCTGATTATGATTATGGTTCTGGTTCTGATTATGATTCTATTTCTGGTTCTGGTTCTGGTTCTAATTCTGCTCTGGTTCTGGTTATGATTCGGATTTTGATTCAGTTTCTGGTTCTGATACTGGTTCTGCTTCTGGTTCTTATTCGGGTTATGATTCTGGTTCTCATTCTGATTCTGTTTCTGGTTTTGGTCCTGATTCTGGTTCTGATTCTGATTCAGGTTCTGGTTCTGATTCTGGTTCTGGTTCTGGTACTCATTCTGATTCATATTCTGGTTCTGGCTTTGGTTACGATTGTGAATCGGGTTCTGATTCCGGTTATCGTTTTGATTCTAATTCTGGTTCCTGTTCTGATTCTGGCTCTGATTCTGGTTCCGGTTCTGATTCAGATTCAGATTCTGATTATGGTTCTGGTTCTGGTTCTGGTTCCAGGACTGTTTTTTTTTTCTGGTTCTGTTTCTAATCCTGATTCTGGTTCTTGTTCTGGTTCCAGTTCTGATTCTGATACTGATTCTTGTTCTGATTCTGATTCTGGTTCTGGTTCTGATTCTGTTTATGATACTTATTCTTGTTTTGATTCTCGTTCCGGTTCTGGTTCCTGTTCTGATTCTGGTCATAATTCTGGTTCTGATTCTGATTCTTGATCTGATTTTGATTTTGATTCTGGTTCTAGTTCTGATTCTGATTCTTTATCTTAATTTGAATCCAGTTCTGGTTACTGTTCTGATTCTGGTCATGAGTCTGGATCTGGTTCTGATTCTGATTCTGGTTCTGATTCTGATTCTGATTCTCCTTCTCGCTCCGGTTCGTGTTCTGGTTCTGTTTCATGTTCTGATTTTGTTTCTGGTTCTTATTCAGGTTCTGGTTCTTATTCTGATTCTGGTCATGATTCTGCTTCTGATTCTGATTCTTTTCCTGGTTCTGGTTCTGATCTGATTCTTGTTCTGATTCTGATTCTGGCTCTGATTCTGGTTCTGGTTCTGATTCTGATTCAGATTCTGGTTCTGATTCTTGCTCTGATTCTGGTTCTGGTTCTGATTCTGCATCTGGTTCTGATTCTGATACTGGTTCTGATTATGATTCTATTTCTGGTTCTGGTTCTGATTCCGGTTCTGGTTCTGGTCCTGATTCTGATTCTGGTTCTGATTCTGGTTCTGGTTCCGGTTCTGATTCTGGTTCTGAATCTTGTTCTGATTATGATACTTGTTCTGGTTCTGGTCCTGATTCTGATTCGGTTTCTGATTCTGGTTCTTTTTCTGATTCTGATTCTGGTTCTGGTTCTGATTCTGGTTCCATTTCTGATTCTGGTCCTGATTCTGGTTCTGGTTCTGATTTGCATCCTGAATCTGGTTCTCCTTCTGACTCTGATTCTGATTCTGCTTCTGGTTCTGCTTCTGGTTCTGCTTTTGGTTCTGCTTCTGCTCTTGATCCTGGTCCTGGTTCTGATTCAGGTTCTGGTTCTGATTCGGGATCTGATTCTGTTTCTTGTTCTGATTCATATTCTGGTTCTGGCTTTTGTTCAGATTCTGACCCTGATTCTGGTTCTGGTTCTGATTCTGCATCTGGTTCTGATTCTGATACTGGTTCTGATTATGATTATGATACTGGTTCTGATTATGATTATGGTTCTGGTTCTGATTATGATTCTATTTCTGGTTCTGGTTCTGGTTTTAATTCTGCTCTGGTTCTGGTTATGATTCGGATTTTGATTCAGGTTCTGGTTCTGATACTGGTTCTGCTTCTGGTTCTTATTCGGGTTATGATTCTGGTTCTCATTCTGATTCTGGTTCTGGTTTTGGTCCTGATTCTGGTTCTGATTCTGATTCAGGTTCTGGTTCTGGTTCTGATTCTGGTTCTGGTCCTGGTACTCATAGTGATTCATATTCTGGTTCTGGCTTTGGTTACGGTTGTAAATCGGGTTCTGATTCCGGTTATCGTTTTGATTCTAATTCTGGTTCCGGTTCTGATTCTGGCTCTGATTCTGGTTCTGGTTCTGATTCAGATTCAGATTCTGATTATGGTTCTGGTTCTGGTTCTGGTTCCAGGACTGATTCTGGTTCTGTTTCTAATCCTGATTCTGGTTCTTGTTCTGGTTCCAGTTCTGATTCTGATACTGATTCTTTTTCTGATTCTGATTCTGGTTCTGGTTCTGATTTTTTTTCTGATTCTGGTTCTTGTTTTGATTCTGATTCCAGTTCTGGTTCCTGTTCTGATTCTGGTCATGATTCTGGTTCTGATTCTGATTCTTGATCTGATTTTGATTTTGATTCTGGTTCTAGTTCTGATTCTGATTCTTTTTCTTATTTTGATTCCAGTTCTGGTTACTGTTCTGATTCTGGTCATGAGTCTGGATCTGGTTCTGATTCTGATTCTGGTTCTGATTCTGATTCTGATTCTCATTCTCGCTCCGGTTCGTGTTCTGGTTCTGTTTCATGTTCTGATTTTGTTTCTGGTTCTTATTCAGGTTCTGGTTCTTATTCTGATTCTAGTCATGATTCTGCTTCTGATTCTGATTCTTTTTCTGGTTCTGGTTCTGATCGGATTCTGGTTCTGATTCTGATTCTGGCTCTGATTCTGGTTCTGGTTCTGATTCTGATTCAGATTCTGGTTCTGGTCCTGATTCTGATTCTGGTTCTGATTCTGGTTCTGGTTCCGGTTCTGATTCTGGTTCTGAATCTTGTTTTGATTATGATACTTGTTCTGGTTCTGGTTCTGATTCGGGTTCTGGTTCTGGTCCTGATTCTGATTCGGTTTCTGATTCTGGTTCTTTTTCTGATTCTGATTCTGGTTCTGGTTCTGATTCTGGTTCCATTTCTGATTCTGGTCCTGATTCTGGTTCTGGTTCTGATTTGCATCCTGAATCTGGTTCTCCTTCTGACTCTGATTCTGATTCTGCTTCTGGTTCTGCTTCTGGTTCTGCTTATGGTTCTGCTTCTGCTCCTGATCCTGGTCCTGGTTCTGATTCAGGTTCTGGTTCTGATTCGGGATCTGATTCTGTTTCTTGTTCTGATTCATATTCTGGTTCTGGCTTTTGTTCAGATTCTGACCCTGATTCTGGTTCTGGTTCTGATTCTGCATCTGGTTCTGATTCTGATACTGGTTCTGATTATGATTATGATACTGGTTCTGATTATGATTATGGTTCTGGTTCTGATTATGATTCTATTTCTGGTTCTGGTTCTGGTTCTAATTCTGCTCTGGTTCTGGTTATGATTCGGATTTTGATTCAGGTTCTGGTTCTGATACTGGTTCTGCTTCTGGTTCTTATTCGGGTTATGATTCTGGTTCTCATTCTGATTCTGGTTCTGGTTTTGGTCCTGATTCTGGTTCTGATTCTGATTCAGGTTCTGGTTCTGATTCTGGTTCTGGTCCTGGTACTCATTCTGATTCATATTCTGGTTCTGGCTTTGGTTACGGTTGTGAATCGGGTTCTGATTCCGGTTATCGTTTTGATTCTAATTATGGTTCCGGTTCTGATTCTGGCTCTGATTCTGGTTCTGGTTCTGATTCAGATTCAGATTCTGATTATGGTTCTGGTTCTGGTTCTGGTTCCAGGACTGATTCTGGTTCTGTTTCTAATCCTGATTCTGGTTCTTGTTCTGGTTCCAGTTCTGATTCTGATACTGATTCTTGTTCTGATTCTGATTCTGGTTCTGGTTCTGATTCTTTTTCTGATTCTGGTTCTTGTTTTGATTCTGATTCCGGTTCTGGTTCCTGTTCTGATTCTGGTCATAATTCTGGTTCTGATTCTGATTCAGGTTCTGGTTCTGATTCTGGTTCTGGTTCTGGTACTCATTCTGATTCATATTCTGGTTCTGGCTTTGGTTACGGTTGGGAATCGGGTTCTGATTCCGGTTATCGTTTTGATTCTAATTCTGGTTCCGGTTCTGATTCTGGCTCTGATTCTGGTTCTGGTTCTGATTCAGATTCAGATTCTGATTATGGTTCTGGTTCTGGTTCTGGTTCCAGGACTGATTCCGGTTCTGTTTCTAATCCTGATTTTGGTTCTTGTTCTGGTTCCAGTTCTGATTCTGATACTGATTCTTGTTCTGATTCTGATTCTGGTTCTGGTTCTGATTCTGTTTATGATACTTATTCTTGTTTTGATTCTCGTTCCGGTTCTGGTTCCTGTTCTGATTCTGGTCATAATTCTGGTTCTGATTCTGATTCTTGATCTGATTTTGATTTTGATTCTGGTTCTAGTTCTGATTCTGATTCTTTTTCTTATTTTGATTCCAGTTCTGGTTACTGTTCTGATTCTGGTCATGAGTCTGGATCTGGTTCTGATTCTGATTCTGGTTCTGATTCTGATTCTGATTCTCCTTCTCGCACCGGTTCGTATTCTGGTTCTGTTTCATGTTCTGATTTTGTTTCTGGTTCTTATTCAGGTTCTGGTTCTTATTCTGATTCTGGTCATGATTCTGCTTCTGATTCTGATTCTTTTCCTGGTTCTGGTTCTGATCTGGTTCTTGTTCTGATTCTGATTCAGATTCTGGTTCTGATTCTTGCTCTGATTCTGGTTCTGGTTCTGAATCTGCATCTGGTTCTGATTCTGATACTGGTTCTGATTATGATTCTATTTCTGGTTCTGGTTCTGATTCCGGTTCTGGTTCTGGTCCTGATTCTGATTCTGGTTCTGATTCTGGTTCTGGTTCTGGTACTCATTCTGATTCATATTCTGGTTCTGGCTTTGGTTACGGTTGTGAATCGGGTTCTGATTCCGGTTATCGTTTTGATTCTAATTCTGGTTCCGGTTCTGATTCTGGCTCTGATTCTGGTTCTGGTTCTGATTCAGATTCAGATTCTGATTATGGTTCTGGTTCTGGTTCCAGGACTGATTCTGGTTCTGTTTCTAATCCTGATTCTGGTTCTTGTTCTGGTTCCAGTTCTGATTCTGATACTGATTCTTGTTCTGATTCTGATTCTGGTTCTGGTTCTGATTCTTTTTCTGATTCTGGTTCTTGTTTTGATTCTGATTCCGGTTCTGGTTCCTGTTCTGATTCTGGTCATAATTCTGGTTCTGATTCTGATTCAGGTTCTGGTTCTGATTCTGGTTCTGGTTCTGGTACTCATTCTGATTCATATTCTGGTTCTGGCTTTGGTTACGGTTGGGAATCGGGTTCTGATTCCGGTTATCGTTTTGATTCTAATTCTGGTTCCGGTTCTGATTCTGGCTCTGATTCTGGTTCTGGTTCTGATTCAGATTCAGATTCTGATTATGGTTCTGGTTCTGGTTCTGGTTCCAGGACTGATTCTGGTTCTGTTTCTAATCCTGATTTTGGTTCTTGTTCTTGTTCCAGTTCTGATTCTGATACTGATTCTTGTTCTGATTCTGATTCTGGTTCTGGTTCTGATTCTGTTTATGATACTTATTCTTGTTTTGATTCTCGTTCCGGTTCTGGTTCCTGTTCTGATTCTGGTCATAATTCTGGTTCTGATTCTGATTCTTGATCTGATTTTGATTTTGATTCTGGTTCTAGATCTGATTCTGATTCTTTTTCTTATTTTGATTCCAGTTCTGGTTACTGTTCTGATTCTGGTCATGAGTCTGGATCTGGTTCTGATTCTGATTCTGGTTCTGATTCTGATTCTGATTCTCCTTCTCGCTCCGGTTCGTGTTCTTGTTCTGTTTCATGTTCTGATTTTGTTTCTGGTTCTTATTCAGGTTCTGGTTCTTATTCTGATTCTGGTCATGATTCTGCTTCTGATTCTGATTCTTTTCCTGGTTCTGGTTCTGATCTGGTTCTGGTTCTGATTCTGATTCAGATTCTGGTTCTGATTCTTGCTCTGATTCTGGTTCTGGTTCTGATTCTGCATCTGGTTCTGATTCTGATACTGGTTCTGATTATTATTCTATTTCTGGTTCTGGTTCTGATTCCGGTTCTGGTTCTGGTCCTGATTCTGATTCTGGTTCTGATTCTGGTTCTGGTTCCGGTTCTGATTCTGTTTCTGAATCTTGTTCTGATTATGATACTTGTTCTGGTTCTGGTTCTGATTCTGGTTCTGGTTCTGATTCTGATTCAGATTCTGGTTCTGATTCTTGCTCTGATTCTGATCTGATTCTGGTTCTGATTCTGATTCTGGTTCTGGTTCTGGTCCTGATTCTGATTCAGGTTCTGATTCTGGTTCTGGTTCAGGTTCTGATTCTGTTTCTGAATCTTGTTCTGATTATGATACTTGTTCTGGTTCTGGTTCTGATTCGGGTTCTGGTTCTGGTCCTGATTCTGATTCGGTTTCTGATTCTGGTTCTTTTTCTGATTCTGATTCTGGTTCTGGTTCTGATTCTGGTTCCATTTCTGATTCTGGTCCTGATTCTGGTTCTGGTTCTGATTTGCATCCTGAATCTGGTTCTCCTTCTGACTCTGATTCTGATTCTGCTTCTGGTTCTTCTTCTGGTTCTGCTTTTGGTTCTGCTTCTGCTCTTGATCCTGGTCCTGGTTCTGATTCAGGCTCTGGTTCTGATTCGGGATCTGATTCTGTTTCTTGTTCTGATTCATATTCTGGTTCTGGCTTTGGTTACGGTTGTGAATCAGGTTCTGATTCCGGTTATCGTTTTGATTCTAATTCTGGTTCCGGTTCTGATTCTGGCTCTGATTCTGGTTCTGGTTCTGATTCAGATTCAGATTCTGATTATGGTTCTGGTTCTGGTTCTGGTTCCAGGACTGATTTTGGTTCTGTTTCTAATCCTGATTCTGGTTCTTCTTCTGGTTCCACTTGTGATTCTATTACTGATTCTTGTTCTGATTCTGATTCTGGTTCTGGTTCTGATTCTTTTTCTGATTCTGGTTCTTGTTTTGATTCTGATTCCGGTTCTGGTTCCTGTTCTGATTCTGGTCATGATTCTGGTTCTGATTCTGATTCTTGATCTGATTTTGATTTTGATTCTGGTTCTAGTTCTGATTCTGATTCTTTTTCTTATTTTGATTCCAGTTCTGGTTACTGTTCTGATTCTCGTCATGAGTCTGGATCTGGTTCTCATTCTGATTCTGGTTCTGATTCTGATTCTGATTCTCCTTCTCGCTCCGGTTCGTGTTCTGGTTCTGTTTCATGTTCTGATTTTGTTTCTGGTTCTTATTCTGCTTCTGGTTCTTATTCTGATTCTGGTCATGATTCTGCTTCTGATTCTGATTCTTTTCCTGGTTCTGGTTCTGATCTGATTCTGGTTCTGATTCTGATTCTGGCTCTGATTCTGGTTCTGGTTCTGATTCTGCATCTGGTTCTGATTCTGATACTGGTTCTGATTATGATTATGATACTGGTTCTGATTATGATTATGGTTCTGGTTCTGATTATGATTCTATTTCTGGTTCTGGTTCTGGTTCTAATTCTGCTCTGGTTCTGGTTATGATTCGGATTTTGATTCAGGTTCTGGTTCTGATACTGGTTCTGCTTCTGGTTCTTATTCGGGTTATGATTCTGGTTCTCATTCTGATTCTGGTTCTGGTTTTGGTCCTGATTCTGGTTCTGATTCTGATTCAGGTTCTGGTTCTGATTCTGGTTCTGGTTCTGGTACTCATTCTGATTCATATTCAGGTTCTGGCTTTGGTTACGTTTGGGAATCGGGTTCTGATTCCGGTTATCGTTTTGATTCTAATTCTGGTTCCCGTTCTGATTCTGGCTCTGATTCTGGTTCTGGTTCTGATTCAGATTCAGATTCTGATTATGGTTCTGGTTCTGGTTCTGGTTCCAGGACTGATTCTGGTTCTGTTTCTAATCCTGATTCTGGTTCTTCTTCTGGTTCCAGTTCTGATTCTGATACTGATTCTTGTTCTGATTTTGATTCTGGTTCTGGTTCGGATTCTTTTTCTGATTCTGGTTCTTGTTTTGATTCTGATTCCGGTTCTGGTTCCTGTTCTGATTCTGGTCATGATTCTGGCTCTGATTCTGGTTCTGGTTCTGATTCTGCATCTGGTTCTGATTCTGATACTGGTTCTGATTATGATTATGATACTGGTTCTGATTATGATTATGGTTCTGGTTCTGATTATGATTCTATTTCTGGTTCTGGTTCTGGTTCTAATTCTGCTCTGGTTCTGGTTATGATTCGGATTTTGATTCAGATTCTGGTTCTGATACTGGTTCTGCTTCTGGTTCTTATTCGGGTTATGATTCTGGTTCTCATTCTGATTCTGGTTCTGGTTTTGGTCCTGATTCTGGTTCTGATTCTGATTCAGGTTCTGGTTCTGATTCTGGTTCTGGTTCTGGTACTCATTCTGATTCATATTCTGCTTCTGGCTTTGGTTACGGTTGGGAATCGGGTTCTGATTCCGGTTATCGTTTTGATTCTAATTCTGGTTCCCGTTCTGATTCTGGCTCTGATTCTGGTTCTGGTTCTGATTCAGATTCAGATTCTGATTATGGTTCTGGTTCTGGTTCTGGTTCCAGGACTGATTCTGGTTCTGTTTCTAATCCTGATTCTGGTTCTTTTTCTGGTTCCAGTTCTGATTCTGATACTGATTCTTGTTCTGATTTTGATTCTGGTTCTGGTTCGGATTCATTTTCTGATTCTGGTTCTTGTTTTGATTCTGATTCCGGTTCTGGTTCCTGTTCTGATTCTGGTCATGATTCTGGTTCTGATTCTGATTCTGATTCTCCTTCTCGCTCCGGTTCGTGTTCTGGTTCTGTTTCATGTTCTGATTTTGTTTCTGGTTCTTATTCTGGTTCTGGTTCTTATTCTGATTCTGGTCATGATTCTGCTTCTGATTCTGATTCTTTTCCTGGTCCTGGTTCTGATCTGATTCTGGTTCTGATTCTGATTCTGGCTCTGATTCTTGTTCTGGTTCTGATTCTGATTCTGATTCTGGTTCTGGTTCTGATTCTTGTGTTGAGTCCGATTCCGGTTCTGGTTCCTGTTCTGATCTGGTCATGATTCTGGTTTTCATTCTGATTGGGGTTTCTTATTCTGGTTATATTTCTGGTTCTGATTCCGATTCTGATACTGATTGTGTTTCAGATTCTGATTCTGGTTCTGGTTCAGATTCTGATTCTGATTCTGATTGTTGTTTTGATTCTGATTCTGGTTCTGGTTCCTGTTCTGATTCTGGTCGTGATTCTGGTTCTGATTCTGATTCTTGTTCTGATTTTGATTTTGATTCTGGTTCTGGTTCTGATTCTGATTCTTGTTCTTATTTTGATTCCAGTTCTGGTTCCTGTTCTGATTCTGGTCATGAGTCTGGATCTGGTTCTGATTCTGATTCTGGTTCTTGTTCTTTTGCTGGTTGTGGTTCTTGATCTGATTCTGATTCTGGTTCTGATTCTAATTCTGGTTCTGATTCTGGTTGTGGTTCCGATTCTAATTCTGGTTCTGATTCTGGTTGTGGTTCTGATTCTTATTCTGGTTCTCCTTCTCGTTCTGGTTCTTGTTCTTGTTCTGTTTCATGTTCTGATTTTCTTTCTGGTTCTTATTCTGATTCTGGTTCTGGTTCTGATTCTGATTCTGATTCAGGTTCTGATTCTTGCTCTGATTCTGGTTCTGGTTCTGATTCTGATTCTGATTCTGGTTCTGGTTCTGGTTCCAGGTCTGATTCTGGTTCTGTTTCTTATCCTGATTCTGCTTCTGGTTCTGGTTCCAGTTCTGATTCTGATACTGATTCTTGTTCTGATTCTGATTCTGGTTCTGGTTCTGATTCTGTTTATGATTCTGATTCTTGCTTTGATTCTGATTCCAGTTCTGGTTCCTGTTCTGATTCTGGTCATGATTCTGGTTCTGATTTTGATTCTGTTTCTGGTTCTGCTTCTCGTTCTGCTTCTGGCTCAGATTCTGATTCTGATTCTGATTCTTGTTCAGATTTTGATTCTGGTTCTGGTTCTGATTCTGATTTTGGTCATTAGTCTGGATCTGTTTCTGATTCTGATTCTGGCTCCGAATCTGGTTCTGATTCTGATTGTGATTCTGATTTTGATTCTGGTTCTCTTTCTTGTTCCTGTTCTGATTCTGGTCATAATTCTGGTTCTGATTCTGATTCTTGATCTGATTTTGATTTTGATTCTGGTTCTAGATCTGATTCTGATTCTTTTTCTTATTTTGATTCCAGTTCTGGTTACTGTTCTGATTCTGGTCATGAGTCTGGATCTGGTTCTGATTCTGATTCTGGTTCTGATTCTGATTCTGATTCTCCTTCTCGCTCCGGTTCGTGTTCTTGTTCTGTTTCATGTTCTGATTTTGTTTCTGGTTCTTATTCAGGTTCTGGTTCTTATTCTGATTCTGGTCATGATTCTGCTTCTGATTCTGATTCTTTTCCTGGTTCTGGTTCTGATCTGGTTCTGGTTCTGATTCTGATTCAGATTCTGGTTCTGATTCTTGCTCTGATTCTGGTTCTGGTTCTGATTCTGCATCTGGTTCTGATTCTGATACTGGTTCTGATTATTATTCTATTTCTGGTTCTGGTTCTGATTCCGGTTCTGGTTCTGGTCCTGATTCTGATTCTGGTTCTGATTCTGGTTCTGGTTCCGGTTCTGATTCTGTTTCTGAATCTTGTTCTGATTATGATACTTGTTCTGGTTCTGGTTCTGATTCTGGTTCTGGTTCTGATTCTGATTCAGATTCTGGTTCTGATTCTTGCTCTGATTCTGATCTGATTCTGGTTCTGATTCTGATTCTGGTTCTGGTTCTGGTCCTGATTCTGATTCAGGTTCTGATTCTGGTTCTGGTTCAGGTTCTGATTCTGTTTCTGAATCTTGTTCTGATTATGATACTTGTTCTGGTTCTGGTTCTGATTCGGGTTCTGGTTCTGGTCCTGATTCTGATTCGGTTTCTGATTCTGGTTCTTTTTCTGATTCTGATTCTGGTTCTGGTTCTGATTCTGGTTCCATTTCTGATTCTGGTCCTGATTCTGGTTCTGGTTCTGATTTGCATCCTGAATCTGGTTCTCCTTCTGACTCTGATTCTGATTCTGCTTCTGGTTCTTCTTCTGGTTCTGCTTTTGGTTCTGCTTCTGCTCTTGATCCTGGTCCTGGTTCTGATTCAGGCTCTGGTTCTGATTCGGGATCTGATTCTGTTTCTTGTTCTGATTCATATTCTGGTTCTGGCTTTGGTTACGGTTGTGAATCAGGTTCTGATTCCGGTTATCGTTTTGATTCTAATTCTGGTTCCGGTTCTGATTCTGGCTCTGATTCTGGTTCTGATTCTGGTTCTGAATCTTGTTCTGTTTATGATACTTGTTCTGGTTCTGGTTCTGATTCGGGTTCTGGTTCTGGTCCTGATTCTGATTCGGTTTCTGATTCTGGTTCTTTTTCTGATTCTGATTCTGGTTCTGGTTCTGATTCTGGTTCCATTTCTGATTCTGGTCCTGATTCTGGTTCTGGTTCTGATTTGCATCCTGAATCTGGTTCTCCTTCTGACTCTGATTCTGATTCTGCTTCTGGTTCTTCTTCTGGTTCTGCTTTTGGTTCTGCTTCTGCTCTTGATCCTGGTCCTGGTTCTGATTCAGGCTCTGGTTCTGATTCGGGATCTGATTCTGTTTCTTGTTCTGATTCATATTCTGGTTCTGGCTTTGGTTACGGTTGTGAATCAGGTTCTGATTCCGGTTATCGTTTTGATTCTAATTCTGGTTCCGGTTCTGATTCTGGCTCTGATTCTGGTTCTGGTTCTGATTCAGATTCAGATTCTGATTATGGTTCTGGTTCTGGTTCTGGTTCCAGGACTGATTTTGGTTCTGTTTCTAATCCTGATTCTGGTTCTTCTTCTGGTTCCACTTGTGATTCTATTACTGATTCTTGTTCTGATTCTGATTCTGGTTCTGGTTCTGATTCTTTTTCTGATTCTGGTTCTTGTTTTGATTCTGATTCCGGTTCTGGTTCCTGTTCTGATTCTGGTCATGATTCTGGTTCTGATTCTGATTCTTGATCTGATTTTGATTTTGATTCTGGTTCTAGTTCTGATTCTGATTCTTTTTCTTATTTTGATTCCAGTTCTGGTTACTGTTCTGATTCTCGTCATGAGTCTGGATCTGGTTCTCATTCTGATTCTGGTTCTGATTCTGATTCTGATTCTCCTTCTCGCTCCGGTTCGTGTTCTGGTTCTGTTTCATGTTCTGATTTTGTTTCTGGTTCTTATTCTGCTTCTGGTTCTTATTCTGATTCTGGTCATGATTCTGCTTCTGATTCTGATTCTTTTCCTGGTTCTGGTTCTGATCTGATTCTGGTTCTGATTCTGATTCTGGCTCTGATTCTGGTTCTGGTTCTGATTCTGCATCTGGTTCTGATTCTGATACTGGTTCTGATTATGATTATGATACTGGTTCTGATTATGATTATGGTTCTGGTTCTGATTATGATTCTATTTCTGGTTCTGGTTCTGGTTCTAATTCTGCTCTGGTTCTGGTTATGATTCGGATTTTGATTCAGGTTCTGGTTCTGATACTGGTTCTGCTTCTGGTTCTTATTCGGGTTATGATTCTGGTTCTCATTCTGATTCTGGTTCTGGTTTTGGTCCTGATTCTGGTTCTGATTCTGATTCAGGTTCTGGTTCTGATTCTGGTTCTGGTTCTGGTACTCATTCTGATTCATATTCTGGTTCTGGCTTTGGTTACGTTTGGGAATCGGGTTCTGATTCCGGTTATCGTTTTGATTCTAATTCTGGTTCCCGTTCTGATTCTGGCTCTGATTCTGGTTCTGGTTCTGATTCAGATTCAGATTCTGATTATGGTTCTGGTTCTGGTTCTGGTTCCAGGACTGATTCTGGTTCTGTTTCTAATCCTGATTCTGGTTCTTGTTCTGGTTCCAGTTCTGATTCTGATACTGATTCTTGTTCTGATTTTGATTCTGGTTCTGGTTCGGATTCTTTTTCTGATTCTGGTTCTTGTTTTGATTCTGATTCCGGTTCTGGTTCCTGTTCTGATTCTGGTCATGATTCTGGCTCTGATTCTAGTTCTGGTTCTGATTCTGCATCTGGTTCTGATTCTGATACTGGTTCTGATTATGATTATGATACTGGTTCTGATTATGATTATGGTTCTGGTTCTGATTATGATTCTATTTCTGGTTCTGGTTCTGGTTCTAATTCTGCTCTGGTTCTGGTTATGATTCGGATTTTGATTCAGATTCTGGTTCTGATACTGGTTCTGCTTCTGGTTCTTATTCGGGTTATGATTCTGGTTCTCATTCTGATTCTGGTTCTGGTTTTGGTCCTGATTCTGGTTCTGATTCTGATTCAGGTTCTGGTTCTGATTCTGGTTCTGGTTCTGGTACTCATTCTGATTCATATTCTGCTTCTGGCTTTGGTTACGGTTGGGAATCGGGTTCTGATTCCGGTTATCGTTTTGATTCTAATTCTGGTTCCCGTTCTGATTCTGGCTCTGATTCTGGTTCTGGTTCTGATTCAGATTCAGATTCTGATTATGGTTCTGGTTCTGGTTCTGGTTCCAGGACTGATTCTGGTTCTGTTTCTAATCCTGATTCTGGTTCTTGTTCTGGTTCCAGTTCTGATTCTGATACTGAATCTTGTTCTGATTTTGATTCTGGTTCTGGTTCGGATTCATTTTCTGATTCTGGTTCTTGTTTTGATTCTGATTCCGGTTCTGGCTCCTGTTCTGATTCTGGTCATGATTCTGGTTCTGATTCTGATTCTGATTCTCCTTCTCGCTCCGGTTCGTGTTCTGGTTCTGTTTCATGTTCTGATTTTGTTTCTGGTTCTTATTCTGGTTCTGGTTCTTATTCTGATTCTGGTCATGATTCTGCTTCTGATTCTGATTCTTTTCCTGGTCCTGGTTCTGATCTGATTCTGGTTCTGATTCTGATTCTGGCTCTGATTCTTGTTCTGGTTCTGATTCTGATTCTGATTCTGGTTCTGGTTCAGATTCTTGTGTTGAGTCTGATTCCGGTTCTGGTTCCTGTTCTGATCTGGTCATGATTCTGGTTTTCATTCTGATTGGGGTTTCTTATTCTGGTTATATTTCTGGTTCTGATTCCGATTCTGATACTGATTGTGTTTCAGATTCTGATTCTGGTTCTGGTTCAGATTCTGATTCTGATTCTGATTGTTGTTTTGATTCTGATTCTGGTTCTGGTTCCTGTTCTGATTCTGGTCATGATTCTGGTTCTGATTCTGATTCTTGTTCTGATTTTGATTTTGATTCTGGTTCTGGTTCTGATTCTGATTCTTGTTCTTATTTTGATTCCAGTTCTGGTTCCTGTTCTGATTCTGGTCATGAGTCTGGATCTGGTTCTGATTCTGATTCTGGTTCTTGTTGTTTTGCTGGTTGTGGTTCTTGATCTGATTCTGATTCTGGTTCTGATTCTAATTCTGGTTCTGATTCTGGTTGTGGTTCCGATTCTAATTCTGGTTCTGATTCTGGTTGTGGTTCTGATTCTTATTCTGGTTCTCCTTCTCGTTCTGGTTCTTGTTCTTGTTCTGTTTCATGTTCTGATTTTCTTTCTGGTTCTTATTCTGATTCTGGTTCTGGTTCTGATTCTGATTCTGATTCAGGTTCTGATTCTTGCTCTGATTCTGGTTCTGGTTCTGATTCTGATTCTGATTCTGGTTCTGGTTCTGGTTCCAGGTCTGATTCTGGTTCTGTTTCTTATCCTGATTCTGCTTCTGGTTCTGGTTCCAGTTCTGATTCTGATACTGATTCTTGTTCTGATTCTGATTCTGGTTCTGGTTCTGATTCTGTTTATGATTCTGATTCTTGCTTTGATTCTGATTCCAGTTCTGGTTCCTGTTCTGATTCTGGTCATGATTCTGGTTCTGATTTTGATTCTGTTTCTGGTTCTGCTTCTCGTTCTGCTTCTGGCTCAGATTCTGATTCTGATTCTGATTCTTGTTCAGATTTTGATTCTGGTTCTGGTTCTGATTCTGATTTTGGTCATTAGTCTGGATCTGTTTCTGATTCTGATTCTGGCTCCGAATCTGGTTCTGATTCTGATTGTGATTCTGATTTTGATTCTGGTTCTCTTTCTTGTTCTGGTTCTGATTCTGGTTCTGGTTCCTGTTCTGATTCTGGTCATGATTCTGGTTCTGATTCTGATTCCTTTCCTGATTCTGGTTCTGATGTGGTTCTGGTTCTGGTTCTGGTTGTGATTCTGATTCTGATTCTGGTTCTGTTTCTGGTTCCAGGTCTGATTCTGGTTCTGTTTCTAATCCTGATTCCGCTTCTGGTTCGGGCTCAAGTTCTGATTCTCATACTGATTCTTGTTCTGATTCTGATTCTGGTTCTGGTTCTGATTCTGTTTATGATACTTATTCTTGTTTTGATTCTCATTCCGGTTCTGGTTCCTGTTCTGATTCTGGTCATAATTCTGGTTCTGATTCTGATTCTTGATCTGATTTTGATTTTGATTCTGGTTCTGGTTCTGATTCTGATTCTTGTTCTTATTTTGATTCCACTTCTGGTTCCTTTTCTTATTCTGGTCATGAGTCTGGATCTGGTTCTGATTCTGATTCTGGTTCTGATTCCGGTTCTGGTTCTGGTCCTGATTCTGATTCTGGTTCTGATTCTGGTTCTGGTTCCGGTTATGATTCTGGTTCTGATTCTGATACTTATTCTGGTTCTGGTTCTGGTTCTGATTCCGGTTCTGATTCTGGTCCTGATTCTGAATCGGGTTCTGATTCTTGTTCTTTTTCTGATTCTGATTCTGTTTCTGGTTCTGATTCTGGTTCCAGTTCTGATTCTGGTCCTGATTCTGGTTCTGTTTCTGATTTGCATCCTGAATCTGGTTCACCTTCTCACTCTGATTCTGATTCTGCTTCTTGTTCTGCTTCTAGTTCTGCTTCTGCTGCTGATCCTGGTCCTGGTTCTAATACGGGATCTGATTCTGTTTCTTGTTCTGATTCATATTCTGGATCTGGCTTTGGTTGAGATTCTGACCCTGATTCTGGTTCTGGTTCTGATTCTGCATCTGGTTCTGATTCTGATACTGGTTCTGATTATGATTCTATTTCTGGTTCTGGTTCTGATTCCGGTTCTGGTTCTGGTCCTGATTCTGGATCTGCTTCCGGTTCTGATGCTGGTTCTGAATCTTGTTCTGATTATGATATTTGTTCTGGTTCTGGTTCTGATTCGGGTTCTGGTTCTGATTCTGGTTCCATTTCTGATTCTGGTCCTGATTCTGGTTCTGGTTCTGATTTGCATCCTGAATCTGGTTCTCCTTCTGACTCTGATTCTGATTCTGCTTCTGGTTCTGCTTCTGGTTCTGCTTTTGGTTCTGCTTCTGCTCCTGATCCTGGTCCTGGTTCTGATTCAGGTTCTGGTTCTGATTCGGGATCTGATTCTGTTTCTTGTTCTGATTCATATTCTGGTTCTGGCTTTTGTTCAGATTCTGACCCTGATTCTGGTTCTGGTTCTGATTCTGCATCTGGTTCTGATTCTGATACTGGTTCTGATTATGATTATGATACTGGTTCTGATTATGATTATGGTTCTGGTTCTGATTATGATTCTATTTCTGGTTCTGGTTCTGGTTCTAATTCTGCTCTGGTTCTGGTTATGATTCGGATTTTGATTCAGGTTCTGGTTCTGATACTGGTTCTGCTTCTGGTTCTTATTCGGGTTATGATTCTGGTTCTCATTCTGATTCTGGTTCTGGTTTTGGACCTGATTCTGGTTCTGATTCTGATTCAGGTTCTGGTTCTGATTCTGGTTCTGGTCCTGGTACTCATTCTGATTCATATTCTGGTTCTGGCTTTGGTTACAGTTGGGAATCGGTTTTTGATTCCGGTTATCATTTTGATTCTAATTCTGGTTCCGGTTCTGATTCTGGCTCTGATTCTGGTTCTGGTTCTGATTCAGATTCAGATTCTGATTATGGTTCTGGTTCTGGTTCTGGTTCCAGGACTGTTTTTTTTTTCTGGTTCTGTTTCTAATCCTGATTCTGGTTCTTGTTCTGGTTCCAGTTCTGATTCTGATACTGATTCTTGTTCTGATTCTGATTCTGGTTCTGGTTCTGATTCTTTTTCTGATTCTGGTTCTTGTTTTGATTCTGATTCCGGTTCTGGTTCCTGTTCTGATTCTGGTCATGATTCTGGTTCTGATTCTGATTCTTGATATGATTTTGATTTTGATTCTGGTTCTAGTTCTGATTCTGATTCTTTTTCTTATTTTGATTCCAGTTCTGGTTACTGTTCTGATTCTGGTCATGAGTCTGGATCTGGTTCTGATTCTGATTCTGGTTCTGATTCTGATTCTGATTCTCATTCTCGCTCCGGTTCGTGTTCTGGTTCTGTTTCATGTTCTGATTTGGTTTCTGGTTCTTATTCAGGTTCTGGTTCTTATTCTGATTCTAGTCATGATTCTGCTTCTGATTCTGATTCTTTTTCTGGTTCTGGTTCTGATCGGATTCTGTTTCTGATTCTGATTCTGGCTCTGATTCTGGTTCTGGTTCTGATTCTGATTCAGATTCTGGTTCTGGTCCTGATTCTGATTCTGGTTCTGATTCTGGTTCTAGTTCCGGTTCTGATTCTGGTTCTGAATCTTGTTCTGATTATGATACTTGTTCTGTTTCTGGTTCTGATTCGGGTTCTGGTTCTGGTCCTGATTCTGATTTGGTTTCTGATTCTGGTTCTTTTTCTGATTCTGATTCTGGTTCTGGTTCTGATTCTGGTTCCATTTCTGATTCTGGTCCTGATTCTGGTTCTGGTTCTGATTTGCATCCTGAATCTGGTTCTCCTTCTGACTCTGATTCTGATTCTGCTTCTGGTTCTGCTTCTGGTTCTGCTTTTGGTTCTGCTTCTGCTCCTGATCCTGGTCCTGGTTCTGATTCAGGTTCTGGTTCTGATTCGGGATCTGATTCTGTTTCTTGTTCTGATTCATATTCTGGTTCTGGCTTTTGTTCAGATTCTGACCCTGATTCTGGTTCTGGTTCTGATTCTGCATCTGGTTCTGATTCTGATACTGGTTCTGATTATGATTATGATACTGGTTCTGATTATGATTATGGTTCTGGTTCTGATTATGATTCTATTTCTGGTTCTGGTTCTGGTTCTAATTCTGCTCTGGTTCTGTTTATGATTCGGATTTTGATTTAGGTTCTGGTTCTGATACTGGTTCTGCTTCTGGTTCTTATTCGGGTTATGATTCTGGTTCTCATTCTGATTCTGGTTCTGGTTTTGGTCCTGATTCTGGTTCTGATTCTGATTCAGGTTCTGGTTCTGATTCTGCATCTGGTTCTGATTCTGATACTGGTTCTGATTATGATTATGATACTGGTTCTGATTATGATTCTGGTTCTGGTTCTGGTTCCAGATCTGATTCTGGTTCTGTTTCTAATCCTGATTTTGGTTCTTGTTCTGGTTCCAGTTCTGATTCTGATACTGATTCTTGTTCTGATTCTGATTCTGGTTCTGGTTCTGATTCTGTTTATGATACTTATTCTTGTTTTGATTCTCGTTCCGGTTCTGGTTCCTGTTCTGATTCTGGTCATAATTCTGGTTCTGATTCTGATTCTTGATCTGATTTTGATTTTGATTCTGGTTCTAGTTCTGATTCTGATTCTTTTTCTTATTTTGATTCCAGTTCTGGTTACTGTTCTGATTCTGGTCATGAGTCTGGATCTGGTTCTGATTCTGATTCTGGTTCTGATTCTGATTCTGATTCTCCTTCTCGCTCCGGTTCGTGTTCTGGTTCTGTTTCATGTTCTGATTTTGTTTCTGGTTCTGATTCAGGTTCTGGTTCTTATTCTGATTCTGGTCATGATTCTGCTTCTGATTCTGATTCTTTTCCTGGTCCTGGTTCTGATCTGATTCTGGTTCTGATTCTGATTCTGGCTCTGATTCTTGTTCTGGTTCTGATTCTGATTCTGATTCTGGTTCTGGTTCTGATTCTTGTGTTGAGTCTGATTCCGGTTCTGGTTCCTGTTCTGATCTGGTCATGATTCTGGTTTTCATTCTGATTGGGGTTTCTTATTCTGGTTATATTTCTGGTTCTGATTCCGATTCTGATACTGATTGTGTTTCAGATTCTGATTCTGGTTCTGGTTCAGATTCTGATTCTGATTCTGATTGTTGTTTTGATTCTGATTCTGGTTCTGGTTCCTGTTCTGATTCTGGTCATGATTCTGGTTCTGATTCTGATTCTTGTTCTGATTTTGATTTTGATTCTGGTTCTGGTTCTGATTCTGATTCTTGTTCTTATTTTGATTCCAGTTCTGGTTCCTGTTCTGATTCTGGTCATGAGTCTGGATCTGGTTCTGATTCTGATTCTGGTTCTTGTTGTTTTGCTGGTTGTGGTTCTTGATCTGATTCTGATTCTGGTTCTGATTCTAATTCTGGTTCTGATTCTGGTTGTGGTTCCGATTCTAATTCTGGTTCTGATTCTGGTTGTGGTTCTGATTCTTATTCTGGTTCTCCTTCTCGTTCTGGTTCTTGTTCTTGTTCTGTTTCATGTTCTGATTTTCTTTCTGGTTCTTATTCTGATTCTGGTTCTGGTTCTGATTCTGATTCTGATTCAGGTTCTGATTCTTGCTCTGATTCTGGTTCTGGTTCTGATTCTGATTCTGATTCTGGTTCTGGTTCTGGTTCCAGGTCTGATTCTGGTTCTGTTTCTTATCCTGATTCTGCTTCTGGTTCTGGTTCCAGTTCTGATTCTGATACTGATTCTTGTTCTGATTCTGATTCTGGTTCTGGTTCTGATTCTGTTTATGATTCTGATTCTTGCTTTGATTCTGATTCCAGTTCTGGTTCCTGTTCTGATTCTGGTCATGATTCTGGTTCTGATTTTGATTCTGTTTCTGGTGCTGCTTCTCGTTCTGCTTCTGGCTCAGATTCTGATTCTGATTCTGATTCTTGTTCAGATTTTGATTCTGGTTCTGGTTCTGATTCTGATTTTGGTCATTAGTCTGGATCTGTTTCTGATTCTGATTCTGGCTCCGAATCTGGTTCTGATTCTGATTGTGATTCTGATTTTGATTCTGGTTCTCTTTCTTGTTCTGGTTCTGATTCTGGTTCTGGTTCCTGTTCTGATTCTGGTCATGATTCTGGTTCTGATTCTGATTCCTTTCCTGATTCTGGTTCTGATGTGATTCTGGTTCTGGTTCTGGTTGTGATTCTGATTCTGATTCTGGTTCTGTTTCTGGTTCCAGGTCTGATTCTGGTTCTGTTTCTAATCCTGATTCCGCTTCTGGTTCGGGCTCAAGTTCTGATTCTCATACTGATTCTTGTTCTGATTCTGATTCTGGTTCTGGTTCTGATTCTGTTTATGATACTTATTCTTGTTTTGATTCTCATTCCGGTTCTGGTTCCTGTTCTGATTCTGGTCATAATTCTGGTTCTGATTCTGATTCTTGATCTGATTTTGATTTTGATTCTGGTTCTGGTTCTGATTCTGATTCTTGTTCTTATTTTGATTCCACTTCTGGTTCCTTTTCTTATTCTGGTCATGAGTCTGGATCTGGTTCTGATTCTGATTCTGGTTCTGATTCCGGTTCTGGTTCTGGTCCTGATTCTGATTCTGGTTCTGATTCTGGTTCTGGTTCCGGTTATGATTCTGGTTCTGATTCTGATACTTATTCTGGTTCTGGTTCTGGTTCTGATTCCGGTTCTGATTCTGGTCCTGATTCTGAATCGGGTTCTGATTCTTGTTCTTTTTCTGATTCTGATTCTGTTTCTGGTTCTGATTCTGGTTCCAGTTCTGATTCTGGTCCTGATTCTGGTTCTGTTTCTGATTTGCATCCTGAATCTGGTTCACCTTCTCACTCTGATTCTGATTCTGCTTCTTGTTCTGCTTCTAGTTCTGCTTCTGCTGCTGATCCTGGTCCTGGTTCTAATACGGGATCTGATTCTGTTTCTTGTTCTGATTCATATTCTGGATCTGGCTTTGGTTGAGATTCTGACCCTGATTCTGGTTCTGGTTCTGATTCTGCATCTGGTTCTGATTCTGATACTGGTTCTGATTATGATTCTATTTCTGGTTCTGGTTCTGATTCCGGTTCTGGTTCTGGTCCTGATTCTGGATCTGCTTCCGGTTCTGATGCTGGTTCTGAATCTTGTTCTGATTATGATATTTGTTCTGGTTCTGGTTCTGATTCGGGTTCTGGTTCTGATTCTGGTTCCATTTCTGATTCTGGTCCTGATTCTGGTTCTGGTTCTGATTTGCATCCTGAATCTGGTTCTCCTTCTGACTCTGATTCTGATTCTGCTTCTGGTTCTGCTTCTGGTTCTGCTTTTGGTTCTGCTTCTGCTCCTGATCCTGGTCCTGGTTCTGATTCAGGTTCTGGTTCTGATTCGGGATCTGATTCTGTTTCTTGTTCTGATTCATATTCTGGTTCTGGCTTTTGTTCAGATTCTGACCCTGATTCTGGTTCTGGTTCTGATTCTGCATCTGGTTCTGATTCTGATACTGGTTCTGATTATGATTATGATACTGGTTCTGATTATGATTATGGTTCTGGTTCTGATTATGATTCTATTTCTGGTTCTGGTTCTGGTTCTAATTCTGCTCTGGTTCTGGTTATGATTCGGATTTTGATTCAGGTTCTGGTTCTGATACTGGTTCTGCTTCTGGTTCTTATTCGGGTTATGATTCTGGTTCTCATTCTGATTCTGGTTCTGGTTTTGGACCTGATTCTGGTTCTGATTCTGATTCAGGTTCTGGTTCTGATTCTGGTTCTGGTCCTGGTACTCATTCTGATTCATATTCTGGTTCTGGCTTTGGTTACAGTTGGGAATCGGTTTTTGATTCCGGTTATCATTTTGATTCTAATTCTGGTTCCGGTTCTGATTCTGGCTCTGATTCTGGTTCTGGTTCTGATTCAGATTCAGATTCTGATTATGGTTCTGGTTCTGGTTCTGGTTCCAGGACTGTTTTTTTTTTCTGGTTCTGTTTCTAATCCTGATTCTGGTTCTTGTTCTGGTTCCAGTTCTGATTCTGATACTGATTCTTGTTCTGATTCTGATTCTGGTTCTGGTTCTGATTCTTTTTCTGATTCTGGTTCTTGTTTTGATTCTGATTCCGGTTCTGGTTCCTGTTCTGATTCTGGTCATGATTCTGGTTCTGATTCTGATTCTTGATATGATTTTGATTTTGATTCTGGTTCTAGTTCTGATTCTGATTCTTTTTCTTATTTTGATTCCAGTTCTGGTTACTGTTCTGATTCTGGTCATGAGTCTGGATCTGGTTCTGATTCTGATTCTGGTTCTGATTCTGATTCTGATTCTCATTCTCGCTCCGGTTCGTGTTCTGGTTCTGTTTCATGTTCTGATTTGGTTTCTGGTTCTTATTCAGGTTCTGGTTCTTATTCTGATTCTAGTCATGATTCTGCTTCTGATTCTGATTCTTTTTCTGGTTCTGGTTCTGATCGGATTCTGTTTCTGATTCTGATTCTGGCTCTGATTCTGGTTCTGGTTCTGATTCTGATTCAGATTCTGGTTCTGGTCCTGATTCTGATTCTGGTTCTGATTCTGGTTCTAGTTCCGGTTCTGATTCTGGTTCTGAATCTTGTTCTGATTATGATACTTGTTCTGTTTCTGGTTCTGATTCGGGTTCTGGTTCTGGTCCTGATTCTGATTTGGTTTCTGATTCTGGTTCTTTTTCTGATTCTGATTCTGGTTCTGGTTCTGATTCTGGTTCCATTTCTGATTCTGGTCCTGATTCTGGTTCTGGTTCTGATTTGCATCCTGAATCTGGTTCTCCTTCTGACTCTGATTCTGATTCTGCTTCTGGTTCTGCTTCTGGTTCTGCTTTTGGTTCTGCTTCTGCTCCTGATCCTGGTCCTGGTTCTGATTCAGGTTCTGGTTCTGATTCGGGATCTGATTCTGTTTCTTGTTCTGATTCATATTCTGGTTCTGGCTTTTGTTCAGATTCTGACCCTGATTCTGGTTCTGGTTCTGATTCTGCATCTGGTTCTGATTCTGATACTGGTTCTGATTATGATTATGATACTGGTTCTGATTATGATTATGGTTCTGGTTCTGATTATGATTCTATTTCTGGTTCTGGTTCTGGTTCTAATTCTGCTCTGGTTCTGTTTATGATTCGGATTTTGATTTAGGTTCTGGTTCTGATACTGGTTCTGCTTCTTGTTCTTATTCGGGTTATGATTCTGGTTCTCATTCTGATTCTGGTTCTGGTTTTGGTCCTGATTCTGGTTCTGATTCTGATTCAGGTTCTGGTTCTGATTCTGCATCTGGTTCTGATTCTGATACTGGTTCTGATTATGATTATGATACTGGTTCTGATTATGATTCTGGTTCTGGTTCTGGTTCCAGATCTGATTCTGGTTCTGTTTCTAATCCTGATTTTGGTTCTTGTTCTGGTTCCAGTTCTGATTCTGATACTGATTCTTGTTCTGATTCTGATTCTGGTTCTGGTTCTGATTCTGTTTATGATACTTATTCTTGTTTTGATTCTCGTTCCGGTTCTGGTTCCTGTTCTGATTCTGGTCATAATTCTGGTTCTGATTCTGATTCTTGATCTGATTTTGATTTTGATTCTGGTTCTAGTTCTGATTCTGATTCTTTTTCTTATTTTGATTCCAGTTCTGGTTACTGTTCTGATTCTGGTCATGAGTCTGGATCTGGTTCTGATTCTGATTCTGGTTCTGATTCTGATTCTGATTCTCCTTCTCGCTCCGGTTCGTGTTCTGGTTCTGTTTCATGTTCTGATTTTGTTTCTGGTTCTGATTCAGGTTCTGGTTCTTATTCTGATTCTGGTCATGATTCTGCTTCTGATTCTGATTCTTTTCCTGGTTCTGGTTCTGATCTGGTTCTGGTTCTTATTCTGATTCAGATTCTAGTTCTGATTCTTGCTCTGATTCTGGTTCTGGTTCTGATTCTGCATCTGGTTCTGATTCTATTTCTGGTTCTGGTTCTGATTCCGGTTCTGGTTCTGGTCCTGATTCTGATTCTGGTTCTGATTCTGGTTCTGGTTCCGGTTCTGATTCTGTTTCTGAATCTTGTTCTGATTATGATACTTGTTCTGGTTCTGGTTCTAATTCGTGTTCTGGTTCTGGTCCTGATTCTGATTCGGTTTCTGATTCTGGTTCTTTTTCTGATTCTGATTCTGGTTCTGGTTCTGATTCTGGTTCCATTTCTGATTCTGGTCCTGATTCTGGTTCTGGTTCTGATTTGCATCCTGAATCTGGTTCTCCTTCTGACTCTGATTCTGATTCTGCTTCTGGTTCTGCTTCTGGTTCTGCTTTTGGTTCTGCTTCTGCTCCTGATCCTGGTCCTGGTTCTGATTCAGGTTCTGGTTCTGATTCGGGATCTGATTCTGTTTCTTGTTCTGATTCATATTCTGGTTCTGGCTTTTGTTCAGATTCTGACCCTGATTCTGGTTCTGGTTCTGATTCTGCATCTGGTTCTGATTCTGATACTGGTTCTGATTATGATTATGATACTGGTTCTGATTATGATTATGGTTCTGGTTCTGATTATGATTCTATTTCTGGTTCTGGTTCTGGTTCTAATTCTGCTCTGGTTCTGGTTATGATTCGGATTTTGATTCAGGTTCTGGTTCTGATACTGGTTCTGCTTCTGGTTCTTATTCGGGTTATGATTCTGGTTCTCATTCTGATTCTGGTTCTGGTTTTGGTCCTGATTCTGGTTCTGATTCTGATTCAGGTTCTGGTTCTGATTCTGGTTCTGGTTCTGGTACTCATTCTGATTCATATTCTGGTTCTGGCTTTGGTTACGGTTGTGAATCGGGTTCTGATTCCGGTTATCGTTTTGATTCTAATTCTGGTTCCGGTTCTGATTCTGGCTCTGATTCTGGTTCTGGTTCTGATTCAGATTCAGATTCTGATTATGGTTCTGGTTCTGGTTCTGGTTCCAGGACTGATTCTGGTTCTGTTTCTAATCCTGATTGTGGTTCTTCTTCTGGTTCCACTTGTGATTCTATTACTGATTCTTGTTCTGATTCTGATTCTGGTTCTGGTTCTGATTCTTTTTCTGATTCTGGTTCTTGTTTTGATTCTGATTCCGGTTCTGGTTCCTGTTCTGATTCTGGTCATGATTCTGGTTCTGATTCTGATTCTTGATCTGATTTTGATTTTGATTCTGGTTCTAGTTCTGATTCTGATTCTTTTTCTTATTTTGATTCCAGTTCTGGTTACTGTTCTGATTCTGGTCATGAGTCTGGATCTGGTTCTGATTCTGATTCTCCTTCTCGCTCCGGTTCGTGTTCTGGTTCTGTTTCATGTTCTGATTTTGTTACTGGTTCTTATTCAGGTTCTGGTTCTTATTCTGATTCTGGTCATGATTCTGCTTCTGATTCTGATTCTTTTCCTGGTTCTGGTTCTGATCTGATTCTGGTTCTGATTCTGATTCTGGCTCTGATTCTGGTTCTGGTTCTGATTCTGCATCTGGTTCTGATTCTGATACTGGTTCTGATTATGATTATGATACTGGTTCTGATTATGATTATGGTTCTGGTTCTGATTATGATTCTATTTCTGGTTCTGGTTCTGGTTCTAATTCTGCTCTGGTTCTGGTTATGATTCGGATTTTGATTCAGGTTCTGATTCTGATACTGGTTCTGCTTCTGGTTCTTATTTGGGTTATGATTCTGGTTCTCATTCTGATTATGGTTCTGGTTTTGGTCCTGATTCTGGTTCTGATTCTGATTCAGGTTCTGGTTCTGATTCTGGTTCTGGTTCTGGTACTCATTCTGATTCATATTCTGGTTCTGGCTTTGGTTACGGTTGGGAATCGTGTTCTGATTCCGGTTATCGTTTTGATTCTAATTCTGGTTCCCGTTCTGATTTTGGCTCTGATTCTGGTTCTGGTTCTGATTCAGATTCAGATTCTGATTATGGTTCTGGTTCTGGTTCTGGTTCCAGGACTGATTCTGGTTCTGTTTCTAATCCTGATTCTGGTTTTTGTTCTTGTTCCAGTTCTGATTCTGATACTGATTCTTGTTCTGATTTTGATTCTGGTTCTGGTTCGGATTCTTTTTCTGATTCTGGTTCTTGTTTTGATTCTGATTCCGGTTCTGGTTCCTGTTCTGATTCTGGTCATGATTCTGGTTCTGATTCTGATTCTTGATCTGATTTTGATTTTGATTCTGGTTCTAGTTCTGATTCTGATTCTTTTTCTTATTTTGATTCTAGTTCTGGTTACTGTTCTTATTCTGGTCATGAGTCTGGATCTGGTTCTGATTCTGATTCTGGTTCTGATTCTGATTCTGATTCTCCTTCTCGCTCCGGTTCGTGTTCTGGTTCTGTTTCATGTTCTGATTTTGTTTCTGGTTCTTATTCTGATTCTGATTCTCCTTCTCGCTCCGGTTCGTGTTCTGGTTCTGTTTCATGTTCTGATTTTGTTTCTGGTTCTTATTCTGGTTCTGGTTCTTATTCTGATTCTGGTCATGATTCTGCTTCTGATTCTGATTCTTTTCCTGGTCCTGGTTCTGATCTGATTCTGGTTCTGATTCTGATTCTTGTTCTGATTTTGATTTTGATTCTGGTTCTGGTTCAGATTCTGATTCTGATTCTGATTGTTGTTTTGATTCTGATTCCAGTTCTGGTTCCTGTTCTGATTCTGGTCATGAGTCTGGATCTGGTTCTGATTCTGATTCTGGTTCTTGTTCTTTTGCTGGTTGTGGTTCTTGATCTGATTCTGATTCTGGTTCTGATTCTAATTCTGGTTCTGATTCTGGTTGTGGTTCTGATTCTTATTCTGGTTCTCCTTCTCGTTCTGGTTCTTGTTCTTGTTCTGTTTCATGTTCTGATTTTCTTTCTGGTTCTTATTCTGATTCTGGTTCTGGTTCTGATTCTGATTCTGATTCAGGTTCTGATTCTTGCTCTGATTCTGGTTCTGGTTCTGATTCTGATTCTGATTCTGGTTCTGGTTCTGGTTCCAGGTCTGATTCTGGTTCTGTTTCTAATCCTGATTCTGCTTCTGGTTCTGGTTCCAGTTCTGATTCTGATACTGATTCTTGTTCTGATTCTGATTCTGGTTCTGGTTCTGATTCTGTTTATGATTCTGATTCTTGTTTTGATTCTGATTCCAGTTCTGGTTCCTGTTCTGATTCTGGTCATGATTCTGGTTCTGATTTTGATTCTGTTTTTGGTTCTGCTTCTCGTTCTGCTTCTGGCTCAGATTCTGATTCTGATTCTGATTCTTGTTCAGATTTTGATTCCAGTTCTGGTTCTGATTCTGATTTTGGTCATTAGTCTGGATCTGTTTGTGATTCTGATTCTGGCTCCGATTCTGGTTCTGATTCTGATTGTGATTCTGATTTTCATTCTGGTTCTGTTTCTTGTTCTGGTTCTGATTCTGGTTCTGGTTTCTGTTCTGATTCTGGTCATGATTCTGGTTCTGATTCTGATTCCGTTCCTGATTCTGGTTCTGATGTGATTCTGGTTCTGGTTCTGGTTCTGATTCTGATTCTGATTCTGGTTCTGTTTCTGGTTCCAGGTCTGATTCTGGTTCTGTTTCTAATCCTGATTCTGCTTCTGGTTCGGGCTCAAGTTCTGATTCTCATACTGATTCTTGTTCTGATTCTGATTCTGGTTCTGGTTCTGATTCTGTTTATGATATTTATTCTTGTTTTGATTCTCATTCCGGTTCTGGTTCCTGTTCTGATTCTGGTCATAATTCTGGTTCTGATTCTGATTCTTGATCTGATTTTGATTTTGATTCTGGTTCTGGTTCTGATTCTGATTCTTGTTCTTATTTTGATTCCACTTCTGGTTCCTTTTCTGATTCTGGTCATGAGTCTGGATCTGGTTCTGATTCTGATTCTGGTTCTGATTCCGGTTCTGGTTCTGGTCCTGATTCTGATTCTGGTTCTGATTCTGGTTCTGGTTCCGGTTATGATTCTGGTTCTGATTCTGATACTTATTCTGGTTCTGGTTCTGGTTCTGATTCCGGTTCTGATTCTGGTCCTGATTCTGAATCGGGTTCTGATTCTGGTTCTTTTTCTGATTCTGATTCTGTTTCTGGTTCTGATACTGGTTCCAGTTCTGATTCTGGTCCTGATTCTGGTTCTGGTTCTGATTTGCATCCTGAATCTGGTTCTCCTTCTGACTCTGATTCTGATTCTGCTTCTTGTTCTGCTTCTAGTTCTGCTTCTGCTGCTGATCCTGGTCCTGGTTCTAATACGGGATCTGATTCTGTTTCTTGTTCTGATTCATATTCTGGTTCTGGCTTTGGTTGAGATTCTGACCCTGATTCTGGTTCTGGTTCTGATTCTGCATCTGGTTCTGATTCTGATACTGGTTCTGATTATGATTCTATTTCTGGTTCTGGTTCTGATTCCGGTTCTGGTTCTGGTCCTGATTCTGATTCTGGTTCTGATTCTGGTTCTGGTTCCGGTTCTGATGCTGGTTCTGAATCTTGTTCTGATTATGATATTTGTTCTGGTTCTGGTTCTGATTCGGGTTCTGGTTCTGATTCTGGTTCCATTTCTGATTCTGGTCCTGATTCTGGTTCTGGTTCTGATTTGCATCCTAAATCTGGTTCTCCTTCTGACTCTGATTCTGATTCTGCTTCTGGTTCTGCTTCTGGTTCTGCTTTTGGTTCTGCTTCTGCTCCTGATCCTGGTCCTGGTTCTGATTCAGGTTCTGGTTCTGATTCGGGATCTGATTCTGTTTCCTGTTCTGATTCATATTCTGGTTCTGGCTTTTGTTCAGATTCTGACCCTGATTCTGGTTCTGGTTCTGATTCTGCATCTGGTTCTGATTCTGATACTGGTTCTGATTATGATTATGATACTGGTTCTGATTCTGATTCTGGTTCTGGTTCCTGTTCTGATTCTGGTCATGATTCTGGTTCTGATTCTGATTCTTGTTCTGATTTTGATTTTGATTCTGGTTCTGGTTCAGATTCTGATTCTGATTCTGATTGTTGTTTTGATTCTGATTCCAGTTCTGGTTCCTGTTCTGATTCTGGTCATGAGTCTGGATCTGGTTCTGATTCTGATTCTGGTTCTTGTTCTTTTGCTGGTTGTGGTTCTTGATCTGATTCTGATTCTGGTTCTGATTCTAATTCTGGTTCTGATTCTGGTTGTGGTTCTGATTCTTATTCTGGTTCTCCTTCTCGTTCTGGTTCTTGTTCTTGTTCTGTTTCATTTTCTGATTTTCTTTCTGGTTCTTATTCTGATTCTGGTTCTGGTTCTGATTCTGATTCTGATTCAGGTTCTGATTCTTGCTCTGATTCTGGTTCAGGTTCTGATTCTGATTCTGATTCTGGTTCTGGTTCTGGTTCCAGGTCTGATTCTGGTTCTGTTTCTAATCCTGATTCTGCTTCTGGTTCTGGTTCCAGTTCTGATTCTGATACTGATTCTTGTTCTGATTCTGATTCTGGTTCTGGTTCTGATTCTGTTTATGATTCTGATTCTTGTTTTGATTCTGATTCCAGTTCTGGTTCCTGTTCTGATTCTGGTCATGATTCTGGTTCTGATTTTGATTCTGTTTCTGGTTCTGCTTCTCGTTCTGCTTCTGGCTCAGATTCTGATTCTGATTCTGATTCTTGTTCAGATTTTGATTCCAGTTCTGGTTCTGATTCTGATTTTGGTCATTAGTCTGGATCTGTTTGTGATTCTGATTCTGGCTCCGAATCTGGTTCTGATTCTGATTGTGATTCTGATTTTGATTCTGGTTCTGTTTCTTGTTCTGGTTCTGATTCTGGTTCTGGTTTCTGTTCTGATTCTGGTCATGATTCTGGTTCTGATTCTGATTCCGTTCCTGATTCTGGTTCTGATGTGATTCTGGTTCTGGTTCTGGTTCTGATTCTGATTCTGATTCTGGTTCTGTTTCTGGTTCCAGGTCTGATTCTGGTTCTGTTTCTAATCCTGATTCTGCTTCTGGTTCGGGCTCAAGTTCTGATTCTCATACTGATTCTTGTTCTGATTCTGATTCTGGTTCTGGTTCTGATTCTGTTTATGATATTTATTCTTGTTTTGATTCTCATTCCGGTTCTGGTTCCTGTTCTGATTCTGGTCATAATTCTGGTTCTGATTCTGATTCTTGATCTGATTTTGATTTTGATTCTGGTTCTGGTTCTGATTCTGATTCTTGTTCTTATTTTGATTCCACTTCTGGTTCCTTTTCTGATTCTGGTCATGAGTCTGGATCTGGTTCTGATTCTGATTCTGGTTCTGATTCCGGTTCTGGTTCTGGTCCTGATTCTGATTCTGGTTCTGATTCTGGTTCTGGTTCCGGTTATGATTCTGGTTCTGATTCTGATACTTATTCTGGTTCTGGTTCTGGTTCTGATTCTGGTTCTGATTCTGGTCCTGATTCTGAATCGGGTTCTGATTCTGGTTCTTTTTCTGATTCTGATTCTGTTTCTGGTTCTGATACTGGTTCCAGTTCTGATTCTGGTCCTGATTCTGGTTCTGGTTCTGATTTGCATCCTGAATCTGGTTCTCCTTCTGACTCTGATTCTGATTCTGCTTCTTGTTCTGCTTCTAGTTCTGCTTCTGCTGCTGATCCTGGTCCTGGTTCTAATACGGGATCTGATTCTGTTTCTTGTTCTGATTCATATTCTGGTTCTGGCTTTGGTTGAGATTCTGACCCTGATTCTGGTTCTGGTTCTGATTCTGCATCTGGTTCTGATTCTGATACTGGTTCTGATTATGATTCTATTTCTGGTTCTGGTTCTGATTCCGGTTCTGGTTCTGGTCCTGATTCTGATTCTGGTTCTGATTCTGGTTCTGGTTCCGGTTCTGATGCTGGTTCTGAATCTTGTTCTGATTATGATATTTGTTCTGGTTCTGGTTCTGATTCGGGTTCTGGTTCTGATTCTGGTTCCATTTCTGATTCTGGTCCTGATTCTGGTTCTGGTTCTGATTTGCATCCTAAATCTGGTTCTCCTTCTGACTCTGATTCTGATTCTGCTTCTGGTTCTGCTTCTGGTTCTGCTTTTGGTTCTGCTTCTGCTCCTGATCCTGGTCCTGGTTCTGATTCAGGTTCTGGTTCTGATTCGGGATCTGATTCTGTTTCCTGTTCTGATTCATATTCTGGTTCTGGCTTTTGTTCAGATTCTGACCCTGATTCTGGTTCTGGTTCTGATTCTGCATCTGGTTCTGATTCTGATACTGGTTCTGATTATGATTATGATACTGGTTCTGATTATGATTATGGTTCTGGTTCTGATAATGATTCTATTTCTGGTTCTGGTTCTGGTTCTAATTCTGCTCTGGTTCTGGTTATGATTCGGATTTTGATTCAGGTTCTGGTTCTGATACAGGTTCTGCTTCTGGTTCTTATTCGGGTTATGATTCTGGTTCTCATTCTGATTCTGGTTCTGGTTTTGGTCCTGATTCTGGTTCTGATTCTGATTCAGGTTCTGGTTCTGATTCTGGTTCTGGTTCTGGTACTCATTCTGATTCATATTCTGGTTCTGGCTTTGGTTACGGTTGTGAATCGGGTTCTGATTCCGGTTATCGTTTTGATTCTAATTCTGGTTCCGGTTCTGATTCTGGCTCTGATTCTGGTTCTGGTTCTGATTCAGATTCAGATTCTGATTATGGTTCTGGTTCTGGTTCTGGTTCCACGACTGATTCTCGTTCTGTTTCTAATCCTGATTCTGGTTCTTGTTCTGGTTCCAGTTCTGATTCTGATACTGATTCTTGTTCTGATTCTGATTCTGGTTCTGGTTCTGATTCTTTTTCTGATTCTGGTTCTTGTTTTGATTCTGATTCCGGTTCTGGTTCCTGTTCTGATTCTGGTCATGATTCTGGTTCTGATTCTGATTCTTGATCTGATTTTGATTTTGATTCTGGTTCTAGTTCTGATTCTGATTCTTTTTCTTATTTTGATTCCAGTTC
Source organism: Narcine bancroftii (assembly GCF_036971445.1). Classification (NCBI taxonomy): domain Eukaryota; kingdom Metazoa; phylum Chordata; class Chondrichthyes; order Torpediniformes; family Narcinidae; genus Narcine; species Narcine bancroftii. The sequence continues at coordinate 197,164,177 of NC_091473.1, forward strand.
TGGTTACTGTTCTGATTCTGGTCATGAGTCTGGATCTGGTTCTGATTCTGATTCTGGTTCTGATTCTTATTCTGATTCTCATTCTCGCTCCGGTTCGTGTTCTGGTTCTGTTTCATGTTCTGATTTTGTTTCTGGTTCTTATTCTGCTTCTGGTTCTTATTCTGATTCTGGTCATGATTCTGCTTCTGATTCTGATTCTTTTCCTGGTTCTGGTTCTGATCTGATTCTGGTTCTGATTCTGATTCTGGCTCTGATTCTCGTTCTGGTTCTGATTCTGATTCAGATTCTGGTTCTGATTCTTGCTCTGATTCTGGTTCTGGTTCTGATTCTGATTCTGACTCTCATTCTGGTTCTGATTCTTGTGTTGAGTCTGATTCCGGTTCTGGTTCCTGTTCTGATCTGGTCATGATTCTGGTTCTCATTCTGATTGGGGTTTCTTATTCTGGTTATATTTCTGGTTCTGATTCCGATTCTGATACTGATTGTGTTTCAGATTCTGATTCTGGTTCTTGTTCAGATTCTGATTCTGATTCTGATTGTTGTTTTGATTCTGATTCTGGTTCTGGTTCCTGTTCTGATTCTGGTCATGTTTCTGGTTCTTATTCTGATTCTTGTTCTGATTTTGATTTTGATTCTGGTTCTGTTTCTGATTCTGATTCTTGTTCTTATTTTGATTCCAGTTCTGGTTCCTGTTCTGATTCTGGTCATGAGTCTGGATCTGGTTCTGATTCTGATTCTGGTTCTTGTTCTTTTGCTGGTTGTGGTTCTTGATCTGCTTCTGATTCTGGTTCTGATTCTAATTCTGGTTCTGATTCTGATTCTGGTTCTGATTCTTATTCTGGTTCTCCTTCTCGTTCTGGTTCTTGTTCTTGTTCTGTTTCATGTTCTGATTTTCTTTCTGGTTCTTATTCTGATTCTGGTTCTGGTTCTGATTCTGATTCTGATTCAGGTTCTGATTCTTGCTCTGATTCTGGTTCTGGTTCTGAATCTGATTCTGATTCTGGTTCTGGTTCTGGTTCCAGGTCTGATTCTGGTTCTGTTTATAATCCTTATTCTGCTTCTGGTTCTGGTTCCAGTTCTGATTCTGATACTGATTCTTGTTCTGATTCTGATTCTGGTTCTGGTTCTGATTCTGTTTATGATTCTGATTCTTGTTTTGATTCTGATTCCAGTTCTGGTTCCTGTTCTGATTCTGGCCATGATTCTGGTTTTGATTTTGATTTTGTTTCTGGTTCTGCTTCTGGTTCTGGTTCTGGCTCAGATTCTGATTCTGATTCTGTTTCTGATTCTGATTCTTGTTCTGATTTTGATTCTGGTTCTGGTTCTGATTCTGATTTTGGCCATTAGTCTGGATCTGTTTTTGATTCTGATTCTGGCTCCGAATCTTGTTCTGATTCTGATTGTGATTCTGATTTTGATTCTGGTTCTGTTTCTTGTTCTGGTTCTGATTCTGGTTCTGGTTCCTGTTCTGATTCTAGTCATGATTCTGGTTCTGATTCTGATTCCGTTCCTGATTCTGGTTCTGATGTGATTCTGGTTCTGGTTCTAGTTCTGATTCTGATTCTGATTCTGGTTCTTGTTCTGGTTCCAGGTCTGATTCTGGTTCTGTTTCTAATCCTGATTCTGCATCTGGTTCGGGCTCCAGTTCTGATTCTCATACTGATTCGTGTTCTGATTCTGATTCTGGTTCTGGTTCTGATTCTGTTTATGATATTTATTCTTGTTTTGATTCTCATTCCGGTTCTGGTTCCTGTTCTGATTCTGGTCATAATTCTGGTTCTGATTCTGATTCTTGATCTGATTTTGATTTTGATTCTGGTTCTGGTTCTGATTCTGATTCTTGTTCTTAATTTGATTCCACTTCTGGTTCCCTTTCTGATTCTGGTCATGTGTCTGGATCTGGTTCTGATTCTGATTCTGGTTCTGATTCCAGTTCTGGTTCCGGTCCTGATTCTGATTCTGGTTCTGATTCTGGTTCTGGTTCCGGTTATGATTCTGGTTCTGATTATGATACTTATTCTGGTTCTGGTTCTGGTTCCGATTCCGGTTCTGATTCTGGTCCTGATTCTGAATCGGGTTCTGATTCTGGTTCTTTTTCTGATTCTGATTCTGTTTCTGGTTCCGATTCTGGTTCCAGTTCTGATTCTGGTCCTGATTCTGGTTCTGGTTCTGATTCTGGTTCTCATTCTGGTACTCATTCTGATTCATATTCTGGTTCTGGCTTTGGTTACGGTTGGGAATCGGGTTCTGATTCCGGTTATCGTTTTGATTCTAATTCTGGTTCCGGTTCTGATTCTGGCTCTGATTCTGGTTCTGGTTCTGATTCAGATTCAGATTCTGATTATGGTTCTGGTTCTGGTTCTGGTTCCAGGACTGATTCTGGTTCTGTTTCTAATCCTGATTCTGGTTCTTGTTCTGGTTCCAGTTCTGATTCTGATACTGATTCGTGTTCTGATTCTGATTCTGGTTCTGGTTCGGATTCTTTTTTCTGATTCTGGTTCTTGTTTTGATTCTGATTCCGGTTCTGGTTCCTGTTCTGATTCTGGTCATGATTCTGGTTCTGATTCTGATTCTTGATCTGATTTTGATTTTGATTCTGGTTCTAGTTCTGATTCTGATTCTTTTTCTTATTTTGATTCCAGTTCTGGTTACTGTTCTGATTCTGGTCATGAGTCTGGATCTGGTTCTGATTCTGATTCTGGTTCTAATTCTGATTCTGATTCTCCTTCTCGCTCCGGTTCGTGTTCTGGTTCTGTTTCATGTTCTGATTTTGTTTCTGGTTCTTTTTCAGGTTCTGGTTCTTATTCTAATTCTGGTCATGATTCTGCTTCTGATTCTGATTCTTTTCCTGGTTCTGGTTCTGATCTGATTCTGGTTCTGATTCTGATTCTGGCTCTGATTCTGGTTCTGGTTCTGATTCTGATTCAGATTCTGGTTCTGATTCTTGCTCTGATTCTGATCTGATTCTGGTTCTGATTCTGATTCTGGTTCTGGTTCTGGTCCTGATTCTGATTCTGGTTCTGATTCTGGTTCTGAATCTTGTTCTGATTATGATACTTGTTCTGGTTCTGGTTCTGATTCGTGTTCTGGTTCTGGTCCTGATTCTGATTCGGTTTCTGATTCTGGTTCTTTTTCTGATTCTGATTCTGGTTCTGGTTCTGATTCTGGTTCCATTTCTGATTCTGGTCCTGATTCTGGTTCTGGTTCTGATTTGCATCCTGAATCTGGTTCTCCTTCTGACTCTGATTCTGATTCTGCTTCTGGTTCTGCTTCTGGTTCTGCTTTTGGTTCTGCTTCTGCTCCTGATCCTGGTCCTGGTTCTGATTCAGGTTCTGGTTCTGATTCGGAATCTGATTCTGTTTCTTGTTCTGATTCATATTCTGGTTCTGGCTTTTGTTCAGATTCTGACCCTGATTCTGGTTCTGGTTCTGATTCTGCATCTGGTTCTGATTCTGATACTGGTTCTGATTATGATTATGATACTGGTTCTGATTATGATTATGGTTCTGGTTCTGATTATGATTCTATTTCTGGTTCTGGTTCTGGTTCTAATTCTGCTCTGGTTCTGGTTATGATTCGGATTTTAATAAAGGTTCTGGTTCTGATACTGGTTCTGCTTCTGGTTCTTATTCGGGTTATGATTCTGGTTCTCATTCTGATTCTGGTTCTGGTTTTGGTCCTGATTCTGGTTCTTATTCTGTTTCAGGTTCTGGTTCTGATTCTGGTTCTGGTTCTGGTACTCATTCTGATTCATATTCTGGTTCTGGCTTTGGTTACGGTTGGGAATCGGGTTCTTATTCCGGTTATCGTTTTGATTCTAATTCTGGTTCCGGTCCTGATTCTGGCTCTGATTCTGGTTCTGGTTCTGATTCAGATTCAGATTCTGATTATGGTTCTGGTTCTGGTTCTGGTTCCAGGACTGATTCTGGTTCTGTTTCTAATCCTGATTCTGGTTCTTGTTCTGGTTCCAGTTCTGATTCTGATACTGATTCTTGTTCTGATTTTGATTCTGGTTCTGGTTCTGATTCTTTTTCTGATTCTGGTTCTTGTTTTGATTCTGATTTCGGTTCTGGTTCCTGTTCTGATTCTGGTCATGATTCTGGTTCTGATTCTGATTCTTGATCTGATTTTGATTTTGATTCTGGTTCTAGTTCTGATTCTGATTCTTTTTCTTATTTTGATTCCAGTTCTGGTTACTGTTCTGATTCTGGTCATGAGTCTGGATCTGGTTCTGATTCTGATTCTGGTTCTGATTCTGATTCTGATTCTCCTTCTCGCTCCGGTTCGTGTTCTGGTTCTGTTTCATGTTCTGATTTTGTTTCTGGTTCTTATTCAGGTTCTGGTTCTTATTCTGATTCTGGTCATGATTCTGCTTCTGATTCTGATTCTTTTCCTGGTTCTGGTTCTGATCTGATTCTGGTTCTGATTCTGAATCTGGCTCTGATTCTGGTTCTGGTTCTGATTCTGATTCAGATTCTGGTTCTGATTCTTGCTCTGATTCTGGTTCTGGTTCTGATTCTGATTCTGATTCTGGTTCTGGTTCTGATTCTTGTGTTGAGTCTGATTCCGGTTCTGGTTCCTGTTCTGATTCTGGTCATGATTCTGGTTCTGATTCTGATTCTTGTTCTGATTTTGATTTTGATTCTGGTTCTGGTTCTGATTCTGATTCTTGTTCTTATTTTTATTCCAGTTCTGGTTCCTGTTCTGATTCTGGTCATGAGTCTGGATCTGGTTCTGATTCTGATTCTGGTTCTTGTTCTGTTGCTGGTTGTGGTTCTTGATCTGATTCTGATTCTGGTTCTGATTCTAATTCTGGTTCTGATTCTGGTTGTGGTTCTGATTCTTATTCTGGTTCTCCTTCTCGTTCTTGTTCTTGTTCTTGTTCTGTTTCATGTTCTGATTTTCTATCTGGTTCTTATTCTGATTCTGGTTCTGGTTCTGATTCTGATTCTGATTCAGGTTCTGATTCTTGCTCTGATTCTGGTTCTGGTTCTGATTCTGATTCTGATTCTGGTTCTGGTTCTGGTTCCAGGTCTGATTCTGGTTCTGTTTCTAATCCTGATTCTGCTTCTGGTTCTGGTTCCAGTTCTGATTCTGATACTGATTCTTGTTCTGATTCTGATTCTGGTTCTGGTTCTGATTCTGTTTATGATTCTGATTCTTGTTTTGATTCTGATTCCAGTTCTGGTTCCTGTTCTGATTCTGGTCATGATTCTGGTTCTGATTTTGATTCTGTCTCTGGTTCTGATTCTGATTTTGGTCATTAGTCTGGATCTGTTTCTGATTCTGATTCTGGCTCCGAATCTGGTTCTGAATCTGATTGTGATTCTGATTTTGTTTCTGATTCTGATTCTTGTTCTGATTTTGATTCTGGTTCTGGTTCTGATTCTGATTTTGGTCATTAGTCTGGATCTGTTTCTGATTCTGATTCTGGCTCCGAATCTGGTTCTGAATCTGATTGTGATTCTGATTTTGATTCTGGTTCTGTTTCTTGTTCTGGTTCTGATTCTGGTTCTGGTTCCTGTTCTGATTCTGGTCATGATTCTGGTTCTGATTCTGATTCCGTTCCTGATTCTGGTTCTGATGTGATTCTGGTTCTAGTTCTGGTTCTGATTCTGATTCTGATTCTGGTTCTGGTTCTGGTTCCAGGTCTGATTCTGGTTCTGTTTCTAATCCTGATTCTGCTTCTGGTTCGGGCTCCAGTTCTGATTCTCATACTGATTCTTGTTCTGATTCTGATTCTGGTTCTGGTTCTGATTCTGTTTATGATACATATTCTTGTTTTGATTCTCATTCCGGTTCTGGTTCCTGTTCTGATTCTGGTCATAATTCTGGTTCTGATTCTGATTCTTGTTCTGATTTTGATTTTGATTCTGGTTCTGGTTCTGATTCTGATTCTTGTTCTTATTTTGATTCCAGTTCTGGTTCCTTTTCTGATACTGGTCATGAGTCTGGATCTGGTTCTGATTCTGATTCTGGTTCTGATTCAGATTCTGATCCTCCTTCTCGTTCTGGTTCGTGTTCTGGTTCTGTTTCATGTTCTGATTTTGTTTCTGGTTCTTATTCTGATTCTGATTCTGATTCTGGTTCTGGTTCTTATTCTGATTGTGGTCATGATTCTGCTTCTGATTCTGATTCTGTTCCTGATTCTCGTTCTTATCTGATTCTGGTTCTGATTCTGATTCTGAATCTGATTCTGATTCTGGCTCTGATTCTGGTTCTGGTTCAGATTTTGATTCTGATTCTGGTTCTGATTCTTTCTCTGATTCTGGTTCTGGTTCTGGTTCTGATTCTTGTGTTGAGTCTGATTCTGGTTCTGGTTCCTGTTCTGATCTGGTCATGATTCTGGTTCTCATTCTGATTGTGGTTTCTTATTCTGGTTATATATCTGGTTCTGATTCCGATTCTGATACTGATTGTGTTTCTGATTCTGATTCTGGTTCTAGTTCAGATTCTGATTCTGATTCTGATTGTTGTTTTGATTCTGTTCCTGGTTCTGGTTCTGGTTCTGGTTCTGATCTGATTCTGGTTGTGGTTCTGATTCTTTTTCTGATTCTGATTCTTGTTTTGATTCTGATTCCAGTTCTGGATCCTGCTCTGATTCTGATCATGATTTTTGCTCTGATTCTGGTTCTAGTTCAGATTCTGATTCTGATTCTGATTGTTGTTTTGATTCTGATTCTGGTTCTGGTTCCTCTTCTGATTCTGGTCATGATTCTGCTTCTGATTCTGATTCTGTTCCTGGTTCTGGTTCTGGTTCTGGTTCTGATCTGATTCCGGTTCTGGTTCTAATTTTGATTCTGGTTCTGATTCTTGCTCTGATTCTGGCTCTGGTTCTGATTCTGATTCTGATGCTGGTTCTGGTTCTGATTCTTGTGTTGAGTCTGATTCCGGTTCTAATTCCTGTTCTGATCTGGTCATGATTCTGTTTCTCATTCTGATTCTGTTCCTGGTTCTGGTTCTGGTTCTGGTTCTGGTTCTGGTTCTGATCTGATTCTGGTTCTAGTTCTGATTCTGATTCTGGTTCTGATTCTTGCTCTAATTCTGGTTCTGGTTCTGATTCTGATTCTGATGCTGGTTCTGGTTCTGATTCTTTTGTTGAGTCTGATTCAGGTTCTGGTTCCTGTTCTGATCTGGTCATGATTCTGGTTTTGATTCTGATTGTGGTTTCTTATTCTGGTTCTGTTTCTTATTCTGGTTCAGGTTCTGCCTCTGATTTTGATTCTGATTCTGTTTATGATTCTGATTCTTGTGTTGAGTCTGATTCCGGTTCTAATTCCTGTTCTGATCTGGCCATGATTCTGGTTCTCATTCTGATTGTGGTTTCTTATTCTGGTTATATTTCTGATTCTGATTCCGATTCTGATACTGATTGTGTTTCTGATTCTGATTCTGGTTCTGGTTCATATTCTGATTCTGATTCTGATTGTTGTTTTGATTCTGATTCTGGTTCTGGTTCCTCTTCTGATTCTGGTCATGATTCTGCTTCTGATTCTGATACTGTTCCTGGTTCTGGTTCTGGTTCTGGTTCTGGTTCTGATCTGATTCTGGTTCTGGTTCTAATTCTGATTCTGGTTCTGATTCTTGCTCTGATTCTGGCTCTGGTTCTGATTCTGATTCTGATGCTGGTTCTGGTTCTGATTCTTGTGTTGAGTCTGATTCCAGTTCTAATTCCTGTTCTGATCTGGTCATGATTCTGGTTCTCATTCTGATTGTGGTTTCTTATTCTGGTTATATTTCTGGTTCTGATTCCGATTCTGATACTGATTGTGTTTCTGATTCTGATTCTGGTTCTGGTTCATATTCTGATTCTGATTCTGATTGTTGTTTTGATTCTGATTCTGGTTCTGGTTCCTCTTCTGATTCTGGTCATGATTCTGCTTCTGATTCTGATACTGTTCCTGGTTCTGGTTCTGGTTCTGGTTCTGGTTCTGATCTGATTCTGGTTCTGGTTCTAATTCTGATTCTGGTTCTGATTCTTGCTCTGATTCTGGCTCTGGTTCTGATTCTGATTCTGATGCTGGTTCTGGTTCTGATTCTTGTGTTGAGTCTGATTCCAGTTCTAATTCCTGTTCTGATCTGGTCATGATTCTGGTTCTCATTCTGATTGTGGTTTCTTATTCTGGTTATATTTCTGATTCTGATTCCGATTCTGATACTGATTGTGTTTCTGATTCTGATTCTGGTTCTGGTTCATATTCTGATTCTGATTCTGATTGTTGTTTTGATTCTGATTCTTGTTCTGGTTCCTCTTCTGATTCTGGTCATGATTCTGCTTCTGATTCTGATTCTGTTCCTGGTTCTGGTTCTGGTTCTGGTTCTGATCTGATTCTGGTTCTAGTTCTGATTCTGTTTCTGGTTCTGATTCTTGCTCTAATTCTGGTTCTGGTTCTGATTCTGATTCTGATGCTGGTTCTGGTTCTGATTCTTGTGTTGAGTCTGATTCAGGTTCTGGTTCCTGTTCTGATCTGGTCATGATTATGGTTCTCATTCTGATTGTGGTTTCTTATTCTGGTTATATTTCTGGTTCTGATTCCGATTCTGATACTGATTGTGTTTCTGATTCTGATTCTGGTTCTGGTTCAGATTCAGATTCTGATTCTGATTGTTGTTTTGATTCTGATTCTGGTTCTGGTTCCTGTTCTGATTCTGGTCATGATTCTGGTTCTGATTCTGATTCTTGTTCTGATTTTGATTTTGATTCTGGTTCTGGTTCAGATTCTGATTCTTGTTCTTATTTTGATTCCAGTTCTGGTTCCTGTTCTGATTCTGGTCATGAGTCTGGATCTGGTTCTGATTCTGATTCTGGTTCTTGTTCTGTTGCTGGTTGTGGTTCTTGTTCTGATTCTGATTCTGGTTCTGATTCTAATTCTGGTTCTGATTCTGGTTGTGGTTCTGATTCTTATTCTGGTTCTCCTTCTCGTTCTGGTTCTTGTTCTGGTTCTGTTTCATGTTCTGATTTTATTTCTGGTTCTTATTCTGATTCTGGTTCTGGTTCTGATTCTGATTCTGATTCTGGTTCTGATTCTTACTCTGATTCTGGTTCTGGTTCTGATTCTGATTCTGATTCTGGTTCTGGTTCTGGTTCCAGGTCTGATTCTGGTTCTGTTTCTAATCCTGATTCTGCTTCTGGTTATGATTCTGTTCCTGGTTCTAGTTCTGGTTCTGGTTCTGATCTGATTCTGGTTCTGGTTCTGATTCTGATTCTGGTTCTGATTCTGGTTCTGGTTCTGATTCAGAATCTGATTCTGGTTCTTATTCTGGCTCTGATTCTGGTTCTGGTTCTGATTCAGATTCAGATTCTGATTCTGATTCTGGTTCTGGTTCTGGTTGCAGGTCTGATTCTGGTTCTGTTTCTAATCCTGATTCTGCTTCTGGTTCTGGTTCCAGTTCTGATTCTGATACTGATTCTTGTTCTGATTCTGATTCTGATTCTGATTCTGGTTCTGGTTCTGATTCTGTTTATGATTCTGATTCTTGTTTTGATTCAGATTTCAGTTCTGGTTCCTGTTCTGATTCTGGTCATGATCTGGTTCTGATTATGATTCTGTTTCTGGTTCTGCTTCTCATTCTGGTTCTGGCTCAGATTCTGATTCTGATTCTGTTTCTGATTCTGATTCTGGTTCTGGTTCTGATTCTGATCCTAATTCTTGTTCTGGTTCTGGTTCCAGGCATGATTCTGTTTCTGGTTCTGATCCTGATCCTGGTTCTGGTTTTTGTTCTGGTTTTGGTTCTGATTCTGTTTCTGATTCTGATTCTTGTTTTGAATCTGATTCCGGTTCTGGTTCCTGTTCTGATCTGGTCATGATTCTGGTTCTAATTCTGATTGTGGTTTCTTATTCTGGTTCTGTTTCTTATTCAGGTTCTGTTTCTTATTCTGGTTCTGTTTCTTATTCTGGTTCTGGTTCTGCCTCTGATTTTGATTCTGATTCTGTTTATGATTCTGATTCTTGTGTTGAGTCTGATTCCGGTTCTGGTTCCTGTTCTGATCTAGTCATGATTCTGGTTCTCATTCTGATTGTGGTTTCTTATTCTGGTTATATTTCTGATTCTGATTCTGATTCCGATACTGATTGTGTTTCTGATTCTGATTCTGGTTCTGGTTCAGATTCTGATTCTGATTCTGATTCTGATTCTTTCTCTGATTCTGGTTCTGGTTCTGATTCTGATTCAGATTCTGGTTCTGATTCTTGCTCTGATTCTGGTTCTGGTTCTGGTTCCAGGTCTGATTCTGGTTCTGTTTCTAATCCTGATTCTGCTTCTGGTTCTGGTTCCAGTTCTGATTCTGATACTGATTCTTGTTCTGATTCTGATTCTGGTTCTGGTTCTGATTCTGTTTATGATTCTGATTCTTGTTTTGATTCTGATTCCAGTTCTGGTTCCTGTTCTGATTCTGGTCATGATTCTGGTTCTGTTTTTGATTCTGTTTCTGGTTCTGATTCTGATTTTGGTCATTAGTCTGGATCTGTTTCTGATTCTGATTCTGGCTCCGAATCTGGTTCTGAATCTGATTGTGATTCTGATTTTGTTTCTGATTCTGATTCTTGTTCTGATTTTGATTCTGGTTCTGGTTCTGATTCTGATTTTGGTCATTAGTCTGGATCTGTTTCTGATTCTGATTCTGGCTCCGAATCTGGTTCTGAATCTGATTGTGATTCTGACTTTGATTCTGGTTCTGTTTCTTGTTCTGGTTCTGATTCTGGTTCTGGTTCCTGTTCTGATTCTGGTCATGATTCTGGTTCTGATTCTGATTCCGTTCCTGATTCTGGTTCTGATGTGATTCTGGTTCTAGTTCTGGTTCTGATTCTGATTCTGATTCTGGTTCTGGTTCTGGTTCCAGGTCTGATTCTGGTTCTGTTTCTAATCCTGATTCTGCTTCTGGTTCGGGCTCCAGTTCTGATTCTCATACTGATTCTTGTTCTGATGCTGATTCTGGTTCTGGTTCTGATTCTGTTTATGATACTTATTCTTGTTTTGATTCTCATTCCGGTTCTGGTTCCTGTTCTGATTCTGGTCATAATTCTGGTTATGATTCTGATTCTTGTTCTGATTTTGATTTTGATTCTGGTTCTGGTTCTGATTCTGATTCTTGTTCTTATTTTGATTCCAGTTCTGGTTCCTTTTCTGATTCTGGTCATGAGTCTGGATCTGGTTCTGATTCTGATTCTGGTTCTGATTCAGATTCTGATCCTCCTTCTCGTTCTGGTTCGTGTTCTGGTTCTGTTTCATGTTCTGATTTTGTTTCTGGTTCTTATTCTGGTTCTGGTTCTTATTCTGATTGTAGTCATGATTCTGCTTCTGATTCTGATTCTGTTCCTGATTCTCGTTCTGATCTGATTCTGGTTATGATTCTGATTCTGAATCTGATTCTGATTCTGGCTCTGATTCTGGTTCTGGTTCAGATTTTGATTCTGATTCTGGTTCTGATTCTTTCTCTGATTCTGGTTCTGGTTCTGGTTCTGATTCTTGTGTTGAGTGTGATTCTGGTTCTGGTTCCTGTTCTGATCTGGTCATGATTCTGGTTCTCATTCTGATTGTGGTTTCTTATTCTGGTTATATATCTGGTTCTGATTCCGATTCTGATACTGATTGTGTTTCTGATTCTGATTCTGGTTCTAGTTCAGATTCTGATTCTGATTCTGATTGTTGTTTTGATTCTGTTCCTGGTTCTGGTTCTGGTTCTGGTTCTGATCTGATTCTGGTTGTGGTTCTGATTCTTTTTCTGATTCTGATTCTTGTTTTGATTCTGATTCCGGTTCTGGATCCTGCTCTGATTCTGATCATGATTTTTGCTCTGATTCTGGTTCTGGTTCTGATTCTGATTGTTGTTTTGATTCTGATTCTGGTTCTGGTTCCTCTTCTGATTCTGGTCATGATTCTGCTTCTGATTCTGATTCTGTTCCTGGTTCTGGTTCTGGTTCTGGTTCTGATCTGATTCTGGTTCTAGTTCTGATTCTGATTCTGGTTCTGATTCTTGCTCTAATTCTGGTTCTGGTTCTGATTCTGATTCTGATGCTGGTTCTGGTTCTGATTCTTTTGTTGAGTCTGATTCAGGTTCTGGTTCCTGTTCTGATCTGGTCATGATTATGGTTCTCATTCTGATTGTGGTTTCTTATTCTGGTTATATTTCTGGTTCTGATTCCGATTCTGATACTGATTGTGTTTCTGATTCTGATTCTGGTTCTGGTTCAGATTCTGATTCTGATTCTGATTGTTGTTTTGATTCTGATTCTGGTTCTGGTTCCTGTTCTGATTCTGGTCATGATTCTGGTTCTGATTCTGATTCTTGTTCTGATTTTGATTTTGATTCTGGTTCTGGTTCAGATTCTGATTCTTGTTCTTATTTTGATTCCAGTTCTGGTTCCTGTTCTGATTCTGGTCATGAGTCTGGATCTGGTTCTGATTCTGATTCTGGTTCTTGTTCTGTTGCTGGTTGTGGTTCTTGTTCTGATTCTGATTCTGGTTCTGATTCTAATTCTGGTTCTGATTCTGGTTGTGGTTCTGATTCTTATTCTGGTTCTCCTTCTCGTTCTGGTTCTTGTTCTGGTTCTGTTTCATGTTCTGATTTTGTTTCTGGTTCTTATTCTGATTCTGGTTCTGGTTCTGATTCTGATTCTGATTCTGTTTCTGATTCTTACTCTGATTCTGGTTCTGGTTCTGATTCTGATTCTGATTCTGGTTCTGGTTCTGGTTCCAGGTCTGATTCTGGTTCTAATCCTGATTCTGCTTCTGGTTATGATTCTGTTCCTGGTTCTAGTTCTGGTTCTGGTTCTGATCTGATTCTGGTTCTGGTTCTGATTCTGATTCTGGTTCTGATTCTGGTTCTGGTTCTGATTCAGAATCTGATTCTGGTTCTTATTCTGGCTTTGATTCTGGTTCTGGTTCTGATTCAGATTCAGATTCAGATTCTGATTCTGGTTCTGGTTCTGGTTGCAGGTCTGATTCTGGTTCTGTTTCTAATCCTGATTCTGCTTCTGGTTCTGGTTCCAGTTCTGATTCTGATACTGATTCTTGTTCTGATTCTGATTCTGATTCTGATTCTGGTTCTGGTTCTGATTCTGTTTATGATTCTGATTCTTGTTTTGATTCAGATTTCAGTTCTGGTTCCTGTTCTGATTCTGGTCATGATCTGGTTCTGATTATGATTCTGTTTCTGGTTCTGCTTCTCATTCTGGTTCTGGCTCAGATTCTGATTCTGATTCTGTTTCTGATTCTGATTCTGGTTCTGGTTCTGATTCTGATCCTAATTCTTGTTCTGGTTCTGGTTCCAGGCATGATTCTGTTTCTGGTTCTGATCCTGATCCTGGTTCTGGTTTTTGTTCTGGTTTTGGTTCTGATTCTGTTTCTGATTCTGATTCTTGTTTTGAATCTGATTCCGGTTCTGGTTCCTGTTCTGATCTGGTCATGATTCTGGTTCTAATTCTGATTGTGGTTTCTTATTCTGGTTCTGTTTCTTATTCAGGTTCTGTTTCTTATTCTGGTTCTGTTTCTTATTCTGGTTCTGGTTCTGCCTCTGATTTTGATTCTGATTCTGTTTATGATTCTGATTCTTGTGTTGAGTCTGATTCCGGTTCTGGTTCCTGTTCTGATCTGGTCATGATTCTGGTTCTCATTCTGATTGTGGTTTCTTATTCTGGTTATATTTCTGATTCTGATTCTGATTCCGATACTGATTGTGTTTCTGATTCTGATTCTGGTTCTGGTTCAGATTCTGATTCTGATTCTGATTCTGATTCTTTCTCTGATTCTGGTTCTGGTTCTGATTCTGATTCAGATTCTGGTTCTGATTCTTGCTCTGATTCTGGTTCTGGTTCTGGTTCCAGGTCTGATTCTGGTTCTGTTTCTAATCCTGATTCTGCTTCTGGTTCTGGTTCCAGTTCTGATTCTGATACTGATTCTTGTTCTGATTCTGATTCTGGTTCTGGTTCTGATTCTGTTTATGATTCTGATTCTTGTTTTGATTCTGATTCCAGTTCTGGTTCCTGTTCTGATTCTAGTCATGATTCTGGTTCTGTTTTTGATTCTGTTTCTGGTTCTGATTCTGATTTTGGTCATTAGTCTGGATCTGTTTCTGATTCTGATTCTGGCTCCGAATCTGGTTCTGAATCTGATTGTGATTCTGATTTTGTTTCTGATTCTGATTCTTGTTCTGATTTTGATTCTGGTTCTGGTTCTGATTCTGATTTTGGTCATTAGTCTGGATCTGTTTCTGATTCTGATTCTGGCTCCGAATCTGGTTCTGAATCTGATTGTGATTCTGACTTTGATTCTGGTTCTGTTTCTTGTTCTGGTTCTGATTCTGGTTCTGGTTCCTGTTCTGATTCTGGTCATGATTCTGGTTCTGATTCTGATTCCGTTCCTGATTCTGGTTCTGATGTGATTCTGGTTCTAGTTCTGGTTCTGATTCTGATTCTGATTCTGGTTCTGGTTCTGGTTCCAGGTCTGATTCTGGTTCTGTTTCTAATCCTGATTCTGCTTCTGGTTCGGGCTCCAGTTCTGATTCTCATACTGATTCTTGTTCTGATGCTGATTCTGGTTCTGGTTCTGATTCTGTTTATGATACTTATTCTTGTTTTGATTCTCATTCCGGTTCTGGTTCCTGTTCTGATTCTGGTCATAATTCTGGTTATGATTCTGATTCTTGTTCTGATTTTGATTTTGATTCTGGTTCTGGTTCTGATTCTGATTCTTGTTCTTATTTTGATTCCAGTTCTGGTTCCTTTTCTGATTCTGGTCATGAGTCTGGATCTGGTTCTGATTCTGATTCTGGTTCTGATTCAGATTCTGATCATCCTTCTCGTTCTGGTTCGTGTTCTGGTTCTGTTTCATGTTCTGATTTTGTTTCTGGTTCTTATTCTGGTTCTGGTTCTTATTCTGATTGTAGTCATGATTCTGCTTCTGATTCTGATTCTGTTCCTGATTCTCGTTCTGATCTGATTCTGGTTATGATTCTGATTCTGAATCTGATTCTGATTCTGGCTCTGATTCTGGTTCTGGTTCAGATTTTGATTCTGATTCTGGTTCTGATTCTTTCTCTGATTCTGGTTCTGGTTCTGGTTCTGATTCTTGTGTTGAGTGTGATTCTGGTTCTGGTTCCTGTTCTGATCTGGTCATGATTCTGGTTCTCATTCTGATTGTGGTTTCTTATTCTGGTTATATATCTGGTTCTGATTCCGATTCTGATACTGATTGTGTTTCTGATTCTGATTCTGGTTCTAGTTCAGATTCTGATTCTGATTCTGATTGTTGTTTTGATTCTGTTCCTGGTTCTGGTTCTGGTTCTGGTTCTGATCTGATTCTGGTTGTGGTTCTGATTCTTTTTCTGATTCTGATTCTTGTTTTGATTCTGATTCCGGTTCTGGATCCTGCTCTGATTCTGATCATGATTTTTGCTCTGATTCTGGTTCTGGTTCTGATTCTGATTCTGATGCTGGTTCTGGTTCTGATTCTTGTGTGGAGTCTGATTCCTGTTCTAATTCCTGTTCTGATCTGGTCATGATTCTGGTTCTCATTCTGATTGTGGTTTCTTATTCTGGTTATATTTCTGGTTCTGTTTCCGATTCTGATACTGATTGTGTTTCTGATTCTGATTCTGGTTCTAGTTCAGATTCTGATTCTGATTCTGATTGTTGTTTTGATTCTGATTCTGGTTCTGGTTCCTGTTCTGATTCTGGTCATGATTCTGCTTCTGATTCTGATTCTGTTCCTGGTTCTGGTTCTGGTTCTGGTTCTGATCTGATTCCGGTTCTGGTTCTAATTCTGATTCTGGTTCTGATTCTTGCTCTGATTCTGGCTCTGGTTCTGATTCTGATTCTGATGCTGGTTCTGGTTCTGATTCTTGTGTTGAGTCTGATTCCGGTTCTAATTCCTGTTCTGATCTGGTCATGATTCTGGTTCTCATTCTGATTGTGGTTTCTTATTCTGGTTATATTTCTGGTTCTGATTCCGATTCTGATACTGATTGTGTTTCTGATTCTGATTCTGGTTCTGGTTCATATTCTGATTCTGATTCTGATTGTTGTTTTGATTCTGATTCTGGTTCTGGTTCCTCTTCTGATTCTGGTCATGATTCTGCTTCTGATTCTGATACTGTTCCTGGTTCTGGTTCTGGTTCTGGTTCTGGTTCTGATCTGATTCTGGTTCTGGTTCTAATTCTGATTCTGGTTCTGATTCTTGTTCTGATTCTGGCTCTGGTTCTGATACTGATTCTGATGCTGGTTCTGGTTCTGATTCTTGTGTTGAGTCTGATTCCGGTTCTAATTCCTGTTCTGATCTGGTCATGATTCTGGTTCTCATTCTGATTGTGGTTTCTTATTCTGGTTATATTTCTGATTCTGATTCCGATTCTGATACTGATTGTGTTTCTGATTCTGATTCTGGTTCTGGTT
Source organism: Narcine bancroftii (assembly GCF_036971445.1). Classification (NCBI taxonomy): domain Eukaryota; kingdom Metazoa; phylum Chordata; class Chondrichthyes; order Torpediniformes; family Narcinidae; genus Narcine; species Narcine bancroftii. The sequence goes on from NC_091473.1 coordinate 197,180,565, forward strand.
CATATTCTGATTCTGATTCTGATTGTTGTTTTGATTCTGATTCTGGTTCTGGTTCCTCTTCTGATTCTGGTCATGATTCTGCTTCTGATTCTGATTCTGTTCCTGGTTCTGGTTCTGGTTCTGGTTCTGATCTGATTCTGGTTCTAGTTCTGATTCTGATTCTGGTTCTGATTCTTGCTCTAATTCTGGTTCTGGTTCTGATTCTGATTCTGATGCTGGTTCTGGTTCTGATTCTTGTGTTGAGTCTGATTCAGGTTCTGGTTCCTGTTCTGATCTGGTCATGATTATGGTTCTCATTCTGATTGTGGTTTCTTATTCTGGTTATATTTCTGGTTCTGATTCCGATTCTGATACTGATTGTGTTTCTGATTCTGATTCTGGTTCTGGTTCAGATTCTGATTCTGATTCTGATTGTTGTTTTGATTCTGATTCTGGTTCTGGTTCCTGTTCTGATTCTGGTCATGATTCTGGTTCTGATTCTGATTCTTGTTCTGATTTTGATTTTGATTCTGGTTCTGGTTCAGATTCTGATTCTTGTTCTTATTTTGATTCCAGTTCTGGTTCCTGTTCTGATTCTGGTCATGAGTCTGGATCTGGTTCTGATTCTGATTCTGGTTCTTGTTCTGTTGCTGGTTGTGGTTCTTGTTCTGATTCTGATTCTGGTTCTGATTCTAATTCTGGTTCTGATTCTGGTTGTGGTTCTGATTCTTATTCTGGTTCTCCTTCTCGTTCTGGTTCTTGTTCTGGTTCTGTTTCATGTTCTGATTTTGTTTCTGGTTCTTATTCTGATTCTGGTTCTGGTTCTGATTCTGATTCTGATTCTGGTTCTGGTTCTGGTTCCAGGTCTGATTCTGGTTCTAATCCTGATTCTGCTTCTGGTTATGATTCTGTTCCTGGTTCTAGTTCTGGTTCTGGTTCTGATCTGATTCTGGTTCTGGTTCTGATTCTGATTCTGGTTCTGATTCTGGTTCTGGTTCTGATTCAGAATCTGATTCTGGTTCTTATTCTGGCTCTGATTCTGGTTCTGGTTCTGATTCAGATTCAGATTCAGATTCTGATTCTGGTTCTGGTTCTGGTTGCAGGTCTGATTCTGGTTCTGTTTCTAATCCTGATTCTGCTTCTGGTTCTGGTTCCAGTTCTGATTCTGATACTGATTCTTGTTCTGATTCTGATTCTGATTCTGATTCTGGTTCTGGTTCTGATTCTGTTTATGATTCTGATTCTTGTTTTGATTCAGATTTCAGTTCTGGTTCCTGTTCTGATTCTGGTCATGATCTGGTTCTGATTATGATTCTGTTTCTGGTTCTGCTTCTCATTCTGGTTCTGGCTCAGATTCTGATTCTGATTCTGTTTCTGATTCTGATTCTGGTTCTGGTTCTGATTCTGATCCTAATTCTTGTTCTGGTTCTGGTTCCAGGCATGATTCTGTTTCTGGTTCTGATCCTGATCCTGGTTCTGGTTTTTGTTCTGGTTTTGGTTCTGATTCTGTTTCTGATTCTGATTCTTGTTTTGAATCTGATTCCGGTTCTGGTTCCTGTTCTGATCTGGTCATGATTCTGGTTCTAATTCTGATTGTGGTTTCTTATTCTGGTTCTGTTTCTTATTCAGGTTCTGTTTCTTATTCTGGTTCTGTTTCTTATTCTGGTTCTGGTTCTGCCTCTGATTTTGATTCTGATTCTGTTTATGATTCTGATTCTTGTGTTGAGTCTGATTCCGGTTCTGGTTCCTGTTCTGATCTGGTCATGATTCTGGTTCTCATTCTGATTGTGGTTTCTTATTCTGGTTATATTTCTGATTCTGATTCTGATTCCGATACTGATTGTGTTTCTGATTCTGATTCTGGTTCTGGTTCAGATTCTGATTCTGATTCTGATTGTTGTTTTGATTCTGATTCTGGTTCTGGTTCCTTTTCTGATTCTGGCCATGATGCTGCTTCTGCTTCTGATTCTGTTCCTGGTTCTGGTCTGGTTCTGGTTATGATCTGATTCTGGTTCTGGTTTGTATTCTGATTCTGGTTCTGATTCTGGTTCTGGTTCTGATTCAGAATTTGATTCTGGTTCTGATTCTGGCTCTGGTTCTGGTTCTGATTCAGATTCAGATTCTGATTCTGATTCTGGTTCTGGTTTTGGTTCTTGTTCCAGGACTGATTCTGGTTCTGTTTCTAATCCTGATTCTGGTTCTTGTTCTGGTTCCAGTTCTGATTCTGATACTGATTCTTGTTCTGATTCTGATTCTGGTTCTGGTTCTGATTCTTTTTCTGATTCTGATTCTTGATTTGATTCTGATTCCGGTTCTTGTTCCTGTTCTGATTCTGGTCATGATTCTGGTTCTGATTCTGATTCTTGATCTGATTTTGATTTTGATTCTGGTTCTGGTTCTGATTCTGATTCTTTTTCTTATTTTGATTGCAGTTCTGGTTCCTGTTCTGATTCTGGTCATGAGTCTGGATCTGATTCTGATTCTTGTTCTGATTTTGATTTTGATTCTGGTTCTGGTTCTGATTCTGATTCTTGTTCTTATTTTGATTCCAGTTCTGGTTCTTGTTCTGATTCTGGTCATGAGTCTGGATCTGGTTCTGATTCTGATTCTGGTTCTTGTTCTGTTGTTGGTTGTGGTTCTTGTTCTGATTCTGATTCTGGTTCTGTTTCTAATTCTGGTTCTGATTCTGGTTGTGGTTCTGATTCTTATTCTGGTTCTCCTTCCAGTTCTGGTTCTTGTTCTGATTCTGGTCATGAGTCTGGATCTGGTTCTGATTCTGATTCTGGTTCTTGTTCTGTTGTTGGTTGTGGTTCTTGTTCTGATTCTGATTCTGGTTCTGTTTCTAATTCTGATTCTGATTCTGGTTCTGGTTCATATTCTGATTCTGATTCTGATTGTTGTTTTGATTCTGATTCTGGTTCTGGTTCCTCTTCTGATTCTGGTCATGATTCTGCTTCTGATTCTGATTCTGTTCCTGGTTCTGGTTCTGGTTCTGGTTCTGATCTGATTCTGGTTCTAGTTCTGATTCTGATTCTGGTTCTGATTCTTGCTCTAATTCTGGTTCTGGTTCTGATTCTGATTCTGATGCTGGTTCTGGTTCTGATTCTTGTGTTGAGTCTGATTCAGGTTCTGGTTCCTGTTCTGATCTGGTCATGATTATGGTTCTCATTCTGATTGTGGTTTCTTATTCTGGTTATATTTCTGGTTCTGTTTCCGATTCTGATACTGATTGTGTTTCTGATTCTGATTCTGGTTCTAGTTCAGATTCTGATTCTGATTCTGATTGTTGTTTTGATTCTGATTCTGGTTCTGGTTCCTGTTCTGATTCTGGTCATGATTCTGCTTCTGATTCTGATTCTTGTTCTGATTTTGATTTTGATTCTGGTTCTGGTTCAGATTCTGATTCTTGTTCTTATTTTGATTCCAGTTCTGGTTCCTGTTCTGATTCTGGTCATGAGTCTGGATCTGGTTCTGATTCTGATTCTGGTTCTTGTTCTGTTGCTGGTTGTGGTTCTTGTTCTGATTCTGATTCTGGTTCTGATTCTAATTCTGGTTCTGATTCTGGTTGTGGTTCTGATTCTTATTCTGGTTCTCCTTCTCGTTCTGGTTCTTGTTCTGGTTCTGTTTCATGTTCTGATTTTGTTTCTGGTTCTTATTCTGATTCTGGTTCTGGTTCTGATTCTGATTCTGATTCTGGTTCTGATTCTTACTCTGATTCTGGTTCTGGTTCTGATTCTGATTCTGATTCTGGTTCTGGTTCTGGTTCCAGGTCTGATTCTGGTTCTAATCCTGATTCTGGTTCTAATCCTGATTCTGCTTCTGGTTATGATTCTGTTCCTGGTTCTAGTTCTGGTTCTGGTTCTGATCTGATTCTGGTTCTGGTTCTGATTCTGATTCTGGTTCTGATTCTGGTTCTGGTTCTGATTCAGAATCTGATTCTGGTTCTTATTCTGGCTCTGATTCTGGTTCTGGTTCTGATTCAGATTCAGATTCAGATTCTGATTCTGGTTCTGGTTCTGGTTGCAGGTCTGATTCTGGTTCTGTTTCTAATCCTGATTCTGCTTCTGGTTCTGGTTCCAGTTCTGATTCTGATACTGATTCTTGTTCTGATTCTGATTCTGATTCTGATTCTGGTTCTGGTTCTGATTCTGTTTATGATTCTGATTCTTGTTTTGATTCAGATTTCAGTTCTGGTTCCTGTTCTGATTCTGGTCATGATCTGGTTCTGATTATGATTCTGTTTCTGGTTCTGCTTCTCATTCTGGTTCTGGCTCAGATTCTGATTCTGATTCTGTTTCTGATTCTGATTCTGGTTCTGGTTCTGATTCTGATCCTAATTCTTGTTCTGGTTCTGGTTCCAGGCATGATTCTGTTTCTGGTTCTGATCCTGATCCTGGTTCTGGTTTTTGTTCTGGTTTTGGTTCTGATTCTGTTTCTGATTCTGATTCTTGTTTTGAATCTGATTCCGGTTCTGGTTCCTGTTCTGATCTGGTCATGATTCTGGTTCTAATTCTGATTGTGGTTTCTTATTCTGGTTCTGTTTCTTATTCAGGTTCTGTTTCTTATTCTGGTTCTGTTTCTTATTCTGGTTCTGGTTCTGCCTCTGATTTTGATTCTGATTCTGTTTATGATTCTGATTCTTGTGTTGAGTCTGATTCCGGTTCTGGTTCCTGTTCTGATCTGGTCATGATTCTGGTTCTCATTCTGATTGTGGTTTCTTATTCTGGTTATATTTCTGATTCTGATTCTGATTCCGATACTGATTGTGTTTCTGATTCTGATTCTGGTTCTGGTTCAGATTCTGATTCTGATTCTGATTGTTGTTTTGATTCTGATTCTGGTTCTGGTTCCTTTTCTGATTCTGGCCATGATGCTGCTTCTGCTTCTGATTCTGTTCCTGGTTCTGGTCTGGTTCTGGTTATGATCTGATTCTGGTTCTGGTTTGTATTCTGATTCTGGTTCTGATTCTGGTTCTGGTTCTGATTCAGAATTTGATTCTGGTTCTGATTCTGGCTCTGGTTCTGGTTCTGATTCAGATTCAGATTCTGATTCTGATTCTGGTTCTGGTTTTGGTTCTTGTTCCAGGACTGATTCTGGTTCTGTTTCTAATCCTGATTCTGGTTCTTGTTCTGGTTCCAGTTCTGATTCTGATACTGATTCTTGTTCTGGTTCTGATTCTGGTTCTGGTTCTGATTCTTTTTCTGATTCTGATTCTTGATTTGATTCTGATTCCGGTTCTTGTTCCTGTTCTGATTCTGGTCATGATTCTGGTTCTGATTCTGATTCTTGATCTGATTTTGATTTTGATTCTGGTTCTGGTTCTGATTCTGATTCTTTTTCTTATTTTGATTGCAGTTCTGGTTCCTGTTCTGATTCTGGTCATGAGTCTGGATCTGATTCTGATTCTTGTTCTGATTTTGATTTTGATTCTGGTTCTGGTTCTGATTCTGATTCTTGTTCTTATTTTGATTCCAGTTCTGGTTCTTGTTCTGATTCTGGTCATGAGTCTGGATCTGGTTCTGATTCTGATTCTGGTTCTTGTTCTGTTGTTGGTTGTGGTTCTTGTTCTGATTCTGATTCTGGTTCTGTTTCTAATTCTGGTTCTGATTCTGGTTGTGGTTCTGATTCTTATTCTGGTTCTCCTTCCAGTTCTGGTTCTTGTTCTGATTCTGGTCATGAGTCTGGATCTGGTTCTGATTCTGATTCTGGTTCTTGTTCTGTTGTTGGTTGTGGTTCTTGTTCTGATTCTGATTCTGGTTCTGTTTCTAATTCTGATTCTGATTCTGGTTCTGGTTCATATTCTGATTCTGATTCTGATTGTTGTTTTGATTCTGATTCTGGTTCTGGTTCCTCTTCTGATTCTGGTCATGATTCTGCTTCTGATTCTGATTCTGTTCCTGGTTCTGGTTCTGGTTCTGGTTCTGATCTGATTCTGGTTCTAGTTCTGATTCTGATTCTGGTTCTGATTCTTGCTCTAATTCTGGTTCTGGTTCTGATTCTGATTCTGATGCTGGTTCTGGTTCTGATTCTTGTGTTGAGTCTGATTCAGGTTCTGGTTCCTGTTCTGATCTGGTCATGATTCTGGTTCTCATTCTGATTGTGGTTTCTTATTCTGGTTATATTTCTGATTCTAATTCTGATTCTGATACTGATTGTGTTTCTGATTCTGATTCTGGTTCTGGTTCAGATTCTGATTCTGATTCTGATTGTTGTTTTGATTCTGATTCTGGTTCTGGTTCCTGTTCTGATTCTGGTCATGATTCTGCTTCTGATTCTGATTCTTGTTCTGATTTTGATTTTGATTCTGGTTCTGGTTCAGATTCTGATTCTTGTTCTTATTTTGATTCCAGTTCTGGTTCCTGTTCTGATTCTGGTCATGAGTCTGGATCTGGTTCTGATTCTGATTCTGGTTCTTGTTCTGTTGCTGGTTGTGGTTCTTGTTCTGATTCTGATTCTGGTTCTGATTCTAATTCTGGTTCTGATTCTGGTTGTGGTTCTGATTCTTATTCTGGTTCTCCTTCTCGTTCTGGTTCTTGTTCTGGTTCTGTTTCATGTTCTGATTTTGTTTCTGGTTCTTATTCTGATTCTGGTTCTGGTTCTGATTCTGATTCTGATTCTGGTTCTGATTCTTACTCTGATTCTGGTTCTGGTTCTGATTCTGATTCTGATTCTGGTTCTGGTTCTGGTTCCAGGTCTGATTCTGGTTCTAATCCTGATTCTGCTTCTGGTTATGATTCTGTTCCTGGTTCTAGTTCTGGTTCTGGTTCTGATCTGATTCTGGTTCTTGTTCTGATTCTGATTCTGGTTCTGATTCTGGTTCTGGTTCTGATTCTGGTTCTGGTTCTGATTCAGAATCTGATTCTGGTTCTTATTCTGGCTCTGATTCTGGTTCTGGTTCTGATTCAGATTCAGATTCTGATTCTGATTCTGGTTCTGGTTCTGGTTGCAGGTCTGATTCTGGTTCTGTTTCTAATCCTGATTCTGCTTCTGGTTCTGGTTCCAGTTCTGATTCTGATACTGATTCTTGTTCTGATTCTGATTCTGATTCTGATTCTGGTTCTGGTTCTGATTCTGTTTATGATTCTGATTCTTGTTTTGATTCAGATTTCAGTTCTGGTTCCTGTTCTGATTCTGGTCATGATCTGGTTCTGATTATGATTCTGTTTCTGGTTCTGCTTCTCATTCTGGTTCTGGCTCAGATTCTGATTCTGATTCTGTTTCTGATTCTGATTCTGGTTCTGGTTCTGATTCTGATCCTAATTCTTGTTCTGGTTCTGGTTCCAGGCATGATTCTGTTTCTGGTTCTGATCCTGATCCTGGTTCTGGTTTTTGTTCTGGTTTTGGTTCTGATTCTGTTTCTGATTCTGATTCTTGTTTTGAATCTGATTCCGGTTCTGGTTCCTGTTCTGATCTGGTCATGATTCTGGTTCTAATTCTGATTGTGGTTTCTTATTCTGGTTCTGTTTCTTATTCAGGTTCTGTTTCTTATTCTGGTTCTGTTTCTTATTCTGGTTCTGGTTCTGCCTCTGATTTTGATTCTGATTCTGTTTATGATTCTGATTCTTGTGTTGAGTCTGATTCCGGTTCTGGTTCCTGTTCTGATCTGGCCATGATTCTGGTTCTCATTCTGATTGTGGTTTCTTATTCTGGTTATATTTCTGATTCTGATTCTGATTCTGATACTGATTGTGTTTCTGATTCTGATTCTGGTTCTGGTTCAGATTCTGATTCTGATTCTGATTGTTGTTTTGATTCTGATTCTGGTTCTGGTTCCTTTTCTGATTCTGGCCATGATGCTGCTTCTGCTTCTGATTCTGTTCCTGGTTCTGGTCTGGTTCTGGTTATGATCTGATTCTGGTTCTGGTTCGTATTCTGATTCTGGTTCTGATTCTGGTTCTGGTTCTGATTCAGAATTTGATTCTGGTTCTGATTCTGGCTCTGGTTCTGGTTCTGATTCAGATTCAGATTCTGATTCTGATTCTGGTTCTGGTTTTGGTTCTTGTTCCAGGACTGATTCTGGTTCTGTTTCTAATCCTGATTCTGGTTCTTGTTCTGGTTCCAGTTCTGATTCTGATACTGATTCTTGTTCTGATTCTGATTCTGGTTCTGGTTCTGATTCTTTTTCTGATTCTGATTCTAGATTTGATTCTGATTCCGGTTCTTGTTCCTGTTCTGATTCTGGTCATGATTCTGGTTCTGATTCTGATTCTTGATCTGATTTTGATTTTGATTCTGGTTCTGGTTCTGATTCTGATTCTGATTCTTATTTTGATTGCAGTTCTGGTTCCTGTTCTGATTCTGGTCATGAGTCTGGATCTGATTCTGATTCTTGTTCTGATTTTGATTTTGATTCTGGTTCTGGTTCTGATTCTGATTCTTGTTCTTATTTTGATTCCAGTTCTGGTTCTTGTTCTGATTCTGGTCATGAGTCTGGATCTGGTTCTGATTCTGATTCTTGTTCTTGTTCTGTTGTTGGTTGTGGTTCTTGTTCTGATTCTGATTCTGGTTCTGTTTCTAATTCTGGTTCTGATTCTGGTTGTGGTTCTGATTCTTATTCTGGTTCTCCTTCTCGTTCTGGTTCTTGTTCTGGTTCTGTTTCATGTTCTGATTTTGTTTCTGGTTCTTATTCTGATTCTGGTTCTGGTTCTGATTCTGATTCTGATTCTGGTTCTAATTCTTGCTCTGATTCTGGTTCTGGTTCTGATTCTGATTCTGATTCTGATTCTGGTTCTGTTTCTGGTTCTGTTTCCAATCCTGATTCTGATTCTGGGTCTGGTTCCAGCTCTGATTCAGATACTGATTCTTGTTCTGATTCTGATTCTCGTTCTGGTTCTGATACTTTTTCTGATTCTGATTCTTGTTTTTATTCTGATTCCGGTTCTGGTTCCAGTTCTGATTGTGGTCATGATTCTGGTTCTGATTCTGATTCTTGTTCTGATTTTTATTTTGATTCTGATTCTGGTTCTGATTCTGATTCTGATTCTTGTTCTTATTTTGATTCCAGTTCTGGTTCCTGTTCTGATTCTGGTCATGAGTCTGGATCCTGTTCTGATTCTGATTCTGGTTCTGATTCTAATTCTGATTCTCCTTCTCGTTCTGGTTCGTGTTCTGGTTCTGTTTCATGTTCTGATTTTGTTTCTGGTTCTTATTCTGGTTCTGGTTCTTATTCTGATTCTGGTCATGATTCTGCTTCTGATTCTGATTCTGTTCCTGGTTCTGGTTCTGATCTGATTCTGGTTCTGAATCTGATTCTGATTCTGGTTCTGATTCTGGCTCTGATTCTGGTTCTGGTTCTGATTCTGATTCTGATTCTGGTTCTGATTCTTGCTCTGATTCTGGTTCTGGTTCTGGTTCCAGGTCTGATTCTGGTTCTGTTTCTAATCCTGATTCTGCTTCTGGTTCTGGTTCCAGTTCTGATTCTGATACTGATTCTTGTTCTGATTCTGATTCTGATTCTGGTTCTGATTCTGGTTCTGGTTCTGATTCTGTTTATGATTCTGATTCTTGTTTTGATTCAGATTCCAGTTCTGGTTCCTGTTCTGATTCTGGTCATGATTCTGGTTCTGATTATGATTCTGTTTCTGGTTCTGCTTCTCGTTCTGGTTCTGGCTCAGATTCCGATTCTGATTCTGTTTATGATTCTGATTCTTGTGTTGAGCCTGATTCCGGTTCTGGTTCCTGTTCTGATCTGGTCATGATTCTGGTTCTCATTCTGATTGTGGTTTCTTATTCTGGTTATATTTCTGATTCTGATTCCGATTCTGATACTGATTGTGTTTCTGATTCTGAATCTGGTTCTGGTTCAGATTCTGATTCTGATTCTGATTGTTGTTTTGATTCTGATTCTGGTTCTGGTTCCTGTTCTGATTCTGGTCATGATGCTGCTTCTGCTTCTGATTCTGTTCCTGGTTCTGGTTCTGGTTCTGGTTCTGATCTGATTCTGGTTCTGGTTCTGATTCTGATTCTGGTTCTGATTATGGTTCTGGTTCCAGGACTGATTCTGGTTCTGATTCTAATCCTGATTCTGGTTCTTGTTCTGGTACCAGTTCTGATTCTGATTCTTGATTTGATTCTGATTCCGGTTCTGGTTCCTGTTCTGATTCTGGTCATGATTCTGGTTCTGATTCTGATTCTTGATCTGATTTTGATTTTGATTCTGGTTCTGGTTCTGATTCTGATTCTTGTTCTTATTTTGATTCCAGTTCTGGTTCTTGTTCTGATTCTGGTCATGAGTCTGGATCTGGTTCTGATTCTGATTCTTGTTCTTGTTCTGTTGTTGGTTGTGGTTCTTGTTCTGATTCTGATTCTGGTTCTGTTTCTAATTCTGGTTCTGATTCTGGTTGTGGTTCTGATTCTTATTCTGGTTCTCCTTCTCGTTCTGGTTCTTGTTCTGGTTCTGTTTCATGTTCTGATTTTGTTTCTGGTTCTTATTCTGATTCTGGTTCTGGTTCTGATTCTGATTCTGATTCTGGTTCTAATTCTTGCTCTGATTCTGGTTCTGGTTCTGATTCTGATTCTGATTCTGATTCTGGTTCTGTTTCTGGTTCTGTTTCCAATCCTGATTCTGATTCTGGGTCTGGTTCCAGCTCTGATTCAGATACTGATTCTTGTTCTGATTCTGATTCTCGTTCTGGTTCTGATACTTTTTCTGATTCTGATTCTTGTTTTTATTCTGATTCCGGTTCTGGTTCCAGTTCTGATTGTGGTCATGATTCTGGTTCTGATTCTGATTCTTGTTCTGATTTTTATTTTGATTCTGATTCTGGTTCTGATTCTGATTCTGATTCTTGTTCTTATTTTGATTCCAGTTCTGGTTCCTGTTCTGATTCTGGTCATGAGTCTGGATCCTGTTCTGATTCTGATTCTGGTTCTGATTCTAATTCTGATTCTCCTTCTCGATCTGGTTCGTGTTCTGGTTCTGTTTCATGTTCTGATTTTGTTTCTGGTTCTTATTCTGGTTCTGGTTCTTATTCTGATTCTGGTCATGATTCTGCTTCTGATTCTGATTCTGTTCCTGGTTCTGGTTCTGATCTGATTCTGGTTCTGAATCTGATTCTGATTCTGGTTCTGATTCTGGCTCTGATTCTGGTTCTGGTTCTGATTCTGATTCTGATTCTGGTTCTGATTCTTGCTCTGATTCTGGTTCTGGTTCTGGTTCCAGGTCTGATTCTGGTTCTGTTTCTAATCCTGATTCTGCTTCTGGTTCTGGTTCCAGTTCTGATTCTGATACTGATTCTTGTTCTGATTCTGATTCTGATTCTGGTTCTGATTCTGGTTCTGGTTCTGATTCTGTTTATGATTCTGATTCTTGTTTTGATTCAGATTCCAGTTCTGGTTCCTGTTCTGATTCTGGTCATGATTCTGGTTCTGATTATGATTCTGTTTCTGGTTCTGCTTCTCGTTCTGGTTCTGGCTCAGATTCCGATTCTGATTCTGTTTATGATTCTGATTCTTGTGTTGAGCCTGATTCCGGTTCTGGTTCCTGTTCTGATCTGGTCATGATTCTGGTTCTCATTCTGATTGTGGTTTCTTATTCTGGTTATATTTCTGATTCTGATTCCGATTCTGATACTGATTGTGTTTCTGATTCTGAATCTGGTTCTGGTTCAGATTCTGATTCTGATTCTGATTGTTGTTTTGATTCTGATTCTGGTTCTGGTTCCTGTTCTGATTCTGGTCATGATGCTGCTTCTGCTTCTGATTCTGTTCCTGGTTCTGGTTCTGGTTCTGGTTCTGATCTGATTCTGGTTCTGGTTCTGATTCTGATTCTGGTTCTGATTATGGTTCTGGTCCCAGGACTGATTCTGGTTCTGATTCTAATCCTGATTCTGGTTCTTGTTCTGGTTCCAGTTCTGATTCTGATTCTTGATTTGATTCTGATTCCGGTTCTGGTTCCTGTTCTGATTCTGGTCATGATTCTGGTTCTGATTCTGATTCTTGATCTGATTTTGATTTTGATTCTGGTTCTGATTCTGATTCTGATTCTTTTTCTTATTTTGATTCCAGTTCTGGTTCCTGTTCTGATTCTGGTCATGAGTCTGGTTCTGATTCTGATTCTTGATCTGATTTTGATTTTGATTCTGATTCTGGTTCTGATTCTGATTCTGATTCTCCTTCTCGATCTCGTTCGTGTTCTGGTTCTGTTTCATGTTCTGATTTTGTTTCTGGTTCTTATTCTGGTTCTGGTTCTGATTCTGTTTATGATTCTGATTCTTGTTTTGATTCAGATTCCAGTTCTGGTTCCTGTTCTGATTCTGGTCATGATTCTGGTTCTGATTATGATTCTGTTTCTGGCTCAGATTCCGATTCTGATTCTGTTTCTGATTCTGATTCTGGTTCTGGTTCTGGTTCTGATTCTGATTTTGGTCATGAGTCTGGATCTGTTTCTGATTCTGATTCTGGCTACGATTCTGGTTCTGATTCTGATTGTGATTCTGATTTTGATTCTGGTTCTGTTTCTTGTTCTGGTTCTGATTCTGTTTCTGGTTCCTGTACTGATTCTTCACATGATTCTGTTTCTGATTCTGATTCCATTCCTGATTCAGGTTCTGATGTGATTCTGGTTCTGGTTCTGATCTGATTCTGGTTCTGATTCTGGCTCTGAATCTGGTTCTGATTCTGATTCCATTCCTGATTCTGGTTCTGATGTGATTCTGGTTCGGGTTCCAGTTCTGATTCTGGTCATGCTTCTCATTCTCATTCTGATTGTGGTTTCTTATTCTGGTTATATTTCTGGTTCTGATTCCGATTCCGATACTGATTGTGTTTCTGATTCTGATTCTGGTTCTGGTTCAGATTCTGATTCTGATTCTGATTGTTGTTTTGATTCTGATTCAGGTTCCAGGACTGATTCTGGTTCTGTTTCTAATCCTGATTCTGGTTCTTGTTCTGGTTACAGTTCTGATTCTGATACTGATTATTGTTCTGATTCTGATTCTGGTTCTGGTTCTGGTTCCGATTCTGTTTATGATTCTGATTCTTGTTTTGATTCAGATTTCAGTTCTGGTTCCTGTTCTGATTCTGGTCATGATTCTGGTTCTGATTATGATTCTGTTTCTGGTTCTGCTTCTCGTTCTGGTTCTGGCTCAGATTCTGATTCTGATTCTGTTTCTGATTCTGATTCTGGTTCTGGTTCTGATTCTTGTTTTGATTCTGATTCCAGTTGTGGTTCCTGTTCTGATTCTGGTCATGATTCTGGTTCTTATTCTGATTCTGGTTCTGGTTCAGATTCTGATTCTGATTCTGATTGTTGTTTTGATTCTGATTCTGGTTCTGGTTCTGGTTCCAGATCTGATTCTGGTTCTGTTTCTAATCCTGATTCTGCTTCTGGTTCTGGTTCCAGTTCTGATTCTGATACTGATTCTTGTTCTGATTCTGATTCTGATTCTGGTTCTGGTTCTGATTCTGTTTATGATTCTGATTCTTGTTTTGATTCAGATTTCAGTTCTGGTTCCTGTTCTGATTCTGGTCATGATTCTGGTTCTGATTATGATTCTGTTTCTGGTTCTGCTTCTCGTTCTGGTTCTGGCTCAGATTCTGATTCTGATTCTGTTTCTGATTCTGATTCTGGTTCTGGTTCTGATTCTGATTTTAGTCATGAGTCTGGATCTGTTTCTGATTCTGATTCTGGCTCCTATTCTGGTTCTGTTTCTTGTTCTGGTTCTGGTTCTGATCTGATTCTGGTTCTGATTCTGGCTCTGATTCTGGTTCTGGTTCTGATTCTGATTCTGATTCTGGTTCTGGTTCTGGTTCCAGATCTGATTCTGGTTCTGTTTCTAATCCTGATTCTGCTTCTGGTTCTGGTTCCAGTTCTGATTCTGATACTGATTCTTGTTCTGATTCTGATTCTGATTCTGATTCTGGTTCTGGTTCTGATTCTGTTTATGATTCTGATTCTTGTTTTGATTCAGATTTCAGATCTGGTTCCTATTCTGATTCTGGTCATGATTCTGGTTCTGATTCTGATTCTTGATCTGATTTTGATTTTGATTCTGGTTCTGGTTCTGATTCTGATTCTTGTTTTTATTTTGATTCCAGTTCTGGTTCCTGTTCTGATTCTGGTCATGAGTCTGCATCTGATTCTGATTCTTGTTCTGATTTTGATTTTGATTCTGGTTCTGGTTCTGATTCTGATTCTTGTTTTAATTTTGATTCCAGTTCTGGTTCCTGTTCTGATTCTGGTCATGAGTCTGGATCTGGTTCTGATTCTGATTCTGGTTCTTGTTCTGTTGTTGGTTGTGGTTCTTGTTCTTATTCTGATTCTGGTTCTGATTCTAATTCTGGTTCTGATTCTTGTTGTGGTTCTGATTCTTATTCTGGTTCTCCTTCTTGTTCTGGTTCTTGTTCTGGTTCTGTTTCATGTTCTGATTTTGTTTCTGGTTCTTATTCTGATTCTGGTTCTGGTTCTGATTCTGATTCTGATTCTGGTTGTAATTCTTGCTCTGATTCTGGTTCTGGTTCTGATTCTGATTCTGATTCTGATTCTGGTTCTGTTTCTGGTTCTGTTTCCAATCCTGATTCTGATTCTAGGTCTGGTTCCAGCTCTGATTCTGATACTGATTCTTGTTCTGATTCTGATTCTGGTTCTGGTTCTGATTCTTTTTCTGATTCTGATTCTTGTTTTTATTCTGATTCCAGTTCTGGTTCCTGTTCTGATTGTGGTCATGATTCTGGTTCTGATTCTGATTCTTGTTCTGATTTTTATTTTGATTCTGTTTCTGGTTCTGATTCTGATTCTGATTCTTGTTCTTATTTTGATTCCAGTTCTGGTTCCTGTTCTGATTCTGGTCATGAGTCTGGATCTGGTTCTGATTCTGATTCTGGTTCTGATTCTAATTCTGATTCTCCTTCTCGTTCTGGTTCGTGTTCTGGTTCTGTTTCATGTTCTGATTTTGTTTCTGGTTCTTATTCTGGTTCTGGTTCTTATTCTGATTCTGGTCATGATTCTGCTTCTGATTCTGATTCTGTTCCTGGTTCTGGTTCTGATCTGATTCTGGTTCTGAATCTGATTCTGATTCTGGTTCTGATTCTGGCTCTGATTCTGGTTCTGGTTCTGATTCTGATTCTGATTCTGGTTCTGATTCTGGCTCTGATTCTGGTTCTGATTCTGATTCCATTCCTGATTCTGGTTCTGATGTGATTCTGGTTCTGGTTCCAGTTCTGATTCTGGTCATGATTCTCATTCTCATTCTGATTGTGGTTTCTTATTCTGGTTATATTTCTGGTTCTGATTCCGATTCTGTTACTGATTGTGTTTCTGATTCTGATTCTGGTTCTGGTTCAGATTCAGATTCTGATTCTGATTGTTGTTTTGATTCTGATTCAGGTTCCAGGACTGATTCTGGTTCTGTTTCTAATCCTGATTCTGCTTCTCGTTCTGGTTCTGGCTCAGATTCCGATTCTGATTCTGTTTCTGATTCTGATTCTGGTTCTGGTTCTGATTCTGAATTTAGTCATGAGTCTGGATCTGTTTCTGATTCTGATTCTGGCTCCTATTCTGGTTCTGTTTCTTGTTCTGGTTCTGGTTCTGATCTGATTCTGGTTCTGATTCTGGCTCTGATACTGATTGTGTTTCTGATTCTGAATCTGGTTCTGGTTCAGATTCTGATTCTGATTCTGATTGTTGTTTTGATTCTGATTCAGGTTCCAGGACTGATTCTGGTTCTGTTTCTAATCCTGATTCTGGTCCTTGTTCTGGTTACAGTTCTGATTCTGATACTGATTCTTGTTCTGATTCTGATTCTAGTTCTGGTACTGATTCTTTTTCTGATTCTGATTCTTGTTTTGATTCTGATTCCGGTTCTGGTTCCTGTTCTGATTCTGGTCATGATTCTGGTTCTTATTCTGATTCTGGTTCTGGTTCAGATTCTGATTCTGATTCTGATTGTTGTTTTGATTCTGATTCTGGTTCTGGTTCTGGTTCCAGATCTGATTCTGGTTCTGTTTCTAATCCTGATTCTGCTTCTGGTTCTGGTTCCAGTTCTGATTCTGATACTGATTCTTGTTCTGATTCTGATTCTGATTCTGGTTCTGGTTCTGATTCTGTTTATGATTCTGATTCTTGTTTTGATTCAGATTTCAGTTCTGGTTCCTGTTCTGATTCTGGTCATGATTCTGGTTCTGATTATGATTCTGATTCTGACTCCGATTCTGGTTCTGTTTCTTGTTCTGGTTTTGGTTTTGATCTGATTCTGATTCTGATTCTGGCTCTGATTCAGATACTGATTCTTGTTCTGATTCTGATTCTCGTTCTGGTTCTGATACTTTTTCTGATTCTGATTCTTGTTTTTATTCTGATTCCGGTTCTGGTTCCTGTTCTGATTGTGGTCATGATTCTGGTTCTGATTCTGATTCTTGTTCTGATTTTTATTTTGATTCTGATTCTGGTTCTGATTCTGATTCTGATTCTTGTTCTTATTTTGATTCCAGTTCTGGTTCCTGTTCTGATTCTGGTCATGAGTCTGCATCCTGTTCTGATTCTGATTCTGGTTCTGATTCTAATTCTGATTCTCCTTCTCGTTCTGGTTCGTGTTCTGGTTCTGTTTCATGTTCTGATTTTGTTTCTGGTTCTTATTCTGGTTCTGGTTCTTATTCTGATTCTGGTCATGATTCTGCTTCTGATTCTGATTCTGTTCCTGGTTCTGGTTCTGATCTGATTCTGGTTCTGAATCTGATTCTGATTCTGGTTCTGATTCTGGCTCTGATTCTGGTTCTGGTTCTGATTCTGATTCTGATTCTGGTTCTGATTCTTGCTCTGATTCTGGTTCTGGTTCTGGTTCCAGGTCTGATTCTGGTTCTGTTTCTAATCCTGATTCTGCTTCTGGTTCTGGTTCCAGTTCTGATTCTGATACTGATTCTTGTTCTGATTCTTATTCTGATTCTGGTTCTGATTCTGGTTCTGGTTCTGATTCTGTTTATGATTCTGATTCTTGTTTTGATTCAGATTCCAGTTCTGGTTCCTGTTCTGATTCTGGTCATGATTCTGGTTCTGATTATGATTCTGTTTCTGGTTCTGCTTCTCGTTCTGGTTCTGGCTCAGATTCCGATTCTGATTCTGTTTATGATTCTGATTCTTGTGTTGAGCCTGATTCCGGTTCTGGTTCCTGTTCTGATCTGGTCATGATTCTGGTTCTCATTCTGATTGTGGTTTCTTATTCTGGTTATATTTCTGATTCTGATTCCGATTCTGATACTGATTGTGTTTCTGATTCTGAATCTGGTTCTGGTTCAGATTCTGATTCTGATTCTGATTGTTGTTTTGATTCTGATTCTGGTTCTGGTTCCTGTTCTGATTCTGGTCATGATGCTGCTTCTGCTTCTGATTCTGTTCCTGGTTCTGGTTCTGGTTCTGGTTCTGATCTGATTCTGGTTCTGGTTCTGACTCTGATTCTGGTTCTGATTATGGTTCTGGTTCTGGTTCTGGTTCCAGGACTGATTCTGGTTCTGATTCTAATCCTGATTCTGGTTCTTGTTCTGGTTCCAGTTCTGATTCTGATACTGATTTTTGTTCTGATTCTGATTCTGGTTCTGGTTCTGATTCTTTTTCTGATTCTGATTCTTGATTTGATTCTGATTCCGGTTCTGGTTCCTGTTCTGATTCTGGTCATGATTCTGGTTCTGATTCTGATTCTTGATCTGATTTTGATTTTGATTCTGGTTCTGGTTCTGATTCTGATTCTTTTTCTTATTTTGATTCCAGTTCTGGTTCCTGTTCTGATTCTGGTCATGAGTCTGGTTCTGATTCTGATTCTTGATCTGATTTTGATTTTGATTCTGATTCTGGTTCTGATTCTGATTCTGATTCTCCTTCTCGATCTCGTTCGTGTTCTGGTTCTGTTTCATGTTCTGATTTTGTTTCTGGTTCTTATTCTGGTTCTGGTTCTGATTCTGTTTATGATTCTGATTCTTGTTTTGATTCAGATTCCAGTTCTGGTTCCTGTTCTGATTCTGGTCATGATTCTGGTTCTGATTATGATTCTGTTTCTGGCTCAGATTCCGATTCTGATTCTGTTTCTGATTCTGATTCTGGTTCTGGTTCTGGTTCTGATTCTGATTTTGGTCATGAGTCTGGATCTGTTTCTGATTCTGATTCTGGCTACGATTCTGGTTCTGATTCTGATTGTGATTCTGATTTTGATTCTGGTTCTGTTTCTTGTTCTGGTTCTGATTCTGTTTCTGGTTCCTGTACTGATTCTTCACATGATTCTGTTTCTGATTCTGATTCCATTCCTGATTCAGGTTCTGATGTGATTCTGGTTCTGGTTCTGATCTGATTCTGGTTCTGATTCTGGCTCTGAATCTGGTTCTGATTCTGATTCCATTCCTGATTCTGGTTCTGATGTGATTCTGGTTCGGGTTCCAGTTCTGATTCTGGTCATGCTTCTCATTCTCATTCTGATTGTGGTTTCTTATTCTGGTTATATTTCTGGTTCTGATTCCGATTCCGATACTGATTGTGTTTCTGATTCTGATTCTGGTTCTGGTTCAGATTCTGATTCTGATTCTGATTCTTGTTTTGATTCTGATTCCAGTTGTGGTTCCTGTTCTGATTCTGGTCATGATTTTGGTTCTTATTCTGATTCTGGTTCTGGTTCAGATTCTGATTCTGATTCTGATTGTTGTTTTGATTCTGATTCTGGTTCTGGTTCTGGTTCCAGATCTGATTCTGGTTCTGTTTCTAATCCTGATTCTGCTTCTGGTTCTGGTTCCAGTTCTGATTCTGATACTGATTCTTGTTCTGATTCTGATTCTGATTCTGGTTCTGGTTCTGATTCTGTTTATGATTCTGATTCTTGTTTTGATTCAGATTTCAGTTCTGGTTCTGATTCTGTTTATGATACTTATTCTTGTTTTGATTCTCATTCCGGTTCTGGTTCCTGTTCTGATTCTGGTCATGAGTCTGGATCTGGTTCTGATTCTGATTCTGGTTCTGATTCAGATTCTGATCCTCCTTCTCGTTCTGGTTCGTGTTCTGGTTCTGTTTCATGTTCTGATTTTGTTTCTGGTTCTTATTCTGGTTCTGGTTCTTATTCTGATTGTAGTCATGATTCTGCTTCTGATTCTGATTCTGTTCCTGATTCTCGTTCTGATCTGATTCTGGTTATGATTCTGATTCTGAATCTGATTCTGATTCTGGCTCTGATTCTGGTTCTGGTTCAGATTTTGATTCTGATTCTGGTTCTGATTCTTTCTCTGATTCTGGTTCTGGTTCTGGTTCTGATTCTTGTGTTGAGTCTGATTCTGGTTCTGGTTCCTGTTCTGATCTGGTCATGATTCTGGTTCTCATTCTGATTGTGGTTTCTTATTCTGGTTATATATCTGGTTCTGATTCCGATTCTGATACTGATTGTGTTTCTGATTCTGATTCTGGTTCTAGTTCAGATTCTGATTCTGATTCTGATTGTTGTTTTGATTCTGTTCCTGGTTCTGGTTCTGGTTCTGGTTCTGATCTGATTCTGGTTGTGGTTCTGATTCTTTTTCTGATTCTGATTCTTGTTTTGATTCTGATTCCGGTTCTGGATCCTGCTCTGATTCTGATCATGATTTTTGCTCTGATTCTGGTTCTGGTTCTGATTCTGATTCTGATGCTGGTTCTGGTTCTGATTCTTGTGTGGAGTCTGATTCCTGTTCTAATTCCTGTTCTGATCTGGTCATGATTCTGGTTCTCATTCTGATTGTGGTTTCTTATTCTGGTTATATTTCTGGTTCTGTTTCCGATTCTGATACTGATTGTGTTTCTGATTCTGATTCTGGTTCTAGTTCAGATTCTGATTCTGATTCTGATTGTTGTTTTGATTCTGATTCTGGTTCTGGTTCCTGTTCTGATTCTGGTCATGATTCTGCTTCTGATTCTGATTCTGTTCCTGGTTCTGGTTCTGGTTCTGGTTCTGATCTGATTCCGGTTCTGGTTCTAATTCTGATTCTGGTTCTGATTCTTGCTCTGATTCTGGCTCTGGTTCTGATTCTGATTCTGATGCTGGTTCTGGTTCTGATTCTTGTGTTGAGTCTGATTCCGGTTCTAATTCCTGTTCTGATCTGGTCATGATTCTGGTTCTCATTCTGATTGTGGTTTCTTATTCTGGTTATATTTCTGGTTCTGATTCCGATTCTGATACTGATTGTGTTTCTGATTCTGATTCTGGTTCTGGTTCATATTCTGATTCTGATTCTGATTGTTGTTTTGATTCTGATTCTGGTTCTGGTTCCTCTTCTGATTCTGGTCATGATTCTGCTTCTAATTCTGATTCTGTTCCTGGTTCTGGTTCTGGTTCTGGTTCTGATCTGATTCTGGTTCTAGTTCTGATTCTGATTCTGGTTCTGATTCTTGCTCTAATTCTGGTTCTGGTTCTGATTCTGATTCTGATGCTGGTTCTGGTTCTGATTCTTGTGTTGAGTCTGATTCAGGTTCTGGTTCCTGTTCTGATCTGGTCATGATTATGGTTCTCATTCTGATTGTGGTTTCTTATTCTGGTTATATTTCTGGTTCTGATTCCGATTCTGATACTGATTGTGTTTCTGATTCTGATTCTGGTTCTGGTTCAGATTCTGATTCTGATTCTGATTGTTGTTTTGATTCTGATTCTGGTTCTGGTTCCTGTTCTGATTCTGGTCATGATTCTGGTTCTGATTCTGATTCTTGTTCTGATTTTGATTTTGATTCTGGTTCTGGTTCAGATTCTGATCCTTGTTCTTATTTTGATTCCAGTTCTGGTTCCTGTTCTGATTCTGGTCATGAGTCTGGATCTGGTTCTGATTCTGATTCTGGTTCTTGTTCTGTTGCTGGTTGTGGTTCTTGTTCTGATTCTGATTCTGGTTCTGATTCTAATTCTGGTTCTGATTCTGGTTGTGGTTCTGATTCTTATTCTGGTTCTCCTTCTCGTTCTGGTTCTTGTTCTGGTTCTGTTTCATGTTCTGATTTTGTTTCTGGTTCTTATTCTGATTCTGGTTCTGGTTCTGATTCTGATTCTGATTCTGGTTCTGATTCTTACTCTGATTCTGGTTCTGGTTCTGATTCTGATTCTGATTCTGGTTCTGGTTCTGGTTCCAGGTCTGATTCTGGTTCTAATCCTGATTCTGCTTCTGGTTATGATTCTGTTCCTGGTTCTAGTTCTGGTTCTGGTTCTGATCTGATTCTGGTTCTGGTTCTGATTCTGATTCTGGTTCTGATTCTGGTTCTGGTTCTGATTCAGAATCTGATTCTGGTTCTTATTCTGGCTCTGATTCTGGTTCTGGTTCTGATTCAGATTCAGATTCAGATTCTGATTCTGGTTCTGGTTCTGGTTGCAGGTCTGATTCTGGTTCTGTTTCTAAACCTGATTCTGCTTCTGGTTCTGGTTCCAGTTCTGATTCTGATACTGATTCTTGTTCTGATTCTGATTCTGATTCTGATTCTGGTTCTGGTTCTGATTCTGTTTATGATTCTGATTCTTGTTTTGATTCAGATTTCAGTTCTGGTTCCTGTTCTGATTCTGGTCATGATCTGGTTCTGATTATGATTCTGTTTCTGGTTCTGCTTCTCATTCTGGTTCTGGCTCAGATTCTGATTCTGATTCTGTTTCTGATTCTGATTCTGGTTCTGGTTCTGATTCTGATCCTAATTCTTGTTCTGGTTCTGGTTCCAGGCATGATTCTGTTTCTGGTTCTGATCCTGATCCTGGTTCTGGTTTTTGTTCTGGTTTTGGTTCTGATTCTGTTTCTGATTCTGATTCTTGTTTTGAATCTGATTCCGGTTCTGGTTCCTGTTCTGATCTGGTCATGATTCTGGTTCTCATTCTGATTGTGGTTTCTTATTCTGGTTATATTTCTGATTCTGATTCTGATTCCGATACTGATTGTGTTTCTGATTCTGGTTCTGGTTCTGGTTCCAGATCTGATTCTGGTTCTGTTTCTAATCCTGATTCTGCTTCTGGTTCTGGTTCCAGTTCTGATTCTGATACTGATTCTTGTTCTGATTCTGATTCTGGTTCTGGTTCTGATTCTTTTTCTGATTCTGATTCTTGATTTGATTCTGATTCCGGTTCTTGTTCCTGTTCTGATTCTGGTCATGATTCTGGTTCTGATTCTGATTCTTGATCTGATTTTGATTTTGATTCTGGTTCTGGTTCTGATTCTGATTCTTTTTCTTATTTTGATTGCAGTTCTGGTTCCTGTTCTGATTCTGGTCATGAGTCTGGATCTGATTCTGATTCTTGTTCTGATTTTGATTTTGATTCTGGTTCTGGTTCTGATTCTGATTCTTGTTCTTATTTTGATTCCAGTTCTGGTTCTTGTTCTGATTCTGGTCATGAGTCTGGATCTGGTTCTGATTCTGATTCTGGTTCTTGTTCTGTTGTTGGTTGTGGTTCTTGTTCTGATTCTGATTCTGGTTCTGTTTCTAATTCTGGTTCTGATTCTGGTTGTGGTTCTGATTCTTATTCTGGTTCTCCTTCCAGTTCTGGTTCTTGTTCTGATTCTGGTCATGAGTCTGGATCTGGTTCTGATTCTGATTCTGGTTCTTGTTCTGTTGTTGGTTGTGGTTCTTGTTCTGATTCTGATTCTGGTTCTGTTTCTAATTCTGATTCTGATTCTGGTTCTGGTTCATATTCTGATTCTGATTCTGATTGTTGTTTTGATTCTGATTCTGGTTCTGGTTCCTCTTCTGATTCTGGTCATGATTCTGCTTCTGATTCTGATTCTGTTCCTGGTTCTGGTTCTGGTTCTGGTTCTGATCTGATTCTGGTTCTAGTTCTGATTCTGATTCTGGTTCTGATTCTTGCTCTAATTCTGGTTCTGGTTCTGATTCTGATTCTGATGCTGGTTCTGGTTCTGATTCTTGTGTTGAGTCTGATTCAGGTTCTGGTTCCTGTTCTGATCTGGTCATGATTATGGTTCTCATTCTGATTGTGGTTTCTTATTCTGGTTATATTTCTGGTTCTGTTTCCGATTCTGATACTGATTGTGTTTCTGATTCTGATTCTGGTTCTGGTTCAGATTCTGATTCTGATTCTGATTGTTGTTTTGATTCTGATTCTGGTTCTGGTTCCTGTTCTGATTCTGGTCATGATTCTGGTTCTGATTCTGATTCTTGTTCTGATTTTGATTTTGATTCTGGTTCTGGTTCAGATTCTGATTCTTGTTCTTATTTTGATTCCAGTTCTGGTTCCTGTTCTGATTCTGGTCATGAGTCTGGATCTGGTTCTGATTCTGATTCTGGTTCTTGTTCTGTTGCTGGTTGTGGTTCTTGTTCTGATTCTGATTCTGGTTCTGATTCTAATTCTGGTTCTGATTCTGGTTGTGGTTCTGATTCTTATTCTGGTTCTCCTTCTCGTTCTGGTTCTTGTTCTGGTTCTGTTTCATGTTCTGATTTTGTTTCTGGTTCTTATTCTGATTCTGGTTCTGGTTCTGATTCTGATTCTGATTCTGGTTCTGATTCTTACTCTGATTCTGGTTCTGGTTCTGATTCTGATTCTGATTCTGGTTCTGGTTCTGGTTCCAGGTCTGATTCTGGTTCTAATCCTGATTCTGCTTCTGGTTATGATTCTGTTCCTGGTTCTAGTTCTGGTTCTGGTTCTGATCTGATTCTGGTTCTTGTTCTGATTCTGATTCTGGTTCTGATTCTGGTTCTGGTTCTGATTCTGGTTCTGGTTCTGATTCAGAATCTGATTCTGGTTCTTATTCTGGCTCTGATTCTGGTTCTGGTTCTGATTCAGATTCAGATTCAGATTCTGATTCTGGTTCTGGTTCTGGTTGCAGGTCTGATTCTGGTTCTGTTTCTAATCCTGATTCTGCTTCTGGTTCTGGTTCCAGTTCTGATTCTGATACTGATTCTTGTTCTGATTCTGATTCTGATTCTGATTCTGGTTCTGGTTCTGATTCTGTTTATGATTCTGATTCTTGTTTTGATTCAGATTTCAGTTCTGGTTCCTGTTCTGATTCTGGTCATGATCTGGTTCTGATTATGATTCTGTTTCTGGTTCTGCTTCTCATTCTGGTTCTGGCTCAGATTCTGATTCTGATTCTGTTTCTGATTCTGATTCTGGTTCTGGTTCTGATTCTGATCCTAATTCTTGTTCTGGTTCTGGTTCCAGGCATGATTCTGTTTCTGGTTCTGATCCTGATCCTGGTTCTGGTTTTTGTTCTGGTTTTGGTTCTGATTCTGTTTCTGATTCTGATTCTTGTTTTGAATCTGATTCCGGTTCTGGTTCCTGTTCTGATCTGGTCATGATTCTGGTTCTAATTCTGATTGTGGTTTCTTATTCTGGTTCTGTTTCTTATTCAGGTTCTGTTTCTTATTCTGGTTCTGTTTCTTATTCTGGTTCTGGTTCTGCCTCTGATTTTGATTCTGATTCTGTTTATGATTCTGATTCTTGTGTTGAGTCTGATTCCGGTTCTGGTTCCTGTTCTGATCTGGTCATGATTCTGATTCTGATTCTGATTGTGGTTTTGATTCTGATTCTGGTTCTGGTTCCTGTTCTGATTCTGGTCATGATTCTGGTTCTGATTCTGATTCTTGTTCTGATTTTGATTTTGATTCTGGTTCTGGTTCAGATTCTGATTCTTGTTCTTATTTTGATTCCAGTTCTGGTTCCTGTTCTGATTCTGGTCATGAGTCTGGATCTGGTTCTGATTCTGATTCTGGTTCTTGTTCTGTTGCTGGTTGTGGTTCTTGTTCTGATTCTGATTCTGGTTCTGATTCTAATTCTGGTTCTGATTCTGGTTGTGGTTCTGATTCTTATTCTGGTTCTCCTCCTCGTTCTGGTTCTTGTTCTGGTTCTGTTTCATGTTCTGATTTTGTTTCTGGTTCTTATTCTGATTCTGGTTCTGGTTCTGATTCTGATTCTGATTCTGGTTCTGATTCTTACTCTGATTCTGGTTCTGGTTCTGATTCTGATTCTGATTCTGGTTCTGGTTCTGGTTCCAGGTCTGATTCTGGTTCTAATCCTGATTCTGCTTCTGGTTATGATTCTGTTCCTGGTTCTAGTTCTGGTTCTGGTTCTGATCTGATTCTGGTTCTTGTTCTGATTCTGATTCTGGTTCTGATTCTGGTTCTGGTTCTGATTCTGGTTCTGGTTCTGATTCAGAATCTGATTCTGGTTCTTATTCTGGCTCTGATTCTGGTTCTGGTTCTGATTCAGATTCAGATTCTGATTCTGATTCTGGTTCTGGTTCTGGTTGCAGGTCTGATTCTGGTTCTGTTTCTAATCCTGATTCTGCTTCTGGTTCTGGTTCCAGTTCTGATTCTGATACTGATTCTTGTTCTGATTCTGATTCTGATTCTGATTCTGGTTCTGGTTCTGATTCTGTTTATGATTCTGATTCTTGTTTTGATTCAGATTTCAGTTCTGGTTCCTGTTCTGATTCTGGTCATGATCTGGTTCTGATTATGATTCTGTTTCTGGTTCTGCTTCTCATTCTGGTTCTGGCTCAGATTCTGATTCTGATTCTGTTTCTGATTCTGATTCTGGTTCTGGTTCTGATTCTGATCCTAATTCTTGTTCTGGTTCTGGTTCCAGGCATGATTCTGTTTCTGGTTCTGATCCTGATCCTGGTTCTGGTTTTTGTTCTGGTTTTGGTTCTGATTCTGTTTCTGATTCTGATTCTTGTTTTGAATCTGATTCCGGTTCTGGTTCCTGTTCTGATCTGGTCATGATTCTGGTTCTAATTCTGATTGTGGTTTCTTATTCTGGTTCTGTTTCTTATTCAGGTTCTGTTTCTTATTCTGGTTCTGGTTCTGCCTCTGATTTTGATTCTGATTCTGTTTATGATTCTGATTCTTGTGTTGAGTCTGATTCCGGTTCTGGTTCCTGTTCTGATCTGGTCATGATTCTGGTTCTCATTCTGATTGTGGTTTCTTATTCTGGTTATATTTCTGATTCTGATTCTGATTCTGATACTGATTGTGTTTCTGATTCTGATTCTGGTTCTGGTTCAGATTCTGATTCTGATTCTGATTGTTGTTTTGATTCTGATTCTGGTTCTGGTTCCTTTTCTGATTCTGGCCATGATGCTGCTTCTGCTTCTGATTCTGTTCCTGGTTCTGGTCTGGTTCTGGTTATGATCTGATTCTGGTTCTGGTTCGTATTCTGATTCTGGTTCTGATTCTGGTTCTGGTTCTGATTCAGAATTTGATTCTGGTTCTGATTCTGGCTCTGGTTCTGGTTCTGATTCAGATTCAGATTCTGATTCTGATTCTGGTTCTGGTTTTGGTTCTTGTTCCAGGACTGATTCTGGTTCTGTTTCTAATCCTGATTCTGGTTCTTGTTCTGGTTCCAGTTCTGATTCTGATACTGATTCTTGTTCTGATTCTGATTCTGGTTCTGGTTCTGATTCTTTTTCTGATTCTGATTCTAGATTTGATTCTGATTCCGGTTCTTGTTCCTGTTCTGATTCTGGTCATGATTCTGATTCTTGATCTGATTTTGATTTTGATTCTGGTTCTGGTTCTGATTCTGATTCTTTTTCTTATTTTGATTGCAGTTCTGGTTCCTGTTCTGATTCTGGTCATGAGTCTGGATCTGATTCTGATTCTTGTTCTGATTTTGATTTTGATTCTGGTTCTGGTTCTGATTCTGATTCTTGTTCTTATTTTGATTCCAGTTCTGGTTCTTGTTCTGATTCTGGTCATGAGTCTGGATCTGGTTCTGATTCTGATTCTTGTTCTTGTTCTGTTGTTGGTTGTGGTTCTTGTTCTGATTCTGATTCTGGTTCTGTTTCTAATTCTGGTTCTGATTCTGGTTGTGGTTCTGATTCTTATTCTGGTTCTCCTTCTCGTTCTGGTTCTTGTTCTGGTTCTGTTTCATGTTCTGATTTTGTTTCTGGTTCTTATTCTGATTCTGGTTCTGGTTCTGATTCTGATTCTGATTCTGGTTCTAATTCTTGCTCTGATTCTGGTTCTGGTTCTGATTCTGATTCTGATTCTGATTCTGGTTCTGTTTCTGGTTCTGTTTCCAATCCTGATTCTGATTCTGGGTCTGGTTCCAGCTCTGATTCAGATACTGATTCTTGTTCTGATTCTGATTCTCGTTCTGGTTCTGATACTTTTTCTGATTCTGATTCTTGTTTTTATTCTGATTCCGGTTCTGGTTCCTGTTCTGATTGTGGTCATGATTCTGGTTCTGATTCTGATTCTTGTTCTGATTTTTATTTTGATTCTGATTCTGGTTCTGATTCTGATTCTGATTCTTGTTCTTATTTTGATTCCAGTTCTGGTTCCTGTTCTGATTCTGATTCTGATTCTGATTCTGGTTCTGTTTCTGGTTCTGTTTCCAATCCTGATTCTGATTCTGGGTCTGGTTCCAGCTCTGATTCAGATACTGATTCTTGTTCTGATTCTGATTCTCGTTCTGGTTCTGATACTTTTTCTGATTCTGATTCTTGTTTTTATTCTGATTCCGGTTCTGGTTCCTGTTCTGATTGTGGTCATGATTCTGGTTCTGATTCTGATTCTTGTTCTGATTTTTATTTTGATTCTGATTCTGGTTCTGATTCTGATTCTGATTCTTGTTCTTATTTTGATTCCAGTTCTGGTTCCTGTTCTGATTCTGGTCATGAGTCTGGATCCTGTTCTGATTCTGATTCTGGTTCTGATTCTAATTCTGATTCTCCTTCTCGTTCTGGTTCGTGTTCTGGTTCTGTTTCATGTTCTGATTTTGTTTCTGGTTCTTATTCTGGTTCTGGTTCTTATTCTGATTCTGGTCATGATTCTGCTTCTGATTCTGATTCTGTTCCTGGTTCTGGTTCTGATCTGATTCTGGTTCTGAATCTGATTCTGATTCTGGTTCTGATTCTGGCTCTGATTCTGGTTCTGGTTCTGATTCTGATTCTGATTCTGGTTCTGATTCTTGCTCTGATTCTGGTTCTGGTTCTGGTTCCAGGTCTGATTCTGGTTCTGTTTCTAATCCTGATTCTGCTTCTGGTTCTGGTTCCAGTTCTGATTCTGATACTGATTCTTGTTCTGATTCTGATTCTGATTCTGGTTCTGATTCTGGTTCTGGTTCTGATTCTGTTTATGATTCTGATTCTTGTTTTGATTCAGATTCCAGTTCTGGTTCCTGTTCTGATTCTGGTCATGATTCTGGTTCTGATTATGATTCTGTTTCTGGTTCTGCTTCTCGTTCTGGTTCTGGCTCAGATTCCGATTCTGATTCTGTTTATGATTCTGATTCTTGTGTTGAGCCTGATTCCGGTTCTGGTTCCTGTTCTGATCTGGTCATGATTCTGGTTCTCATTCTGATTGTGGTTTCTTATTCTGGTTATATTTCTGATTCTGATTCCGATTCTGATACTGATTGTGTTTCTGATTCTGAATCTGGTTCTGGTTCAGATTCTGATTCTGATTCTGATTGTTGTTTTGATTCTGATTCTGGTTCTGGTTCCTGTTCTGATTCTGGTCATGATGCTGCTTCTGCTTCTGATTCTGTTCCTGGTTCTGGTTCTGGTTCTGGTTCTGATCTGATTCTGGTTCTGGTTCTGATTCTGATTCTGGTTCTGATTATGGTTCTGGTTCCAGGACTGATTCTGGTTCTGATTCTAATCCTGATTCTGGTTCTTGTTCTGGTTCCAGTTCTGATTCTGATACTGATTTTTGTTCTGATTCTGATTCTGGTTCTGGTTCTGATTCTTTTTCTGATTCTGATTCTTGATTTGATTCTGATTCCGGTTCTGGTTCCTGTTCTGATTCTGGTCATGATTCTGGTTCTGATTCTGATTCTTGATCTGATTTTGATTTTGATTCTGGTTCTGATTCTGATTCTGATTCTTTTTCTTATTTTGATTCCAGTTCTGGTTCCTGTTCTGATTCTGGTCATGAGTCTGGTTCTGATTCTGATTCTTGATCTGATTTTGATTTTGATTCTGATTCTGGTTCTGATTCTGATTCTGATTCTCCTTCTCGATCTCGTTCGTGTTCTGGTTCTGTTTCATGTTCTGATTTTGTTTCTGGTTCTTATTCTGGTTCTGGTTCTGATTCTGTTTATGATTCTGATTCTTGTTTTGATTCAGATTCCAGTTCTGGTTCCTGTTCTGATTCTGGTCATGATTCTGGTTCTGATTATGATTCTGTTTCTGGCTCAGATTCCGATTCTGATTCTGTTTCTGATTCTGATTCTGGTTCTGGTTCTGGTTCTGATTCTGATTTTGGTCATGAGTCTGGATCTGTTTCTGATTCTGATTCTGGCTACGATTCTGGTTCTGATTCTGATTGTGATTCTGATTTTGATTCTGGTTCTGTTTCTTGTTCTGGTTCTGATTCTGTTTCTGGTTCCTGTACTGATTCTTCACATGATTCTGTTTCTGATTCTGATTCCATTCCTGATTCAGGTTCTGATGTGATTCTGGTTCTGGTTCTGATCTGATTCTGGTTCTGATTCTGGCTCTGAATCTGGTTCTGATTCTGATTCCATTCCTGATTCTGGTTCTGATGTGATTCTGGTTCGGGTTCCAGTTCTGATTCTGGTCATGCTTCTCATTCTCATTCTGATTGTGGTTTCTTATTCTGGTTATATTTCTGGTTCTGATTCCGATTCCGATACTGATTGTGTTTCTGATTCTGATTCTGGTTCTGGTTCAGATTCTGATTCTGATTCTGATTGTTGTTTTGATTCTGATTCAGGTTCCAGGACTGATTCTGGTTCTGTTTCTAATCCTGATTCTGGTTCTTGTTCTGGTTACAGTTCTGATTCTGATACTGATTATTGTTCTGATTCTGATTCTGGTTCTGGTACTGATTCTTTTTCTGATTCTGATTCTTGTTTTGATTCTGATTCCAGTTGTGGTTCCTGTTCTGATTCTGGTCATGATTCTGGTTCTTATTCTGATTCTGGTTCTGGTTCAGATTCTGATTCTGATTCTGATTGTTGTTTTGATTCTGATTCTGGTTCTGGTTCTGGTTCCAGATCTGATTCTGGTTCTGTTTCTAATCCTGATTCTGCTTCTGGTTCTGGTTCCAGTTCTGATTCTGATACTGATTCTTGTTCTGATTCTGATTCTGATTCTGGTTCTGGTTCTGATTCTGTTTATGATTCTGATTCTTGTTTTGATTCAGATTTCAGTTCTGGTTCCTGTTCTGATTCTGGTCATGATTCTGGTTCTGATTATGATTCTGTTTCTGCTTCTGCTTCTCGTTCTGGTTCTGGCTCAGATTCTGATTCTGATTCTGTTTCTGATTCTGATTCTGGTTCTGGTTCTGATTCTGATTTTAGTCATGAGTCTGGATCTGTTTCTGATTCTGATTCTGGCTCCTATTCTGGTTCTGTTTCTTGTTCTGGTTCTGGTTCTGATCTGATTCTGGTTCTGATTCTGGCTCTGATTCTGGTTCTGGTTCTGATTCTGATTCTGATTCTGGTTCTGGTTCTGGTTCCAGATCTGATTCTGGTTCTGTTTCTAATCCTGATTCTGCTTCTGGTTCTGGTTCCAGTTCTGATTCTGATACTGATTCTTGTTCTGATTCTGATTCTGATTCTGATTCTGGTTCTGGTTCTGATTCTGTTTATGATTCTGATTCTTGTTTTGATTCAGATTTCAGATCTGGTTCCTATTCTGATTCTGGTCATGATTCTGG
Source organism: Narcine bancroftii (assembly GCF_036971445.1). Taxonomy (NCBI): domain Eukaryota; kingdom Metazoa; phylum Chordata; class Chondrichthyes; order Torpediniformes; family Narcinidae; genus Narcine; species Narcine bancroftii. The sequence goes on from NC_091473.1 coordinate 197,211,079, forward strand.
TTCTGATTCTGATTCTTGATCTGATTTTGATTTTGATTCTGGTTCTGGTTCTGATTCTGATTCTTGTTTTTATTTTGATTCCAGTTCTGGTTCCTGTTCTGATTCTGGTCATGAGTCTGCATCTGATTCTGATTCTTGTTCTGATTTTGATTTTGATTCTGGTTCTGGTTCTGATTCTGATTCTTGTTTTAATTTTGATTCCAGTTCTGGTTCCTGTTCTGATTCTGGTCATGAGTCTGGATCTGGTTCTGATTCTGATTCTGGTTCTTGTTCTGTTGTTGGTTGTGGTTCTTGTTCTTATTCTGATTCTGGTTCTGATTCTAATTCTGGTTCTGATTCTTGTTGTGGTTCTGATTCTTATTCTGGTTCTCCTTCTTGTTCTGGTTCTTGTTCTGGTTCTGTTTCATGTTCTGATTTTGTTTCTGGTTCTTATTCTGATTCTGGTTCTGGTTCTGATTCTGATTCTGATTCTGGTTGTAATTCTTGCTCTGATTCTGGTTCTGGTTCTGATTCTGATTCTGATTCTGATTCTGGTTCTGTTTCTGGTTCTGTTTCCAATCCTGATTCTGATTCTAGGTCTGGTTCCAGCTCTGATTCTGATACTGATTCTTGTTCTGATTCTGATTCTGGTTCTGGTTCTGATTCTTTTTCTGATTCTGATTCTTGTTTTTATTCTGATTCCAGTTCTGGTTCCTGTTCTGATTGTGGTCATGATTCTGGTTCTGATTCTGATTCTTGTTCTGATTTTTATTTTGATTCTGATTCTGGTTCTGATTCTGATTCTGATTCTTGTTCTTATTTTGATTCCAGTTCTGGTTCCTGTTCTGATTCTGGTCATGAGTCTGGATCTGGTTCTGATTCTGATTCTGGTTCTGATTCTAATTCTGATTCTCCTTCTCGTTCTGGTTCGTGTTCTGGTTCTGTTTCATGTTCTGATTTTGTTTCTGGTTCTTATTCTGGTTCTGGTTCTTATTCTGATTCTGGTCATGATTCTGCTTCTGATTCTGATTCTGTTCCTGGTTCTGGTTCTGATCTGATTCTGGTTCTGATTCTGATTCTGATTCTGGTTCTGATTCTGGCTCTGATTCTGGTTCTGATTCTGATTCCATTCCTGATTCTGGTTCTGATGTGATTCTGGTTCTGGTTCCAGTTCTGATTCTGGTCATGATTCTCATTCTCATTCTGATTGTGGTTTCTTATTCTGGTTATATTTCTGGTTCTGATTCCGATTCTGTTACTGATTGTGTTTCTGATTCTGATTCTGGTTCTGGTTCAGATTCAGATTCTGATTCTGATTGTTGTTTTGATTCTGATTCAGGTTCCAGGACTGATTCTGGTTCTGTTTCTAATCCTGATTCTGCTTCTCGTTCTGGTTCTGGCTCAGATTCCGATTCTGATTCTGTTTCTGATTCTGATTCTGGTTCTGGTTCTGATTCTGAATTTAGTCATGAGTCTGGATCTGTTTCTGATTCTGATTCTGGCTCCTATTCTGGTTCTGTTTCTTGTTCTGGTTCTGGTTCTGATCTGATTCTGGTTCTGATTCTGGCTCTGATACTGATTGTGTTTCTGATTCTGAATCTGGTTCTGGTTCAGATTCTGATTCTGATTCTGATTGTTGTTTTGATTCTGATTCAGGTTCCAGGACTGATTCTGGTTCTGTTTCTAATCCTGATTCTGGTCCTTGTTCTGGTTACAGTTCTGATTCTGATACTGATTCTTGTTCTGATTCTGATTCTAGTTCTGGTACTGATTCTTTTTCTGATTCTGATTCTTGTTTTGATTCTGATTCCGGTTCTGGTTCCTGTTCTGATTCTGGTCATGATTCTGGTTCTTATTCTGATTCTGGTTCTGGTTCAGATTCTGATTCTGATTCTGATTGTTGTTTTGATTCTGATTCTGGTTCTGGTTCTGGTTCCAGATCTGATTCTGGTTCTGTTTCTAATCCTGATTCTGCTTCTGGTTCTGGTTCCAGTTCTGATTCTGATACTGATTCTTGTTCTGATTCTGATTCTGATTCTGGTTCTGGTTCTGATTCTGTTTATGATTCTGATTCTTGTTTTGATTCAGATTTCAGTTTTGGTTCCTGTTCTGATTCTGGTCATGATTCTGGTTCTGATTATGATTCTGATTCTGACTCCGATTCTGGTTCTGTTTCTTGTTCTGGTTTTGGTTTTGATCTGATTCTGATTCTGATTCTGGCTCTGATTCAGATACTGATTCTTGTTCTGATTCTGATTCTCGTTCTGGTTCTGATACTTTTTCTGATTCTGATTCTTGTTTTTATTCTGATTCCGGTTCTGGTTCCTGTTCTGATTGTGGTCATGATTCTGGTTCTGATTCTGATTCTTGTTCTGATTTTTATTTTGATTCTGATTCTGGTTCTGATTCTGATTCTGATTCTTGTTCTTATTTTGATTCCAGTTCTGGTTCCTGTTCTGATTCTGGTCATGAGTCTGGATCCTGTTCTGATTCTGATTCTGGTTCTGATTCTAATTCTGATTCTCCTTCTCGTTCTGGTTCGTGTTCTGGTTCTGTTTCATGTTCTGATTTTGTTTCTGGTTCTTATTCTGGTTCTGGTTCTTATTCTGATTCTGGTCATGATTCTGCTTCTGATTCTGATTCTGTTCCTGGTTCTGGTTCTGAATCTGATTCTGATTCTGGTTCTGATTCTGGCTCTGATTCTGGTTCTGGTTCTGATTCTGATTCTGATTCTGGTTCTGATTCTTGCTCTGATTCTGGTTCTGTTTCTGGTTCCAGGTCTGATTCTGGTTCTGTTTCTAATCCTGATTCTGCTTCTGGTTCTGGTTCCAGTTCTGATTCTGATACTGATTCTTGTTCTGATTCTGATTCTGATTCTGGTTCTGATTCTGGTTCTGGTTCTGATTCTGTTTATGATTCTGATTCTTGTTTTGATTCAGATTCCAGTTCTGGTTCCTGTTCTGATTCTGGTCATGATTCTGGTTCTGATTATGATTCTGTTTCTGGTTCTGCTTCTCGTTCTGGTTCTGGCTCAGATTCCGATTCTGATTCTGTTTATGATTCTGATTCTTGTGTTGAGCCTGATTCCGGTTCTGGTTCCTGTTCTGATCTGGTCATGATTCTGGTTCTCATTCTGATTGTGGTTTCTTATTCTGGTTATATTTCTGATTCTGATTCCGATTCTGATACTGATTGTGTTTCTGATTCTGAATCTGGTTCTGGTTCAGATTCTGATTCTGATTCTGATTGTTGTTTTGATTCTGATTCTGGTTCTGGTTCCTGTTCTGATTCTGGTCATGATGCTGCTTCTGCTTCTGATTCTGTTCCTGGTTCTGGTTCTGGTTCTGGTTCTGATCTGATTCTGGTTCTGGTTCTGATTCTGATTCTGGTTCTGATTATGGTTCTGGTTCTGGTTCTGGTTCCAGGACTGATTCTGGTTCTGATTCTAATCCTGATTCTGGTTCTTGTTCTGGTTCCAGTTCTGATTCTGATACTGATTTTTGTTCTGATTCTGATTCTGGTTCTGGTTCTGATTCTTTTTCTGATTCTGATTCTTGATTTGATTCTGATTCCGGTTCTGGTTCCTGTTCTGATTCTGGTCATGATTCTGGTTCTGATTCTGATTCTTGATCTGATTTTGATTTTGATTCTGGTTCTGGTTCTGATTCTGATTCTTTTTCTTATTTTGATTCCAGTTCTGGTTCCTGTTCTGATTCTGGTCATGAGTCTGGTTCTGATTCTGATTCTTGATCTGATTTTGATTTTGATTCTGATTCTGGTTCTGATTCTGATTCTGATTCTCCTTCTCGATCTCGTTCGTGTTCTGGTTCTGTTTCATGTTCTGATTTTGTTTCTGGTTCTTATTCTGGTTCTGGTTCTGATTCTGTTTATGATTCTGATTCTTGTTTTGATTCAGATTCCAGTTCTGGTTCCTGTTCTGATTCTGGTCATGATTCTGGTTCTGATTATGATTCTGTTTCTGGCTCAGATTCCGATTCTGATTCTGTTTCTGATTCTGATTCTGGTTCTGGTTCTGGTTCTGATTCTGATTTTGGTCATGAGTCTGGATCTGTTTCTGATTCTGATTCTGGCTACGATTCTGGTTCTGATTCTGATTGTGATTCTGATTTTGATTCTGGTTCTGTTTCTTGTTCTGGTTCTGATTCTGTTTCTGGTTCCTGTACTGATTCTTCACATGATTCTGTTTCTGATTCTGATTCCATTCCTGATTCAGGTTCTGATGTGATTCTGGTTCTGGTTCTGATCTGATTCTGGTTCTGATTCTGGCTCTGAATCTGGTTCTGATTCTGATTCCATTCCTGATTCTGGTTCTGATGTGATTCTGGTTCGGGTTCCAGTTCTGATTCTGGTCATGCTTCTCATTCTCATTCTGATTGTGGTTTCTTATTCTGGTTATATTTCTGGTTCTGATTCCGATTCCGATACTGATTGTGTTTCTGATTCTGATTCTGGTTCTGGTTCAGATTCTGATTCTGATTCTGATTGTTGTTTTGATTCTGATTCAGGTTCCAGGACTGATTCTGGTTCTGTTTCTAATCCTGATTCTGGTTCTTGTTCTGGTTACAGTTCTGATTCTGATACTGATTATTGTTCTGATTCTGATTCTGGTTCTGGTACTGATTCTTTTTCTGATTCTGATTCTTGTTTTGATTCTGATTCCAGTTGTGGTTCCTGTTCTGATTCTGGTCATGATTCTGGTTCTTATTCTGATTCTGGTTCTGGTTCAGATTCTGATTCTGATTCTGATTGTTGTTTTGATTCTGATTCTGGTTCTGGTTCTGGTTCCAGATCTGATTCTGGTTCTGTTTCTAATCCTGATTCTGCTTCTGGTTCTGGTTCCAGTTCTGATTCTGATACTGATTCTTGTTCTGATTCTGATTCTGATTCTGGTTCTGGTTCTGATTCTGTTTATGATTCTGATTCTTGTTTTGATTCAGATTTCAGTTCTGGTTCCTGTTCTGATTCTGGTCATGATTCTGGTTCTGATTATGATTCTGTTTCTGGTTCTGCTTCTCGTTCTGGTTCTGGCTCAGATTCTGATTCTGATTCTGTTTCTGATTCTGATTCTGGTTCTGGTTCTGATTCTGATTTTAGTCATGAGTCTGGATCTGTTTCTGATTCTGATTCTGGCTCCTATTCTGGTTCTGTTTCTTGTTCTGGTTCTGGTTCTGATCTGATTCTGGTTCTGATTCTGGCTCTGATTCTGGTTCTGGTTCTGATTCTGATTCTGATTCTGGTTCTGGTTCTGGTTCCAGATCTGATTCTGGTTCTGTTTCTAATCCTGATTCTGCTTCTGGTTCTGGTTCCAGTTCTGATTCTGATACTGATTCTTGTTCTGATTCTGATTCTGATTCTGATTCTGGTTCTGGTTCTGATTCTGTTTATGATTCTGATTCTTGTTTTGATTCAGATTTCAGATCTGGTTCCTATTCTGATTCTGGTCATGATTCTGGTTCTGATTCTGATTCTTGATCTGATTTTGATTTTGATTCTGGTTCTGGTTCTGATTCTGATTCTTGTTTTTATTTTGATTCCAGTTCTGGTTCCTGTTCTGATTCTGGTCATGAGTCTGCATCTGATTCTGATTCTTGTTCTGATTTTGATTTTGATTCTGGTTCTGGTTCTGATTCTGATTCTTGTTTTAATTTTGATTCCAGTTCTGGTTCCTGTTCTGATTCTGGTCATGAGTCTGGATCTGGTTCTGATTCTGATTCTGGTTCTTGTTCTGTTGTTGGTTGTGGTTCTTGTTCTTATTCTGATTCTGGTTCTGATTCTAATTCTGGTTCTGATTCTTGTTGTGGTTCTGATTCTTATTCTGGTTCTCCTTCTTGTTCTGGTTCTTGTTCTGGTTCTGTTTCATGTTCTGATTTTGTTTCTGGTTCTTATTCTGATTCTGGTTCTGGTTCTGATTCTGATTCTGATTCTGGTTGTAATTCTTGCTCTGATTCTGGTTCTGGTTCTGATTCTGATTCTGATTCTGATTCTGGTTCTGTTTCTGGTTCTGTTTCCAATCCTGATTCTGATTCTAGGTCTGGTTCCAGCTCTGATTCTGATACTGATTCTTGTTCTGATTCTGATTCTGGTTCTGGTTCTGATTCTTTTTCTGATTCTGATTCTTGTTTTTATTCTGATTCCAGTTCTGGTTCCTGTTCTGATTGTGGTCATGATTCTGGTTCTGATTCTGATTCTTGTTCTGATTTTTATTTTGATTCTGATTCTGGTTCTGATTCTGATTCTGATTCTTGTTCTTATTTTGATTCCAGTTCTGGTTCCTGTTCTGATTCTGGTCATGAGTCTGGATCTGGTTCTGATTCTGATTCTGGTTCTGATTCTAATTCTGATTCTCCTTCTCGTTCTGGTTCGTGTTCTGGTTCTGTTTCATGTTCTGATTTTGTTTCTGGTTCTTATTCTGGTTCTGGTTCTTATTCTGATTCTGGTCATGATTCTGCTTCTGATTCTGATTCTGTTCCTGGTTCTGGTTCTGATCTGATTCTGGTTCTGAATCTGATTCTGATTCTGGTTCTGATTCTGGCTCTGATTCTGGTTCTGGTTCTGATTCTGATTCTGATTCTGGTTCTGATTCTTGCTCTGATTCTGGTTCTGTTTCTGGTTCCAGGTCTGATTCTGGTTCTGTTTCTAATCCTGATTCTGCTTCTGGTTCTGGTTCCAGTTCTGATTCTGATACTGATTCTTGTTCTGATTCTGATTCTGATTCTGGTTCTGATTCTGGTTCTGGTTCTGATTCTGTTTATGATTCTGATTCTTGTTTTGATTCAGATTCCAGTTCTGGTTCCTGTTCTGATTCTGGTCATGATTCTGGTTCTGATTATGATTCTGTTTCTGGTTCTGCTTCTCGTTCTGGTTCTGGCTCAGATTCCGATTCTGATTCTGTTTATGATTCTGATTCTTGTGTTGAGCCTGATTCCGGTTCTGGTTCCTGTTCTGATCTGGTCATGATTCTGGTTCTCATTCTGATTGTGGTTTCTTATTCTGGTTATATTTCTGATTCTGATTCCGATTCTGATACTGATTGTGTTTCTGATTCTGAATCTGGTTCTGGTTCAGATTCTGATTCTGATTCTGATTGTTGTTTTGATTCTGATTCTGGTTCTGGTTCCTGTTCTGATTCTGGTCATGATGCTGCTTCTGCTTCTGATTCTGTTCCTGGTTCTGGTTCTGGTTCTGGTTCTGATCTGATTCTGGTTCTGGTTCTGATTCTGATTCTGGTTCTGATTATGGTTCTGGTTCTGGTTCTGGTTCCAGGACTGATTCTGGTTCTGATTCTAATCCTGATTCTGGTTCTTGTTCTGGTTCCAGTTCTGATTCTGATACTGATTTTTGTTCTGATTCTGATTCTGGTTCTGGTTCTGATTCTTTTTCTGATTCTGATTCTTGATTTGATTCTGATTCCGGTTCTGGTTCCTGTTCTGATTCTGGTCATGATTCTGGTTCTGATTCTGATTCTTGATCTGATTTTGATTTTGATTCTGGTTCTGGTTCTGATTCTGATTCTTTTTCTTATTTTGATTCCAGTTCTGGTTCCTGTTCTGATTCTGGTCATGAGTCTGGTTCTGATTCTGATTCTTGATCTGATTTTGATTTTGATTCTGATTCTGGTTCTGATTCTGATTCTGATTCTCCTTCTCGATCTCGTTCGTGTTCTGGTTCTGTTTCATGTTCTGATTTTGTTTCTGGTTCTTATTCTGGTTCTGGTTCTGATTCTGTTTATGATTCTGATTCTTGTTTTGATTCAGATTCCAGTTCTGGTTCCTGTTCTGATTCTGGTCATGATTCTGGTTCTGATTATGATTCTGTTTCTGGCTCAGATTCCGATTCTGATTCTGTTTCTGATTCTGATTCTGGTTCTGGTTCTGGTTCTGATTCTGATTTTGGTCATGAGTCTGGATCTGTTTCTGATTCTGATTCTGGCTACGATTCTGGTTCTGATTCTGATTGTGATTCTGATTTTGATTCTGGTTCTGTTTCTTGTTCTGGTTCTGATTCTGTTTCTGGTTCCTGTACTGATTCTTCACATGATTCTGTTTCTGATTCTGATTCCATTCCTGATTCAGGTTCTGATGTGATTCTGGTTCTGGTTCTGATCTGATTCTGGTTCTGATTCTGGCTCTGAATCTGGTTCTGATTCTGATTCCATTCCTGATTCTGGTTCTGATGTGATTCTGGTTCGGGTTCCAGTTCTGATTCTGGTCATGCTTCTCATTCTCATTCTGATTGTGGTTTCTTATTCTGGTTATATTTCTGGTTCTGATTCCGATTCCGATACTGATTGTGTTTCTGATTCTGATTCTGGTTCTGGTTCAGATTCTGATTCTGATTCTGATTGTTGTTTTGATACTGATTCAGGTTCCAGGACTGATTCTGGTTCTGTTTCTAATCCTGATTCTGGTTCTTGTTCTGGTTACAGTTCTGATTCTGATACTGATTATTGTTCTGATTCTGATTCTGGTTCTGGTACTGATTCTTTTTCTGATTCTGATTCTTGTTTTGATTCTGATTCCAGTTGTGGTTCCTGTTCTGATTCTGGTCATGATTCTGGTTCTGGTTCAGATTCTGATTCTGATTCTGATTGTTGTTTTGATTCTGATTCTGGTTCTGGTTCTGGTTCCAGATCTGATTCTGGTTCTGTTTCTAATCCTGATTCTGCTTCTGGTTCTGGTTCCAGTTCTGATTCTGATACTGATTCTTGTTCTGATTCTGATTCTGATTCTGGTTCTGGTTCTGATTCTGTTTATGATTCTGATTCTTGTTTTGATTCAGATTTCAGTTCTGGTTCCTGTTCTGATTCTGGTCATGATTCTGGTTCTGATTATGATTCTGTTTCTGGTTCTGCTTCTCGTTCTGGTTCTGGCTCAGAATCTGATTCTGGTTCTGGTTCTGATTCTGATTTTAGTCATGAGTCTGGATCTGTTTCTGATTCTGATTCTGGCTCCTATTCTGGTTCTGTTTCTTGTTCTGGTTCTGGTTCTGATCTGATTCTGGTTCTGATTCTGGCTCTGATTCTGGTTCTGGTTCTGATTCTGATTCTGATTCTGGTTCTGGTTCTGGTTCCAGATCTGATTCTGGTTCTGTTTCTAATCCTGATTCTGCTTCTGGTTCTGGTTCCAGTTCTGATTCTGATACTGATTCTTGTTCTGATTCTGATTCTGATTCTGATTCTGGTTCTGGTTCTGATTCTGATTCTTGTTTTGATTCAGATTTCAGATCTGGTTCCTATTCTGATTCTGGTCATGATTCTGGTTCTGATTCTGATTCTTGATCTGATTTTGATTTTGATTCTGGTTCTGGTTCTGATTCTGATTCTTGTTTTTATTTTGATTCCAGTTCTGGTTCCTGTTCTGATTCTGGTCATGAGTCTGCATCTGATTCTGATTCTTGTTCTGATTTTGATTTTGATTCTGGTTCTGGTTCTGATTCTGATTCTTGTTTTAATTTTGATTCCAGTTCTGGTTCCTGTTCTGATTCTGGTCATGAGTCTGGATCTGGTTCTGATTCTGATTCTGGTTCTTGTTCTGTTGTTGGTTGTGGTTCTTGTTCTTATTCTGATTCTGGTTCTGATTCTAATTCTGGTTCTGATTCTTGTTGTGGTTCTGATTCTTATTCTGGTTCTCCTTCTTGTTCTGGTTCTTGTTCTGGTTCTGTTTCATGTTCTGATTTTGTTTCTGGTTCTTATTCTGATTCTGGTTCCGGTTCTGATTCTGATTCTGATTCTGGTTGTAATTCTTGCTCTGATTCTGGTTCTGGTTCTGATTCTGATTCTGATTCTGATTCTGGTTCTGTTTCTGGTTCTGTTTCCAATCCTGATTCTGATTCTAGGTCTGGTTCCAGCTCTGATTCTGATACTGATTCTTGTTCTGATTCTGATTCTGGTTCTGGTTCTGATTCTTTTTCTGATTCTGATTCTTGTTTTTATTCTGATTCCAGTTCTGGTTCCTGTTCTGATTGTGGTCATGATTCTGGTTCTGATTCTGATTCTTGTTCTGATTTTTATTTTGATTCTGATTCTGGTTCTGATTCTGATTCTGATTCTTGTTCTTATTTTGATTCCAGTTCTGGTTCCTGTTCTGATTCTGGTCATGAGTCTGGATCTGGTTCTGATTCTGATTCTGGTTCTGATTCTAATTCTGATTCTCCTTCTCGTTCTGGTTCGTGTTCTGGTTCTGTTTCATGTTCTGATTTTGTTTCTGGTTCTTATTCTGGTTCTGGTTCTTATTCTGATTCTGGTCATGATTCTGCTTCTGATTCTGATTCTGTTCCTGGTTCTGGTTCTGATCTGATTCTGGTTCTGAATCTGATTCTGATTCTGGTTCTGATTCTGGCTCTGATTCTGGTTCTGGTTCTGATTCTGATTCTGATTCTGGTTCTGATTCTGGCTCTGATTCTGGTTCTGATTCTGATTCCATTCCTGATTCTGGTTCTGATGTGATTCTGGTTCTGGTTCCAGTTCTGATTCTGGTCATGATTCTCATTCTCATTCTGATTGTGGTTTCTTATTCTGGTTATATTTCTGGTTCTGATTCCGATTCTGTTACTGATTGTGTTTCTGATTCTGATTCTGGTTCTGGTTCAGATTCAGATTCTGATTCTGATTGTTGTTTTGATTCTGATTCAGGTTCCAGGACTGATTCTGGTTCTGTTTCTAATCCTGATTCTGCTTCTCGTTCTGGTTCTGGCTCAGATTCCGATTCTGATTCTGTTTCTGATTCTGATTCTGGTTCTGGTTCTGATTCTGAATTTAGTCATGAGTCTGGATCTGTTTCTGATTCTGATTCTGGCTCCTATTCTGGTTCTGTTTCTTGTTCTGGTTCTGGTTCTGATCTGATTCTGGTTCTGATTCTGGCTCTGATACTGATTGTGTTTCTGATTCTGAATCTGGTTCTGGTTCAGATTCTGATTCTGATTCTGATTGTTGTTTTGATTCTGATTCAGGTTCCAGGACTGATTCTGGTTCTGTTTCTAATCCTGATTCTGGTCCTTGTTCTGGTTACAGTTCTGATTCTGATACTGATTCTTGTTCTGATTCTGATTCTAGTTCTGGTACTGATTCTTTTTCTGATTCTGATTCTTGTTTTGATTCTGATTCCGGTTCTGGTTCCTGTTCTGATTCTGGTCATGATTCTGGTTCTTATTCTGATTCTGGTTCTGGTTCAGATTCTGATTCTGATTCTGATTGTTGTTTTGATTCTGATTCTGGTTCTGGTTCTGGTTCCAGATCTGATTCTGGTTCTGTTTCTAATCCTGATTCTGCTTCTGGTTCTGGTTCCAGTTCTGATTCTGATAATGATTCTTGTTCTGATTCTGATTCTGATTCTGGTTCTGGTTCTGATTCTGTTTATGATTCTGATTCTTGTTTTGATTCAGATTTCAGTTCTGGTTCCTGTTCTGATTCTGGTCATGATTCTGGTTCTGATTATGATTCTGATTCTGACTCCGATTCTGGTTCTGTTTCTTGTTCTGGTTTTGGTTTTGATCTGATTCTGATTCTGATTCTGGCTCTGATTCAGATACTGATTCTCGTTCTGGTTCTGATTCTCGTTCTGGTTCTGATACTTTTTCTGATTCTGATTCTTGTTTTTATTCTGATTCCGGTTCTGGTTCCTGTTCTGATTGTGGTCATGATTCTGGTTCTGATTCTGATTCTTGTTCTGATTTTTATTTTGATTCTGATTCTGGTTCTGATTCTGATTCTGATTCTTGTTCTTATTTTGATTCCAGTTCTGGTTCCTGTTCTGATTCTGGTCATGAGTCTGGATCCTGTTCTGATTCTGATTCTGGTTCTGATTCTAATTCTGATTCTCCTTCTCGTTCTGGTTCGTGTTCTGGTTCTGTTTCATGTTCTGATTTTGTTTCTGGTTCTTATTCTGGTTCTGGTTCTTGCTCTGATTCTGGTTCTGGTTCTGGTTCCAGGTCTGATTCTGGTTCTGTTTCTAATCCTGATTCTGCTTCTGGTTCTGGTTCCAGTTCTGATTCTGATACTGATTCTTGTTCTGATTCTGATACTGATTCTGGTTCTGATTCTGGTTCTGGTTCTGATTCTGTTTATGATTCTGATTCTTGTTTTGATTCAGATTCCAGTTCTGGTTCCTGTTCTGATTCTGGTCATGATTCTGGTTCTGATTATGATTCTGTTTCTAGTTCTGCTTCTCGTTCTGGTTCTGGCTCAGATTCCGATTCTGATTCTGTTTATGATTCTGATTCTTGTGTTGAGCCTGATTCCGGTTCTGGTTCCTGTTCTGATCTGGTCATGATTCTGGTTCTCATTCTGATTGTGGTTTCTTATTCTGGTTATATTTCTGATTCTGATTCCGATTCTGATACTGATTGTGTTTCTGATTCTGAATCTGGTTCTGGTTCAGATTCTGATTCTGATTCTGATTGTTGTTTTGATTCTGATTCTGGTTCTGGTTCCTGTTCTGATTCTGGTCATGATGCTGCTTCTGCTTCTGATTCTGTTCCTGGTTCTGGTTCTGGTTCTGGTTCTGATCTGATTCTGGTTCTGGTTCTGATTCTGATTCTGGTTCTGATTATGGTTCTGGTTCCAGGACTGATTCTGGTTCTGATTCTAATCCTGATTCTGGTTCTTGTTCTGGTTCCAGTTCTGATTCTGATACTGATTTTTGTTCTGATTCTGATTCTGGTTCTGGTTCTGATTCTTTTTCTGATTCTGATTCTTGATTTGATTCTGATTCCGGTTCTGGTTCCTGTTCTGATTCTGGTCATGATTCTGGTTCTGATTCTGATTCTTGATCTGATTTTGATTTTGATTCTGGTTCTGATTCTGATTCTGATTCTTTTTCTTATTTTGATTCCAGTTCTGGTTCCTGTTCTGATTCTGGTCATGAGTCTGGTTCTGATTCTGATTCTTGATCTGATTTTGATTTTGATTCTGATTCTGGTTCTGATTCTGATTCTGATTCTCCTTCTCGATCTCGTTCGTGTTCTGGTTCTGTTTCATGTTCTGATTTTGTTTCTGGTTCTTATTCTGGTTCTGGTTCTGATTCTGTTTATGATTCTGATTCTTGTTTTGATTCAGATTCCAGTTCTGGTTCCTGTTCTGATTCTGGTCATGATTCTGGTTCTGATTATGATTCTGTTTCTGGCTCAGATTCCGATTCTGATTCTGTTTCTGATTCTGATTCTGGTTCTGGTTCTGGTTCTGATTCTGATTTTGGTCATGAGTCTGGATCTGTTTCTGATTCTGATTCTGGCTACGATTCTGGTTCTGATTCTGATTGTGATTCTGATTTTGATTCTGGTTCTGTTTCTTGTTCTGGTTCTGATTCTGTTTCTGGTTCCTGTACTGATTCTTCACATGATTCTGTTTCTGATTCTGATTCCATTCCTGATTCAGGTTCTGATGTGATTCTGGTTCTGGTTCTGATCTGATTCTGGTTCTGATTCTGGCTCTGAATCTGGTTCTGATTCTGATTCCATTCCTGATTCTGGTTCTGATGTGATTCTGGTTCGGGTTCCAGTTCTGATTCTGGTCATGCTTCTCATTCTCATTCTGATTGTGGTTTCTTATTCTGGTTATATTTCTGGTTCTGATTCCGATTCCGATACTGATTGTGTTTCTGATTCTGATTCTGGTTCTGGTTCAGATTCTGATTCTGATTCTGATTGTTGTTTTGATTCTGATTCAGGTTCCAGGACTGATTCTGGTTCTGTTTCTAATCCTGATTCTGGTTCTTGTTCTGGTTACAGTTCTGATTCTGATACTGATTATTGTTCTGATTCTGATTCTGGTTCTGGTACTGATTCTTTTTCTGATTCTGATTCTTGTTTTGATTCTGATTCCAGTTGTGGTTCCTGTTCTGATTCTGGTCATGATTCTGGTTCTTATTCTGATTCTGGTTCTGGTTCAGATTCTGATTCTGATTCTGATTGTTGTTTTGATTCTGATTCTGGTTCTGGTTCTGGTTCCAGATCTGATTCTGGTTCTGTTTCTAATCCTGATTCTGCTTCTGGTTCTGGTTCCAGTTCTGATTCTGATACTGATTCTTGTTCTGATTCTGATTCTGATTCTGGTTCTGGTTCTGATTCTGTTTATGATTCTGATTCTTGTTTTGATTCAGATTTCAGTTCTGGTTCCTGTTCTGATTCTGGTCATCATTCTGGTTCTGATTATGATTCTGTTTCTGGTTCTGCTTCTCGTTCTGGTTCTGGCTCAGATTCTGATTCTGATTCTGTTTCTGATTCTGATTCTGGTTCTGGTTCTGATTCTGATTTTAGTCATGAGTCTGGATCTGTTTCTGATTCTGATTCTGGCTCCTATTCTGGTTCTGTTTCTTGTTCTGGTTCTGGTTCTGATCTGATTCTGGTTCTGATTCTGGCTCTGATTCTGGTTCTGGTTCTGATTCTGATTCTGATTCTGGTTCTGGTTCTGGTTCCAGATCTGATTCTGGTTCTGTTTCTAATCCTGATTCTGCTTCTGGTTCTGGTTCCAGTTCTGATTCTGATACTGATTCTTGTTCTGATTCTGATTCTGATTCTGATTCTGGTTCTGGTTCTGATTCTGTTTATGATTCTGATTCTTGTTTTGATTCAGATTTCAGATCTGGTTCCTATTCTGATTCTGGTCATGATTCTGGTTCTGATTCTGATTCTTGATCTGATTTTGATTTTGATTCTGGTTCTGGTTCTGATTCTGATTCTTGTTTTTATTTTGATTCCAGTTCTGGTTCCTGTTCTGATTCTGGTCATGAGTCTGCATCTGATTCTGATTCTTGTTCTGATTTTGATTTTGATTCTGGTTCTGGTTCTGATTCTGATTCTTGTTTTAATTTTGATTCCAGTTCTGGTTCCTGTTCTGATTCTGGTCATGAGTCTGGATCTGTTTCTGATTCTGATTCTGGTTCTGGTTCTGATTCTGATTTTAGTCATGAGTCTGGATCTGTTTCTGATTCTGATTCTGGCTCCTATTCTGGTTCTGCTTCTTGTTCTGGTTCTGGTTCTGATCTGATTCTTGTTTTAATTTTGATTCCAGTTCTGGTTCCTGTTCTGATTCTGGTCATGAGTCTGGATCTGGTTCTGATTCTGATTCTGGTTCTTGTTCTGTTGTTGGTTGTGGTTCTTGTTCTGATTCTGATTCTGGTTCTGATTCTAATTCTGGTTCTGATTCTTGTTGTGGTTCTGATTCTTATTCTGGTTCTCCTTCTTGTTCTGGTTCTTGTTCTGGTTCTGTTTCATGTTCTGATTTTGTTTCTGGTTCTTATTCTGATTCTGGTTCCGGTTCTGATTCTGATTCTGATTCTGGTTGTAATTCTTGCTCTGATTCTGGTTCTGGTTCTGATTCTGATTCTGATTCTGATTCTGGTTCTGTTTCTGGTTCTGTTTCCAATCCTGATTCTGATTCTAGGTCTGGTTCCAGCTCTGATTCTGATACTGATTCTTGTTCTGATTCTGATTCTGGTTCTGGTTCTGATTCTTTTTCTGATTCTGATTCTTGTTTTTATTCTGATTCCAGTTCTGGTTCCTGTTCTGATTGTGGTCATGATTCTGGTTCTGATTCTGATTCTTGTTCTGATTTTTATTTTGATTCTGATTCTGGTTCTGATTCTGATTCTGATTCTTGTTCTTATTTTGATTCCAGTTCTGGTTCCTGTTCTGATTCTGGTCATGAGTCTGGATCTGGTTCTGATTCTGATTCTGGTTCTGATTCTAATTCTGATTCTCCTTCTCGTTCTGGTTCGTGTTCTGGTTCTGTTTCATGTTCTGATTTTGTTTCTGGTTCTTATTCTGGTTCTGGTTCTTATTCTGATTCTGGTCATGATTCTGCTTCTGATTCTGATTCTGTTCCTGGTTCTGGTTCTGATCTGATTCTGGTTCTGAATCTGATTCTGATTCTGGTTCTGATTCTGGCTCTGATTCTGGTTCTGGTTCTGATTCTGATTCTGATTCTGGTTCTGATTCTGGCTCTGATTCTGGTTCTGATTCTGATTCCATTCCTGATTCTGGTTCTGATGTGATTCTGGTTCTGGTTCCAGTTCTGATTCTGGTCATGATTCTCATTCTCATTCTGATTGTGGTTTCTTATTCTGGTTATATTTCTGGTTCTGATTCCGATTCTGTTACTGATTGTGTTTCTGATTCTGATTCTGGTTCTGGTTCAGATTCAGATTCTGATTCTGATTGTTGTTTTGATTCTGATTCAGGTTCCAGGACTGATTCTGGTTCTGTTTCTAATCCTGATTCTGGTCCTTGTTCTGGTTACAGTTCTGATTCTGATACTGATTCTTGTTCTGATTCTGATTCTAGTTCTGGTACTGATTCTTTTTCTGATTCTGATTCTTGTTTTGATTCTGATTCCGGTTCTGGTTCCTGTTCTGATTCTGGTCATGATTCTGGTTCTTATTCTGATTCTGGTTCTGGTTCAGATTCTGATTCTGATTCTGATTGTTGTTTTGATTCTGATTCTGGTTCTGGTTCTGGTTCCAGATCTGATTCTGGTTCTGTTTCTAATCCTGATTCTGCTTCTGGTTCTGGTTCCAGTTCTGATTCTGATAATGATTCTTGTTCTGATTCTGATTCTGATTCTGGTTCTGGTTCTGATTCTGTTTATGATTCTGATTCTTGTTTTGATTCAGATTTCAGTTCTGGTTCCTGTTCTGATTCTGGTCATGATTCTGGTTCTGTTTTTGATTCTGTTTCTGGTTCTGATTCTGATTTTGGTCATTAGTCTGGATCTGTTTCTGATTCTGATTCTGGCTCCGAATCTGGTTCTGAATCTGATTGTGATTCTGATTTTGTTTCTGATTCTGATTCTTGTTCTGATTTTGATTCTGGTTCTGGTTCTGATTCTGAATTTGGTCATTAGTCTGGATCTGTTTCTGATTCTGATTCTGGCTCCGAATCTGGTTCTGAATCTGATTGTGATTCTGACTTTGATTCTGGTTCTGTTTCTTGTTCTGGTTCTGATTCTGGTTCTGGTTCCTGTTCTGATTCTGGTCATGATTCTGGTTCTGATTCTGATTCCGTTCCTGGTTCTGGTTCTGATGTGATTCTGGTTCTAGTTCTGGTTCTGATTCTGATTCTGATTCTGGTTCTGGTTCTGGTTCCAGGTCTGATTCTGGTTCTGTTTCTAATCCTGATTCTGCTTCTGGTTCGGGCTCCAGTTCTGATTCTCATACTGATTCTTGTTCTGATGCTGATTCTGGTTCTGGTTCTGATTCTGGTCATAATTCTGGTTATGATTCTGATTCTTGTTCTGATTTTGATTTTGATTCTGGTTCTGGTTCTGATTCTGATTCTTGTTCTTATTTTGATTCCAGTTCTGGTTCCTTTTCTGATTCTGGTCATGAGTCTGGATCTGGTTCTGATTCTGATTCTGGTTCTGATTCAGATTCTGATCCTCCTTCTCGTTCTGGTTCGTGTTCTGGTTCTGTTTCATGTTCTGATTTTGTTTCTGGTTCTTATTCTGGTTCTGGTTCTTATTCTGATTGTAGTCATGATTCTGCTTCTGATTCTGATTCTGTTCCTGATTCTCGTTCTGATCTGATTCTGGTTATGATTCTGATTCTGAATCTGATTCTGATTCTGGCTCTGATTCTGGTTCTGGTTCAGATTTTGATTCTGATTCTGGTTCTGATTCTTTCTCTGATTCTGGTTCTGGTTCTGGTTCTGATTCTTGTGTTGAGTGTGATTCTGGTTCTGGTTCCTGTTCTGATCTGGTCATGATTCTGGTTCTCATTCTGATTGTGGTTTCTTATTCTGGTTATATATCTGGTTCTGATTCCGATTCTGATACTGATTGTGTTTCTGATTCTGATTCTGGTTCTAGTTCAGATTCTGATTCTGATTCTGATTGTTGTTTTGATTCTGTTCCTGGTTCTGGTTCTGGTTCTGGTTCTGATCTGATTCTGGTTGTGGTTCTGATTCTTTTTCTGATTCTGATTCTTGTTTTGATTCTGATTCCGGTTCTGGATCCTGCTCTGATTCTGATCATGATTTTTGCTCTGATTCTGGTTCTGGTTCTGATTCTGATTCTGATGCTGGTTCTGGTTCTGATTCTTGTGTGGAGTCTGATTCCTGTTCTAATTCCTGTTCTGATCTGGTCATGATTCTGGTTCTCATTCTGATTGTGGTTTCTTATTCTGGTTATATTTCTGGTTCTGTTTCCGATTCTGATACTGATTGTGTTTCTGATTCTGATTCTGGTTCTAGTTCAGATTCTGATTCTGATTCTGATTGTTGTTTTGATTCTGATTCTGGTTCTGGTTCCTGTTCTGATTCTGGTCATGATTCTGCTTCTGATTCTGATTCTGTTCCTGGTTCTGGTTCTGGTTCTGGTTCTGATCTGATTCCGGTTCTGGTTCTAATTCTGATTCTGGTTCTGATTCTTGCTCTGATTCTGGCTCTGGTTCTGATTCTGATTCTGATGCTGGTTCTGGTTCTGATTCTTGTGTTGAGTCTGATTCCGGTTCTAATTCCTGTTCTGATCTGGTCATGATTCTGGTTCTCATTCTGATTGTGGTTTCTTATTCTGGTTATATTTCTGGTTCTGATTCCGATTCTGATACTGATTGTGTTTCTGATTCTGATTCTGGTTCTGGTTCATATTCTGATTCTGATTCTGATTGTTGTTTTGATTCTGATTCTGGTTCTGGTTCCTCTTCTGATTCTGGTCATGATTCTGCTTCTGATTCTGATACTGTTCCTGGTTCTGGTTCTGGTTCTGGTTCTGGTTCTGATCTGATTCTGGTTCTGGTTCTAATTCTGATTCTGGTTCTGATTCTTGTTCTGATTCTGGCTCTGGTTCTGATACTGATTCTGATGCTGGTTCTGGTTCTGATTCTTGTGTTGAGTCTGATTCCGGTTCTAATTCCTGTTCTGATCTGGTCATGATTCTGGTTCTCATTCTGATTGTGGTTTCTTATTCTGGTTATATTTCTGATTCTGATTCCGATTCTGATACTGATTGTGTTTCTGATTCTGATTCTGGTTCTGGTTCATATTCTGATTCTGATTCTGATTGTTGTTTTGATTCTGATTCTGGTTCTGGTTCCTCTTCTGATTCTGGTCATGATTCTGCTTCTGATTCTGATTCTGTTCCTGGTTCTGGTTCTGGTTCTGGTTCTGATCTGATTCTGGTTCTAGTTCTGATTCTGATTCTGGTTCTGATTCTTGCTCTAATTCTGGTTCTGGTTCTGATTCTGATTCTGATGCTGGTTCTGGTTCTGATTCTTGTGTTGAGTCTGATTCAGGTTCTGGTTCCTGTTCTGATCTGGTCATGATTATGGTTCTCATTCTGATTGTGGTTTCTTATTCTGGTTATATTTCTGGTTCTGATTCCGATTCTGATACTGATTGTGTTTCTGATTCTGATTCTGGTTCTGGTTCAGATTCTGATTCTGATTCTGATTGTTGTTTTGATTCTGATTCTGGTTCTGGTTCCTGTTCTGATTCTGGTCATGATTCTGGTTCTGATTCTGATTCTTGTTCTGATTTTGATTTTGATTCTGGTTCTGGTTCAGATTCTGATTCTTGTTCTTATTTTGATTCCAGTTCTGGTTCCTGTTCTGATTCTGGTCATGAGTCTGGATCTGGTTCTGATTCTGATTCTGGTTCTTGTTCTGTTGCTGGTTGTGGTTCTTGTTCTGATTCTGATTCTGGTTCTGATTCTAATTCTGGTTCTGATTCTGGTTGTGGTTCTGATTCTTATTCTGGTTCTCCTTCTCGTTCTGGTTCTTGTTCTGGTTCTGTTTCATGTTCTGATTTTGTTTCTGGTTCTTATTCTGATTCTGGTTCTGGTTCTGATTCTGATTCTGATTCTGGTTCTGGTTCTGGTTCCAGGTCTGATTCTGGTTCTAATCCTGATTCTGCTTCTGGTTATGATTCTGTTCCTGGTTCTAGTTCTGGTTCTGGTTCTGATCTGATTCTGGTTCTGGTTCTGATTCTGATTCTGGTTCTGATTCTGGTTCTGGTTCTGATTCAGAATCTGATTCTGGTTCTTATTCTGGCTCTGATTCTGGTTCTGGTTCTGATTCAGATTCAGATTCTGATTCTGATTCTGGTTCTGGTTCTGGTTGCAGGTCTGATTCTGGTTCTGTTTCTAATCCTGATTCTGCTTCTGGTTCTGGTTCCAGTTCTGATTCTGATACTGATTCTTGTTCTGATTCTGATTCTGATTCTGATTCTGGTTCTGGTTCTGATTCTGTTTATGATTCTGATTCTTGTTTTGATTCAGATTTCAGTTCTGGTTCCTGTTCTGATTCTGGTCATGATCTGGTTCTGATTATGATTCTGTTTCTGGTTCTGCTTCTCATTCTGGTTCTGGCTCAGATTCTGATTCTGATTCTGTTTCTGATTCTGATTCTGGTTCTGGTTCTGATTCTGATCCTAATTCTTGTTCTGGTTCTGGTTCCAGGCATGATTCTGTTTCTGGTTCTGATCCTGATCCTGGTTCTGGTTTTTGTTCTGGTTTTGGTTCTGATTCTGTTTCTGATTCTGATTCTTGTTTTGAATCTGATTCCGGTTCTGGTTCCTGTTCTGATCTGGTCATGATTCTGGTTCTAATTCTGATTGTGGTTTCTTATTCTGGTTCTGTTTCTTATTCAGGTTCTGTTTCTTATTCTGGTTCTGTTTCTTATTCTGGTTCTGGTTCTGCCTCTGATTTTGATTCTGATTCTGTTTATGATTCTGATTCTTGTGTTGAGTCTGATTCCGGTTCTGGTTCCTGTTCTGATCTGGTCATGATTCTGGTTCTCATTCTGATTGTGGTTTCTTATTCTGGTTATATTTCTGATTCTGATTCTGATTCCGATACTGATTGTGTTTCTGATTCTGATTCTGGTTCTGGTTCAGATTCTGATTCTGATTCTGATTGTTGTTTTGATTCTGATTCTGGTTCTGGTTCCTTTTCTGATTCTGGCCATGATGCTGCTTCTGCTTCTGATTCTGTTCCTGGTTCTGGTCTGGTTCTGGTTATGATCTGATTCTGGTTCTGGTTTGTATTCTGATTCTGGTTCTGATTCTGGTTCTGGTTCTGATTCAGAATTTGATTCTGGTTCTGATTCTGGCTCTGGTTCTGGTTCTGATTCAGATTCAGATTCTGATTCTGATTCTGGTTCTGGTTTTGGTTCTTGTTCCAGGACTGATTCTGGTTCTGTTTCTAATCCTGATTCTGGTTCTTGTTCTGGTTCCAGTTCTGATTCTGATACTGATTCTTGTTCTGATTCTGATTCTGGTTCTGGTTCTGATTCTTTTTCTGATTCTGATTCTTGATTTGATTCTGATTCCGGTTCTTGTTCCTGTTCTGATTCTGGTCATGATTCTGGTTCTGATTCTGATTCTTGATCTGATTTTGATTTTGATTCTGGTTCTGGTTCTGATTCTGATTCTTTTTCTTATTTTGATTGCAGTTCTGGTTCCTGTTCTGATTCTGGTCATGAGTCTGGATCTGATTCTGATTCTTGTTCTGATTTTGATTTTGATTCTGGTTCTGGTTCTGATTCTGATTCTTGTTCTTATTTTGATTCCAGTTCTGGTTCTTGTTCTGATTCTGGTCATGAGTCTGGATCTGGTTCTGATTCTGATTCTGGTTCTTGTTCTGTTGTTGGTTGTGGTTCTTGTTCTGATTCTGATTCTGGTTCTGTTTCTAATTCTGGTTCTGATTCTGGTTGTGGTTCTGATTCTTATTCTGGTTCTCCTTCCAGTTCTGGTTCTTGTTCTGATTCTGGTCATGAGTCTGGATCTGGTTCTGATTCTGATTCTGGTTCTTGTTCTGTTGTTGGTTGTGGTTCTTGTTCTGATTCTGATTCTGGTTCTGTTTCTAATTCTGATTCTGATTCTGGTTCTGGTTCATATTCTGATTCTGATTCTGATTGTTGTTTTGATTCTGATTCTGGTTCTGGTTCCTCTTCTGATTCTGGTCATGATTCTGCTTCTGATTCTGATTCTGTTCCTGGTTCTGGTTCTGGTTCTGGTTCTGATCTGATTCTGGTTCTAGTTCTGATTCTGATTCTGGTTCTGATTCTTGCTCTAATTCTGGTTCTGGTTCTGATTCTGATTCTGATGCTGGTTCTGGTTCTGATTCTTGTGTTGAGTCTGATTCAGGTTCTGGTTCCTGTTCTGATCTGGTCATGATTATGGTTCTCATTCTGATTGTGGTTTCTTATTCTGGTTATATTTCTGGTTCTGTTTCCGATTCTGATACTGATTGTGTTTCTGATTCTGATTCTGGTTCTAGTTCAGATTCTGATTCTGATTCTGATTGTTGTTTTGATTCTGATTCTGGTTCTGGTTCCTGTTCTGATTCTGGTCATGATTCTGCTTCTGATTCTGATTCTTGTTCTGATTTTGATTTTGATTCTGGTTCTGGTTCAGATTCTGATTCTTGTTCTTATTTTGATTCCAGTTCTGGTTCCTGTTCTGATTCTGGTCATGAGTCTGGATCTGGTTCTGATTCTGATTCTGGTTCTTGTTCTGTTGCTGGTTGTGGTTCTTGTTCTGATTCTGATTCTGGTTCTGATTCTAATTCTGGTTCTGATTCTGGTTGTGGTTCTGATTCTTATTCTGGTTCTCCTTCTCGTTCTGGTTCTTGTTCTGGTTCTGTTTCATGTTCTGATTTTGTTTCTGGTTCTTATTCTGATTCTGGTTCTGGTTCTGATTCTGATTCTGATTCTGGTTCTGATTCTTACTCTGATTCTGGTTCTGGTTCTGATTCTGATTCTGATTCTGGTTCTGGTTCTGGTTCCAGGTCTGATTCTGGTTCTAATCCTGATTCTGCTTCTGGTTATGATTCTGTTCCTGGTTCTAGTTCTGGTTCTGGTTCTGATCTGATTCTGGTTCTTGTTCTGATTCTGATTCTGGTTCTGATTCTGGTTCTGGTTCTGATTCTGGTTCTGGTTCTGATTCAGAATCTGATTCTGGTTCTTATTCTGGCTCTGATTCTGGTTCTGGTTCTGATTCAGATTCAGATTCTGATTCTGATTCTGGTTCTGGTTCTGGTTGCAGGTCTGATTCTGGTTCTGTTTCTAATCCTGATTCTGCTTCTGGTTCTGGTTCCAGTTCTGATTCTGATACTGATTCTTGTTCTGATTCTGATTCTGATTCTGATTCTGGTTCTGGTTCTGATTCTGTTTATGATTCTGATTCTTGTTTTGATTCAGATTTCAGTTCTGGTTCCTGTTCTGATTCTGGTCATGATCTGGTTCTGATTATGATTCTGTTTCTGGTTCTGCTTCTCATTCTGGTTCTGGCTCAGATTCTGATTCTGATTCTGTTTCTGATTCTGATTCTGGTTCTGGTTCTGATTCTGATCCTAATTCTTGTTCTGGTTCTGGTTCCAGGCATGATTCTGTTTCTGGTTCTGATCCTGATCCTGGTTCTGGTTTTTGTTCTGGTTTTGGTTCTGATTCTGTTTCTGATTCTGATTCTTGTTTTGAATCTGATTCCGGTTCTGGTTCCTGTTCTGATCTGGTCATGATTCTGGTTCTAATTCTGATTGTGGTTTCTTATTCTGGTTCTGTTTCTTATTCAGGTTCTGTTTCTTATTCTGGTTCTGTTTCTTATTCTGGTTCTGGTTCTGCCTCTGATTTTGATTCTGATTCTGTTTATGATTCTGATTCTTGTGTTGAGTCTGATTCCGGTTCTGGTTCCTGTTCTGATCTGGTCATGATTCTGGTTCTCATTCTGATTGTGGTTTCTTATTCTGGTTATATTTCTGATTCTGATTCTGATTCCGATACTGATTGTGTTTCTGATTCTGATTCTGGTTCTGGTTCAGATTCTGATTCTGATTCTGATTGTTGTTTTGATTCTGATTCTGGTTCTGGTTCCTTTTCTGATTCTGGCCATGATGCTGCTTCTGCTTCTGATTCTGTTCCTGGTTCTGGTCTGGTTCTGGTTATGATCTGATTCTGGTTCTGGTTTGTATTCTGATTCTGGTTCTGATTCTGGTTCTGGTTCTGATTCAGAATTTGATTCTGGTTCTGATTCTGGCTCTGGTTCTGGTTCTGATTCAGATTCAGATTCTGATTCTGATTCTGGTTCTGGTTTTGGTTCTTGTTCCAGGACTGATTCTGGTTCTGTTTCTAATCCTGATTCTGGTTCTTGTTCTGGTTCCAGTTCTGATTCTGATACTGATTCTTGTTCTGGTTCTGATTCTGGTTCTGGTTCTGATTCTTTTTCTGATTCTGATTCTTGATTTGATTCTGATTCCGGTTCTTGTTCCTGTTCTGATTCTGGTCATGATTCTGGTTCTGATTCTGATTCTTGATCTGATTTTGATTTTGATTCTGGTTCTGGTTCTGATTCTGATTCTTTTTCTTATTTTGATTGCAGTTCTGGTTCCTGTTCTGATTCTGGTCATGAGTCTGGATCTGATTCTGATTCTTGTTCTGATTTTGATTTTGATTCTGGTTCTGGTTCTGATTCTGATTCTTGTTCTTATTTTGATTCCAGTTCTGGTTCTTGTTCTGATTCTGGTCATGAGTCTGGATCTGGTTCTGATTCTGATTCTGGTTCTTGTTCTGTTGTTGGTTGTGGTTCTTGTTCTGATTCTGATTCTGGTTCTGTTTCTAATTCTGGTTCTGATTCTGGTTGTGGTTCTGATTCTTATTCTGGTTCTCCTTCCAGTTCTGGTTCTTGTTCTGATTCTGGTCATGAGTCTGGATCTGGTTCTGATTCTGATTCTGGTTCTTGTTCTGTTGTTGGTTGTGGTTCTTGTTCTGATTCTGATTCTGGTTCTGTTTCTAATTCTGATTCTGATTCTGGTTCTGGTTCATATTCTGATTCTGATTCTGATTGTTGTTTTGATTCTGATTCTGGTTCTGGTTCCTCTTCTGATTCTGGTCATGATTCTGCTTCTGATTCTGATTCTGTTCCTGGTTCTGGTTCTGGTTCTGGTTCTGATCTGATTCTGGTTCTAGTTCTGATTCTGATTCTGGTTCTGATTCTTGCTCTAATTCTGGTTCTGGTTCTGATTCTGATTCTGATGCTGGTTCTGGTTCTGATTCTTGTGTTGAGTCTGATTCAGGTTCTGGTTCCTGTTCTGATCTGGTCATGATTATGGTTCTCATTCTGATTGTGGTTTCTTATTCTGGTTATATTTCTGGTTCTGTTTCCGATTCTGATACTGATTGTGTTTCTGATTCTGATTCTGGTTCTAGTTCAGATTCTGATTCTGATTCTGATTGTTGTTTTGATTCTGATTCTGGTTCTGGTTCCTGTTCTGATTCTGGTCATGATTCTGCTTCTGATTCTGATTCTTGTTCTGATTTTGATTTTGATTCTGGTTCTGGTTCAGATTCTGATTCTTGTTCTTATTTTGATTCCAGTTCTGGTTCCTGTTCTGATTCTGGTCATGAGTCTGGATCTGGTTCTGATTCTGATTCTGGTTCTTGTTCTGTTGCTGGTTGTGGTTCTTGTTCTGATTCTGATTCTGGTTCTGATTCTAATTCTGGTTCTGATTCTGGTTGTGGTTCTGATTCTTATTCTGGTTCTCCTTCTCGTTCTGGTTCTTGTTCTGGTTCTGTTTCATGTTCTGATTTTGTTTCTGGTTCTTATTCTGATTCTGGTTCTGGTTCTGATTCTGATTCTGATTCTGGTTCTGATTCTTACTCTGATTCTGGTTCTGGTTCTGATTCTGATTCTGATTCTGGTTCTGGTTCTGGTTCCAGGTCTGATTCTGGTTCTAATCCTGATTCTGCTTCTGGTTATGATTCTGTTCCTGGTTCTAGTTCTGGTTCTGGTTCTGATCTGATTCTGGTTCTTGTTCTGATTCTGATTCTGGTTCTGATTCTGGTTCTGGTTCTGATTCTGGTTCTGGTTCTGATTCAGAATCTGATTCTGGTTCTTATTCTGGCTCTGATTCTGGTTCTGGTTCTGATTCAGATTCAGATTCTGATTCTGATTCTGGTTCTGGTTCTGGTTGCAGGTCTGATTCTGGTTCTGTTTCTAATCCTGATTCTGCTTCTGGTTCTGGTTCCAGTTCTGATTCTGATACTGATTCTTGTTCTGATTCTGATTCTGATTCTGATTCTGGTTCTGGTTCTGATTCTGTTTATGATTCTGATTCTTGTTTTGATTCAGATTTCAGTTCTGGTTCCTGTTCTGATTCTGGTCATGATCTGGTTCTGATTATGATTCTGTTTCTGGTTCTGCTTCTCATTCTGGTTCTGGCTCAGATTCTGATTCTGATTCTGTTTCTGATTCTGATTCTGGTTCTGGTTCTGATTCTGATCCTAATTCTTGTTCTGGTTCTGGTTCCAGGCATGATTCTGTTTCTGGTTCTGATCCTGATCCTGGTTCTGGTTTTTGTTCTGGTTTTGGTTCTGATTCTGTTTCTGATTCTGATTCTTGTTTTGAATCTGATTCCGGTTCTGGTTCCTGTTCTGATCTGGTCATGATTCTGGTTCTAATTCTGATTGTGGTTTCTTATTCTGGTTCTGTTTCTTATTCAGGTTCTGTTTCTTATTCTGGTTCTGTTTCTTATTCTGGTTCTGGTTCTGCCTCTGCTTTGATTCTGATTCTGTTTATGATTCTGATTCTTGTGTTGAGTCTGATTCCGGTTCTGGTTCCTGTTCTGATCTGGCCATGATTCTGGTTCTCATTCTGATTGTGGTTTCTTATTCTGGTTATATTTCTGATTCTGATTCTGATTCTGATACTGATTGTGTTTCTGATTCTGATTCTGGTTCTGGTTCAGATTCTGATTCTGATTCTGATTGTTGTTTTGATTCTGATTCTGGTTCTGGTTCCTTTTCTGATTCTGGCCATGATGCTGCTTCTGCTTCTGATTCTGTTCCTGGTTCTGGTCTGGTTCTGGTTATGATCTGATTCTGGTTCTGGTTCGTATTCTGATTCTGGTTCTGATTCTGGTTCTGGTTCTGATTCAGAATTTGATTCTGGTTCTGATTCTGGCTCTGGTTCTGGTTCTGATTCAGATTCAGATTCTGATTCTGATTCTGGTTCTGGTTTTGGTTCTTGTTCCAGGACTGATTCTGGTTCTGTTTCTAATCCTGATTCTGGTTCTTGTTCTGGTTCCAGTTCTGATTCTGATACTGATTCTTGTTCTGATTCTGATTCTGGTTCTGGTTCTGATTCTTTTTCTGATTCTGATTCTAGATTTGATTCTGATTCCGGTTCTTGTTCCTGTTCTGATTCTGGTCATGATTCTGGTTCTGATTCTGATTCTTGATCTGATTTTGATTTTGATTCTGGTTCTGGTTCTGATTCTGATTCTGATTCTTATTTTGATTGCAGTTCTGGTTCCTGTTCTGATTCTGGTCATGAGTCTGGATCTGATTCTGATTCTTGTTCTGATTTTGATTTTGATTCTGGTTCTGGTTCTGATTCTGATTCTTGTTCTTATTTTGATTCCAGTTCTGGTTCTTGTTCTGATTCTGGTCATGAGTCTGGATCTGGTTCTGATTCTGATTCTTGTTCTTGTTCTGTTGTTGGTTGTGGTTCTTGTTCTGATTCTGATTCTGGTTCTGTTTCTAATTCTGGTTCTGATTCTGGTTGTGGTTCTGATTCTTATTCTGGTTCTCCTTCTCGTTCTGGTTCTTGTTCTGGTTCTGTTTCATGTTCTGATTTTGTTTCTGGTTCTTATTCTGATTCTGGTTCTGGTTCTGATTCTGATTCTGATTCTGGTTCTAATTCTTGCTCTGATTCTGGTTCTGGTTCTGATTCTGATTCTGATTCTGATTCTGGTTCTGTTTCTGGTTCTGTTTCCAATCCTGATTCTGATTCTGGGTCTGGTTCCAGCTCTGATTCAGATACTGATTCTTGTTCTGATTCTGATTCTCGTTCTGGTTCTGATACTTTTTCTGATTCTGATTCTTGTTTTTATTCTGATTCCGGTTCTGGTTCCAGTTCTGATTGTGGTCATGATTCTGGTTCTGATTCTGATTCTTGTTCTGATTTTTATTTTGATTCTGATTCTGGTTCTGATTCTGATTCTGATTCTTGTTCTTATTTTGATTCCAGTTCTGGTTCCTGTTCTGATTCTGGTCATGAGTCTGGATCCTGTTCTGATTCTGATTCTGGTTCTGATTCTAATTCTGATTCTCCTTCTCGTTCTGGTTCGTGTTCTGGTTCTGTTTCATGTTCTGATTTTGTTTCTGGTTCTTATTCTGGTTCTGGTTCTTATTCTGATTCTGGTCATGATTCTGCTTCTGATTCTGATTCTGTTCCTGGTTCTGGTTCTGATCTGATTCTGGTTCTGAATCTGATTCTGATTCTGGTTCTGATTCTGGCTCTGATTCTGGTTCTGGTTCTGATTCTGATTCTGATTCTGGTTCTGATTCTTGCTCTGATTCTGGTTCTGGTTCTGGTTCCAGGTCTGATTCTGGTTCTGTTTCTAATCCTGATTCTGCTTCTGGTTCTGGTTCCAGTTCTGATTCTGATACTGATTCTTGTTCTGATTCTGATTCTGATTCTGGTTCTGATTCTGGTTCTGGTTCTGATTCTGTTTATGATTCTGATTCTTGTTTTGATTCAGATTCCAGTTCTGGTTCCTGTTCTGATTCTGGTCATGATTCTGGTTCTGATTATGATTCTGTTTCTGGTTCTGCTTCTCGTTCTGGTTCTGGCTCAGATTCCGATTCTGATTCTGTTTATGATTCTGATTCTTGTGTTGAGCCTGATTCCGGTTCTGGTTCCTGTTCTGATCTGGTCATGATTCTGGTTCTCATTCTGATTGTGGTTTCTTATTCTGGTTATATTTCTGATTCTGATTCCGATTCTGATACTGATTGTGTTTCTGATTCTGAATCTGGTTCTGGTTCAGATTCTGATTCTGATTCTGATTGTTGTTTTGATTCTGATTCTGGTTCTGGTTCCTGTTCTGATTCTGGTCATGATGCTGCTTCTGCTTCTGATTCTGTTCCTGGTTCTGGTTCTGGTTCTGGTTCTGATCTGATTCTGGTTCTGGTTCTGATTCTGATTCTGGTTCTGATTATGGTTCTGGTTCCAGGACTGATTCTGGTTCTGATTCTAATCCTGATTCTGGTTCTTGTTCTGGTTCCAGTTCTGATTCTGATTCTTGATTTGATTCTGATTCCGGTTCTGGTTCCTGTTCTGATTCTGGTCATGATTCTGGTTCTGATTCTGATTCTTGATCTGATTTTGATTTTGATTCTGGTTCTGATTCTGATTCTGATTCTTTTTCTTATTTTGATTCCAGTTCTGGTTCCTGTTCTGATTCTGGTCATGAGTCTGGTTCTGATTCTGATTCTTGATCTGATTTTGATTTTGATTCTGATTCTGGTTCTGATTCTGATTCTGATTCTCCTTCTCGATCTCGTTCGTGTTCTGGTTCTGTTTCATGTTCTGATTTTGTTTCTGGTTCTTATTCTGGTTCTGGTTCTGATTCTGTTTATGATTCTGATTCTTGTTTTGATTCAGATTCCAGTTCTGGTTCCTGTTCTGATTCTGGTCATGATTCTGGTTCTGATTATGATTCTGTTTCTGGCTCAGATTCCGATTCTGATTCTGTTTCTGATTCTGATTCTGGTTCTGGTTCTGGTTCTGATTCTGATTTTGGTCATGAGTCTGGATCTGTTTCTGATTCTGATTCTGGCTACGATTCTGGTTCTGATTCTGATTGTGATTCTGATTTTGATTCTGGTTCTGTTTCTTGTTCTGGTTCTGATTCTGTTTCTGGTTCCTGTACTGATTCTTCACATGATTCTGTTTCTGATTCTGATTCCATTCCTGATTCAGGTTCTGATGTGATTCTGGTTCTGGTTCTGATCTGATTCTGGTTCTGATTCTGGCTCTGAATCTGGTTCTGATTCTGATTCCATTCCTGATTCTGGTTCTGATGTGATTCTGGTTCGGGTTCCAGTTCTGATTCTGGTCATGCTTCTCATTCTCATTCTGATTGTGGTTTCTTATTCTGGTTATATTTCTGGTTCTGATTCCGATTCCGATACTGATTGTGTTTCTGATTCTGATTCTGGTTCTGGTTCAGATTCTGATTCTGATTCTGATTGTTGTTTTGATTCTGATTCAGGTTCCAGGACTGATTCTGGTTCTGTTTCTAATCCTGATTCTGGTTCTTGTTCTGGTTACAGTTCTGATTCTGATACTGATTATTGTTCTGATTCTGATTCTGGTTCTGGTTCTGGTTCCGATTCTGTTTATGATTCTGATTCTTGTTTTGATTCAGATTTCAGTTCTGGTTCCTGTTCTGATTCTGGTCATGATTCTGGTTCTGATTATGATTCTGTTTCTGGTTCTGCTTCTCGTTCTGGTTCTGGCTCAGATTCTGATTCTGATTCTGTTTCTGATTCTGATTCTGGTTCTGGTTCTGATTCTTGTTTTGATTCTGATTCCAGTTGTGGTTCCTGTTCTGATTCTGGTCATGATTCTGGTTCTTATTCTGATTCTGGTTCTGGTTCAGATTCTGATTCTGATTCTGATTGTTGTTTTGATTCTGATTCTGGTTCTGGTTCTGGTTCCAGATCTGATTCTGGTTCTGTTTCTAATCCTGATTCTGCTTCTGGTTCTGGTTCCAGTTCTGATTCTGATACTGATTCTTGTTCTGATTCTGATTCTGATTCTGGTTCTGGTTCTGATTCTGTTTATGATTCTGATTCTTGTTTTGATTCAGATTTCAGTTCTGGTTCCTGTTCTGATTCTGGTCATGATTCTGGTTCTGATTATGATTCTGTTTCTGGTTCTGCTTCTCGTTCTGGTTCTGGCTCAGATTCTGATTCTGATTCTGTTTCTGATTCTGATTCTGGTTCTGGTTCTGATTCTGATTTTAGTCATGAGTCTGGATCTGTTTCTGATTCTGATTCTGGCTCCTATTCTGGTTCTGTTTCTTGTTCTGGTTCTGGTTCTGATCTGATTCTGGTTCTGATTCTGGCTCTGATTCTGGTTCTGGTTCTGATTCTGATTCTGATTCTGGTTCTGGTTCTGGTTCCAGATCTGATTCTGGTTCTGTTTCTAATCCTGATTCTGCTTCTGGTTCTGGTTCCAGTTCTGATTCTGATACTGATTCTTGTTCTGATTCTGATTCTGATTCTGATTCTGGTTCTGGTTCTGATTCTGTTTATGATTCTGATTCTTGTTTTGATTCAGATTTCAGATCTGGTTCCTATTCTGATTCTGGTCATGATTCTGGTTCTGATTCTGATTCTTGATCTGATTTTGATTTTGATTCTGGTTCTGGTTCTGATTCTGATTCTTGTTTTTATTTTGATTCCAGTTCTGGTTCCTGTTCTGATTCTGGTCATGAGTCTGCATCTGATTCTGATTCTTGTTCTGATTTTGATTTTGATTCTGGTTCTGGTTCTGATTCTGATTCTTGTTTTAATTTTGATTCCAGTTCTGGTTCCTGTTCTGATTCTGGTCATGAGTCTGGATCTGGTTCTGATTCTGATTCTGGTTCTTGTTCTGTTGTTGGTTGTGGTTCTTGTTCTTATTCTGATTCTGGTTCTGATTCTAATTCTGGTTCTGATTCTTGTTGTGGTTCTGATTCTTATTCTGGTTCTCCTTCTTGTTCTGGTTCTTGTTCTGGTTCTGTTTCATGTTCTGATTCTGTTTCTGGTTCTTATTCTGATTCTGGTTCTGGTTCTGATTCTGATTCTGATTCTGGTTGTAATTCTTGCTCTGATTCTGGTTCTGGTTCTGATTCTGATTCTGATTCTGATTCTGGTTCTGTTTCTGGTTCTGTTTCCAATCCTGATTCTGATTCTAGGTCTGGTTCCAGCTCTGATTCTTATACTGATTCTTGTTCTGATTCTGATTCTGGTTCTGGTTCTGATTCTTTTTCTGATTCTGATTCTTGTTTTTATTCTGATTCCAGTTCTGGTTCCTGTTCTGATTGTGGTCATGATTCTGGTTCTGATTCTGATTCTTGTTCTGATTTTTATTTTGATTCTGATTCTGGTTCTGATTCTGATTCTGATTCTTGTTCTTATTTTGATTCCAGTTCTGGTTCCTGTTCTGATTCTGGTCATGAGTCTGGATCTGGTTCTGATTCTGATTCTGGTTCTGATTCTAATTCTGATTCTCCTTCTCGTTCTGGTTCGTGTTCTGGTTCTGTTTCATGTTCTGATTTTGTTTCTGGTTCTTATTCTGGTTCTGGTTCTTATTCTGATTCTGGTCATGATTCTGCTTCTGATTCTGATTCTGTTCCTGGTTCTGGTTCTGATCTGATTCTGGTTCTGAATCTGATTCTGATTCTGGTTCTGATTCTGGCTCTGATTCTGGTTCTGGTTCTGATTCTGATTCTGATTCTGGTTCTGATTCTGGCTCTGATTCTGGTTCTGATTCTGATTCCATTCCTGATTCTGGTTCTGATGTGATTCTGGTTCTGGTTCCAGTTCTGATTCTGGTCATGATTCTCATTCTCATTCTGATTGTGGTTTCTTATTCTGGTTATATTTCTGGTTCTGATTCCGATTCTGTTACTGATTGTGTTTCTGATTCTGATTCTGGTTCTGGTTCAGATTCAGATTCTGATTCTGATTGTTGTTTTGATTCTGATTCAGGTTCCAGGACTGATTCTGGTTCTGTTTCTAATCCTGATTCTGCTTCTCGTTCTGGTTCTGGCTCAGATTCCGATTCTGATTCTGTTTCTGATTCTGATTCTGGTTCTGGTTCTGATTCTGAATTTAGTCATGAGTCTGGATCTGTTTCTGATTCTGATTCTGGCTCCTATTCTGGTTCTGTTTCTTGTTCTGGTTCTGGTTCTGATCTGATTCTGGTTCTGATTCTGGCTCTGATACTGATTGTGTTTCTGATTCTGAATCTGGTTCTGGTTCAGATTCTGATTCTGATTCTGATTGTTGTTTTGATTCTGATTCAGGTTCCAGGACTGATTCTGGTTCTGTTTCTAATCCTGATTCTGGTCCTTGTTCTGGTTACAGTTCTGATTCTGATACTGATTCTTGTTCTGATTCTGATTCTAGTTCTGGTACTGATTCTTTTTCTGATTCTGATTCTTGTTTTGATTCTGATTCCGGTTCTGGTTCCTGTTCTGATTCTGGTCATGATTCTGGTTCTTATTCTGATTCTGGTTCTGGTTCAGATTCTGATTCTGATTCTGATTGTTGTTTTGATTCTGATTCTGGTTCTGGTTCTGGTTCCAGATCTGATTCTGGTTCTGTTTCTAATCCTGATTCTGCTTCTGGTTCTGGTTCCAGTTCTGATTCTGATACTGATTCTTGTTCTGATTCTGATTCTGATTCTGGTTCTGGTTCTGATTCTGTTTATGATTCTGATTCTTGTTTTGATTCAGATTTCAGTTCTGGTTCCTGTTCTGATTCTGGTCATGATTCTGGTTCTGATTATGATTCTGATTCTGACTCCGATTCTGGTTCTGTTTCTTGTTCTGGTTTTGGTTTTGATCTGATTCTGATTCTGATTCTGGCTCTGATTCAGATACTGATTCTTGTTCTGATTCTGATTCTCGTTCTGGTTCTGATACTTTTTCTGATTCTGATTCTTGTTTTTATTCTGATTCCGGTTCTGGTTCCTGTTCTGATTGTGGTCATGATTCTGGTTCTGATTCTGATTCTTGTTCTGATTTTTATTTTGATTCTGATTCTGGTTCTGATTCTGATTCTGATTCTTGTTCTTATTTTGATTCCAGTTCTGGTTCCTGTTCTGATTCTGGTCATGAGTCTGGATCCTGTTCTGATTCTGATTCTGGTTCTGATTCTAATTCTGATTCTCCTTCTCGTTCTGGTTCGTGTTCTGGTTCTGTTTCATGTTCTGATTTTGTTTCTGGTTCTTATTCTGGTTCTGGTTCTTATTCTGATTCTGGTCATGATTCTGCTTCTGATTCTGATTCTGTTCCTGGTTCTGGTTCTGATCTGATTCTGGTTCTGAATCTGATTCTGATTCTGGTTCTGATTCTGGCTCTGATTCTGGTTCTGGTTCTGATTCTGATTCTGATTCTGGTTCTGATTCTTGCTCTGATTCTGGTTCTGGTTCTGGTTCCAGGTCTGATTCTGGTTCTGTTTCTAATCCTGATTCTGCTTCTGGTTCTGGTTCCAGTTCTGATTCTGATACTGATTCTTGTTCTGATTCTTATTCTGATTCTGGTTCTGATTCTGGTTCTGGTTCTGATTCTGTTTATGATTCTGATTCTTGTTTTGATTCAGATTCCAGTTCTGGTTCCTGTTCTGATTCTGGTCATGATTCTGGTTCTGATTATGATTCTGTTTCTGGTTCTGCTTCTCGTTCTGGTTCTGGCTCAGATTCCGATTCTGATTCTGTTTATGATTCTGATTCTTGTGTTGAGCCTGATTCCGGTTCTGGTTCCTGTTCTGATCTGGTCATGATTCTGGTTCTCATTCTGATTGTGGTTTCTTATTCTGGTTATATTTCTGATTCTGATTCCGATTCTGATACTGATTGTGTTTCTGATTCTGAATCTGGTTCTGGTTCAGATTCTGATTCTGATTCTGATTGTTGTTTTGATTCTGATTCTGGTTCTGGTTCCTGTTCTGATTCTGGTCATGATGCTGCTTCTGCTTCTGATTCTGTTCCTGGTTCTGGTTCTGGTTCTGGTTCTGATCTGATTCTGGTTCTGGTTCTGACTCTGATTCTGGTTCTGATTATGGTTCTGGTTCTGGTTCTGGTTCCAGGACTGATTCTGGTTCTGATTCTAATCCTGATTCTGGTTCTTGTTCTGGTTCCAGTTCTGATTCTGATACTGATTTTTGTTCTGATTCTGATTCTGGTTCTGGTTCTGATTCTTTTTCTGATTCTGATTCTTGATTTGATTCTGATTCCGGTTCTGGTTCCTGTTCTGATTCTGGTCATGATTCTGGTTCTGATTCTGATTCTTGATCTGATTTTGATTTTGATTCTGGTTCTGGTTCTGATTCTGATTCTTTTTCTTATTTTGATTCCAGTTCTGGTTCCTGTTCTGATTCTGGTCATGAGTCTGGTTCTGATTCTGATTCTTGATCTGATTTTGATTTTGATTCTGATTCTGGTTCTGATTCTGATTCTGATTCTCCTTCTCGATCTCGTTCGTGTTCTGGTTCTGTTTCATGTTCTGATTTTGTTTCTGGTTCTTATTCTGGTTCTGGTTCTGATTCTGTTTATGATTCTGATTCTTGTTTTGATTCAGATTCCAGTTCTGGTTCCTGTTCTGATTCTGGTCATGATTCTGGTTCTGATTATGATTCTGTTTCTGGCTCAGATTCCGATTCTGATTCTGTTTCTGATTCTGATTCTGGTTCTGGTTCTGGTTCTGATTCTGATTTTGGTCATGAGTCTGGATCTGTTTCTGATTCTGATTCTGGCTACGATTCTGGTTCTGATTCTGATTGTGATTCTGATTTTGATTCTGGTTCTGTTTCTTGTTCTGGTTCTGATTCTGTTTCTGGTTCCTGTACTGATTCTTCACATGATTCTGTTTCTGATTCTGATTCCATTCCTGATTCAGGTTCTGATGTGATTCTGGTTCTGGTTCTGATCTGATTCTGGTTCTGATTCTGGCTCTGAATCTGGTTCTGATTCTGATTCCATTCCTGATTCTGGTTCTGATGTGATTCTGGTTCGGGTTCCAGTTCTGATTCTGGTCATGCTTCTCATTCTCATTCTGATTGTGGTTTCTTATTCTGGTTATATTTCTGGTTCTGATTCCGATTCCGATACTGATTGTGTTTCTGATTCTGATTCTGGTTCTGGTTCAGATTCTGATTCTGATTCTGATTCTTGTTTTGATTCTGATTCCAGTTGTGGTTCCTGTTCTGATTCTGGTCATGATTTTGGTTCTTATTCTGATTCTGGTTCTGGTTCAGATTCTGATTCTGATTCTGATTGTTGTTTTGATTCTGATTCTGGTTCTGGTTCTGGTTCCAGATCTGATTCTGGTTCTGTTTCTAATCCTGATTCTGCTTCTGGTTCTGGTTCCAGTTCTGATTCTGATACTGATTCTTGTTCTGATTCTGATTCTGATTCTGGTTCTGGTTCTGATTCTGTTTATGATTCTGATTCTTGT
Organism: Narcine bancroftii; assembly: GCF_036971445.1. Lineage (NCBI taxonomy): Eukaryota > Metazoa > Chordata > Chondrichthyes > Torpediniformes > Narcinidae > Narcine > Narcine bancroftii. The sequence continues at coordinate 197,247,014 of NC_091473.1, forward strand.
TTTGATTCAGATTTCAGTTCTGGTTCTGATTCTGTTTATGATACTTATTCTTGTTTTGATTCTCATTCCGGTTCTGGTTCCTGTTCTGATTCTGGTTCTGATTCAGATTCTGATCCTCCTTCTCGTTCTGGTTCGTGTTCTGGTTCTGTTTCATGTTCTGATTTTGTTTCTGGTTCTTATTCTGGTTCTGGTTCTTATTCTGATTGTAGTCATGATTCTGCTTCTGATTCTGATTCTGTTCCTGATTCTCGTTCTGATCTGATTCTGGTTATGATTCTGATTCTGAATCTGATTCTGATACTGGCTCTGATTCTGGTTCTGGTTCAGATTTTGATTCTGATTCTGGTTCTGATTCTTTCTCTGATTCTGGTTCTGGTTCTGGTTCTGATTCTTGTGTTGAGTCTGATTCTGGTTCTGGTTCCTGTTCTGATCTGGTCATGATTCTGGTTCTCATTCTGATTGTGGTTTCTTATTCTGGTTATATATCTGGTTCTGATTCCGATTCTGATACTGATTGTGTTTCTGATTCTGATTCTGGTTCTAGTTCAGATTCTGATTCTGATTCTGATTGTTGTTTTGATTCTGTTCCTGGTTCTGGTTCTGGTTCTGGTTCTGATCTGATTCTGGTTGTGGTTCTGATTCTTTTTCTGATTCTGATTCTTGTTTTGATTCTGATTCCGGTTCTGGATCCTGCTCTGATTCTGATCATGATTTTTGCTCTGATTCTGGTTCTGGTTCTGATTCTGATTCTGATTCTGGTTCTGGTTCTGATTCTTGTGTGGAGTCTGATTCCTGTTCTAATTCCTGTTCTGATCTGGTCATGATTCTGGTTCTCATTCTGATTGTGGTTTCTTATTCTGGTTATATTTCTGGTTCTGTTTCCGATTCTGATACTGATTGTGTTTCTGATTCTGATTCTGGTTCTAGTTCAGATTCTGATTCTGATTCTGATTGTTGTTTTGATTCTGATTCTGGTTCTGGTTCCTGTTCTGATTCTGGTCATGATTCTGCTTCTGATTCTGATTCTGTTCCTGGTTCTGGTTCTGGTTCTGGTTCTGATCTGATTCCGGTTCTGGTTCTAATTCTGATTCTGGTTCTGATTCTTGCTCTGATTCTGGCTCTGGTTCTGATTCTGATTCTGATGCTGGTTCTGGTTCTGATTCTTGTGTTGAGTCTGATTCCGGTTCTAATTCCTGTTCTGATCTGGTCATGATTCTGGTTCTCATTCTGATTGTGGTTTCTTATTCTGGTTATATTTCTGGTTCTGATTCCGATTCTGATACTGATTGTGTTTCTGATTCTGATTCTGGTTCTGGTTCATATTCTGATTCTGATTCTGATTGTTGTTTTGATTCTGATTCTGGTTCTGGTTCCTCTTCTGATTCTGGTCATGATTCTGCTTCTAATTCTGATTCTGTTCCTGGTTCTGGTTCTGGTTCTGGTTCTGATCTGATTCTGGTTCTAGTTCTGATTCTGATTCTGGTTCTGATTCTTGCTCTAATTCTGGTTCTGGTTCTGATTCTGATTCTGATGCTGGTTCTGGTTCTGATTCTTGTGTTGAGTCTGATTCAGGTTCTGGTTCCTGTTCTGATCTGGTCATGATTATGGTTCTCATTCTGATTGTGGTTTCTTATTCTGGTTATATTTCTGGTTCTGATTCCGATTCTGATACTGATTGTGTTTCTGATTCTGATTCTGGTTCTGGTTCAGATTCTGATTCTGATTCTGATTGTTGTTTTGATTCTGATTCTGGTTCTGGTTCCTGTTCTGATTCTGGTCATGATTCTGGTTCTGATTCTGATTCTTGTTCTGATTTTGATTTTGATTCTGGTTCTGGTTCAGATTCTGATCCTTGTTCTTATTTTGATTCCAGTTCTGGTTCCTGTTCTGATTCTGGTCATGAGTCTGGATCTGGTTCTGATTCTGATTCTGGTTCTTGTTCTGTTGCTGGTTGTGGTTCTTGTTCTGATTCTGATTCTGGTTCTGATTCTAATTCTGGTTCTGATTCTGGTTGTGGTTCTGATTCTTATTCTGGTTCTCCTTCTCGTTCTGGTTCTTGTTCTGGTTCTGTTTCATGTTCTTGATTTTGTTTCTGGTTCTTATTCTGATTCTGGTTCTGGTTCTGATTCTGATTCTGATTCTGGTTCTGATTCTTACTCTGATTCTGGTTCTGGTTCTGATTCTGATTCTGATTCTGGTTCTGGTTCTGGTTCCAGGTCTGATTCTGGTTCTAATCCTGATTCTGCTTCTGGTTATGATTCTGTTCCTGGTTCTAGTTCTGGTTCTGGTTCTGATCTGATTCTGGTTCTGGTTCTGATTCTGATTCTGGTTCTGATTCTGGTTCTGGTTCTGATTCAGAATCTGATTCTGGTTCTTATTCTGGCTCTGATTCTGGTTCTGGTTCTGATTCAGATTCAGATTCAGATTCTGATTCTGGTTCTGGTTCTGGTTGCAGGTCTGATTCTGGTTCTGTTTCTAAACCTGATTCTGCTTCTGGTTCTGGTTCCAGTTCTGATTCTGATACTGATTCTTGTTCTGATTCTGATTCTGATTCTGATTCTGGTTCTGGTTCTGATTCTGTTTATGATTCTGATTCTTGTTTTGATTCAGATTTCAGTTCTGGTTCCTGTTCTGATTCTGGTCATGATCTGGTTCTGATTATGATTCTGTTTCTGGTTCTGCTTCTCATTCTGGTTCTGGCTCAGATTCTGATTCTGATTCTGTTTCTGATTCTGATTCTGGTTCTGGTTCTGATTCTGATCCTAATTCTTGTTCTGGTTCTGGTTCCAGGCATGATTCTGTTTCTGGTTCTGATCCTGATCCTGGTTCTGGTTTTTGTTCTGGTTTTGGTTCTGATTCTGTTTCTGATTCTGATTCTTGTTTTGAATCTGATTCCGGTTCTGGTTCCTGTTCTGATCTGGTCATGATTCTGGTTCTAATTCTGATTGTGGTTTCTTATTCTGGTTCTGTTTCTTATTCAGGTTCTGTTTCTTATTCTGGTTCTGTTTCTTATTCTGGTTCTGGTTCTGCCTCTGATTTTGATTCTGATTCTGTTTATGATTCTGATTCTTGTGTTGAGTCTGATTCCGGTTCTGGTTCCTGTTCTGATCTGGTCATGATTCTGGTTCTCATTCTGATTGTGGTTTCTTATTCTGGTTATATTTCTGATTCTGATTCTGATTCCGATACTGATTGTGTTTCTGATTCTGGTTCTGGTTCTGGTTCCAGATCTGATTCTGGTTCTGTTTCTAATCCTGATTCTGCTTCTGGTTCTGGTTCCAGTTCTGATTCTGATACTGATTCTTGTTCTGATTCTGATTCTGGTTCTGGTTCTGATTCTTTTTCTGATTCTGATTCTTGATTTGATTCTGATTCCGGTTCTTGTTCCTGTTCTGATTCTGGTCATGATTCTGGTTCTGATTCTGATTCTTGATCTGATTTTGATTTTGATTCTGGTTCTGGTTCTGATTCTGATTCTTTTTCTTATTTTGATTGCAGTTCTGGTTCCTGTTCTGATTCTGGTCATGAGTCTGGATCTGATTCTGATTCTTGTTCTGATTTTGATTTTGATTCTGGTTCTGGTTCTGATTCTGATTCTTGTTCTTATTTTGATTCCAGTTCTGGTTCTTGTTCTGATTCTGGTCATGAGTCTGGATCTGGTTCTGATTCTGATTCTGGTTCTTGTTCTGTTGTTGGTTGTGGTTCTTGTTCTGATTCTGATTCTGGTTCTGTTTCTAATTCTGGTTCTGATTCTGGTTGTGGTTCTGATTCTTATTCTGGTTCTCCTTCCAGTTCTGGTTCTTGTTCTGATTCTGGTCATGAGTCTGGATCTGGTTCTGATTCTGATTCTGGTTCTTGTTCTGTTGTTGGTTGTGGTTCTTGTTCTGATTCTGATTCTGGTTCTGTTTCTAATTCTGATTCTGATTCTGGTTCTGGTTCATATTCTGATTCTGATTCTGATTGTTGTTTTGATTCTGATTCTGGTTCTGGTTCCTCTTCTGATTCTGGTCATGATTCTGCTTCTGATTCTGATTCTGTTCCTGGTTCTGGTTCTGGTTCTGGTTCTGATCTGATTCTGGTTCTAGTTCTGATTCTGATTCTGGTTCTGATTCTTGCTCTAATTCTGGTTCTGGTTCTGATTCTGATTCTGATGCTGGTTCTGGTTCTGATTCTTGTGTTGAGTCTGATTCAGGTTCTGGTTCCTGTTCTGATCTGGTCATGATTATGGTTCTCATTCTGATTGTGGTTTCTTATTCTGGTTATATTTCTGGTTCTGTTTCCGATTCTGATACTGATTGTGTTTCTGATTCTGATTCTGGTTCTGGTTCAGATTCTGATTCTGATTCTGATTGTTGTTTTGATTCTGATTCTGGTTCTGGTTCCTGTTCTGATTCTGGTCATGATTCTGGTTCTGATTCTGATTCTTGTTCTGATTTTGATTTTGATTCTGGTTCTGGTTCAGATTCTGATTCTTGTTCTTATTTTGATTCCAGTTCTGGTTCCTGTTCTGATTCTGGTCATGAGTCTGGATCTGGTTCTGATTCTGATTCTGGTTCTTGTTCTGTTGCTGGTTGTGGTTCTTGTTCTGATTCTGATTCTGGTTCTGATTCTAATTCTGGTTCTGATTCTGGTTGTGGTTCTGATTCTTATTCTGGTTCTCCTCCTCGTTCTGGTTCTTGTTCTGGTTCTGTTTCATGTTCTGATTTTGTTTCTGGTTCTTATTCTGATTCTGGTTCTGGTTCTGATTCTGATTCTGATTCTGGTTCTGATTCTTACTCTGATTCTGGTTCTGGTTCTGATTCTGATTCTGATTCTGGTTCTGGTTCTGGTTCCAGGTCTGATTCTGGTTCTAATCCTGATTCTGCTTCTGGTTATGATTCTGTTCCTGGTTCTAGTTCTGGTTCTGGTTCTGATCTGATTCTGGTTCTTGTTCTGATTCTGATTCTGGTTCTGATTCTGGTTCTGGTTCTGATTCTGGTTCTGGTTCTGATTCAGAATCTGATTCTGGTTCTTATTCTGGCTCTGATTCTGGTTCTGGTTCTGATTCAGATTCAGATTCAGATTCTGATTCTGGTTCTGGTTCTGGTTGCAGGTCTGATTCTGGTTCTGTTTCTAATCCTGATTCTGCTTCTGGTTCTGGTTCCAGTTCTGATTCTGATACTGATTCTTGTTCTGATTCTGATTCTGATTCTGATTCTGGTTCTGGTTCTGATTCTGTTTATGATTCTGATTCTTGTTTTGATTCAGATTTCAGTTCTGGTTCCTGTTCTGATTCTGGTCATGATCTGGTTCTGATTATGATTCTGTTTCTGGTTCTGCTTCTCATTCTGGTTCTGGCTCAGATTCTGATTCTGATTCTGTTTCTGATTCTGATTCTGGTTCTGGTTCTGATTCTGATCCTAATTCTTGTTCTGGTTCTGGTTCCAGGCATGATTCTGTTTCTGGTTCTGATCCTGATCCTGGTTCTGGTTTTTGTTCTGGTTTTGGTTCTGATTCTGTTTCTGATTCTGATTCTTGTTTTGAATCTGATTCCGGTTCTGGTTCCTGTTCTGATCTGGTCATGATTCTGGTTCTAATTCTGATTGTGGTTTCTTATTCTGGTTCTGTTTCTTATTCAGGTTCTGTTTCTTATTCTGGTTCTGTTTCTTATTCTGGTTCTGGTTCTGCCTCTGATTTTGATTCTGATTCTGTTTATGATTCTGATTCTTGTGTTGAGTCTGATTCCGGTTCTGGTTCCTGTTCTGATCTGGTCATGATTCTGATTCTGATTCTGATTGTGGTTTTGATTCTGATTCTGGTTCTGGTTCCTGTTCTGATTCTGGTCATGATTCTGGTTCTGATTCTGATTCTTGTTCTGATTTTGATTTTGATTCTGGTTCTGGTTCAGATTCTGATTCTTGTTCTTATTTTGATTCCAGTTCTGGTTCCTGTTCTGATTCTGGTCATGAGTCTGGATCTGGTTCTGATTCTGATTCTGGTTCTTGTTCTGTTGCTGGTTGTGGTTCTTGTTCTGATTCTGATTCTGGTTCTGATTCTAATTCTGGTTCTGATTCTGGTTGTGGTTCTGATTCTTATTCTGGTTCTCCTCCTCGTTCTGGTTCTTGTTCTGGTTCTGTTTCATGTTCTGATTTTGTTTCTGGTTCTTATTCTGATTCTGGTTCTGGTTCTGATTCTGATTCTGATTCTGGTTCTGATTCTTACTCTGATTCTGGTTCTGGTTCTGATTCTGATTCTGATTCTGGTTCTGGTTCTGGTTCCAGGTCTGATTCTGGTTCTAATCCTGATTCTGCTTCTGGTTATGATTCTGTTCCTGGTTCTAGTTCTGGTTCTGGTTCTGATCTGATTCTGGTTCTTGTTCTGATTCTGATTCTGGTTCTAATTCTGGTTCTGGTTCTGATTCTGGTTCTGGTTCTGATTCAGAATCTGATTCTGGTTCTTATTCTGGCTCTGATTCTGGTTCTGGTTCTGATTCAGATTCAGATTCTGATTCTGATTCTGGTTCTGGTTCTGGTTGCAGGTCTGATTCTGGTTCTGTTTCTAATCCTGATTCTGCTTCTGGTTCTGGTTCCAGTTTTGATTCTGATACTGATTCTTGTTCTGATTCTGATTCTGATTCTGATTCTGGTTCTGGTTCTGATTCTGTTTATGATTCTGATTCTTGTTTTGATTCAGATTTCAGTTCTGGTTCCTGTTCTGATTCTGGTCATGATCTGGTTCTGATTATGATTCTGTTTCTGGTTCTGCTTCTCATTCTGGTTCTGGCTCAGATTCTGATTCTGATTCTGTTTCTGATTCTGATTCTGGTTCTGGTTCTGATTCTGATCCTAATTCTTGTTCTGGTTCTGGTTCCAGGCATGATTCTGTTTCTGGTTCTGATCCTGATCCTGGTTCTGGTTTTTGTTCTGGTTTTGGTTCTGATTCTGTTTCTGATTCTGATTCTTGTTTTGAATCTGATTCCGGTTCTGGTTCCTGTTCTGATCTGGTCATGATTCTGGTTCTAATTCTGATTGTGGTTTCTTATTCTGGTTCTGTTTCTTATTCAGGTTCTGTTTCTTATTCTGGTTCTGTTTCTTATTCTGGTTCTGGTTCTGCCTCTGATTTTGATTCTGATTCTGTTTATGATTCTGATTCTTGTGTTGAGTCTGATTCCGGTTCTGGTTCCTGTTCTGATCTGGTCATGATTCTGGTTCTCATTCTGATTGTGGTTTCTTATTCTGGTTATATTTCTGATTCTGATTCTGATTCTGATACTGATTGTGTTTCTGATTCTGATTCTGGTTCTGGTTCAGATTCTGATTCTGATTCTGATTGTTGTTTTGATTCTGATTCTGGTTCTGGTTCCTTTTCTGATTCTGGCCATGATGCTGCTTCTGCTTCTGATTCTGTTCCTGGTTCTGGTCTGGTTCTGGTTATGATCTGATTCTGGTTCTGGTTCGTATTCTGATTCTGGTTCTGATTCTGGTTCTGGTTCTGATTCAGAATTTGATTCTGGTTCTGATTCTGGCTCTGGTTCTGGTTCTGATTCAGATTCAGATTCTGATTCTGATTCTGGTTCTGGTTTTGGTTCTTGTTCCAGGACTGATTCTGGTTCTGTTTCTAATCCTGATTCTGGTTCTTGTTCTGGTTCCAGTTCTGATTCTGATACTGATTCTTGTTCTGATTCTGATTCTGGTTCTGGTTCTGATTCTTTTTCTGATTCTGATTCTAGATTTGATTCTGATTCCGGTTCTTGTTCCTGTTCTGATTCTGGTCATGATTCTGATTCTTGATCTGATTTTGATTTTGATTCTGGTTCTGGTTCTGATTCTGATTCTTTTTCTTATTTTGATTGCAGTTCTGGTTCCTGTTCTGATTCTGGTCATGAGTCTGGATCTGATTCTGATTCTTGTTCTGATTTTGATTTTGATTCTGGTTCTGGTTCTGATTCTGATTCTTGTTCTTATTTTGATTCCAGTTCTGGTTCTTGTTCTGATTCTGGTCATGAGTCTGGATCTGGTTCTGATTCTGATTCTTGTTCTTGTTCTGTTGTTGGTTGTGGTTCTTGTTCTGATTCTGATTCTGGTTCTGTTTCTAATTCTGGTTCTGATTCTGGTTGTGGTTCTGATTCTTATTCTGGTTCTCCTTCTCGTTCTGGTTCTTGTTCTGGTTCTGTTTCATGTTCTGATTTTGTTTCTGGTTCTTATTCTGATTCTGGTTCTGGTTCTGATTCTGATTCTGATTCTGGTTCTAATTCTTGCTCTGATTCTGGTTCTGGTTCTGATTCTGATTCTGATTCTGATTCTGGTTCTGTTTCTGGTTCTGTTTCCAATCCTGATTCTGATTCTGGGTCTGGTTCCAGCTCTGATTCAGATACTGATTCTTGTTCTGATTCTGATTCTCGTTCTGGTTCTGATACTTTTTCTGATTCTGATTCTTGTTTTTATTCTGATTCCGGTTCTGGTTCCAGTTCTGATTGTGGTCATGATTCTGGTTCTGATTCTGATTCTTGTTCTGATTTTTATTTTGATTCTGATTCTGGTTCTGATTCTGATTCTGATTCTTGTTCTTATTTTGATTCCAGTTCTGGTTCCTGTTCTGATTCTGGTCATGAGTCTGGATCCTGTTCTGATTCTGATTCTGGTTCTGATTCTAATTCTGATTCTCCTTCTCGTTCTAGTTCGTGTTCTGGTTCTGTTTCATGTTCTGATTTTGTTTCTGGTTCTTATTCTGGTTCTGGTTCTTATTCTGATTCTGGTCATGATTCTGCTTCTGATTCTGATTCTGTTCCTGGTTCTGGTTCTGATCTGATTCTGGTTCTGAATCTGATTCTGATTCTGGTTCTGATTCTGGCTCTGATTCTGGTTCTGGTTCTGATTCTGATTCTGATTCTGGTTCTGATTCTTGCTCTGATTCTGGTTCTGGTTCTGGTTCCAGGTCTGATTCTGGTTCTGTTTCTAATCCTGATTCTGCTTCTGGTTCTGGTTCCAGTTCTGATTCTGATACTGATTCTTGTTCTGATTCTGATTCTGATTCTGGTTCTGATTCTGGTTCTGGTTCTGATTCTGTTTATGATTCTGATTCTTGTTTTGATTCAGATTCCAGTTCTGGTTCCTGTTCTGATTCTGGTCATGATTCTGGTTCTGATTATGATTCTGTTTCTGGTTCTGCTTCTCGTTCTGGTTCTGGCTCAGATTCCGATTCTGATTCTGTTTATGATTCTGATTCTTGTGTTGAGCCTGATTCCGGTTCTGGTTCCTGTTCTGATCTGGTCATGATTCTGGTTCTCATTCTGATTGTGGTTTCTTATTCTGGTTATATTTCTGATTCTGATTCCGATTCTGATACTGATTGTGTTTCTGATTCTGAATCTGGTTCTGGTTCAGATTCTGATTCTGATTCTGATTGTTGTTTTGATTCTGATTCTGGTTCTGGTTCCTGTTCTGATTCTGGTCATGATGCTGCTTCTGCTTCTGATTCTGTTCCTGGTTCTGGTTCTGGTTCTGGTTCTGATCTGATTCTGGTTCTGGTTCTGATTCTGATTCTGGTTCTGATTATGGTTCTGGTTCCAGGACTGATTCTGGTTCTGATTCTAATCCTGATTCTGGTTCTTGTTCTGGTTCCAGTTCTGATTCTGATACTGATTTTTGTTCTGATTCTGATTCTGGTTCTGGTTCTGATTCTTTTTCTGATTCTGATTCTTGATTTGATTCTGATTCCGGTTCTGGTTCCTGTTCTGATTCTGGTCATGATTCTGGTTCTGATTCTGATTCTTGATCTGATTTTGATTTTGATTCTGGTTCTGATTCTGATTCTGATTCTTTTTCTTATTTTGATTCCAGTTCTGGTTCCTGTTCTGATTCTGGTCATGAGTCTGGTTCTGATTCTGATTCTTGATCTGATTTTGATTTTGATTCTGATTCTGGTTCTGATTCTGATTCTGATTCTCCTTCTCGATCTCGTTCGTGTTCTGGTTCTGTTTCATGTTCTGATTTTGTTTCTGGTTCTTATTCTGGTTCTGGTTCTGATTCTGTTTATGATTCTGATTCTTGTTTTGATTCAGATTCCAGTTCTGGTTCCTGTTCTGATTCTGGTCATGATTCTGGTTCTGATTATGATTCTGTTTCTGGCTCAGATTCCGATTCTGATTCTGTTTCTGATTCTGATTCTGGTTCTGGTTCTGGTTCTGATTCTGATTTTGGTCATGAGTCTGGATCTGTTTCTGATTCTGATTCTGGCTACGATTCTGGTTCTGATTCTGATTGTGATTCTGATTTTGATTCTGGTTCTGTTTCTTGTTCTGGTTCTGATTCTGTTTCTGGTTCCTGTACTGATTCTTCACATGATTCTGTTTCTGATTCTGATTCCATTCCTGATTCAGGTTCTGATGTGATTCTGGTTCTGGTTCTGATCTGATTCTGGTTCTGATTCTGGCTCTGAATCTGGTTCTGATTCTGATTCCATTCCTGATTCTGGTTCTGATGTGATTCTGGTTCGGGTTCCAGTTCTGATTCTGGTCATGCTTCTCATTCTCATTCTGATTGTGGTTTCTTATTCTGGTTATATTTCTGGTTCTGATTCCGATTCCGATACTGATTGTGTTTCTGATTCTGATTCTGGTTCTGGTTCAGATTCTGATTCTGATTCTGATTGTTGTTTTGATTCTGATTCAGGTTCCAGGACTGATTCTGGTTCTGTTTCTAATCCTGATTCTGGTTCTTGTTCTGGTTACAGTTCTGATTCTGATACTGATTATTGTTCTGATTCTGATTCTGGTTCTGGTACTGATTCTTTTTCTGATTCTGATTCTTGTTTTGATTCTGATTCCAGTTGTGGTTCCTGTTCTGATTCTGGTCATGATTCTGGTTCTTATTCTGATTCTGGTTCTGGTTCAGATTCTGATTCTGATTCTGATTGTTGTTTTGATTCTGATTCTGGTTCTGGTTCTGGTTCCAGATCTGATTCTGGTTCTGTTTCTAATCCTGATTCTGCTTCTGGTTCTGGTTCCAGTTCTGATTCTGATACTGATTCTTGTTCTGATTCTGATTCTGATTCTGGTTCTGGTTCTGATTCTGTTTATGATTCTGATTCTTGTTTTGATTCAGATTTCAGTTCTGGTTCCTGTTCTGATTCTGGTCATGATTCTGGTTCTGATTATGATTCTGTTTCTGGTTCTGCTTCTCGTTCTGGTTCTGGCTCAGATTCTGATTCTGATTCTGTTTCTGATTCTGATTCTGGTTCTGGTTCTGATTCTGATTTTAGTCATGAGTCTGGATCTGTTTCTGATTCTGATTCTGGCTCCTATTCTGGTTCTGTTTCTTGTTCTGGTTCTGGTTCTGATCTGATTCTGGTTCTGATTCTGGCTCTGATTCTGGTTCTGGTTCTGATTCTGATTCTGATTCTGGTTCTGGTTCTGGTTCCAGATCTGATTCTGGTTCTGTTTCTAATCCTGATTCTGCTTCTGGTTCTGGTTCCAGTTCTGATTCTGATACTGATTCTTGTTCTGATTCTGATTCTGATTCTGATTCTGGTTCTGGTTCTGATTCTGTTTATGATTCTGATTCTTGTTTTGATTCAGATTTCAGATCTGGTTCCTATTCTGATTCTGGTCATGATTCTGGTTCTGATTCTGATTCTTGATCTGATTTTGATTTTGATTCTGGTTCTGGTTCTGATTCTGATTCTTGTTTTTATTTTGATTCCAGTTCTGGTTCCTGTTCTGATTCTGGTCATGAGTCTGCATCTGATTCTGATTCTTGTTCTGATTTTGATTTTGATTCTGGTTCTGGTTCTGATTCTGATTCTTGTTTTAATTTTGATTCCAGTTCTGGTTCCTGTTCTGATTCTGGTCATGAGTCTGGATCTGGTTCTGATTCTGATTCTGGTTCTTGTTCTGTTGTTGGTTGTGGTTCTTGTTCTTATTCTGATTCTGGTTCTGATTCTAATTCTGGTTCTGATTCTTGTTGTGGTTCTGATTCTTATTCTGGTTCTCCTTCTTGTTCTGGTTCTTGTTCTGGTTCTGTTTCATGTTCTGATTTTGTTTCTGGTTCTTATTCTGATTCTGGTTCTGGTTCTGATTCTGATTCTGATTCTGGTTGTAATTCTTGCTCTGATTCTGGTTCTGGTTCTGATTCTGATTCTGATTCTGATTCTGGTTCTGTTTCTGGTTCTGTTTCCAATCCTGATTCTGATTCTAGGTCTGGTTCCAGCTCTGATTCTGATACTGATTCTTGTTCTGATTCTGATTCTGGTTCTGGTTCTGATTCTTTTTCTGATTCTGATTCTTGTTTTTATTCTGATTCCAGTTCTGGTTCCTGTTCTGATTGTGGTCATGATTCTGGTTCTGATTCTGATTCTTGTTCTGATTTTTATTTTGATTCTGATTCTGGTTCTGATTCTGATTCTGATTCTTGTTCTTATTTTGATTCCAGTTCTGGTTCCTGTTCTGATTCTGGTCATGAGTCTGGATCTGGTTCTGATTCTGATTCTGGTTCTGATTCTAATTCTGATTCTCCTTCTCGTTCTGGTTCGTGTTCTGGTTCTGTTTCATGTTCTGATTTTGTTTCTGGTTCTTATTCTGGTTCTGGTTCTTATTCTGATTCTGGTCATGATTCTGCTTCTGATTCTGATTCTGTTCCTGGTTCTGGTTCTGATCTGATTCTGGTTCTGATTCTGATTCTGATTCTGGTTCTGATTCTGGCTCTGATTCTGGTTCTGATTCTGATTCCATTCCTGATTCTGGTTCTGATGTGATTCTGGTTCTGGTTCCAGTTCTGATTCTGGTCATGATTCTCATTCTCATTCTGATTGTGGTTTCTTATTCTGGTTATATTTCTGGTTCTGATTCCGATTCTGTTACTGATTGTGTTTCTGATTCTTATTCTGGTTCTGGTTCAGATTCAGATTCTGATTCTGATTGTTGTTTTGATTCTGATTCAGGTTCCAGGACTGATTCTGGTTCTGTTTCTAATCCTGATTCTGCTTCTCGTTCTGGTTCTGGCTCAGATTCCGATTCTGATTCTGTTTCTGATTCTGATTCTGGTTCTGGTTCTGATTCTGAATTTAGTCATGAGTCTGGATCTGTTTCTGATTCTGATTCTGGCTCCTATTCTGGTTCTGTTTCTTGTTCTGGTTCTGGTTCTGATCTGATTCTGGTTCTGATTCTGGCTCTGATACTGATTGTGTTTCTGATTCTGAATCTGGTTCTGGTTCAGATTCTGATTCTGATTCTGATTGTTGTTTTGATTCTGATTCAGGTTCCAGGACTGATTCTGGTTCTGTTTCTAATCCTGATTCTGGTCCTTGTTCTGGTTACAGTTCTGATTCTGATACTGATTCTTGTTCTGATTCTGATTCTAGTTCTGGTACTGATTCTTTTTCTGATTCTGATTCTTGTTTTGATTCTGATTCCGGTTCTGGTTCCTGTTCTGATTCTGGTCATGATTCTGGTTCTTATTCTGATTCTGGTTCTGGTTCAGATTCTGATTCTGATTCTGATTGTTGTTTTGATTCTGATTCTGGTTCTGGTTCTGGTTCCAGATCTGATTCTGGTTCTGTTTCTAATCCTGATTCTGCTTCTGGTTCTGGTTCCAGTTCTGATTCTGATACTGATTCTTGTTCTGATTCTGATTCTGATTCTGGTTCTGGTTCTGATTCTGTTTATGATTCTGATTCTTGTTTTGATTCAGATTTCAGTTTTGGTTCCTGTTCTGATTCTGGTCATGATTCTGGTTCTGATTATGATTCTGATTCTGACTCCGATTCTGGTTCTGTTTCTTGTTCTGGTTTTGGTTTTGATCTGATTCTGATTCTGATTCTGGCTCTGATTCAGATACTGATTCTTGTTCTGATTCTGATTCTCGTTCTGGTTCTGATACTTTTTCTGATTCTGATTCTTGTTTTTATTCTGATTCCGGTTCTGGTTCCTGTTCTGATTGTGGTCATGATTCTGGTTCTGATTCTGATTCTTGTTCTGATTTTTATTTTGATTCTGATTCTGGTTCTGATTCTGATTCTGATTCTTGTTCTTATTTTGATTCCAGTTCTGGTTCCTGTTCTGATTCTGGTCATGAGTCTGGATCCTGTTCTGATTCTGATTCTGGTTCTGATTCTAATTCTGATTCTCCTTCTCGTTCTGGTTCGTGTTCTGGTTCTGTTTCATGTTCTGATTTTGTTTCTGGTTCTTATTCTGGTTCTGGTTCTTATTCTGATTCTGGTCATGATTCTGCTTCTGATTCTGATTCTGTTCCTGGTTCTGGTTCTGAATCTGATTCTGATTCTGGTTCTGATTCTGGCTCTGATTCTGGTTCTGGTTCTGATTCTGATTCTGATTCTGGTTCTGATTCTTGCTCTGATTCTGGTTCTGTTTCTGGTTCCAGGTCTGATTCTGGTTCTGTTTCTAATCCTGATTCTGCTTCTGGTTCTGGTTCCAGTTCTGATTCTGATACTGATTCTTGTTCTGATTCTGATTCTGATTCTGGTTCTGATTCTGGTTCTGGTTCTGATTCTGTTTATGATTCTGATTCTTGTTTTGATTCAGATTCCAGTTCTGGTTCCTGTTCTGATTCTGGTCATGATTCTGGTTCTGATTATGATTCTGTTTCTGGTTCTGCTTCTCGTTCTGGTTCTGGCTCAGATTCCGATTCTGATTCTGTTTATGATTCTGATTCTTGTGTTGAGCCTGATTCCGGTTCTGGTTCCTGTTCTGATCTGGTCATGATTCTGGTTCTCATTCTGATTGTGGTTTCTTATTCTGGTTATATTTCTGATTCTGATTCCGATTCTGATACTGATTGTGTTTCTGATTCTGAATCTGGTTCTGGTTCAGATTCTGATTCTGATTCTGATTGTTGTTTTGATTCTGATTCTGGTTCTGGTTCCTGTTCTGATTCTGGTCATGATGCTGCTTCTGCTTCTGATTCTGTTCCTGGTTCTGGTTCTGGTTCTGGTTCTGATCTGATTCTGGTTCTGGTTCTGATTCTGATTCTGGTTCTGATTATGGTTCTGGTTCTGGTTCTGGTTCCAGGACTGATTCTGGTTCTGATTCTAATCCTGATTCTGGTTCTTGTTCTGGTTCCAGTTCTGATTCTGATACTGATTTTTGTTCTGATTCTGATTCTGGTTCTGGTTCTGATTCTTTTTCTGATTCTGATTCTTGATTTGATTCTGATTCCGGTTCTGGTTCCTGTTCTGATTCTGGTCATGATTCTGGTTCTGATTCTGATTCTTGATCTGATTTTGATTTTGATTCTGGTTCTGGTTCTGATTCTGATTCTTTTTCTTATTTTGATTCCAGTTCTGGTTCCTGTTCTGATTCTGGTCATGAGTCTGGTTCTGATTCTGATTCTTGATCTGATTTTGATTTTGATTCTGATTCTGGTTCTGATTCTGATTCTGATTCTCCTTCTCGATCTCGTTCGTGTTCTGGTTCTGTTTCATGTTCTGATTTTGTTTCTGGTTCTTATTCTGGTTCTGGTTCTGATTCTGTTTATGATTCTGATTCTTGTTTTGATTCAGATTCCAGTTCTGGTTCCTGTTCTGATTCTGGTCATGATTCTGGTTCTGATTATGATTCTGTTTCTGGCTCAGATTCCGATTCTGATTCTGTTTCTGATTCTGATTCTGGTTCTGGTTCTGGTTCTGATTCTGATTTTGGTCATGAGTCTGGATCTGTTTCTGATTCTGATTCTGGCTACGATTCTGGTTCTGATTCTGATTGTGATTCTGATTTTGATTCTGGTTCTGTTTCTTGTTCTGGTTCTGATTCTGTTTCTGGTTCCTGTACTGATTCTTCACATGATTCTGTTTCTGATTCTGATTCCATTCCTGATTCAGGTTCTGATGTGATTCTGGTTCTGGTTCTGATCTGATTCTGGTTCTGATTCTGGCTCTGAATCTGGTTCTGATTCTGATTCCATTCCTGATTCTGGTTCTGATGTGATTCTGGTTCGGGTTCCAGTTCTGATTCTGGTCATGCTTCTCATTCTCATTCTGATTGTGGTTTCTTATTCTGGTTATATTTCTGGTTCTGATTCCGATTCCGATACTGATTGTGTTTCTGATTCTGATTCTGGTTCTGGTTCAGATTCTGATTCTGATTCTGATTGTTGTTTTGATTCTGATTCAGGTTCCAGGACTGATTCTGGTTCTGTTTCTAATCCTGATTCTGGTTCTTGTTCTGGTTACAGTTCTGATTCTGATACTGATTATTGTTCTGATTCTGATTCTGGTTCTGGTACTGATTCTTTTTCTGATTCTGATTCTTGTTTTGATTCTGATTCCAGTTGTGGTTCCTGTTCTGATTCTGGTCATGATTCTGGTTCTTATTCTGATTCTGGTTCTGGTTCAGATTCTGATTCTGATTCTGATTGTTGTTTTGATTCTGATTCTGGTTCTGGTTCTGGTTCCAGATCTGATTCTGGTTCTGTTTCTAATCCTGATTCTGCTTCTGGTTCTGGTTCCAGTTCTGATTCTGATACTGATTCTTGTTCTGATTCTGATTCTGATTCTGGTTCTGGTTCTGATTCTGTTTATGATTCTGATTCTTGTTTTGATTCAGATTTCAGTTCTGGTTCCTGTTCTGATTCTGGTCATGATTCTGGTTCTGATTATGATTCTGTTTCTGGTTCTGCTTCTCGTTCTGGTTCTGGCTCAGATTCTGATTCTGATTCTGTTTCTGATTCTGATTCTGGTTCTGGTTCTGATTCTGATTTTAGTCATGAGTCTGGATCTGTTTCTGATTCTGATTCTGGCTCCTATTCTGGTTCTGTTTCTTGTTCTGGTTCTGGTTCTGATCTGATTCTGGTTCTGATTCTGGCTCTGATTCTGGTTCTGGTTCTGATTCTGATTCTGATTCTGGTTCTGGTTCTGGTTCCAGATCTGATTCTGGTTCTGTTTCTAATCCTGATTCTGCTTCTGGTTCTGGTTCCAGTTCTGATTCTGATACTGATTCTTGTTCTGATTCTGATTCTGATTCTGATTCTGGTTCTGGTTCTGATTCTGTTTATGATTCTGATTCTTGTTTTGATTCAGATTTCAGATCTGGTTCCTATTCTGATTCTGGTCATGATTCTGGTTCTGATTCTGATTCTTGATCTGATTTTGATTTTGATTCTGGTTCTGGTTCTGATTCTGATTCTTGTTTTTATTTTGATTCCAGTTCTGGTTCCTGTTCTGATTCTGGTCATGAGTCTGCATCTGATTCTGATTCTTGTTCTGATTTTGATTTTGATTCTGGTTCTGGTTCTGATTCTGATTCTTGTTTTAATTTTGATTCCAGTTCTGGTTCCTGTTCTGATTCTGGTCATGAGTCTGGATCTGGTTCTGATTCTGATTCTGGTTCTTGTTCTGTTGTTGGTTGTGGTTCTTGTTCTTATTCTGATTCTGGTTCTGATTCTAATTCTGGTTCTGATTCTTGTTGTGGTTCTGATTCTTATTCTGGTTCTCCTTCTTGTTCTGGTTCTTGTTCTGGTTCTGTTTCATGTTCTGATTTTGTTTCTGGTTCTTATTCTGATTCTGGTTCTGGTTCTGATTCTGATTCTGATTCTGGTTGTAATTCTTGCTCTGATTCTGGTTCTGGTTCTGATTCTGATTCTGATTCTGATTCTGGTTCTGTTTCTGGTTCTGTTTCCAATCCTGATTCTGATTCTAGGTCTGGTTCCAGCTCTGATTCTGATACTGATTCTTGTTCTGATTCTGATTCTGGTTCTGGTTCTGATTCTTTTTCTGATTCTGATTCTTGTTTTTATTCTGATTCCAGTTCTGGTTCCTGTTCTGATTGTGGTCATGATTCTGGTTCTGATTCTGATTCTTGTTCTGATTTTTATTTTGATTCTGATTCTGGTTCTGATTCTGATTCTGATTCTTGTTCTTATTTTGATTCCAGTTCTGGTTCCTGTTCTGATTCTGGTCATGAGTCTGGATCTGGTTCTGATTCTGATTCTGGTTCTGATTCTAATTCTGATTCTCCTTCTCGTTCTGGTTCGTGTTCTGGTTCTGTTTCATGTTCTGATTTTGTTTCTGGTTCTTATTCTGGTTCTGGTTCTTATTCTGATTCTGGTCATGATTCTGCTTCTGATTCTGATTCTGTTCCTGGTTCTGGTTCTGATCTGATTCTGGTTCTGAATCTGATTCTGATTCTGGTTCTGATTCTGGCTCTGATTCTGGTTCTGGTTCTGATTCTGATTCTGATTCTGGTTCTGATTCTTGCTCTGATTCTGGTTCTGTTTCTGGTTCCAGGTCTGATTCTGGTTCTGTTTCTAATCCTGATTCTGCTTCTGGTTCTGGTTCCAGTTCTGATTCTGATACTGATTCTTGTTCTGATTCTGATTCTGATTCTGGTTCTGATTCTGGTTCTGGTTCTGATTCTGTTTATGATTCTGATTCTTGTTTTGATTCAGATTCCAGTTCTGGTTCCTGTTCTGATTCTGGTCATGATTCTGGTTCTGATTATGATTCTGTTTCTGGTTCTGCTTCTCGTTCTGGTTCTGGCTCAGATTCCGATTCTGATTCTGTTTATGATTCTGATTCTTGTGTTGAGCCTGATTCCGGTTCTGGTTCCTGTTCTGATCTGGTCATGATTCTGGTTCTCATTCTGATTGTGGTTTCTTATTCTGGTTATATTTCTGATTCTGATTCCGATTCTGATACTGATTGTGTTTCTGATTCTGAATCTGGTTCTGGTTCAGATTCTGATTCTGATTCTGATTGTTGTTTTGATTCTGATTCTGGTTCTGGTTCCTGTTCTGATTCTGGTCATGATGCTGCTTCTGCTTCTGATTCTGTTCCTGGTTCTGGTTCTGGTTCTGGTTCTGATCTGATTCTGGTTCTGGTTCTGATTCTGATTCTGGTTCTGATTATGGTTCTGGTTCTGGTTCTGGTTCCAGGACTGATTCTGGTTCTGATTCTAATCCTGATTCTGGTTCTTGTTCTGGTTCCAGTTCTGATTCTGATACTGATTTTTGTTCTGATTCTGATTCTGGTTCTGGTTCTGATTCTTTTTCTGATTCTGATTCTTGATTTGATTCTGATTCCGGTTCTGGTTCCTGTTCTGATTCTGGTCATGATTCTGGTTCTGATTCTGATTCTTGATCTGATTTTGATTTTGATTCTGGTTCTGGTTCTGATTCTGATTCTTTTTCTTATTTTGATTCCAGTTCTGGTTCCTGTTCTGATTCTGGTCATGAGTCTGGTTCTGATTCTGATTCTTGATCTGATTTTGATTTTGATTCTGATTCTGGTTCTGATTCTGATTCTGATTCTCCTTCTCGATCTCGTTCGTGTTCTGGTTCTGTTTCATGTTCTGATTTTGTTTCTGGTTCTTATTCTGGTTCTGGTTCTGATTCTGTTTATGATTCTGATTCTTGTTTTGATTCAGATTCCAGTTCTGGTTCCTGTTCTGATTCTGGTCATGATTCTGGTTCTGATTATGATTCTGTTTCTGGCTCAGATTCCGATTCTGATTCTGTTTCTGATTCTGATTCTGGTTCTGGTTCTGGTTCTGATTCTGATTTTGGTCATGAGTCTGGATCTGTTTCTGATTCTGATTCTGGCTACGATTCTGGTTCTGATTCTGATTGTGATTCTGATTTTGATTCTGGTTCTGTTTCTTGTTCTGGTTCTGATTCTGTTTCTGGTTCCTGTACTGATTCTTCACATGATTCTGTTTCTGATTCTGATTCCATTCCTGATTCAGGTTCTGATGTGATTCTGGTTCTGGTTCTGATCTGATTCTGGTTCTGATTCTGGCTCTGAATCTGGTTCTGATTCTGATTCCATTCCTGATTCTGGTTCTGATGTGATTCTGGTTCGGGTTCCAGTTCTGATTCTGGTCATGCTTCTCATTCTCATTCTGATTGTGGTTTCTTATTCTGGTTATATTTCTGGTTCTGATTCCGATTCCGATACTGATTGTGTTTCTGATTCTGATTCTGGTTCTGGTTCAGATTCTGATTCTGATTCTGATTGTTGTTTTGATACTGATTCAGGTTCCAGGACTGATTCTGGTTCTGTTTCTAATCCTGATTCTGGTTCTTGTTCTGGTTACAGTTCTGATTCTGATACTGATTATTGTTCTGATTCTGATTCTGGTTCTGGTACTGATTCTTTTTCTGATTCTGATTCTTGTTTTGATTCTGATTCCAGTTGTGGTTCCTGTTCTGATTCTGGTCATGATTCTGGTTCTGGTTCAGATTCTGATTCTGATTCTGATTGTTGTTTTGATTCTGATTCTGGTTCTGGTTCTGGTTCCAGATCTGATTCTGGTTCTGTTTCTAATCCTGATTCTGCTTCTGGTTCTGGTTCCAGTTCTGATTCTGATACTGATTCTTGTTCTGATTCTGATTCTGATTCTGGTTCTGGTTCTGATTCTGTTTATGATTCTGATTCTTGTTTTGATTCAGATTTCAGTTCTGGTTCCTGTTCTGATTCTGGTCATGATTCTGGTTCTGATTATGATTCTGTTTCTGGTTCTGCTTCTCGTTCTGGTTCTGGCTCAGAATCTGATTCTGGTTCTGGTTCTGATTCTGATTTTAGTCATGAGTCTGGATCTGTTTCTGATTCTGATTCTGGCTCCTATTCTGGTTCTGTTTCTTGTTCTGGTTCTGGTTCTGATCTGATTCTGGTTCTGATTCTGGCTCTGATTCTGGTTCTGGTTCTGATTCTGATTCTGATTCTGGTTCTGGTTCTGGTTCCAGATCTGATTCTGGTTCTGTTTCTAATCCTGATTCTGCTTCTGGTTCTGGTTCCAGTTCTGATTCTGATACTGATTCTTGTTCTGATTCTGATTCTGATTCTGATTCTGGTTCTGGTTCTGATTCTGATTCTTGTTTTGATTCAGATTTCAGATCTGGTTCCTATTCTGATTCTGGTCATGATTCTGGTTCTGATGCTGATTCTTGATCTGATTTTGATTTTGATTCTGGTTCTGGTTCTGATTCTGATTCTTGTTTTTATTTTGATTCCAGTTCTGGTTCCTGTTCTGATTCTGGTCATGAGTCTGCATCTGATTCTGATTCTTGTTCTGATTTTGATTTTGATTCTGGTTCTGGTTCTGATTCTGATTCTTGTTTTAATTTTGATTCCAGTTCTGGTTCCTGTTCTGATTCTGGTCATGAGTCTGGATCTGGTTCTGATTCTGATTCTGGTTCTTGTTCTGTTGTTGGTTGTGGTTCTTGTTCTTATTCTGATTCTGGTTCTGATTCTAATTCTGGTTCTGATTCTTGTTGTGGTTCTGATTCTTATTCTGGTTCTCCTTCTTGTTCTGGTTCTTGTTCTGGTTCTGTTTCATGTTCTGATTTTGTTTCTGGTTCTTATTCTGATTCTGGTTCCGGTTCTGATTCTGATTCTGATTCTGGTTGTAATTCTTGCTCTGATTCTGGTTCTGGTTCTGATTCTGATTCTGATTCTGATTCTGGTTCTGTTTCTGGTTCTGTTTCCAATCCTGATTCTGATTCTAGGTCTGGTTCCAGCTCTGATTCTGATACTGATTCTTGTTCTGATTCTGATTCTGGTTCTGGTTCTGATTCTTTTTCTGATTCTGATTCTTGTTTTTATTCTGATTCCAGTTCTGGTTCCTGTTCTGATTGTGGTCATGATTCTGGTTCTGATTCTGATTCTTGTTCTGATTTTTATTTTGATTCTGATTCTGGTTCTGATTCTGATTCTGATTCTTGTTCTTATTTTGATTCCAGTTCTGGTTCCTGTTCTGATTCTGGTCATGAGTCTGGATCTGGTTCTGATTCTGATTCTGGTTCTGATTCTAATTCTGATTCTCCTTCTCGTTCTGGTTCGTGTTCTGGTTCTGTTTCATGTTCTGATTTTGTTTCTGGTTCTTATTCTGGTTCTGGTTCTTATTCTGATTCTGGTCATGATTCTGCTTCTGATTCTGATTCTGTTCCTGGTTCTGGTTCTGATCTGATTCTGGTTCTGAATCTGATTCTGATTCTGGTTCTGATTCTGGCTCTGATTCTGGTTCTGGTTCTGATTCTGATTCTGATTCTGGTTCTGATTCTGGCTCTGATTCTGGTTCTGATTCTGATTCCATTCCTGATTCTGGTTCTGATGTGATTCTGGTTCTGGTTCCAGTTCTGATTCTGGTCATGATTCTCATTCTCATTCTGATTGTGGTTTCTTATTCTGGTTATATTTCTGGTTCTGATTCCGATTCTGTTACTGATTGTGTTTCTGATTCTGATTCTGGTTCTGGTTCAGATTCAGATTCTGATTCTGATTGTTGTTTTGATTCTGATTCAGGTTCCAGGACTGATTCTGGTTCTGTTTCTAATCCTGATTCTGCTTCTCGTTCTGGTTCTGGCTCAGATTCCGATTCTGATTCTGTTTCTGATTCTGATTCTGGTTCTGGTTCTGATTCTGAATTTAGTCATGAGTCTGGATCTGTTTCTGATTCTGATTCTGGCTCCTATTCTGGTTCTGTTTCTTGTTCTGGTTCTGGTTCTGATCTGATTCTGGTTCTGATTCTGGCTCTGATACTGATTGTGTTTCTGATTCTGAATCTGGTTCTGGTTCAGATTCTGATTCTGATTCTGATTGTTGTTTTGATTCTGATTCAGGTTCCAGGACTGATTCTGGTTCTGTTTCTAATCCTGATTCTGGTCCTTGTTCTGGTTACAGTTCTGATTCTGATACTGATTCTTGTTCTGATTCTGATTCTAGTTCTGGTACTGATTCTTTTTCTGATTCTGATTCTTGTTTTGATTCTGATTCCGGTTCTGGTTCCTGTTCTGATTCTGGTCATGATTCTGGTTCTTATTCTGATTCTGGTTCTGGTTCAGATTCTGATTCTGATTCTGATTGTTGTTTTGATTCTGATTCTGGTTCTGGTTCTGGTTCCAGATCTGATTCTGGTTCTGTTTCTAATCCTGATTCTGCTTCTGGTTCTGGTTCCAGTTCTGATTCTGATAATGATTCTTGTTCTGATTCTGATTCTGATTCTGGTTCTGGTTCTGATTCTGTTTATGATTCTGATTCTTGTTTTGATTCAGATTTCAGTTCTGGTTCCTGTTCTGATTCTGGTCATGATTCTGGTTCTGATTATGATTCTGATTCTGACTCCGATTCTGGTTCTGTTTCTTGTTCTGGTTTTGGTTTTGATCTGATTCTGATTCTGATTCTGGCTCTGATTCAGATACTGATTCTCGTTCTGGTTCTGATTCTCGTTCTGGTTCTGATACTTTTTCTGATTCTGATTCTTGTTTTTATTCTGATTCCGGTTCTGGTTCCTGTTCTGATTGTGGTCATGATTCTGGTTCTGATTCTGATTCTTGTTCTGATTTTTATTTTGATTCTGATTCTGGTTCTGATTCTGATTCTGATTCTTGTTCTTATTTTGATTCCAGTTCTGGTTCCTGTTCTGATTCTGGTCATGAGTCTGGATCCTGTTCTGATTCTGATTCTGGTTCTGATTCTAATTCTGATTCTCCTTCTCGTTCTGGTTCGTGTTCTGGTTCTGTTTCATGTTCTGATTTTGTTTCTGGTTCTTATTCTGGTTCTGGTTCTTGCTCTGATTCTGGTTCTGGTTCTGGTTCCAGGTCTGATTCTGGTTCTGTTTCTAATCCTGATTCTGCTTCTGGTTCTGGTTCCAGTTCTGATTCTGATACTGATTCTTGTTCTGATTCTGATACTGATTCTGGTTCTGATTCTGGTTCTGGTTCTGATTCTGTTTATGATTCTGATTCTTGTTTTGATTCAGATTCCAGTTCTGGTTCCTGTTCTGATTCTGGTCATGATTCTGGTCCTGATTATGATTCTGTTTCTAGTTCTGCTTCTCGTTCTGGTTCTGGCTCAGATTCCGATTCTGATTCTGTTTATGATTCTGATTCTTGTGTTGAGCCTGATTCCGGTTCTGGTTCCTGTTCTGATCTGGTCATGATTCTGGTTCTCATTCTGATTGTGGTTTCTTATTCTGGTTATATTTCTGATTCTGATTCCGATTCTGATACTGATTGTGTTTCTGATTCTGAATCTGGTTCTGGTTCAGATTCTGATTCTGATTCTGATTGTTGTTTTGATTCTGATTCTGGTTCTGGTTCCTGTTCTGATTCTGGTCATGATGCTGCTTCTGCTTCTGATTCTGTTCCTGGTTCTGGTTCTGGTTCTGGTTCTGATCTGATTCTGGTTCTGGTTCTGATTCTGATTCTGGTTCTGATTATGGTTCTGGTTCCAGGACTGATTCTGGTTCTGATTCTAATCCTGATTCTGGTTCTTGTTCTGGTTCCAGTTCTGATTCTGATACTGATTTTTGTTCTGATTCTGATTCTGGTTCTGGTTCTGATTCTTTTTCTGATTCTGATTCTTGATTTGATTCTGATTCCGGTTCTGGTTCCTGTTCTGATTCTGGTCATGATTCTGGTTCTGATTCTGATTCTTGATCTGATTTTGATTTTGATTCTGGTTCTGATTCTGATTCTGATTCTTTTTCTTATTTTGATTCCAGTTCTGGTTCCTGTTCTGATTCTGGTCATGAGTCTGGTTCTGATTCTGATTCTTGATCTGATTTTGATTTTGATTCTGATTCTGGTTCTGATTCTGATTCTGATTCTCCTTCTCGATCTCGTTCGTGTTCTGGTTCTGTTTCATGTTCTGATTTTGTTTCTGGTTCTTATTCTGGTTCTGGTTCTGATTCTGTTTATGATTCTGATTCTTGTTTTGATTCAGATTCCAGTTCTGGTTCCTGTTCTGATTCTGGTCATGATTCTGGTTCTGATTATGATTCTGTTTCTGGCTCAGATTCCGATTCTGATTCTGTTTCTGATTCTGATTCTGGTTCTGGTTCTGGTTCTGATTCTGATTTTGGTCATGAGTCTGGATCTGTTTCTGATTCTGATTCTGGCTACGATTCTGGTTCTGATTCTGATTGTGATTCTGATTTTGATTCTGGTTCTGTTTCTTGTTCTGGTTCTGATTCTGTTTCTGGTTCCTGTACTGATTCTTCACATGATTCTGTTTCTGATTCTGATTCCATTCCTGATTCAGGTTCTGATGTGATTCTGGTTCTGGTTCTGATCTGATTCTGGTTCTGATTCTGGCTCTGAATCTGGTTCTGATTCTGATTCCATTCCTGATTCTGGTTCTGATGTGATTCTGGTTCGGGTTCCAGTTCTGATTCTGGTCATGCTTCTCATTCTCATTCTGATTGTGGTTTCTTATTCTGGTTATATTTCTGGTTCTGATTCCGATTCCGATACTGATTGTGTTTCTGATTCTGATTCTGGTTCTGGTTCAGATTCTGATTCTGATTCTGATTGTTGTTTTGATTCTGATTCAGGTTCCAGGACTGATTCTGGTTCTGTTTCTAATCCTGATTCTGGTTCTTGTTCTGGTTACAGTTCTGATTCTGATACTGATTATTGTTCTGATTCTGATTCTGGTTCTGGTACTGATTCTTTTTCTGATTCTGATTCTTGTTTTGATTCTGATTCCAGTTGTGGTTCCTGTTCTGATTCTGGTCATGATTCTGGTTCTTATTCTGATTCTGGTTCTGGTTCAGATTCTGATTCTGATTCTGATTGTTGTTTTGATTCTGATTCTGGTTCTGGTTCTGGTTCCAGATCTGATTCTGGTTCTGTTTCTAATCCTGATTCTGCTTCTGGTTCTGGTTCCAGTTCTGATTCTGATACTGATTCTTGTTCTGATTCTGATTCTGATTCTGGTTCTGGTTCTGATTCTGTTTATGATTCTGATTCTTGTTTTGATTCAGATTTCAGTTCTGGTTCCTGTTCTGATTCTGGTCATCATTCTGGTTCTGATTATGATTCTGTTTCTGGTTCTGCTTCTCGTTCTGGTTCTGGCTCAGATTCTGATTCTGATTCTGTTTCTGATTCTGATTCTGGTTCTGGTTCTGATTCTGATTTTAGTCATGAGTCTGGATCTGTTTCTGATTCTGATTCTGGCTCCTATTCTGGTTCTGTTTCTTGTTCTGGTTCTGGTTCTGATCTGATTCTGGTTCTGATTCTGGCTCTGATTCTGGTTCTGGTTCTGATTCTGATTCTGATTCTGGTTCTGGTTCTGGTTCCAGATCTGATTCTGGTTCTGTTTCTAATCCTGATTCTGCTTCTGGTTCTGGTTCCAGTTCTGATTCTGATACTGATTCTTGTTCTGATTCTGATTCTGATTCTGATTCTGGTTCTGGTTCTGATTCTGTTTATGATTCTGATTCTTGTTTTGATTCAGATTTCAGATCTGGTTCCTATTCTGATTCTGGTCATGATTCTGGTTCTGATTCTGATTCTTGATCTGATTTTGATTTTGATTCTGGTTCTGGTTCTGATTCTGATTCTTGTTTTTATTTTGATTCCAGTTCTGGTTCCTGTTCTGATTCTGGTCATGAGTCTGCATCTGATTCTGATTCTTGTTCTGATTTTGATTTTGATTCTGGTTCTGGTTCTGATTCTGATTCTTGTTTTAATTTTGATTCCAGTTCTGGTTCCTGTTCTGATTCTGGTCATGAGTCTGGATCTGTTTCTGATTCTGATTCTGGTTCTGGTTCTGATTCTGATTTTAGTCATGAGTCTGGATCTGTTTCTGATTCTGATTCTGGCTCCTATTCTGGTTCTGCTTCTTGTTCTGGTTCTGGTTCTGATCTGATTCTTGTTTTAATTTTGATTCCAGTTCTGGTTCCTGTTCTGATTCTGGTCATGAGTCTGGATCTGGTTCTGATTCTGATTCTGGTTCTTGTTCTGTTGTTGGTTGTGGTTCTTGTTCTGATTCTGATTCTGGTTCTGATTCTAATTCTGGTTCTGATTCTTGTTGTGGTTCTGATTCTTATTCTGGTTCTCCTTCTTGTTCTGGTTCTTGTTCTGGTTCTGTTTCATGTTCTGATTTTGTTTCTGGTTCTTATTCTGATTCTGGTTCCGGTTCTGATTCTGATTCTGATTCTGGTTGTAATTCTTGCTCTGATTCTGGTTCTGGTTCTGATTCTGATTCTGATTCTGATTCTGGTTCTGTTTCTGGTTCTGTTTCCAATCCTGATTCTGATTCTAGGTCTGGTTCCAGCTCTGATTCTGATACTGATTCTTGTTCTGATTCTGATTCTGGTTCTGGTTCTGATTCTTTTTCTGATTCTGATTCTTGTTTTTATTCTGATTCCAGTTCTGGTTCCTGTTCTGATTGTGGTCATGATTCTGGTTCTGATTCTGATTCTTGTTCTGATTTTTATTTTGATTCTGATTCTGGTTCTGATTCTGATTCTGATTCTTGTTCTTATTTTGATTCCAGTTCTGGTTCCTGTTCTGATTCTGGTCATGAGTCTGGATCTGGTTCTGATTCTGATTCTGGTTCTGATTCTAATTCTGATTCTCCTTCTCGTTCTGGTTCGTGTTCTGGTTCTGTTTCATGTTCTGATTTTGTTTCTGGTTCTTATTCTGGTTCTGGTTCTTATTCTGATTCTGGTCATGATTCTGCTTCTGATTCTGATTCTGTTCCTGGTTCTGGTTCTGATCTGATTCTGGTTCTGAATCTGATTCTGATTCTGGTTCTGATTCTGGCTCTGATTCTGGTTCTGGTTCTGATTCTGATTCTGATTCTGGTTCTGATTCTGGCTCTGATTCTGGTTCTGATTCTGATTCCATTCCTGATTCTGGTTCTGATGTGATTCTGGTTCTGGTTCCAGTTCTGATTCTGGTCATGATTCTCATTCTCATTCTGATTGTGGTTTCTTATTCTGGTTATATTTCTGGTTCTGATTCCGATTCTGTTACTGATTGTGTTTCTGATTCTGATTCTGGTTCTGGTTCAGATTCAGATTCTGATTCTGATTGTTGTTTTGATTCTGATTCAGGTTCCAGGACTGATTCTGGTTCTGTTTCTAATCCTGATTCTGCTTCTCGTTCTGGTTCTGGCTCAGATTCCGATTCTGATTCTGTTTCTGATTCTGATTCTGGTTCTGGTTCTGATTCTGAATTTAGTCATGAGTCTGGATCTGTTTCTGATTCTGATTCTGGCTCCTATTCTGGTTCTGTTTCTTGTTCTGGTTCTGGTTCTGATCTGATTCTGGTTCTGATTCTGGCTCTGATACTGATTGTGTTTCTGATTCTGAATCTGGTTCTGGTTCAGATTCTGATTCTGATTCTGATTGTTGTTTTGATTCTGATTCAGGTTCCAGGACTGATTCTGGTTCTGTTTCTAATCCTGATTCTGGTCCTTGTTCTGGTTACAGTTCTGATTCTGATACTGATTCTTGTTCTGATTCTGATTCTAGTTCTGGTACTGATTCTTTTTCTGATTCTGATTCTTGTTTTGATTCTGATTCCGGTTCTGGTTCCTGTTCTGATTCTGGTCATGATTCTGGTTCTTATTCTGATTCTGGTTCTGGTTCAGATTCTGATTCTGATTCTGATTGTTGTTTTGATTCTGATTCTGGTTCTGGTTCTGGTTCCAGATCTGATTCTGGTTCTGTTTCTAATCCTGATTCTGCTTCTGGTTCTGGTTCCAGTTCTGATTCTGATAATGATTCTTGTTCTGATTCTGATTCTGATTCTGGTTCTGGTTCTGATTCTGTTTATGATTCTGATTCTTGTTTTGATTCAGATTTCAGTTCTGGTTCCTGTTCTGATTCTGGTCATGATTCTGGTTCTGATTATGATTCTGATTCTGACTCCGATTCTGGTTCTGTTTCTTGTTCTGGTTTTGGTTTTGATCTGATTCTGATTCTGATTCTGGCTCTGATTCAGATACTGATTCTCGTTCTGGTTCTGATTCTCGTTCTGGTTCTGATACTTTTTCTGATTCTGATTCTTGTTTTTATTCTGATTCCGGTTCTGGTTCCTGTTCTGATTGTGGTCATGATTCTGGTTCTGATTCTGATTCTTGTTCTGATTTTTATTTTGATTCTGATTCTGGTTCTGATTCTGATTCTGATTCTTGTTCTTATTTTGATTCCAGTTCTGGTTCCTGTTCTGATTCTGGTCATGAGTCTGGATCCTGTTCTGATTCTGATTCTGGTTCTGATTCTAATTCTGATTCTCCTTCTCGTTCTGGTTCGTGTTCTGGTTCTGTTTCATGTTCTGATTTTGTTTCTGGTTCTTATTCTGGTTCTGGTTCTTGCTCTGATTCTGGTTCTGGTTCTGGTTCCAGGTCTGATTCTGGTTCTGTTTCTAATCCTGATTCTGCTTCTGGTTCTGGTTCCAGTTCTGATTCTGATACTGATTCTTGTTCTGATTCTGATACTGATTCTGGTTCTGATTCTGGTTCTGGTTCTGATTCTGTTTATGATTCTGATTCTTGTTTTGATTCAGATTCCAGTTCTGGTTCCTGTTCTGATTCTGGTCATGATTCTGGTTCTGATTATGATTCTGTTTCTAGTTCTGCTTCTCGTTCTGGTTCTGGCTCAGATTCCGATTCTGATTCTGTTTATGATTCTGATTCTTGTGTTGAGCCTGATTCCGGTTCTGGTTCCTGTTCTGATCTGGTCATGATTCTGGTTCTCATTCTGATTGTGGTTTCTTATTCTGGTTATATTTCTGATTCTGATTCCGATTCTGATACTGATTGTGTTTCTGATTCTGAATCTGGTTCTGGTTCAGATTCTGATTCTGATTCTGATTGTTGTTTTGATTCTGATTCTGGTTCTGGTTCCTGTTCTGATTCTGGTCATGATGCTGCTTCTGCTTCTGATTCTGTTCCTGGTTCTGGTTCTGGTTCTGGTTCTGATCTGATTCTGGTTCTGGTTCTGATTCTGATTCTGGTTCTGATTATGGTTCTGGTTCCAGGACTGATTCTGGTTCTGATTCTAATCCTGATTCTGGTTCTTGTTCTGGTTCCAGTTCTGATTCTGATACTGATTTTTGTTCTGATTCTGATTCTGGTTCTGGTTCTGATTCTTTTTCTGATTCTGATTCTTGATTTGATTCTGATTCCGGTTCTGGTTCCTGTTCTGATTCTGGTCATGATTCTGGTTCTGATTCTGATTCTTGATCTGATTTTGATTTTGATTCTGGTTCTGATTCTGATTCTGATTCTTTTTCTTATTTTGATTCCAGTTCTGGTTCCTGTTCTGATTCTGGTCATGAGTCTGGTTCTGATTCTGATTCTTGATCTGATTTTGATTTTGATTCTGATTCTGGTTCTGATTCTGATTCTGATTCTCCTTCTCGATCTCGTTCGTGTTCTGGTTCTGTTTCATGTTCTGATTTTGTTTCTGGTTCTTATTCTGGTTCTGGTTCTGATTCTGTTTATGATTCTGATTCTTGTTTTGATTCAGATTCCAGTTCTGGTTCCTGTTCTGATTCTGGTCATGATTCTGGTTCTGATTATGATTCTGTTTCTGGCTCAGATTCCGATTCTGATTCTGTTTCTGATTCTGATTCTGGTTCTGGTTCTGGTTCTGATTCTGATTTTGGTCATGAGTCTGGATCTGTTTCTGATTCTGATTCTGGCTACGATTCTGGTTCTGATTCTGATTGTGATTCTGATTTTGATTCTGGTTCTGTTTCTTGTTCTGGTTCTGATTCTGTTTCTGGTTCCTGTACTGATTCTTCACATGATTCTGTTTCTGATTCTGATTCCATTCCTGATTCAGGTTCTGATGTGATTCTGGTTCTGGTTCTGATCTGATTCTGGTTCTGATTCTGGCTCTGAATCTGGTTCTGATTCTGATTCCATTCCTGATTCTGGTTCTGATGTGATTCTGGTTCGGGTTCCAGTTCTGATTCTGGTCATGCTTCTCATTCTCATTCTGATTGTGGTTTCTTATTCTGGTTATATTTCTGGTTCTGATTCCGATTCCGATACTGATTGTGTTTCTGATTCTGATTCTGGTTCTGGTTCAGATTCTGATTCTGATTCTGATTGTTGTTTTGATTCTGATTCAGGTTCCAGGACTGATTCTGGTTCTGTTTCTAATCCTGATTCTGGTTCTTGTTCTGGTTACAGTTCTGATTCTGATACTGATTATTGTTCTGATTCTGATTCTGGTTCTGGTACTGATTCTTTTTCTGATTCTGATTCTTGTTTTGATTCTGATTCCAGTTGTGGTTCCTGTTCTGATTCTGGTCATGATTCTGGTTCTTATTCTGATTCTGGTTCTGGTTCAGATTCTGATTCTGATTCTGATTGTTGTTTTGATTCTGATTCTGGTTCTGGTTCTGGTTCCAGATCTGATTCTGGTTCTGTTTCTAATCCTGATTCTGCTTCTGGTTCTGGTTCCAGTTCTGATTCTGATACTGATTCTTGTTCTGATTCTGATTCTGATTCTGGTTCTGGTTCTGATTCTGTTTATGATTCTGATTCTTGTTTTGATTCAGATTTCAGTTCTGGTTCCTGTTCTGATTCTGGTCATCATTCTGGTTCTGATTATGATTCTGTTTCTGGTTCTGCTTCTCGTTCTGGTTCTGGCTCAGATTCTGATTCTGATTCTGTTTCTGATTCTGATTCTGGTTCTGGTTCTGATTCTGATTTTAGTCATGAGTCTGGATCTGTTTCTGATTCTGATTCTGGCTCCTATTCTGGTTCTGTTTCTTGTTCTGGTTCTGGTTCTGATCTGATTCTGGTTCTGATTCTGGCTCTGATTCTGGTTCTGGTTCTGATTCTGATTCTGATTCTGGTTCTGGTTCTGGTTCCAGATCTGATTCTGGTTCTGTTTCTAATCCTGATTCTGCTTCTGGTTCTGGTTCCAGTTCTGATTCTGATACTGATTCTTGTTCTGATTCTGATTCTGATTCTGATTCTGGTTCTGGTTCTGATTCTGTTTATGATTCTGATTCTTGTTTTGATTCAGATTTCAGATCTGGTTCCTATTCTGATTCTGGTCATGATTCTGGTTCTGATTCTGATTCTTGATCTGATTTTGATTTTGATTCTGGTTCTGGTTCTGATTCTGATTCTTGTTTTTATTTTGATTCCAGTTCTGGTTCCTGTTCTGATTCTGGTCATGAGTCTGCATCTGATTCTGATTCTTGTTCTGATTTTGATTTTGATTCTGGTTCTGATTCTGATTCTGATTCTTGTTCTTATTTTGATTCCAGTTCTGGTTCCTGTTCTGATTCTGGTCATGAGTCTGGATCTGGTTCTGATTCTGATTCTGGTTCTGATTCTAATTCTGATTCTCCTTCTCGTTCTGGTTCGTGTTCTGGTTCTGTTTCATGTTCTGATTTTGTTTCTGGTTCTTATTCTGGTTCTGGTTCTTATTCTGATTCTGGTCATGATTCTGCTTCTGATTCTGATTCTGTTCCTGGTTCTGGTTCTGATCTGATTCTGGTTCTGAATCTGATTCTGATTCTGGTTCTGATTCTGGCTCTGATTCTGGTTCTGGTTCTGATTCTGATTCTGATTCTGGTTCTGATTCTGGCTCTGATTCTGGTTCTGATTCTGATTCCATTCCTGATTCTGGTTCTGATGTGATTCTGGTTCTGGTTCCAGTTCTGATTCTGGTCATGATTCTCATTCTCATTCTGATTGTGGTTTCTTATTCTGGTTATATTTCTGGTTCTGATTCCGATTCTGTTACTGATTGTGTTTCTGATTCTGATTCTGGTTCTGGTTCAGATTCAGATTCTGATTCTGATTGTTGTTTTGATTCTGATTCAGGTTCCAGGACTGATTCTGGTTCTGTTTCTAATCCTGATTCTGCTTCTCGTTCTGGTTCTGGCTCAGATTCCGATTCTGATTCTGTTTCTGATTCTGATTCTGGTTCTGGTTCTGATTCTGAATTTAGTCATGAGTCTGGATCTGTTTCTGATTCTGATTCTGGCTCCTATTCTGGTTCTGTTTCTTGTTCTGGTTCTGGTTCTGATCTGATTCTGGTTCTGATTCTGGCTCTGATACTGATTGTGTTTCTGATTCTGAATCTGGTTCTGGTTCAGATTCTGATTCTGATTCTGATTGTTGTTTTGATTCTGATTCAGGTTCCAGGACTGATTCTGGTTCTGTTTCTAATCCTGATTCTGGTCCTTGTTCTGGTTACAGTTCTGATTCTGATACTGATTCTTGTTCTGATTCTGATTCTAGTTCTGGTACTGATTCTTTTTCTGATTCTGATTCTTGTTTTGATTCTGATTCCGGTTCTGGTTCCTGTTCTGATTCTGGTCATGATTCTGGTTCTTATTCTGATTCTGGTTCTGGTTCAGATTCTGATTCTGATTCTGATTGTTGTTTTGATTCTGATTCTGGTTCTGGTTCTGGTTCCAGATCTGATTCTGGTTCTGTTTCTAATCCTGATTCTGCTTCTGGTTCTGGTTCCAGTTCTGATTCTGATAATGATTCTTGTTCTGATTCTGATTCTGATTCTGGTTCTGGTTCTGATTCTGTTTATGATTCTGATTCTTGTTTTGATTCAGATTTCAGTTCTGGTTCCTGTTCTGATTCTGGTCATGATTCTGGTTCTGATTATGATTCTGATTCTGACTCCGATTCTGGTTCTGTTTCTTGTTCTGGTTTTGGTTTTGATCTGATTCTGATTCTGATTCTGGCTCTGATTCAGATACTGATTCTCGTTCTGGTTCTGATTCTCGTTCTGGTTCTGATACTTTTTCTGATTCTGATTCTTGTTTTTATTCTGATTCCGGTTCTGGTTCCTGTTCTGATTGTGGTCATGATTCTGGTTCTGATTCTGATTCTTGTTCTGATTTTTATTTTGATTCTGATTCTGGTTCTGATTCTGATTCTGATTCTTGTTCTTATTTTGATTCCAGTTCTGGTTCCTGTTCTGATTCTGGTCATGAGTCTGGATCCTGTTCTGATTCTGATTCTGGTTCTGATTCTAATTCTGATTCTCCTTCTCGTTCTGGTTCGTGTTCTGGTTCTGTTTCATGTTCTGATTTTGTTTCTGGTTCTTATTCTGGTTCTGGTTCTTGCTCTGATTCTGGTTCTGGTTCTGGTTCCAGGTCTGATTCTGGTTCTGTTTCTAATCCTGATTCTGCTTCTGGTTCTGGTTCCAGTTCTGATTCTGATACTGATTCTTGTTCTGATTCTGATACTGATTCTGGTTCTGATTCTGGTTCTGGTTCTGATTCTGTTTATGATTCTGATTCTTGTTTTGATTCAGATTCCAGTTCTGGTTCCTGTTCTGATTCTGGTCATGATTCTGGTTCTGATTATGATTCTGTTTCTAGTTCTGCTTCTCGTTCTGGTTCTGGCTCAGATTCCGATTCTGATTCTGTTTATGATTCTGATTCTTGTGTTGAGCCTGATTCCGGTTCTGGTTCCTGTTCTGATCTGGTCATGATTCTGGTTCTCATTCTGATTGTGGTTTCTTATTCTGGTTATATTTCTGATTCTGATTCCGATTCTGATACTGATTGTGTTTCTGATTCTGAATCTGGTTCTGGTTCAGATTCTGATTCTGATTCTGATTGTTGTTTTGATTCTGATTCTGGTTCTGGTTCCTGTTCTGATTCTGGTCATGATGCTGCTTCTGCTTCTGATTCTGTTCCTGGTTCTGGTTCTGGTTCTGGTTCTGATCTGATTCTGGTTCTGGTTCTGATTCTGATTCTGGTTCTGATTATGGTTCTGGTTCCAGGACTGATTCTGGTTCTGATTCTAATCCTGATTCTGGTTCTTGTTCTGGTTCCAGTTCTGATTCTGATACTGATTTTTGTTCTGATTCTGATTCTGGTTCTGGTTCTGATTCTTTTTCTGATTCTGATTCTTGATTTGATTCTGATTCCGGTTCTGGTTCCTGTTCTGATTCTGGTCATGATTCTGGTTCTGATTCTGATTCTTGATCTGATTTTGATTTTGATTCTGGTTCTGATTCTGATTCTGATTCTTTTTCTTATTTTGATTCCAGTTCTGGTTCCTGTTCTGATTCTGGTCATGAGTCTGGTTCTGATTCTGATTCTTGATCTGATTTTGATTTTGATTCTGATTCTGGTTCTGATTCTGATTCTGATTCTCCTTCTCGATCTCGTTCGTGTTCTGGTTCTGTTTCATGTTCTGATTTTGTTTCTGGTTCTTATTCTGGTTCTGGTTCTGATTCTGTTTATGATTCTGATTCTTGTTTTGATTCAGATTCCAGTTCTGGTTCCTGTTCTGATTCTGGTCATGATTCTGGTTCTGATTATGATTCTGTTTCTGGCTCAGATTCCGATTCTGATTCTGTTTCTGATTCTGATTCTGGTTCTGGTTCTGGTTCTGATTCTGATTTTGGTCATGAGTCTGGATCTGTTTCTGATTCTGATTCTGGCTACGATTCTGGTTCTGATTCTGATTGTGATTCTGATTTTGATTCTGGTTCTGTTTCTTGTTCTGGTTCTGATTCTGTTTCTGGTTCCTGTACTGATTCTTCACATGATTCTGTTTCTGATTCTGATTCCATTCCTGATTCAGGTTCTGATGTGATTCTGGTTCTGGTTCTGATCTGATTCTGGTTCTGATTCTGGCTCTGAATCTGGTTCTGATTCTGATTCCATTCCTGATTCTGGTTCTGATGTGATTCTGGTTCGGGTTCCAGTTCTGATTCTGGTCATGCTTCTCATTCTCATTCTGATTGTGGTTTCTTATTCTGGTTATATTTCTGGTTCTGATTCCGATTCCGATACTGATTGTGTTTCTGATTCTGATTCTGGTTCTGGTTCAGATTCTGATTCTGATTCTGATTGTTGTTTTGATTCTGATTCAGGTTCCAGGACTGATTCTGGTTCTGTTTCTAATCCTGATTCTGGTTCTTGTTCTGGTTACAGTTCTGATTCTGATACTGATTATTGTTCTGATTCTGATTCTGGTTCTGGTACTGATTCTTTTTCTGATTCTGATTCTTGTTTTGATTCTGATTCCAGTTGTGGTTCCTGTTCTGATTCTGGTCATGATTCTGGTTCTTATTCTGATTCTGGTTCTGGTTCAGATTCTGATTCTGATTCTGATTGTTGTTTTGATTCTGATTCTGGTTCTGGTTCTGGTTCCAGATCTGATTCTGGTTCTGTTTCTAATCCTGATTCTGCTTCTGGTTCTGGTTCCAGTTCTGATTCTGATACTGATTCTTGTTCTGATTCTGATTCTGATTCTGGTTCTGGTTCTGATTCTGTTTATGATTCTGATTCTTGTTTTGATTCAGATTTCAGTTCTGGTTCCTGTTCTGATTCTGGTCATCATTCTGGTTCTGATTATGATTCTGTTTCTGGTTCTGCTTCTCGTTCTGGTTCTGGCTCAGATTCTGATTCTGATTCTGTTTCTGATTCTGATTCTGGTTCTGGTTCTGATTCTGATTTTAGTCATGAGTCTGGATCTGTTTCTGATTCTGATTCTGGCTCCTATTCTGGTTCTGTTTCTTGTTCTGGTTCTGGTTCTGATCTGATTCTGGTTCTGATTCTGGCTCTGATTCTGGTTCTGGTTCTGATTCTGATTCTGATTCTGGTTCTGGTTCTGGTTCCAGATCTGATTCTGGTTCTGTTTCTAATCCTGATTCTGCTTCTGGTTCTGGTTCCAGTTCTGATTCTGATACTGATTCTTGTTCTGATTCTGATTCTGATTCTGATTCTGGTTCTGGTTCTGATTCTGTTTATGATTCTGATTCTTGTTTTGATTCAGATTTCAGATCTGGTTCCTATTCTGATTCTGGTCATGATTCTGGTTCTGATTCTGATTCTTGATCTGATTTTGATTTTGATTCTGGTTCTGGTTCTGATTCTGATTCTTGTTTTTATTTTGATTCCAGTTCTGGTTCCTGTTCTGATTCTGGTCATGAGTCTGCATCTGATTCTGATTCTTGTTCTGATTTTGATTTTGATTCTGGTTCTGGTTCTGATTCTGATTCTTGTTTTAATTTTGATTCCAGTTCTGGTTCCTGTTCTGATTCTGGTCATGAGTCTGGATCTGGTTCTGATTCTGATTCTGGTTCTTGTTCTGTTGTTGGTTGTGGTTCTTGTTCTTATTCTGATTCTGGTTCTGATTCTAATTCTGGTTCTGATTCTTGTTGTGGTTCTGATTCTTATTCTGGTTCTCCTTCTTGTTCTGGTTCTTGTTCTGGTTCTGTTTCATGTTCTGATTTTGTTTCTGGTTCTTATTCTGATTCTGGTTCTGGTTCTGATTCTGATTCTGATTCTGGTTGTAATTCTTGCTCTGATTCTGGTTCTGGTTCTGATTCTGATTCTGATTCTGATTCTGGTTCTGTTTCTGGTTCTGTTTCCAATCCTGATTCTGATTCTAGGTCTGGTTCCAGCTCTGATTCTGATACTGATTCTTGTTCTGATTCTGATTCTGGTTCTGGTTCTGATTCTTTTTCTGATTCTGATTCTTGTTTTTATTCTGATTCCAGTTCTGGTTCCTGTTCTGATTGTGGTCATGATTCTGGTTCTGATTCTGATTCTTGTTCTGATTTTTATTTTGATTCTGATTCTGGTTCTGATTCTGATTCTGATTCTTGTTCTTATTTTGATTCCAGTTCTGGTTCCTGTTCTGATTCTGGTCATGAGTCTGGATCTGGTTCTGATTCTGATTCTGGTTCTGATTCTAATTCTGATTCTCCTTCTCGTTCTGGTTCGTGTTCTGGTTCTGTTTCATGTTCTGATTTTGTTTCTGGTTCTTATTCTGGTTCTGGTTCTTATTCTGATTCTGGTCATGATTCTGCTTCTGATTCTGATTCTGTTCCTGGTTCTGGTTCTGATCTGATTCTGGTTCTGAATCTGATTCTGATTCTGGTTCTGATTCTGGCTCTGATTCTGGTTCTGGTTCTGATTCTGATTCTGATTCTGGTTCTGATTCTGGCTCTGATTCTGGTTCTGATTCTGATTCCATTCCTGATTCTGGTTCTGATGTGATTCTGGTTCTGGTTCCAGTTCTGATTCTGGTCATGATTCTCATTCTCATTCTGATTGTGGTTTCTTATTCTGGTTATATTTCTGGTTCTGATTCCGATTCTGTTACTGATTGTGTTTCTGATTCTGATTCTGGTTCTGGTTCAGATTCAGATTCTGATTCTGATTGTTGTTTTGATTCTGATTCAGGTTCCAGGACTGATTCTGGTTCTGTTTCTAATCCTGATTCTGCTTCTCGTTCTGGTTCTGGCTCAGATTCCGATTCTGATTCTGTTTCTGATTCTGATTCTGGTTCTGGTTCTGATTCTGAATTTAGTCATGAGTCTGGATCTGTTTCTGATTCTGATTCTGGCTCCTATTCTGGTTCTGTTTCTTGTTCTGGTTCTGGTTCTGATCTGATTCTGGTTCTGATTCTGGCTCTGATACTGATTGTGTTTCTGATTCTGAATCTGGTTCTGGTTCAGATTCTGATTCTGATTCTGATTGTTGTTTTGATTCTGATTCAGGTTCCAGGACTGATTCTGGTTCTGTTTCTAATCCTGATTCTGGTCCTTGTTCTGGTTACAGTTCTGATTCTGATACTGATTCTTGTTCTGATTCTGATTCTAGTTCTGGTACTGATTCTTTTTCTGATTCTGATTCTTGTTTTGATTCTGATTCCGGTTCTGGTTCCTGTTCTGATTCTGGTCATGATTCTGGTTCTTATTCTGATTCTGGTTCTGGTTCAGATTCTGATTCTGATTCTGATTGTTGTTTTGATTCTGATTCTGGTTCTGGTTCTGGTTCCAGATCTGATTCTGGTTCTGTTTCTAATCCTGATTCTGCTTCTGGTTCTGGTTCCAGTTCTGATTCTGATACTGATTCTTGTTCTGATTCTGATTCTGATTCTGGTTCTGGTTCTGATTCTGTTTATGATTCTGATTCTTGTTTTGATTCAGATTTCAGTTCTGGTTCCTGTTCTGATTCTGGTCATGATTCTGGTTCTGATTATGATTCTGATTCTGACTCCGATTCTGGTTCTGTTTCTTGTTCTGGTTTTGGTTTTGATCTGATTCTGATTCTGATTCTGGCTCTGATTCAGATACTGATTCTTGTTCTGATTCTGATTCTCGTTCTGGTTCTGATACTTTTTCTGATTCTGATTCTTGTTTTTATTCTGATTCCGGTTCTGGTTCCTGTTCTGATTGTGGTCATGATTCTGGTTCTGATTCTGATTCTTGTTCTGATTTTTATTTTGATTCTGATTCTGGTTCTGATTCTGATTCTGATTCTTGTTCTTATTTTGATTCCAGTTCTGGTTCCTGTTCTGATTCTGGTCATGAGTCTGGATCCTGTTCTGATTCTGATTCTGGTTCTGATTCTAATTCTGATTCTCCTTCTCGTTCTGGTTCGTGTTCTGGTTCTGTTTCATGTTCTGATTTTGTTTCTGGTTCTTATTCTGGTTCTGGTTCTTGCTCTGATTCTGGTTCTGGTTCTGGTTCCAGGTCTGATTCTGGTTCTGTTTCTAATCCTGATTCTGCTTCTGGTTCTGGTTCCAGTTCTGATTCTGATACTGATTCTTGTTCTGATTCTGATACTGATTCTGGTTCTGATTCTGGTTCTGGTTCTGATTCTGTTTATGATTCTGATTCTTGTTTTGATTCAGATTCCAGTTCTGGTTCCTGTTCTGATTCTGGTCATGATTCTGGTTCTGGTTATGATTCTGTTTCTAGTTCTGCTTCTCGTTCTGGTTCTGGCTCAGATTCCGATTCTGATTCTGTTTATGATTCTGATTCTTGTGTTGAGCCTGATTCCGGTTCTGGTTCCTGTTCTGATCTGGTCATGATTCTGGTTCTCATTCTGATTGTGGTTTCTTATTCTGGTTATATTTCTGATTCTGATTCCGATTCTGATACTGATTGTGTTTCTGATTCTGAATCTGGTTCTGGTTCAGATTCTGATTCTGATTCTGATTGTTGTTTTGATTCTGATTCTGGTTCTGGTTCCTGTTCTGATTCTGGTCATGATGCTGCTTCTGCTTCTGATTCTGTTCCTGGTTCTGGTTCTGGTTCTGGTTCTGATCTGATTCTGGTTCTGGTTCTGATTCTGATTCTGGTTCTGATTATGGTTCTGGTTCCAGGACTGATTCTGGTTCTGATTCTAATCCTGATTCTGGTTCTTGTTCTGGTTCCAGTTCTGATTCTGATACTGATTTTTGTTCTGATTCTGATTCTGGTTCTGGTTCTGATTCTTTTTCTGATTCTGATTCTTGATTTGATTCTGATTCCGGTTCTGGTTCCTGTTCTGATTCTGGTCATGATTCTGGTTCTGATTCTGATTCTTGATCTGATTTTGATTTTGATTCTGGTTCTGATTCTGATTCTGATTCTTTTTCTTATTTTGATTCCAGTTCTGGTTCCTGTTCTGATTCTGGTCATGAGTCTGGTTCTGATTCTGATTCTTGATCTGATTTTGATTTTGATTCTGATTCTGGTTCTGATTCTGATTCTGATTCTCCTTCTCGATCTCGTTCGTGTTCTGGTTCTGTTTCATGTTCTGATTTTGTTTCTGGTTCTTATTCTGGTTCTGGTTCTGATTCTGTTTATGATTCTGATTCTTGTTTTGATTCAGATTCCAGTTCTGGTTCCTGTTCTGATTCTGGTCATGATTCTGGTTCTGATTATGATTCTGTTTCTGGCTCAGATTCCGATTCTGATTCTGTTTCTGATTCTGATTCTGGTTCTGGTTCTGGTTCTGATTCTGATTTTGGTCATGAGTCTGGATCTGTTTCTGATTCTGATTCTGGCTACGATTCTGGTTCTGATTCTGATTGTGATTCTGATTTTGATTCTGGTTCTGTTTCTTGTTCTGGTTCTGATTCTGTTTCTGGTTCCTGTACTGATTCTTCACATGATTCTGTTTCTGATTCTGATTCCATTCCTGATTCAGGTTCTGATGTGAT
The DNA here is from genome assembly GCF_036971445.1 of Narcine bancroftii. Classification (NCBI taxonomy): domain Eukaryota; kingdom Metazoa; phylum Chordata; class Chondrichthyes; order Torpediniformes; family Narcinidae; genus Narcine; species Narcine bancroftii. Next base: position 197,287,631 of record NC_091473.1, read on the forward strand.
TCTGGTTCTGGTTCTGATCTGATTCTGGTTCTGATTCTGGCTCTGAATCTGGTTCTGATTCTGATTCCATTCCTGATTCTGGTTCTGATGTGATTCTGGTTCGGGTTCCAGTTCTGATTCTGGTCATGCTTCTCATTCTCATTCTGATTGTGGTTTCTTATTCTGGTTATATTTCTGGTTCTGATTCCGATTCCGATACTGATTGTGTTTCTGATTCTGATTCTGGTTCTGGTTCAGATTCTGATTCTGATTCTGATTGTTGTTTTGATTCTGATTCAGGTTCCAGGACTGATTCTGGTTCTGTTTCTAATCCTGATTCTGGTTCTTGTTCTGGTTACAGTTCTGATTCTGATACTGATTATTGTTCTGATTCTGATTCTGGTTCTGGTACTGATTCTTTTTCTGATTCTGATTCTTGTTTTGATTCTGATTCCAGTTGTGGTTCCTGTTCTGATTCTGGTCATGAGTCTGGATCCTGTTCTGATTCTGATTCTGGTTCTGATTCTAATTCTGATTCTCCTTCTCGTTCTGGTTCGTGTTCTGGTTCTGTTTCATGTTCTGATTTTGTTTCTGGTTCTTATTCTGGTTCTGGTTCTTGCTCTGATTCTGGTTCTGGTTCTGGTTCCAGGTCTGATTCTGGTTCTGTTTCTAATCCTGATTCTGCTTCTGGTTCTGGTTCCAGTTCTGATTCTGATAATGATTCTTGTTCTGATTCTGATTCTGATTCTGGTTCTGGTTCTGATTCTGTTTATGATTCTGATTCTTGTTTTGATTCAGATTTCAGTTCTGGTTCCTGTTCTGATTCTGGTCATGATTCTGGTTCTGATTATGATTCTGATTCTGACTCCGATTCTGGTTCTGTTTCTTGTTCTGGTTTTGGTTTTGATCTGATTCTGATTCTGATTCTGGCTCTGATTCAGATACTGATTCTTGTTCTGATTCTGATTCTCGTTCTGGTTCTGATACTTTTTCTGATTCTGATTCTTGTTTTTATTCTGATTCCGGTTCTGGTTCCTGTTCTGATTGTGGTCATGATTCTGGTTCTGATTCTGATTCTTGTTCTGATTTTTATTTTGATTCTGATTCTGGTTCTGATTCTGATTCTGATTCTTGTTCTTATTTTGATTCCAGTTCTGGTTCCTGTTCTGATTCTGGTCATGAGTCTGGATCCTGTTCTGATTCTGATTCTGGTTCTGATTCTAATTCTGATTCTCCTTCTCGTTCTGGTTCGTGTTCTGGTTCTGTTTCATGTTCTGATTTTGTTTCTGGTTCTTATTCTGGTTCTGGTTCTTATTCTGATTCTGGTCATGATTCTGCTTCTGATTCTGATTCTGTTCCTGGTTCTGGTTCTGATCTGATTCTGGTTCTGAATCTGATTCTGATTCTGGTTCTGATTCTGGCTCTGATTCTGGTTCTGGTTCTGATTCTGATTCTGATTCTGGTTCTGATTCTTGCTCTGATTCTGGTTCTGGTTCTGGTTCCAGGTCTGATTCTGGTTCTGTTTCTAATCCTGATTCTGCTTCTGGTTCTGGTTCCAGTTCTGATTCTGATACTGATTCTTGTTCTGATTCTGATTCTGATTCTGGTTCTGATTCTGGTTCTGGTTCTGATTCTGTTTATGATTCTGATTCTTGTTTTGATTCAGATTCCAGTTCTGGTTCCTGTTCTGATTCTGGTCATGATTCTGGTTCTGATTATGATTCTGTTTCTGGTTCTGCTTCTCGTTCTGGTTCTGGCTCAGATTCCGATTCTGATTCTGTTTATGATTCTGATTCTTGTGTTGAGCCTGATTCCGGTTCTGGTTCCTGTTCTGATCTGGTCATGATTCTGGTTCTCATTCTGATTGTGGTTTCTTATTCTGGTTATATTTCTGATTCTGATTCCGATTCTGATACTGATTGTGTTTCTGATTCTGAATCTGGTTCTGGTTCAGATTCTGATTCTGATTCTGATTGTTGTTTTGATTCTGATTCTGGTTCTGGTTCCTGTTCTAATTCTGGTCATGATGCTGCTTCTGCTTCTGATTCTGTTCCTGGTTCTGGTTCTGGTTCTGGTTCTGATCTGATTCTGGTTCTGATTCTGATTCTGATTCTGGTTCTGATTATGGTTCTGGTTCCAGGACTGATTCTGGTTCTGATTCTAATCCTGATTCTGGTTCTTGTTCTGGTTCCAGTTCTGATTCTGATACTGATTTTTGTTCTGATTCTGATTCTGGTTCTGGTTCTGATTCTTTTTCTGATTCTGATTCTTGATTTGATTCTGATTCCGGTTCTGGTTCCTGTTCTGATTCTGGTCATGATTCTGGTTCTGATTCTGATTCTTGATCTGATTTTGATTTTGATTCTGGTTCTGGTTCTGATTCTGATTCTTTTTCTTATTTTGATTCCAGTTCTGGTTCCTGTTCTGATTCTGGTCATGAGTCTGGTTCTGATTCTGATTCTTGATCTGATTTTGATTTTGATTCTGATTCTGGTTCTGATTCTGATTCTGATTCTCCTTCTCGATCTCGTTCGTGTTCTGGTTCTGTTTCATGTTCTGATTTTGTTTCTGGTTCTTATTCTGGTTCTGGTTCTGATTCTGTTTATGATTCTGATTCTTGTTTTGATTCAGATTCCAGTTCTGGTTCCTGTTCTGATTCTGGTCATGATTCTGGTTCTGATTATGATTCTGTTTCTGGCTCAGATTCCGATTCTGATTCTGTTTCTGATTCTGATTCTGCTTCTGGTTCTGGTTCTGGTTCTGATTCTGATTTTGGTCATGAGTCTGGATCTGTTTCTGATTCTGATTCTGGCTACGATTCTGGGTCTGATTCTGATTGTGATTCTGATTTTGATTCTGGTTCTGTTTCTTGTTCTGGTTCTGATTCTGTTTCTGGTTCCTGTACTGATTCTTCACATGATTCTGTTTCTGATTCTGATTCCATTCCTGATTCAGGTTCTGATGTGATTCTGGTTCTGGTTCTGATCTGATTCTGGTTCTGATTCTGGCTCTGAATCTGGTTCTGATTCTGATTCCATTCCTGATTCTGGTTCTGATGTGATTCTGGTTCGGGTTCCAGTTCTGATTCTGGTCATGCTTCTCATTCTCATTCTGATTGTGGTTTCTTATTCTGGTTATATTTCTGGTTCTGATTCCGATTCTGATACTGATTGTGTTTCTGATTCTGATTCTGGTTCTGGTTCAGATTCTGATTCTGATTCTGATTGTTGTTTTGATTCTGATTCAGGTTCCAGGACTGATTCTGGTTCTGTTTCTAATCCTGATTCTGGTTCTTGTTCTGGTTACAGTTCTGATTCTGATACTGATTATTGTTCTGATTCTGATTCTGGTTCTGGTACTGATTCTTTTTCTGATTCTGATTCTTGTTTTGATTCTGATTCCAGTTGTGGTTCCTGTTCTGATTCTGGTCATGATTCTGGTTCTTATTCTGATTCTGGTTCTGGTTCAGATTCTGATTCTGATTCTGATTGTTGTTTTGATTCTGATTCTGGTTCTGGTTCTGGTTCCAGATCTGATTCTGGTTCTGTTTCTTATCCTGATTCTGCTTCTGGTTCTGGTTCCAGTTCTGATTCTGATACTGATTCTTGTTCTGATTCTGATTCTGATTCTGGTTCTGGTTCTGATTCTGTTTATGATTCTGATTCTTGTTTTGATTCAGATTTCAGTTCTGGTTCCTGTTCTGATTCTGGTCATGATTCTGGTTCTGATTATGATTCTGTTTCTGGTTCTGCTTGTCGTTCTGGTTCTGGCTCAGATTCTGATTCTGATTCTGTTTCTGATTCTGATTCTGGTTCTGGTTCTGATTCTGATTTTAGTCATGAGTCTGGATCTGTTTCTGATTCTGATTCTGGCTCCTATTCTGGTTCTGTTTCTTGTTCTGGTTCTGGTTCTGATCTGATTCTGGTTCTGATTCTGGCTCTGATTCTGGTTCTGGTTCTGATTCTGATTCTGATTCTGGTTCTGATTCTGGTTCTGGTTCTGATTCTGTTTATGATTCTGATTCTTGTTTTGATTCTGATTCCAGTTCTGGTTCCTGTTCTGATTCTGGTCATGATTCTGGTTCTGATTATGATTCTGTTTCTGGTTCTGCTTCTCATTCTGGTTCTGGCTCAGATTCTGATTCTGATTCTGGTTCTGATTCTGATTCTTGATCTGATTTTGATTTTGTTTCTGGTTCTTATTCTGGTTCTGGTTCTTATTCTGATTCTGGTCATGATTCTGCTTCTGATTCTGATTCTGTTCCTAGTACTGGTTCTGATTATGATTCTGTTTCTGGTTCTGCTTCTCGTTCTGGTTCTGGCTCAGATTCCGATTCTGATTCTGTTTCTGATTCTGATTCTGGTTCTGGTTCTGGTTCTGATTCTGATTTTGGTCATGAGTCTGGATCTGTTTCTGATTCTGATTCTGGCTCCGATTCTGGTTCTGATTCTGATTGTGATTCTGATTTTGATTCTGGTTCTGTTTCTTGTTCTGGTTCTGATTCTGGTTCTGGTTCCTGGTCTGATTCTTCACATGATTCTGTTTCTGATTCTGATTCCGTTCCTGATTCTGGTTCTGATGTGATTCTGGTTCTGGTTCCAGTTCTGATTCTGGTCATGCTTCTCATTCTCATTCTGATTGTGGTTTCTTATTCTGGTTATATTTCTGGTTCTGATTCCGATTCTGATACTGATTGTGTTTCTGATTCTGATTCTGGTTCTGGTTCAGATTCTGATTCTGATTCTGATTGTTGTTTTGATTCTGATTCAGGTTCCAGGACTGATTCTGGTTCTGTTTCTAATCCTGATTCTGGTTCTTGTTCTGGTTACAGTTCTGATTCTGATACTGATTATTGTTCTGATTCTGATTCTGGTTCTGGTACTGATTCTTTTTCTGATTCTGATTCTTGTTTTGATTCTGATTCCAGTTGTGGTTCCTGTTCTGATTCTGGTCATGATTCTGGTTCTTATTCTGATTCTGGTTCTGGTTCAGATTCTGATTCTGATTCTGATTGTTGTTTTGATTCTGATTCTGGTTCTGGTTCTGGTTCCTGATCTGATTCTGGTTCTGTTTCTAATCCTGATTCTGCTTCTGGTTCTGGTTCCAGTTCTGATTCTGATACTGATTCTTGTTCTGATTCTGATTCTGATTCTGGTTCTGGTTCTGATTCTGTTTATGATTCTGATTCTTGTTTTGATTCAGATTTCAGTTCTGGTTCCTGTTCTGATTCTGGTCATGATTCTGGTTCTGATTATGATTCTGTTTCTGGTTCTGCTTCTCGTTCTGGTTCTGGCTCAGATTCTGATTCTGATTCTGTTTCTGATTCTGATTCTGGTTCTGGTTCTGATTCTGATTTTAGTCATGAGTCTGGATCTGTTTCTGATTCTGATTCTGGCTCCTATTCTGGTTCTGCTTCTTGTTCTGGTTCTGGTTCTGATCTGATTCTTGTTTTAATTTTGATTCCAGTTCTGGTTCCTGTTCTGATTCTGGTCATGAGTCTGGATCTGGTTCTGATTCTGATTCTGGTTCTTGTTCTGTTGTTGGTTGTGGTTCTTGTTCTGATTCTGATTCTGGTTCTGATTCTAATTCTGGTTCTGATTCTTGTTGTGGTTCTGATTCTTATTCTGGTTCTCCTTCTTGTTCTGGTTCTGGTTCTGGTTCTGTTTCATGTTCTGATTTTGTTTCTGGTTCTTATTCTGATTCTGGTTCTGGTTCTGATTCTGATTCTGATTCTGGTTGTAATTCTTGCTCTGATTCTGGTTCTGGTTCTGATTCTGATTCTGATTCTGGTTCTGTTTCTGGTTCTGTTTCCAATCCTGATTCTGATTCTAGGTCTGGTTCCAGCTCTGATTCTGATACTGATTCTTGTTCTGATTCTGATTCTGGTTCTGGTTCTGATTCTTTTTCTGATTCTGATTCTTGTTTTTATTCTGATTCCAGTTCTGGATCCTGTTCTGATTGTGGTCATGATTCTGGTTCTGATTCTGATTCTTGTTCTGATTTTTATTTTGATTCTGATTCTGGTTCTGATTCTGATTCTGATTCTTGTTCTTATTTGATTCCAGTTCTGGTTCCTGTTCTGATTCTGGTCAAGAGTCTGGATCTGGTTCTGATTCTGATTCTGGTTCTGATTCTAATTCTGATTCTCCTTCTCGTTCTGGTTCGTGTTCTGGTTCTGTTTCATGTTCTGATTTTGTTTCTGGTTCTTATTCTGGTTCTGGTTCTTATTCTGATTCTGGTCATGATTCTGCTTCTGATTCTGATTCTGTTCCTGGTTCTGGTTCTGATCTGATTCTGGTTCTGAATCTGATTCTGATTCTGGTTCTGATTCTGGCTCTGATTCTGGTTCTGGTTCTGATTCTGATTCTGATTCTGGTTCTGATTCTGGCTCTGATTCTGGTTCTGATTCTGATTCCATTCCTGATTCTGGTTCTGATGTGATTCTGGTTCTGGTTCCAGTTCTGATTCTGGTCATGATTCTCATTCTCATTCTGATTGTGGTTTCTTATTCTGGTTATATTTCTGGTTCTGATTCCGATTCTGATACTGATTGTGTTTCTGATTCTGATTCTGGTTCTGGTTCAGATTCAGATTCTGATTCTGATTGTTGTTTTGATTCTGATTCAGGTTCCAGGACTGATTCTGATTCTGTTTCTAATCCTGATTCTGCTTCTCGTTCTGGTTCTGGCTCAGATTCCGATTCTGATTCTGTTTCTGATTCTGATTCTGGTTCTGGTTCTGATTCTGATTTTAGTCATGAGTCTGGATCTGTTTCTGATTCTGATTCTGGCTCCTATTCTGGTTCTGTTTCTTGTTCTGGTTCTGGTTCTGATCTGATTCTGGTTCTGATTCTGGCTCTGATACTGATTGTGTTTCTGATTCTGAATCTGGTTCTGGTTCAGATTCTGATTCTGATTCTGATTGTTGTTTTGATTCTGATTCAGGTTCCAGGACTGATTCTGGTTCTGTTTCTAATCCTGATTCTGGTCCTTGTTCTGGTTACAGTTCTGATTCTGATACTGATTCTTGTTCTGATTCTGATTCTAGTTCTGGTACTGATTCTTTTTCTGATTCTGATTCTTGTTTTGATTCTGATTCCGGTTCTGGTTCCTGTTCTGATTCTGGTCATGATTCTGGTTCTTATTCTGATTCTGGTTCTGGTTCAGATTCTGATTCTGATTCTGATTGTTGTTTTGATTCTGATTCTGGTTCTGGTTCTGGTTCCAGATCTGATTCTGGTTCTGTTTCTAATCCTGATTCTGCTTCTGGTTCTGGTTCCAGTTCTGATTCTGATACTGATTCTTGTTCTGATTCTGATTCTGATTCTGATTCTGGTTCTGGTTCTGATTCTGTTTATGATTCTGATTCTTGTTTTGATTCAGATTTCAGTTCTGGTTCCTGTTCTGATTCTGGTCATGATTCTGGTTCTGATTATGATTCTGTTTCTGGTTCTGCTTCTCGTTCTGGTTCTGGCTCAGATTCTGATTCTGATTCTGATTCTGTTTCTGATTCTGATTCTGGTTCTGGTTCTGATTCTGATTTTGGTCATGAGTCTGGATCTGTTTCTGATTCTGATTCTGGCTCCTATTCTGGTTCTGTTTCTTGTTCTGGTTCTGGTTCTGATCTGATTCTGGTTCTGATTCTGGCTCTGATTCTGTTTCTCGTTCTGATTCTGATTCTGATTCTGGTTCTGGTTCTGGTTCCAGATCTGATTCTGGTTCTGTTTCTAATCCTGATTCTGCTTCTGGTTCTGGTTCCAGTTCTGATTCTGATACTGATTCTTGTTCTGATTCTGATTCTGGTTCTGGTTCTGATTCTGTTTATGATTCTGATTCTTGTTTTGATTCAGATTTCAGTTCTGGTTCCTGTTCTGATTCTGGTCATTATTCTGGTTCTGATTATGATACTGTTTCTGGTTCTGCTTCTCGTTCTGGTTCTGGCTCAGATTCTGATTCTGATTCTGTTTCTGATTCTGATTCTGGTTCTGGTTCTGATTCTGATTTTGGTCATGAGTCTGGATCTGTTTCTGATTCTGATTCTGGCTCCGATTCTGGTTCTGTTTCTTGTTCTGGTTTTGGTTTTGATCTGATTCTGATTCTGATTCTGGCTCTGATTCAGATACTGATTCTTGTTCTGATTCTGATTCTCGTTCTGGTTCTGATACTTTTTCTGATTCTGATTCTTGTTTTTATTCTGATTCCGGTTCTGGTTCCTGTTCTGATTGTGGTCATGATTCTGGTTCTGATTCTGATTCTTGTTCTGATTTTTATTTTGATTCTGATTCTGGTTCTGATTCTGATTCTGATTCTTGTTCTTATTTTGATTCCAGTTCTGGTTCCTGTTCTGATTCTGGTCATGAGTCTGGATCCTGTTCTGATTCTGATTCTGGTTCTGATTCTAATTCTGATTCTCCTTCTCGTTCTGGTTCGTGTTCTGGTTCTGTTTCATGTTCTGATTTTGTTTCTGGTTCTTATTCTGGTTCTGGTTCTTATTCTGATTCTGGTCATGATTCTGCTTCTGATTCTGATTCTGTTCCTGGTTCTGATTCTGATCTGATTCTGGTTCTGAATCTGATTCTGATTCTGGTTCTGATTCTGGCTCTGATTCTGGTTCTGGTTCTGATTCTGATTCTGATTCTGGTTCTGATTCTTGCTCTGATTCTGGTTCTGGTTCTGGTTCCAGGTCTGATTCTGGTTCTGTTTCTAATCCTGATTCTGCTTCTGGTTCTGGTTCCAGTTCTGATTCTGATACTGATTCTTGTTCTGATTCTGATTCTGATTCTGGTTCTGATTCTGGTTCTGGTTCTGATTCTGTTTATGATTCTGATTCTTGTTTTGATTCAGATTCCAGTTCTGGTTCCTGTTCTGATTCTGGTCATGATTCTGGTTCTGATTATGATTCTGTTTCTGGTTCTGCTTCTCGTTCTGGTTCTGGCTCAGATTCCGATTCTGATTCTGTTTATGATTCTGATTCTTGTGTTGAGCCTGATTCCGGTTCTGGTTCCTGTTCTGATCTGGTCATGATTCTGGTTCTCATTCTGATTGTGGTTTCTTATTCTGGTTATATTTCTGATTCTGATTCCGATTCTGATACTGATTGTGTTTCTGATTCTGAATCTGGTTCTGGTTCAGATTCTGATTCTGATTCTGATTGTTGTTTTGATTCTGATTCTGGTTCTGGTTCCTGTTCTGATTCTGGTCATGATGCTGCTTCTGCTTCTGATTCTGTTCCTGGTTCTGGTTCTGGTTCTGGTTCTGATCTGATTCTGGTTCTGGTTCTGATTCTGATTCTGGTTCTGATTATGGTTCTGGTTCTGGTTCTGGTTCCAGGACTGATTCTGGTTCTGATTCTAATCCTGATTCTGGTTCTTGTTCTGGTTCCAGTTCTGATTCTGATACTGATTTTTGTTCTGATTCTGATTCTGGTTCTGGTTCTGATTATTTTTCTGATTCTGATTCTTGATTTGATTCTGATTCCGGTTCTGGTTCCTGTTCTGATTCTGGTCATGATTCTGGTTCTGATTCTGATTCTTGATCTGATTTTGATTTTGATTCTGGTTCTGGTTCTGATTCTGATTCTTTTTCTTATTTTGATTCCAGTTCTGGTTCCTGTTCTGATTCTGGTCATGAGTCTGGTTCTGATTCTGATTCTTGATCTGATTTTGATTTTGATACTGATTCTGGTTCTGATTCTGATTCTGATTCTCCTTCTCGATCTCGTTCGTGTTCTGGTTCTGTTTCATGTTCTGATTTTGTTTCTGGTTCTTATTCTGGTTCTGGTTCTGATTCTGTTTATGATTCTGATTCTTGTTTTGATTCAGATTCCAGTTCTGGTTCCTGTTCTGATTCTGGTCATGATTCTGGTTCTGATTATGATTCTGTTTCTGGCTCAGATTCCGATTCTGATTCTGTTTCTGATTCTGATTCTGGTTCTGGTTCTGGTTCTGATTCTGATTTTGGTCATGAGTCTGGATCTGTTTCTGATTCTGATTCTGGCTACGATTCTGGTTCTGATTCTGATTGTGATTCTGATTTTGATTCTGGTTCTGTTTCTTGTTCTGGTTCTGATTCTGTTTCTGGTTCCTGTACTGATTCTTCACATGATTCTGTTTCTGATTCTGATTCCATTCCTGATTCAGGTTCTGATGTGATTCTTGTTCTTGTTCTGATCTGATTCTGGTTCTGATTCTGGCTCTGAATCTGGTTCTGATTCTGATTCCATTCCTGATTCTGGTTCTGATGTGATTCTGGTTCGGGTTCCAGTTCTGATTCTGGTCATGCTTCTCATTCTCATTCTGATTGTGGTTTCTTATTCTGGTTATATTTCTGGTTCTGATTCCGATTCTGATACTGATTGTGTTTCTGATTCTGATTCTGGTTCTGGTTCAGATTCTGATTCTGATTCTGATTGTTGTTTTGATTCTGATTCAGGTTCCAGGACTGATTCTGGTTCTGTTTCTAATCCTGATTCTGGTTCTTGTTCTGGTTACAGTTCTGATTCTGATACTGATTATTGTTCTGATTCTGATTCTGGTTCTGGTACTGATTCTTTTTCTGATTCTGATTCTTGTTTTGATTCTGATTCCAGTTGTGGTTCCTGTTCTGATTCTGGTCATGATTCTGGTTCTTATTCTGATTCTGGTTCTGGTTCAGATTCTGATTCTGATTCTGATTGTTGTTTTGATTCTGATTCTGGTTCTGGTTCTGGTTCCAGATCTGATTCTGGTTCTGTTTCTAATCCTGATTCTGCTTCTGGTTCTGGTTCCAGTTCTGATTCTGATACTGATTCTTGTTCTGATTCTGATTCTGATTCTGGTTCTGGTTCTGATTCTGTTTATGATTCTGATTCTTGTTTTGATTCAGATTTCAGTTCTGGTTCCTGTTCTGATTCTGGTCATGATTCTGGTTCTGATTATGATTCTGTTTCTGGTTCTGCTTCTCGTTCTGGTTCTGGCTCAGATTCTGATTCTGATTCTGTTTCTGATTCTGATTCTGGTTCTGGTTCTGATTCTGATTTTAGTCATGAGTCTGGATCTGTTTCTGATTCTGATTCTGGCTCCTATTCTGGTTCTGCTTCTTGTTCTGGTTCTGGTTCTGATCTGATTCTGGTTCTGATTCTGGCTCTGATTCTGGTTCTGGTTCTGATTCTGATTCTGATTTTGGTTCTGGTTCTGGTTCCAGATCTGATTCTGGTTCTGTTTCTAATCCTGATTCTGCTTCTGGTTCTGGTTCCAGTTCTGATTCTGATACTGATTCTTGTTCTGATTCTGATTCTGATTCTGATTCTGGTTCTGGTTCTGATTCTGTTTATGATTCTGATTCTTGTTTTGATTCAGATTTCAGATCTGGTTCCTATTCTGATTCTGGTCATGATTCTGGTTCTGATTCTGATTCTTGATCTGATTTTGATTTTGATTCTGGTTCTGGTTCTGATTCTGATTCTTGTTTTTATTTTGATTCCAGTTCTGGTTCCTGTTCTGATTCTGGTCATGAGTCTGCATCTGATTCTGATTCTTGTTCTGATTTTGATTTTGATTCTGGTTCTGGTTCTGATTCTGATTCTTGTTTTAATTTTGATTCCAGTTCTGGTTCCTGTTCTGATTCTGGTCATGAGTCTGGATCTGGTTCTGATTCTGATTCTGGTTCTTGTTCTGTTGTTGGTTGTGGTTCTTGTTCTGATTCTGATTCTGGTTCTGATTCTAATTCTGGTTCTGATTCTTGTTGTGGTTCTGATTCTTATTCTGGTTCTCCTTCTTGTTCTGGTTCTTGTTCTGGTTCTGTTTCATGTTCTGATTTTGTTTCTGGTTCTTATTCTGATTCTGGTTCTGGTTCTGATTCTGATTCTGATTCTGGTTGTAATTCTTGCTCTGATTCTGGTTGTGGTTCTGATTCTGATTCTGATTCTGATTCTGGTTCTGTTTCTGGTTCTGTTTCCAATCCTGATTCTGATTCTAGGTCTGGTTCCAGCTCTGATTCTTATACTGATTCTTGTTCTGATTCTGATTCTGGTTCTGGTTCTGATTCTTTTTCTGATTCTGATTCTTGTTTTTATTCTGATTCCAGTTCTGGTTCCTGTTCTGATTGTGGTCATGATTCTGGTTCTGATTCTGATTCTTGTTCTGATTTTTATTTTGATTCTGATTCTGGTTCTGATTCTGATTCTGATTCTTGTTCTTATTTTGATTCCAGTTCTGGTTCCTGTTCTGATTCTGGTCATGAGTCTGGATATGGTTCTGATTCTGATTCTGGTTCTGATTCTAATTCTGATTCTCCTTCTCGTTCTGGTTCGTGTTCTGGTTCTGTTTCATGTTCTGATTTTGTTTCTGGTTCTTATTCTGGTTCTGGTTCTTATTCTGATTCTGGTCATGATTCTGCTTCTGATTCTGATTCTGTTCCTGGTTCTGGTTCTGATCTGATTCTGGTTCTGAATCTGATTCTGATTCTGGTTCTGATTCTGGCTCTGATTCTGGTTCTGGTTTTGATTCTGATTCTGATTCTGGTTCTGATTCTGGCTCTGATTCTGGTTCTGATTCTGATTCCATTCCTGATTCTGGTTCTGATGTGATTCTGGTTCTGGTTCCAGTTCTGATTCTGGTCATGATTCTCATTCTCATTCTGATTGTGGTTTCTTATTCTGGTTATATTTCTGGTTCTGATTCCGATTCTGATACTGATTGTGTTTCTGATTCTGATTCTGGTTCTGGTTCAGATTCAGATTCTGATTCTGATTGTTGTTTTGATTCTGATTCAGGTTCCAGGACTGATTCTGGTTCTGTTTCTAATCCTGATTCTGCTTCTCGTTCTGGTTCTGGCTCAGATTCCGATTCTGATTCTGTTTCTGATTCTGATTCTGGTTCTGGTTCTGATTCTGAATTTAGTCATGAGTCTGGATCTGTTTCTGATTCTGATTCTGGCTCCTATTCTGGTTCTGTTTCTTGTTCTGGTTCTGGTTCTGATCTGATTCTGGTTCTGATTCTGGCTCTGATACTGATTGTGTTTCTGATTCTGAATCTGGTTCTGGTTCAGATTCTGATTCTGATTCTGATTGTTGTTTTGATTCTGATTCAGGTTCCAGGACTGATTCTGGTTCTGTTTCTAATCCTGATTCTGGTCCTTGTTCTGGTTACAGTTCTGATTCTGATACTGATTCTTGTTCTGATTCTGATTCTAGTTCTGGTACTGATTCTTTTTCTGATTCTGATTCTTGATTTGATTCTGATTCCGGTTCTGGTTCCTGTTCTGATTCTGGTCATGATTCTGGTTCTTATTCTGATTCTGGTTCTGGTTCAGATTCTGATTCTGATTCTGATTGTTGTTTTGATTCTGATTCTGGTTCTGGTTCTGGTTCCAGATCTGATTCTGGTTCTGTTTCTAATCCTGATTCTGCTTCTGGTTCTGGTTCCAGTTCTGATTCTGATACTGATTCTTGTTCTGATTCTGATTCTGATTCTGATTCTGGTTCTGGTTCTGATTCTGTTTATGATTCTGATTCTTGTTTTGATTCAGATTTCAGTTCTGGTTCCTGTTCTGATTCTGGTCATGATTCTGGTTCTGATTATGATTCTGTTTCTGGTTCTGCTTCTCGTTCTGGTTCTGGCTCAGATTCTGATTCTGATTCTGATTCTGTTTCTGATTCTGATTCTGGTTCTGGTTCTGATTCTGATTTTGGTCATGAGTCTGGATCTGTTTCTGATTCTGATTCTGGCTCCTATTCTGGTTCTGTTTCTTGTTCTGGTTCTGGTTCTGATCTGATTCTGGTTCTGATTCTGGCTCTGATTCTGGTTCTCGTTCTGATTCTGATTCTGATTCTGGTTCTGGTTCTGGTTCCAGATCTGATTCTGGTTCTGTTTCTAATCCTGATTCTGCTTCTGGTTCTGGTTCCAGTTCTGATTCTGATACTGATTCTTGTTCTGATTCTGATTCTGATTCTGATTCTGGTTCTGGTTCTGATTCTGTTTATGATTCTGATTCTTGTTTTGATTCAGATTTCAGTTCTGGTTCCTGTTCTGATTCTGGTCATTATTCTGGTTCTGATTATGATACTGTTTCTGGTTCTGCTTCTCGTTCTGGTTCTGGCTCAGATTCTGATTCTGATTCTGTTTCTGATTCTGATTCTGGTTCTGGTTCTGATTCTGATTTTGGTCATGAGTCTGGATCTGTTTCTGATTCTGATTCTGGCTCCGATTCTGGTTCTGTTTCTTGTTCTGGTTTTGGTTTTGATCTGATTCTGATTCTGATTCTGGCTCTGATTCTGGTTCTGGTTCTGATTCTGATTCTGATTCTGGTTCTGTTTCTGGTTCTGGTTCTGATTCTGATCATAATTCTGGTTCTGGTTCTGGTTCCAGACATGATTCTGTTTCTGGTTCTGATCCTGATCCTGGTTCTGGTTTTTGTTCTGGTTTTGGTTCTGATTCTGTTTCTGATTCTGATTCTTGTTTTGAATCTGATTCCGGTTCTGGTTCCTGTTCTGATCTGGTCATGATTCTGGTTCTAATTCTGATTGTGGTTTCTTATTCTGGTTCTGTTTCTTCTTCTGGTTCTGGTTCTGCCTCTGATTTTGATTCTGATTCTGTTTATGATTCTGATTGTTGTTTTGATTCTGATTCTGGTTCTGGTTCCAGTTCTGATTCTGATACTGATTCTTGTTCTGATTCTGAATCTGGTTCTGGTTCAGGTTCTGATTCTGATTCTGATTGTTGTTTTGATTCTGATTCTGGTTCTGGTTCTGATTCAGATTCACATTCTGATTCTGATCCTGGTTCTGGTTCTGGTTCTGGTTCCAGGACTGATTCTGGTTCTGTTTCTAATCCTGATTCTGGTTCTTTTTCTGGTTCCAGTTCTGATTCTGATACTGATTTTTGTTCTGATTCTGATTCTGGTTCTGGTTCTGATTCTTTTTCTGATTCTGATTCTTGATTTGATTCTGATTCCGGTTCTGGTTCCTGTTCTGATTCTGGTCATGATTCTGGTTCTGATTCTGATTCTTGATCTGATTTTGATTTTGATTCTGGTTCTGGTTCTGATTCTGATTCTTTTTCTTATTTTGCTTCCAGTTCTGGTTCCAGTTCTGATTCTGGTCATGAGTCTGGATCTGGTTCTGATTCTGATTCTGGTTCTGATTCTGATTCTGGTTCTTGTTCTGTTGCTGGTTGTGGTTCTTGTTCTGATACTGATTCTGGTTCTGTTTCTAATTCTGGTTCTGATTCTGGTTCTGGTTCTGATTCTGATTCTGATTCTGGTTCTGTTTCTGGTTCCAGGTCTGATTCTGGTTCTGTTTCTAATCCTGATTCTGCTTCTGGTTCTGGTTCCAGTTCTGATTCTGATACTGATTCTTGTTCTGATTCTGATTCTGGTTCTGGTTCTGATTCTTTTTCTGATTCTGATTCTTGTCTTTACTCTGATTCCAGTTCTGGTTCCTGTTCTGATTGTGGTCATGATTCTGGTTCTGATTCTGATTCTTTTTCTTATTTTGATTCCAGTTCTGGTTCCTGTTCTGATTCTGGTCATGAGTCTGGATCTGGTTCTGATTCTGATTCTGGTTCTTGTTCTGTTGCTGGTTGTGGTTCTTGTTCTGATTCTGATTCTGGTTCTGTTTCTAATTCTGGTTCTGATTCTGGTTGTGGTTCTGATTCTTATTCTGGTTCTCCTTCTCGTTCTGGTTCTTGTTCTGGTCCTGTTTCATGTTCTGATTTTGTTTCTGGTTCTTATTCTGATTCTGGTTCTGGTTCTGATTCTGATTCTGATTCTGGTTCTGATTCTTGCTCTGTTTCTGGTTCTGGTTCTGATTCTGATTCTGATTCTGGTTCTGTTTCTGGTTCCAGGTCTGATTCTGGTTCTGTTTCTAATCCTGATTCTGCTTCTGGTTCTGGTTCCAGTTCTGATTCTGATACTGATTCTTGTTCTGATTCTGATTCTGGTTTTGGTTCTGATTCTTTTTCTGATTCTGATTCTTGTGTTTACTCTGATTCCAGTTCTGGTTCCTGTTCTGATTCTGGTCATGATTCTGGTTCTGATTTTGATTTTGTTTCTGGTTCTGCTTCTGGTTCTGGTTCTGGCACAGATTCTGATTCTGATTCTGTTTCTGATTCTGATTCTTGTTCTGATTTTGATTCTGGTTCTGGTTCTGATTCTGATTTTGGTCATTAGTCTGGATCTGTTTTTGATTCTGATTCTGGCTCCGAATCTGGTTCTGATTCTGATTGTGATTCTGATTTTGATTCTGGTTCTGTTTCTTGTTCTGGTTCTGATTCTGGTTCTCGTTCCTGTTCTGATTCTAGTCATGATTCTGGTTCTGATTCTGATTCTGTTCCTGATTCTGGTTCTGATGTGATTCTGGTTCTGGTTCTAGTTCTGATTCTGATTCTGATTCTGGTTCTGGTTCTGGTTCCAGGTCTGATTCTGGTTCTGTTTCTAATCCTGATTCTGCTTCTGGTTCGGGCTCCAGTTCTGATTCTCATACTGATTCTTGTTCTGATTCTGATTCTGGTTCTGGTTCTGATTCTGTTTATGATACTTATGCTTGTTTTGATTCTCATTCCGGTTCTGATTCCTGTTCTGATTCTGGTCATAATTCTGGTTCTGATTCTGATTCTTGATCTGATTTTGATTTTGATTCTGGTTCTGGTTCTGATTCTGATTCTTGTTCTTATTTTGATTCCACTTCTGGTTCCTTTTCTGATTCTGGTCATGTGTCTGGATCTGGTTCTGATTCTGATTCTGGTTCTGATTCCAGTTCTGGTTACGGTCCTGATTCTGATTCTGGTTCTGATTCTGGTTCTGGTTCCGGTTATGATTCTGGTTCTGATTATGATACTTATTCTGGTTCTGGTTCTGGTTCTGAATCCGGTTCTGATTCTGGTCCTGATTCTGAATCGGGTTCTGATTCTGGTTCTTTTTCTGATTCTGATTCTGTTTCTGGTTCTGATTCTGGTTCCAGTTCTGATTCTGGTCCTGATTCTGATTCTGGTTCTGATTCTGGTTCTCATTCTGGTACTCATTCTGATTCATATTCTGGTTCTGGCTTTGGTTACGGTTGGGAATCGGGTTCTGATTCCGGTTATCGTTTTGATTCTAAATCTGGTTCCGGTTCTGATTCTGGCTCTGATTCTGGTTCTGGTTCTGATTCAGATTCAGATTCTGATTATGGTTCTGGTTCTGGTTCTGGTTCCAGGACTGATTCTGGTTCTGTTTCTAATCCTGATTCTGGTTCTTTTTCTGGTTCCAGTTCTGATTCTGATACTTATTCTTGTTTTGATTCTGATTCCGGTTCTGGTTCCTGTTCTGATTCTGGTCATGATTCTGGTTCTGATTCTGATTCTTGATCTGATTTTGATTTTGATTCTGGTTCTAGTTCTGATTCTGATTCTTTTTCTTATTTTGATTCAAGTTCTGGTTACTGTTCTGATTCTGGTCATGAGTCTGGATCTGGTTCTGATTCTGATTCTGGTTCTAATTCTGATTCTGATTCTCCTTCTCGCTCTGGTTCGTGTTCTGGTTCTGTTTCATGTTCTGATTTTGTTTCTGGTTCTTTTTCAGGTTCTGGTTCTTATTCTGATTCTGGTCATGATTCTGCTTCTGATTCTGATTCTTTTCCTGGTTCTGGTTCTGATCTGATTCTGGTTCTGATTCTGATTCTGGCTCTGATTCTGGTTCTGGTTCTGATTCTGATTCAGATTCTGGTTCTGATTCTTGCTCTGATTCTGATCTGATTCTGGTTCTGATTCTGATTCCGGTTCTGGTTCTGGTCCTGATTCTGATTCTGGTTCTGGTTCCGGTTCTGATTCTGTTTCTGAATCTTGTTCTGATTATGATACTTGTTCTGGTTCTGGTTCTGATTCGTGTTCTGGTTCTGGTCCTGATTCTGATTCGGTTTCTGATTCTGTTTCTTTTTCTGATTCTGATTCTGGTTCTGGTTCTGATTCTGGTTCCATTTCTGATTCTGGTCCTGATTCTGGTTCTGGTTCTGATTTGCATCCTGAACCTGGTTCTCCTTCTGACTCTGATTCTGATTCTGCTTCTGGTTCTGCTTCTGGTTCTGCTTTTGGTTCTGCTTCTGCTCCTGATCCTGGTCCTGGTTCTGATTCAGGTTCTGGTTCTGATTCGGAATCTGATTCTGTTACTTGTTCTGATTCATATTCTGGTTCTGGCTTTTGTTCAGATTCTGACCCTGATTCTGGTTCTGGTTCTGATTCTGCATCTGGTTCTGATTCTGATACTGGTTCTGATTATGATTATGATACTGGTTCTGATTATGATTATGGTTCTGGTTCTGATTATGATTCTATTTCTGGTTCTGGTTCTGGTTCTAATTCTTCTCTGGTTCTGGTTATGATTCGGATTTTGATTCAGGTTCTGGTTCTGATACTGGTTCTGCTTCTGGTTCTTATTCGGGTTATGATTCTGGTTCTCATTCTGATTCTGGTTCTGGTTTTGGTCCTGATTCTGGTTCTGATTCTGATTCAGGTTCTGGTTCTGATTCTGGTTCTGGTCCTGGTACTCATTCTGATTCATATTCTGGTTCTGGCTTTGGTTACGGTTGGGAATCGGGTTCTGATTCCGGTTATCATTTTGATTCTAATTCTGGTTCCGGTCCTGATTCTGGCTCTGATTCTGGTTCTGGTTCTGATTCAGATTCTGATTCTGATTATGGTTCTGGTTCTGGTTCTGGTTCCAGGACTGATTCTGGTTCTGTTTCTAATCCTGATTCTGGTTCTTGTTCTGGTTCCAGTTCTGATTCTGATACTGATTCTTGTTCTGATTCTGATTCTGGTTCTGGTTCTGATTCTTTTTCTGATTCTGGTTCTTGTTTTGATTCTGATTCCGGTTCTGGTTCCTGTTCTGATTCTGGTCATGATTCTGGTTCTGATTCTGATTCTTGATCTTATTTTGATTTTGATTCTGGTTCTAGTTCTGATTCTGATTCTTTTTCTTATTTTGATTCCAGTTCTTGTTACCGTTCTGATTCTGGTCATGAGTCTGGATCTGGTTCTGATTCTGATTCTGGTTCTGATTCTGATTCTGATTCTCCTTCTCGCTCCGGTTCGTGTTCTGGTTCTGTTTCATGTTCTGATTTTGTTTCTGGTTCTTATTCAGGTTCTGGTTCTTATTCTGATTCTATTCATGATTCTGCTTCTGATTCTGATTCTTTTCCTGGTTCTGTTTCTGATCTGATTCTGGTTCTGATTCTGATTCTGGCTCTGATTCTGGTTCTGGTTCTGATTCTGATTCAGATTCTGGTTCTGATTCTTGCTCTGATTCTGATCTGATTCTGGTTCTGATTCTGATTCCGGTTCTGGTCCTGGTCCTGATTCTGATTGTTGTTTTGATTCTGATTCAGGTTCCAGGACTGATTCTGGTTCTGTTTCTAATCCTGATTCTGCTTCTCGTTCTGGTTCTTGCTCAGATTCCGATTCTGATTCTGTTTCTGATTCTGATTCTGGTTCTGGTTCTGATTCTGATTTTAGTCATGAGTCTGGATCTGTTTCTGATTCTGATTCTGGCTCCTATTCTGGTTCTGTTTCTTGTTCTGGTTCTGGTTCTGATCTGATTCTGGTTCTGATTCTGGCTCTGATACTGATTGTGTTTCTGATTCTGAATCTGGTTCTGGTTCAGATTCTGATTCTGATTCTGATTGTTGTTTTGATTCTGATTCAGGTTCCAGGACTGATTCTGGTTCTGTTTCTAATCCTGATTCTGGTCCTTGTTCTGGTTACAGTTCTGATTCTGATACTGATTCTTGTTCTGATTCTGATTCTGGTTCTGGTTCTGATTCTTTTTCTGATTCTGATTCTTGTGTTTACTCTGATTCCAGTTCTGGTTCCTGTTCCGATTCTGGTCATGATTCTGGTTCTGATTTTGATTTTGTTTCTGGTTCTGCTTCTGGTTCTGGTTCTGGCACAGATTCTGATTCTGATTCTGTTTCTGATTCTGATTCTTGTTCTGATTTTGATTCTGGTTCTGGTTCTGATTCTGATTTTGGTCATTAGTCTGGATCTGTTTTTGATTCTGATTCTGGCTCCGAATCTGGTTCTGATTCTGATTGTGATTCTGATTTTGATTCTGGTTCTGTTTCTTGTTCTGGTTCTGATTCTGGTTCTCGTTCCTGTTCTGATTCTAGTCATGATTCTGGTTCTGATTCTGATTCTGTTCCTGATTCTGGTTCTGATGTGATTCTGGTTCTGGTTCTAGTTCTGATTCTGATTCTGATTCTGGTTCTGGTTCTGGTTCCAGGTCTGATTCTGGTTCTGTTTCTAATCCTGATTCTGCTTCTGGTTCGGGCTCCAGTTCTGATTCTCATACTGATTCTTGTTCTGATTCTGATTCTGGTTCTGGTTCTGATTCTGTTTATGATACTTATGCTTGTTTTGATTCTCATTCCGGTTCTGATTCCTGTTCTGATTCTGGTCATAATTCTGGTTCTGATTCTGATTCTTGATCTGATTTTGATTTTGATTCTGGTTCTGGTTCTGATTCTGATTCTTGTTCTTATTTTGATTCCACTTCTGGTTCCTTTTCTGATTCTGGTCATGTGTCTGGATCTGGTTCTGATTCTGATTCTGGTTCTGATTCCAGTTCTGGTTACGGTCCTGATTCTGATTCTGGTTCTGATTCTGGTTCTGGTTCCGGTTATGATTCTGGTTCTGATTATGATACTTATTCTGGTTCTGGTTCTGGTTCTGAATCCGGTTCTGATTCTGGTCCTGATTCTGAATCGGGTTCTGATTCTGGTTCTTTTTCTGATTCTGATTCTGTTTCTGGTTCTGATTCTGGTTCCAGTTCTGATTCTGGTCCTGATTCTGATTCTGGTTCTGATTCTGGTTCTCATTCTGGTACTCATTCTGATTCATATTCTGGTTCTGGCTTTGGTTACGGTTGGGAATCGGGTTCTGATTCCGGTTATCGTTTTGATTCTAAATCTGGTTCCGGTTCTGATTCTGGCTCTGATTCTGGTTCTGGTTCTGATTCAGATTCAGATTCTGATTATGGTTCTGGTTCTGGTTCTGGTTCCAGGACTGATTCTGGTTCTGTTTCTAATCCTGATTCTGGTTCTTTTTCTGGTTCCAGTTCTGATTCTGATACTGATTCTTGTTTTGATTCTGATTCCGGTTCTGGTTCCTGTTCTGATTCTGGTCATGATTCTGGTTCTGATTCTGATTCTTGATCTGATTTTGATTTTGATTCTGGTTCTAGTTCTGATTCTGATTCTTTTTCTTATTTTGATTCCAGTTCTGGTTACTGTTCTGATTCTGGTCATGAGTCTGGATCTGGTTCTGATTCTGATTCTGGTTCTAATTCTGATTCTGATTCTCCTTCTCGCTCTGGTTCGTGTTCTGGTTCTGTTTCATGTTCTGATTTTGTTTCTGGTTCTTTTTCAGGTTCTGGTTCTTATTCTGATTCTGGTCATGATTCTGCTTCTGATTCTGATTCTTTTCCTGGTTCTGGTTCTGATCTGATTCTGGTTCTGATTCTGATTCTGGCTCTGATTCTGGTTCTGGTTCTGATTCTGATTCAGATTCTGGTTCTGATTCTTGCTCTGATTCTGATCTGATTCTGGTTCTGATTCTGATTCCGGTTCTGGTTCTGGTCCTGATTCTGATTCTGGTTCTGGTTCCGGTTCTGATTCTGTTTCTGAATCTTGTTCTGATTATGATACTTGTTCTGGTTCTGGTTCTGATTCGTGTTCTGGTTCTGGTCCTGATTCTGATTCGGTTTCTGATTCTGTTTCTTTTTCTGATTCTGATTCTGGTTCTGGTTCTGATTCTGGTTCCATTTCTGATTCTGGTCCTGATTCTGGTTCTGGTTCTGATTTGCATCCTGAACCTGGTTCTCCTTCTGACTCTGATTCTGATTCTGCTTCTGGTTCTGCTTCTGGTTCTGCTTTTGGTTCTGCTTCTGCTCCTGATCCTGGTCCTGGTTCTGATTCAGGTTCTGGTTCTGATTCGGAATCTGATTCTGTTACTTGTTCTGATTCATATTCTGGTTCTGGCTTTTGTTCAGATTCTGACCCTGATTCTGGTTCTGGTTCTGATTCTGCATCTGGTTCTGATTCTGATACTGGTTCTGATTATGATTATGATACTGGTTCTGATTATGATTATGGTTCTGGTTCTGATTATGATTCTATTTCTGGTTCTGGTTCTGGTTCTAATTCTTCTCTGGTTCTGGTTATGATTCGGATTTTGATTCAGGTTCTGGTTCTGATACTGGTTCTGCTTCTGGTTCTTATTCGGGTTATGATTCTGGTTCTCATTCTGATTCTGGTTCTGGTTTTGGTCCTGATTCTGGTTCTGATTCTGATTCAGGTTCTGGTTCTGATTCTGGTTCTGGTCCTGGTACTCATTCTGATTCATATTCTGGTTCTGGCTTTGGTTACGGTTGGGAATCGGGTTCTGATTCCGGTTATCATTTTGATTCTAATTCTGGTTCCGGTCCTGATTCTGGCTCTGATTCTGGTTCTGGTTCTGATTCAGATTCTGATTCTGATTATGGTTCTGGTTCTGGTTCTGGTTCCAGGACTGATTCTGGTTCTGTTTCTAATCCTGATTCTGGTTCTTGTTCTGGTTCCAGTTCTGATTCTGATACTGATTCTTGTTCTGATTCTGATTCTGGTTGTGGTTCTGATTCTTTTTCTGATTCTGGTTCTTGTTTTGATTCTGATTCCGGTTCTGGTTCCTGTTCTGATTCTGGTCATGATTCTGGTTCTGATTCTGATTCTTGATCTTATTTTGATTTTGATTCTGGTTCTAGTTCTGATTCTGATTCTTTTTCTTATTTTGATTCCAGTTCTTGTTACCGTTCTGATTCTGGTCATGAGTCTGGATCTGGTTCTGATTCTGATTCTGGTTCTGATTCTGATTCTGATTCTCCTTCTCGCTCCGGTTCGTGTTCTGGTTCTGTTTCATGTTCTGATTTTGTTTCTGGTTCTTATTCAGGTTCTGGTTCTTATTCTGATTCTATTCATGATTCTGCTTCTGATTCTGATTCTTTTCCTGGTTCTGTTTCTGATCTGATTCTGGTTCTGATTCTGATTCTGGCTCTGATTCTGGTTCTGGTTCTGATTCTGATTCAGATTCTGGTTCTGATTCTTGCTCTGATTCTGATCTGATTCTGGTTCTGATTCTGATTCCGGTTCTGGTCCTGGTCCTGATTCTGATTGTTGTTTTGATTCTGATTCAGGTTCCAGGACTGATTCTGGTTCTGTTTCTAATCCTGATTCTGCTTCTCGTTCTGGTTCTTGCTCAGATTCCGATTCTGATTCTGTTTCTGATTCTGATTCTGGTTCTGGTTCTGATTCTGATTTTAGTCATGAGTCTGGATCTGTTTCTGATTCTGATTCTGGCTCCTATTCTGGTTCTGTTTCTTGTTCTGGTTCTGGTTCTGATCTGATTCTGGTTCTGATTCTGGCTCTGATACTGATTGTGTTTCTGATTCTGAATCTGGTTCTGGTTCAGATTCTGATTCTGATTCTGATTGTTGTTTTGATTCTGATTCAGGTTCCAGGACTGATTCTGGTTCTGTTTCTAATCCTGATTCTGGTCCTTGTTCTGGTTACAGTTCTGATTCTGATACTGATTCTTGTTCTGATTCTGATTCTAGTTCTGGTACTGATTCTTTTACTGATTCTGATTCTTGTTTTGATTCTGATTCCGGTTCTGGTTCCTGTTCTGATTCTGGTCATGATTCTGGTTCTTATTCTGATTCTGGTTCTGGTTCAGATTCTGATTCTGATTCTGATTGTTGTTTTGATTCTGATTCTGGTTCTGGTTCTGGTTCCAGATCTGATTCTGGTTCTGTTTCTAATCCTGATTCTGCTTCTGGTTCTGGTTCCAGTTCTGATTCTGATACTGATTCTTGTTCTGATTCTGATTCTGATTCTGATTCTGGTTCTGGTTCTGATTCTGTTTATGATTCTGATTCTGGTTTTGATTCAGATTTCAGTTCTGGTTCCTGTTCTGATTCTGGTCATGATTCTGGTTCTGATTATGATTCTGTTTCTGGTTCTGCTTCTCGTTCTGGTTCTGGCTCAGATTCTGATTCTGATTCTGATTCTGTTTCTCATTCTGATTCTGGTTCTGGTTCTGATTCTGATTTTTGTCATGAGTCTGGATCTGTTTCTGATTCTGATTCTGGCTCCTATTCTGGTTCTGTTTCTTGTTCTGGTTCTGGTTCTGATCTGATTCTGGTTCTGATTCTTGCTCTGATTCTGGTTCTGGTTCTGATTCTGATTCTGATTCTGGTTCTGGTTCTGGTTCCAGATCTGATTCTGGTTCTGTTTCTAATCCTGATTCTGCTTCTGGTTCTGGTTCCAGTTCTGATTCTGATACTGATTCTTGTTCTCGTTCTGGTTCTTGTTCTGGTTGTGTTTCATGTTCTGTTTTTGTTTCTGGTTCTTATTCTGATTCTGGTTCTGGTTCTGATTCTGATTCTGATTCAGGTTCTGATTCTTGCTCTGATTCTGGTTCTGGTTCTGATTCTGATTCTGATTCTGGTTCTCATTCTGATTCTGGTTCTGGTTCTGATTCTGATTTTGGTCATGAGTCTGGATCTGTTTCTGATTCTGATTCTGGCTCCTATTCTGGTTCTGTTTCTTGTTCTGGTTCTGGTTCTGATCTGATTCTGGTTCTGATTCTGGCTCTGATTCTGGTTCTGGTTCTGATTCTGATTCTGATTCTGGTTCTGGTTCTGGTTCCAGATCTGATTCTGGTTCTGTTTCTAATCCTGATTCTGCTTCTGGTTCTGGTTCCAGTTCTGATTCTGATACTGATTCTTGTTCTGATTCTGATTCTGATTCTGATTCTGGTTCTGGTTCTGATTCTGTTTATGATTCTGATTCTTGTTTTGATTCAGATTTCAGTTCTGGTTCCTGTTCTGATTCTGGTCATTATTCTGGTTCTGATTATGATACTGTTTCTGGTTCTGCTTCTCGTTCTGGTTCTGGCTCAGATTCTGATTCTGATTCTGTTTCTGATTCTGATTCTGGTTCTGGTTCTGATTCTGATTTTGGTCATGAGTCTGGATCTGTTTCTGATTCTGATTCTGGCTCCGATTCTGGTTCTGTTTCTTGTTCTGGTTTTGGTTTTGATCTGATTCTGATTCTGATTCTGGCTCTGATTCTGGTTCTGGTTCTGATTCTGATTCTGATTCTGGTTCTGTTTCTGGTTCTGGTTCTGATTCTGATCATAATTCTGGTTCTGGTTCTGGTTCCAGACATGATTCTGTTTCTGGTTCCGATCCTGATCCTGGTTCTGGTTTTTGTTCTGGTTTTGGTTCTGATTCTGTTTCTGATTCTGATTCTTGTTTTGAATCTGATTCCGGTTCTGGTTCCTGTTCTGATCTGGTCATGATTCTGGTTCTAATTCTGATTGTGGTTTCTTATTCTGGTTCTGTTTCTTCTTCTGGTTCTGGTTCTGCCTCTGATTTTGATTCTGATTCTGTTTATGATTCTGATTGTTGTTTTGATTCTGATTCTGGTTCTGGTTCCAGTTCTGATTCTGATACTGATTCTTGTTCTGATTCTGAATCTGGTTCTGGTTCAGGTTCTGATTCTGATTCTGATTGTTGTTTTGATTCTGATTCTGGTTCTGGTTCTGATTCAGATTCACATTCTGATTCTGATTCTGGTTCTGGTTCTGGTTCTGGTTCCAGGACTGATTCTGGTTCTGTTTCTAATCCTGATTCTGGTTCTTTTTCTGGTTCCAGTTCTAATTCTGATACTGATTTTTGTTCTGATTCTGATTCTGGTTCTGGTTCTGATTCTTTTTCTGATTCTGATTCTTGATTTGATTCTGATTCCGGTTCTGGTTCCTGTTCTGATTCTGGTCATGATTCTGGTTCTGATTCTGATTCTTGATCTGATTTTGATTTTGATTCTGGTTCTGGTTCTGATTCTGATTCTTTTTCTTATTTTGATTCCAGTTCTGGTTCCAGTTCTGATTCTGGTCATGAGTCTGGATCTGGTTCTGATTCTGATTCTGGTTCTGATTCTGATTCTGGTTCTTGTTCTGTTGCTGGTTGTGGTTCTTGTTCTGATACTGATTCTGGTTCTGTTTCTAATTCTGGTTCTGATTCTGGTTGTGGTTCTGATTCTTATTCTGGTTCTCCTTCTCGTTCTGGTTCTTGTTCTGGTTGTGTTTCATGTTCTGTTTTTGTTTCTGGTTCTTATTCTGATTCTGGTTCTGGTTCTGATTCTGATTCTGGTTCTTGTTCTGTTGCTGGTTGTGGTTCTTGTTCTGATTCTGATTCTGGTTCTGTTTCTAATTCTGGTTCTGATTCTGGTTGTGGTTCTGATTCTTATTCTGGTTCTCCTTCTCGTTCTGGTTCTTGTTCTGGTCCTGTTTCATGTTCTGATTTTGTTTCTGGTTCTTATTCTGATTCTGGTTCTGGTTCTGATTCTGATTCTGATTCTGGTTCTGATTCTTGCTCTGTTTCTGGTTCTGGTTCTGATTCTGATTCTGATTCTGGTTCTGTTTCTGGTTCCAGGTCTGATTCTGGTTCTGTTTCTAATCCTGATTCTGCTTCTGGTTCTGGTTCCAGTTCTGATTCTGATACTGATTCTTGTTCTGATTCTGATTCTGGTTCTGGTTCTGATTCTTTTTCTGATTCTGATTCTTGTGTTTACTCTGATTCCAGTTCTGGTTCCTGTTCTGATTCTGGTCATGATTCTGGTTCTGATTTTGATTTTGTTTCTGGTTCTGCTTCTGGTTCTGGTTCTGGCTCAGATTCTGATTCTGATTCTGTTTCTGATTCTGATTCTTGTTCTGATTTTGATTCTGGTTCTGGTTCTGATTCTGATTTTGGTCATTAGTCTGGATCTGTTTTTGATTCTGATTCTGGCTCCGAATCTGGTTCTGATTCTGATTGTGATTCTGATTTTGATTCTGGTTCTGTTTCTTGTTCTGGTTTTGATTCTGGTTCTCGTTCCTGTTCTGATTCTAGTCATGATTCTGGTTCTGATTCTGATTCTGTTCCTGATTCTGGTTCTGATGTGATTCTGGTTCTGGTTCTAGTTCTGATTCTGATTCTGATTCTGGTTCTGGTTCTGGTTCCAGGTCTGATTCTGGTTCTGTTTCTAATCCTGATTCTGCTTCTGGTTCGGGCTCCAGTTCTGATTCTCATACTGATTCTTGTTCTGATTCTGATTCTGGTTCTGGTTCTGATTCTGTTTATGATACTTATTCTTGTTTTGATTCTCATTCCGGTTCTGATTCCTGTTCTGATTCTGGTCATAATTCTGGTTCTGATTCTGATTCTTGATCTGATTTTGATTTTGATTCTGGTTCTGGTTCTGATTCTGATTCTTGTTCTTATTTTGATTCCACTTCTGGTTCCTTTTCTGATTCTGGTCATGTGTCTGGATCTGGTTCTGATTCTGATTCTGGTTCTGATTCCAGTTCTGGTTCCGGTCCTGATTCTGATTCTGGTTCTGATTCTGGTTCTGGTTCCGGTTATGATTCTGGTTCTGATTATGATACTTATTCTGGTTCTTGTTCTGGTTCTGAATCCGGTTCTGATTCTTGTCCTGATTCTGAATCGGGTTCTGATTCTGGTTCTTTTTCTGATTCTGATTCTGTTTCTGGTTCTGATTCTGGTTGTGGTTCTGTTTCTTATTCTGGTTCTCCTTCTCGTTCTGGTTCTTGTTCTGGTTCTGTTTCATGTTCTGATTTTGTTTCTGGTTCTTATTCTGATTCTGGTTCTGGTTCTGATTCTGATTCTGATTCAGGTTCTGATTCTTGCTCTGATTCTGGTTCTGGTTCTGATTCTGATTCTGATTCTGGTTCTGTTTCTGGTTCCAGGTCTGATTCTGGTTCTGTTTCTAATCCTGATTCTGCTTCTGGTTCTGGTTCCAGTTCTGATTCTGATACTGATTCTTGTTCTGATTCTGAATCTGGTTCTGGTTCTGATTCTTTTTCTGATTCTGATTCTTGTTTTTACTCTGATTCCAGTTCTGGTTCCTGTTCTGATTGTGGTCATGATTCTGGTTCTGATTCTGATTCTTTTTCTTATTTTGATTCCAGTTCTGGTTCCTGTTCTGATTCTGGTCATGAGTCTGGATCTGGTTCTGATTCTGATTCTGGTTCTTGTTCTGTTGCTGGTTGTGGTTCTTGTTCTGATTCTGATTCTGGTTCTGTTTCTAATTCTGGTTCTGATTCTGGTTGTGGTTCTGATTCTTATTCTGGTTCTCCTTCTCGTTCTGGTTCTTGTTCTGGTCCTGTTTCATGTTCTGATTTTGTTTCTGGTTCTTATTCTGATTCTGGTTCTGGTTCTGATTCTGATTCTGATTCTGGTTCTGATTCTTGCTCTGTTTCTGGTTCTGGTTCTGATTCTGATTCTGATTCTGGTTCTGTTTCTGGTTCCAGGTCTGATTCTGGTTCTGTTTCTAATCCTGATTCTGCTTCTGGTTCTGGTTCCAGTTCTGATTCTGATACTGATTCTTGTTCTGATTCTGATTCTGGTTCTGGTTCTGATTCTTTTTCTGATTCTGATTCTTGTGTTTACTCTGATTCCAGTTCTGGTTCCTGTTCTGATTCTGGTCATGATTCTGGTTCTGATTTTGATTTTGTTTCTGGTTCTGCTTCTGGTTCTGGTTCTGGCACAGATTCTGATTCTGATTCTGTTTCTGATTCTGATTCTTGTTCTGATTTTGATTCTGGTTCTGGTTCTGATTCTGATTTTGGTCATTAGTCTGGATCTGTTTTTGATTCTGATTCTGGCTCCGAATCTGGTTCTGATTCTGATTGTGATTCTGATTTTGATTCTGGTTCTGTTTCTTGTTCTGGTTCTGATTCTGGTTCTCGTTCCTGTTCTGATTCTAGTCATGATTCTGGTTCTGATTCTGATTCTGTTCCTGATTCTGGTTCTGATGTGATTCTGGTTCTGGTTCTAGTTCTGATTCTGATTCTGATTCTGGTTCTGGTTCTGGTTCCAGGTCTGATTCTGGTTCTGTTTCTAATCCTGATTCTGCTTCTGGTTCGGGCTCCAGTTCTGATTCTCATACTGATTCTTGTTCTGATTCTGATTCTGGTTCTGGTTCTGATTCTGTTTATGATACTTATTCTTGTTTTGATTCTCATTCCGGTTCTGATTCCTGTTCTGATTCTGGTCATAATTCTGGTTCTGATTCTGATTCTTGATCTGATTTTGATTTTGATTCTGGTTCTGGTTCTGATTCTGATTCTTGTTCTTATTTTGATTCCACTTCTGGTTCCTTTTCTGATTCTGGTCATGTGTCTGGATCTGGTTCTGATTCTGATTCTGGTTCTGATTCCAGTTCTGGTTACGGTCCTGATTCTGATTCTGGTTCTGATTCTGGTTCTGGTTCCGGTTATGATTCTGGTTCTGATTATGATACTTATTCTGGTTCTGGTTCTGGTTCTGAATCCGGTTCTGATTCTGGTCCTGATTCTGAATCGGGTTCTGATTCTGGTTCTTTTTCTGATTCTGATTCTGTTTCTGGTTCTGATTCTCGTTCTGGTTCTGGCTCAGATTCTGATTCTGATTCTGATTCTGTTTCTCATTCTGATTCTGGTTCTGGTTCTGATTCTGATTTTTGTCATGAGTCTGGATCTGTTTCTGATTCTGATTCTGGCTCCTATTCTGGTTCTGTTTCTTGTTCTGGTTCTGGTTCTGATCTGATTCTGGTTCTGATTCTTGCTCTGATTCTGGTTCTGGTTCTGATTCTGATTCTGATTCTGGTTCTGGTTCTGGTTCCAGATCTGATTCTGGTTCTGTTTCTAATCCTGATTCTGCTTCTGGTTCTGGTTCCAGTTCTGATTCTGATACTGATTCTTGTTCTCGTTCTGGTTCTTGTTCTGGTTGTGTTTCATGTTCTGTTTTTGTTTCTGGTTCTTATTCTGATTCTGGTTCTGGTTCTGATTCTGATTCTGATTCAGGTTCTGATTCTTGCTCTGATTCTGGTTCTGGTTCTGATTCTGATTCTGATTCTGGTTCTCATTCTGATTCTGGTTCTGGTTCTGATTCTGATTTTGGTCATGAGTCTGGATCTGTTTCTGATTCTGATTCTGGCTCCTATTCTGGTTCTGTTTCTTGTTCTGGTTCTGGTTCTGATCTGATTCTGGTTCTGATTCTGGCTCTGATTCTGGTTCTGGTTCTGATTCTGATTCTGATTCTGGTTCTGGTTCTGGTTCCAGATCTGATTCTGGTTCTGTTTCTAATCCTGATTCTGCTTCTGGTTCTGGTTCCAGTTCTGATTCTGATACTGATTCTTGTTCTGATTCTGATTCTGATTCTGATTCTGGTTCTGGTTCTGATTCTGTTTATGATTCTGATTCTTGTTTTGATTCAGATTTCAGTTCTGGTTCCTGTTCTGATTCTGGTCATTATTCTGGTTCTGATTATGATACTGTTTCTGGTTCTGCTTCTCGTTCTGGTTCTGGCTCAGATTCTGATTCTGATTCTGTTTCTGATTCTGATTCTGGTTCTGGTTCTGATTCTGATTTTGGTCATGAGTCTGGATCTGTTTCTGATTCTGATTCTGGCTCCGATTCTGGTTCTGTTTCTTGTTCTGGTTTTGGTTTTGATCTGATTCTGATTCTGATTCTGGCTCTGATTCTGGTTCTGGTTCTGATTCTGATTCTGATTCTGGTTCTGTTTCTGGTTCTGGTTCTGATTCTGATCATAATTCTGGTTCTGGTTCTGGTTCCAGACATGATTCTGTTTCTGGTTCCGATCCTGATCCTGGTTCTGGTTTTTGTTCTGGTTTTGGTTCTGATTCTGTTTCTGATTCTGATTCTTGTTTTGAATCTGATTCCGGTTCTGGTTCCTGTTCTGATCTGGTCATGATTCTGGTTCTAATTCTGATTGTGGTTTCTTATTCTGGTTCTGTTTCTTCTTCTGGTTCTGGTTCTGCCTCTGATTTTGATTCTGATTCTGTTTATGATTCTGATTGTTGTTTTGATTCTGATTCTGGTTCTGGTTCCAGTTCTGATTCTGATACTGATTCTTGTTCTGATTCTGAATCTGGTTCTGGTTCAGGTTCTGATTCTGATTCTGATTGTTGTTTTGATTCTGATTCTGGTTCTGGTTCTGATTCAGATTCACATTCTGATTCTGATTCTGGTTCTGGTTCTGGTTCTGGTTCCAGGACTGATTCTGGTTCTGTTTCTAATCCTGATTCTGGTTCTTTTTCTGGTTCCAGTTCTAATTCTGATACTGATTTTTGTTCTGATTCTGATTCTGGTTCTGGTTCTGATTCTTTTTCTGATTCTGATTCTTGATTTGATTCTGATTCCGGTTCTGGTTCCTGTTCTGATTCTGGTCATGATTCTGGTTCTGATTCTGATTCTTGATCTGATTTTGATTTTGATTCTGGTTCTGGTTCTGATTCTGATTCTTTTTCTTATTTTGATTCCAGTTCTGGTTCCAGTTCTGATTCTGGTCATGAGTCTGGATCTGGTTCTGATTCTGATTCTGGTTCTGATTCTGATTCTGGTTCTTGTTCTGTTGCTGGTTGTGGTTCTTGTTCTGATACTGATTCTGGTTCTGTTTCTAATTCTGGTTCTGATTCTGGTTGTGGTTCTGATTCTTATTCTGGTTCTCCTTCTCGTTCTGGTTCTTGTTCTGGTTGTGTTTCATGTTCTGTTTTTGTTTCTGGTTCTTATTCTGATTCTGGTTCTGGTTCTGATTCTGATTCTGGTTCTTGTTCTGTTGCTGGTTGTGGTTCTTGTTCTGATTCTGATTCTGGTTCTGTTTCTAATTCTGGTTCTGATTCTGGTTGTGGTTCTGATTCTTATTCTGGTTCTCCTTCTCGTTCTGGTTCTTGTTCTGGTCCTGTTTCATGTTCTGATTTTGTTTCTGGTTCTTATTCTGATTCTGGTTCTGGTTCTGATTCTGATTCTGATTCTGGTTCTGATTCTTGCTCTGTTTCTGGTTCTGGTTCTGATTCTGATTCTGATTCTGGTTCTGTTTCTGGTTCCAGGTCTGATTCTGGTTCTGTTTCTAATCCTGATTCTGCTTCTGGTTCTGGTTCCAGTTCTGATTCTGATACTGATTCTTGTTCTGATTCTGATTCTGGTTCTGGTTCTGATTCTTTTTCTGATTCTGATTCTTGTGTTTACTCTGATTCCAGTTCTGGTTCCTGTTCTGATTCTGGTCATGATTCTGGTTCTGATTTTGATTTTGTTTCTGGTTCTGCTTCTGGTTCTGGTTCTGGCTCAGATTCTGATTCTGATTCTGTTTCTGATTCTGATTCTTGTTCTGATTTTGATTCTGGTTCTGGTTCTGATTCTGATTTTGGTCATTAGTCTGGATCTGTTTTTGATTCTGATTCTGGCTCCGAATCTGGTTCTGATTCTGATTGTGATTCTGATTTTGATTCTGGTTCTGTTTCTTGTTCTGGTTTTGATTCTGGTTCTCGTTCCTGTTCTGATTCTAGTCATGATTCTGGTTCTGATTCTGATTCTGTTCCTGATTCTGGTTCTGATGTGATTCTGGTTCTGGTTCTAGTTCTGATTCTGATTCTGATTCTGGTTCTGGTTCTGGTTCCAGGTCTGATTCTGGTTCTGTTTCTAATCCTGATTCTGCTTCTGGTTCGGGCTCCAGTTCTGATTCTCATACTGATTCTTGTTCTGATTCTGATTCTGGTTCTGGTTCTGATTCTGTTTATGATACTTATTCTTGTTTTGATTCTCATTCCGGTTCTGATTCCTGTTCTGATTCTGGTCATAATTCTGGTTCTGATTCTGATTCTTGATCTGATTTTGATTTTGATTCTGGTTCTGGTTCTGATTCTGATTCTTGTTCTTATTTTGATTCCACTTCTGGTTCCTTTTCTGATTCTGGTCATGTGTCTGGATCTGGTTCTGATTCTGATTCTGGTTCTGATTCCAGTTCTGGTTCCGGTCCTGATTCTGATTCTGGTTCTGATTCTGGTTCTGGTTCCGGTTATGATTCTGGTTCTGATTATGATACTTATTCTGGTTCTTGTTCTGGTTCTGAATCCGGTTCTGATTCTTGTCCTGATTCTGAATCGGGTTCTGATTCTGGTTCTTTTTCTGATTCTGATTCTGTTTCTGGTTCTGATTCTGGTTGTGGTTCTGTTTCTTATTCTGGTTCTCCTTCTCGTTCTGGTTCTTGTTCTGGTTCTGTTTCATGTTCTGATTTTGTTTCTGGTTCTTATTCTGATTCTGGTTCTGGTTCTGATTCTGATTCTGATTCAGGTTCTGATTCTTGCTCTGATTCTGGTTCTGGTTCTGATTCTGATTCTGATTCTGGTTCTGTTTCTGGTTCCAGGTCTGATTCTGGTTCTGTTTCTAATCCTGATTCTGCTTCTGGTTCTGGTTCCAGTTCTGATTCTGATACTGATTCTTGTTCTGATTCTGAATCTGGTTCTGGTTCTGATTCTTTTTCTGATTCTGATTCTTGTTTTTACTCTGATTCCAGTTCTGGTTCCTGTTCTGATTGTGGTCATGATTCTGGTTCTGATTCTGATTCTTTTTCTTATTTTGATTCCAGTTCTGGTTCCTGTTCTGATTCTGGTCATGAGTCTGGATCTGGTTCTGATTCTGATTCTGGTTCTTGTTCTGTTGCTGGTTGTGGTTCTTGTTCTGATTCTGATTCTGGTTCTGTTTCTAATTCTGGTTCTGATTCTGGTTGTGGTTCTGATTCTTATTCTGGTTCTCCTTCTCGTTCTGGTTCTTGTTCTGGTCCTGTTTCATGTTCTGATTTTGTTTCTGGTTCTTATTCTGATTCTGGTTCTGGTTCTGATTCTGATTCTGATTCTGGTTCTGATTCTTGCTCTGTTTCTGGTTCTGGTTCTGATTCTGATTCTGATTCTGGTTCTGTTTCTGGTTCCAGGTCTGATTCTGGTTCTGTTTCTAATCCTGATTCTGCTTCTGGTTCTGGTTCCAGTTCTGATTCTGATACTGATTCTTGTTCTGATTCTGATTCTGGTTCTGGTTCTGATTCTTTTTCTGATTCTGATTCTTGTGTTTACTCTGATTCCAGTTCTGGTTCCTGTTCTGATTCTGGTCATGATTCTGGTTCTGATTTTGATTTTGTTTCTGGTTCTGCTTCTGGTTCTGGTTCTGGCACAGATTCTGATTCTGATTCTGTTTCTGATTCTGATTCTTGTTCTGATTTTGATTCTGGTTCTGGTTCTGATTCTGATTTTGGTCATTAGTCTGGATCTGTTTTTGATTCTGATTCTGGCTCCGAATCTGGTTCTGATTCTGATTGTGATTCTGATTTTGATTCTGGTTCTGTTTCTTGTTCTGGTTCTGATTCTGGTTCTCGTTCCTGTTCTGATTCTAGTCATGATTCTGGTTCTGATTCTGATTCTGTTCCTGATTCTGGTTCTGATGTGATTCTGGTTCTGGTTCTAGTTCTGATTCTGATTCTGATTCTGGTTCTGGTTCTGGTTCCAGGTCTGATTCTGGTTCTGTTTCTAATCCTGATTCTGCTTCTGGTTCGGGCTCCAGTTCTGATTCTCATACTGATTCTTGTTCTGATTCTGATTCTGGTTCTGGTTCTGATTCTGTTTATGATACTTATTCTTGTTTTGATTCTCATTCCGGTTCTGATTCCTGTTCTGATTCTGGTCATAATTCTGGTTCTGATTCTGATTCTTGATCTGATTTTGATTTTGATTCTGGTTCTGGTTCTGATTCTGATTCTTGTTCTTATTTTGATTCCACTTCTGGTTCCTTTTCTGATTCTGGTCATGTGTCTGGATCTGGTTCTGATTCTGATTCTGGTTCTGATTCCAGTTCTGGTTACGGTCCTGATTCTGATTCTGGTTCTGATTCTGGTTCTGGTTCCGGTTATGATTCTGGTTCTGATTATGATACTTATTCTGGTTCTGGTTCTGGTTCTGAATCCGGTTCTGATTCTGGTCCTGATTCTGAATCGGGTTCTGATTCTGGTTCTTTTTCTGATTCTGATTCTGTTTCTGGTTCTGATTCTGGTTCCAGTTCTGATTCTGGTCCTGATTCTGATTCTGGTTCTGATTCTGGTTCTCATTCTGGTACTCATTCTGATTCATATTCTGGTTCTGGCTTTGGTTACGGTTGGGAATCGGGTTCTGATTCCGGTTATCGTTTTGATTCTAAATCTGGTTCCGGTTCTGATTCTGGCTCTGATTCTGGTTCTGGTTCTGATTCAGATTCAGATTCTGATTATGGTTCTGGTTCTGGTTCTGGTTCCAGGACTGATTCTGGTTCTGTTTCTAATCCTGATTCTGGTTCTTTTTCTGGTTCCAGTTCTGATTCTGATACTGATTCTTGTTTTGATTCTGATTCCGGTTCTGGTTCCTGTTCTGATTCTGGTCATGATTCTGGTTCTGATTCTGATTCTTGATCTGATTTTGATTTTGATTCTGGTTCTAGTTCTGATTCTGATTCTTTTTCTTATTTTGATTCCAGTTCTGGTTACTGTTCTGATTCTGGTCATGAGTCTGGATCTGGTTCTGATTCTGATTCTGGTTCTAATTCTGATTCTGATTCTCCTTCTCGCTCTGGTTCGTGTTCTGGTTCTGTTTCATGTTCTGATTTTGTTTCTGGTTCTTTTTCAGGTTCTGGTTCTTATTCTGATTCTGGTCATGATTCTGCTTCTGATTCTGATTCTTTTCCTGGTTCTGGTTCTGATCTGATTCTGGTTCTGATTCTGATTCTGGCTCTGATTCTGGTTCTGGTTCTGATTCTGATTCAGATTCTGGTTCTGATTCTTGCTCTGATTCTGATCTGATTCTGGTTCTGATTCTGATTCCGGTTCTGGTTCTGGTCCTGATTCTGATTCTGGTTCTGGTTCCGGTTCTGATTCTGTTTCTGAATCTTGTTCTGATTATGATACTTGTTCTGGTTCTGGTTCTGATTCGTGTTCTGGTTCTGGTCCTGATTCTGATTCGGTTTCTGATTCTGGTTCTTTTTCTGATTCTGATTCTGGTTCTGGTTCTGATTCTGGTTCCATTTCTGATTCTGGTCCTGATTCTGGTTCTGGTTCTGATTTGCATCCTGAACCTGGTTCTCCTTCTGACTCTGATTCTGATTCTGCTTCTGGTTCTGCTTCTGGTTCTGCTTTTGGTTCTGCTTCTGCTCCTGATCCTGGTCCTGGTTCTGATTCAGGTTCTGGTTCTGATTCGGAATCTGATTCTGTTACTTGTTCTGATTCATATTCTGGTTCTGGCTTTTGTTCAGATTCTGACCCTGATTCTGGTTCTGGTTCTGATTCTGCATCTGGTTCTGATTCTGATACTGGTTCTGATTATGATTATGATACTGGTTCTGATTATGATTATGGTTCTGGTTCTGATTATGATTCTATTTCTGGTTCTGGTTCTGGTTCTAATTCTTCTCTGGTTCTGGTTATGATTCGGATTTTGATTCAGGTTCTGGTTCTGATACTGGTTCTGCTTCTGGTTCTTATTCGGGTTATGATTCTGGTTCTCATTCTGATTCTGGTTCTGGTTTTGGTCCTGATTCTGGTTCTGATTCTGATTCAGGTTCTGGTTCTGATTCTGGTTCTGGTCCTGGTACTCATTCTGATTCATATTCTGGTTCTGGCTTTGGTTACGGTTGGGAATCGGGTTCTGATTCCGGTTATCGTTTTGATTCTAATTCTGGTTCCGGTCCTGATTCTGGCTCTGATTCTGGTTCTGGTTCTGATTCAGATTCTGATTCTGATTATGGTTCTCGTTCCGGTTCTGGTTCCTGTTCTGATTCTGGTCATGATTCTGGTTCTGATTCTGATTCTTGATCTTATTTTGATTTTGATTCTGGTTCTAGTTCTGATTCTGATTCTTTTTCTTATTTTGATTCCAGTTCTTGTTACCGTTCGGATTCTGGTCATGAGTCTGGATCTGGTTCTGATTCTGATTCTGGTTCTGATTCTGATTCTGATTCTCCTTCTCGCTCCGGTTCGTGTTCTGGTTCTGTTTCATGTTCTGATTTTGTTTCTGGTTCTTATTCAGGTTCTGTTTCTTATTCTGATTCTATTCATGATTCTGCTTCTGATTCTGATTCTTTTCCTGGTTCTGTTTCTGATCTGATTCTGGTTCTGATTCTGATTCTGGCTCTGATTCTGGTTCTGGTTCTGATTCTGATTCAGATTCTGGTTCTGATTCTTGCTCTGATTCTGATCTGATTCTGGTTCTGATTCTGATTCCGGTTCTGGTCCTGGTCCTGATTCTGATTGTTGTTTTGATTCTGATTCAGGTTCCAGGACTGATTCTGGTTCTGTTTCTAATCCTGATTCTGCTTCTCGTTCTGGTTCTTGCTCAGATTCCGATTCTGATTCTGTTTCTGATTCTGATTCTGGTTCTGGTTCTGATTCTGATTTTAGTCATGAGTCTGGATCTATTTCTGATTCTGATTCTGGCTCCTATTCTGGTTCTGTTTCTTGTTCTGGTTCTGGTTCTGATCTGATTCTGGTTCTGATTTTGGCTCTGATACTGATTGTGTTTCTGATTCTGAATCTGGTTCTGGTTCAGATTCTGATTCTGATTCTGATTGTTGTTTTGATTCTGATTCAGGTTCCAGGACTGATTCTGGTTCTGTTTCTAATCCTGATTCTGGTCCTTGTTCTGGTTACAGTTCTGATTCTGATACTGATTCTTGTTCTGATTCTGATTCTAGTTCTGGTACTGATTCTTTTTCTGATTCTGATTCTTGTTTTGATTCTGATTCCGGTTCTGGTTCCTGTTCTGATTCTGGTCATGATTCTGGTTCTTATTCTGATTCTGGTTCTGGTTCAGATTCTGATTCTGATTCTGATTGTTGTTTTGATTCTGATTCTGGTTCTGGTTCTGGTTCCAGATCTGATTCTGGTTCTGTTTCTAATCCTGATTCTGCTTCTGGTTCTGGTTCCAGTTCTGATTCTGATACTGATTCTTGTTCTGATTCTGATTCTGATTCTGATTCTGGTTCTGGTTCTGATTCTGTTTATGATTCTGATTCTTGTTTTGATTCAGATTTCAGTTCTGGTTCCTGTTCTGATTCTGGTCATGATTCTGGTTCTGATTATGATTCTGTTTCTGGTTCTGCTTCTCGTTCTGGTTCTGGCTCAGATTCTGATTCTGATTCTGATTCTGTTTCTGATTCTGATTCTGGTTCTGGTTCTGATTCTGATTTTGGTCATGAGTCTGGATCTGTTTCTGATTCTGATTCTGGCTCCTATTCTGGTTCTGTTTCTTGTTCTGGTTCTGGTTCTGATCTGATTCTGGTTCTGATTCTGGCTCTGATTCTGGTTCTGGTTCTGATTCTGATTCTGATTCTGGTTCTGGTTCTGGTTCCAGATCTGATTCTGGTTCTGTTTCTAATCCTGATTCTGCTTCTGGTTCTGGTTCTGGTCCTGATTCTGATTCTGGTTCTGGTTCCGGTTCTGATTCTGTTTCTGAATCTTGTTCTGATTATGATACTTGTTCTGGTTCTGGTTCTGATTCGTGTTCTGGTTCTGGTCCTGATTCTGATTCGGTTTCTGATTCTGGTTCTTTTTCTGATTCTGATTCTGGTTCTGGTTCTGATTCTGGTTCCATTTCTGATTCTGGTCCTGATTCTGGTTCTGGTTCTGATTTGCATCCTGAACCTGGTTCTCCTTCTGACTCTGATTCTGATTCTGCTTCTGGTTCTGCTTCTGGTTCTGCTTTTGGTTCTGCTTCTGCTCCTGATCCTGGTCCTGGTTCTGATTCAGGTTCTGGTTCTGATTCGGAATCTGATTCTGTTACTTGTTCTGATTCATATTCTGGTTCTGGCTTTTGTTCAGATTCTGACCCTGATTCTGGTTCTGGTTCTGATTCTGCATCTGGTTCTGATTCTGATACTGGTTCTGATTATGATTATGATACTGGTTCTGATTATGATTATGGTTCTGGTTCTGATTATGATTCTATTTCTGGTTCTGGTTCTGGTTCTAATTCTTCTCTGGTTCTGGTTATGATTCGGATTTTGATTCAGGTTCTGGTTCTGATACTGGTTCTGCTTCTGGTTCTTATTCGGGTTATGATTCTGGTTCTCATTCTGATTCTGGTTCTGGTTTTGGTCCTGATTCTGGTTCTGATTCTGATTCAGGTTCTGGTTCTGATTCTGGTTCTGGTCCTGGTACTCATTCTGATTCATATTCTGGTTCTGGCTTTGGTTACGGTTGGGAATCGGGTTCTGATTCCGGTTATCGTTTTGATTCTAATTCTGGTTCCGGTCCTGATTCTGGCTCTGATTCTGGTTCTGGTTCTGATTTAGATTCTGATTCTGATTATGGTTCTGGTTCTGGTTCTGGTTCCAGGACTGATTCTGGTTCTGTTTCTAATCCTGATTCTGGTTCTTGTTCTGGTTCCAGTTCTGATTCTGATACTGATTCTTGTTCTGATTCTGATTCTGGTTCTGGTTCTGATTCTTTTTCTGATTCTGGTTCTTGTTTTGATTCTGATTCCGGTTCTGGTTCCTGTTCTGATTCTGGTCATGATTCTGGTTCTGATTCTGATTCTTGATCTTATTTTGATTTTGATTCTGATTCTGTTTCTGATTCTGATTCTTGTTTTGAATCTGATTCCGGTTCTGGTTCCTGTTCTGATCTGGTCATGATTCTGGTTCTAATTCTGATTGTGGTTTCTTATTCTGGTTCTGTTTCTTCTTCTGATTCTGGTTCTGCCTCTGATTTTGATTCTGATTCTGTTTATGATTCTGATTGTTGTTTTGATTCTGATTCTGGTTCTGGTTCCAGTTCTGATTCTGATACTGATTCTTGTTCTGATTCTGAATCTGGTTCTGGTTCAGGTTCTGATTCTGATTCTGATTGTTGTTTTGATTCTGATTCTGGTTCTGGTTCTGATTCAGATTCACATACTGATTCTGATTCTGGTTCTGGTTCTGGTTCTGGTTCCAGGACTGATTCTGGTTCTGTTTCTAATCCTGATTCTGGTTCTTTTTCTGGTTCCAGTTCTGATTCTGATACTGATTTTTGTTCTGATTCTGATTCTGGTTCTGGTTCTGATTCTTTTTCTGATTCTGATTCTTGATTTGATTCTGATTCCGGTTCTGGTTCCTGTTCTGATTCTGGTCATGATTCTGGTTCTGATTCTGATCCTTGATCTGATTTTGATTTTGATTCTGGTTCTGGTTCTGATTCTGATTCTTTTTCTTATTTTGATTCCAGTTCTGGTTCCAGTTCTGATTCTGGTCATGAGTCTGGATCTGGTTCTGATTCTGATTCTGGTTCTGATTCTGATTCTGGTTCTTGTTCTGTTGCTGGTTGTGGTTCTTGTTCTGATACTGATTCTGGTTCTGTTTCTAATTCTGGTTCTGATTCTGGTTGTGGTTCTGATTCTTATTCTGGTTCTCCTTCTCGTTCTGGTTCTTGTTCTGGTTGTGTTTCATGTTCTGTTTTTGTTTCTGGTTCTTATTCTGATTCTGGTTCTGGTTCTGATTCTGATTCTGATTCAGGTTCTGATTCTTGCTCTGATTCTGGTTCTGGTTCTGATTCTGATTCTGATTCTGGTTCTGTTTCTGGTTCCAGGTCTGATTCTGGTTCTGTTTCTAATCCTGATTCTGCTTCTGGTTCTGGTTCCAGTTCTGATTCTGATACTGATTCTTGTTCTGATTCTGATTCTGGTTCTGGTTCTGATTCTTTTTCTGATTCTGATTCTTGTCTTTACTCTGATTCCAGTTCTGGTTCCTGTTCTGATTGTGGTCATGATTCTGGTTCTGATTCTGATTCTTTTTCTTATTTTGATTCCAGTTCTGGTTCCTGTTCTGATTCTGGTCATGAGTCTGGATCTGGTTCTGATTCTGATTCTGGTTCTTGTTCTGTTGCTGGTTGTGGTTCTTGTTCTGATTCTGATTCTGGTTCTGTTTCTAATTCTGGTTCTGATTCTGGTTGTGGTTCTGATTCTTATTCTGGTTCTCCTTCTCGTTCTGGTTCTTGTTCTGGTCCTGTTTCATGTTCTGATTTTGTTTCTGGTTCTTATTCTGATTCTGGTTCTGGTTCTGATTCTGATTCTGATTCTGGTTCTGATTCTTGCTCTGTTTCTGGTTCTGGTTCTGATTCTGATTCTGATTCTGGTTCTGTTTCTGGTTCCAGGTCTGATTCTGGTTCTGTTTCTAATCCTGATTCTGCTTCTGGTTCTGGTTCCAGTTCTGATTCTGATACTGATTCTTGTTCTGATTCTGATTCTGGTTCTGGTTCTGATTCTTTTTCTGATTCTGATTCTTGTGTTTACTCTGATTCCAGTTCTGGTTCCTGTTCTGATTCTGGTCATGATTCTGGTTCTGATTTTGATTTTGTTTCTGGTTCTGCTTCTGGTTCTGGTTCTGGCTCAGATTCTGATTCTGATTCTGTTTCTGATTCTTATTCTTGTTCTGATTTTGATTCTGGTTCTGGTTCTGATTCTGATTTTGGTCATTAGTCTGGATCTGTTTTTGATTCTGATTCTGGCTCCGAATCTGGTTCTGATTCTGATTGTGATTCTGATTTTGATTCTGGTTCTGTTTCTTGTTCTGGTTCTGATTCTGGTTCTCGTTCCTGTTCTGATTCTAGTCATGATTCTGGTTCTGATTCTGATTCTGTTCCTGATTCTGGTTCTGATGTGATTCTGGTTCTGGTTCTGCTTCTCGTTCTGGTTCTGGCTCAGATTCCGATTCTGATTCTGTTTATGATTCTGATTCTTGTGTTGAGCCTGATTCCGGTTCTGGTTCCTGTTCTGATCTGGTCATGATTCTGGTTCTCATTCTGATTGTGGTTTCTTATTCTGGTTATATTTCTGGTTCTGTTTCCGATTCTGATACTGATTGTGTTTCTGATTCTGATTCTGGTTCTGGTTCAGATTCTGATTCTGATTCTGATTGTTGTTTTGATTCTGATTCTGGTTCTGGTTCCTGTTCTGATTCTGGTCATGATTCTGGTTCTGATTCTGATTCTTGATCTTATTTTGATTTTGATTCTGGTTCTAGTTCTGATTCTGATTCTTTTTCTTATTTTGATTCCAGTTCTTGTTACCGTTCGGATTCTGGTCATGAGTCTGGATCTGGTTCTGATTCTGATTCTGGTTCTGATTCTGATTCTGATTCTCCTTCTCGCTCCGGTTCGTGTTCTGGTTCTGTTTCATGTTCTGATTTTGTTTCTGGTTCTTATTCAGGTTCTGTTTCTTATTCTGATTCTATTCATGATTCTGCTTCTGATTCTGATTCTTTTCCTGGTTCTGTTTCTGATCTGATTCTGGTTCTGATTCTGATTCTGGCTCTGATTCTGGTTCTGGTTCTGATTCTGATTCAGATTCTGGTTCTGATTCTTGCTCTGATTCTGATCTGATTCTGGTTCTGATTCTGATTCCGGTTCTGGTCCTGGTCCTGATTCTGATTGTTGTTTTGATTCTGATTCAGGTTCCAGGACTGATTCTGGTTCTGTTTCTAATCCTGATTCTGCTTCTCGTTCTGGTTCTTGCTCAGATTCCGATTCTGATTCTGTTTCTGATTCTGATTCTGGTTCTGGTTCTGATTCTGATTTTAGTCATGAGTCTGGATCTATTTCTGATTCTGATTCTGGCTCCTATTCTGGTTCTGTTTCTTGTTCTGGTTCTGGTTCTGATCTGATTCTGGTTCTGATTCTGGCTCTGATACTGATTGTGTTTCTGATTCTGAATCTGGTTCTGGTTCAGATTCTGATTCTGATTCTGATTGTTGTTTTGATTCTGATTCAGGTTCCAGGACTGATTCTGGTTCTGTTTCTAATCCTGATTCTGGTCCTTGTTCTGGTTACAGTTCTGATTCTGATACTGATTCTTGTTCTGATTCTGATTCTAGTTCTGGTACTGATTCTTTTTCTGATTCTGATTCTTGTTTTGATTCTGATTCCGGTTCTGGTTCCTGTTCTGATTCTGGTCATGATTCTGGTTCTTATTCTGATTCTGGTTCTGGTTCAGATTCTGATTCTGATTCTGATTGTTGTTTTGATTCTGATTCTGGTTCTGGTTCTGGTTCCAGATCTGATTCTGGTTCTGTTTCTAATCCTGATTCTGCTTCTGGTTCTGGTTCCAGTTCTGATTCTGATACTGATTCTTGTTCTGATTCTGATTCTGATTCTGATTCTGGTTCTGGTTCTGATTCTGTTTATGATTCTGATTCTTGTTTTGATTCAGATTTCAGTTCTGGTTCCTGTTCTGATTCTGGTCATGATTCTGGTTCTGATTATGATTCTGTTTCTGGTTCT
Source organism: Narcine bancroftii (assembly GCF_036971445.1). Lineage (NCBI taxonomy): Eukaryota > Metazoa > Chordata > Chondrichthyes > Torpediniformes > Narcinidae > Narcine > Narcine bancroftii. The sequence goes on from NC_091473.1 coordinate 197,330,752, forward strand.
GCTTCTCGTTCTGGTTCTGGCTCAGATTCTGATTCTGATTCTGATTCTGTTTCTGATTCTGATTCTGGTTCTGGTTCTGATTCTGATTTTGGTCATGAGTCTGGATCTGTTTCTGATTCTGATTCTGGCTCCTATTCTGGTTCTGTTTCTTGTTCTGGTTCTGGTTCTGATCTGATTCTGGTTCTGATTCTGGCTCTGATTCTGGTTCTGGTTCTGATTCTGATTCTGATTCTGGTTCTGGTTCTGGTTCCAGATCTGATTCTGGTTCTGTTTTTAATCCTGATTCTGCTTCTGGTTCTGGTTCTGGTCCTGATTCTGATTCTGGTTCTGGTTCCGGTTCTGATTCTGTTTCTGAATCTTGTTCTGATTATGATACTTGTTCTGGTTCTGGTTCTGATTCGTGTTCTGGTTCTGGTCCTGATTCTGATTCGGTTTCTGATTCTGGTTCTTTTTCTGATTCTGATTCTGGTTCTGGTTCTGATTCTGGTTCCATTTCTGATTCTGGTCCTGATTCTGGTTCTGGTTCTGATTTGCATCCTGAACCTGGTTCTCCTTCTGACTCTGATTCTGATTCTGCTTCTGGTTCTGCTTCTGGTTCTGCTTTTGGTTCTGCTTCTGCTCCTGATCCTGGTCCTGGTTCTGATTCAGGTTCTGGTTCTGATTCGGAATCTGATTCTGTTACTTGTTCTGATTCATATTCTGGTTCTGGCTTTTGTTCAGATTCTGACCCTGATTCTGGTTCTGGTTCTGATTCTGCATCTGGTTCTGATTCTGATACTGGTTCTGATTATGATTATGATACTGGTTCTGATTATGATTATGGTTCTGGTTCTGATTATGATTCTATTTCTGGTTCTGGTTCTGGTTCTAATTCTTCTCTGGTTCTGGTTATGATTCGGATTTTGATTCAGGTTCTGGTTCTGATACTGGTTCTGCTTCTGGTTCTTATTCGGGTTATGATTCTGGTTCTCATTCTGATTCTGGTTCTGGTTTTGGTCCTGATTCTGGTTCTGATTCTGATTCAGGTTCTGGTTCTGATTCTGGTTCTGGTCCTGGTACTCATTCTGATTCATATTCTGGTTCTGGCTTTGGTTACGGTTGGGAATCGGGTTCTGATTCCGGTTATCGTTTTGATTCTAATTCTGGTTCCGGTCCTGATTCTGGCTCTGATTCTGGTTCTGGTTCTGATTTAGATTCTGATTCTGATTATGGTTCTGGTTCTGGTTCTGGTTCCAGGACTGATTCTGGTTCTGTTTCTAATCCTGATTCTGGTTCTTGTTCTGGTTCCAGTTCTGATTCTGATACTGATTCTTGTTCTGATTCTGATTCTGGTTCTGGTTCTGATTCTTTTTCTGATTCTGGTTCTTGTTTTGATTCTGATTCCGGTTCTGGTTCCTGTTCTGATTCTGGTCATGATTCTGGTTCTGATTCTGATTCTTGATCTTATTTTGATTTTGATTCTGGTTCTAGTTCTGATTCTGATTCTTTTTCTTATTTTGATTCCAGTTCTTGTTACCGTTCTGATTCTGGTCATGAGTCTGGATCTGGTTCTGAATCTGATTCTGGTTCTGATTCTGATTCTGATTCTCCTTCTCGCTCCGGTTCGTGTTCTGGTTCTGTTTCATGTTCTGATTTTGTTTCTGGTTCTTATTCAGGTTCTGGTTCTTATTCTGATTCTATTCATGATTCTGCTTCTGATTCTGATTCTTTTCCTGGTTCTGTTTCTGATCTGATTCTGGTTCTGATTCTGATTCTGGCTCTGATTCTGGTTCTGGTTCTGATTCTGATTCAGATTCTGGTTCTGATTCTTGCTCTGATTCTGATCTGATTCTGGTTCTGATTCTGATTCCGGTTCTGGTCCTGGTCCTGATTCTGATTGTTGTTTTGATTCTGATTCAGGTTCCAGGACTGATTCTGGTTCTGTTTCTAATCCTGATTCTGCTTCTCGTTCTGGTTCTTGCTCAGATTCCGATTCTGATTCTGTTTCTGATTCTGATTCTGGTTCTGGTTCTGATTCTGATTTTAGTCATGAGTCTGGATCTGTTTCTGATTCTGATTCTGGCTCCTATTCTGGTTCTGTTTCTTGTTCTGGTTCTGGTTCTGATCTGATTCTGGTTCTGATTCTGGCTCTGATACTGATTGTGTTTCTGATTCTGAATCTGGTTCTGGTTCAGATTCTGATTCTGATTCTGATTGTTGTTTTGATTCTGATTCAGGTTCCAGGACTGATTCTGGTTCTGTTTCTAATCCTGATTCTGGTCCTTGTTCTGGTTACAGTTCTGATTCTGATACTGATTCTTGTTCTGATTCTGATTCTAGTTCTGGTACTGATTCTTTTTCTGATTCTGATTCTTGTTTTGATTCTGATTCCGGTTCTGGTTCCTGTTCTGATTCTGGTCATGATTCTGGTTCTTATTCTGATTCTGGTTCTGGTTCAGATTCTGATTCTGATTCTGATTGTTGTTTTGATTCTGATTCTGGTTCTGGTTCTGGTTCCAGATCTGATTCTGGTTCTGTTTCTAATCCTGATTCTGCTTCTGGTTCTGGTTCCAGTTCTGATTCTGATACTGAGTCTTGTTCTGATTCTGATTCTGATTCTGATTCTGGTTCTGGTTCTGATTCTGTTTATGATTCTGATTCTTGTTTTGATTCAGATTTCAGTTCTGGTTCCTGTTCTGATTCTGGTCATGATTCTGGTTCTGATTATGATTCTGTTTCTGGTTCTGCTTCTCGTTCTGGTTCTGGCTCAGATTCTGATTCTGATTCTGATTCTGTTTCTCATTCTGATTCTGGTTCTGGTTCTGATTCTGATTTTGGTCATGAGTCTGGATCTGTTTCTGATTCTGATTCTGGCTCCTATTCTGGTTCTGTTTCTTGTTCTGGTTCTGGTTCTGATCTGATTCTGGTTCTGATTCTGGCTCTGATTCTGGTTCTGGTTCTGATTCTGATTCTGATTCTGGTTCTGGTTCTGGTTCCAGATCTGATTCTGGTTCTGTTTCTAATCCTGATTCTGCTTCTGGTTCTGGTTCCAGTTCTGATTCTGATACTGATTCTTGTTCTCGTTCTGGTTCTTGTTCTGGTTGTGTTTCATGTTCTGTTTTTGTTTCTGGTTCTTATTCTGATTCTGGTTCTGGTTCTGATTCTGATTCTGATTCAGGTTCTGATTCTTGCTCTGATTCTGGTTCTGGTTCTGATTCTGATTCTGATTCTGGTTCTCATTCTGATTCTGGTTCTGGTTCTGATTCTGATTTTGGTCATGAGTCTGGATCTGTTTCTGATTCTGATTCTGGCTCCTATTCTGGTTCTGTTTCTTGTTCTGGTTCTGGTTCTGATCTGATTCTGGTTCTGATTCTGGCTCTGATTCTGGTTCTGGTTCTGATTCTGATTCTGATTCTGGTTCTGGTTCTGGTTCCAGATCTGATTCTGGTTCTGTTTCTAATCCTGATTCTGCTTCTGGTTCTGGTTCCAGTTCTGATTCTGATACTGATTCTTGTTCTGATTCTGATTCTGATTCTGATTCTGGTTCTGGTTCTGATTCTTTTTATGATTCTGATTCTTGTTTTGATTCAGATTTCAGTTCTGGTTCCTGTTCTGATTCTGGTCATTATTCTGGTTCTGATTATGATACTGTTTCTGGTTCTGCTTCTCGTTCTGGTTCTGGCTCAGATTCTGATTCTGATTCTGTTTCTGATTCTGATTCTGGTTCTGGTTCTGATTCTGATTTTGGTCATGAGTCTGGATCCGTTTCTGATTCTGATTCTGGCTCCGATTCTGGTTCTGTTTCTTGTTCTGGTTTTGGTTTTGATCTGATTCTGATTCTGATTCTGGCTCTGATTCTGGTTCTGGTTCTGATTCTGATTCTGATTCTGGTTCTGTTTCTGGTTCTGGTTCTGATTCTGATCATAATTCTGGTTCTGGTTCTGGTTCCAGACATGATTCTGTTTCTGGTTCCGATCCTGATCCTGGTTCTGGTTTTTGTTCTGGTTTTGGTTCTGATTCTGTTTCTGATTCTGATTCTTGTTTTGAATCTGATTCCGGTTCTGGTTCCTGTTCTGATCTGGTCATGATTCTGGTTCTAATTCTGATTGTGGTTTCTTATTCTGGTTCTGTTTCTTCTTCTGATTCTGGTTCTGCCTCTGATTTTGATTCTGATTCTGTTTATGATTCTGATTGTTGTTTTGATTCTGATTCTGGTTCTGGTTCCAGTTCTGATTCTGATACTGATTCTTGTTCTGATTCTGAATCTGGTTCTGGTTCAGGTTCTGATTCTGATTCTGATTGTTGTTTTGATTCTGATTCTGGTTCTGGTTCTGATTCAGATTCACATACTGATTCTGATTCTGGTTCTGGTTCTGGTTCTGGTTCCAGGACTGATTCTGGTTCTGTTTCTAATCCTGATTCTGGTTCTTTTTCTGGTTCCAGTTCTGATTCTGATACTGATTTTTGTTCTGATTCTGATTCTGGTTCTGGTTCTGATTCTTTTTCTGATTCTGATTCTTGATTTGATTCTGATTCCGGTTCTGGTTCCTGTTCTGATTCTGGTCATGATTCTGGTTCTGATTCTGATCCTTGATCTGATTTTGATTTTGATTCTGGTTCTGGTTCTGATTCTGATTCTTTTTCTTATTTTGATTCCAGTTCTGGTTCCAGTTCTGATTCTGGTCATGAGTCTGGATCTGGTTCTGATTCTGATTCTGGTTCTGATTCTGATTCTGGTTCTTGTTCTGTTGCTGGTTGTGGTTCTTGTTCTGATACTGATTCTGGTTCTGTTTCTAATTCTGGTTCTGATTCTGGTTGTGGTTCTGATTCTTATTCTGGTTCTCCTTCTCGTTCTGGTTCTTGTTCTGGTTGTGTTTCATGTTCTGTTTTTGTTTCTGGTTCTTATTCTGATTCTGGTTCTGGTTCTGATTCTGATTCTGATTCAGGTTCTGATTCTTGCTCTGATTCTGGTTCTGGTTCTGATTCTGATTCTGATTCTGGTTCTGTTTCTGGTTCCAGGTCTGATTCTGGTTCTGTTTCTAATCCTGATTCTGCTTCTGGTTCTGGTTCCAGTTCTGATTCTGATACTGATTCTTGTTCTGATTCTGATTCTGGTTCTGGTTCTGATTCTTTTTCTGATTCTGATTCTTGTCTTTACTCTGATTCCAGTTCTGGTTCCTGTTCTGATTGTGGTCATGATTCTGGTTCTGATTCTGATTCTTTTTCTTATTTTGATTCCAGTTCTGGTTCCTGTTCTGATTCTGGTCATGAGTCTGGATCTGGTTCTGATTCTGATTCTGGTTCTTGTTCTGTTGCTGGTTGTGGTTCTTGTTCTGATTCTGATTCTGGTTCTGTTTCTAATTCTGGTTCTGATTCTGGTTGTGGTTCTGATTCTTATTCTGGTTCTCCTTCTCGTTCTGGTTCTTGTTCTGGTCCTGTTTCATGTTCTGATTTTGTTTCTGGTTCTTATTCTGATTCTGGTTCTGGTTCTGATTCTGATTCTGATTCTGGTTCTGATTCTTGCTCTGTTTCTGGTTCTGGTTCTGATTCTGATTCTGATTCTGGTTCTGTTTCTGGTTCCAGGTCTGATTCTGGTTCTGTTTCTAATCCTGATTCTGCTTCTGGTTCTGGTTCCAGTTCTGATTCTGATACTGATTCTTGTTCTGATTCTGATTCTGGTTCTGGTTCTGATTCTTTTTCTGATTCTGATTCTTGTGTTTACTCTGATTCCAGTTCTGGTTCCTGTTCTGATTCTGGTCATGATTCTGGTTCTGATTTTGATTTTGTTTCTGGTTCTGCTTCTGGTTCTGGTTCTGGCTCAGATTCTGATTCTGATTCTGTTTCTGATTCTTATTCTTGTTCTGATTTTGATTCTGGTTCTGGTTCTGATTCTGATTTTGGTCATTAGTCTGGATCTGTTTTTGATTCTGATTCTGGCTCCGAATCTGGTTCTGATTCTGATTGTGATTCTGATTTTGATTCTGGTTCTGTTTCTTGTTCTGGTTCTGATTCTGGTTCTCGTTCCTGTTCTGATTCTAGTCATGATTCTGGTTCTGATTCTGATTCTGTTCCTGATTCTGGTTCTGATGTGATTCTGGTTCTGGTTCTAGTTCTGATTCTGATTCTGATTCTGGTTCTGGTTCTGGTTCCAGGTCTGATTCTGGTTCTGTTTCTAATCCTGATTCTGCTTCTGGTTCGGGCTCCAGTTCTGATTCTCATACTGATTCTTGTTCTGATTCTGATTCTGGTTCTGGTTCTGATTCTGTTTATGATACTTATTCTTGTTTTGATTCTCATTCCGGTTCTGATTCCTGTTCTGATTCTGGTCATAATTCTGGTTCTGATTCTGATTCTTGATCTGATTTTGATTTTGATTCTGGTTCTGGTTCTGATTCTGATTCTTGTTCTTATTTTGATTCCACTTCTGGTTCCTTTTCTGATTCTGGTCATGTGTCTGGATCTGGTTCTGATTCTGATTCTGGTTCTGATTCCAGTTCTGGTTCCGGTCCTGATTCTGATTCTGGTTCTGATTCTGGTTCTGGTTCCGGTTATGATTCTGGTTCTGATTATGATACTTATTCTGGTTCTGGTTCTGGTTCTGAATCCGGTTCTGATTCTGGTCCTGATTCTGAATCGGGTTCTGATTCTGGTTCTTTTTCTGATTCTGATTCTGTTTCTGGTTCTGATTCTGGTTCCAGTTCTGATTCTGGTCCTGATTCTGGTTCTGGTTCTGATTCCGGTTATCGTTTTGATTCTAAATCTGGTTCCGGTTCTGATTCTGGCTCTGATTCTGGTTCTGGTTCTGATTCAGATTCAGATTCTGATTATGGTTCTGGTTCTGGTTCTGGTTCCAGGACTGATTCTGGTTCTGTTTCTAATCCTGATTCTGGTTCTTTTTCTGGTTCCAGTTCTGATTCTGATACTGATTCTTGTTCTGATTCTGATTCTGGTTCTGGTTCTGATTCTTTTTCTGATTCTGGTTCTTGTTTTGATTCTGATTCCGGTTCTGGTTCCTGTTCTGATTCTGGTCATGATTCTGGTTCTGATTCTGATTCTTGATCTGATTTTGATTTTGATTCTGGTTCTAGTTCTGATTCTGATTCTTTTTCTTATTTTGATTCCAGTTCTGGTTACTGTTCTGATTCTGGTCATGAGTCTGGATCTGGTTCTGATTCTGATTCTGGTTCTAATTCTGATTCTGATTCTCCTTCTCGCTCCGGTTCGTGTTCTGGTTCTGTTTCATGTTCTGATTTTGTTTCTGGTTCTTTTTCAGGTTCTGGTTCTTATTCTGATTCTGGTCATGATTCTGCTTCTCATTCTGATTCTTTTCCTGGTTCTGGTTCTGATCTGATTCTGGTTCTGATTCTGATTCTGGCTCTGATTCTGGTTCTGGTTCTGATTCTGATTCAGATTCTGGTTCTGATTCTTGCTCTGATTCTGATCTGATTCTGGTTCTGATTCTGATTCCGGTTCTGGTTCTGGTCCTGATTCTGATTCTGGTTCTGATTCTTGTTCTGGTTCCGGTTCTGATTCTGTTTCTGAATCTTGTTCTGATTATGATACTTGTTCTGGTTCTGGTTCTGATTCGTGTTCTGGTTCTGGTCCTGATTCTGATTCGGTTTCTGATTCTGGTTCTTTTTCTGATTCTGATTCTGGTTCTGGTTCTGATTCTGGTTCCATTTCTGATTCTGGTCCTGATTCTGGTTCTGGTTCTGATTTGCATCCTGAATCTGGTTCTCCTTCTGACTCTGATTCTGGTTCTGCTTTTGGTTCTGCTTCTGCTCCTGATCCTGGTCCTGGTTCTGATTCAGGTTCTGGTTCTGATTCGGAATCTGATTCTGTTTCTTGTTCTGATTCATATTCTGGTTCTGGCTTTTGTTCAGATTCTGACCCTGATTCTGGTTCTGGTTCTGATTCTGCATCTGGTTCTGATTCTGATACTGGTTCTGATTATGATTATGATACTGGTTCTGATTATGATTATGGTTCTGGTTCTGATTATGATTCTATTTCTGGTTCTGGTTCTGGTTCTAATTCTGCTCTGGTTCTGGTTATGATTCGGATTTTGATTCAGGTTCTGGTTCTGATACTGGTTCTGCTTCTGGTTCTTATTCGGGTTATGATTCTGGTTCTCATTCTGATTCTGGTTCTGGTTTTGGTCCTGATTCTGGTTCTGATTCTGATTCAGGTTCTGGTTCTGATTCTGGTTCTGGTCCTAGTACTCATTCTGATTCATATTCTGGTTCTGGCTTTGGTTACGGTTGGGAATCGGGTTCTGATTCCGGTTATCGTTTTGATTCTAATTCTGGTTCCGGTCCTGATTCTGGCTCTGATTCTGGTTCTGGTTCTGATTCAGATTCTGATTCTGATTATGGTTCTGGTTCTGGTTCTGGTTCCAGGACTGATTCTGGTTCTGTTTCTAATCCTGATTCTGGTTCTTGTTCTGGTTCCAGTTCTGATTCTGATACTGATTCTTGTTCTGATTCTGATTCTGGTTCTGGTTCTGATTCTTTTTCTGATTCTGGTTCTTGTTTTGATTCTGATTCCGGTTCTGGTTCCTGTTCTGATTCTGGTCATGATTCTGGTTCTGATTCTGATTCTTGATCTGATTTTGATTTTGATTCTGGTTCTAGTTCTGATTCTGATTCTTTTTCTTATTTTGATTCCAGTTCTGGTTACTGTTCTGATTCTGGTCATGAGTCTGGATCTGGTTCTGATTCTGATTCTGGTTCTGATTCTGATTCTGATTCTCCTTCTCGCTCCGGTTCGTGTTCTGGTTCTGTTTCATGTTCTGATTTTGTTTCTGTTTTTTATTCAGGTTCTGGTTCTTATTCTGATTCTATTCATGATTCTGCTTCTGATTCTGATTCTTTTCCTGGTTCTGGTTCTGATCTGATTCTGGTTCTGATTCTGATTCTGGCTCTGATTCTGGTTCCGGTTCTGATTCTGATTCAGATTCTGGTTCTGATTCTTGCTCTGATTCTGATCTGATTCTGGTTCTGATTCTGATTCCGGTTCTGGTCCTGGTCCTGATTCTGATTCTGGTTCTGATTCTGGTTCTGGTTCCGGTTCTGATTCTGGTTCTGAATCTTGTTCTGATTATGATACTTGTTCTGGTTCTGGTTCTGATTCGGGTTCTGGTTCTGGTCCTGATTCTGATTCGGTTTCTGATTCTGTTTCTTTTTCTGATTCTGATTCTGGTTCTTGTTCTGATTCTGGTTCCATTTCTGATTCTGGTCCTGATTCTGGTTCTGGTTCTGATTTGCATCCTGAATCTGGTTCTCCTTCTGACTCTGATTCTGATTCTGCTTCTGGTTCTGCTTCTGGTTCTGCTTTTGGTTCTGCTTCTGCTCCTGATCCTGGTCCTGGTTCTGATTCAGTCTCTGGTTCTGATTCGGGATCTGATTCTGTTTCTTGTTATGATTCATATTCTGGTTCTGGCTTTTGTTCAGATTCTGACCCTGATTCTGGTTCTGGTTCAGATTCTGCATCTGGTTCTGATTCTGATACTGGTTCTGGTTATGATTATGATACTGGTTCTGATTATGATTATGGTTCTGGTTCTGATTATGATTCTATTTCTGGTTCTGGTTCTGGTTCTAATTCTGCTCTGGTTCTGGTTATGATTCGGGTTTTGATTCAGGTTCTGGTTCTGATACTGGTTCTGCTTCTGGTTCTTATTCGGGTTATGATTCTGGTTCTCATTCTGATTCTGGTTCTGGTTTTGGTCCTGATTCTGGTTCTGATTCTGATTCAGGTTCTGGTTCTGATTCTGGTTCTGGTTATGGTACTCATTCTGATTCATATTCTGGTTCTGGCTTTGGTTACGGTTGGGAATCGGGTTCTGATTCCGGTTATCGTTTTGATTCTAATTCTGGTTCCGGTTCTGATTCTGGCTCTGATTCTGGTTCTGGTTCTGATTCAGATTCAGATTCTGATTATGGTTCTGGTTCTGGTTCTGGTTCCAGGACTGATTCTGGTTCTGTTTCTAATCCTGATTCTGGTTCTTGTTCTGGTTCCAGTTCTGATTCTGATACTGATTCTTGTTCTGATTCTGATTCTGGTTCTGGTTCTGATTCTGTTTATGATACTTATTCTTGTTTTGATTCTCGTTCCGGTTCTGGTTCCTGTTCTGATTCTGCTCATAATTCTGGTTCTGATTCTGATTCTTGATCTGATTTTGATTTTGATTCTGGTTCTAGTTCTGATTCTGATTCTTTTTCTTATTTTGATTCCAGTTCTGGTTACTGTTCTGATTCTGGTCATGAGTCTGGATCTGGTTCTGATTCTGATTCTGGTTCTGATTCTGATTCTGATTCTCCTTCTCGCTCCGGTTCGTGTTCTGGTTCTGTTTCATGTTCTGATTTTGTTTCTGGTTCTTATTCAGGTTCTGGTTCTTATTCTGATTCTGGTCATGATTCTGCTTCTGATTCTGATTCTTTTCCTGGTTCTGGTTCTGATCTGATTCTGGTTCTGATTCTGATTCTGGCTCTGATCCTGGTTCTGGTTCTGATTCTGATTCAGATTCTGGTTCTGATTCTTGCTCTGATTCTGGTTCTGGTTCTGATTCTGCATCTGGTTCTGATTCTGATACTGGTTCTGATTATGATTCTATTTCTGGTTCTGGTTCTGATTCCGGTTCTGGTTCTGGTCCTGATTCTGATTCTGGTTCTGATTCTGGTTCTGGTTCCGGTTCTGATTCTGGTTCTGAATCTTGTTCTGATTATGATACTTGTTCTGGTTCTGGTTCTGATTCAGGTTCTGGTTCTGGTCCTGATTCTGATTCGGTTTCTGATTCTGGTTCTTTTTCTGATTCTGATTCTGGTTCTGGTTCTGATTCTGGTTCCATTTCTGATTCTGGTCCTGATTCTGGTTCTGGTTCTGATTTGCATCCTGAATCTGGTTCTCCTTCTGACTCTGATTCTGATTCTGCTTCTGGTTCTGCTTCTGGTTCTGCTTCTGGTTCTGCTTTTGGTTCTGCTTCTGCTCCTGATCCTGGTCCTGGTTCTGATTCAGGTTCTGGTTCTGATTCGGGATTTGATTCTGTTTCTTGTTCTGATTCATATTCTGGTTCTGGCTTTTGTTTAGATTCTGACCCTGATTCTGGTTCTGGTTCTGATTCTGCATCTGGTTCTGATTCTGATACTGGTTCTGATTATGATTATGATACTGGTTCTGATTATGATTATGGTTCTGGTTCTGATTATGATTCTATTTCTGGTTCTGGTTCTGGTTCTAATTCTGCTCTGGTTCTGGTTATGATTCGGATTTTGATTCAGGTTCTGGTTCTGATACTGGTTCTGCTTCTGGTTCTTATTCGGGTTATGATTCTGGTTCTCATTCTGATTCTGGTTCTGGTTCTGGTTCTGATTCTGGTTCTGGTTCTGGTACTCATTCTGATTCATATTCTTGTTCTGGCTTTGGTTACGGTTGTGAATCGGGTTCTGATTCCGGTTATCGTTTTGATTCTAATTCTGGTTCCGGTTCTGATTCTGGCTCTGATTCTGGTTCTGGTTCTGATTCAGATTCAGATTCTGATTATGGTTCTGGTTCTGGTTCTGGTTCCACGACTGATTCTGGTTCTGTTTCTAATCCTGATTCTGGTTCTTGTTCTGGTTCCAGTTCTGATTCTGATACTGATTCTTGTTCTGATTCTGATTCTGGTTCTGGTTCTGATTCTTTTTCTGATTCTGGTTCTTGTTTTGATTCTGATTCCGGTTCTGGTTCCTGTTCTGATTCTGGTCATGATTCTGGTTCTGATTCTGATTCTTGATCTGATTTTGATTTTGATTCTGGTTCTAGTTCTGATTCTTATTCTTTTTCTTATTTTGATTCCAGTTCTGGTTACTGTTCTGATTCTGGTCATGAGTCTGGATCTGGTTCTGATTCTGATTCTGGTTCTGATTCTGATTCTGATTCTCCTTCTCGCTCCGGTTCGTGTTCTGGTTCTGTTTCATGTTCTGATTTTGTTTCTGGTTCTTATTCAGGTTCTGGATCTTATTCTGATTCTGGTCATGATTCTGCTTCTGATTCTGATTCTTTTCCTGGTTCTGGTTCTGATCTGATTCTGGTTCTGATTCTGAATCTAGCTCTGATTCTGGTTCTGATTCTGGTTCTGGTTCTGATTCTGATTCAGATTCAGATTCTGATTCTTGCTCTGGTTCTGGTTCTGGTTCTGATTCTGATTCTGATTCTGGTTCTGGTTCTGGTCCTGATTCTGATTCTGGTTCTGATTCTGGTTCTGGTTCCGGTTCTGATTCTGGTTCTGAATCTTGTTCTGATTATGATACTTGTTCTGGTTCTGGTTCTGATTCAGGTTCTGGTTCTGGTCCTGATTCTGATTCGGTTTCTGATTCTGGTTCTTTTTCTGATTCTGATTCTGGTTCTGGTTCTGATTCTGGTTCCATTTCTGATTCTGGTCCTGATTCTGGTTCTGGTTCTGATTTGCATCCTGAATCTGGTTCTCCTTCTGACTCTGATTCTGATTCTGCTTCTGGTTCTGCTTCTGGTTCTGCTTTTGGTTCTGCTTCTGCTCCTGATCCTGGTCCTGGTTCTGATTCAGTCTCTGGTTCTGATTCGGGATCTGTTTCTGTTTCTTGTTATGATTCATATTCTGGTTCTGGCTTTTGTTCAGATTCTGACCCTGATTCTGGTTCTGGTTCAGATTCTGCATCTGGTTCTGATTCTGATACTGGTTCTGATTATGATTATGATACTGGTTCTGATTATGATTATGGTTCTGGTTCTGATTATGATTCTATTTCTGGTTCTGGTTCTGGTTCTAATTCTGCTCTGGTTCTGGTTATGATTCGGGTTTTGATTCAGGTTCTGGTTCTGATACTGGTTCTGCTTCTGGTTCTTATTCGGGTTATGATTCTGGTTCTCATTCTGATTCTGGTTCTGGTTTTGGTCCTGATTCTGGTTCTGATTCTGATTCAGGTTCTGGTTCTGATTCTGGTTCTGGTTCTGGTACTCATTCTGATTCATATTCTGGTTCTGGCTTTGGTTGCGGTTGGGAATCGGGTTCTGATTCCGGTTATCGTTTTGATTCTAATTCTGGTTCCGGTTCTGATTCTGGCTCTGATTCTGGTTCTGGTTCTGATTCAGATTCAGATTCTGATTATGGTTCTGGTTCTGGTTCTGGTTCCAGGACTGATTCTGGTTCTGTTTCTAATCCTGATTCTGGTTCTTGTTCTGGTTCCAGTTCTGATTCTGATACTGATTCTTGTTCTGATTCTGATTCTGGTTCTGGTTCTGATTCTGTTTATGATACTTATTCTTGTTTTGATTCTCGTTCCGGTTCTGGTTCCTGTTCTGATTCTGGTCATAATTCTGGTTCTGATTCTGATTCTTTATCTAATTTTGATTTTGATTCTGGTTCTAGTTCTGATTCTGATTCTTTTTCTTATTTTGATTCCAGTTCTGGTTACTGTTCTGATTCTGGTCATGAGTCTGGATCTGGTTCTGATTCTGATTCTGGTTCTGATTCTGATTCTGATTCTCCTTCTCGCTCCGGTTCGTGTTCTGGTTCTGTTTCATGTTCTGATTTTGTTTCTGGTTCTTATTCAGGTTCTGGTTCTTATTCTGATTCTGGTCATGATTCTGCTTCTGATTCTGATTCTTTTCCTGGTTCTGGTTCTGATCTGATTCTGGTTCTGATTCTGATTCTGGCTCTGATTCTGGTTCTGGTTCTGATTCTGATTCAGATTCTGGTTCTGATTATTGCTCTGATTCTGGTTCTGGTTCTGATTCTGCATCTGGTTCTGATTCTGATACTGGTTCTGATTATGATTCTATTTCTGGTTCTGGTTCTGATTCCGGTTCTGGTTCTGGTCCTGATTCTGATTCTGGTTCTGATTCTGGTTCTGGTTCCGGTTCTGATTCTGGTTCTGAATCTTGTTCTGATTATGATACTTGTTCTGGTTCTGGTTCTGATTCGGGTTCTGGTTCTGGTCCTGATTCTGATTCGGTTTCTGATTCTGGTTCTTTTTCTGATTCTGTTTCTGGTTCTGGTTCTGATTCTGGTTCCATTTCTGATTCTGGTCCTGATTCTGGTTCTGGTTCTGATTTGCATCCTGAATCTGGTTCTCCATCTGACTGTTCTGCTTCTAGTTCTGCTTCTGCTGCTGATCCTGGTCCTGGTTCTAATACGGGATCTGATTCTGTTTCTTGTTCTGATTCATATTCTGGATCTGGCTTTGGTTGAGATTCTGACCCTGATTCTGGTTCTGGTTCTGATTCTGCATCTGGTTCTGATTCTGATAATGGTTCTGATTATGATTCTATTTCTGGTTCTGGTTCTGATTCCGGTTCTGGTTCTGTTCCTGATTCTGATTCTGGTTCTGATTCTGGTTCTGGTTCCATTTCTGATTCTGGTCCTGATTCTGGTTCTGGTTCTGATTTGCATCCTGAATCTGGTTCTCCTTCTGACTCTGATTCTGATTCTGCTTCTGGTTCTGCTTCTGGTTCTGCTTTTGGTTCTGCTTCTGCTCCTGATCCTGGTCCTGGTTCTGATTCAGGCTCTGGTTCTGATTCGGAATCTGATTCTGTTTCTTGTTCTGATTCATATTCTGGTTCTGGCTTTTGTTCAGATTCTGACCCTGATTCTGGTTCTGGTTCTGATTCTGCATCTGGTTCTGATTCTGATACTGGTTCTGATTATGATTATGATACTGGTTCTGATTATGATTATGGTTCTGGTTCTGATTATGATTCTATTTCTGGTTCTGGTTCTGGTTCTAACTCTGCTCTGGTTCTGGTTATGATTCGGGTTTTGATTCAGGTTCTGGTTCTGATACTGGTTCTGCTTCTGGTTCTTATTCGGGTTATGATTCTGGTTCTCATTCTGATTCTGGTTCTGGTTTTGGTCCTGATTCTGGTTCTGATTCTGATTCAGGTTCTGGTTCTGATTCTGGTTCTGGTTCTGGTACTCATTCTGATTCATATTCTGGTTCTGGCTTTGGTTACGGTTGGGAATCGGGTTCTGATTCCGGTTATCGTTTTGATTCTAATTCTGGTTCCGGTTCTGATTCTGGCTCTGATTCTGGTTCTGGTTCTGATTCAGATTCAGATTCTGATTATGGTTCTTGTTCTGGTTCTGGTTCCAGGACTGATTCTGGTTCTGTTTCTAATCCTGATTCTGGTTCTTGTTCTGGTTCCAGTTCTGATTCTGATACTGATTCTTGTTCTGATTCTGATTCTGGTTCTGGTTCTGATTCTGTTTATGATACTTACTCTTGTTTTGATTCTCGTTCCGGTTCTGGTTCCTGTTCTGATTCTGGTCATAATTCTGGTTCTGATTCTGATTCTTGATCTGATTTTGATTTTGATTCTGGTTCTAGTTCTGATTCTGATTCTTTTTCTTATTTTGATTCCAGTTCTGGTTACTGTTCTGATTCTGGTCATGAGTCTGGATCTGGTTCTGATTCTGATTCTGGTTCTGATTCTGATTCTGATTCTCCTTCTCGCTCCGGTTCGTGTTCTGGTTCTGTTTCATGTTCTGATTTTGTTTCTGGTTCTTATTCAGGTTCTGGTTCTTATTCTGATTCTGGTCATGATTCTGCTTCTGATTCTGATTCTTTTCCTGTTTCTGGTTCTGATCTGATTCTGGTTCTGATTCTGATTCTGGCTCTGATTCTGGTTCTGGTTCTGATTCTGATTCAGATTCTGGTTCTGATTCTTGCTCTGATTCTGGTTCTGGTTCTGATTCTGCATCTGGTTCTGATTCTGATACTGGTTCTGATTATGATTCTATTTCTGGTTCTGGTTCTGATTCCGCTTCTGGTTCTGGTCCTGATTCTGATTCTGGTTCTGATTCTGGTTCTGGTTCCGGTTCTGATTCTGGTTCTGAATCTTGTTCTGATTATGATACTTGTTCTGGTTCTGGTTCTGATTCGGGTTCTGGTTCTGGTCCTGATTCTGATTCGGTTTCTGATTCTGGTTCTTTTTCTGATTCTGATTCTGGTTCTGGTTCTGATTCTGGTTCCATTTCTGATTCTGGTCCTGATTCTGGTTCTGGTTCTGATTTGCATCCTGAATCTGGTTCTCCTTCTGACTGTTCTGCTTCTAGTTCTGCTTCTGCTGCTGATCCTGGTCCTGGTTCTAATACGGGATCTGATTCTGTTTCTTTTTCTGATTCATATTCTGGATCTGGCTTTGGTTGAGATTCTGACCCTGATTCTGGTTCTGGTTCTGATTCTGCATCTGGTTCTGATTCTGATACTGGTTCTGATTATGATTCTATTCCTGGTTCTGGTTCTGATTCCGGTTCTGGTTCTGTTCCTGATTCTGATTCTGGTTCTGATTCTGGTTCTGGTTCCGGTTCTGATTCTGGTTCTGAATCTTGTTCTGATTATGATACTTGTTTTGGTTCTGGTTCTGATTCGGGTTCTGGTTCTGGTCCTGATTCTGATTCGGTTTCTGATTCTGGTTCTTTTTCTGATTCTGATTCTGGTTCTGGTTCTGATTCTGGTTCCATTTCTGATTCTGGTCCTGATTCTGGTTCTGGTTCTGATTTGCATCCTGAATCTGGTTCTCCTTCTGACTCTGATTCTGATTCTGCTTCTGGTTCTGCATCTGGTTCTGCTTCTGGTTCTGCTTTTGGTTCTGCTTCTGCTCCTGATCCTGGTCCTGGTTCTGATTCAGGTTCTGGTTCTGATTCGGGATCTGATTCTGTTTCTTGTTCTGATACATATTCTGGTTCTGGCTTTTGTTTAGATTCTGACCCTGATTCTGGTTCTGGTTCTGATTCTGCATCTGGTTCTGATTCTGATACTGGTTCTGATTATGATTATGATACTGGTTCTGATTATGATTATGGTTCTGGTTCTGATTATGATTCTATTTCTGGTTCTGGTTCTGGTTCTAATTCTGCTCTGGTTCTGGTTATGATTCGGATTTTGATTCAGGTTCTGGTTCTGATACTGGTTCTGCTTCTGGTTCTTATTCAGGTTATGATTCTGGTTCTCATTCTGATTCTGTTTCTGGTTCTGGTTCTGATTCTGGTTCTGGTTCAGGTACTCATTCTGATTCATATTCTTGTTCTGGCTTTGGTTACGGTTGTGAATCGGGTTCTGATTCCGGTTATCGTTTTGATTCTAATTCTGGTTCCGGTTCAGATTCTGGCTCTGATTCTGGTTCTGCTTCTGATTCATATTCAGATTCTGATTATGGTTCTGGTTCTGGTTCTGGTTCCAGGACTGATTCTGGTTCTGTTTCTAATCCTGATTCTGGTTCTTGTTCTGGTTCCAGTTCTGATTCTGATACTGAATCTTGTTCTGATTCTGATTCTGGTTCTGGTTCTGATTCTTTTTCTGATTCTGGTTCTTGTTTTGATTCTGATTCCGGTTCTGGTTCCTGTTCTGATTCTGGTCATGATTCTGGTTCTGATTCTGATTCTTGATCTGATTTTGATTTTGATTCTGGTTCTAGTTCTGATTCTGATTCGTTTTCTTATTTTGATTCCAGTTCTGGTTACTGTTCTGATTCTGGTCATGAGTCTGGATCTGGTTCTGATTCTGATTCTGGTTCTGATTCTGATTCTGATTCTCCTTCTCGCTCCGGTTCGTGTTCTGGTTCTGTTTCATGTTCTGATTTTGTTTCTGGTTCTTATTCAGGTTCTGGTTCTTATTCTGATTCTATTCATGATTCTGCTTCTGATTCTGATTCTTTTCCTGGTTCTGGTTCTGATCTGATTCTGGTTCTGATTCTGATTCTGGCTCTGATTCTGGTTCTGGTTCTGATTCTGATTCAGATTCTGGTTCTGATTCTTGCTCTGATTCTGATCTGATTCTGGTTCTGATTCTGATTCCGGTTCTGGTCCTGGTCCTGATTCTGATTCTGGTTCTGATTCTGGTTCTGGTTCCGGTTCTGATTCTGGTTCTGAATCTTGTTCTGATTATGATACTTGTTCTGGTTCTGGTTCTGATTCGGGTTCTGGTTCTGGTCCTGATTCTGATTCGGTTTCTGATTCTGTTTCTTTTTCTGATTCTGATTCTGGTTCTTGTTCTGATTCTGGTTCCATTTCTGATTCTGGTCCTGATTCTGGTTCTGGTTCTGATTTGCATCCTGAATCTGGTTCTCCTTCTGACTCTGATTCTGATTCTGCTTCTGGTTCTGCTTCTGGTTCTGCTTTTGGTTCTGCTTCTGCTCCTGATCCTGGTCCTGGTTCTGATTCAGTCTCTGGTTCTGATTCGGGATCTGATTCTGTTTCTTGTTATGATTCATATTCTGGTTCTGGCTTTTGTTCAGATTCTGACCCTGATTCTGGTTCTGGTTCAGATTCTGCATCTGGTTCTGATTCTGATACTGGTTCTGATTATGATTATGATACTGGTTCTGATTATGATTATGGTTCTGGTTCTGATTATGATTCTATTTCTGGTTCTGGTTCTGGTTCTAATTCTGCTCTGGTTCTGGTTATGATTCGGGTTTTGATTCAGGTTCTGGTTCTGATACTGGTTCTGCTTCTGGTTCTTATTCGGGTTATGATTCTGGTTCTCATTCTGATTCTGGTTCTGGTTTTGGTCCTGATTCTGGTTCTGATTCTGATTCAGGTTCTGGTTCTGATTCTGGTTCTGGTTATGGTACTCATTCTGATTCATATTCTGGTTCTGGCTTTGGTTACGGTTGGGAATCGGGTTCTGATTCCGGTTATCGTTTTGATTCTAATTCTGGTTCCGGTTCTGATTCTGGCTCTGATTCTGGTTCTGGTTCTGATTCAGATTCAGATTCTGATTATGGTTCTGGTTCTGGTTCTGGTTCCAGGACTGATTCTGGTTCTGTTTCTAATCCTGATTCTGGTTCTTGTTCTGGTTCCAGTTCTGATTCTGATACTGATTCTTGTTCTGATTCTGATTCTGGTTCTGGTTCTGATTCTGTTTATGATACTTATTCTTGTTTTGATTCTCGTTCCGGTTCTGGTTCCTGTTCTGATTCTGCTCATAATTCTGGTTCTGATTCTGATTCTTGATCTGATTTTGATTTTGATTCTGGTTCTAGTTCTGATTCTGATTCTTTTTTTTATTTTGATTTCAGTTCTGGTTACTGTTCTGATTCTGGTCATGAGTCTGGATCTGGTTCTGATTCTGATTCTGGTTCTGATTCTGATTCTGATTCTCCTTCTCGCTCCGGTTCGTGTTCTGGTTCTGTTTCATGTTCTGATTTTGTTTCTGGTTCTTATTCAGGTTCTGGTTCTTATTCTGATTCTGGTCATGATTCTGCTTCTGATTCTGATTCTTTTCCTGGTTCTGGTTCTGATCTGATTCTGGTTCTGATTCTGATTCTGGCTCTGATCCTGGTTCTGGTTCTGATTCTGATTCAGATTCTGGTTCTGATTCTTGCTCTGATTCTGGTTCTGGTTCTGATTCTGCATCTGGTTCTGATTCTGATACTGGTTCTGATTATGATTCTATTTCTGGTTCTGGTTCTGATTCCGGTTCTGGTTCTGGTCCTGATTCTGATTCTGGTTCTGATTCTGGTTCTGGTTCCGGTTCTGATTCTGGTTCTGAATCTTGTTCTGATTATGATACTTGTTCTGGTTCTGGTTCTGATTCAGGTTCTGGTTCTGGTCCTGATTCTGATTCGGTTTCTGATTCTGGTTCTTTTTCTGATTCTGATTCTGGTTCTGGTTCTGATTCTGGTTCCATTTCTGATTCTGGTCCTGATTCTGGTTCTGGTTCTGATTTGCATCCTGAATCTGGTTCTCCTTCTGACTCTGATTCTGATTCTGCTTCTGGTTCTGCTTCTGGTTCTGCTTCTGGTTCTGCTTTTGGTTCTGCTTCTGCTCCTGATCCTGGTCCTGGTTCTGATTCAGGTTCTGGTTCTGATTCGGGATCTGATTCTGTTTCTTGTTCTGATTCATATTCTGGTTCTGGCTTTTGTTTAGATTCTGACCCTGATTCTGGTTCTGGTTCTGATTCTGCATCTGGTTCTGATTCTGATACTGGTTCTGATTATGATTATGATACTGGTTCTGATTATGATTATGGTTCTGGTTCTGATTATGATTCTATTTCTGGTTCTGGTTCTGGTTCTAATTCTGCTCTGGTTCTGGTTATGATTCGGATTTTGATTCAGGTTCTGGTTCTGATACTGGTTCTGCTTCTGGTTCTTATTTGGGTTATGATTCTGGTTCTCATTCTGATTCTGGTTCTGGTTCTGGTTCTGATTCTGGTTCTGGTTCTGGTACTCATTCTGATTCATATTCTTGTTCTGGCTTTGGTTACGGTTGTGAATCGTGTTCTGATTCCGGTTATCGTTTTGATTCTAATTCTGGTTCCGGTTCTGATTCTGGCTCTGATTCTGGTTCTGGTTCTGATTCAGATTCAGATTCTGATTATGGTTCTGGTTCTGGTTCTGGTTCCACGACTGATTCTGGTTCTGTTTCTAATCCTGATTCTGGTTCTTGTTCTGGTTCCAGTTCTGATTCTGATACTGATTCTTGTTCTGATTCTGATTCTGGTTCTGGTTCTGATTCTTTTTCTGATTCTGGTTCTTGTTTTGATTCTGATTCCGGTTCTGGTTCCTGTTCTGATTCTGGTCATGATTCTGGTTCTGATTCTGATTCTTGATCTGATTTTGATTTTGATTCTGGTTCTAGTTCTGATTCTTATTCTTTTTCTTATTTTGATTCCAGTTCTGGTTACTGTTCTGATTCTGGTCATGAGTCTGGATCTGGTTCTGATTCTGATTCTGGTTCTGATTCTGATTCTGATTCTCCTTCTCGCTCCGGTTCGTGTTCTGGTTCTGTTTCATGTTCTGATTTTGTTTCTGGTTCTTATTCAGGTTCTGGATCTTATTCTGATTCTGGTCATGATTCTGCTTCTGATTCTGATTCTTTTCCTGGTTCTGGTTCTGATCTGATTCTGGTTCTGATTCTGAATCTAGCTCTGATTCTGGTTCTGATTCTGGTTCTGGTTCTGATTCTGATTCAGATTCAGGTTCTGATTCTTGCTCTGGTTCTGGTTCTGGTTCTGATTCTGATTCTGATTCTGGTTCTGGTTCTGGTCCTGATTCTGATTCTGGTTCTGATTCTGGTTCTGGTTCCGGTTCTGATTCTGGTTCTGAATCTTGTTCTGATTATGATACTTGTTCTGGTTCTGGTTCTGATTCGGGTTCTGGTTCTGGTCCTGATTCTGATTCGGTTTCTGATTCTGGTTCTTTTTCTGATTCTGATTCTGGTTCTGGTTCTGATTCTGGTTCCATTTCTGATTCTGGTCCTGATTCTGGTTCTGGTTCTGATTTGCATCCTGAATCTGGTTCTCCTTCTGACTCTGATTCTGATTCTGCTTCTGGTTCTGCTTCTGGTTCTGCTTTTGGTTCTGCTTCTGCTCCTGATCCTGGTCCTGGTTCTGATTCAGTCTCTGGTTCTGATTCGGGATCTGTTTCTGTTTCTTGTTATGATTCATATTCTGGTTCTGGCTTTTGTTCAGATTCTGACCCTGATTCTGGTTCTGGTTCAGATTCTGCATCTGGTTCTGATTCTGATACTGGTTCTGATTATGATTATGATACTGGTTCTGATTATGATTATGGTTCTGGTTCTGATTATGATTCTATTTCTGGTTCTGGTTCTGGTTCTAATTCTGCTCTGGTTCTGGTTATGATTCGGGTTTTGATTCAGGTTCTGGTTCTGATACTGGTTCTGCTTCTGGTTCTTATTCAGGTTATGATTCTGGTTCTCATTCTGATTCTGTTTCTGGTTCTGGTTCTGATTCTGGTTCTGGTTCTGGTACTCATTCTGATTCATATTCTTGTTCTGGCTTTGGTTACGGTTGTGAATCGGGTTCTGATTCCGGTTATCGTTTTGATTCTAATTCTGGTTCCGGTTCAGATTCTGGCTCTGATTCTGGTTCTGCTTCTGATTCATATTCAGATTCTGATTATGGTTCTGGTTCTGGTTCTGGTTCCAGGACTGATTCTGGTTCTGTTTCTAATCCTGATTCTGGTTCTTGTTCTGGTTCCAGTTCTGATTCTGATACTGAATCTTGTTCTGATTCTGATTCTGGTTCTGGTTCTGATTCTTTTTCTGATTCTGGTTCTTGTTTTGATTCTGATTCCGGTTCTGGTTCCTGTTCTGATTCTGGTCATGATTCTGGTTCTGATTCTGATTCTTGATCTGATTTTGATTTTGATTCTGGTTCTAGTTCTGATTCTGATTCGTTTTCTTATTTTGATTCCAGTTCTGGTTACTGTTCTGATTCTGGTCATGAGTCTGGATCTGGTTCTGATTCTGATTCTGGTTCTGATTCTGATTCTGATTCTCCTTCTCGCTCCGGTTCGTGTTCTGGTTCTGTTTCATGTTCTGATTTTGTTTCTGGTTCTTATTCAGGTTCTGGTTCTTATTCTGATTCTATTCATGATTCTGCTTCTGATTCTGATTCTTTTCCTGGTTCTGGTTCTGATCTGATTCTGGTTCTGATTCTGATTCTGGCTCTGATTCTGGTTCTGGTTCTGATTCTGATTCAGATTCTGGTTCTGATTCTTGCTCTGATTCTGATCTGATTCTGGTTCTGATTCTGATTCCGGTTCTGGTCCTGGTCCTGATTCTGATTCTGGTTCTGATTCTGGTTCTGGTTCCGGTTCTGATTCTGGTTCTGAATCTTGTTCTGATTATGATACTTGTTCTGGTTCTGGTTCTGATTCGGGTTCTGGTTCTGGTCCTGATTCTGATTCGGTTTCTGATTCTGTTTCTTTTTCTGATTCTGATTCTGGTTCTTGTTCTGATTCTGGTTCCATTTCTGATTCTGGTCCTGATTCTGGTTCTGGTTCTGATTTGCATCCTGAATCTGGTTCTCCTTCTGACTCTGATTCTGATTCTGCTTCTGGTTCTGCTTCTGGTTCTGCTTTTGGTTCTGCTTCTGCTCCTGATCCTGGTCCTGGTTCTGATTCAGTCTCTGGTTCTGATTCGGGATCTGATTCTGTTTCTTGTTCTGATTCATATTCTGGTTCTGGCTTTTGTTCAGATTCTGACCCTGATTCTGGTTCTGGTTCAGATTCTGCATCTGGTTCTGATTCTGATACTGGTTCTGATTATGATTATGATACTGGTTCTGATTATGATTATGGTTCTGGTTCTGATTATGATTCTATTTCTGGTTCTGGTTCTGGTTCTAATTCTGCTCTGGTTCTGGTTATGATTCGGGTTTTGATTCAGGTTCTGGTTCTGATACTGGTTCTGCTTCTGGTTCTTATTCGGGTTATGATTCTGGTTCTCATTCTGATTCTGGTTCTGGTTTTGGTCCTGATTCTGGTTCTGATTCTGATTCAGGTTCTGGTTCTGATTCTGGTTCTGGTTATGGTACTCATTCTGATTCATATTCTGGTTCTGGCTTTGGTTACGGTTGGGAATCGGGTTCTGATTCCGGTTATCGTTTTGATTCTAATTCTGGTTCCGGTTCTGATTCTGGCTCTGATTCTGGTTCTGGTTCTGATTCAGATTCAGATTCTGATTATGGTTCTGGTTCTGGTTCTGGTTCCAGGACTGATTCTGGTTCTGTTTCTAATCCTGATTCTGGTTCTTGTTCTGGTTCCAGTTCTGATTCTGATACTGATTCTTGTTCTGATTCTGATTCTGGTTCTGGTTCTGATTCTGTTTATGATACTTATTCTTGTTTTGATTCTCGTTCCGGTTCTGGTTCCTGTTCTGATTCTGCTCATAATTCTGGTTCTGATTCTGATTCTTGATCTGATTTTGATTTTGATTCTGGTTCTAGTTCTGATTCTGATTCTTTTTTTTATTTTGATTTCAGTTCTGGTTACTGTTCTGATTCTGGTCATGAGTCTGGATCTGGTTCGGATTCTGATTCTGGTTCTGATTCTGATTCTGATTCTCCTTCTCGCTCCGGTTCGTGTTCTGGTTCTGTTTCATGTTCTGATTTTGTTTCTGGTTCTTATTCAGGTTCTGGTTCTTATTCTGATTCTGGTCATGATTCTGCTTCTGATTCTGATTCTTTTCCTGGTTCTGGTTCTGATCTGATTCTGGTTCTGATTCTGATTCTGGCTCTGATCCTGGTTCTGGTTCTGATTCTGATTCAGATTCTGGTTCTGATTCTTGCTCTGATTCTGGTTCTGGTTCTGATTCTGCATCTGGTTCTGATTCTGATACTGGTTCTGATTATGATTCTATTTCTGGTTCTGGTTCTGATTCCGGTTCTGGTTCTGGTCCTGATTCTGATTCTGGTTCTGATTCTGGTTCTGGTTCCGGTTCTGATTCTGGTTCTGAATCTTGTTCTGATTATGATACTTGTTCTGGTTCTGGTTCTGATTCAGGTTCTGGTTCTGGTCCTGATTCTGATTCGGTTTCTGATTCTGGTTCTTTTTCTGATTCTGATTCTGGTTCTGGTTCTGATTCTGGTTCCATTTCTGATTCTGGTCCTGATTCTGGTTCTGGTTCTGATTTGCATCCTGAATCTGGTTCTCCTTCTGACTCTGATTCTGATTCTGCTTCTGGTTCTGCTTCTGGTTCTGCTTCTGGTTCTGCTTTTGGTTCTGCTTCTGCTCCTGATCCTGGTCCTGGTTCTGATTCAGGTTCTGGTTCTGATTCGGGATCTGATTCTGTTTCTTGTTCTGATTCATATTCTGGTTCTGGCTTTTGTTTAGATTCTGACCCTGATTCTGGTTCTGGTTCTGATTCTGCATCTGGTTCTGATTCTGATACTGGTTCTGATTATGATTATGATACTGGTTCTGATTATGATTATGGTTCTGGTTCTGATTATGATTCTATTTCTGGTTCTGGTTCTGGTTCTAATTCTGCTCTGGTTCTGGTTATGATTCGGATTTTGATTCAGGTTCTGGTTCTGATACTGGTTCTGCTTCTGGTTCTTATTCGGGTTATGATTCTGGTTCTCATTCTGATTCTGGTTCTGGTTCTGGTTCTGATTCTGGTTCTGGTTCTGGTACTCATTCTGATTCATATTCTTGTTCTGGCTTTGGTTACGGTTGTGAATCGTGTTCTGATTCCGGTTATCGTTTTGATTCTAATTCTGGTTCCGGTTCTGATTCTGGCTCTGATTCTGGTTCTGGTTCTGATTCAGATTCAGATTCTGATTATGGTTCTGGTTCTGGTTCTGGTTCCACGACTGATTCTGGTTCTGTTTCTAATCCTGATTCTGGTTCTTGTTCTGGTTCCAGTTCTGATTCTGATACTGATTCTTGTTCTGATTCTGATTCTGGTTCTGGTTCTGATTCTTTTTCTGATTCTGGTTCTTGTTTTGATTCTGATTCCGGTTCTGGTTCCTGTTCTGATTCTGGTCATGATTCTGGTTCTGATTCTGATTCTTGATCTGATTTTGATTTTGATTCTGGTTCTAGTTCTGATTCTTATTCTTTTTCTTATTTTGATTCCAGTTCTGGTTACTGTTCTGATTCTGGTCATGAGTCTGGATCTGGTTCTGATTCTGATTCTGGTTCTGATTCTGATTCTGATTCTCCTTCTCGCTCCGGTTCGTGTTCTGGTTCTGTTTCATGTTCTGATTTTGTTTCTGGTTCTTATTCAGGTTCTGGATCTTATTCTGATTCTGGTCATGATTCTGCTTCTGATTCTGATTCTTTTCCTGGTTCTGGTTCTGATCTGATTCTGGTTCTGATTCTGAATCTAGCTCTGATTCTGGTTCTGATTCTGGTTCTGGTTCTGATTCTGATTCAGATTCAGGTTCTGATTCTTGCTCTGGTTCTGGTTCTGGTTCTGATTCTGATTCTGATTCTGGTTCTGGTTCTGGTCCTGATTCTGATTCTGGTTCTGATTCTGGTTCTGGTTCCGGTTCTGATTCTGGTTCTGAATCTTGTTCTGATTATGATACTTGTTCTGGTTCTGGTTCTGATTCGGGTTCTGGTTCTGGTCCTGATTCTGATTCGGTTTCTGATTCTGGTTCTTTTTCTGATTCTGATTCTGGTTCTGGTTCTGATTCTGGTTCCATTTCTGATTCTGGTCCTGATTCTGGTTCTGGTTCTGATTTGCATCCTGAATCTGGTTCTCCTTCTGACTCTGATTCTGATTCTGCTTCTGGTTCTGCTTCTGGTTCTGCTTTTGGTTCTGCTTCTGCTCCTGATCCTGGTCCTGGTTCTGATTCAGTCTCTGGTTCTGATTCGGGATCTGTTTCTGTTTCTTGTTATGATTCATATTCTGGTTCTGGCTTTTGTTCAGATTCTGACCCTGATTCTGGTTCTGGTTCAGATTCTGCATCTGGTTCTGATTCTGATACTGGTTCTGATTATGATTATGATACTGGTTCTGATTATGATTATGGTTCTGGTTCTGATTATGATTCTATTTCTGGTTCTGGTTCTGGTTCTAATTCTGCTCTGGTTCTGGTTATGATTCGGGTTTTGATTCAGGTTCTGGTTCTGATACTGGTTCTGCTTCTGGTTCTTATTCGGGTTATGATTCTGGTTCTCATTCTGATTCTGGTTCTGGTTTTGGTCCTGATTCTGGTTCTGATTCTGATTCAGGTTCTTGTTCTGATTCTGGTTCTGGTTCTGGTACTCATTCTGATTCATATTCTGGTTCTGGCTTTGGTTGCGGTTGGGAATCGGGTTCTGATTCCGGTTATCGTTTTGATTCTAATTCTGGTTCCGGTTCTGATTCTGGCTCTGATTCTGGTTCTGGTTCTGATTCAGATTCAGATTCTGATTATGGTTCTGGTTCTGGTTCTGGTTCCACGACTGATTCTGGTTCTGTTTCTAATCCTGATTCTGGTTCTTGTTCTGGTTCCAGTTCTGATTCTGATACTGATTCTTGTTCTGATTCTGATTCTGGTTCTGGTTCTGATTCTGTTTATGATACTTATTCTTGTTTTGATTCTCGTTCCGGTTCTGGTTCCTGTTCTGATTCTGCTCATAATTCTGGTTCTGATTCTGATTCTTGATCTGATTTTGATTTTGATTCTGGTTCTAGTTCTGATTCTGATTCTTTTTCTTATTTTGATTCCAGTTCTGGTTACTGTTCTGATTCTGGTCATGAGTCTGGATCTGGTTCTGATTCTGATTCTGGTTCTGATTCTGATTCTGATTCTCCTTCTCGCTCCGGTTCGTGTTCTGGTTCTGTTTCATGTTCTGATTTTGTTTCTGGTTCTTATTCAGGTTCTGGTTCTTATTCTGATTCTGGTCATGATTCTGCTTCTGATTCTGATTCTTTTCCTGGTTCTGGTTCTGATCTGATTCTGGTTCTGATTCTGATTCTGGCTCTGATCCTGGTTCTGGTTCTGATTCTGATTCAGATTCTGGTTCTGATTCTTGCTCTGATTCTGGTTCTGGTTCTGATTCTGCATCTGGTTCTGATTCTGATACTGGTTCTGATTATGATTCTATTTCTGGTTCTGGTTCTGATTCCGGTTCTGGTTCTGTTCCTGATTCTGATTCTGGTTCTGATTCTGGTTCTGGTTCTGGTTCTGATTCTGGTTCTGAATCTTGTTCTGATTATGATACTTGTTCTGGTTCTGGTTCTGATTCGGGTTCTGGTTCTGGTCCTGATTCTGATTCGGTTTCTGATTCTGGTTCTTTTTCTGATTCTGATTCTGGTTCTGGTTCTGATTCTGGTTCCATTTCTGATTCTGGTCCTGATTCTGGTTCTGGTTCTGATTTGCATCCTGAATCTGGTTCTCCTTCTGACTCTGATTCTGATTCTGCTTCTGATTCTGCTTCTGGTTCTGCTTCTGGTTCTGCTTTTGGTTCTGCTTCTGCTCCTGATCCTGGTCCTGGTTCTGATTCAGGTTCTGGTTCTGATTCGGGATCTGATTCTGTTTCTTGTTCTGATTCATATTCTGGTTCTGGCTTTTGTTTAGATTCTGACCCTGATTCTGGTTCTGGTTCTGATTCTGCATCTGGTTCTGATTCTGATACTGGTTCTGATTATGATTATGATACTGGTTCTGATTATGATTATGGTTCTGGTTCTGATTATGATTCTATTTCTGGTTCTGGTTCTGGTTCTAATTCTGCTCTGGTTCTGGTTATGATTCGGATTTTGGTTCAGGTTCTGGTTCTGATACTGGTTCTGCTTCTGGTTCTTATTCGGGTTATGATTCTGGTTCTCATTCTGATTCTGGTTCTGGTTCTGGTTCTGATTCTGGTTCTGGTTCTGGTACTCATTCTGATTCATATTCTTGTTCTGGCTTTGGTTACGGTTGTGAATCGGGTTCTGATTCCGGTTATCGTTTTGATTCTAATTCTGGTTCCGGTTCTGATTCTGGCTCTGATTCTGCTTCTGGTTCTGATTCAGATTCAGATTCTGATTATGGTTCTGGTTCTGGTTCTGGTTCCACGACTGATTCTGGTTCTGTTTCTAATCCTGATTCTGGTTCTTGTTCTGGTTCCAGTTCTGATTCTGATACTGATTCTTGTTCTGATTCTGATTCTGGTTCTGGTTCTGATTCTGTTTATGATACTTATTCTTGTTTTGATTCTCGTTCCGGTTCTTGTTCCTGTTCTGATTCTGCTCATAATTCTGGTTCTGATTCTGATTCTTGATCTGATTTTGATTTTGATTCTGGTTCTAGTTCTGATTCTGATTCTTTTTCTTATTTTGATTCCAGTTCTGGTTACTGTTCTGATTCTGGTCATGAGTCTGGATCTGGTTCTGATTCTGATTCTGGTTCTGATTCTGATTCTGATTCTCCTTCTCGCTCCGGTTCGTGTTCTGGTTCTGTTTCATGTTCTGATTTTGTTTCTGGTTCTTATTCAGGTTCTGGTTCTTATTCTGATTCTGGTCATGATTCTGCTTCTGATTCTGATTCTTTTCCTGGTTCTGGTTCTGATCTGATTCTGGTTCTGATTCTGATTCTGGCTCTGATCCTGGTTCTGGTTCTGATTCTGATTCAGATTCTGGTTCTGATTCTTGCTCTGATTCTGTTTCTGGTTCTGATTCTGCATCTGGTTCTGATTCTGATACTGGTTCTGATTATGATTCTATTTCTGGTTCTGGTTCTGATTCCGGTTCTGGTTCTGTTCCTGATTCTGATTCTGGTTCTGATTCTGGTTCTGGTTCCGGTTCTGATTCTGGTTCTGAATCTTGTTCTGATTATGATACTTGTTCTGGTTCTGGTTCTGATTCGGGTTCTGGTTCTGGTCCTGATTCTGATTCGGTTTCTGATTCTGGTTCTTTTTCTGATTCTGATTCTGGTTCTGGTTCTGATTCTGGTTCCATTTCTGATTCTGGTCCTGATTCTGGTTCTGGTTCTGATTTGCATCCTGAATCTGGTTCTCCTTCTGACTCTGATTCTGATTCTGCTTCTGATTCTGCTTCTGGTTCTGCTTCTGGTTCTGCTTTTGGTTCTGCTTCTGCTCCTGATCCTGGTCCTGGTTCTGATTCAGGTTCTGGTTCTGATTCGGGATCTGATTCTGTTTCTTGTTCTGATTCATATTCTGGTTCTGGCTTTTGTTTAGATTCTGACCCTGATTCTGGTTCTGGTTCTGATTCTGCATCTGGTTCTGATTCTGATACTGGTTCTGATTATGATTATGATACTGGTTCTGATTATGATTATGGTTCTGGTTCTGATTATGATTCTATTTCTGGTTCTGGTTCTGGTTCTAATTCTGCTCTGGTTCTGGTTATGATTCGGATTTTGGTTCAGGTTCTGGTTCTGATACTGGTTCTGCTTCTGGTTCTTATTCGGGTTATGATTCTGGTTCTCATTCTGATTCTGGTTCTGGTTCTGGTTCTGATTCTGGTTCTGGTTCTGGTACTCATTCTGATTCATATTCTTGTTCTGGCTTTGGTTACGGTTGTGAATCGGGTTCTGATTCCGGTTATCGTTTTGATTCTAATTCTGGTTCCGGTTCTGATTCTCGCTCTGATTCTGCTTCTGGTTCTGATTCAGATTCAGATTCTGATTATGGTTCTGGTTCTGGTTCTGGTTCCACGACTGATTCTGGTTCTGTTTCTAATCCTGATTCTGGTTCTTGTTCTGGTTCCAGTTCTGATTCTGATACTGATTCTTGTTCTGATTCTGATTCTGGTTCTGGTTCTGATTCTTTTTCTGATTCTGGTTCTTGTTTTGATTCTGATTCCGGTTCTGGTTCCTGTTCTGATTCTGGTCATGATTCTGGTTCTGATTCTGATTCTTGATCTGATTTTGATTTTGATTCTGGTTCTAGTTCTGATTTTTATTCTTTTTCTTATTTTGATTCCAGTTCTGGTTACTGTTCTGATTCTGGTCATGAGTCTGGATCTGGTTCTGATTCTGATTCTGGTTCTGATTCTGATTCTGATTCTCCTTCTCGCTCCGGTTCGTGTTCTGGTTCTGTTTCATGTTCTGATTTTGTTTCTGGTTCTTATTCAGGTTCTGGATCTTATTCTGATTCTGGTCATGATTCTGCTTCTGATTCTGATTCTTTTCCTGGTTCTGGTTCTGATCTGATTCTGGTTCTGATTCTGAATCTAGCTCTGATTCTGGTTCTGATTCTGGTTCTGGTTCTGATTCTGATTCAGATTCAGGTTCTGATTCTTGCTCTGATTCTGGTTCTGGTTCTGATTCTGATTCTGATTCTGGTTCTGGTTCTGGTCCTGATTCTGATTCTGGTTCTGATTCTGGTTCTGGTTCCGGTTCTGATTCTGGTTCTGAATCTTGTTCTGATTATGATACTTGTTCTGGTTCTGGTTCTGATTCTGGTTCTGGTTCTGGTCCTGATTCTGATTCGGTTTCTGATTCTGGTTCTTTTTCTGATTCTGATTCTAGTTCTGGTTCTGATTCTGGTTCCATTTCTGATTCTGGTCCTGATTCTGGTTCTGGTTCTGATTTGCATCCTGAATCTGGTTCTCCTTCTGACTCTGATTCTGATTCTGCTCCTGGTTCTGCTTCTGGTTCTGCTTTTGGTTCTGCTTCTGCTCCTGATCCTGGTCCTGGTTCTGATTCAGGTTCTGGTTCTGATTCGGGATCTGATTCTGTTTCTTGTTCTGATTCATATTCTGGTTCTGGCTTTTGTTCAGATTCTGACCCTGATTCTGGTTCTGGTTCTGATTCTGCATCTGGTTCTGATTCTGATACTGGTTCTGATTATGATTATGATACTGGTTCTGATTATGATTATGGTTCTGGTTCTGATTATGATTCTATTTCTGGTTCTGGTTCTGGTTCTAATTCTGCTCTGGTTCTGGTTATGATTCGGGTTTTGATTCAGGTTCTGGTTCTGATACTGGTTCTGCTTCTGGTTCTTATTCGGGTTATGATTCTGGTTCTCATTCTGATTCTGGTTCTGGTTTTGGTCCTGATTCTGGTTCTGATTCTGATTCAGGTTCTTGTTCTGATTCTGGTTCTGGTTCTGGTACTCATTCTGATTCATATTCTTGTTCTGGCTTTGGTTACGGTTGTGAATCGGGTTCTGATTCCGGTTATCGTTTTGATTCTAATTCTGGTTCCGGTTCTGATTCTCGCTCTGATTCTGCTTCTGGTTCTGATTCAGATTCAGATTCTGATTATGGTTCTGGTTCAGGTTCTGGTTCCACGACTGATTCTGGTTCTGTTTCTAATCCTGATTCTGGTTCTTGTTCTGGTTCCAGTTCTGATTCTGATACTGATTCTTGTTCTGATTCTGATTCTGGTTCTGGTTCTGATTCTTTTTCTGATTCTGGTTCTTGTTTTGATTCTGATTCCGGTTCTGGTTCCTGTTCTGATTCTGGTCATGATTCTGGTTCTGATTCTGATTCTTGATCTGATTTTGATTTTGATTCTGGTTCTAGTTCTGATTTTTATTCTTTTTCTTATTTTGATTCCAGTTCTGGTTACTGTTCTGATTCTGGTCATGAGTCTGGATCTGGTTCTGATTCTGATTCTGGTTCTGATTCTGATTCAGATTCTCCTTCTCGCTCCGGTTCGTGTTCTGGTTCTGTTTCATGTTCTGATTTTGTTTCTGGTTCTTATTCAGGTTCTGGATCTTATTCTGATTCTGGTCATGATTCTGCTTCTGATTCTGATTCTTTTCCTGGTTCTGGTTCTGATCTGATTCTGGTTCTGATTCTGAATCTAGCTCTGATTCTGGTTCTGATTCTGGTTCTGGTTCTGATTCTGATTCAGATTCAGGTTCTGATTCTTGCTCTGATTCTGGTTCTGGTTCTGATTCTGATTCTGATTCTGGTTCTGGTTCTGGTCCTGATTCTGATTCTGGTTCTGATTCTGGTTCTGGTTCCGGTTCTGATTCTGGTTCTGAATCTTGTTCTGATTATGATACTTGTTCTGGTTCTGGTTCTGATTCTGGTTCTGGTTCTGGTCCTGATTCTGATTCGGTTTCTGATTCTGGTTCTTTTTCTGATTCTGATTCTAGTTCTGGTTCTGATTCTGGTTCCATTTCTGATTCTGGTCCTGATTCTGGTTCTGGTTCTGATTTGCATCCTGAATCTGGTTCTCCTTCTGACTCTGATTCTGATTCTGCTTCTGGTTCTGCTTCTGGTTCTGCTTTTGGTTCTGCTTCTGCTCCTGATCCTGGTCCTGGTTCTGATTCAGGTTCTGGTTCTGATTCGGGATCTGATTCTGTTTCTTGTTCTGATTCATATTCTGGTTCTGGCTTTTGTTCAGATTCTGACCCTGATTCTGGTTCTGGTTCTGATTCTGCATCTGGTTCTGATTCTGATACTGGTTCTGATTATGATTATGATACTGGTTCTGATTATGATTATGGTTCTGGTTCTGATTATGATTCTATTTCTGGTTCTGGTTCTGGTTCTAATTCTGCTCTGGTTCTGGTTATGATTCGGGTTTTGATTCAGGTTCTGGTTCTGATACTGGTTCTGCTTCTGGTTCTTATTCGGGTTATGATTCTGGTTCTCATTCTGATTCTGGTTCTGGTTTTGGTCCTGATTCTGGTTCTGATTCTGATTCAGGTTCTTGTTCTGATTCTGGTTCTGGTTCTGGTACTCATTCTGATTCATATTCTGGTTCTGGCTTTGGTTACGGTTGGGAATCGGGTTCTGATTCCGGTTATCGTTTTGATTCTAATTCTGGTTCCGGTTCTGATTCTGGCTCTGATTCTGGTTCTGGTTCTGATTCAGATTCAGATTCTGATTATGGTTCTGGTTCTGGTTCTGGTTCCACGAATGTTTCTGGTTCTGTTTCTAATCCTGATTCTGGTTCTTGTTCTGGTTCCAGTTCTGATTCTGATACTGATTCTTGTTCTGATTCTGATTCTGGTTCTGGTTCTGATTCTGTTTATGATACTTATTCTTGTTTTGATTCTCGTTCCGGTTCTGGTTCCTGTTCTGATTCTGCTCATAATTCTGGTTCTGATTCTGATTCTTGATCTAATTTTGATTTTGATTCTGGTTCTAGTTCTGATTCTGATTCTTTTTCTTATTTTGATTCCAGTTCTGGTTACTGTTCTGATTCTGGTCATGAGTCTGGATCTGGTTCTGATTCTGATTCTGGTTCTGATTCTGATTCTGATTCTCCTTCTCGCTCCGGTTCGTGTTCTGGTTCTGTTTCATGTTCTGATTTTGTTTCTGGTTCTTATTCAGGTTCTGGTTCTTATTCTGATTCTGGTCATGATTCTGCTTCTGATTCTGATTCTTTTCCTGTTTCTGGTTCTGATCTGATTCTGGTTCTGATTCTGATTCTGGCTCTGATTCTGGTTCTGGTTCTGATTCTGATTCAGATTCTGGTTCTGATTCTTGCTCTGATTCTGGTTCTGGTTCTGATTCTGCATCTGGTTCTGATTCTGATACTGGTTCTGATTATGATTCTATTTCTGGTTCTGGTTCTGATTCCGCTTCTGGTTCTGGTCCTGATTCTGATTCTGGTTCTGATTCTGGTTCTGGTTCCGGTTCTGATTCTGGTTCTGAATCTTGTTCTGATTATGATACTTGTTCTGGTTCTGGTTCTGATTCGGGTTCTGGTTCTGGTCCTGATTCTGATTCGGTTTCTGATTCTGGTTCTTTTTCTGATTCTGATTCTGGTTCTGGTTCTGATTCTGGTTCCATTTCTGATTCTGGTCCTGATTCTGGTTCTGGTTCTGATTTGCATCCTGAATCTGGTTATCCATCTGACTGTTCTGCTTCTAGTTCTGCTTCTGCTGCTGATCCTGGTCCTGGTTCTAATACGGGATCTGATTCTGTTTCTTGTTCTGATTCATATTCTGGATCTGGCTTTGGTTGAGATTCTGACCCTGATTCTGGTTCTGGTTCTGATTCTGCATCTGGTTCTGATTCTGATACTGGTTCTGATTATGATTCTATTTCTGGTTCTGGTTCTGATTCCGGTTCTGGTTCTGTTCCTGATTCTGATTCTGGTTCTGATTCTGGTTCTGGTTCCATTTCTGATTCTGGTCCTGATTCTGGTTCTGGTTCTGATTTGCATCCTTAATCTGGTTCTCCTTCTGACTCTGATTCTGATTCTGCTTCTGGTTCTGATTCCGGTTCTGGTTCCTGTTCTGATTCTGGTCATAATTCTGGTTCTGATTCTGATTCAGGTTCTGGTTCTGATTCTGGTTCTGGTTCTGGTACTCATTCTGATTCATATTCTGGTTCTGGCTTTGGTTACGGTTGGGAATCGGGTTCTGATTCCGGTTATCGTTTTGATTCTAATTCTGGTTCCGGTTCTGATTCTGGCTCTGATTCTGGTTCTGGTTCTGATTCAGATTCAGATTCTGATTATGGTTCTTGTTCTGGTTCTGGTTCCAGGACTGATTCTGGTTCTGTTTCTAATCCTGATTCTGGTTCTTGTTCTGGTTCCAGTTCTGATTCTGATACTGATTCTTGTTCTGATTCTGATTCTGGTTCTGGTTCTGATTCTGTTTATGATACTTACTCTTGTTTTGATTCTCGTTCCGGTTCTGGTTCCTGTTCTGATTCTGGTCATAATTCTGGTTCTGATTCTGATTCTTGATCTGATTTTGATTTTGATTCTGGTTCTAGTTCTGATTCTGATTCTTTTTCTTATTTTGATTCCAGTTCTGGTTACTGTTCTGATTCTGGTCATGAGTCTGGATCTGGTTCTGATTCTGATTCTGGTTCTGATTCTGATTCTGATTCTCCTTCTCGCTCCGGTTCGTGTTCTGGTTCTGTTTCATGTTCTGATTTTGTTTCTGGTTCTTATTCAGGTTCTGGTTCTTATTCTGATTCTGGTCATGATTCTGCTTCTGATTCTGATTCTTTTCCTGTTTCTGGTTCTGATCTGATTCTGGTTCTGATTCTGATTCTGGCTCTGATTCTGGTTCTGGTTCTGATTCTGATTCAGATTCTGGTTCTGATTCTTGCTCTGATTCTGGTTCTGGTTCTGATTCTGCATCTGGTTCTGATTCTGATACTGGTTCTGATTATGATTCTATTTCTGGTTCTGGTTCTGATTCCGCTTCTGGTTCTGGTCCTGATTCTGATTCTGGTTCTGATTCTGGTTCTGGTTCCGGTTCTGATTCTGGTTCTGAATCTTGTTCTGATTATGATACTTGTTCTGGTTCTGGTTCTGATTCGGGTTCTGGTTCTGGTCCTGATTCTGATTCGGTTTCTGATTCTGGTTCTTTTTCTGATTCTGATTCTGGTTCTGGTTCTGATTCTGGTTCCATTTCTGATTCTGGTCCTGATTCTGGTTCTGGTTCTGATTTGCATCCTGAATCTGGTTCTCCTTCTGACTGTTCTGCTTCTAGTTCTGCTTCTGCTGCTGATCCTGGTCCTGGTTCTAATACGGGATCTGATTCTGTTTCTTTTTCTGATTCATATTCTGGATCTGGCTTTGGTTGAGATTCTGACCCTGATTCTGGTTCTGGTTCTGATTCTGCATCTGGTTCTGATTCTGATACTGGTTCTGATTATGATTCTATTTCTGGTTCTGGTTCTGATTCCGGTTCTGGTTCTGTTCCTGATTCTGATTCTGGTTCTGATTCTGGTTCTGGTTCCGGTTCTGATTCTGGTTCTGAATCTTGTTCTGATTATGATACTTGTTTTGGTTCTGGTTCTGATTCGGGTTCTGGTTCTGGTCCTGATTCTGATTCGGTTTCTGATTCTGGTTCTTTTTCTGATTCTGATTCTGGTTCTGGTTCTGATTCTGGTTCCATTTCTGATTCTGGTCCTGATTCTGGTTCTGGTTCTGATTTGCATCCTGAATCTGGTTCTCCTTCTGACTCTGATTCTGATTCTGCTTCTGGTTCTGCTTTTGGTTCTGCTTCTGCTCCTGATCCTGGTCCTGGTTCTGATTCAGGTTCTGGTTCTGATTCGGGATCTGATTCTGTTTCTTGTTCTGATACATATTCTGGTTCTGGCTTTTGTTTAGATTCTGACCCTGATTCTGGTTCTGGTTCTGATTCTGCATCTGGTTCTGATTCTGATACTGGTTCTGATTATGATTATGATACTGGTTCTGATTATGATTATGGTTCTGGTTCTGATTATGATTCTATTTCTGGTTCTGGTTCTGGTTCTAATTCTGCTCTGGTTCTGGTTATGATTCGGATTTTGATTCAGGTTCTGGTTCTGATACTGGTTCTGCTTCTGGTTCTTATTCAGGTTATGATTCTGGTTCTCATTCTGATTCTGTTTCTGGTTCTGGTTCTGATTCTGGTTCTGGTTCTGGTACTCATTCTGATTCATATTCTTGTTCTGGCTTTGGTTACGGTTGTGAATCGGGTTCTGATTCCGGTTATCGTTTTGATTCTAATTCTGGTTCCGGTTCAGATTCTGGCTCTGATTCTGGTTCTGCTTCTGATTCATATTCAGATTCTGATTATGGTTCTGGTTCTGGTTCTGGTTCCAGGACTGATTCTGGTTCTGTTTCTAATCCTGATTCTGGTTCTTGTTCTGGTTCCAGTTCTGATTCTGATACTGATTCTTGCTCTGATTCTGATTCTGATTCTGGTTCTGATTCTTTTTCTGATTCTGGTTCTTGTTTTGATTCTGATTCCGGTTCTGGTTCCTGTTCTGATTCTGGTCATGATTCTGGTTCTGATTCTGATTCTTGATCTGATTTTGATTTTGATTCTGGTTCTAGTTCTGATTCTGATTCTTTTTCTTATTTTGATTCCAGTTCTGGTTACTGTTCTGATTCTGGTCATGAGTCTGGATCTGGTTCTGATTCTGATTCTGGTTCTGATTCTGATTCTGATTCTCCTTCTCGCTCCGGTTCGTGTTCTGGTTCTGTTTCATGTTCTGATTTTGTTTCTGGTTCTTATTCAGGTTCTGGTTCTTATTCTGATTCTGGTCATGATTCTGCTTCTGATTCTGATTCTTTTCCTGGTTCTGGTTCTGATCTGATTCTGGTTCTGATTCTGAATCTGGCTCTGATTCTGGTTCTGGTTCTGATTCTGATTCTGATTCTGGTTCTGATTCTTACTCTGATTCTGGTTCTGGTTCTGATTCTGATTCTGATTCTGGTTCTGGTTCTGATTCTTGTGTTGAGTCTGATTCCGGTTCTGGTTCCTGTTCTGATTCTGGTCATGATTCTGGTTCTGATTCTGATTCTTGTTCTGATTTTGATTTTGATTCTGGTTCTGGTTCTGATTCTGATTCTTGTTCTTGTTCTGTTGCTGGTTGTGGTTCTTGATCTGATTCTGATTCTGGTTCTGATTCTGATTCTTGATCTGATTTTGATTTTGATTCTGGTTCTAGTTCTGATTCTGATTCTTTTTCTTATTTTGATTCCAGTTCTGGTTACTGTTCTGATTCTGGTCATGAGTCTGGATCTGGTTCTGATTCTGATTCTGGTTCTGATTCTGATTCTGATTCTCCTTCTCGCTCCGGTTCGTGTTCTGGTTCTGTTTCATGTTCTGATTTTGTTTCTGGTTCTTATTCAGGTTCTGGTTCTTATTCTGATTCTGGTCATGATTCTGCTTCTGATTCTGATTCTTTTCCTGGTTCTGGTTCGGATCTGATTCTGGTTCTGATTCTGAATCTGGCTCTGATTCTGGTTCTGGTTCTGATTCTGATTCAGATTCTGGTTCTGATTCTTGCTCTGATTCTGGTTCTGGTTCTGATTCTGATTCTGATTCTGGTTCTGGTTCTGATTCTTGTGTTGAGTCTGATTCCGGTTCTGGTTCCTGTTCTGATTCTGGTCATGATTCTGGTTCTGATTCTGATTCTTGTTCTGATTTTGATTTTGATTCTGGTTCTGGTTCTGATTCTGATTCTTGTTCTTATTTTGATTCCAGTTCTGGTTCCTGTTCTGATTCTGGTCATGAGTCTGGATCTGGTTCTGATTCTGATTCTGGTTCTTGTTCTGTTGCTGGTTGTGGTTCTTGATCTGATTCTGATTCTGGTTCTGATTCTAATTCTGGTTCTGATTCTGGTTGTGGTTCTGATTCTTATTCTGGTTCAGGTTCTGATTCTTGCTCTGATTCTGGTTCTGGTTCTGATTCTGATTCTGATTCTGGTTCTGGTTCTGGTTCCAGGTCTGATTCTGGTTCTGTTTCTAATCCTGATTCTGCTTCTGGTTCTGGTTCCAGTTCTGATTCTGATACTGATTCTTGTTCTGATTCTGATTCTTGTTCTGGTTCTGATACTGTTTATGATTCTGATTCTTGTTTTGATTCTGATTCCAGTTCTGGTTCCTGTTCTGATTCTGGTCATGATTCTGGTTCTGATTTTGATTCTGTTTCTGGTTCTGCATCTCGTTCTGGTTCTGGCTCAGATTCTGATTCTGATTTTGTTTCTGATTCTGATTCTTGTTCTGATTTTGATTCTGGTTCTGGTTCTGATTCTGATTTTGGTCATTAGTCTGGATCTGTTTCTGATTCTGATTCTGGCTCCGAATCTGGTTCTGAATCTGATTGTGATTCTGATTTTGATTCTGGTTCTGTTTCTTGTTCTGGTTCCGATTCTGGTTCTGGTTCCTGTTCTGATTCTGGTCATGATTCTGGTTCTGATTCTGATTCCGTTCCTTATTCTGGTTCTGATGTGATTCTGGTTCTAGTTCTGGTTCTGATTCTGATTCTGATTCTGGTTCTGGTTCTGGTTCCAGGTCTGATTCTGGTTCTGTTTCTAATCCTGATTCTGCTTCTGGTTCGGGCTCCAGTTCTGATTCTCATACTGATTCTTGTTCTGATTCTGATTCTGGTTCTGGTTCTGATTCTGTTTATGATACTTATTCTTGTTTTGATTCTCATTCCGGTTCTGGTTCCTGTTCTGATTCTGGTCATAATTCTGGTTCTGATTCTGATTCTTGTTCTAATTTTGATTTTGATTCTGGTTCTGGTTCTGATTCAGATTCAGATTCTGATTCTGATTCTGGTTCTGGTTCTGGTTCTGGTTGCAGGTCTGATTCTGGTTCTGTTTCTAATCCTGATTCTGCTTCTGGTTCTGGTTCCAGTTCTGATTCTGATACTGATTCTTGTTCTGATTCTGATTCTGGTTCTGGTTCTGAATCTTTTTCTGATTCTGATTCTTGTTTTGATTCTGATTCCGGTTCTGGATCCTGTTCTGATTCTGGTCATGATTCTGGTTCTGATTCTGATTCTTGTTCTGATTTTGATTTTGATTCTGGTTCTGGTTCTGATTCTGATTCTTTTTCTTATTTTGATTCCAGTTCTGGTTCCTGTTCTGATTCTGGTCATGAGTCTGGATCTGATTCTGATTCTTGTTCTGATTTTGATTTTGATTCTGGTTCTGGTTCTGATTCTGATTCTTGTTCTTATTTTGATTCCAGTTCTGGTTCCTTTTCTGATTCTGGTCATGAGTCTGGATCTGGTTCTGATTCTGATTCTGGTTCTGATTCAGATTCTGATCCTCCTTCTCGTTCTGGTTCGTGTTCTGGTTCTGTTTCATGTTCTGATTTTGTTTCTGGTTCTTATTCTGGTTCTGGTTCTTATTCTGATTGTGGTCATGATTCTGCTTCTGATTCTGATTCTGTTCCTGATTCTCGTTCTGATCTGATTCTGGTTCTGATTCTGATTCTGAATCTGATTCTGATTCTGGCTCTGATTCTGGTTCTGGTTCAGATTTTGATTCTGATTCTGGTTCTGATTCTTTCTCTGATTCTGGTTCTGTTTCTGGTTCTGAATCTTGTGTTGAGTCTGATTCTGGTTCTGGTTCCTGTTCTGATCTGGTCATGATTCTGGTTCTCATTCTGATTGTGGTTTCTTATTCTGGTTATATATCTGGTTCTGATTCCGATTCTGATACTGATTGTGTTTCTGATTCTGATTCTGGTTCTAGTTCAGATTCTGATTCTGATTCTGATTGTTGTTTTGATTCTGATTCTGGTTCTTGTTCCTGTTCTGAATCTGGTCATGATTCTGCTTCTGATTCTGATTCTGTTCCTGGTTCTGGTTCTGGTTCTGGTTCTGATCTGATTCTGGTTGTGGTTCTGATTCTTTTTCTGATTCTGATTCTTGTTTTGATTCTGATTCCGGTTCTGGATCCTGCTCTGATTCTGATCATGATTTTTGTTCTGATTCTGGTTCTGGTTCTGATTCTGATTCTGTTCCTGGTTCTGGTTCTGGTTCTGGTTCTATTCTGATTCTGATGCTGGTTCTGGTTCTGATTCTTGTGTTGAGTCTGATTCCGGTTCTGTTTCCTGTTCTGATCTGGTCATGATTATGGTTCTCATTCTGATTGTGGTTTCTTATTCTGGTTATATTTCTGGTTCTGATTCCGATTCTGATACTGATTGTGTTTCTGATTCTGAATCTGGTTCTGGTTCAGATTCTGATTCTGATTCTGATTGTTGTTTTGATACTGATTCTGGTTCTGGTTCCTGTTCTGATTCTGGTCATGATTCTGGTTCTGATTCTGATTCTTGTTCTGATTTTGATTTTGATTCTGGTTCTGGTTCTGATTCTGATTCTTGTTCTTATTTTGATTCCAGTTCTGGTTCCTGTTCTGATTCTGGTCATGAGTCTGGATCTGGTTCTGATTCTGATTCTGGTTCTTGTTCTGTTGTTGGTTGTGGTTCTTGTTCTGATTCTGATTCTGGTTCTGATTCTGATTCTGGTTCTGATTCTTGCTCTAATTCTGGTTCTGGTTCTGATTCTGATTCTGATGCTGGTTCTGGTTCTGATTCTTGTGTTGAGTCTGATTCCGGTTCTGGTTCCTGTTCTGATCTGGTCATGATTATGGTTCTGATTCTGATTCTTGTTCTGATTCTGGTTCTGGTTCTGATTCTGATTCTGATTCTGGTTCTGGTTCTGGTTCCAGGTCTGATTCTGGTTCTGTTTCTAATCCTGATTCTGCTTCTGGTTATGATTCTGTTCCTGGTTCTAGTTCTGGTTCTGGTTCTGATCTGATTCTGGTTCTGGTTCTGATTCTGATTCTGGTTCTGATTCTGGTTCTGGTTCTGATTCAGAATCTGATTCTGGTTCTTATTCTGGCTCTGATTCTGGTTCTGGTTCTGATTCAGATTCAGATTCTGATTCTGATTCTGGTTCTGGTTCTGGTTCTGGTTGCAGGTCTGATTCTGGTTCTGTTTCTAATCCTGATTCTGGTTCTTGTTCTGGTTCCAGTTCTGATTCTGATACTGATTCTTGTTCTGATTCTGATTCTGGTTCTGGTTCTGAATCTTTTTCTGATTCTGATTCTTGTTTTGATTCTGATTCCGGTTCTGGATCCTGTTCTGATTCTGGTCATGATTCTGGTTCTGATTCTGATTCTTGTTCTGATTTTGATTTTGATTCTGGTTCTGGTTCTGATTCTGATTCTTTTTCTTATTTTGATTCCAGTTCTGGTTCCTGTTCTGATTCTGGTCATGAGTCTGGATCTGATTCTGATTCTTGTTCTGATTTTGATTTTGATTCTGGTTCTGGTTCTGATTCTGATTCTTGTTCTTATTTTTATTCCAGTTCTTGTTCCTGTTCTGATTCTGGTCATGAGTCTGGATCTGGTTCTGATTCTTGTTCTGATTTTGATTTTGATTCTGGTTCTGGTTCTGATTCTGATTCTTTTTCTTATTTTGATTCCAGTTCTGGTTCCTGTTCTGATTCTGGTCATGAGTCTGGATCTGATTCTGATTCTTGTTCTGATTTTGATTTTGATTCTGGTTCTGGTTCTGATTCTGATTCTTGTTCTTATTTTTATTCCAGTTCTTGTTCCTGTTCTGATTCTGGTCATGAGTCTGGATCTGGTACTGATTCTGATTCTGGTTCTTGTTCTATTGCTGGTTGTGGTTCTTGTTCTGATTCTGATTCTAATTCTGCTTCTGATTCTGGTTGTGGTTCTGATTCTGTTTATGATTCTGATTCTTGTTTTGATTCAGATTTCAGTTCTGGTTCCTGTTCTGATTCTGGTCATGATCTGGTTCTGATTATGATTCTGTTTCTGGTTCTGCTTCTCATTCTGGTTCTGGCTCAGATTCTGATTCTGATTCTGTTTCTGATTCTGATTCTGGTTCTGGTTCTGATTCTGATCCTAATTCTTGTTCTGGTTCTGGTTCCAGGCATGATTCTGTTACTGGTTCTGATCCTGATCCTGGTTCTGGTTTTTGTTCTGGTTTTGGTTCTGATTCTGTTTCTGATTCTGATTCTTGTTTTGAATCTGATTCCGGTTCTGGTTCCTGTTCTGATCTGGTCATGATTCTGGTTCTAATTCTGATTGTGGTTTCTTATTCTGGTTCTGTTTCTTATTCTGGTTCTGGTTCTGCCTCTGATTTTGATTCTGATTCTGTTTATGATTCTGATTGTTGTTTTGATTCTGATTCTGGTTCTGGTTCTGATTCTTGTGTTGAGTCTGATTCCGGTTCTGGTTCCTGTTCTGATCTGGTCATGATTCTGGTTCTCATTCTGATTGTGGTTTCTTATTCTGGTTATATTTCTGATTCTGATTCTGATTCTGATACTGATTGTGTTTCTGATTCTGATTCTGGTTCTGGTTCAGATTCTGATTCTGATTCTGATTGTTGTTTTGATTCTGATTCTGGTTCTGGTTCCTTTTCTGATTCTGGCCATGATGCTGCTTCTGCTTCTGATTCTGTTCCTGGTTCTGGTTCTGGTTCTGGTTATGATCTGATTCTGGTTCTGGTTCGTATTCTGATTCTGGTTCTGATTCTGGTTCTGGTTCTGATTCAGAATTTGATTCTGGTTCTGATTCTGGCTCTGGTTCTGGTTCTGATTCAGATTCAGATTCTGATTCTGATTCTGGTTCTGGTTTTGGTTCTTGTTCCAGGACTGATTCTGGTTCTGTTTCTAATCCTGATTCTGGTTCTTGTTCTGGTTCCAGTTCTGATTCTGATACTGATTCTTGTTCTGATTCTGATTCTGGTTCTGGTTCTGATTCTTCTTCTGATTCTGATTCTTGATTTGATTCTGATTCCGTTTCTTGTTCCTGTTCTGATTCTGGTCATGATTCTGGTTCTGATTCTGATTCTTGATCTGATTTTGATTTTGATTCTGGTTCTGGTTCTGATTCTGATTTTTTTTCTTATTTTGATTGCAGTTCTGGTTCCTGTTCTGATTCTGGTCATGAGTCTGGATCTGATTCTGATTCTTGTTCTGATTTTGATTTTGATTCTGGTTCTGGTTCTGATTCTGATTCTTGTTCTTATTTTGATTCCAGTTCTGGTTCCTGTTCTGATTCTGGTCATGAGTCTGGATCTGGTTCTGATTCTGATTCTGGTTCTGATTCTTGCTCTGATTCTGGTTCTGGTTCTGATTCTGATTCTGATTCTGGTTCTGGTTCTGGTTCCAGGTCTGATTCTGGTTCTGTTTCTAATCCTGATTCTGCTTCTGGTTATGATTCTGTTCCTGGTTCTAGTTCTGGTTCTGGTTCTGATCTGATTCTGGTTCTGGTTCTGATTCTGATTCTGGTTCTGATTCTGGTTCTGGTTCTGATTCAGAATCTGATTCTGGTTCTTATTCTGGCTCTGATTCTGGTTCTGGTTCTGATTCAGATTCACATTCTGATTCTGATTCTGGTTCTGGTTCTGGTTCTGGTTGCAGGTCTGATTCTGGTTCTGTTTCTAATCCTGATTCTGGTTCTTGTTCTGGTTCCAGTTCTGATTATGATATTGATTCTTGTTCTGATTCTGATTCTGGTTCTGGTTCTGATTCTTTTTCTGATTCTGATTCTTGTTTTGATTCTGATTCCGGTTCTGGATCCTTTTCTGATTCTGGTCATGATTCTGGTTCTGATTCTGATTCTTGTTCTGATTTTGATTTTGATTCTGGTTCTGGTTCTGATTCTGATTCTTTTTCTTATTTTGATTCCAGTTCTGGTTCCTGTTCTGATTCTGGTCATGAGTCTGGATCTGATTCTGATTCTTGTTCTGATTTTAATTTTGATTCTGGTTCTGATTCTGATTCTGGTTCTTGTTCTATTGCTGGTTGTGGTTCTTGTTCTGATTCTGATTCTAATTCTGCTTCTGATTCTGGTTGTGGTTCTGATTCTGTTTATGATTCTGATTCTTGTTTTGATTCAGATTTCAGTTCTGGTTCCTGTTCTGATTCTGGTCATGATCTGGTTCTGATTATGATTCTGTTTCTGGTTCTGCTTCTCATTCTGGTTCTGGCTCAGATTCTGATTCTGATTCTGTTTTTGATTCTGATTCTGGTTCTGGTTCTGATTCTGATTTTGGTCATGAGTCTGGATCTGTTTCTGATTCTGATTCTGGCTCCGATTCTGGTTCTGTTTCTTGTTCTTGTTCTGGTTCTGATCTGATTCTGGTTCTGATTCTGGCTCTGATTCTGGTTCTGGTGCTGATTCTGATTCT
The DNA here is from genome assembly GCF_036971445.1 of Narcine bancroftii. NCBI lineage: Eukaryota > Metazoa > Chordata > Chondrichthyes > Torpediniformes > Narcinidae > Narcine > Narcine bancroftii. The sequence continues at coordinate 197,375,277 of NC_091473.1, forward strand.
GATTCTGGTTCTGATTCTGGTTCTAGTTCTGATTCTGATCCTAATTCTTGTTCTGGTTCTGGTTCCAGGCATGATTCTGTTTCTGGTTCTGATCCTGATCCTGGTTCTGGTTTTTGTTCTGGTTTTGGTTCTGATTCTGTTTCTGATTCTGATTCTTGTTTTGAATCTGATTCCGGTTCTGGTTCCTGTTCTTATCTGGTCATGATTCTGGTTCTAATTCTGATTGTGGTTTCTTATTCTGGTTCTGTTTCTTCTTCTGGTTCAGGTTCTGGCTCTGATTTTGATTCTGATTCTGTTTATGATTCTGATTCTTGTTTTGATTCAGATTTCAGTTCTGGTTCCTGTTCTGATTCTGGTCATGATCTGGTTCTGATTATGATTCTGTTTCTGGTTCTGCTTCTCATTCTGGTTCTGGCTCAGATTCTGATTCTGATTCTGTTTTTGATTCTGATTCTGGTTCTGGTTCTGATTCTGATTTTGGTCATGAGTCTGGATCTGTTTCTGATTCTGATTCTGGCTCCGATTCTGGTTCTGTTTCTTGTTCTTGGTCTGGTTCTGATCTGATTCTGGTTCTGATTCTGGCTCTGATTCTGGTTCTGGTGCTGATTCTGATTCTGATTCTGGTTCTGATTCTGGTTCTAGTTCTGATTCTGATCCTAATTCTTGTTCTGGTTCTGGTTCCAGGCATGATTCTGTTTCTGGTTCTGATCCTGATCCTGGTTCTGGTTTTTGTTCTGGTTTTGGTTCTGATTCTGTTTCTGATTCTGATTCTTGTTTTGAATCTGATTCCGGTTCTGGTTCCTGTTCTGATCTGGTCATGATTCTGGTTCTCATTCTGATTGTGGTTTCTTATTCTGGTTATATTTCTGTTTCTAATTCTGATTCTGATACTGATTGTGTTTCTGATTCTGATTCTGGTTCTGGTTCAGATTCTGATTCTGATTCTGATTGTTGTTTTGATTCTGCTTCTGATTCTGTTCCTGGTTCTGGTTCTGGTTCTGGTTATGATCTGATTCTGGTTCTGGTTCGTATTCTGATTCTGGTTCTGATTCAGAATTTGATTCTGGTTCTGATTCTGGCTCTGGTTCTGGTTCTGATTCAGATTCAGATTCTGATTCTGATTCTGGTTCTGGTTTTGGTTCTTGTTCCAGGACTGATTCTGGTTCTGTTTCTAATCCTGATTCTGGTTCTTGTTCTGGTTCCAGTTCTGATTCTGATACTGATTCTTGTTCTGATTCTGATTCTGGTTCTGGTTCTGATTCTTTTTCTGATTCTGATTCTTGATTTGATTCTGATTCCGGTTCTTGTTCCTGTTCTGATTCTGGTCATGATTCTGGTTCTGATTCTGATTCTTGATCTGATTTTGATTTTGATTCTGGTTCTGGTTCTGATTCTGATTCTTTTTCTTATTTTGTTTGCAGTTCTGGTTCCTGTTCTGATTCTGGTCATGAGTCTGGATCTGATTCTGATTCTTGTTCTGATTTTGATTTTGATTCTGGTTCTGGTTCTGATTCTGATTCTTGTTCTTATTTTGATTCCAGTTCTGGTTCCTGTTCTGATTCTGGTCATGAGTCTGGATCTCATTCTGATTGTGGTTTCTTATTCTGGTTATATTTCTGGTTCTGTTTCCGATTCTGATACTGATTGTGTTTCTGATTCTGATTCTGGTTCTAGTTCAGATTCTGATTCTGATCCTGATTGTTGTTTTGATTCTGATTCTGGTTCTGGTTCCTGTTCTGATTCTGGTCATGATTCTGCTTCTGATTCTGATTCTGTTCCTGGTTCTGGTTCTGGTTCTGGTTCTGATCTGATTCCGGTTCTGGTTCTAATTCTGATTCTGGTTCTGATTCTTGCTCTGATTCTGGCTCTGGTTCTGATTCTGATTCTGATGCTGGTTCTGGTTCTGATTCTTGTGTTGAGTCTGATTCCGGTTCTAATTCCTGTTCTGATCTGGTCATGATTCTGGTTCTCATTCTGATTGTGGTTTCTTATTCTGGTTATATTTCTGATTCTGATTCCGATTCTGATACTGATTGTGTTTCTGATTCTGATTCTGGTTCTGGTTCATATTCTGATTCTGATTCTGATTGTTGTTTTGATTCTGATTCTGGTTCTGGTTCCTCTTCTGATTCTGGTCATGATTCTGCTTCTGATTCTGATACTGTTCCTGGTTCTGGTTCTGGTTCTGGTTCTGGTTCTGATCTGATTCTGGTTCTGGTTCTAATTCTGATTCTGGTTCTGATTCTTGCTCTGATTCTGGCTCTGGTTCTGATTCTGATTCTGATGCTGGTTCTGGTTCTGATTCTTGTGTTGAGTCTGATTCCGGTTCTAATTCCTGTTCTGATCTGGTCATGATTCTGGTTCTCATTCTGATTGTGGTTTCTTATTCTGGTTATATTTCTGATTCTGATTCCGATTCTGATACTGATTGTGTTTCTGATTCTGATTCTGGTTCTGGTTCATATTCTGATTCTGATTCTGATTGTTGTTTTGATTCTGATTCTGGTTCTGGTTCCTCTTCTGATTCTGGTCATGATTCTGCTTCTGATTCTGATTCTGTTCCTGGTTCTGGTTCTGGTTCTGGTTCTGATCTGATTCTGGTTCTAGTTCTGATTCTGATTCTGGTTCTGATTCTTGCTCTAATTCTGGTTCTGGTTCTGATTCTGATTCTGATGCTGGTTCTGGTTCTGATTCTTGTGTTGAGTCTGATTCAGGTTCTGGTTCCTGTTCTGATCTGGTCATGATTATGGTTCTCATTCTGATTGTGGTTTCTTATTCTGGTTATATATCTGGTTCTGATTCCGATTCTGATACTGATTGTGTTTCTGATTCTGATTCTGGTTCTAGTTCAGATTCTGATTCTGATTCTGATTGTTGTTTTGATTCTGATTCTGGTTCTTGTTCCTGTTCTGAATCTGGTCATGATTCTGCTTCTGATTCTGATTCTGTTCCTGGTTCTGGTTCTGGTTCTGGTTCTGATCTGATTCTGGTTGTGGTTCTGATTCTTTTTCTGATTCTGATTCTTGTTTTGATTCTGATTCCGGTTCTGGATCCTGCTCTGATTCTGATCATGATTTTTGTTCTGATTCTGGTTCTGGTTCTGATTCTGATTCTGTTCCTGGTTCTGGTTCTGGTTCTGGTTCTGATTCTGATTCTGATGCTGGTTCTGGTTCTGATTCTTGTGTTGAGTCTGATTCCGGTTCTGTTTCCTGTTCTGATCTGGTCATGATTATGGTTCTCATTCTGATTGTGGTTTCTTATTCTGGTTATATTTCTGGTTCTGATTCCGATTCTGATACTGATTGTGTTTCTGATTCTGAATCTGGTTCTGGTTCAGATTCTGATTCTGATTCTGATTGTTGTTTTGATACTGATTCTGGTTCTGGTTCCTGTTCTGATTCTGGTCATGATTCTGGTTCTGATTCTGATTCTTGTTCTGATTTTGATTTTGATTCTGGTTCTGGTTCTGATTCTGATTCTTGTTCTTATTTTGATTCCAGTTCTGGTTCCTGTTCTGATTCTGGTCATGAGTCTGGATCTGGTTCTGATTCTGATTCTGGTTCTTGTTCTGTTGTTGGTTGTGGTTCTTGTTCTGATTCTGATTCTGGTTCTGATTCTGATTCTGGTTCTGATTCTTGCTCTAATTCTGGTTCTGGTTCTGATTCTGATTCTGATGCTGGTTCTGGTTCTGATTCTTGTGTTGAGTCTGATTCCGGTTCTGGTTCCTGTTCTGATCTGGTCATGATTATGGTTCTGATTCTGATTCTTGTTCTGATTCTGGTTCTGGTTCCGATTCTGATTCTGATTCTGGTTCTGGTTCTGGTTCCAGGTCTGATTCTGGTTCTGTTTCTAATCCTGATTCTGCTTCTGGTTATGATTCTGTTCCTGGTTCTAGTTCTGGTTCTGGTTCTGATCTGATTCTGGTTCTGGTTCTGATTCTGATTCTGGTTCTGATTCTGGTTCTGGTTCTGATTCAGAATCTGATTCTGGTTCTTATTCTGGCTCTGATTCTGGTTCTGGTTCTGATTCAGATTCAGATTCTGATTCTGATTCTGGTTCTGGTTCTGGTTCTGGTTGCAGGTCTGATTCTGGTTCTGTTTCTAATCCTGATTCTGGTTCTTGTTCTGGTTCCAGTTCTGATTCTGATACTGATTCTTGTTCTGATTCTGATTCTGGTTCTGGTTCTGAATCTTTTTCTGATTCTGATTCTTGTTTTGATTCTGATTCCGGTTCTGGATCCTGTTCTGATTCTGGTCATGATTCTGGTTCTGATTCTGATTCTTGTTCTGATTTTGATTTTGATTCTGGTTCTGGTTCTGATTCTGATTCTTTTTCTTATTTTGATTCCAGTTCTGGTTCCTGTTCTGATTCTGGTCATGAGTCTGGATCTGATTCTGATTCTTGTTCTGATTTTGATTTTGATTCTGGTTCTGGTTCTGATTCTGATTCTTGTTCTTATTTTTATTCCAGTTCTTGTTCCTGTTCTGATTCTGGTCATGAGTCTGGATCTGGTACTGATTCTGATTCTGGTTCTTGTTCTATTGCTGGTTGTGGTTCTTGTTCTGATTCTGATTCTAATTCTGCTTCTGATTCTGGTTGTGGTTCTGATTCTGTTTATGATTCTGATTCTTGTTTTGATTCAGATTTCAGTTCTGGTTCCTGTTCTGATTCTGGTCATGATCTGGTTCTGATTATGATTCTGTTTCTGGTTCTGCTTCTCATTCTGGTTCTGGCTCAGATTCTGATTCTGATTCTGTTTCTGATTCTGATTCTGGTTCTGGTTCTGATTCTGATCCTAATTCTTGTTCTGGTTCTGGTTCCAGGCATGATTCTGTTACTGGTTCTGATCCTGATCCTGGTTCTGGTTTTTGTTCTGGTTTTGGTTCTGATTCTGTTTCTGATTCTGATTCTTGTTTTGAATCTGATTCCGGTTCTGGTTCCTGTTCTGATCTGGTCATGATTCTGGTTCTAATTCTGATTGTGGTTTCTTATTCTGGTTCTGTTTCTTATTCTGGTTCTGGTTCTGCCTCTGATTTTGATTCTGATTCTGTTTATGATTCTGATTGTTGTTTTGATTCTGATTCTGGTTCTGGTTCTGATTCTTGTGTTGAGTCTGATTCCGGTTCTGGTTCCTGTTCTGATCTGGTCATGATTCTGGTTCTCATTCTGATTGTGGTTTCTTATTCTGGTTATATTTCTGATTCTGATTCTGATTCTGATACTGATTGTGTTTCTGATTCTGATTCTGGTTCTGGTTCAGATTCTGATTCTGATTCTGATTGTTGTTTTGATTCTGATTCTGGTTCTGGTTCCTTTTCTGATTCTGGCCATGATGCTGCTTCTGCTTCTGATTCTGTTCCTGGTTCTGGTTCTGGTTCTGGTTATGATCTGATTCTGGTTCTGGTTCGTATTCTGATTCTGGTTCTGATTCTGGTTCTGGTTCTGATTCAGAATTTGATTCTGGTTCTGATTCTGGCTCTGGTTCTGGTTCTGATTCAGATTCAGATTCTGATTCTGATTCTGGTTCTGGTTTTGGTTCTTGTTCCAGGACTGATTCTGGTTCTGTTTCTAATCCTGATTCTGGTTCTTGTTCTGGTTCCAGTTCTGATTCTGATACTGATTCTTGTTCTGATTCTGATTCTGGTTCTGGTTCTGATTCTTTTTCTGATTCTGATTCTTGATTTGATTCTGATTCCGTTTCTTGTTCCTGTTCTGATTCTGGTCATGATTCTGGTTCTGATTCTGATTCTTGATCTGATTTTGATTTTGATTCTGGTTCTGGTTCTGATTCTGATTTTTTTTCTTATTTTGATTGCAGTTCTGGTTCCTGTTCTGATTCTGGTCATGAGTCTGGATCTGGTTCTGATTCTGATTCTGGTTCTGATTCTTGCTCTGATTCTGGTTCTGGTTCTGATTCTGATTCTGATTCTGGTTCTGGTTCTGGTTCCAGGTCTGATTCTGGTTCTGTTTCTAATCCTGATTCTGCTTCTGGTTATGATTCTGTTCCTGGTTCTAGTTCTGGTTCTGGTTCTGATCTGATTCTGGTTCTGGTTCTGATTCTGATTCTGGTTCTGATTCTGGTTCTGGTTCTGATTCAGAATCTGATTCTGGTTCTTATTCTGGCTCTGATTCTGGTTCTGGTTCTGATTCAGATTCACATTCTGATTCTGATTCTGGTTCTGGTTCTGGTTCTGGTTGCAGGTCTGATTCTGGTTCTGTTTCTAATCCTGATTCTGGTTCTTGTTCTGGTTCCAGTTCTGATTATGATATTGATTCTTGTTCTGATTCTGATTCTGGTTCTGGTTCTGATTCTTTTTCTGATTCTGATTCTTGTTTTGATTCTGATTCCGGTTCTGGATCCTTTTCTGATTCTGGTCATGATTCTGGTTCTGATTCTGATTCTTGTTCTGATTTTGATTTTGATTCTGGTTCTGGTTCTGATTCTGATTCTTTTTCTTATTTTGATTCCAGTTCTGGTTCCTGTTCTGATTCTGGTCATGAGTCTGGATCTGATTCTGATTCTTGTTCTGATTTTAATTTTGATTCTGGTTCTGGTTCTGATTCTGATTCTTTTTCTTATTTTGATTCCAGTTCTTGTTCCTGTTCTGATTCTGGTCATGAGTCTGGATCTGGTACTGATTCTGATTCTGGTTCTTGTTCTATTGCTGGTTGTGGTTCTTGTTCTGATTCTGATTCTAATTCTGCTTCTGATTCTGGTTGTGGTTCTGATTCTGTTTATGATTCTGATTCTTGTTTTGATTCGGATTTCAGTTCTGGTTCCTGTTCTGATTCTGGTCATGATCTGGTTCTGATTATGATTCTGTTTCTGGTTCTGCTTCTCATTCTGGTTCTGGCTCAGATTCTGATTCTGATTCTGTTTTTGATTCTGATTCTGGTTCTGGTTCTGATTCTGATTTTGGTCATGAGTCTGGATCTGTTTCTGATTCTGATTCTGGCTCCGATTCTGGTTCTGTTTCTTGTTCTTGTTCTGGTTCTGATCTGATTCTGGTTCTGATTCTGGCTCTGATTCTGGTTCTGGTGCTGATTCTGATTCTGATTCTGGTTCTGATTCTGGTTCTAGTTCTGATTCTGATCCTAATTCTTGTTCTGGTTCTGGTTCCAGGCATGATTCTGTTTCTGGTTCTGATCCTGATCCTGGTTCTGGTTTTTGTTCTGGTTTTGGTTCTGATTCTGTTTCTGATTCTGATTCTTGTTTTGAATCTGATTCCGGTTCTGGTTCCTGTTCTTATCTGGTCATGATTCTGGTTCTAATTCTGATTGTGGTTTCTTATTCTGGTTCTGTTTCTTCTTCTGGTTCAGGTTCTGGCTCTGATTTTGATTCTGATTCTGTTTATGATTCTGATTCTTGTTTTGATTCAGATTTCAGTTCTGGTTCCTGTTCTGATTCTGGTCATGATCTGGTTCTGATTATGATTCTGTTTCTGGTTCTGCTTCTCATTCTGGTTCTGGCTCAGATTCTGATTCTGATTCTGTTTTTGATTCTGATTCTGGTTCTGGTTCTGATTCTGATTTTGGTCATGAGTCTGGATCTGTTTCTGATTCTGATTCTGGCTCCGATTCTGGTTCTGTTTCTTGTTCTTGTTCTGGTTCTGATCTGATTCTGGTTCTGATTCTGGCTCTGATTCTGGTTCTGGTGCTGATTCTGATTCTGATTCTGGTTCTGATTCTGGTTCTAGTTCTGATTCTGATCCTAATTCTTGTTCTGGTTCTGGTTCCAGGCATGATTCTGTTTCTGGTTCTGATCCTGATCCTGGTTCTGGTTTTTGTTCTGGTTTTGGTTCTGATTCTGTTTCTGATTCTGATTCTTGTTTTGAATCTGATTCCGGTTCTGGTTCCTGTTCTGATCTGGTCATGATTCTGGTTCTCATTCTGATTGTGGTTTCTTATTCTGGTTATATTTCTGTTTCTAATTCTGATTCTGATACTGATTGTGTTTCTGATTCTGATTCTGGTTCTGGTTCAGATTCTGATTCTGATTCTGATTGTTGTTTTGATTCTGCTTCTGATTCTGTTCCTGGTTCTGGTTCTGGTTCTGGTTATGATCTGATTCTGGTTCTGGTTCGTATTCTGATTCTGGTTCTGATTCTGGTTCTGGTTCTGATTCAGAATTTGATTCTGGTTCTGATTCTGGCTCTGGTTCTGGTTCTGATTCAGATTCAGATTCTGATTCTGATTCTGGTTCTGGTTTTGGTTCTTGTTCCAGGACTGATTCTGGTTCTGTTTCTAATCCTGATTCTGGTTCTTGTTCTGGTTCCAGTTCTGATTCTGATACTGATTCTTGTTCTGATTCTGATTCTGGTTCTGGTTCTGATTCTTTTTCTGATTCTGATTCTTGATTTGATTCTGATTCCGGTTCTTGTTCCTGTTCTGATTCTGGTCATGATTCTGGTTCTGATTCTGATTCTTGATCTGATTTTGATTTTGATTCTGGTTCTGGTTCTGATTCTGATTCTTTTTCTTATTTTGTTTGCAGTTCTGGTTCCTGTTCTGATTCTGGTCATGAGTCTGGATCTGATTCTGATTCTTGTTCTGATTTTGATTTTGATTCTGGTTCTGGTTCTGATTCTGATTCTTGTTCTTATTTTGATTCAAGTTCTGGTTCCTGTTCTGATTCTGGTCATGAGTCTGGATCTCATTCTGATTGTGGTTTCTTATTCTGGTTATATTTCTGGTTCTGTTTCCGATTCTGATACTGATTGTGTTTCTGATTCTGATTCTGGTTCTAGTTCAGATTCTGATTCTGATCCTGATTGTTGTTTTGATTCTGATTCTGGTTCTGGTTCCTGTTCTGATTCTGGTCATGATTCTGCTTCTGATTCTGATTCTGTTCCTGGTTCTGGTTCTGGTTCTGGTTCTGATCTGATTCCGGTTCTGGTTCTAATTCTGATTCTGGTTCTGATTCTTGCTCTGATTCTGGCTCTGGTTCTGATTCTGATTCTGATGCTGGTTCTGGTTCTGATTCTTGTGTTGAGTCTGATTCCGGTTCTAATTCCTGTTCTGATCTGGTCATGATTCTGGTTCTCATTCTGATTGTGGTTTCTTATTCTGGTTATATTTCTGATTCTGATTCCGATTCTGATACTGATTGTGTTTCTGATTCTGATTCTGGTTCTGGTTCATATTCTGATTCTGATTCTGATTGTTGTTTTGATTCTGATTCTGGTTCTGGTTCCTCTTCTGATTCTGGTCATGATTCTGCTTCTGATTCTGATACTGTTCCTGGTTCTGGTTCTGGTTCTGGTTCTGGTTCTGATCTGATTCTGGTTCTGGTTCTAATTCTGATTCTGGTTCTGATTCTTGCTCTGATTCTGGCTCTGGTTCTGATTCTGATTCTGATGCTGGTTCTGGTTCTGATTCTTGTGTTGAGTCTGATTCCGGTTCTAATTCCTGTTCTGATCTGGTCATGATTCTGGTTCTCATTCTGATTGTGGTTTCTTATTCTGGTTATATTTCTGATTCTGATTCCGATTCTGATACTGATTGTGTTTCTGATTCTGATTCTGGTTCTGGTTCATATTCTGATTCTGATTCTGATTGTTGTTTTGATTCTGATTCTGGTTCTGGTTCCTCTTCTGATTCTGGTCATGATTCTGCTTCTGATTCTGATTCTGTTCCTGGTTCTGGTTCTGGTTCTGGTTCTGATCTGATTCTGGTTCTGGTTCTGATTCTGATTCTGATGCTGGTTCTGGTTCTGATTCTTGTGTTGAGTCTGATTCAGGTTCTGGTTCCTGTTCTGATCTGGTCATGATTATGGTTCTCATTCTGATTGTGGTTTCTTATTCTGGTTATATTTCTGGTTCTGATTCCGATTCTGATACTGATTGTGTTTCTGATTCTGATTCTGGTTCTGGTTCAGATTCTGATTCTGATTCTGATTGTTGTTTTGATTCTGATTCTGGTTCTGGTTCCTGTTCTGATTCTGGTCATGATTCTGGTTCTGATTCTGATTCTTGTTCTGATTTTGATTTTGATTCTGGTTCTGGTTCAGATTCTGATTCTTGTTCTTATTTTGATTCCAGTTCTGGTTCCTGTTCTGATTCTGGTCATGAGTCTGGATCTGGTTCTGATTCTGATTCTGGTTCTTGTTCTGTTGCTGGTTGTGTTTCTTGTTCTGATTCTGATTCTGGTTCTGATTCTAATTCTGGTTCTGATTCTGGTTGTGGTTCTGATTCTTATTCTGGTTCTCCTTCTCGTTCTGGTTCTTGTTCTGGTTCTGTTTCATGTTCTGATTTTGTTTCTGGTTCTTATTCTGATTCTGGTTCTGGTTCTGATTCTGATTCTGTTCCTGGTTCTGGTTCTGGTTCTGGTTCTGATTCTGATTCTGATGCTGGTTCTGGTTCTGATTCTTGTGTTGAGTCTGATTCCGGTTCTGTTTCCTGTTCTGATCTGGTCATGATTATGGTTCTCATTCTGATTGTGGTTTCTTATTCTGGTTATATTTCTGGTTCTGATTCCGATTCTGATACTGATTGTGTTTCTGATTCTGAATCTGGTTCTGGTTCAGATTCTGATTCTGATTCTGATTGTTGTTTTGATACTGATTCTGGTTCTGGTTCCTGTTCTGATTCTGGTCATGATTCTGGTTCTGATTCTGATTCTTGTTCTGATTTTGATTTTGATTCTGGTTCTGGTTCTGATTCTGATTCTTGTTCTTATTTTGATTCCAGTTCTGGTTCCTGTTCTGATTCTGGTCATGAGTCTGGATCTGGTTCTGATTCTGATTCTGGTTCTTGTTCTGTTGTTGGTTGTGGTTCTTGTTCTGATTCTGATTCTGGTTCTGATTCTGATTCTGGTTCTGATTCTTGCTCTAATTCTGGTTCTGGTTCTGATTCTGATTCTGATGCTGGTTCTGGTTCTGATTCTTGTGTTGAGTCTGATTCCGGTTCTGGTTCCTGTTCTGATCTGGTCATGATTATGGTTCTGATTCTGATTCTTGTTCTGATTCTGGTTCTGGTTCTGATTCTGATTCTGATTCTGGTTCTGGTTCTGGTTCCAGGTCTGATTCTGGTTCTGTTTCTAATCCTGATTCTGCTTCTGGTTATGATTCTGTTCCTGGTTCTAGTTCTGGTTCTGGTTCTGATCTGATTCTGGTTCTGGTTCTGATTCTGATTCTGGTTCTGATTCTGGTTCTGGTTCTGATTCAGAATCTGATTCTGGTTCTTATTCTGGCTCTGATTCTGGTTCTGGTTCTGATTCAGATTCAGATTCTGATTCTGATTCTGGTTCTGGTTCTGGTTCTGGTTGCAGGTCTGATTCTGGTTCTGTTTCTAATCCTGATTCTGGTTCTTGTTCTGGTTCCAGTTCTGATTCTGATACTGATTCTTGTTCTGATTCTGATTCTGGTTCTGGTTCTGAATCTTTTTCTGATTCTGATTCTTGTTTTGATTCTGATTCCGGTTCTGGATCCTGTTCTGATTCTGGTCATGATTCTGGTTCTGATTCTGATTCTTGTTCTGATTTTGATTTTGATTCTGGTTCTGGTTCTGATTCTGATTCTTTTTCTTATTTTGATTCCAGTTCTGGTTCCTGTTCTGATTCTGGTCATGAGTCTGGATCTGATTCTGATTCTTGTTCTGATTTTGATTTTGATTCTGGTTCTGGTTCTGATTCTGATTCTTGTTCTTATTTTTATTCCAGTTCTTGTTCCTGTTCTGATTCTGGTCATGAGTCTGGATCTGGTACTGATTCTGATTCTGGTTCTTGTTCTATTGCTGGTTGTGGTTCTTGTTCTGATTCTGATTCTAATTCTGCTTCTGATTCTGGTTGTGGTTCTGATTCTGTTTATGATTCTGATTCTTGTTTTGATTCAGATTTCAGTTCTGGTTCCTGTTCTGATTCTGGTCATGATCTGGTTCTGATTATGATTCTGTTTCTGGTTCTGCTTCTCATTCTGGTTCTGGCTCAGATTCTGATTCTGATTCTGTTTCTGATTCTGATTCTGGTTCTGGTTCTGATTCTGATCCTAATTCTTGTTCTGGTTCTGGTTCCAGGCATGATTCTGTTACTGGTTCTGATCCTGATCCTGGTTCTGGTTTTTGTTCTGGTTTTGGTTCTGATTCTGTTTCTGATTCTGATTCTTGTTTTGAATCTGATTCCGGTTCTGGTTCCTGTTCTGATCTGGTCATGATTCTGGTTCTAATTCTGATTGTGGTTTCTTATTCTGGTTCTGTTTCTTATTCTGGTTCTGGTTCTGCCTCTGATTTTGATTCTGATTCTGTTTATGATTCTGATTGTTGTTTTGATTCTGATTCTGGTTCTGGTTCTGATTCTTGTGTTGAGTCTGATTCCGGTTCTGGTTCCTGTTCTGATCTGGTCATGATTCTGGTTCTCATTCTGATTGTGGTTTCTTATTCTGGTTATATTTCTGATTCTGATTCTGATTCTGATACTGATTGTGTTTCTGATTCTGATTCTGGTTCTGGTTCAGATTCTGATTCTGATTCTGATTGTTGTTTTGATTCTGATTCTGGTTCTGGTTCCTTTTCTGATTCTGGCCATGATGCTGCTTCTGCTTCTGATTCTGTTCCTGGTTCTGGTTCTGGTTCTGGTTATAATCTGATTCTGGTTCTGGTTCGTATTCTGATTCTGGTTCTGATTCTGGTTCTGGTTCTGATTCAGAATTTGATTCTGGTTCTGATTCTGGCTCTGGTTCTGGTTCTGATTCAGATTCAGATTCTGATTCTGATTCTGGTTCTGGTTTTGGTTCTTGTTCCAGGACTGATTCTGGTTCTGTTTCTAATCCTGATTCTGGTTCTTGTTCTGGTTCCAGTTCTGATTCTGATACTGATTCTTGTTCTGATTCTGATTCTGGTTCTGGTTCTGATTCTTTTTCTGATTCTGATTCTTGATTTGATTCTGATTCCGTTTCTTGTTCCTGTTCTGATTCTGGTCATGATTCTGGTTCTGATTCTGATTCTTGATCTGATTTTGATTTTGATTCTGGTTCTGGTTCTGATTCTGATTTTTTTTCTTATTTTGATTGCAGTTCTGGTTCCTGTTCTGATTCTGGTCATGAGTCTGGATCTGATTCTGATTCTTGTTCTGATTTTGATTTTGATTCTGGTTCTGGTTCTGATTCTGATTCTTGTTCTTATTTTGATTCCAGTTCTGGTTCCTGTTCTGATTCTGGTCATGAGTCTGGATCTGGTTCTGATTCTGATTCTGGTTCTGATTCTTGCTCTGATTCTGGTTCTGGTTCTGATTCTGATTCTGATTCTGGTTCTGGTTCTGGTTCCAGGTCTGATTCTGGTTCTGTTTCTAATCCTGATTCTGCTTCTGGTTATGATTCTGTTCCTGGTTCTAGTTCTGGTTCTGGTTCTGATCTGATTCTGGTTCTGGTTCTGATTCTGATTCTGGTTCTGATTCTGGTTCTGGTTCTGATTCAGAATCTGATTCTGGTTCTTATTCTGGCTCTGATTCTGGTTCTGGTTCTGATTCAGATTCACATTCTGATTCTGATTCTGGTTCTGGTTCTGGTTCTGGTTGCAGGTCTGATTCTGGTTCTGTTTCTAATCCTGATTCTGGTTCTTGTTCTGGTTCCAGTTCTGATTATGATATTGATTCTTGTTCTGATTCTGATTCTGGTTCTGGTTCTGATTCTTTTTCTGATTCTGATTCTTGTTTTGATTCTGATTCCGGTTCTGGATCCTTTTCTGATTCTGGTCATGATTCTGGTTCTGATTCTGATTCTTGTTCTGATTTTGATTTTGATTCTGGTTCTGGTTCTGATTCTGATTCTTTTTCTTATTTTGATTCCAGTTCTGGTTCCTGTTCTGATTCTGGTCATGAGTCTGGATCTGATTCTGATTCTTGTTCTGATTTTAATTTTGATTCTGGTTCTGGTTCTGATTCTGATTCTTTTTCTTATTTTGATTCCAGTTCTTGTTCCTGTTCTGATTCTGGTCATGAGTCTGGATCTGGTACTGATTCTGATTCTGGTTCTTGTTCTATTGCTGGTTGTGGTTCTTGTTCTGATTCTGATTCTAATTCTGCTTCTGATTCTGGTTGTGGTTCTGATTCTGTTTATGATTCTGATTCTTGTTTTGATTCAGATTTCAGTTCTGGTTCCTGTTCTGATTCTGGTCATGATCTGGTTCTGATTATGATTCTGTTTCTGGTTCTGCTTCTCATTCTGGTTCTGGCTCAGATTCTGATTCTGATTCTGTTTTTGATTCTGATTCTGGTTCTGGTTCTGATTCTGATTTTGGTCATGAGTCTGGATCTGTTTCTGATTCTGATTCTGGCTCCGATTCTGGTTCTGTTTCTTGTTCTTGTTCTGGTTCTGATCTGATTCTGGTTCTGATTCTGGCTCTGATTCTGGTTCTGGTGCTGATTCTGATTCTGATTCTGGTTCTGATTCTGGTTCTAGTTCTGATTCTGATCCTAATTCTTGTTCTGGTTCTGGTTCCAGGCATGATTCTGTTTCTGGTTCTGATCCTGATCCTGGTTCTGGTTTTTGTTCTGGTTTTGGTTCTGATTCTGTTTCTGATTCTGATTCTTGTTTTGAATCTGATTCCGGTTCTGGTTCCTGTTCTTATCTGGTCATGATTCTGGTTCTAATTCTGATTGTGGTTTCTTATTCTGGTTCTGTTTCTTCTTCTGGTTCAGGTTCTGGCTCTGATTTTGATTCTGATTCTGTTTATGATTCTGATTCTTGTTTTGATTCAGATTTCAGTTCTGGTTCCTGTTCTGATTCTGGTCATGATCTGGTTCTGATTATGATTCTGTTTCTGGTTCTGCTTCTCATTCTGGTTCTGGCTCAGATTCTGATTCTGATTCTGTTTTTGATTCTGATTCTGGTTCTGGTTCTGATTCTGATTTTGGTCATGAGTCTGGATCTGTTTCTGATTCTGATTCTGGCTCCGATTCTGGTTCTGTTTCTTGTTCTTGTTCTGGTTCTGATCTGATTCTGGTTCTGATTCTGGCTCTGATTCTGGTTCTGGTGCTGATTCTGATTCTGATTCTGGTTCTGATTCTGGTTCTAGTTCTGATTCTGATCCTAATTCTTGTTCTGGTTCTGGTTCCAGGCATGATTCTGTTTCTGGTTCTGATCCTGATCCTGGTTCTGGTTTTTGTTCTGGTTTTGGTTCTGATTCTGTTTCTGATTCTGATTCTTGTTTTGAATCTGATTCCGGTTCTGGTTCCTGTTCTGATCTGGTCATGATTCTGGTTCTCATTCTGATTGTGGTTTCTTATTCTGGTTATATTTCTGTTTCTAATTCTGATTCTGATACTGATTGTGTTTCTGATTCTGATTCTGGTTCTGGTTCAGATTCTGATTCTGATTCTGATTGTTGTTTTGATTCTGCTTCTGATTCTGTTCCTGGTTCTGGTTCTGGTTCTGGTTATGATCTGATTCTGGTTCTGGTTCGTATTCTGATTCTGGTTCTGATTCTGGTTCTGGTTCTGATTCAGAATTTGATTCTGGTTCTGATTCTGGCTCTGGTTCTGGTTCTGATTCAGATTCAGATTCTGATTCTGATTCTGGTTCTGGTTTTGGTTCTTGTTCCAGGACTGATTCTGGTTCTGTTTCTAATCCTGATTCTGGTTCTTGTTCTGGTTCCAGTTCTGATTCTGATACTGATTCTTGTTCTGATTCTGATTCTGGTTCTGGTTCTGATTCTTTTTCTGATTCTGATTCTTGATTTGATTCTGATTCCGGTTCTTGTTCCTGTTCTGATTCTGGTCATGATTCTGGTTCTGATTCTGATTCTTGATCTGATTTTGATTTTGATTCTGGTTCTGGTTCTGATTCTGATTCTTTTTCTTATTTTGTTTGCAGTTCTGGTTCCTGTTCTGATTCTGGTCATGAGTCTGGATCTGATTCTGATTCTTGTTCTGATTTTGATTTTGATTCTGGTTCTGGTTCTGATTCTGATTCTTGTTCTTATTTTGATTCCAGTTCTGGTTCCTGTTCTGATTCTGGTCATGAGTCTGGATCTCATTCTGATTGTGGTTTCTTATTCTGGTTATATTTCTGGTTCTGTTTCCGATTCTGATACTGATTGTGTTTCTGATTCTGATTCTGGTTCTAGTTCAGATTCTGATTCTGATCCTGATTGTTGTTTTGATTCTGATTCTGGTTCTGGTTCCTGTTCTGATTCTGGTCATGATTCTGCTTCTGATTCTGATTCTGTTCCTGGTTCTGGTTCTGGTTCTGGTTCTGATCTGATTCCGGTTCTGGTTCTAATTCTGATTCTGGTTCTGATTCTTGCTCTGATTCTGGCTCTGGTTCTGATTCTGATTCTGATGCTGGTTCTGGTTCTGATTCTTGTGTTGAGTCTGATTCCGGTTCTAATTCCTGTTCTGATCTGGTCATGATTCTGGTTCTCATTCTGATTGTGGTTTCTTATTCTGGTTATATTTCTGATTCTGATTCCGATTCTGATACTGATTGTGTTTCTGATTCTGATTCTGGTTCTGGTTCATATTCTGATTCTGATTCTGATTGTTGTTTTGATTCTGATTCTGGTTCTGGTTCCTCTTCTGATTCTGGTCATGATTCTGCTTCTGATTCTGATACTGTTCCTGGTTCTGGTTCTGGTTCTGGTTCTGGTTCTGATCTGATTCTGGCTCTGGTTCTGATTCTGATTCTGATGCTGGTTCTGGTTCTGATTCTTGTGTTGAGTCTGATTCCGGTTCTAATTCCTGTTCTGATCTGGTCATGATTCTGGTTCTCATTCTGATTGTGGTTTCTTATTCTGGTTATATTTCTGATTCTGATTCCGATTCTGATACTGATTGTGTTTCTGATTCTGATTCTGGTTCTGGTTCATATTCTGATTCTGATTCTGATTGTTGTTTTGATTCTGATTCTGGTTCTGGTTCCTCTTCTGATTCTGGTCATGATTCTGCTTCTGATTCTGATTCTGTTCCTGGTTCTGGTTCTGGTTCTGGTTCTGATCTGATTCTGGTTCTGGTTCTGATTCTGATTCTGGTTCTGATTCTTGCTCTAATTCTGGTTCTGGTTCTGATTCTGATTCTGATGCTGGTTCTGGTTCTGATTCTTGTGTTGAGTCTGATTCAGGTTCTGGTTCCTGTTCTGATCTGGTCATGATTATGGTTCTCATTCTGATTGTGGTTTCTTATTCTGGTTATATTTCTGGTTCTGATTCCGATTCTGATACTGATTGTGTTTCTGATTCTGATTCTGGTTCTGGTTCAGATTCTGTTTATGATTCTGATTCTTGTTTTGATTCAGATTTCAGTTCTGGTTCCTGTTCTGATTCTGGTCATGATTCTGGTTATGATTATGATACTGTTTCTGGTTCTGCTTCTCGTTCTGGTTCTGCCTCAGATTCTGATTCTGATTCTGTTTCTGATTCTGATTCTGGTTCTGGTTCATATTCTGATTCTGATTCTGATTGTTGTTTTGATTCTGATTCTGGTTCTGGTTCCTGTTCTGATTCTGGTCATGATTCTGGTTATGATTATGATACTGTTTCTGGTTCTGCTTCTCGTTCTGGTTCTGCCTCAGATTCTGATTCTGATTCTGTTTCTGATTCTGATTCTGGTTCTGGTTCTGGTTCTGGTTCTGGTTCTGATCTGATTCCGGTTCTGGTTCTAATTCTGATTCTGGTTCTGATTCTTGCTCTGATTCTGGCTCTGGTTCTGATTCTGATTCTGATTCTGGTTCTGGTTCTGGTTCTGGTTCTGGTTCTGATCTGATTCCGGTTCTGGTTCTAATTCTGATTCTGGTTCTGATTCTTGCTCTGATTCTGGCTCTGGTTCTGATTCTGATTCTGATGCTGGTTCTGGTTCTGATTCTTGTGTTGAGTCTTATTCCGGTTCTGGTTCCTGTTCTGATCTGGTCATGATTCTGGTTCTCATTCTGATTGTGGTTTCTTATTCTGGTTATATTTCTGATTCTAATTCTGATTCTGATACTGATTGTGTTTCTGATTCTGATTCTGGTTCTGGTTCCAGTTCTGATTCTGATACTGATTCTTGTTCTGATTCTGAATCTGGTTCTGGTTCAGGTTCTGATTCTGATTCTGATTGTTGTTTTGATTCTGATTCTGGTTCTGGTTCCTTTTCTGATTCTGGCCATGATGCTGCTTCTGCTTCTGATTCTGTTCCTGGTTCTGGTTCTGGTTCTGGTTATGATCTGATTCTGGTTCTGGTTCGTATTCTGATTCTGGTTCTGATTCTGGTTCTGGTTCTGATTCAGAATTTGATTCTGGTTCTGATTCTGGCTCTGGTTCTGGTTCTGATTCAGATTCAGATTCTGATTCTGATTCTGGTTCTGGTTTTGGTTCTTGTTCCAGGACTGATTCTGGTTCTGTTTCTAATCCTGATTCTGGTTCTTGTTCTGGTTCCAGTTCTGATTCTGATACTGATTCTTGTTCTGATTCTGATTCTGGTTCTGGTTCTGATTCTTTTTCTGATTCTGATTCTTGATTTGATTCTGATTCCGGTTCTTGTTCCTGTTCTGATTCTGGTCATGATTCTGGTTCTGATTCTGATTCTTGATCTGATTTTGATTTTGATTCTGGTTCTGGTTCTGATTCTGATTCTTTTTCTTATTTTGTTTGCAGTTCTGGTTCCTGTTCTGATTCTGGTCATGAGTCTGGATCTGATTCTGATTCTTGTTCTGATTTTGATTTTGATTCTGGTTCTGGTTCTGATTCTGATTCTTGTTCTTATTTTGATTCCAGTTCTGGTTCCTGTTCTGATTCTGGTCATGAGTCTGGATCTCATTCTGATTGTGGTTTCTTATTCTGGTTATATTTCTGGTTCTGTTTCCGATTCTGATACTGATTGTGTTTCTGATTCTGATTCTGGTTCTAGTTCAGATTCTGATTCTGATCCTGATTGTTGTTTTGATTCTGATTCTGGTTCTGGTTCCTGTTCTGATTCTGGTCATGATTCTGCTTCTGATTCTGATTCTGTTCCTGGTTCTGGTTCTGGTTCTGGTTCTGATCTGATTCCGGTTCTGGTTCTAATTCTGATTCTGGTTCTGATTCTTGCTCTGATTCTGGCTCTGGTTCTGATTCTGATTCTGATGCTGGTTCTGGTTCTGATTCTTGTGTTGAGTCTGATTCCGGTTCTAATTCCTGTTCTGATCTGGTCATGATTCTGGTTCTCATTCTGATTGTGGTTTCTTATTCTGGTTATATTTCTGATTCTGATTCCGATTCTGATACTGATTGTGTTTCTGATTCTGATTCTGGTTCTGGTTCATATTCTGATTCTGATTCTGATTGTTGTTTTGATTCTGATTCTGGTTCTGGTTCCTCTTCTGATTCTGGTCATGATTCTGCTTCTGATTCTGATACTGTTCCTGGTTCTGGTTCTGGTTCTGGTTCTGGTTCTGATCTGATTCTGGCTCTGGTTCTGATTCTGATTCTGATGCTGGTTCTGGTTCTGATTCTTGTGTTGAGTCTGATTCCGGTTCTAATTCCTGTTCTGATCTGGTCATGATTCTGGTTCTCATTCTGATTGTGGTTTCTTATTCTGGTTATATTTCTGATTCTGATTCCGATTCTGATACTGATTGTGTTTCTGATTCTGATTCTGGTTCTGGTTCATATTCTGATTCTGATTCTGATTGTTGTTTTGATTCTGATTCTGGTTCTGGTTCCTCTTCTGATTCTGGTCATGATTCTGCTTCTGATTCTGATTCTGTTCCTGGTTCTGGTTCTGGTTCTGGTTCTGATCTGATTCTGGTTCTGGTTCTGATTCTGATTCTGGTTCTGATTCTTGCTCTAATTCTGGTTCTGGTTCTGATTCTGATTCTGATGCTGGTTCTGGTTCTGATTCTTGTGTTGAGTCTGATTCAGGTTCTGGTTCCTGTTCTGATCTGGTCATGATTATGGTTCTCATTCTGATTGTGGTTTCTTATTCTGGTTATATTTCTGGTTCTGATTCCGATTCTGATACTGATTGTGTTTCTGATTCTGATTCTGGTTCTGGTTCAGATTCTGTTTATGATTCTGATTCTTGTTTTGATTCAGATTTCAGTTCTGGTTCCTGTTCTGATTCTGGTCATGATTCTGGTTATGATTATGATACTGTTTCTGGTTCTGCTTCTCGTTCTGGTTCTGCCTCAGATTCTGATTCTGATTCTGTTTCTGATTCTGATTCTGGTTCTGGTTCATATTCTGATTCTGATTCTGATTGTTGTTTTGATTCTGATTCTGGTTCTGGTTCCTGTTCTGATTCTGGTCATGATTCTGGTTATGATTATGATACTGTTTCTGGTTCTGCTTCTCGTTCTGGTTCTGCCTCAGATTCTGATTCTGATTCTGTTTCTGATTCTGATTCTGGTTCTGGTTCTGGTTCTGGTTCTGGTTCTGATCTGATTCCGGTTCTGGTTCTAATTCTGATTCTGGTTCTGATTCTTGCTCTGATTCTGGCTCTGGTTCTGATTCTGATTCTGATTCTGGTTCTGGTTCTGGTTCTGGTTCTGGTTCTGATCTGATTCCGGTTCTGGTTCTAATTCTGATTCTGGTTCTGATTCTTGCTCTGATTCTGGCTCTGGTTCTGATTCTGATTCTGATGCTGGTTCTGGTTCTGATTCTTGTGTTGAGTCTTATTCCGGTTCTGGTTCCTGTTCTGATCTGGTCATGATTCTGGTTCTCATTCTGATTGTGGTTTCTTATTCTGGTTATATTTCTGATTCTAATTCTGATTCTGATACTGATTGTGTTTCTGATTCTGATTCTGGTTCTGGTTCCAGTTCTGATTCTGATACTGATTCTTGTTCTGATTCTGAATCTGGTTCTGGTTCAGGTTCTGATTCTGATTCTGATTGTTGTTTTGATTCTGATTCTGGTTCTGGTTCCTTTTCTGATTCTGGCCATGATGCTGCTTCTGCTTCTGATTCTGTTCCTGGTTCTGGTTCTGGTTCTGGTTATGATCTGATTCTGGTTCTGGTTCGTATTCTGATTCTGGTTCTGATTCTGGTTCTGGTTCTGATTCAGAATTTGATTCTGGTTCTGATTCTGGCTCTGGTTCTGGTTCTGATTCAGATTCAGATTCTGATTCTGATTCTGGTTCTGGTTTTGGTTCTTGTTCCAGGACTGATTCTGGTTCTGTTTCTAATCCTGATTCTGGTTCTTGTTCTGGTTCCAGTTCTGATTCTGATACTGATTCTTGTTCTGATTCTGATTCTGGTTCTGGTTCTGATTCTTTTTCTGATTCTGATTCTTGATTTGATTCTGATTCCGTTTCTTGTTCCTGTTCTGATTCTGGTCATGATTCTGGTTCTGATTCTGATTCTTGATCTGATTTTGATTTTGATTCTGGTTCTGGTTCTGATTCTGATTTTTTTTCTTATTTTGATTGCAGTTCTGGTTCCTGTTCTGATTCTGGTCATGAGTCTGGATCTGATTCTGATTCTTGTTCTGATTTTGATTTTGATTCTGGTTCTGGTTCTGATTCTGATTCTTGTTCTTATTTTGATTCCAGTTCTGGTTCCTGTTCTGATTCTGGTCATGAGTCTGGATCTGGTTCTGATTCTGATTCTGGTTCTGATTCTTGCTCTGATTCTGGTTCTGGTTCTGATTCTGATTCTGATTCTGGTTCTGGTTCTGGTTCCAGGTCTGATTCTGGTTCTGTTTCTAATCCTGATTCTGCTTCTGGTTATGATTCTGTTCCTGGTTCTAGTTCTGGTTCTGGTTCTGATCTGATTCTGGTTCTGGTTCTGATTCTGATTCTGGTTCTGATTCTGGTTCTGGTTCTGATTCAGAATCTGATTCTGGTTCTTATTCTGGCTCTGATTCTGGTTCTGGTTCTGATTCAGATTCACATTCTGATTCTGATTCTGGTTCTGGTTCTGGTTCTGGTTGCAGGTCTGATTCTGGTTCTGTTTCTAATCCTGATTCTGGTTCTTGTTCTGGTTCCAGTTCTGATTATGATATTGATTCTTGTTCTGATTCTGATTCTGGTTCTGGTTCTGATTCTTTTTCTGATTCTGATTCTTGTTTTGATTCTGATTCCGGTTCTGGATCCTTTTCTGATTCTGGTCATGATTCTGGTTCTGATTCTGATTCTTGTTCTGATTTTGATTTTGATTCTGGTTCTGGTTCTGATTCTGATTCTTTTTCTTATTTTGATTCCAGTTCTGGTTCCTGTTCTGATTCTGGTCATGAGTCTGGATCTGATTCTGATTCTTGTTCTGATTTTAATTTTGATTCTGGTTCTGGTTCTGATTCTGATTCTTTTTCTTATTTTGATTCCAGTTCTTGTTCCTGTTCTGATTCTGGTCATGAGTCTGGATCTGGTACTGATTCTGATTCTGGTTCTTGTTCTATTGCTGGTTGTGGTTCTTGTTCTGATTCTGATTCTAATTCTGCTTCTGATTCTGGTTGTGGTTCTGATTCTGTTTATGATTCTGATTCTTGTTTTGATTCAGATTTCAGTTCTGGTTCCTGTTCTGATTCTGGTCATGATCTGGTTCTGATTATGATTCTGTTTCTGGTTCTGCTTCTCATTCTGGTTCTGGCTCAGATTCTGATTCTGATTCTGTTTTTGATTCTGATTCTGGTTCTGGTTCTGATTCTGATTTTGGTCATGAGTCTGGATCTGTTTCTGATTCTGATTCTGGCTTCGATTCTGGTTCTGTTTCTTGTTCTTGTTCTGGTTCTGATCTGATTCTGGTTCTGATTCTGGCTCTGATTCTGGTTCTGGTGCTGATTCTGATTCTGATTCTGGTTCTGATTCTGGTTCTAGTTCTGATTCTGATCCTAATTCTTGTTCTGGTTCTGGTTCCAGGCATGATTCTGTTTCTGGTTCTGATCCTGATCCTGGTTCTGGTTTTTGTTCTGGTTTTGGTTCTGATTCTGTTTCTGATTCTGATTCTTGTTTTGAATCTGATTCCGGTTCTGGTTCCTGTTCTTATCTGGTCATGATTCTGGTTCTAATTCTGATTGTGGTTTCTTATTCTGGTTCTGTTTCTTCTTCTGGTTCAGGTTCTGGCTCTGATTTTGATTCTGATTCTGTTTATGATTCTGATTCTTGTTTTGATTCAGATTTCAGTTCTGGTTCCTGTTCTGATTCTGGTCATGATCTGGTTCTGATTATGATTCTGTTTCTGGTTCTGCTTCTCATTCTGGTTCTGGCTCAGATTCTGATTCTGATTCTGTTTTTGATTCTGATTCTGGTTCTGGTTCTGATTCTGATTTTGGTCATGAGTCTGGATCTGTTTCTGATTCTGATTCTGGCTCCGATTCTGGTTCTGTTTCTTGTTCTTGTTCTGGTTCTGATCTGATTCTGGTTCTGATTCTGGCTCTGATTCTGGTTCTGGTGCTGATTCTGATTCTGATTCTGGTTCTGATTCTGGTTCTAGTTCTGATTCTGATCCTAATTCTTGTTCTGGTTCTGGTTCCAGGCATGATTCTGTTTCTGGTTCTGATCCTGATCCTGGTTCTGGTTTTTGTTCTGGTTTTGGTTCTGATTCTGTTTCTGATTCTGATTCTTGTTTTGAATCTGATTCCGGTTCTGGTTCCTGTTCTGATCTGGTCATGATTCTGGTTCTCATTCTGATTGTGGTTTCTTATTCTGGTTATATTTCTGTTTCTAATTCTGATTCTGATACTGATTGTGTTTCTGATTCTGATTCTGGTTCTGGTTCAGATTCTGATTCTGATTCTGATTGTTGTTTTGATTCTGCTTCTGATTCTGTTCCTGGTTCTGGTTCTGGTTCTGGTTATGATCTGATTCTGGTTCTGGTTCGTATTCTGATTCTGGTTCTGATTCTGGTTCTGGTTCTGATTCAGAATTTGATTCTGGTTCTGATTCTGGCTCTGGTTCTGGTTCTGATTCAGATTCAGATTCTGATTCTGATTCTGGTTCTGGTTTTGGTTCTTGTTCCAGGACTGATTCTGGTTCTGTTTCTAATCCTGATTCTGGTTCTTGTTCTGGTTCCAGTTCTGATTCTGATACTGATTCTTGTTCTGATTCTGATTCTGGTTCTGGTTCTGATTCTTTTTCTGATTCTGATTCTTGATTTGATTCTGATTCCGGTTCTTGTTCCTGTTCTGATTCTGGTCATGATTCTGGTTCTGATTCTGATTCTTGATCTGATTTTGATTTTGATTCTGGTTCTGGTTCTGATTCTGATTCTTTTTCTTATTTTGTTTGCAGTTCTGGTTCCTGTTCTGATTCTGGTCATGAGTCTGGATCTGATTCTGATTCTTGTTCTGATTTTGATTTTGATTCTGGTTCTGGTTCTGATTCTGATTCTTGTTCTTATTTTGATTCCAGTTCTGGTTCCTGTTCTGATTCTGGTCATGAGTCTGGATCTCATTCTGATTGTGGTTTCTTATTCTGGTTATATTTCTGGTTCTGTTTCCGATTCTGATACTGATTGTGTTTCTGATTCTGATTCTGGTTCTAGTTCAGATTCTGATTCTGATCCTGATTGTTGTTTTGATTCTGATTCTGGTTCTGGTTCCTGTTCTGATTCTGGTAATGATTCTGCTTCTGATTCTGATACTGTTCCTGGTTCTGGTTCTGGTTCTGGTTCTGATCTGATTCCGGTTCTGGTTCTAATTCTGATTCTGGTTCTGATTCTTGCTCTGATTCTGGCTCTGGTTCTGATTCTGATTCTGATGCTGGTTCTGGTTCTGATTCTTGTGTTGAGTCTGATTCCGGTTCTAATTCCTGTTCTGATCTGGTCATGATTCTGGTTCTCATTCTGATTGTGGTTTCTTATTCTGGTTATATTTCTGATTCTGATTCCGATTCTGATACTGATTGTGTTTCTGATTCTGATTCTGGTTCTGGTTCATATTCTGATTCTGATTCTGATTGTTGTTTTGATTCTGATTCTGGTTCTGGTTCCTCTTCTGATTCTGGTCATGATTCTGCTTCTGATTCTGATACTGTTCCTGGTTCTGGTTCTGGTTCTGGTTCTGGTTCTGATCTGATTCTGGTTCTGGTTCTAATTCTGATTCTGGTTCTGATTCTTGCTCTGATTCTGGCTCTGGTTCTGATTCTGATTCTGATGCTGGTTCTGGTTCTGATTCTTGTGTTGAGTCTGATTCCGGTTCTAATTCCTGTTCTGATCTGGTCATGATTCTGGTTCTCATTCTGATTGTGGTTTCTTATTCTGGTTATATTTCTGATTCTGATTCCGATTCTGATACTGATTGTGTTTCTGATTCTGATTCTGGTTCTGGTTCATATTCTGATTCTGATTCTGATTGTTGTTTTGATTCTGATTCTGGTTCTGGTTCCTCTTCTGATTCTGGTCATGATTCTGCTTCTGATTCTGATTCTGTTCCTGGTTCTGGTTCTGGTTCTGGTTCTGATCTGATTCTGGTTCTAGTTCTGATTCTGATTCTGGTTCTGATTCTTGCTCTAATTCTGGTTCTGGTTCTGATTCTGATTCTGATGCTGGTTCTGGTTCTGATTCTTGTGTTGAGTCTGATTCAGGTTCTGGTTCCTGTTCTGATCTGGTCATGATTATGGTTCTCATTCTGATTGTGGTTTCTTATTCTGGTTATATTTCTGATTCTGATTCCGATTCTGATACTGATTGTGTTTCTGATTCTGAATCTGGTTCTGGTTCAGATTCTGATTCTGATTCTGATTGTTGTTTTGATTCTGATTCTGGTTCTGGTTCCTGTTCTGATTCTGGTCATGATTCTGGTTCTGATTCTGATTCTTGTTCTGATTTTGATTTTGATTCTGGTTCTGGTTCAGATTCTGATTCTTGTTCTTATTTTGATTCCAGTTCTGGTTCCTGTTCTGATTCTGGTCATGAGTCTGGATCTGGTTCTGATTCTGATTCTGGTTCTTGTTCTGTTGCTGGTTGTGGTTCTTGTTCTGATTCTGATTCTGGTTCTGATTCTAATTCTGGTTCTGATTCTGGTTGTGGTTCTGATTCTTATTCTGGTTCTCCTTCTCGTTCTGGTTCTTGTTCTGGTTCTGTTTCATGTTCTGATTTTGTTTCTGGTTCTTATTCTGATTCTGGTTCTGGTTCTGATTCTGATTCTGATTCTGGTTCTGATTCTTACTCTGATTCTGGTTCTGGTTCTGATTCTGATTCTGATTCTGGTTCTGGTTCTGGTTCCAGGTCTGATTCTGGTTCTGTTTCTAATCCTGATTCTGCTTCTGGGTATGATTCTGTTCCTGGTTCTAGTTCTGGTTCTGGTTCTGATCTGATTCTGGTTCTGGTTCTGATTCTGGTTCTGGTTCTGATTCAGAATCTGATTCTGGTTCTTATTCTGGCTCTGATTCTGGTTCTGGTTCTGATTCAGATTCAGATTCTGATTCTGATTCTGGTTCTGGTTCTGGTTGCAGGTCTGATTCTGGTTGCAGGTCTGATTCTGGTTCTGTTTCTAATCCTGATTCTGCTTCTGGTTCTGGTTCCAGTTCTGATTCTGATACTGATTCTTGTTCTGATTCTGATTCTGATTCTGATTCTGGTTCTGGTTCTGATTCTGTTTATGATTCTGATTCTTGTTTTGATTCAGATTTCAGTTCTGGTTCCTGTTCTGATTCTGGTCATGATTCTGGTTATGATTATGATACTGTTTCTGGTTCTGCTTCTCGTTCTGGTTCTGCCTCAGATTCTGATTCTGATTCTGTTTCTGATTCTGATTCTGGTTCTGGTTCTGGTTCTGGTTCTGGTTCTGATCTGATTCCGGTTCTGGTTCTAATTCTGATTCTGGTTCTGATTCTTGCTCTGATTCTGGCTCTGGTTCTGATTCTGATTCTGATGCTGGTTCTGGTTCTGATTCTTGTGTTGAGTCTTATTCCGGTTCTGGTTCCTGTTCTGATCTGGTCATGATTCTGGTTCTCATTCTGATTGTGGTTTCTTATTCTGGTTATATTTCGGATTCTAATTTTGATTCTGATACTGATTGTGTTTCTGATTCTGATTCTGGTTCTGGTTCAGATTCTGATTCTGATTCTGATTGTTGTTTTGATTCTGCTTCTGATTCTGTTCCTGGTTCTGGTTCTGGTTCTGGTTATGATCTGATTCTGGTTCTGGTTCGTATTCTGATTCTGGTTCTGATTCTGGTTCTGGTTCTGATTCAGAATTTGATTCTGGTTCTGATTCTGGCTCTGGTTCTGGTTCTGATTCAGATTCAGATTCTGATTCTGATTCTGGTTCTGGTTTTGGTTCTTGTTCCAGGACTGATTCTGGTTCTGTTTCTAATCCTGATTCTGGTTCTTGTTCTGGTTCCAGTTCTGATTCTGATACTGATTCTTGTTCTGATTCTGATTCTGGTTCTGGTTCTGATTCTTTTTCTGATTCTGATTCTTGATTTGATTCTGATTCCGGTTCTTGTTCCTGTTCTGATTCTGGTCATGATTCTGGTTCTGATTCTGATTCTTGATCTGATTTTGATTTTGATTCTGGTTCTGGTTCTGATTCTGATTCTTTTTCTTATTTTGTTTGCAGTTCTGGTTCCTGTTCTGATTCTGGTCATGAGTCTGGATCTGATTCTGATTCTTGTTCTGATTTTGATTTTGATTCTGGTTCTGGTTCTGATTCTGATTCTTGTTCTTATTTTGATTCCAGTTCTGGTTCCTGTTCTGATTCTGGTCATGAGTCTGGATCTCATTCTGATTGTGGTTTCTTATTCTGGTTATATTTCTGGTTCTGTTTCCGATTCTGATACTGATTGTTTTTCTGATTCTGATTCTGGTTCTAGTTCAGATTCTGTTTATGATTCTGATTCTTGTTTTGATTCTGATTCTGGTTCTGGTTCCTGTTCTGATTCTGGTCATGATTCTGCTTCTGATTCTGATTCTGTTCCTGGTTCTGGTTCTGGTTCTGGTTCTGATCTGATTCCGGTTCTGGTTCTAATTCTGATTCTGGTTCTGATTCTTGCTCTGATTCTGGCTCTGGTTCTGATTCTGATTCTGATGCTGGTTCTGGTTCTGATTCTTGTGTTGAGTCTGATTCCGGTTCTAATTCCTGTTCTGATCTGGTCATGATTCTGGTTCTCATTCTGATTGTGGTTTCTTATTCTGGTTATATTTCTGATTCTGATTCCGATTCTGATACTGATTGTGTTTCTGATTCTGATTCTGGTTCTGGTTCATATTCTGATTCTGATTCTGATTGTTGTTTTGATTCTGATTCTGGTTCTGGTTCCTCTTCTGATTCTGGTCATGATTCTGCTTCTGATTCTGATACTGTTCCTGGTTCTGGTTCTGGTTCTGGTTCTGGTTCTGATCTGATTCTGGTTCTGGTTCTAATTCTGATTCTGGTTCTGATTCTTGCTCTGATTCTGGCTCTGGTTCTGATTCTGATTCTGATGCTGGTTCTGGTTCTGATTCTTGTGTTGAGTCTGATTCCGGTTCTAATTCCTGTTCTGATCTGGTCATGATTCTGGTTCTCATTCTGATTGTGGTTTCTTATTCTGGTTATATTTCTGATTCTGATTCCGATTCTGATACTGATTGTGTTTCTGATTCTGATTCTGGTTCTGATTCTTGCTCTGATTCTGGCTCTGGTTCTGATTCTGATTCTGATGCTGGTTCTGGTTCTGATTCTTGTGTTGAGTCTGATTCCGGTTCTAATTCCTGTTCTGATCTGGTCATGATTCTGGTTCTCATTCTGATTGTGGTTTCTTATTCTGGTTATATTTCTGATTCTGATTCCGATTCTGATACTGATTGTGTTTCTGATTCTGATTCTGGTTCTTGTTCATATTCTGATTCTGATTCTGATTGTTGTTTTGATTCTGATTCTGGTTCTGGTTCCTCTTCTGATTCTGGTCATGATTCTGCTTCTGATTCTGATACTGTTCCTGGTTCTGGTTCTGGTTCTGGTTCTGGTTCTGATCTGATTCTGGTTCTGGTTCTAATTCTGATTCTGGTTCTGATTCTTGCTCTGATTCTGGCTCTGGTTCTGATTCTGATTCTGATGCTGGTTCTGGTTCTGATTCTTGTGTTGAGTCTGATTCCGGTTCTAATTCCTGTTCTGATCTGGTCATGATTCTGGTTCTCATTCTGATTGTGGTTTCTTATTCTGGTTATATTTCTGATTCTGATTCCGATTCTGATACTGATTGTGTTTCTGATTCTGATTCTGGTTCTGGTTCATATTCTGATTCTGATTCTGATTGTTGTTTTGATTCTGATTCTGGTTCTGGTTCCTCTTCTGATTCTGGTCATGATTCTGCTTCTGATTCTGATTCTGTTCCTGGTTCTGGTTCTGGTTCTGGTTCTGATCTGATTCTGGTTCTAGTTCTGATTCTGATTCTGGTTCTGATTCTTGCTCTAATTCTGGTTCTGGTTCTGATTCTGATTCTGATGCTGGTTCTGGTTCTGATTCTTGTGTTGAGTCTGATTCAGGTTCTGGTTCCTGTTCTGATCTGGTCATGATTCTGGTTCTCATTCTGATTGTGGTTTCTTATTCTGGTTATATTTCTGATTCTATTCCGATTCTGATACTGATTGTGTTTCTGATTCTGATTCTGGTTCTGGTTCAGATTCTGATTCTGATTCAGATTGTTGTTTTGATTCTGATTCTGGTTCTGTTTCCTGTTCTGATTCTGGTCATGATGCTGCTTCTGCTTCTGGTTCTGGTTCTGGTTCTGGTTCTGATACTGATTGTGTTTCTGATTCTGATTCTGGTTCTGGTTCAGATTCTGATTCTGATTCTGATTGTTGTTTTGATTCTGATTCTGGTTCTGGTTCCTGTTCTGATTCTGGTCATGATTCTGGTTCTGATTCTGATTCTTGTTCTGATTTTGATTTTGATTCTGGTTCTGGTTCAGATTCTGATTCTTGTTCTTATTTTGATTCCAGTTCTGGTTCCTGTTCTGATTCTGGTCATGAGTCTGGATCTGGTTCTGATTCTGATTCTGGTTCTTGTTCTGTTGCTGGTTGTGGTTCTTGTTCTGATTCTGATTCTGGTTCTGATTCTAATTCTGGTTCTGATTCTGGTTGTGGTTCTGATTCTTATTCTGGTTCTCCTTCTCGTTCTGGTTCTTGTTCTGGTTCTGTTTCATGTTCTGATTTTGTTTCTGGTTCTTATTCTGATTCTGGTTCTGGTTCTGATTCTGATTCTGATTCTGGTTCTGATTCTTACTCTGATTCTGGTTCTGGTTCTGATTCTGATTCTGATTCTGGTTCTGGTTCTGGTTCCAGGTCTGATTCTGGTTCTGTTTCTAATCCTGATTCTGCTTCTGGGTATGATTCTGTTCCTGGTTCTAGTTCTGGTTCTGGTTCTGATCTGATTCTGGTTCTGGTTCTGATTCTGGTTCTGGTTCTGATTCAGAATCTGATTCTGGTTCTTATTCTGGCTCTGATTCTGGTTCTGGTTCTGATTCAGATTCAGATTCTGATTCTGATTCTGGTTCTGGTTCTGGTTGCAGGTCTGATTCTGGTTGCAGGTCTGATTCTGGTTCTGTTTCTAATCCTGATTCTGCTTCTGGTTCTGGTTCCAGTTCTGATTCTGATACTGATTCTTGTTCTGATTCTGATTCTGATTCTGATTCTGGTTCTGGTTCTGATTCTGTTTATGATTCTGATTCTTGTTTTGATTCAGATTTCAGTTCTGGTTCCTGTTCTGATTCTGGTCATGATTCTGGTTATGATTATGATACTGTTTCTGGTTCTGCTTCTCGTTCTGGTTCTGCCTCAGATTCTGATTCTGATTCTGTTTCTGATTCTGATTCTGGTTCTGGTTCTGGTTCTGGTTCTGGTTCTGATCTGATTCCGGTTCTGGTTCTAATTCTGATTCTGGTTCTGATTCTTGCTCTGATTCTGGCTCTGGTTCTGATTCTGATTCTGATGCTGGTTCTGGTTCTGATTCTTGTGTTGAGTCTTATTCCGGTTCTGGTTCCTGTTCTGATCTGGTCATGATTCTGGTTCTCATTCTGATTGTGGTTTCTTATTCTGGTTATATTTCGGATTCTAATTTTGATTCTGATACTGATTGTGTTTCTGATTCTGATTCTGGTTCTGGTTCAGATTCTGATTCTGATTCTGATTGTTGTTTTGATTCTGCTTCTGATTCTGTTCCTGGTTCTGGTTCTGGTTCTGGTTATGATCTGATTCTGGTTCTGGTTCGTATTCTGATTCTGGTTCTGATTCTGGTTCTGGTTCTGATTCAGAATTTGATTCTGGTTCTGATTCTGGCTCTGGTTCTGGTTCTGATTCAGATTCAGATTCTGATTCTGATTCTGGTTCTGGTTTTGGTTCTTGTTCCAGGACTGATTCTGGTTCTGTTTCTAATCCTGATTCTGGTTCTTGTTCTGGTTCCAGTTCTGATTCTGATACTGATTCTTGTTCTGATTCTGATTCTGGTTCTGGTTCTGATTCTTTTTCTGATTCTGATTCTTGATTTGATTCTGATTCCGGTTCTTGTTCCTGTTCTGATTCTGGTC
Organism: Narcine bancroftii; assembly: GCF_036971445.1. Lineage (NCBI taxonomy): Eukaryota > Metazoa > Chordata > Chondrichthyes > Torpediniformes > Narcinidae > Narcine > Narcine bancroftii. The sequence goes on from NC_091473.1 coordinate 197,406,599, forward strand.
ATGATTCTGGTTCTGATTCTGATTCTTGATCTGATTTTGATTTTGATTCTGGTTCTGGTTCTGATTCTGATTCTTTTTCTTATTTTGTTTGCAGTTCTGGTTCCTGTTCTGATTCTGGTCATGAGTCTGGATCTGATTCTGATTCTTGTTCTGATTTTGATTTTGATTCTGGTTCTGGTTCTGATTCTGATTCTTGTTCTTATTTTGATTCCAGTTCTGGTTCCTGTTCTGATTCTGGTCATGAGTCTGGATCTCATTCTGATTGTGGTTTCTTATTCTGGTTATATTTCTGGTTCTGTTTCCGATTCTGATACTGATTGTTTTTCTGATTCTGATTCTGGTTCTAGTTCAGATTCTGTTTATGATTCTGATTCTTGTTTTGATTCTGATTCTGGTTCTGGTTCCTGTTCTGATTCTGGTCATGATTCTGCTTCTGATTCTGATTCTGTTCCTGGTTCTGGTTCTGGTTCTGGTTCTGATCTGATTCCGGTTCTGGTTCTAATTCTGATTCTGGTTCTGATTCTTGCTCTGATTCTGGCTCTGGTTCTGATTCTGATTCTGATGCTGGTTCTGGTTCTGATTCTTGTGTTGAGTCTGATTCCGGTTCTAATTCCTGTTCTGATCTGGTCATGATTCTGGTTCTCATTCTGATTGTGGTTTCTTATTCTGGTTATATTTCTGATTCTGATTCCGATTCTGATACTGATTGTGTTTCTGATTCTGATTCTGGTTCTGGTTCATATTCTGATTCTGATTCTGATTGTTGTTTTGATTCTGATTCTGGTTCTGGTTCCTCTTCTGATTCTGGTCATGATTCTGCTTCTGATTCTGATACTGTTCCTGGTTCTGGTTCTGGTTCTGGTTCTGGTTCTGATCTGATTCTGGTTCTGGTTCTAATTCTGATTCTGGTTCTGATTCTTGCTCTGATTCTGGCTCTGGTTCTGATTCTGATTCTGATGCTGGTTCTGGTTCTGATTCTTGTGTTGAGTCTGATTCCGGTTCTAATTCCTGTTCTGATCTGGTCATGATTCTGGTTCTCATTCTGATTGTGGTTTCTTATTCTGGTTATATTTCTGATTCTGATTCCGATTCTGATACTGATTGTGTTTCTGATTCTGATTCTGGTTCTGGTTCCTCTTCTCATTCTGGTCATGATTCTGCTTCTGATTCTGATTCTGTTCCTGGTTCTGGTTCTGGTTCTGGTTCTCATCTGATTCTGGTTCTAGTTCTGATTCTGATTCTGGTTCTGATTCTTGCTCTAATTCTGGTTCTGGTTCTGATTCTGATTCTGATGCTGGTTCTGGTTCTGATTCTTGTGTTGAGTCTGATTCAGGTTCTGGTTCCTGTTCTGATCTGGTCATGATTATGGTTCTCATTCTGATTGTGGTTTCTTATTCTGGTTATATTTCTGGTTCTGATTCCGATTCTGATACTGATTGTGTTTCTGATTCTGATTCTGGTTCTGGTTCAGATTCTGTTTATGATTCTGATTCTTGTTTTGATTCAGATTTCAGTTCTGGTTCCTGTTCTGATTCTGGTCATGATTCTGGTTATGATTATGATACTGTTTCTGGTTCTGCTTCTCGTTCTGGTTCTGCCTCAGATTCTGATTCTGATTCTGTTTCTGATTCTGATTCTGGTTCTGGTTCAGATTCTGATTCTGATTCTGATTGTTGTTTTGATTCTGATTCTGGTTCTGGTTCCTGTTCTGATTCTGGTCATGATTCTGGTTATGATTATGATACTGTTTCTGGTTCTGCTTCTCGTTCTGGTTCTGCCTCAGATTCTGATTCTGATTCTGTTTCTGATTCTGATTCTGGTTCTGGTTCTGGTTCTGGTTCTGGTTCTGATCTGATTCCGGTTCTGGTTCTAATTCTGATTCTGGTTCTGATTCTTGCTCTGATTCTGGCTCTGGTTCTGATTCTGATTCTGATTCTGGTTCTGGTTCTGGTTCTGGTTCTGGTTCTGATCTGATTCCGGTTCTGGTTCTAATTCTGATTCTGGTTCTGATTCTTGCTCTGATTCTGGCTCTGGTTCTGATTCTGATTCTGATGCTGGTTCTGGTTCTGATTCTTGTGTTGAGTCTTATTCCGGTTCTGGTTCCTGTTCTGATCTGGTCATGATTCTGGTTCTCATTCTGATTGTGGTTTCTTATTCTGGTTATATTTCTGATTCTAATTCTGATTCTGATACTGATTGTGTTTCTGATTCTGATTCTGTCTCTGGTTCAGATTCTGATTCTGATTCTGATTGTTGTTTTGATTCTGCTTCTGATTCTGTTCCTGGTTCTGGTTCTGGTTCTGGTTATGATCTGATTCTGGTTCTGGTTCGTATTCTGATTCTGGTTCTGATTCTGGTTCTGGTTCTGATTCAGAATTTGATTCTGGTTCTGATTCTGGCTCTGGTTCTGGTTCTGATTCAGATTCAGATTCTGATTCTGATTCTGGTTCTGGTTTTGGTTCTTGTTCCAGGACTGATTCTGGTTCTGTTTCTAATCCTGATTCTGGTTCTTGTTCTGGTTCCAGTTCTGATTCTGATACTGATTCTTGTTCTGATTCTGATTCTGGTTCTGGTTCTGATTCTTTTTCTGATTCTGATTCTTGATTTGATTCTGATTCCGGTTCTTGTTCCTGTTCTGATTCTGGTCATGATTCTGGTTCTGATTCTGATTCTTGATCTGATTTTGATTTTGATTCTGGTTCTGGTTCTAATTCTGATTCTTTTTCTTATTTTGTTTGCAGTTCTGGTTCCTGTTCTGATTCTGGTCATGAGTCTGGATCTGATTCTGATTCTTGTTCTGATTTTGATTTTGATTCTGGTTCTGGTTCTGATTCTGATTCTTGTTCTTATTTTGATTCCAGTTCTGGTTCCTGTTCTGATTCTGGTCATGAGTCTGGATCTCATTCTGATTGTGGTTTCTTATTCTGGTTATATTTCTGGTTCTGTTTCCGATTCTGATACTGATTGTGTTTCTGATTCTGATTCTGGTTCTAGTTCAGATTCTGATTCTGATCCTGATTGTTGTTTTGATTCTGATTCTGGTTCTGGTTCCTGTTCTGATTCTGGTCATGATTCTGCTTCTGATTCTGATTCTGTTCCTGGTTCTGGTTCTGGTTCTGGTTCTGATCTGATTCCGGTTCTGGTTCTAATTCTGATTCTGGTTCTGATTCTTGCTCTGATTCTGGCTCTGGTTCTGATTCTGATTCTGATGCTGGTTCTGGTTCTGATTCTTGTGTTGAGTCTGATTCCGGTTCTAATTCCTGTTCTGATCTGGTCATGATTCTGGTTCTCATTCTGATTGTGGTTTCTTATTCTGGTTATATTTCTGATTCTGATTCCGATTCTGATACTGATTGTGTTTCTGATTCTGATTCTGGTTCTGGTTCATATTCTGATTCTGATTCTGATTGTTGTTTTGATTCTGATTCTGGTTCTGGTTCCTCTTCTGATTCTGGTCATGATTCTGCTTCTGATTCTGATACTGTTCCTGGTTCTGGTTCTGGTTCTGGTTCTGGTTCTGATCTGATTCTGGTTCTGGTTCTAATTCTGATTCTGGTTCTGATTCTTGCTCTGATTCTGGCTCTGGTTCTGATTCTGATTCTGATGCTGGTTCTGGTTCTGATTCTTGTGTTGAGTCTGATTCCGGTTCTAATTCCTGTTCTGATCTGGTCATGATTCTGGTTCTCATTCTGATTGTGGTTTCTTATTCTGGTTATATTTCTGATTCTGATTCCGATTCTGATACTGATTGTGTTTCTGATTCTGATTCTGGTTCTGGTTCATATTCTGATTCTGATTCTGATTGTTGTTTTGATTCTGATTCTGGTTCTGGTTCCTCTTCTGATTCTGGTCATGATTCTGCTTCTGATTCTGATTCTGTTCCTGGTTCTGGTTCTGGTTCTGGTTCTGATCTGATTCTGGTTCTAGTTCTGATTCTGATTCTGGTTCTGATTCTTGCTCTAATTCTGGTTCTGGTTCTGATTCTGATTCTGATGCTGGTTCTGGTTCTGATTCTTGTGTTGAGTCTGATTCAGGTTCTGGTTCCTGTTCTGATCTGGTCATGATTATGGTTCTCATTCTGATTGTGGTTTCTTATTCTGGTTATATTTCTGGTTCTGATTCCGATTCTGATACTGATTGTGTTTCTGATTCTGATTCTGGTTCTGGTTCAGATTCTGATTCTGATTCTGATTGTTGTTTTGATTCTGATTCTGGTTCTGGTTCCTGTTCTGATTCTGGTCATGATTCTGGTTCTGATTCTGATTCTTGTTCTGATTTTGATTTTGATTCTGGTTCTGGTTCAGATTCTGATTCTTGTTCTTATTTTGATTCCAGTTCTGGTTCCTGTTCTGATTCTGGTCATGAGTCTGGATCTGGTTCTGATTCTGATTCTGGTTCTTGTTCTGTTGCTGGTTGTGGTTCTTGTTCTGATTCTGATTCTGGTTCTGATTCTAATTCTGGTTCTGATTCTGGTTGTGGTTCTGATTCTTATTCTGGTTCTCCTTCTCGTTCTGGTTCTTGTTCTGGTTCTGTTTCATGTTCTGATTTTGTTTCTGGTTCTTATTCTGATTCTGGTTCTGGTTCTGATTCTGATTCTGATTCTGGTTCTGATTCTTACTCTGATTCTGGTTCTGGTTCTGATTCTGATTCTGATTCTGGTTCTGGTTCTGGTTCCAGGTCTGATTCTGGTTCTGTTTCTAATCCTGATTCTGCTTCTGGGTATGATTCTGTTCCTGGTTCTAGTTCTGGTTCTGGTTCTGATCTGATTCTGGTTCTGGTTCTGATTCTGGTTCTGGTTCTGATTCAGAATCTGATTCTGGTTCTTATTCTGGCTCTGATTCTGGTTCTGGTTCTGATTCAGATTCAGATTCTGATTCTGATTCTGGTTCTGGTTCTGGTTGCAGGTCTGATTCTGGTTGCAGGTCTGATTCTGGTTCTGTTTCTAATCCTGATTCTGCTTCTGGTTCTGGTTCCAGTTCTGATTCTGATACTGATTCTTGTTCTGATTCTGATTCTGATTCTGATTCTGGTTCTGGTTCTGATTCTGTTTATGATTCTGATTCTTGTTTTGATTCAGATTTCAGTTCTGGTTCCTGTTCTGATTCTGGTCATGATTCTGGTTATGATTATGATACTGTTTCTGGTTCTGCTTCTCGTTCTGGTTCTGCCTCAGATTCTGATTCTGATTCTGTTTCTGATTCTGATTCTGGTTCTGGTTCTGGTTCTGGTTCTGGTTCTGATCTGATTCCGGTTCTGGTTCTAATTCTGATTCTGGTTCTGATTCTTGCTCTGATTCTGGCTCTGGTTCTGATTCTGATTCTGATGCTGGTTCTGGTTCTGATTCTTGTGTTGAGTCTTATTCCGGTTCTGGTTCCTGTTCTGATCTGGTCATGATTCTGGTTCTCATTCTGATTGTGGTTTCTTATTCTGGTTATATTTCGGATTCTAATTTTGATTCTGATACTGATTGTGTTTCTGATTCTGATTCTGGTTCTGGTTCAGATTCTGATTCTGATTCTGTTCCTGGTTCTGGTTCTGGATCTGGTTATGATCTGATTCTGGTTCTGGTTCGTATTCTGATTCTGGTTCTGATTCTGGTTCTGGTTCTGATTCAGAATTTGATTCTGGTTCTGATTCTGGCTCTGGTTCTGGTTCTGATTCAGATTCAGATTCTGATTCTGATTCTGGTTCTGGTTTTGGTTCTTGTTCCAGGACTGATTCTGGTTCTGTTTCTAATCCTGATTCTGGTTCTTGTTCTGGTTCCAGTTCTGATTCTGATACTGATTCTTGTTCTGATTCTGATTCTGGTTCTGGTTCTGATTCTTTTTCTGATTCTGATTCTTGATTTGATTCTGATTCCGGTTCTTGTTCCTGTTCTGATTCTGGTCATGATTCTGGTTCTGATTCTGATTCTTGATCTGATTTTGATTTTGATTCTGGTTCTGGTTCTGATTCTGATTCTTTTTCTTATTTTGTTTGCAGTTCTGGTTCCTGTTCTGATTCTGGTCATGAGTCTGGATCTGATTCTGATTCTTGTTCTGATTTTGATTTTGATTCTGGTTCTGGTTCTGATTCTGATTCTTGTTCTTATTTTGATTCCAGTTCTGGTTCCTGTTCTGATTCTGGTCATGAGTCTGGATCTCATTCTGATTGTGGTTTCTTATTCTGGTTATATTTCTGGTTCTGTTTCCGATTCTGATACTGATTGTTTTTCTGATTCTGATTCTGGTTCTAGTTCAGATTCTGATTCTGATCCTGATTGTTGTTTTGATTCTGATTCTGGTTCTGGTTCCTGTTCTGATTCTGGTCATGATTCTGCTTCTGATTCTGATTCTGTTCCTGGTTCTGGTTCTGGTTCTGGTTCTGATCTGATTCCGGTTCTGGTTCTAATTCTGATTCTGGTTCTGATTCTTGCTCTGATTCTGGCTCTGGTTCTGATTCTGATTCTGATGCTGGTTCTGGTTCTGATTCTTGTGTTGAGTCTGATTCCGGTTCTAATTCCTGTTCTGATCTGGTCATGATTCTGGTTCTCATTCTGATTGTGGTTTCTTATTCTGGTTATATTTCTGATTCTGATTCCGATTCTGATACTGATTGTGTTTCTGATTCTGATTCTGGTTCTGGTTCATATTCTGATTCTGATTCTGATTGTTGTTTTGATTCTGATTCTGGTTCTGGTTCCTCTTCTGATTCTGGTCATGATTCTGCTTCTGATTCTGATACTGTTCCTGGTTCTGGTTCTGGTTCTGGTTCTGGTTCTGATCTGATTCTGGTTCTGGTTCTAATTCTGATTCTGGTTCTGATTCTTGCTCTGATTCTGGCTCTGGTTCTGATTCTGATTCTGATGCTGGTTCTGGTTCTGATTCTTGTGTTGAGTCTGATTCCGGTTCTAATTCCTGTTCTGATCTGGTCATGATTCTGGTTCTCATTCTGATTGTGGTTTCTTATTCTGGTTATATTTCTGATTCTGATTCCGATTCTGATACTGATTGTGTTTCTGATTCTGATTCTGGTTCTGGTTCATATTCTGATTCTGATTCTGATTGTTGTTTTGATTCTGATTCTGGTTCTGGTTCCTCTTCTCATTCTGGTCATGATTCTGCTTCTGATTCTGATTCTGTTCCTGGTTCTGGTTCTGGTTCTGGTTCTGATCTGATTCTGGTTCTAGTTCTGATTCTGATTCTGGTTCTGATTCTTGCTCTAATTCTGGTTCTGGTTCTGATTCTGATTCTGATGCTGGTTCTGGTTCTGATTCTTGTGTTGAGTCTGATTCAGGTTCTGGTTCCTGTTCTGATCTGGTCATGATTATGGTTCTCATTCTGATTGTGGTTTCTTATTCTGGTTATATTTCTGGTTCTGATTCCGATTCTGATACTGATTGTGTTTCTGATTCTGATTCTGGTTCTGGTTCAGATTCTGTTTATGATTCTGATTCTTGTTTTGATTCAGATTTCAGTTCTGGTTCCTGTTCTGATTCTGGACATGATTCTGGTTATGATTATGATACTGTTTCTGGTTCTGCTTCTCGTTCTGGTTCTGCCTCAGATTCTGATTCTGATTCTGTTTCTGATTCTGATTCTGGTTCTGGTTCAGATTCTGATTCTGATTCTGATTGTTGTTTTGATTCTGATTCTGGTTCTGGTTCCTGTTCTGATTCTGGTCATGATTCTGGTTATGATTATGATACTGTTTCTGGTTCTGCTTCTCGTTCTGGTTCTGCCTCAGATTCTGATTCTGATTCTGTTTCTGATTCTGATTCTGGTTCTGGTTCTGGTTCTGGTTCTGGTTCTGATCTGATTCCGGTTCTGGTTCTAATTCTGATTCTGGTTCTGATTCTTGCTCTGATTCTGGCTCTGGTTCTGATTCTGATTCTGATTCTGGTTCTGGTTCTGGTTCTGGTTCTGGTTCTGGTTTGGTTCTGATCTGATTCCGGTTCTGGTTCTAATTCTGATTCTGGTTCTGATTCTTGCTCTGATTCTGGCTCTGGTTCTGATTCTGATTCTGATGCTGGTTCTGGTTCTGATTCTTGTGTTGAGTCTTATTCCGGTTCTGGTTCCTGTTCTGATCTGGTCATGATTCTGGTTCTCATTCTGATTGTGGTTTCTTATTCTGGTTATATTTCTGATTCTAATTCTGATTCTGATACTGATTGTGTTTCTGATTCTGATTCTGGTTCTGGTTCAGATTCTGATTCTGATTCTGATTGTTGTTTTGATTCTGCTTCTGATTCTGTTCCTGGTTCTGGTTCTGGTTCTGGTTATGATCTGATTCTGGTTCTGGTTCGTATTCTGATTCTGGTTCTGATTCTGGTTCTGGTTCTGATTCAGAATTTGATTCTGGTTCTGATTCTGGCTCTGGTTCTGGTTCTGATTCAGATTCAGATTCTGATTCTGATTCTGGTTCTGGTTTTGGTTCTTGTTCCAGGACTGATTCTGGTTCTGTTTCTAATCCTGATTCTGGTTCTTGTTCTGGTTCCAGTTCTGATTCTGATACTGATTCTTGTTCTGACTCTGATTCTGGTTCTGGTTCTGATTCTTTTTCTGATTCTGATTCTTGATTTGATTCTGATTCCGGTTCTTGTTCCTGTTCTGATTCTGGTCATGATTCTGGTTCTGATTCTGATTCTTGATCTGATTTTGATTTTGATTCTGGTTCTGGTTCTGATTCTGATTCTTTTTCTTATTTTGTTTGCAGTTCTGGTTCCTGTTCTGATTCTGGTCATGAGTCTGGATCTGATTCTGATTCTTGTTCTGATTTTGATTTTGATTCTGGTTCTGGTTCTGATTCTGATTCTTGTTCTTATTTTGATTCCAGTTCTGGTTCCTGTTCTGATTCTGGTCATGAGTCTGGATCTCATTCTGATTGTGGTTTCTTATTCTGGTTATATTTCTGGTTCTGTTTCCGATTCTGATACTGATTGTGTTTCTGATTCTGATTCTGGTTCTGGTTCAGATTCTGTTTATGATTCTGATTCTTGTTTTGATTCAGATTTCAGTTCTGGTTCCTGTTCTGATTCTGGTCATGATTCTGGTTATGATTATGATACTGTTTCTGGTTCTGCTTCTCGTTCTGGTTCTGCCTCAGATTCTGATTCTGATTGTGTTTCTGATTCTGATTCTGGTTCTGGTTCTGGTTCTGGTTCTGGTTCTGATCTGATTCCGGTTCTGGTTCTAATTCTGATTCTGGTTCTGATTCTTGCTCTGATTCTGGCTCTGGTTCTGATTCTGATTCTGATGCTGGTTCTGGTTCTGATTCTTGTGTTGAGTCTTATTCCGGTTCTGGTTCCTGTTCTGATCTGGTCATGATTCTGGTTCTCATTCTGATTGTGGTTTCTTATTCTGGTTATATTTCTGATTCTAATTCTGATTCTGATACTGATTGTGTTTCTGATTCTGATTCTGGTTCTGGTTCAGATTCTGATTCTGATTCTGATTGTTGTTTTGATTCTGCTTCTGATTCTGTTCCTGGTTCTGGTTCTGGTTCTGGTTATGATCTGATTCTGGTTCTGGTTCGTATTCTGATTCTGGTTCTGATTCTGGTTCTGGTTCTGATTCAGAATTTGATTCTGGTTCTGATTCTGGCTCTGGTTCTGGTTCTGATTCAGATTCAGATTCTGATTCTGATTCTGGTTCTGGTTTTGGTTCTTGTTCCAGGACTGATTCTGGTTCTGTTTCTAATCCTGATTCTGGTTCTTGTTCTGGTTCCAGTTCTGATTCTGATACTGATTCTTGTTCTGACTCTGATTCTGGTTCTGGTTCTGATTCTTTTTCTGATTCTGATTCTTGATTTGATTCTGATTCCGGTTCTTGTTCCTGTTCTGATTCTGGTCATGATTCTGGTTCTGATTCTGATTCTTGATCTGATTTTGATTTTGATTCTGGTTCTGGTTCTGATTCTGATTCTTTTTCTTATTTTGTTTGCAGTTCTGGTTCCTGTTCTGATTCTGGTCATGAGTCTGGATCTGATTCTGATTCTTGTTCTGATTTTGATTTTGATTCTGGTTCTGGTTCTGATTCTGATTCTTGTTCTTATTTTGATTCCAGTTCTGGTTCCTGTTCTGATTCTGGTCATGAGTCTGGATCTCATTCTGATTGTGGTTTCTTATTCTGGTTATATTTCTGGTTCTGTTTCCGATTCTGATACTGATTGTGTTTCTGATTCTGATTCTGGTTCTGGTTCAGATTCTGTTTATGATTCTGATTCTTGTTTTGATTCAGATTTCAGTTCTGGTTCCTGTTCTGATTCTGGTCATGATTCTGGTTATGATTATGATACTGTTTCTGGTTCTGCTTCTCGTTCTGGTTCTGCCTCAGATTCTGATTCTGATTGTGTTTCTGATTCTGATTCTGGTTCTGGTTCTGGTTCTGGTTCTGGTTCTGATCTGATTCCGGTTCTGGTTCTAATTCTGATTCTGGTTCTGATTCTTGCTCTGATTCTGGCTCTGGTTCTGATTCTGATTCTGATGCTGGTTCTGGTTCTGATTCTTGTGTTGAGTCTTATTCCGGTTCTGGTTCCTGTTCTGATCTGGTCATGATTCTGGTTCTCATTCTGATTGTGGTTTCTTATTCTGGTTATATTTCTGATTCTAATTCTGATTCTGATACTGATTGTGTTTCTGATTCTGATTCTGGTTCTGGTTCAGATTCTGATTCTGATTCTGATTGTTGTTTTGATTCTGCTTCTGATTCTGTTCCTGGTTCTGGTTCTGGTTCTGGTTATGATCTGATTCTGGTTCTGGTTCGTATTCTGATTCTGGTTCTGATTCTGATTCTGGTTCTGATTCAGAATTTGATTCTGGTTCTGATTCTGGCTCTGGTTCTGGTTCTGATTCAGATTCAGATTCTGATTCTGATTCTGGTTCTGGTTTTGGTTCTTGTTCCAGGACTGATTCTGGTTCTGTTTCTAATCCTGATTCTGGTTCTTGTTCTGGTTCCAGTTCTGATTCTGATACTGATTCTTGTTCTGATTCTGATTCTGGTTCTGGTTCTGATTCTTTTTCTGATTCTGATTCTTGATTTGATTCTGATTCCGGTTCTTGTTCCTGTTCTGATTCTCGTCATGATTCTGGTTCTGATTCTGATTCTTGATCTGATTTTGATTTTGATTCTGGTTCTGGTTCTGATTCTGATTCTTTTTCTTATTTTGTTTGCAGTTCTGGTTCCTGTTCTGATTCTGGTCATGAGTCTGGATCTGATTCTGATTCTTGTTCTGATTTTGATTTTGATTCTGGTTCTGGTTCTGATTCTGATTCTTGTTCTTATTTTGATTCCAGTTCTGGTTCCTGTTCTGATTCTGGTCATGAGTCTGGATCTCATTCTGATTGTGGTTTCTTATTCTGGTTATATTTCTGGTTCTGTTTCCGATTCTGATACTGATTGTGTTTCTGATTCTGATTCTGGTTCTAGTTCAGATTCTGATTCTGATCCTGATTGTTGTTTTGATTCTGATTCTGGTTCTGGTTCCTGTTCTGATTCTGGTCATGATTCTGCTTCTGATTCTGATACTGTTCCTGGTTCTGGTTCTGGTTCTGGTTCTGATCTGATTCCGGTTCTGGTTCTAATTCTGATTCTGGTTCTGATTCTTGCTCTGATTCTGGCTCTGGTTCTGATTCTGATTCTGATGCTGGTTCTGGTTCTGATTCTTGTGTTGAGTCTGATTCCGGTTCTAATTCCTGTTCTGATCTGGTCATGATTCTGGTTCTCATTCTGATTGTGGTTTCTTATTCTGGTTATATTTCTGATTCTGATTCCGATTCTGATACTGATTGTGTTTCTGATTCTGATTCTGGTTCTGGTTCATATTCTGATTCTGATTCTGATTGTTGTTTTGATTCTGATTCTGGTTCTGGTTCCTCTTCTGATTCTGGTCATGATTCTGCTTCTGATTCTGATACTGTTCCTGGTTCTGGTTCTGGTTCTGGTTCTGGTTCTGATCTGATTCTGGTTCTGGTTCTAATTCTGATTCTGGTTCTGATTCTTGCTCTAATTCTGGCTCTGGTTCTGATTCTGATTCTGATGCTGGTTCTGGTTCTGATTCTTGTGTTGAGTCTGATTCCGGTTCTAATTCCTGTTCTGATCTGGTCATGATTCTGGTTCTCATTCTGATTGTGGTTTCTTATTCTGGTTATATTTCTGATTCTGATTCCGATTCTGATACTGATTGTGTTTCTGATTCTGATTCTGGTTCTGGTTCATATTCTGATTCTGATTCTGATTGTTGTTTTGATTCTGATTCTGGTTCTGGTTCCTCTTCTCATTCTGGTCATGATTCTGCTTCTGATTCTGATTCTGTTCCTGGTTCTGGTTCTGGTTCTGGTTCTGATCTGATTCTGGTTCTAGTTCTGATTCTGATTCTGGTTCTGATTCTTGCTCTAATTCTGGTTCTGGTTCTGATTCTGATTCTGATGCTGGTTCTGGTTCTGATTCTTGTGTTGAGTCTGATTCAGGTTCTGGTTCCTGTTCTGATCTGGTCATGATTATGGTTCTCATTCTGATTGTGGTTTCTTATTCTGGTTATATTTCTGGTTCTGATTCCGATTCTGATACTGATTGTGTTTCTGATTCTGATTCTGGTTCTGGTTCAGATTCTGTTTATGATTCTGATTCTTGTTTTGATTCAGATTTCAGTTCTGGTTCCTGTTCTGATTCTGGTCATGATTCTGGTTATGATTATGATACTGTTTCTGGTTCTGCTTCTCGTTCTGGTTCTGCCTCAGATTCTGATTCTGATTCTGTTTCTGATTCTGATTCTGGTTCTGGTTCAGATTCTGATTCTGATTCTGATTGTTGTTTTGATTCTGATTCTGGTTCTGGTTCCTGTTCTGATTCTGGTCATGATTCTGGTTCTCATTCTGATTGTGGTTTCTTATTCTGGTTATATTTCTGATTCTAATTCTGATTCAGATACTGATTGTGTTTCTGATTCTGATTCTGGTTCTGGTTCAGATTCTGATTCTGATTCTGATTGTTGTTTTGATTCTGCTTCTGATTCTGTTCCTGGTTCTGGTTCTGGTTCTGGTTATGATCTGATTCTGGTTCTGGTTCGTATTCTGATTCTGGTTCTGATTCTGGTTCTGGTTCTGATTCAGAATTTGATTCTGGTTCTGATTCTGGCTCTGGTTCTGGTTCTGATTCAGATTCAGATTCTGATTCTGATTCTGGTTCTGGTTTTGGTTCTTGTTCCAGGACTGATTCTGGTTCTGTTTCTAATCCTGATTCTGGTTCTTGTTCTGGTTCCAGTTCTGATTCTGATACTGATTCTTGTTCTGATTCTGATTCTGGTTCTGGTTCTGATTCTTTTTCTGATTCTGATTCTTGATTTGATTCTGATTCCGGTTCTTGTTCCTGTTCTGATTCTGGTCATGATTCTGGTTCTGATTCTGATTCTTGATCTGATTTTGATTTTGATTCTGGTTCTGGTTCTGATTCTGATTCTTTTTCTTATTTTGTTTGCAGTTCTGGTTCCTGTTCTGATTCTGGTCATGAGTCTGGATCTGATTCTGATTCTTGTTCTGATTTTGATTTTGATTCTGGTTCTGGTTCTGATTCTGATTCTTGTTCTTATTTTGATTCCAGTTCTGGTTCCTGTTCTGATTCTGGTCATGAGTCTGGATCTCATTCTGATTGTGGTTTCTTATTCTGGTTATATTTCTGGTTCTGTTTCCGATTCTGATACTGATTGTGTTTCTGATTCTGATTCTGGTTCTGGTTCAGATTCTGTTTATGATTCTGATTCTTGTTTTGATTCAGATTTCAGTTCTGGTTCCTGTTCTGATTCTGGTCATGATTCTGGTTATGATTATGATACTGTTTCTGGTTCTGCTTCTCGTTCTGGTTCTGCCTCAGATTCTGATTCTGATTGTGTTTCTGATTCTGATTCTGGTTCTGGTTCTGGTTCTGGTTCTGGTTCTGATCTGATTCCGGTTCTGGTTCTAATTCTGATTCTGGTTCTGATTCTTGCTCTGATTCTGGCTCTGGTTCTGATTCTGATTCTGATGCTGGTTCTGGTTCTGATTCTTGTGTTGAGTCTTATTCCGGTTCTGGTTCCTGTTCTGATCTGGTCATGATTCTGGTTCTCATTCTGATTGTGGTTTCTTATTCTGGTTATATTTCTGATTCTAATTCTGATTCTGATACTGATTGTGTTTCTGATTCTGATTCTGGTTCTGGTTCAGATTCTGATTCTGATTCTGATTGTTGTTTTGATTCTGCTTCTGATTCTGTTCCTGGTTCTGGTTCTGGTTCTGGTTATGATCTGATTCTGGTTCTGGTTCGTATTCTGATTCTGGTTCTGATTCTGGTTCTGGTTCTGATTCAGAATTTGATTCTGGTTCTGATTCTGGCTCTGGTTCTGGTTCTGATTCAGATTCAGATTCTTATTCTGATTCTGGTTCTGGTTTTGGTTCTTGTTCCAGGACTGATTCTGGTTCTGTTTCTAATCCTGATTCTGGTTCTTGTTCTGGTTCCAGTTCTGATTCTGATACTGATTCTTGTTCTGATTCTGATTCTGGTTCTGGTTCTGATTCTTTTTCTGATTCTGATTCTTGATTTGATTCTGATTCCGGTTCTTGTTCCTGTTCTGATTCTGGTCATGATTCTGGTTCTGATTCTGATTCTTGATCTGATTTTGATTTTGATTCTGGTTCTGGTTCTGATTCTGATTCTTTTTCTTATTTTGTTTGCAGTTCTGGTTCCTGTTCTGATTCTGGTCATGAGTCTGGATCTGATTCTGATTCTTGTTCTGATTTTGATTTTGATTCTGGTTCTGGTTCTGATTCTGATTCTTGTTCTTATTTTGATTCCAGTTCTGGTTCCTGTTCTGATTCTGGTCATGAGTCTGGATCTCATTCTGATTGTGGTTTCTTATTCTGGTTATATTTCTGGTTCTGTTTCCGATTCTGATACTGATTGTGTTTCTGATTCTGATTCTGGTTCTAGTTCAGATTCTGATTCTGATCCTGATTCTTGTTTTGATTCAGATTTCAGTTCTGGTTCCTGTTCTGATTCTGGTCATGATTCTGGTTATGATTATGATACTGTTTCTGGTTCTGCTTCTCGTTCTGGTTCTGCCTCAGATTCTGATTCTGATTCTGTTTCTGATTCTGATTCTGGTTCTGGTTCAGATTCTGATTCTGATTCTGATTGTTGTTTTGATTCTGATTCTGGTTCTGGTTCCTGTTCTGATTCTGGTCATGATTCTGGTTATGATTATGATACTGTTTCTGGTTCTGCTTCTCGTTCTGGTTCTGCCTCAGATTCTGATTCTGATTCTGTTTCTGATTCTGATTCTGGTTCTGGTTCTGGTTCTGGTTCTGGTTCTGATCTGATTCCGGTTCTGGTTCTAATTCTGATTCTGGTTCTGATTCTTGCTCTGATTCTGGCTCTGGTTCTGATTCTGATTCTGATTCTGGTTCTGGTTCTGGTTCTGGTTCTGGTTCTGATCTGATTCCGGTTCTGGTTCTAATTCTGATTCTGGTTCTGATTCTTGCTCTGATTCTGGCTCTGGTTCTGATTCTGATTCTGCTGCTGGTTCTGGTTCTGATTCTTGTGTTGAGTCTTATTCCGGTTCTGGTTCCTGTTCTGATCTGGTCATGATTCTGGTTCTCATTCTGATTGTGGTTTCTTATTCTGGTTATATTTCTGATTCTAATTCTGATTCTGATACTGATTGTGTTTCTGATTCTGATTCTGGTTCTGGTTCAGATTCTGATTCTGATTCTGATTGTTGTTTTGATTCTGCTTCTGATTCTGGTCCTGGTTCTGGTTCTGGTTCTGGTTATGATCTGATTCTGGTTCTGGTTCGTATTCTGATTCTGGTTCTGATTCTGGTTCTGGTTCTGATTCAGAATTTGATTCTGGTTCTGATTCTGGCTCTGGTTCTGGTTCTGATTCAGATTCAGATTCTGATTCTGATTCTGGTTCTGGTTTTGGTTCTTGTTCCAGGACTGATTCTGGTTCTGTTTCTAATCCTGATTCTGGTTCTTGTTCTGGTTCCAGTTCTGATTCTGATACTGATTCTTGTTCTGATTCTGATTCTGGTTCTGGTTCTGATTCTTTTTCTGATTCTGATTCTTGATTTGATTCTGATTCCGGTTCTTGTTCCTGTTCTGATTCTGGTCATGATTCTGGTTCTGATTTTGATTCTTGATCTGATTTTGATTTTGATTCTGGTTCTGGTTCTGATTCTGATTCTTTTTCTTATTTTGTTTGCAGTTCTGGTTCCTGTTCTGATTCTGGTCATGAGTCTGGATCTGATTCTGATTCTTGTTCTGATTTTGATTTTGATTCTGGATCTGGTTCTGATTCTGATTCTTGTTCTTATTTTGATTCCAGTTCTGGTTCCTGTTCTGATTCTGGTCATGAGTCTGGATCTCATTCTGATTGTGGTTTCTTATTCTGGTTATATTTCTGGTTCTGTTTCCGATTCTGATACTGATTGTGTTTCTGATTCTGATTCTGGTTCTAGTTCAGATTCTGATTCTGATCCTGATTCTTGTTTTGATTCAGATTTCAGTTCTGGTTCCTGTTCTGATTCTGGTCATGATTCTGGTTATGATTATGATACTGTTTCTGGTTCTGCTTCTCGTTCTGGTTCTGCCTCAGATTCTGATTCTGATTCTGTTTCTGATTCTGATTCTGGTTCTGGTTCAGATTCTGATTCTGATTCTGATTGTTGTTTTGATTCTGATTCTGGTTCTGGTTCCTGTTCTGATTCTGGTCATGATTCTGGTTATGATTATGATACTGTTTCTGGTTCTGCTTCTCGTTCTGGTTCTGCCTCAGATTCTGATTCTGATTCTGTTTCTGATTCTGATTCTGGTTCTGGTTCTGGTTCTGGTTCTGGTTCTGATCTGATTCCGGTTCTGGTTCTAATTCTGATTCTGGTTCTGATTCTTGCTCTGATTCTGGCTCTGGTTCTGATTCTGATTCTGATTCTGGTTCTGGTTCTGGTTCTGGTTCTGGTTCTGATCTGATTCCGGTTCTGGTTCTAATTCTGATTCTGGTTCTGATTCTTGCTCTGATTCTGGCTCTGGTTCTGATTCTGATTCTGCTGCTGGTTCTGGTTCTGATTCTTGTGTTGAGTCTTATTCCGGTTCTGGTTCCTGTTCTGATCTGGTCATGATTCTGGTTCTCATTCTGATTGTGGTTTCTTATTCTGGTTATATTTCTGATTCTAATTCTGATTCTGATACTGATTGTGTTTCTGATTCTGATTCTGGTTCTGGTTCAGATTCTGATTCTGATTCTGATTGTTGTTTTGATTCTGCTTCTGATTCTGTTCCTGGTTCTGGTTCTGGTTCTGGTTATGATCTGATTCTGGTTCTGGTTCGTATTCTGATTCTGGTTCTGATTCTGGTTCTGGTTCTGATTCAGAATTTGATTCTGGTTCTGATTCTGGCTCTGGTTCTGGTTCTGATTCAGATTCAGATTCTGATTCTGATTCTGGTTCTGGTTTTGGTTCTTGTTCCAGGACTGATTCTGGTTCTGTTTCTAATCCTGATTCTGGTTCTTGTTCTGGTTCCAGTTCTGATTCTGATACTGATTCTTGTTCTGATTCTGATTCTGGTTCTGGTTCTGATTCTTTTTCTGATTCTGATTCTTGATTTGATTCTGATTCCGGTTCTTGTTCCTGTTCTGATTCTGGTCATGATTCTGGTTCTGATTCTGATTCTTGATCTGATTTTGATTTTGATTCTGGTTCTGGTTCTGATTCTGATTCTTTTTCTTATTTTGTTTGCAGTTCTGGTTCCTGTTCTGATTCTGGTCATGAGTCTGGATCTGATTCTGATTCTTGTTCTGATTTTGATTTTGATTCTGGTTCTGGTTCTGATTCTGATTCTTGTTCTTATTTTGATTCCAGTTCTGGTTCCTGTTCTGATTCTGGTCATGAGTCTGGATCTCATTCTGATTGTGGTTTCTTATTCTGGTTATATTTCTGGTTCTGTTTCCGATTCTGATACTGATTGTGTTCCTGATTCTGATTCTGGTTCTGGTTCAGATTCTGTTTATGATTCTGATTCTTGTTTTGATTCAGATTTCAGTTCTGGTTCCTGTTCTGATTCTGGTCATGATTCTGGTTATGATTATGATACTGTTTCTGGTTCTGCTTCTCGTTCTGGTTCTGCCTCAGATTCTGATTCTGATTGTGTTTCTGATTCTGATTCTGGTTCTGGTTCTGGTTCTGGTTCTGGTTCTGATCTGATTCCGGTTCTGGTTCTAATTCTGATTCTGGTTCTGATTCTTGCTCTGATTCTGGCTCTGGTTCTGATTCTGATTCTAATGCTGGTTCTGGTTCTGATTCTTGTGTTGAGTCTTATTCCGGTTCTGGTTCCTGTTCTGATCTGGTCATGATTCTGGTTCTCATTCTGATTGTGGTTTCTTATTCTGGTTATATTTCTGATTCTAATTCTGATTCTGATACTGATTGTGTTTCTGATTCTGATTCTGGTTCTGGTTCAGATTCTGATTCTGATTCTGATTGTTGTTTTGATTCTGCTTCTGATTCTGTTCCTGGTTCTGGTTCTGGTTCTGGTTATGATCGGATTCTGGTTCTGGTTCGTATTCTGATTCTGGTTCTGATTCTGGTTCTGGTTCTGATTCAGAATTTGATTCTGGTTCTGATTCTGGCTCTGGTTCTGGTTCTGATTCAAATTCAGATTCTGATTCTGATTCTGGTTCTGGTTTTGGTTCTTGTTCCAGGACTGATTCTGGTTCTGTTTCTAATCCTGATTCTGGTTCTTGTTCTGGTTCCAGTTCTGATTCTGATACTGATTCTTGTTCTGATTCTGATTCTGGTTCTGGTTCTGATTCTTTTTCTGATTCTGATTCTTGATTTGATTCTGATTCCGGTTCTTGTTCCTGTTCTGATTCTGGTCATGATTCTGGTTCTGATTCTGATTCTTGATCTGATTTTGATTTTGATTCTGGTTCTGGTTCTGATTCTGATTCTTTTTCTTATTTTGTTTGCAGTTCTGGTTCCTGTTCTGATTCTGGTCATGAGTCTGGATCTGATTCTGATTCTTGTTCTGATTTTGATTTTGATTCTGGTTCTGGTTCTGATTCTGATTCTTGTTCTTATTTTGATTCCAGTTCTGGTTCCTGTTCTGATTCTGGTCATGAGTCTGGATCTCATTCTGATTGTGGTTTCTTATTCTGGTTATATTTCTGGTTCTGTTTCCGATTCTGATACTGATTGTGTTCCTGATTCTGATTCTGGTTCTGGTTCAGATTCTGTTTATGATTCTGATTCTTGTTTTGATTCAGATTTCAGTTCTGGTTCCTGTTCTGATTCTGGTCATGATTCTGGTTATGATTATGATACTGTTTCTGGTTCTGCTTCTCGTTCTGGTTCTGCCTCAGATTCTGATTCTGATTGTGTTTCTGATTCTGATTCTGGTTCTGGTTCTGGTTCTGGTTCTGGTTCTGATCTGATTCCGGTTCTGGTTCTAATTCTGATTCTGGTTCTGATTCTTGCTCTGATTCTGGCTCTGGTTCTGATTCTGATTCTGATGCTGGTTCTGGTTCTGATTCTTGTGTTGAGTCTTATTCCGGTTCTGGTTCCTGTTCTGATCTGGTCATGATTCTGGTTCTCATTCTGATTGTGGTTTCTTATTCTGGTTATATTTCTGATTCTAATTCTGATTCTGATACTGATTGTGTTTCTGATTCTGATTCTGGTTCTGGTTCAGATTCTGATTCTGATTCTGATTGTTGTTTTGATTCTGCTTCTGATTCTGTTCCTGGTTCTGGTTCTGGTTCTGGTTATGATCTGATTCTGGTTCTGGTTCGTATTCTGATTCTGGTTCTGATTCTGGTTCTGGTTCTGATTCAGAATTTGATTCTGGTTCTGATTCTGGCTCTGGTTCTGGTTCTGATTCAGATTCAGATTCTGATTCTGATTCTGGTTCTGGTTTTGGTTCTTGTTCCAGGACTGATTCTGGTTCTGTTTCTAATCCTGATTCTGGTTCTTGTTCTGGTTCCAGTTCTGATTCTGATACTGATTCTTGTTCTGATTCTGATTCTGGTTCTGGTTCTGATTCTTTTTCTGATTCTGATTCTTGATTTGATTCTGATTCCGGTTCTTGTTCCTGTTCTGATTCTGGTCATGATTCTGGTTCTGATTCTGATTCTTGATCTGATTTTGATTTTGATTCTGGTTCTGGTTCTGATTCTGATTCTTTTTCTTATTTTGTTTGCAGTTCTGGTTCCTGTTCTGATTCTGGTCATGAGTCTGGATCTGATTCTGATTCTTGTTCTGATTTTGATTTTGATTCTGGTTCTGGTTCTGATTCTGATTCTTGTTCTTATTTTGATTCCAGTTCTGGTTCCTGTTCTGATTCTGGTCATGAGTCTGGATCTCATTCTGATTGTGGTTTCTTATTCTGGTTATATTTCTGGTTCTGTTTCCGATTCTGATACTGATTGTGTTTCTGATTCTGATTCTGGTTCTGGTTCAGATTCTGTTTATGATTCTGATTCTTGTTTTGATTCAGATTTCAGTTCTGGTTCCTGTTCTGATTCTGGTCATGATTCTGGTTATGATTATGATACTGTTTCTGGTTCTGCTTCTCGTTCTGGTTCTGCCTCAGATTCTGATTCTGATTGTGTTTCTGATTCTGATTCTGGTTCTGGTTCTGGTTCTGGTTCTGGTTCTGATCTGATTCCGGTTCTGGTTCTAATTCTGATTCTGGTTCTGATTCTTGCTCTGATTCTGGCTCTGGTTCTGATTCTGATTCTGATGCTGGTTCTGGTTCTGATTCTTGTGTTGAGTCTTATTCCGGTTCTGGTTCCTGTTCTGATCTGGTCATGATTCTGGTTCTCATTCTGATTGTGGTTTCTTATTCTGGTTATATTTCTGATTCTAATTCTGATTCTGATACTGATTGTGTTTCTGATTCTGATTCTGGTTCTGGTTCAGATTCTGATTCTGATTCTGATTGTTGTTTTGATTCTGCTTCTGATTCTGTTCCTGGTTCTGGTTCTGGTTCTGGTTATGATCTGATTCTGGTTCTGGTTCGTATTCTGATTCTGGTTCTGATTCTGATTCTGGTTCTGATTCAGAATTTGATTCTGGTTCTGATTCTGGCTCTGGTTCTGGTTCTGATTCAGATTCAGATTCTGATTCTGATTCTGGTTCTGGTTTTGGTTCTTGTTCCAGGACTGATTCTGGTTCTGTTTCTAATCCTGATTCTGGTTCTTGTTCTGGTTCCAGTTCTGATTCTGATACTGATTCTTGTTCTGATTCTGATTCTGGTTCTGGTTCTGATTCTTTTTCTGATTCTGATTCTTGATTTGATTCTGATTCCGGTTCTTGTTCTTGTTCTGATTCTCGTCATGATTCTGGTTCTGATTCTGATTCTTGATCTGATTTTGATTTTGATTCTGGTTCTGGTTCTGATTCTGATTCTTTTTCTTATTTTGTTTGCAGTTCTGGTTCCTGTTCTGATTCTGGTCATGAGTCTGGATCTCATTCTGATTGTGGTTTCTTATTCTGGTTATATTTCTGGTTCTGTTTCCGATTCTGATACTGATTGTGTTTCTGATTCTGATTCTGGTTCTAGTTCAGATTCTGATTCTGATCCTGATTGTTGTTTTGATTCTGATTCTGGTTCTGGTTCCTGTTCTGATTCTGGTCATGATTCTGCTTCTGATTCTGATACTGTTCCTGGTTCTGGTTCTGGTTCTGGTTCTGATCTGATTCCGGTTCTGGTTCTAATTCTGATTCTGGTTCTGATTCTTGCTCTGATTCTGGCTCTGGTTCTGATTCTGATTCTGATGCTGGTTCTGGTTCTGATTCTTGTGTTGAGTCTGATTCCGGTTCTAATTCCTGTTCTGATCTGGTCATGATTCTGGTTCTCATTCTGATTGTGGTTTCTTATTCTGGTTATATTTCTGATTCTGATTCCGATTCTGATACTGATTGTGTTTCTGATTCTGATTCTGGTTCTGGTTCATATTCTGATTCTGATTCTGATTGTTGTTTTGATTCTGATTCTGGTTCTGGTTCCTCTTCTGATTCTGGTCATGATTCTGCTTCTGATTCTGATACTGTTCCTGGTTCTGGTTCTGGTTCTGGTTCTGGTTCTGATCTGATTCTGGTTCTGGTTCTAATTCTGATTCTGGTTCTGATTCTTGCTCTAATTCTGGCTCTGGTTCTGATTCTGATTCTGATGCTGGTTCTGGTTCTGATTCTTGTGTTGAGTCTGATTCCGGTTCTAATTCCTGTTCTGATCTGGTCATGATTCTGGTTCTCATTCTGATTGTGGTTTCTTATTCTGGTTATATTTCTGATTCTGATTCCGATTCTGATACTGATTGTGTTTCTGATTCTGATTCTGGTTCTGGTTCATATTCTGATTCTGATTCTGATTGTTGTTTTGATTCTGATTCTGGTTCTGGTTCCTCTTCTCATTCTGGTCATGATTCTGCTTCTGATTCTGATTCTGTTCCTGGTTCTGGTTCTGGTTCTGGTTCTGATCTGATTCTGGTTCTAGTTCTGATTCTGATTCTGGTTCTGATTCTTGCTCTAATTCTGGTTCTGGTTCTGATTCTGATTCTGATGCTGGTTCTGGTTCTGATTCTTGTGTTGAGTCTGATTCAGGTTCTGGTTCCTGTTCTGATCTGGTCATGATTATGGTTCTCATTCTGATTGTGGTTTCTTATTCTGGTTATATTTCTGGTTCTGATTCCGATTCTGATACTGATTGTGTTTCTGATTCTGATTCTGGTTCTGGTTCAGATTCTGTTTATGATTCTGATTCTTGTTTTGATTCAGATTTCAGTTCTGGTTCCTGTTCTGATTCTGGTCATGATTCTGGTTATGATTATGATACTGTTTCTGGTTCTGCTTCTCGTTCTGGTTCTGCCTCAGATTCTGATTCTGATTCTGTTTCTGATTCTGATTCTGGTTCTGGTTCAGATTCTGATTCTGATTCTGATTGTTGTTTTGATTCTGATTCTGGTTCTGGTTCCTGTTCTGATTCTGGTCATGATTCTGGTTCTCATTCTGATTGTGGTTTCTTATTCTGGTTATATTTCTGATTCTAATTCTGATTCAGATACTGATTGTGTTTCTGATTCTGATTCTGGTTCTGGTTCAGATTCTGATTCTGATTCTGATTGTTGTTTTGATTCTGCTTCTGATTCTGTTCCTGGTTCTGGTTCTGGTTCTGGTTATGATCTGATTCTGGTTCTGGTTCGTATTCTGATTCTGGTTCTGATTCTGGTTCTGGTTCTGATTCAGAATTTGATTCTGGTTCTGATTCTGGCTCTGGTTCTGGTTCTGATTCAGATTCAGATTCTGATTCTGATTCTGGTTCTGGTTTTGGTTCTTGTTCCAGGACTGATTCTGGTTCTGTTTCTAATCCTGATTCTGGTTCTTGTTCTGGTTCCAGTTCTGATTCTGATACTGATTCTTGTTCTGATTCTGATTCTGGTTCTGGTTCTGATTCTTTTTCTGATTCTGATTCTTGATTTGATTCTGATTCCGGTTCTTGTTCCTGTTCTGATTCTGGTCATGATTCTGGTTCTGATTCTGATTCTTGATCTGATTTTGATTTTGATTCTGGTTCTGGTTCTGATTCTGATTCTTTTTCTTATTTTGTTTGCAGTTCTGGTTCCTGTTCTGATTCTGGTCATGAGTCTGGATCTGATTCTGATTCTTGTTCTGATTTTGATTTTGATTCTGGTTCTGGTTCTGATTCTGATTCTTGTTCTTATTTTGATTCCAGTTCTGGTTCCTGTTCTGATTCTGGTCATGAGTCTGGATCTCATTCTGATTGTGGTTTCTTATTCTGGTTATATTTCTGGTTCTGTTTCCGATTCTGATACTGATTGTGTTTCTGATTCTGATTCTGGTTCTGGTTCAGATTCTGTTTATGATTCTGATTCTTGTTTTGATTCAGATTTCAGTTCTGGTTCCTGTTCTGATTCTGGTCATGATTCTGGTTATGATTATGATACTGTTTCTGGTTCTGCTTCTCGTTCTGGTTCTGCCTCAGATTCTGATTCTGATTGTGTTTCTGATTCTGATTCTGGTTCTGGTTCTGGTTCTGGTTCTGGTTCTGATCTGATTCCGGTTCTGGTTCTAATTCTGATTCTGGTTCTGATTCTTGCTCTGATTCTGGCTCTGGTTCTGATTCTGATTCTAATGCTGGTTCTGGTTCTGATTCTTGTGTTGAGTCTTATTCCGGTTCTGGTTCCTGTTCTGATCTGGTCATGATTCTGGTTCTCATTCTGATTGTGGTTTCTTATTCTGGTTATATTTCTGATTCTAATTCTGATTCTGATACTGATTGTGTTTCTGATTCTGATTCTGGTTCTGGTTCAGATTCTGATTCTGATTCTGATTGTTGTTTTGATTCTGCTTCTGATTCTGTTCCTGGTTCTGGTTCTGGTTCTGGTTATGATCGGATTCTGGTTCTGGTTCGTATTCTGATTCTGGTTCTGATTCTGGTTCTGGTTCTGATTCAGAATTTGATTCTGGTTCTGATTCTGGCTCTGGTTCTGGTTCTGATTCAAATTCAGATTCTGATTCTGATTCTGGTTCTGGTTTTGGTTCTTGTTCCAGGACTGATTCTGGTTCTGTTTCTAATCCTGATTCTGGTTCTTGTTCTGGTTCCAGTTCTGATTCTGATACTGATTCTTGTTCTGATTCTGATTCTGGTTCTGGTTCTGATTCTTTTTCTGATTCTGATTCTTGATTTGATTCTGATTCCGGTTCTTGTTCCTGTTCTGATTCTGGTCATGATTCTGGTTCTGATTCTGATTCTTGATCTGATTTTGATTTTGATTCTGGTTCTGGTTCTGATTCTGATTCTTTTTCTTATTTTGTTTGCAGTTCTGGTTCCTGTTCTGATTCTGGTCATGAGTCTGGATCTGATTCTGATTCTTGTTCTGATTTTGATTTTGATTCTGGTTCTGGTTCTGATTCTGATTCTTGTTCTTATTTTGATTCCAGTTCTGGTTCCTGTTCTGATTCTGGTCATGAGTCTGGATCTCATTCTGATTGTGGTTTCTTATTCTGGTTATATTTCTGGTTCTGTTTCCGATTCTGATACTGATTGTGTTCCTGATTCTGATTCTGGTTCTGGTTCAGATTCTGTTTATGATTCTGATTCTTGTTTTGATTCAGATTTCAGTTCTGGTTCCTGTTCTGATTCTGGTCATGATTCTGGTTATGATTATGATACTGTTTCTGGTTCTGCTTCTCGTTCTGGTTCTGCCTCAGATTCTGATTCTGATTGTGTTTCTGATTCTGATTCTGGTTCTGGTTCTGGTTCTGGTTCTGGTTCTGATCTGATTCCGGTTCTGGTTCTAATTCTGATTCTGGTTCTGATTCTTGCTCTGATTCTGGCTCTGGTTCTGATTCTGATTCTGATGCTGGTTCTGGTTCTGATTCTTGTGTTGAGTCTTATTCCGGTTCTGGTTCCTGTTCTGATCTGGTCATGATTCTGGTTCTCATTCTGATTGTGGTTTCTTATTCTGGTTATATTTCTGATTCTAATTCTGATTCTGATACTGATTGTGTTTCTGATTCTGATTCTGGTTCTGGTTCAGATTCTGATTCTGATTCTGATTGTTGTTTTGATTCTGCTTCTGATTCTGTTCCTGGTTCTGGTTCTGGTTCCTGGTTATGATCTGATTCTGGTTCTGGTTCGTATTCTGATTCTGGTTCTGATTCTGGTTCTGGTTCTGATTCAGAATTTGATTCTGGTTCTGATTCTGGCTCTGGTTCTGGTTCTGATTCAGATTCAGATTCTGATTCTGATTCTGGTTCTGGTTTTGGTTCTTGTTCCAGGACTGATTCTGGTTCTGTTTCTAATCCTGATTCTGGTTCTTGTTCTGGTTCCAGTTCTGATTCTGATACTGATTCTTGTTCTGATTCTGATTCTGGTTCTGGTTCTGATTCTTTTTCTGATTCTGATTCTTGATTTGATTCTGATTCCGGTTCTTGTTCCTGTTCTGATTCTGGTCATGATTCTGGTTCTGATTCTGATTCTTGATCTGATTTTGATTTTGATTCTGGTTCTGGTTCTGATTCTGATTCTTTTTCTTATTTTGTTTGCAGTTCTGGTTCCTGTTCTGATTCTGGTCATGAGTCTGGATCTGATTCTGATTCTTGTTCTGATTTTGATTTTGATTCTGGTTCTGGTTCTGATTCTGATTCTTGTTCTTATTTTGATTCCAGTTCTGGTTCCTGTTCTGATTCTGGTCATGAGTCTGGATCTCATTCTGATTGTGGTTTCTTATTCTGGTTATATTTCTGGTTCTGTTTCCGATTCTGATACTGATTGTGTTTCTGATTCTGATTCTGGTTCTGGTTCAGATTCTGTTTATGATTCTGATTCTTGTTTTGATTCAGATTTCAGTTCTGGTTCCTGTTCTGATTCTGGTCATGATTCTGGTTATGATTATGATACTGTTTCTGGTTCTGCTTCTCGTTCTGGTTCTGCCTCAGATTCTGATTCTGATTGTGTTTCTGATTCTGATTCTGGTTCTGGTTCTGGTTCTGGTTCTGGTTCTGATCTGATTCCGGTTCTGGTTCTAATTCTGATTCTGGTTCTGATTCTTGCTCTGATTCTGGCTCTGGTTCTGATTCTGATTCTGATGCTGGTTCTGGTTCTGATTCTTGTGTTGAGTCTTATTCCGGTTCTGGTTCCTGTTCTGATCTGGTCATGATTCTGGTTCTCATTCTGATTGTGGTTTCTTATTCTGGTTATATTTCTGATTCTAATTCTGATTCTGATACTGATTGTGTTTCTGATTCTGATTCTGGTTCTGGTTCAGATTCTGATTCTGATTCTGATTGTTGTTTTGATTCTGCTTCTGATTCTGTTCCTGGTTCTGGTTCTGGTTCTGGTTATGATCTGATTCTGGTTCTGGTTCGTATTCTGATTCTGGTTCTGATTCTGATTCTGGTTCTGATTCAGAATTTGATTCTGGTTCTGATTCTGGCTCTGGTTCTGGTTCTGATTCAGATTCAGATTCTGATTCTGATTCTGGTTCTGGTTTTGGTTCTTGTTCCAGGACTGATTCTGGTTCTGTTTCTAATCCTGATTCTGGTTCTTGTTCTGGTTCCAGTTCTGATTCTGATACTGATTCTTGTTCTGATTCTGATTCTGGTTCTGGTTCTGATTCTTTTTCTGATTCTGATTCTTGATTTGATTCTGATTCCGGTTCTTGTTCTTGTTCTGATTCTCGTCATGATTCTGGTTCTGATTCTGATTCTTGATCTGATTTTGATTTTGATTCTGGTTCTGGTTCTGATTCTGATTCTTTTTCTTATTTTGTTTGCAGTTCTGGTTCCTGTTCTGATTCTGGTCATGAGTCTGGATCTCATTCTGATTGTGGTTTCTTATTCTGGTTATATTTCTGGTTCTGTTTCCGATTCTGATACTGATTGTGTTTCTGATTCTGATTCTGGTTCTAGTTCAGATTCTGATTCTGATCCTGATTGTTGTTTTGATTCTGATTCTGGTTCTGGTTCCTGTTCTGATTCTGGTCATGATTCTGCTTCTGATTCTGATACTGTTCCTGGTTCTGGTTCTGGTTCTGGTTCTGATCTGATTCCGGTTCTGGTTCTAATTCTGATTCTGGTTCTGATTCTTGCTCTGATTCTGGCTCTGGTTCTGATTCTGATTCTGATGCTGGTTCTGGTTCTGATTCTTGTGTTGAGTCTGATTCCGGTTCTAATTCCTGTTCTGATCTGGTCATGATTCTGGTTCTCATTCTGATTGTGGTTTCTTATTCTGGTTATATTTCTGATTCTGATTCCGATTCTGATACTGATTGTGTTTCTGATTCTGATTCTGGTTCTGGTTCATATTCTGATTCTGATTCTGATTGTTGTTTTGATTCTGATTCTGGTTCTGGTTCCTCTTCTGATTC
Source organism: Narcine bancroftii (assembly GCF_036971445.1). NCBI lineage: Eukaryota > Metazoa > Chordata > Chondrichthyes > Torpediniformes > Narcinidae > Narcine > Narcine bancroftii. The sequence continues at coordinate 197,434,486 of NC_091473.1, forward strand.
TGGTCATGATTCTGCTTCTGATTCTGATACTGTTCCTGGTTCTGGTTCTGGTTCTGGTTCTGGTTCTGATCTGATTCTGGTTCTGGTTCTAATTCTGATTCTGGTTCTGATTCTTGCTCTAATTCTGGCTCTGGTTCTGATTCTGATTCTGATGCTGGTTCTGGTTCTGATTCTTGTGTTGAGTCTGATTCCGGTTCTAATTCCTGTTCTGATCTGGTCATGATTCTGGTTCTCATTCTGATTGTGGTTTCTTATTCTGGTTATATTTCTGATTCTGATTCCGATTCTGATACTGATTGTGTTTCTGATTCTGATTCTGGTTCTGGTTCATATTCTGATTCTGATTCTGATTGTTGTTTTGATTCTGATTCTGGTTCTGGTTCCTCTTCTCATTCTGGTCATGATTCTGCTTCTGATTCTGATTCTGTTCCTGGTTCTGGTTCTGGTTCTGGTTCTGATCTGATTCTGGTTCTAGTTCTGATTCTGATTCTGGTTCTGATTCTTGCTCTAATTCTGGTTCTGGTTCTGATTCTGATTCTGATGCTGGTTCTGGTTCTGATTCTTGTGTTGAGTCTGATTCAGGTTCTGGTTCCTGTTCTGATCTGGTCATGATTATGGTTCTCATTCTGATTGTGGTTTCTTATTCTGGTTATATTTCTGGTTCTGATTCCGACTCTGATACTGATTGTGTTTCTGATTCTGATTCTGGTTCTGGTTCAGATTCTGTTTATGATTCTGATTCTTGTTTTGATTCAGATTTCAGTTCTGGTTCCTGTTCTGATTCTGGTCATGATTCTGGTTATGATTATGATACTGTTTCTGGTTCTGCTTCTCGTTCTGGTTCTGCCTCAGATTCTGATTCTGATTCTGTTTCTGATTCTGATTCTGGTTCTGGTTCAGATTCTGATTCTGATTCTGATTGTTGTTTTGATTCTGATTCTGGTTCTGGTTCCTGTTCTGATTCTGGTCATGATTCTGGTTCTCATTCTGATTGTGGTTTCTTATTCTGGTTATATTTCTGATTCTAATTCTGATTCAGATACTGATTGTGTTTCTGATTCTGATTCTGGTTCTGGTTCAGATTCTGATTCTGATTCTGATTGTTGTTTTGATTCTGCTTCTGATTCTGTTCCTGGTTCTGGTTCTGGTTCTGGTTATGATCTGATTCTGGTTCTGGTTCGTATTCTGATTCTGGTTCTGATTCTGGTTCTGGTTCTGATTCAGAATTTGATTCTGGTTCTGATTCTGGCTCTGGTTCTGGTTCTGATTCAGATTCAGATTCTGATTCTGATTCTGGTTCTGGTTTTGGTTCTTGTTCCAGGACTGATTCTGGTTCTGTTTCTAATCCTGATTCTGGTTCTTGTTCTGGTTCCAGTTCTGATTCTGATACTGATTCTTGTTCTGATTCTGATTCTGGTTCTGGTTCTGATTCTTTTTCTGATTCTGATTCTTGATTTGATTCTGATTCCGGTTCTTGTTCCTGTTCTGATTCTGGTCATGATTCTGGTTCTGATTCTGATTCTTGATCTGATTTTGATTTTGATTCTGGTTCTGGTTCTGATTCTGATTCTTTTTCTTATTTTGTTTGCAGTTCTGGTTCCTGTTCTGATTCTGGTCATGAGTCTGGATCTGATTCTGATTCTTGTTCTGATTTTGATTTTGATTCTGGTTCTGGTTCTGATTCTGATTCTTGTTCTTATTTTGATTCCAGTTCTGGTTCCTGTTCTGATTCTGGTCATGAGTCTGGATCTCATTCTGATTGTGGTTTCTTATTCTGGTTATATTTCTGGTTCTGTTTCCGATTCTGATACTGATTGTGTTTCTGATTCTGATTCTGGTTCTGGTTCAGATTCTGTTTATGATTCTGATTCTTGTTTTGATTCAGATTTCAGTTCTGGTTCCTGTTCTGATTCTGGTCATGATTCTGGTTATGATTATGATACTGTTTCTGGTTCTGCTTCTCGTTCTGGTTCTGCCTCAGATTCTGATTCTGATTGTGTTTCTGATTCTGATTCTGGTTCTGGTTCTGGTTCTGGTTCTGGTTCTGATCTGATTCCGGTTCTGGTTCTAATTCTGATTCTGGTTCTGATTCTTGCTCTGATTCTGGCTCTGGTTCTGATTCTGATTCTGATGCTGGTTCTGGTTCTGATTCTTGTGTTGAGTCTTATTCCGGTTCTGGTTCCTGTTCTGATCTGGTCATGATTCTGGTTCTCATTCTGATTGTGGTTTCTTATTCTGGTTATATTTCTGATTCTAATTCTGATTCTGATACTGATTGTGTTTCTCATTCTGATTCTGGTTCTGGTTCAGATTCTGATTCTGATTCTGATTGTTGTTTTGATTCTGCTTCTGATTCTGTTCCTGGTTCTGGTTCTGGTTCTGGTTATGATCTGATTCTGGTTCTGGTTCGTATTCTGATTCTGGTTCTGATTCTGGTTCTGGTTCTGATTCAGAATTTGATTCTGGTTCTGATTCTGGCTCTGGTTCTGGTTCTGATTCAGATTCAGATTCTTATTCTGATTCTGGTTCTGGTTTTGGTTCTTGTTCCAGGACTGATTCTGGTTCTGTTTCTAATCCTGATTCTGGTTCTTGTTCTGGTTCCAGTTCTGATTCTGATACTGATTCTTGTTCTGATTCTGATTCTGGTTCTGGTTCTGATTCTTTTTCTGATTCTGATTCTTGATTTGATTCTGATTCCGGTTCTTGTTCCTGTTCTGATTCTGGTCATGATTCTGGTTCTGATTCTGATTCTTGATCTGATTTTGATTTTGATTCTGGTTCTGGTTCTGATTCTGATTCTTTTTCTTATTTTGTTTGCAGTTCTGGTTCCTGTTCTGATTCTGGTCATGAGTCTGGATCTGATTCTGATTCTTGTTCTGATTTTGATTTTGATTCTGGTTCTGGTTCTGATTCTGATTCTTGTTCTTATTTTGATTCCAGTTCTGGTTCCTGTTCTGATTCTGGTCATGAGTCTGGATCTCATTCTGATTGTGGTTTCTTATTCTGGTTATATTTCTGGTTCTGTTTCCGATTCTGATACTGATTGTGTTTCTGATTCTGATTCTGGTTCTAGTTCAGATTCTGATTCTGATCCTGATTCTTGTTTTGATTCAGATTTCAGTTCTGGTTCCTGTTCTGATTCTGGTCATGATTCTGGTTATGATTATGATACTGTTTCTGGTTCTGCTTCTCGTTCTGGTTCTGCCTCAGATTCTGATTCTGATTCTGTTTCTGATTCTGATTCTGGTTCTGGTTCAGATTCTGATTCTGATTCTGATTGTTGTTTTGATTCTGATTCTGGTTCTGGTTCCTGTTCTGATTCTGGTCATGATTCTGGTTATGATTATGATACTGTTTCTGGTTCTGCTTCTCGTTCTGGTTCTGCCTCAGATTCTGATTCTGATTCTGTTTCTGATTCTGATTCTGGTTCTGGTTCTGGTTCTGGTTCTGGTTCTGATCTGATTCCGGTTCTGGTTCTAATTCTGATTCTGGTTCTGATTCTTGCTCTGATTCTGGCTCTGGTTCTGATTCTGATTCTGATTCTGGTTCTGGTTCTGGTTCTGGTTCTGGTTCTGATCTGATTCCGGTTCTGGTTCTAATTCTGATTCTGGTTCTGATTCTTGCTCTGATTCTGGCTCTGGTTCTGATTCTGATTCTGCTGCTGGTTCTGGTTCTGATTCTTGTGTTGAGTCTTATTCCGGTTCTGGTTCCTGTTCTGATCTGGTCATGATTCTGGTTCTCATTCTGATTGTGGTTTCTTATTCTGGTTATATTTCTGATTCTAATTCTGATTCTGATACTGATTGTGTTTCTGATTCTGATTCTGGTTCTGGTTCAGATTCTGATTCTGATTCTGATTGTTGTTTTGATTCTGCTTCTGATTCTGGTCCTGGTTCTGGTTCTGGTTCTGGTTATGATCTGATTCTGGTTCTGGTTCGTATTCTGATTCTGGTTCTGATTCTGGTTCTGGTTCTGATTCAGAATTTGATTCTGGTTCTGATTCTAGCTCTGGTTCTGGTTCTGATTCAGATTCAGATTCTGATTCTGATTCTGGTTCTGGTTTTGGTTCTTGTTCCAGGACTGATTCTGGTTCTGTTTCTAATCCTGATTCTGGTTCTTGTTCTGGTTCCAGTTCTGATTCTGATACTGATTCTTGTTCTGATTCTGATTCTGGTTCTGGTTCTGATTCTTTTTCTGATTCTGATTCTTGATTTGATTCTGATTCCGGTTCTTGTTCCTGTTCTGATTCTGGTCATGATTTTGGTTCTGATTCTGATTCTTGATCTGATTTTGATTTTGATTCTGGTTCTGGTTCTGATTCTGATTCTTTTTCTTATTTTGTTTGCAGTTCTGGTTCCTGTTCTGATTCTGGTCATGAGTCTGGATCTGATTCTGATTCTTGTTCTGATTTTGATTTTGATTCTGGTTCTGGTTCTGATTCTGATTCTTGTTCTTATTTTGATTCCAGTTCTGGTTCCTGTTCTGATTCTGGTCATGAGTCTGGATCTCATTCTGATTGTGGTTTCTTATTCTGGTTATATTTCTGGTTCTGTTTCCGATTCTGATACTGATTGTGTTTCTGATTCTGATTCTGGTTCTAGTTCAGATTCTGATTCTGATCCTGATTCTTGTTTTGATTCAGATTTCAGTTCTGGTTCCTGTTCTGATTCTGGTCATGATTCTGGTTATGATTATGATACTGTTTCTGGTTCTGCTTCTCGTTCTGGTTCTGCCTCAGATTCTGATTCTGATTCTGTTTCTGATTCTGATTCTGGTTCTGGTTCAGATTCTGATTCTGATTCTGATTGTTGTTTTGATTCTGATTCTGGTTCTGGTTCCTGTTCTGATTCTGGTCATGATTCTGGTTATGATTATGATACTGTTTCTGGTTCTGCTTCTCGTTCTGGTTCTGCCTCAGATTCTGATTCTGATTCTGTTTCTGATTCTGATTCTGGTTCTGGTTCTGGTTCTGGTTCTGGTTCTGATCTGATTCCGGTTCTGGTTCTAATTCTGATTCTGGTTCTGATTCTTGCTCTGATTCTGGCTCTGGTTCTGATTCTGATTCTGATTCTGGTTCTGGTTCTGGTTCTGGTTCTGGTTCTGATCTGATTCCGGTTCTGGTTCTAATTCTGATTCTGGTTCTGATTCTTGCTCTGATTCTGGCTCTGGTTCTGATTCTGATTCTGCTGCTGGTTCTGGTTCTGATTCTTGTGTTGAGTCTTATTCCGGTTCTGGTTCCTGTTCTGATCTGGTCATGATTCTGGTTCTCATTCTGATTGTGGTTTCTTATTCTGGTTATATTTCTGATTCTAATTCTGATTCTGATACTGATTGTGTTTCTGATTCTGATTCTGGTTCTGGTTCAGATTCTGATTCTGATTCTGATTGTTGTTTTGATTCTGCTTCTGATTCTGTTCCTGGTTCTGGTTCTGGTTCTGGTTATGATCTGATTCTGGTTCTGGTTCGTATTCTGATTCTGGTTCTGATTCTGGTTCTGGTTCTGATTCAGAATTTGATTCTGGTTCTGATTCTGGCTCTGGTTCTTGTTCTGATTCAGATTCAGATTCTGATTCTGATTCTGGTTCTGGTTTTGGTTCTTGTTCCAGGACTGATTCTGGTTCTGTTTCTAATCCTGATTCTGGTTCTTGTTCTGGTTCCAGTTCTGATTCTGATACTGATTCTTGTTCTGATTCTGATTCTGGTTCTGGTTCTGATTCTTTTTCTGATTCTGATTCTTGATTTGATTCTGATTCCGGTTCTTGTTCCTGTTCTGATTCTGGTCATGATTCTGGTTCTGATTCTGATTCTTGATCTGATTTTGATTTTGATTCTGGTTCTGGTTCTGATTCTGATTCTTTTTCTTATTTTGTTTGCAGTTCTGGTTCCTGTTCTGATTCTGGTCATGAGTCTGGATCTGATTCTGATTCTTGTTCTGATTTTGATTTTGATTCTGGTTCTGGTTCTGATTCTGATTCTTGTTCTTATTTTGATTCCAGTTCTGGTTCCTGTTCTGATTCTGGTCATGAGTCTGGATCTCATTCTGATTGTGGTTTCTTATTCTGGTTATATTTCTGGTTCTGTTTCCGATTCTGATACTGATTGTGTTCCTGATTCTGATTCTGGTTCTGGTTCAGATTCTGTTTATGATTCTGATTCTTGTTTTGATTCAGATTTCAGTTCTGGTTCCTGTTCTGATTCTGGTCATGATTCTGGTTATGATTATGATACTGTTTCTGGTTCTGCTTCTCGTTCTGGTTCTGCCTCAGATTCTGATTCTGATTGTGTTTCTGATTCTGATTCTGGTTCTGGTTCTGGTTCTGGTTCTGGTTCTGATCTGATTCCGGTTCTGGTTCTAATTCTGATTCTGGTTCTGATTCTTGCTCTGATTCTGGCTCTGGTTCTGATTCTGATTCTGATGCTGGTTCTGGTTCTGATTCTTGTGTTGAGTCTTATTCCGGTTCTGGTTCCTGTTCTGATCTGGTCATGATTCTGGTTCTCATTCTGATTGTGGTTTCTTATTCTGGTTATATTTCTGATTCTAATTCTGATTCTGATACTGATTGTGTTTCTGATTCTGATTCTGGTTCTGGTTCAGATTCTGATTCTGATTCTGATTGTTGTTTTGATTCTGCTTCTGATTCTGTTCCTGGTTCTGGTTCTGGTTCTGGTTATGATCGGATTCTGGTTCTGGTTCGTATTCTGATTCTGGTTCTGATTCTGGTTCTGGTTCTGATTCAGAATTTGATTCTGGTTCTGATTCTGGCTCTGGTTCTGGTTCTGATTCAAATTCAGATTCTGATTCTGATTCTGGTTCTGGTTTTGGTTCTTGTTCCAGGACTGATTCTGGTTCTGTTTCTAATCCTGATTCTGGTTCTTGTTCTGGTTCCAGTTCTGATTCTGATACTGATTCTTGTTCTGATTCTGATTCTGGTTCTGGTTCTGATTCTTTTTCTGATTCTGATTCTTGATTTGATTCTGATTCCGGTTCTTGTTCCTGTTCTGATTCTGGTCATGATTCTGGTTCTGATTCTGATTCTTGATCTGATTTTGATTTTGATTCTGGTTCTGGTTCTGATTCTGATTCTTTTTCTTATTTTGTTTGCAGTTCTGGTTCCTGTTCTGATTCTGGTCATGAGTCTGGATCTGATTCTGATTCTTGTTCTGATTTTGATTTTGATTCTGGTTCTGGTTCTGATTCTGATTCTTGTTCTTATTTTGATTCCAGTTCTGGTTCCTGTTCTGATTCTGGTCATGAGTCTGGATCTCATTCTGATTGTGGTTTCTTATTCTGGTTATATTTCTGGTTCTGTTTCCGATTCTGATACTGATTGTGTTCCTGATTCTGATTCTGGTTCTGGTTCAGATTCTGTTTATGATTCTGATTCTTGTTTTGATTCAGATTTCAGTTCTGGTTCCTGTTCTGATTCTGGTCATGATTCTGGTTATGATTATGATACTGTTTCTGGTTCTGCTTCTCGTTCTGGTTCTGCCTCAGATTCTGATTCTGATTGTGTTTCTGATTCTGATTCTGGTTCTGGTTCTGGTTCTGGTTCTGGTTCTGATCTGATTCCGGTTCTGGTTCTAATTCTGATTCTGGTTCTGATTCTTGCTCTGATTCTGGCTCTGGTTCTGATTCTGATTCTGATGCTGGTTCTGGTTCTGATTCTTGTGTTGAGTCTTATTCCGGTTCTGGTTCCTGTTCTGATCTGGTCATGATTCTGGTTCTCATTCTGATTGTGGTTTCTTATTCTGGTTATATTTCTGATTCTAATTCTGATTCTGATACTGATTGTGTTTCTGATTCTGATTCTGGTTCTGGTTCAGATTCTGATTCTGATTCTGATTGTTGTTTTGATTCTGCTTCTGATTCTGTTCCTGGTTCTGGTTCTGGTTCTGGTTATGATCTGATTCTGGTTCTGGTTCGTATTCTGATTCTGGTTCTGATTCTGGTTCTGGTTCTGATTCAGAATTTGATTCTGGTTCTGATTCTGGCTCTGGTTCTGGTTCTGATTCAGATTCAGATTCTGATTCTGATTCTGGTTCTGGTTTTGGTTCTTGTTCCAGGACTGATTCTGGTTCTGTTTCTAATCCTGATTCTGGTTCTTGTTCTGGTTCCAGTTCTGATTCTGATACTGATTCTTGTTCTGATTCTGATTCTGGTTCTGGTTCTGATTCTTTTTCTGATTCTGATTCTTGATTTGATTCTGATTCCGGTTCTTGTTCCTGTTCTGATTCTGGTCATGATTCTGGTTCTGATTCTGATTCTTGATCTGATTTTGATTTTGATTCTGGTTCTGGTTCTGATTCTGATTCTTTTTCTTATTTTGTTTGCAGTTCTGGTTCCTGTTCTGATTCTGGTCATGAGTCTGGATCTGATTCTGATTCTTGTTCTGATTTTGATTTTGATTCTGGTTCTGGTTCTGATTCTGATTCTTGTTCTTATTTTGATTCCAGTTCTGGTTCCTGTTCTGATTCTGGTCATGAGTCTGGATCTCATTCTGATTGTGGTTTCTTATTCTGGTTATATTTCTGGTTCTGTTTCCGATTCTGATACTGATTGTGTTTCTGATTCTGATTCTGGTTCTAGTTCAGATTCTGATTCTGATCCTGATTCTTGTTTTGATTCAGATTTCAGTTCTGGTTCCTGTTCTGATTCTGGTCATGATTCTGGTTATGATTATGATACTGTTTCTGGTTCTGCTTCTCGTTCTGGTTTGTCTCAGATTCTGATTCTGATTCTGTTTCTGATTCTGATTCTGGTTCTGGTTCAGATTCTGATTCTGATTCTGATTGTTGTTTTGATTCTGATTCTGGTTCTGGTTCCTGTTCTGATTCTGGTCATGATTCTGGTTATGATTATGATACTGTTTCTGGTTCTGCTTCTCGTTCTGGTTCTGCCTCAGATTCTGATTCTGATTCTGTTTCTGATTCTGATTCTGGTTCTGGTTCTGGTTCTGGTTCTGGTTCTGATCTGATTCCGGTTCTGGTTCTAATTCTGATTCTGGTTCTGATTCTTGCTCTGATTCTGATTCTGATTGTGTTTCTGATTCTGATTCTGGTTCTGGTTCTGGTTCTGGTTCTGGTTCTGATCTGATTCCGGTTCTGGTTCTAATTCTGATTCTGGTTCTGATTCTTGCTCTGATTCTGGCTCTGGTTCTGATTCTGATTCTGATGCTGGTTCTGGTTCTGATTCTTGTGTTGAGTCTTATTCCGGTTCTGGTTCCTGTTCTGATCTGGTCATGATTCTGGTTCTCATTCTGATTGTGGTTTCTTATTCTGGTTATATTTCTGATTCTAATTCTGATTCTGATACTGATTGTGTTTCTGATTCTGATTCTGGTTCTGGTTCAGATTCTGATTCTGATTCTGATTGTTGTTTTGATTCTGCTTCTGATTCTGTTCCTGGTTCTGGTTCTGGTTCTGGTTATGATCTGATTCTGGTTCTGGTTCGTATTCTGATTCTGGTTCTGATTCTGGTTCTGGTTCTGATTCAGAATTTGATTCTGGTTCTGATTCTGGCTCTGGTTCTGGTTCTGATTCAGATTCAGATTCTGATTCTGATTCTGGTTCTGGTTTTGGTTCTTGTTCCAGGACTGATTCTGGTTCTGTTTCTAATCCTGATTCTGGTTCTTGTTCTGGTTCCAGTTCTGATTCTGATACTGATTCTTGTTCTGATTCTGATTCTGGTTCTGGTTCTGATTCTTTTTCTGATTCTGATTCTTGATTTGATTCTGATTCCGGTTCTTGTTCCTGTTCTGATTCTGGTCATGATTCTGGTTCTGATTCTGATTCTTGATCTGATTTTGATTTTGATTCTGGTTCTGGTTCTGATTCTGATTCTTTTTCTTATTTTGTTTGCAGTTCTGGTTCCTGTTCTGATTCTGGTCATGAGTCTGGATCTGATTCTGATTCTTGTTCTGATTTTGATTTTGATTCTGGTTCTGGTTGTGATTCTGATTCTTGTTCTTATTTTGATTCCAGTTCTGGTTCCTGTTCTGATTCTGGTCATGAGTCTGGATCTCATTCTGATTGTGGTTTCTTATTCTGGTTATATTTCTGGTTCTGTTTCCGATTCTGATACTGATTGTGTTTCTGATTCTGATTCTGGTTCTAGTTCAGATTCTGATTCTGATCCTGATTCTTGTTTTGATTCAGATTTCAGTTCTGGTTCCTGTTCTGATTCTGGTCATGATTCTGGTTATGATTATGATACTGTTTCTGGTTCTGCTTCTCGTTCTGGTTTGTCTCAGATTCTGATTCTGATTCTGTTTCTGATTCTGATTCTGGTTCTGGTTCAGATTCTGATTCTGATTCTGATTGTTGTTTTGATTCTGATTCTGGTTCTGGTTCCTGTTCTGATTCTGGTCATGATTCTGGTTATGATTATGATACTGTTTCTGGTTCTGCTTCTCGTTCTGGTTCTGCCTCAGATTCTGATTCTGATTCTGTTTCTGATTCTGATTCTGGTTCTGGTTCTGGTTCTGGTTCTGGTTCTGATCTGATTCCGGTTCTGGTTCTAATTCTGATTCTGGTTCTGATTCTTGCTCTGATTCTGGCTTTGGTTCTGATTCTGATTCTGATTCTGGTTCTGGTTCTGGTTCTGGTTCTGGTTCTGATCTGATTCCGGTTCTGGTTCTAATTCTGATTCTGGTTCTGATTCTTGCTCTGATTCTGGCTCTGGTTCTGATTCTGATTCTGATGCTGGTTCTGGTTCTGATTCTTGTGTTGAGTCTTATTCCGGTTCTGGTTCCTGTTCTGATCTGGTCATGATTCTGGTTCTCATTCTGATTGTGGTTTCTTATTCTGGTTATATTTCTGATTCTAATTCTGATTCTGATACTGATTGTGTTTCTGATTCTGATTCTGGTTCTGGTTCAGATTCTGATTCTGATTCTGATTGTTGTTTTGATTCTGCTTCTGATTCTGTTCCTGGTTCTGGTTCTGGTTCTGGTTATGATCTGATTCTGGTTCTGGTTCGTATTCTGATTCTGGTTCTGATTCTGGTTCTGGTTCTGATTCAGAATTTGATTCTGGTTCTGATTCTGGCTCTGGTTCTGGTTCTGATTCAGATTCAGATTCTGATTCTGATTCTGGTTCTGGTTTGGGTTCTTGTTCCAGGACTGATTCTGGTTCTGTTTCTAATCCTGATTCTGGTTCTTGTTCTGGTTCCAGTTCTGATTCTGATACTGATTCTTGTTCTGATTCTGATTCTGGTTCTGGTTCTGATTCTTTTTCTGATTCTGATTCTTGATTTGATTCTGATTCCGGTTCTTGTTCCTGTTCTGATTCTGGTCATGATTCTGGTTCTGATTCTGATTCTTGATCTGATTTTGATTTTGATTCTGGTTCTGGTTCTGATTCTGATTCTTTTTCTTATTTTGTTTGCAGTTCTGGTTCCTGTTCTGATTCTGGTCATGAGTCTGGATCTGATTCTGATTCTTGTTCTGATTTTGATTTTGATTCTGGTTCTGGTTCTGATTCTGATTCTTGTTCTTATTTTGATTCCAGTTCTGGTTCCTGTTCTGATTCTGGTCATGAGTCTGGATCTCATTCTGATTGTGGTTTCTTATTCTGGTTATATTTCTGGTTCTGTTTCCGATTCTGATACTGATTGTGTTTCTGATTCTGATTCTGGTTCTAGTTCAGATTCTGATTCTGATCCTGATTGTTGTTTTGATTCTGATTCTGGTTCTGGTTCCTGTTCTGATTCTGGTAATGATTCTGCTTCTGATTCTGATACTGTTCCTGGTTCTGGTTCTGGTTCTGGTTCTGATCTGATTCTGGTTCTGGTTCTAATTCTGATTCTGGTTCTGATTCTTGCTCTGATTCTGGCTCTGGTTCTGATTCTGATTCTGATGCTGGTTCTGGTTCTGATTCTTGTGTTGAGTCTGATTCCGGTTCTAATTCCTGTTCTGATCTGGTCATGATTCTGGTTCTCATTCTGATTGTGGTTTCTTATTCTGGTTATATTTCTGATTCTGATTCCGATTCTGATACTGATTGTGTTTCTGATTCTGATTCTGGTTCTGGTTCATATTCTGATTCTGATTCTGATTGTTGTTTTGATTCTGATTCTGGTTCTGGTTCCTCTTCTGATTCTGGTCATGATTCTGCTTCTGATTCTGATACTGCTCCTGGTTCTGGTTCTGGTTCTGGTTCTGGTTCTGATCTGATTCTGGTTCTGGTTCTAATTCTGATTCTGGTTCTGATTCTTGCTCTGATTCTGGCTCTGGTTCTGATTCTGATTCTGATGCTGGTTCTGGTTCTGATTCTTGTGTTGAGTCTGATTCCGGTTCTAATTCCTGTTCTGATCTGGTCATGATTCTGGTTCTCATTCTGATTGTGGTTTCTTATTCTGGTTATATTTCTGATTCTGATTCCGATTCTGATACTGATTGTGTTTCTGATTCTGATTCTGGTTCTGGTTCATATTCTGATTCTGATTCTGATTGTTGTTTTGATTCTGATTCTGGTTCTGGTTCCTCTTCTGATTCTGGTCATGATTCTGCTTCTGATTCTGATTCTGTTCCTGGTTCTGGTTCTGGTTCTGGTTCTGATCTGATTCTGGTTCTAGTTCTGATTCTGATTCTGGTTCTGATTCTTGCTCTAATTCTGGTTCTCGTTCTGATTCTGATTCTGATGCTGGTTCTGGTTCTGATTCTTGTGTTAGTCTGATTCAGGTTCTGGTTCCTGTTCTGATCCGGTCATGATTATGGTTCTCATTCTGATTGTGGTTTCTTATTCTGGTTATATTTCTGGTTCTGATTCCGATTCTGATACTGATTGTGTTTCTGATTCTGATTCTGGTTCTGGTTCAGATTCTGTTTATGATTCTGATTCTTGTTTTGATTCAGATTTCAGTTCTGGTTCCTGTTCTGATTCTGGTCATGATTCTGGTTATGATTATGATACTGTTTCTGGTTCTGCTTCTCGTTCTGGTTCTGCCTCAGATTCTGATTCTGATTGTGTTTCTGATTCTGATTCTGGTTCTGGTTCTGGTTCTGGTTCTGGTTCTGATCTGATTCCGGTTCTGGTTCTAATTCTGATTCTGGTTCTGATTCTTGCTCTGATTCTGGCTCTGGTTCTGATTCTGATTCTGATGCTGGTTCTGGTTCTGATTCTTGTGTTGAGTCTTATTCCGGTTCTGGTTCCTGTTCTGATCTGGTCATGATTCTGGTTCTCATTCTGATTGTGGTTTCTTATTCTGGTTATATTTCTGATTCTAATTCTGATTCTGATACTGATTGTGTTTCTGATTCTGATTCTGGTTCTGGTTCAGATTCTGATTCTGATTCTGATTGTTGTTTTGATTCTGCTTCTGATTCTGGTTCTGATTCTGGTTCTGGTCATGATTCTGTTTATGATTCTGATTCTTGTTTTGATTCAGATTTCAGTTCTGGTTCCTGTTCTGATTCTGGTCATGATTCTGGTTATGATTATGATACTGTTTCTGGTTCTGCTTCTCGTTCTGGTTCTGCCTCAGATTCTGATTCTGATTGTGTTTCTGATTCTGATTCTGGTTCTGGTTCTGGTTCTGGTTCTGGTTCTGATCTGATTCCGGTTCTGGTTCTAATTCTGATTCTGGTTCTGATTCTTGCTCTGATTCTGGCTCTGGTTCTGATTCTGATTCTGATGCTGGTTCTGGTTCTGATTCTTGTGTTGAGTCTTATTCCGGTTCTGGTTCCTGTTCTGATCTGGTCATGATTCTGGTTCTCATTCTGATTGTGGTTTCTTATTCTGGTTATATTTCTGATTCTAATTCTGATTCTGATACTGATTGTGTTTCTGATTCTGATTCTGGTTCTGGTTCTGGTTCTGGTTATGATCTGATTCTGGTTCTGGTTCGTATTCTGATTCTGGTTCTGATTCTGGTTCTGGTTCTGATTCAGAATTTGATTCTGGTTCTGATTCTGGCTCTGGTTCTGGTTCTGATTCAGATTCAGATTCTTATTCTGATTCTGGTTCTGGTTTTGGTTCTTGTTCCAGGACTGATTCTGGTTCTGTTTCTAATCCTGATTCTGGTTCTTGTTCTGGTTCCAGTTCTGATTCTGATACTGATTCTTGTTCTGATTCTGATTCTGGTTCTGGTTCTGATTCTTTTTCTGATTCTGATTCTTGATTTGATTCTGATTCCGGTTCTTGTTCCTGTTCTGATTCTGGTCATGATTCTGGTTCTGATTCTGATTCTTGATCTGATTTTGATTTTGATTCTGGTTCTGGTTCTGATTCTGATTCTTTTTCTTATTTTGTTTGCAGTTCTGGTTCCTGTTCTGATTCTGGTCATGAGTCTGGATCTGATTCTGATTCTTGTTCTGATTTTGATTTTGATTCTGGTTCTGGTTCTGATTCTGATTCTTGTTCTTATTTTGATTCCAGTTCTGGTTCCTGTTCTGATTCTGGTCATGAGTCTGGATCTCATTCTGATTGTGGTTTCTTATTCTGGTTATATTTCTGGTTCTGTTTCCGATTCTGATACTGATTGTGTTTCTGATTCTGATTCTGGTTCTAGTTCAGATTCTGATTCTGATCCTGATTGTTGTTTTGATTCTGATTCTGGTTCTGGTTCCTCTTCTGATTCTGATCATGATTCTGCTTCTGATTCTGATTCTGTTCCTGGTTCTGGTTCTGGTTCTGGTTCTGATCTGATTCCGGTTCTGGTTCTAATTCTGATTCTGGTTCTGATTCTTGCTCTGATTCTGGCTCTGGTTCTGATTCTGATTCTGATGCTGGTTCTGGTTCTGATTCTTGTGTTGAGTCTTATTCCGGTTCTGGTTCCTGTTCTGATCTGGTCATGATTCTGGTTCTCATTCTGATTGTGGTTTCTTATTCTGGTTATATTTCTGATTCTAATTCTGATTCTGATACTGATTGTGTTTCTGATTCTGATTCTGGTTCTGGTTCAGATTCTGATTCTGATTCTGATTGTTGTTTTGATTCTGCTTCTGATTCTGTTCCTGGTTCTGGTTCTGGTTCTGGTTATGATCTGATTCTGGTTCTGGTTCGTATTCTGATTCTGGTTCTGATTCTGGTTCTGGTTCTGATTCAGAATTTGATTCTGGTTCTGATTCTGGCTCTGGTTCTGGTTCTGATTCAGATTCAGATTCTTATTCTGATTCTGGTTCTGGTTTTGGTTCTTGTTCCAGGACTGATTCTGGTTCTGTTTCTAATCCTGATTCTGGTTCTTGTTCTGGTTCCAGTTCTGATTCTGATACTGATTCTTGTTCTGATTCTGATTCTGGTTCTGGTTCTGATTCTTTTTCTGATTCTGATTCTTGATTTGATTCTGATTCCGGTTCTTGTTCCTGTTCTGATTCTGGTCATGATTCTGGTTCTGATTCTGATTCTTGATCTGATTTTGATTTTGATTCTGGTTCTGGTTCTGATTCTGATTCTTTTTCTTATTTTGTTTGCAGTTCTGGTTCCTGTTCTGATTCTGGTCATGAGTCTGGATCTGATTCTGATTCTTGTTCTGATTTTGATTTTGATTCTGGTTCTGGTTCTGATTCTGATTCTTGTTCTTATTTTGATTCCAGTTCTGGTTCCTGTTCTGATTCTGGTCATGAGTCTGGATCTCATTCTGATTGTGGTTTCTTATTCTGGTTATATTTCTGGTTCTGTTTCCGATTCTGATACTGATTGTGTTTCTGATTCTGATTCTGGTTCTAGTTCAGATTCTGATTCTGATCCTGATTGTTGTTTTGATTCTGATTCTGGTTCTGGTTCCTCTTCTGATTCTGATCATGATTCTGCTTCTGATTCTGATTCTGTTCCTGGTTCTGGTTCTGGTTCTGGTTCTGATCTGATTCCGGTTCTGGTTCTAATTCTGATTCTGGTTCTGATTCTTGCTCTGATTCTGGCTCTGGTTCTGATTCTGATTCTGATGCTGGTTCTGGTTCTGATTCTTGTGTTGAGTCTGATTCCGGTTCTAATTCCTGTTCCGATCTGGTCATGATTCTGGTTCTCATTCTGATTGTGGTTTCTTATTCTGGTTATATTTCTGATTCTGATTCCGATTCTGATACTGATTGTGTTTCTGATTCTGATTCTGGTTCTGGTTCATATTCTGATTCTGATTCTGATTGTTGTTTTGATTCTGATTCTGGTTCTGGTTCCTCTTCTGATTCTGGTCATGATTCTGCTTCTGATTCTGATTCTGTTCCTGGTTCTGGTTCTGGTTCTGGTTCTGATCTGATTCTGGTTCTAGTTCTGATTCTGATTCTGGTTCTGATTCTTGCTCTAATTCTGGTTCTGGTTCTGATTCTGATTCTGATGCTGGTTCTGGTTCTGATTCTTGTGTTGAGTCTGATTCAGGTTCTGGTTCCTGTTCTGATCTGGTCATGATTATGGTTCTCATTCTGATTGTGGTTTCTTATTCTGGTTATATTTCTGGTTCTGATTCCGATTCTGATACTGATTGTGTTTCTGATTCTGATTCTGGTTCTGGTTCAGATTCTGATTCTGATTCTGATTGTTGTTTTGATTCTGATTCTGGTTCTGGTTCCTGTTCTGATTCTGGTCATGATTCTGGTTCTGATTCTGATTCTTGTTCTGATTTTGATTTTGATTCTGATTCTGGTTCAGATTCTGATTCTTGTTCTTATTTTGATTCCAGTTCTGGTTCCTGTTCTGATTCTGGTCATGAGTCTGGATCTGGTTCTGATTCTGATTCTGGTTCTTGTTCTGTTGCTGGTTGTGGTTCTTGTTCTGATTCTGATTCTGGTTCTGATTCTAATTCTGGTTCTGATTCTGGTTGTGGTTCTGATTCTTATTCTGGTTCTCCTTCTCGTTCTGGTTCTTGTTCTGGTTCTGTTTCATGTTCTGATTTTGTTTCTGGTTCTTATTCTGATTCTGGTTCTGGTTCTGATTCTGATTCTGATTCTGGTTCTGATTCTTACTCTGATTCTGGTTCTGGTTCTGATTCTGATTCTGATTCTGGTTCTGGTTCTGGTTCCAGGTCTGATTCTGGTTCTGTTTCTAATCCTGATTCTGCTTCTGGTTATGATTCTGTTCCTGGTTCTAGTTCTGGTTCTGGTTCTGATCTGATTCTGGTTCTGGTTCTGATTCTGATTCTGGTTCTGATTCTGGTTCTGGTTCTGATTCAGAATCTGATTCTGGTTCTTATTCTGGCTCTGATTCTGGTTCTGGTTCTGATTCAGATTCAGATTCTGATTCTGATTCTGGTTCTGGTTCTGGTTGCAGGTCTGATTCTGGTTCTGTTTCTAATCCTGATTCTGCTTCTGGTTCTGGTTCCAGTTCTGATTCTGATACTGATTCTTGTTCTGATTCTGATTCTGATTCTGGTTCTGGTTCTGATTCTGTTTATGATTCTGATTCTTGTTTTGATTCAGATTTCAGTTCTGGTTCCTGTTCTGATTCTGGTCATGATTCTGGTTATGATTATGATACTGTTTCTGGTTCTGCTTCTCGTTCTGGTTCTGCCACAGATTCTGATTCTGATTCTGTTTCTGATTCTGATTCTGGTTCTGGTTCTGATTCTGATCCTAATTCTTGTTCTGGTTCTGGTTCCTGGCATGATTCTGTTTCTGGTTCTGATCCTGATCCTGGTTCTGGTTTTTGTTCTGGTTTTGGTTCTGATTCTGATTCTGATTCTGATTCTGGTTCTGGTTCTGATTCTGTTTATGATTCTGATTCTTGTTTTGATTCAGATTTCAGTTCTGGTTCCTGTTCTGATCTGGTCATGATTCTGGTTCTAATTCTGATTGTGGTTTCTTATTCTGGTTCTGTTTCTTATTCAGGTTCTGTTTCTTATTCTGGTTCTGTTTCTTATTCTGGTTCTGGTTCTACCTCTGATTTTGATTCTGATTCTGTTTATAATTCTGATTATATTCTGGTTATATTTCTGATTCTGATTCTGATTCTGATACTGATTGTGTTTCTGATTCTGATTCTGGTTCTGGTTCAGATTCTGATTCTGATTCTGATTGTTGTTTTGATTCTGATTCTGGTTCTGGTTCCTTTTCTGATTCTGGCCATGATGCTGCTTCTGCTTCTGATTCTGTTCCTGGTTCTGGTCTGGTTCTGGTTATGATCTGATTCTGGTTCTGGTTCGTATTCTGATTCTGGTTCTGATTCTGGTTCTGGTTCTGATTCAGAATTTGATTCTGGTTCTGATTCTGGCTCTGGTTCTGGTTCTGATTCAGATTCAGATTCTGATTCTGATTCTGGTTCTGGTTTTGGTTCTTGTTCCAGGACTGATTCTGGTTCTGTTTCTAATCCTGATTCTGGTTCTTGTTCTGGTTCCAGTTCTGATTCTGATACTGATTCTTGTTCTGATTCTGATTCTGGTTCTGGTTCTGATTCTTTTTCTGATTCTGATTCTTGATTTGATTCTGATTCCGGTTCTTGTTCCTGTTTTGATTCTGGTCATGATTCTGGTTCTGATTCTGATTCTTGATCTGATTTTGATTTTGATTCTGGTTCTGGTTCTGATTCTGATTCTTTTTCTTATTTTGATTGCAGTTCTGGTTCCTGTTCTGATTCTGGTCATGAGTCTGGATCTGATTCTGATTCTTGTTCTGATTTTGATTTTGATTCTGGTTCTGGTTCTGATTCTGATTCTTGTTCTTATTTTGATTCCAGTTCTGGTTCTTGTTCTGATTCTGGTCATGAGTCTGGATCTGGTTCTGATTCTGATTCTGGTTCTTGTTCTGTTGTTGGTTGTGGTTCTTGTTCTGATTCTGATTCTGGTTCTGTTTCTAATTCTGGTTCTGATTCTGGTTGTGGTTCTGATTCTTATTCTGGTTCTCCTTCTCGTTCTGGTTCTTGTTCTGGTTCTGTTTCATGTTCTGATTTTGTTTCTGGTTCTTATTCTGATTCTGGTTCTGGTTCTGATTCTGATTCTGATTCTGGATCTAATTCTTGCTCTGATTCTGGTTCTGGTTCTGATTCTGATTCTGATTCTGATTCTGGTTCTGTTTCTGGTTCTGTTTCCAATCCTGATTCTGATTCTGGGTCTGGTTCCAGCTCTGATTCAGATACTGATTCTTGTTCTGATTCTGATTCTCGTTCTGGTTCTGATACTTTTTCTGATTCTGATTCTTGTTTTTATTCTGATTCCGGTTCTGGTTCCTGTTCTGATTGTGGTCATGATTCTGGTTCTGATTCTGATTCTTGTTCTGATTTTTATTTTGATTCTGATTCTGGTTCTGATTCTGATTCTGATTCTTGTTCTTATTTTGATTCCAGTTCTGGTTCCTGTTCTGATTCTGGTCATGAGTCTGGATCCTGTTCTGATTCTGATTCTGGTTCTGATTCTAATTCTGATTCTCCTTCTCGTTCTGGTTCGTGTTCTGGTTCTGTTTCATGTTCTGATTTTGTTTCTGGTTCTTATTCTGGTTCTGGTTCTTATTCTGATTCTGGTCATGATTCTGCTTCTGATTCTGATTCTGTTCCTGGTTCTGGTTCTGATCTGATTCTTGTTCTGAATCTGATTCTGATTCTGGTTCTGATTCTGGCTCTGATTCTGGTTCTGGTTCTGATTCTGATTCTGATTCTGGTTCTGATTCTTGCTCTGATTCTGGTTCTGGTTCTGGTTCCAGGTCTGATTCTGGTTCTGTTTCTAATCCTGATTCTGCTTCTGGTTCTGGTTCCAGTTCTGATTCTGATACTGATTCTTGTTCTGATTCTGATTCTGATTCTGGTTCTGATTCTGGTTCTGGTTCTGATTCTGTTTATGATTCTGATTCTTGTTTTGATTCAGATTCCAGTTCTGGTTCCTGTTCTGATTCTGGTCATGATTCTGGTTCTGATTATGATTCTGTTTCTGGTTCTGCTTCTCGTTCTGGTTCTGGCTCAGATTCCGATTCTGATTCTGTTTATGATTCTGATTCTTGTGTTGAGCCTGATTCCGGTTCTGGTTCCTGTTCTGATCTGGTCATGATTCTGGTTCTCATTCTGATTGTGGTTTCTTATTCTGGTTATATTTCTGATTCTGATTCCGATTCTGATACTGATTGTGTTTCTGATTCTGAATCTGGTTCTGGTTCAGATTCTGATTCTGATTCTGATTGTTGTTTTGATTCTGATTCTGGTTCTGGTTCCTGTACTGATTCTGGTCATGATGCTGCTTCTGCTTCTGATTCTGTTCCTGGTTCTGGTTCTGGTTCTGGTTCTGATCTGATTCTGGTGATGGTTCTGATTCTGATTCTGGTTCTGATTATGGTTCTGGTTCTGGTTCTGGTTCCAGGACTGATTCTGGTTCTGATTCTAATCCTGATTCTGGTTCTTGTTCTGGTTCCAGTTCTGATTCCGATACTGATTTTTGTTCTGATTCTGATTCTGGTTCTGGTTCTGATTCTTTTTCTGATTCTGATTCTTGATTTGATTCTGATTCCGGTTCTGGTTCCTGTTCTGATTCTGGTCATGATTCTGGTTCTGATTCTGATTCTTGATCTGATTTTGATTTTGATTCTGGTTCTGGTTCTGATTCTGATTCTTTTTCTTATTTTGATTCCAGTTCTGGTTCCTGTTCTGATTCTGGTCATGAATCTGGTTCTGATTCTGATTCTTGATCTGATTTTGATTTTGATTCTGATTCTGGTTCTGATTCTGATTCTGATTCTCCTTCTCGATCTCGTTCGTGTTCTGGATCTGTTTCATGTTCTGATTTTGTTTCTGGTTCTTATTCTGGTTCTGGTTCTGATTCTGTTTATGATTCTGATTCTTGTTTTGATTCAGATTCCAGTTCTGGTTCCTGTTCTGATTCTGGTCATGATTCTGGTTCTGATTCTGATTCTGATTCTGGTTCTGGTTCTGGTTCCAGATCTGATTCTGGTTCTGTTTCTAATCCTGATTCTGCTTCTGGTTCTGGTTCCAGTTCTGATTCTGATACTGATTCTTGTTCTGATTATGATTCTGATTCTGATTCTGGTTCTGGTTCTGATTCTGTTTATGATTCTGATTCTTGTTTTGATTCAGATTTCAGATCTGGTTCCTATTCTGATTCTGGTCATGATTCTGGTTCTGATTCTGATTCTTGATCTGATTTTGATTTTGATTCTGGTTCTGGTTCTGATTCTGATTCTTGTTTTTATTTTGATTCCAGTTCTGGTTCCTGTTCTGATTCTGGTCATGAGTCTGCATCTGATTCTGATTCTTGTTCTGATTTTGATTTTGATTCTGGTTCTGGTTCTGATTCTGATTCTTGTTTTAATTTTGATTCCAGTTCTGGTTCCTGTTCTGATTCTGGTCATGAGTCTGGATCTGGTTCTGATTCTGATTCTGGTTCTTGTTCTGTTGTTGGTTGTGGTTCTTGTTCTGATTCTGATTCTGGTTCTGATTCTAATTCTGGTTCTGATTCTTGTTGTGGTTCTGATTCTTATTCTGGTTCTCCTTCTTGTTCTGGTTCTTGTTCTGGTTCTGTTTCATGTTCTGATTTTGTTTCTGGTTCTTATTCTGATTCTGGTTCTGGTTCTGATTCTGATTCTGATTCTGGTTGTAATTCTTGCTCTGATTCTGGTTCTGGTTCTTATTCTGATTCTGATTCTGATTCTGGTTCTGTTTCTGGTTCTGTTTCCAATCCTGATTCTGATTCTAGGTCTGGTTCCAGCTCTGATTCTGATACTGATTCTTGTTCTGATTCTGATTCTGGTTCTGGTTCTGATTCTTTTTCTGATTCTGATTCTTGTTTTTATTCTGATTCCAGTTCTGGTTCCTGTTCTGATTGTGGTCATGATTCTGGTTCTGATTCTGATTCTTGTTCTGATTTTTATTTTGATTCTGATTCTGGTTCTGATTCTGATTCTGATTCTTGTTCTTATTTTGATTCCAGTTCTGGTTCCTGTTCTGATTCTGGTCATGAGTCTGGATCTGGTTCTGATTCTGATTCTGGTTCTGATTCTAATTCTGATTCTCCTACTCGTTCTGGTTCGTGTTCTGGTTCTGTTTCATGTTCTGATTTTGTTTCTGGTTCTTATTCTGGTTCTGGTTCTTATTCTGATTCTGGTCATGATTCTGCTTCTGATTCTGATTCTGTTCCTGGTTCTGGTTCTGATCTGATTCTGGTTCTGAATCTGATTCTGATTCTGGTTCTGATTCTGGCTCTGATTCTGGTTCTGGTTCTGATTCTGATTCTGATTCTGGTTCTGATTCTGGCTCTGATTCTGGTTCTGATTCTGATTCCATTCCTGATTCTGGTTCTGATGTGATTCTGGTTCTGGTTCCAGTTCTGATTCTGGTCATGATTCTCATTCTCATTCTGATTGTGGTTTCTTATTCTGGTTATATTTCTGGTTCTGATTCCGATTCTGATACTGATTGTGTTTCTGATTCTGATTCTGGTTCTGGTTCAGATTCAGATTCTGATTCTGATTGTTGTTTTGATTCTGATTCAGGTTCCAGGACTGATTCTGGTTCTGTTTCTAATCCTGATTCTGCTTCTCGTTCTGGTTCTGGCTCAGATTCCGATTCTGATTCTGTTTCTGATTCTGATTCTGGTTCTGGTTCTGATTCTGATTTTAGTCATGAGTCTGGATCTGTTTCTGATTCTGATTCTGGCTCCTATTCTGGTTCTGTTTCTTGTTCTGGTTCTGGTTCTGATCTGATTCTGGATCTGATTCTGGCTCTGATACTGATTGTGTTTCTGATTCTGAATCTGGTTCTGGTTCAGATTCTGATTCTGATTCTGATTGTTGTTTTGATTCTGATTCAGGTTCCAGGACTGATTCTGGTTCTGTTTCTAATCCTGATTCTGGTCCTTGTTCTGGTTACAGTTCTGATTCTGATACTGATTCTTGTTCTGATTCTGATTCTAGTTCTGGTACTGATTCTTTTTCTGATTCTGATTCTTGTTTTGATTCTGATTCCGGTTCTGGTTCCTGTTCTGATTCTGGTCATGATTCTGGTTCTTATTCTGATTCTGGTTCTGTTTCAGATTCTGATTCTGATTCTGATTGTTGTTTTGATTCTGATTCTGGTTCTGGTTCTGGTTCCAGATCTGATTCTGGTTCTGTTTCTAATCCTGATTCTGCTTCTGGTTCTGGTTCCAGTTCTGATTCTGATACTGATTCTTGTTCTGATTCTGATTCTGATTCTGATTCTGGTTCTGGTTCTGATTCTGTTTATGATTCTGATTCTTGTTTTGATTCAGATTTCAGTTCTGGTTCCTGTTCTGATTCTGGTCATGATTCTGGTTCTGATTATGATTCTGTTTCTGGTTCTGCTTCTCGTTCTGGTTCTGGCTCACATTCTGATTCTGATTCTGATTCTGTTTCTGATTCTGATTCTGGTTCTGGTTCTGATTCTGATTTTGGTCATGAGTCTGGATCTGTTTCTGATTCTGATTCTGGCTCCTATTCTGGTTCTGTTTCTTGTTCTGGTTCTGGTTCTGATCTGATTCTGGTTCTGATTCTGGCTCTGATTCTGGTTCTCGTTCTGATTCTGATTCTGATTCTGGTTCTGGTTCTGGTTCCAGATCTGATTCTGGTTCTGTTTCTAATCCTGATTCTGCTTCTGGTTCTGGTTCCAGTTCTGATTCTGATACTGATCCTTGTTCTGATTCTGATTCTGATTCTGATTCTGGTTCTGGTTCTGATTCTGTTTATGATTCTGATTCTTGTTTTGATTCAGATTTCAGTTCTGGTTCCTGTTCTGATTCTGGTCATTATTCTGGTTCAGATTATGATACTGTTTCTGGTTCTGCTTCTCGTTCTGGTTCTGGCTCAAATTCTGATTCTGATTCTGTTTCTGATTCTGATTCTGGTTCTGGTTCTGATTCTGATTTTGGTCATGAGTCTGGATCTGTTTCTGATTCTGATTCTGGCTCCGATTCTGGTTCTGTTTCTTGTTCTGGTTTTGGTTTTGATCTGATTCTGATTCTGATTCTGGCTCTGATTCTGGTTCTGGTTCTGATTCTGATTCTGATTCTGGTTCTGTTTCTGGTTCTGGTTCTGATTCTGATCATAATTCTGGTTCTGGTTCTGGTTCCAGACATGATTCTGTTTCTGGTTCTGATCCTGATCCTGGTTCTGGTTTTTGTTCTGGTTTTGGTTCTGATTCTGTTTCTGATTCTGATTCTTGTTTTGAATCTGATTCCGGTTCTGGTTCCTGTTCTGATCTGGTCATGATTCTGGTTCTAATTCTGATTGTGGTTTCTTATTCTGGTTCTCTTTCTTCTTCTGGTTCTGGTTCTGCCTCTGATTTTGATTCTGATTCTGTTTATGATTCTGATTGTTGTTTTGATTCTGATTCTGGTTCTGGTTCCAGTTCTGATTCTGATACTGATTCTTGTTCTGATTCTGAATCTGGTTCTGGTTCAGGTTCTGATTCTGATTCTGATTGTTGTTTTGATTCTGATTCTGGTTCTGGTTCTGATTCAGATTCACATTCTGATTCTGATTCTGGTTCTGGTTCTGGTTCCAGGACTGATTCTGGTTCTGTTTCTAATCCTGATTCTGGTTCTTTTTCTGGTTCCAGTTCTGATTCTGATACTGATTTTTGTTCTGATTCTGATTCTGGTTCTGGTTCTGATTCTTTTTCTGATTCTGATTCTTGATTTGATTCTGATTCCGGTTCTGGTTCCTGTTCTGATTCTGGTCATGATTCTGGTTCTGATTCTGATTCTTGATCTGATTTTGATTTTGATTCTGGTTCTGGTTCTGATTCTGATTCTTTTTCTTATTTTGATTCCAGTTCTGGTTCCAGTTCTGATTCTGGTCATGAGTCTGGATCTGGTTCTGATTCTGATTCTGGT
The DNA here is from genome assembly GCF_036971445.1 of Narcine bancroftii. Taxonomy (NCBI): domain Eukaryota; kingdom Metazoa; phylum Chordata; class Chondrichthyes; order Torpediniformes; family Narcinidae; genus Narcine; species Narcine bancroftii. The sequence goes on from NC_091473.1 coordinate 197,459,195, forward strand.
TCTGATTCTGATTCTGGTTCTTGTTCTGTTGCTGGTTGTGGTTCTTGTTCTGATACTGATTCTGGTTCTGTTTCTAATTCTGGTTCTGATTCTGGTTGTGGTTCTGATTCTTATTCTGGTTCTCCTTCTCGTTCTGGTTCTTGTTCTGGTTGTGTTTCATGTTCTGTTTTTGTTTCTGGTTCTTATTCTGATTCTGGTTCTGGTTCTGATTCTGATTCTGATTCAGGTTCTGATTCTTGCTCTGATTCTGGTTCTGGTTCTGATTCTGATTCTGATTCTGGTTCTGTTTCTGGTTCCAGGTCTGATTCTGGTTCTGTTTCTAATCCTGATTCTGCTTCTGGTTCTGGTTCCAGTTCTGATTCTGATACTGATTCTTGTTCTGATTCTGATTCTGGTTCTGGTTCTGATTCTTTTTCTGATTCTGATTCTTGTCTTTACTCTGATTCCAGTTCTGGTTCCTGTTCTGATTGTGGTCATGATTCTGGTTCTGATTCTGATTCTTTTTCTTATTTTGATTCCAGTTCTGGTTCCTGTTCTGATTCTGGTCATGAGTCTGGATCTGGTTCTGATTCTGATTCTGGTTCTTGTTCTGTTGCTGGTTGTGGTTCTTGTTCTGATTCTGATTCTGGTTCTGTTTCTAATTCTGGTTCTGATTCTGGTTGTGGTTCTGATTCTTATTCTGGTTCTCCTTCTCGTTCTGGTTCTTGTTCTGGTCCTGTTTCATGTTCTGATTTTGTTTCTGGTTCTTATTCTGATTCTGTTTCTGGTTCTGGTTCTGATTCTGATTCTGATTCTGGTTCTGTTTCTGGTTCCAGGTCTGATTCTGGTTCTGTTTCTAATCCTGATTCTGCTTCTGGTTCTGGTTCCAGTTCTGATTCTGATACTGATTCTTGTTCTGATTCTGATTCTGTTTCTGGTTCTGATTCTGATTCTGATTCTGGTTCTGATTCTTGCTCTGTTTCTGGTTTTGGTTCTGATTCTGATTCTGATTCTGATTCTGGTTCTGGTTCTGATTCTGTTTATGATTCTGATTCTTGTTTTGATTCAGATTTCAGTTCTGGTTCCTGTTCTGATCTGGTCATGATTCTGGTTGTAATTCTGTTGTGGTTTCTTATTCTGGTTCTGTTTCTTATTCAGGTTCTGTTTCTTATTCTGGTTCTGTTTCTTATTCTGGTTCTGGTTCTGCCTCTGATTTTGATTCTGATTCTGTTTATGATTCTGATTCTTGTGTTGAGTCTGATTCCGGTTCTGGTTCCTGTTCTGATCTGTTCATGATTCTGGTTCTCATTCTGATTGTGGTTTCTTATTCTGGTTATATTTCTGATTCTGATTCTGATTCTGATACTGATTGTGTTTCTGATTCTGATTCTGGTTCTGGTTCAGATTCTGATTCTGATTCTGATTGTTGTTTTGATTCTGATTCTGGTTCTGGTTCCTTTTCTGATTCTGGCCATGATGCTGCTTCTGCTTCTGATTCTGTCCCTGGTTCTGGTCTGGTTCTGGTTATGATCTGATTCTGGTTCTGGTTCGTATTCTGATTCTGGTTCTGATTCTGGTTCTGGTTCTGATTCAGAATTTGATTCTGGTTCTGATTCTGGCTCTGGTTCTGGTTCTGATTCAGATTCAGATTCTGATTCTGATTCTGGTTCTGGTTTTGGTTCTTGTTCCAGGACTGATTCTGGTTCTGTTTCTAATCCTGATTCTGGTTCTTGTTCTGGTTCCAGTTCTGATTCTGATACTGATTCTTGTTCTGATTCTGATTCTGGTTCTGGTTCTGATTCTTTTTCTGATTCTGATTCTTGATTTGATTCTGATTCCGGTTCTTGTTCCTGTTCTGATTCTGGTCATGATTCTGGTTCTGATTCTGATTCTTGATCTGATTTTGATTTTGATTCTGGTTCTGGTTCTGATTCTGATTCTTTTTCTTATTTTGATTGCAGTTCTGGTTCCTGTTCTGATTCTGGTCATGAGTCTGGATCTGATTCTGATTCTTGTTCTGATTTTGATTTTGATTCTGGTTCTGGTTCTGATTCTGATTCTTGTTCTTATTTTGATTCCAGTTCTGGTTCTTGTTTTGATTCTGGTCATGAGTCTGGATCTGGTTCTGATTCTGATTCTGGTTCTTGTTCTGTTGTTGGTTGTGGTTCTTGTTCTGATTCTGATTCTGGTTCTGTTTCTAATTCTGGTTCTGATTCTGGTTGTGGTTCTGATTCTTATTCTGGTTCTCCTTCTCGTTCTGGTTCTTGTTCTGGTTCTGTTTCATGTTCTGATTTTGTTTCTGGTTCTTATTCTGATTCTGGTTCTGGTTCTGATTCTGATTCTGATTCTGGTTGTAATTCTTGCTCTGATTCTGGTTCTGGTTCTGATTGTTGTTTTGATTCTGATTCTGGTTCTGGTTCCTGTACTGATTCTGGTCATGATGCTGCTTCTGCTTCTGATTCTGTTCCTGGTTCTGGTTCTGGTTCTGGTTCTGATCTGATTCTGGTTCTGGTTCTGATTCTGATTCTGGTTCTGATTATGGTTCTGGTTCTGGTTCTGGTTCCAGGACTGATTCTGGTTCTGATTCTAATCCTGATTCTGGTTCTTGTTCTGGTTCCAGTTCTGATTCTGATACTGATTTTTGTTCTGATTCTGATTCTGGTTCTGGTTCTGATTCTTTTTCTGATTCTGATTCTTGATTTGATTCTGATTCCGGTTCTGGTTCCTGTTCTGATTCTGGTCATGATTCTGGTTCTGATTCTGATTCTTGATCTGATTTTGATTTTGATTCTGGTTCTGGTTCTGATTCTGATTCTTTTTCTTATTTTGATTCCAGTTCTGGTTCCTGTTCTGATTCTGTTCATGAATCTGGTTCTGATTCTGATTCTTGATCTGATTTTGATTTTGATTCTGATTCTGGTTCTGATTCTGATTCTGATTCTCCTTCTCGATCTCGTTCGTGTTCTGGTTCTGTTTCATGTTCTGATTTTGTTTCTGGTTCTTATTCTGGTTCTGGTTCTGATTCTGATTCTTGTTTTCATTCAGATTCCAGTTCTGGTTCCTGTTCTGATTCTGGTCATGATTCTGGTTCTGATTATGATTCTGTTTCTGGCTCAGATTCCGATTCTGATTCTGTTTCTGATTCTGATTCTGGTTCTGGTTCTGGTTCTGATTCTGATTTTGGTCATGAGTCTGGATCTGTTTCTGATTCTGATTCTGGCTACGATTCTGGTTCTGATTCTGATTGTGATTCTGATTTTGATTCTGGTTCTGTTTCTTGTTCTGGTTCTGATTCTGTTTCTGGTTCCTGTACTGATTCTTCACATGATTCTGTTTCTGATTCTGATTCCATTCCTGATTCAGGTTCTGATGTGATTCTGGTTCTGGTTCTGATCTGATTCTGGTTCTGATTCTGGCTCTGAATCTGGTTCTGATTCTGATTCCATTCCTGATTCTGGTTCTGATGTGATTCTGGTTCGGGTTCCAGTTCTGATTCTGGTCATGCTTCTCATTCTCATTCTGATTGTGGTTTCTTATTCTGGTTATATTTCTGGTTCTGATTCCGATTCTGATACTGATTGTGTTTCTGATTCTGATTCTGGTTCTGGTTCAGATTCTGATTCTGATTCTGATTGTTGTTTTGATTCTGATTCAGTTTCCAGGACTGATTCTGGTTCTGTTTCTAATCCTGATTCTGGTTCTTGTTCTGGTTACAGTTCTGATTCTGATTCTGGTTCTGGTACTGATTCTTTTTCTGATTCTGATTCTTGTTTTGATTCTGATTCCAGTTGTGGTTCCTGTTCTGATTCTGGTCATGATTCTGGTTCTTATTCTGATTCTGGTTCTGGTTCAGATTCTGATTCTGATTCTGATTGTTGTTTTGATTCTGATTCTGGTTCTGGTTCTGGTTCCAGATCTGATTCTGGTTCTGTTTCTAATCCTGATTCTGCTTCTGGTTCTGGTTCCAGTTCTGATTCTGATACTGATTCTTGTTCTGATTCTGATTCTGATTCTGATTCTGGTTCTGGTTCTGATTCTGTTTATGATTCTGATTCTTGTTTTGATTCAGATTTCAGTTCTGGTTCCTGTTCTGATTCTGGTCATGATTCTGGTTCTGATTATGATTCTGTTTCTGGTTCTGCTTCTCGTTCTGGTTCTGGCTCAGATTCTGATTCTGATTCTGTTTCTGATTCTGATTCTGGTTCTGGTTCTGATTCTGATTTTAGTCATGAGTCTGGATCTGTTTCTGATTCTGATTCTGGCTCCTATTCTGGTTCTGTTTCTTGTTCTGGTTCTGGTTCTGATCTGATTCTGGTTCTGATTCTGGCTCTGATTCTGGTTCTGGTTCTGATTCTGATTCTGATTCTGGTTCTGGTTCTGGTTCCAGATCTGATTCTGGTTCTGTTTCTAATCCTGATTCTGCTTCTGGTTCTGGTTCCAGTTCTGATTCTGATACTGATTCTTGTTCTGATTCTGATTCTGATTCTCCTTCTCGATCTCGTTCGTGTTCTGGTTCTGTTTCATGTTCTGATTTTGTTTCTGGTTCTTATTCTGGTTCTGGTTCTGATTCTGATTCTTGTTTTGATTCAGATTCCAGTTCTGGTTCCTGTTCTGATTCTGGTCATGATTCTGGTTCTGATTATGATTCTGTTTCTGGCTCAGATTCCGATTCTGATTCTGTTTCTGATTCTGATTCTGGTTCTGGTTCTGGTTCTGATTCTGATTTTGGTCATGAGTCTGGATCTGTTTCTGATTCTGATTCTGGCTACGATTCTGGTTCTGATTCTGATTGTGATTCTGATTTTGATTCTGGTTCTGTTTCTTGTTCTGGTTCTGATTCTGTTTCTGGTTCCTGTACTGATTCTTCACATGATTCTGTTTCTGATTCTGATTCCATTCCTGATTCAGGTTCTGATGTGATTCTGGTTCTGGTTCTGATCTGATTCTGGTTCTGATTCTGGCTCTGAATCTGGTTCTGATTCTGATTCCATTCCTGATTCTGGTTCTGATGTGATTCTGGTTCGGGTTCCAGTTCTGATTCTGGTCATGCTTCTCATTCTCATTCTGATTGTGGTTTCTTATTCTGGTTATATTTCTGGTTCTGATTCCGATTCTGATACTGATTGTGTTTCTGATTCTGATTCTGGTTCTGGTTCAGATTCTGATTCTGATTCTGATTGTTGTTTTGATTCTGATTCAGTTTCCAGGACTGATTCTGGTTCTGTTTCTAATCCTGATTCTGGTTCTTGTTCTGGTTACAGTTCTGATTCTGATTCTGGTTCTGGTACTGATTCTTTTTCTGATTCTGATTCTTGTTTTGATTCTGATTCCAGTTGTGGTTCCTGTTCTGATTCTGGTCATGATTCTGGTTCTTATTCTGATTCTGGTTCTGGTTCAGATTCTGATTCTGATTCTGATTGTTGTTTTGATTCTGATTCTGGTTCTGGTTCTGGTTCCAGATCTGATTCTGGTTCTGTTTCTAATCCTGATTCTGCTTCTGGTTCTGGTTCCAGTTCTGATTCTGATACTGATTCTTGTTCTGATTCTGATTCTGATTCTGATTCTGGTTCTGGTTCTGATTCTGTTTATGATTCTGATTCTTGTTTTGATTCAGATTTCAGTTCTGGTTCCTGTTCTGATTCTGGTCATGATTCTGGTTCTGATTATGATTCTGTTTCTGGTTCTGCTTCTCGTTCTGGTTCTGGCTCAGATTCTGATTCTGATTCTGTTTCTGATTCTGATTCTGGTTCTGGTTCTGATTCTGATTTTAGTCATGAGTCTGGATCTGTTTCTGATTCTGATTCTGGCTCCTATTCTGGTTCTGTTTCTTGTTCTGGTTCTGGTTCTGATCTGATTCTGGTTCTGATTCTGGCTCTGATTCTGGTTCTGGTTCTGATTCTGATTCTGATTCTGGTTCTGGTTCTGGTTCCAGATCTGATTCTGGTTCTGTTTCTAATCCTGATTCTGCTTCTGGTTCTGGTTCCAGTTCTGATTCTGATACTGATTCTTGTTCTGATTCTGATTCTGATTCTGATTCTGGTTCTGGTTCTGATTCTGTTTATGATTCTGATTCTTGTTTTGATTCAGATTTCAGATCTGGTTCCTATTCTGATTCTGGTCATGATTCTGGTTCTGATTCTGATTCTTGATCTGATTTTGATTTTGATTCTGGTTCTGGTTCTGATTCTGATTCTTGTTTTTATTTTGATTCCAGTTCTGGTTCCTGTTCTGATTCTGGTCATGAGTCTGGATCTGATTCTGATTCTTGTTCTGATTTTGATTTTGATTCTGGTTCTGGTTCTGATTCTGATTCTTGTTTTAATTTTGATTCCAGTTCTGGTTCCTGTTCTGATTCTGGTCATGAGTCTGGATCTGGTTCTGATTCTGATTCTGGTTCTTGTTCTGTTGTTGGTTGTGGTTCTTGTTCTGATTCTGATTCTGGTTCTGATTCTAATTCTGGTTCTGATTCTTGTTGTGGTTCTGATTCTTATTCTGGTTCTCCTTCTTGTTCTGGTTCTTGTTCTGGTTCTTGTTCTGGTTCTGTTTCATGTTCTGATTTTGTTTCTGGTTCTTATTCTGATTCTGGTTCTGGTTCTGATTCTGATTCTGATTCTGGTTGTAATTCTTGCTCTGATTCTGGTTCTGGTTCTGATTCTGATTCTGATTCTGATTCTGGTTCTGTTTCTGGTTCTGTTTCCAATCCTGATTCTGATTCTAGGTCTGGTTCCAGCTCTGATTCTGATACTGATTCTTGTTCTGATTCTGATTCTGGTTCTGGTTCTGATTCATTTTCTGATTCTGATTCTTGTTTTTATTCTGATTCCAGTTCTGGTTCCTGTTCTGATTGTGGTCATGATTCTGGTTCTGATTCTGATTCTTGTTCTGATTTTTATTTTGATTCTGATTCTGGTTCTGATTCTGATTCTGATTCTTGTTCTTATTTTGATTCCAGTTCTGGTTCCTGTTCTGATTCTGGTCATGAGTCTGGATCTGGTTCTGATTCTGATTCTGGTTCTGATTCTAATTCTGATTCTCCTTCTCGTTCTGGTTCGTGTTCTGGTTCTGTTTCATGTTCTGATTTTGTTTCTGGTTCTTATTCTGGTTCTGGTTCTTATTCTGATTCTGGTCATGATTCTGCTTCTGATTCTGATTCTGTTCCTGGTTCTGGTTCTGATCTGATTCTGGTTCTGAATCTGATTCTGATTCTGGTTCTGATTCTGGCTCTGATTCTGGTTCTGGTTCTGATTCTGATTCTGATTCTGGTTCTGATTCTGGCTCTGATTCTGGTTCTGATTCTGATTCCATTCCTGATTCTGGTTCTGATGTGATTCTGGTTCTGGTTCCAGTTCTGATTTTGGTCATGATTCTCATTCTCATTCTGATTGTGGTTTCTTATTCTGGTTATATTTCTGGTTCTGATTCCGATTCTGATACTGATTGTGTTTCTGATTCTGATTCTGGTTCTGGTTCAGATTCAGATTCTGATTCTGATTGTTGTTTTGATTCTGATTCAGGTTCCAGGACTGATTCTGGTTCTGTTTCTAATCCTGATTCTGCTTCTCGTTCTGGTTCTGGCTCAGATTCCGATTCTGATTCTGTTTCTGATTCTGATTCTGGTTCTGGTTCTGATTCTGATTTTAGTCATGAGTCTGGATCTGTTTCTGATTCTGATTCTGGCTCCTATTCTGGTTCTGTTTCTTGTTCTGGTTCTGGTTCTGATCTGATTCTGGTTCTGATTCTGGCTCTGATACTGATTGTGTTTCTGATTCTGAATCTGGTTCTGGTTCAGATTCTGATTCTGATTCTGATTGTTGTTTTGATTCTGATTCAGGTTCCAGGACTGATTCTGGTTCCGTTTCTAATCCTGATTCTGGTCCTTGTTCTGGTTACAGTTCTGATTCTGATACTGATTCTTGTTCTGATTCTGATTCTATTTCTGGTACTGATTCTTTTTCTGATTCTGATTCTTGTTTTGATTCTGATTCCGGTTCTGGTTCCTGTTCTGATTCTGGTCATGATTCTGGTTCTTATTCTGATTCTGGTTCTGGTTCAGATTCTGATTCTGATTCTGATTGTTGTTTTGATTCTGATTCTGGTTCTGGTTCTGGTTCCAGATCTGATTCTGGTTCTGTTTCTAATCCTGATTCTGCTTCTGGTTCTGGTTCCAGTTCTGATTCTGATACTGATTCTTGTTCTGATTCTGATTCTGATTCTGATTCTGGTTCTGGTTCTGATTCTGTTTATGATTCTGATTCTTGTTTTGATTCAGATTTCAGTTCTGGTTCCTGTTCTGATTCTGGTCATGATTCTGGTTCTGATTATGATACTTATTCTGGTTCTGGTTCTGGTTCTGAATCCGGTTCTGATTCTGGTCCTGATTCTGAATCGGGTTCTGATTCTGGTTCTTTTTCTGATTCTGATTCTGTTTCTGGTTCTGATTCTGGTTCCAGTTCTGATTCTGGTCCTGATTCTGGTTCTGGTTCTCATTCTGGTTCTCATTCTGGTACTCATTCTGATTCATATTCTGGTTCTGGCTTTGGTTACAGTTGGGAATCGGGTTCTGATTCCGGTTATCGTTTTGATTCTAAATCTGGTTCCGGTTCTGATTCTGGCTCTGATTCTGGTTCTGGTTCTGATTCAGATTCAGATTCTGATTATGGTTCTGGTTCTGGTTCTGGTTCCAGGACTGATTCTGGTTCTGTTTCTAATCCTGATTCTGGTTCTTGTTCTGGTTCCAGTTCTGATTCTGATACTGATTCTTGTTTTGATTCTGATTCCGGTTCTGGTTCCTGTTCTGATTCTGGTCATGATTCTGGTTCTGATTCTGATTCTTGATCTGATTTTGATTTTGATTCTGGTTTTAGTTCTGATTCTGATTCTTTTTCTTATTTTGATTCCAGTTATGGTTACTGTTCTGATTCTGGTCATGAGTCTGGATCTGGTTCTGATTCTGATTCTGGTTCTAATTCTGATTCTGATTCTCCTTCTCGCTCCGGTTCGTGTTCTGGTTCTGTTTCATGTTCTGATTTTGTTTCTGGTTCTTTTTCAGGTTCTGGTTCTTATTCTGATTCTGGTCATGATTCTGGTTCTGATTATGATTCTGTTTCTGGTTCTGCTTCTCGTTCTGGTTCTGGCTCAGATTCTGATTCTGATTCTGATTCTGTTTCTGATTCTGATTCTGGTTCTGGTTCTGATTCTGATTTTTGTCATGAGTCTGGATCTGTTTCTGATTCTGATTCTGGCTCCTATTCTGGTTCTGTTTCTTGTTCTGGTTCTGGTTCTGATCTGATTCTGGTTCTGATTCTGGCTCTGATTCTGGTTCTCGTTCTGATTCTGATTCTGATTCTGGTTCTGGTTCTGGTTCCAGATCTGATTCTGGTTCTGTTTCTAATCCTGATTCTGCTTCTGGTTCTGGTTCCAGTTCTGATTCTGATACTGATTCTTGTTCTGATTCTGATTCTGATTCTGATTCTGGTTCTGGTTCTGATTCTGTTTATGATTCTGATTCTTGTTTTGATTCAGATTTCAGTTCTGGTTCCTGTTCTGATTCTGGTCATTATTCTGGTTCTGATTATGATACTGTTTCTGGTTCTGCTTCTCGTTCTGTTTCTGGCTCAGATTCTGATTCTGATTCTGTTTCTGATTCTGATTCTGGTTCTGGTTCTGATTCTGATTTTGGTCATGAGTCTGGATCTGTTTCTGATTCTGATTCTGGCTCCGATTCTGGTTCTGTTTCTTGTTCTGGTTTTGGTTTTGATCTGATTCTGATTCTGATTCTGGCTCTGATTCTGGTTCTGGTTCTGATTCTGATTCTGATTCTGGTTCTGTTTCTGGTTCTGGTTCTGATTCTGATCATAATTCTGGTTCTGGTTCTGGTTCCAGACATGATTCTGTTTCTGGTTCTGATCCTGATCCTGGTTCTGGTTTTTGTTCTGGTTTTGGTTCTGATTCTGTTTCTGATTCTGATTCTTGTTTTGAATCTGATTCCGGTTCTGGTTCCTGTTCTGATCTGGTCATGATTCTGGTTCTAATTCTGATTGTGGTTTCTTATTCTGGTTCTGTTTCTTCTTCTGGTTCTGGTTCTGCCTCTGATTTTGATTCTGATTCTGTTTATGATTCTGATTGTTGTTTTGATTCTGATTCTGGTTCTGGTTCCAGTTCTGATTCTGATACTGATTCTTGTTCTGATTCTGAATCTGGTTCTGGTTCAGGTTCTGATTCTGATTCTGATTGTTGTTTTGATTCTGATTCTGGTTCTGGTTCTGATTCAGATTCACATTCTGATTCTGATTCTGGTTCTGGTTCTGGTTCTGGTTCCAGGACTGATTCTGGTTCTGTTTCTAATCCTGATTCTGGTTCTTTTTCTGGTTCCAGTTCTGATTCTGATACTGATTTTTGTTCTGATTCTGATTCTGGTTCTGGTTCTGATTCTTTTTCTGATTCTGATTCTTGATTTGATTCTGATTCCGGTTCTGGTTCCTGTTCTGATTCTGGTCATGATTCTGGTTCTGATTCTGATTCTTGATCTGATTTTGATTTTGATTCTGGTTCTGGTTCTGATTCCGATTCTTTTTCTTATTTTGATTCCAGTTCTGGTTCCAGTTCTGATTCTGGTCATGAGTCTGGATCTTGTTCTGATTCTGATTCTGGTTCTGATTCTGATTCTGGTTCTTGTTCTGTTGCTGGTTGTGGTTCTTGTTCTGATACTGATTCTGGTTCTGTTTCTAATTCTGGTTCTGATTCTGGTTGTGGTTCTGATTCTTATTCTGGTTCTCCTTCTCGTTCTGGTTCTTGTTCTGGTTGTGTTTCATGTTCTGTTTTTGTTTCTGGTTCTTATTCTGATTCTGGTTCTGGTTCTGATTCTGATTCTGATTCAGGTTCTGATTCTTGCTCTGATTCTGGTTCTGGTTCTGATTCTGATTCTGATTCTGGTTCTGTTTCTGGTTCCAGGTCTGATTCTGGTTCTGTTTCTAATCCTGATTCTGCTTCTGATTCTGGTTCTGGTTCTGATTCTTTTTCTGATTCTGATTCTTGTCTTTACTCTGATTCCAGTTCTGGTTCCTGTTCTGATTGTGGTCATGATTCTGGTTCTGATTCTGATTCTTTTTCTTATTTTGATTCCAGTTCTGGTTCCTGTTCTGATTCTGGTCATGAGTCTGGATCTGGTTCTGATTCTGATTCTGGTTCTTGTTCTGTTGCTGGTTGTGGTTCTTGTTCTGATTCTGATTCTGGTTCTGATTCTAATTCTGGTTCTGATTCTGGTTGTGGTTCTGATTCTTATTCTGGTTCTCCTTCTCGTTCTGGTTCTTGTTCTGGTCCTGTTTCATGTTCTGATTTTGTTTCTGGTTCTTATTCTGATTCTGGTTCTGGTTCTGATTCTGATTCTGATTCTGGTTCTGATTCTTGCTCTGTTTCTGGTTCTGGTTCTGATTCTGATTCTGATTCTGGTTCTGTTTCTGGTTCCAGGTCTGATTCTGGTTCTGTTTCTAATCCTGATTCTGCTTCTGGTTCTGGTTCCAGTTCTGATTCTGATACTGATTCTTGTTCTGATTCTGATTCTGGTTCTGGTTCTGATTCTTTTTCTGATTCTGATTCTTGTGTTTACTCTGATTCCAGTTCTGGTTCCTGTTCTGATTCTGGTCATGATTCTGGTTCTGATTTTGATTTTGTTTCTGGTTCTGCTTCTGGTTCTGGTTCTGGCTCAGATTCTGATTCTGATTCTGTTTCTGATTCTGATTCTTGTTCTGATTTTGATTCTGGTTCTGGTTCTGATTCTGATTTTGGTCATTAGTCTGGATCTGTTTTTGATTCTGATTCTGGCTCCGAATCTGGTTCTGATTCTGATTGTGATTCTGATTTTGATTCTGGTTCTGTTTCTTGTTCTGGTTCTGATTCTGGTTCTCGTTCCTGTTCTGATTCTAGTCATGATTCTGGTTCTGATTCTGATTCTGTTCCTGATTCTGGTTCTGATGTGATTCTGGTTCTGGTTCTAGTTCTGATTCTGATTCTGATTCTGGTTCTGGTTCTGGTTCCAGGTCTGATTCTGGTTCTGTTTCTAATCCTGATTCTGCTTCTCGTTCGGGCTCCAGTTCTGATTCTCATACTGATTCTTGTTCTGATTCTGATTCTGGTTCTGGTTCTGATTCTGTTTATGATACTTATTCTTGTTTTGATTCTCATTCCGGTTCTGATTCCTGTTCTGATTCTGGTCATAATTCTGGTTCTGATTCTGATTCTTGATCTGATTTTGATTTTGATTCTGGTTCTGGTTCTGATTCTGATTCTTGTTCTTATTTTGATTCCACTTCTGGTTCCTTTTCTGATTCTGGTCATGTGTCTGGATCTGGTTCTGATTCTGATTCTGGTTCTGATTCCAGTTCTGGTTCCGGTCCTGTTTCTGATTCTGGTTCTGATTCTGGTTCTGGTTCCGGTTATGATTCTGGTTCTGATTATGAAACTTATTCTGGTTCTGGTTCTGGTTCTGAATCCGGTTCTGATTCTGGTCCTTATTCTGAATCGGGTTCTGATTCTGGTTCTTTTTCTGATTCTGATTCTGTTTCTGGTTCTGATTCTGGTTCCAGTTCTGATTCTGGTCCTGATTCTGGTTCTGGTTCTCATTCTGGTTCTCATTCTGGTACTCATTCTGATTCATATTCTGGTTCTGGCTTTGGTTACGGTTGGGAATCGGGTTCTGATTCCGGTTATCGTTTTGATTCTAAATCTGGTTCCGGTTCTGATTCTGGCTCTGATTCTGGTTCTGGTTCTGATTCAGATTCAGATTCTGATTATGGTTCTGGTTCTGGTTCTGGTTCCAGGACTGATTCTGGTTCTGTTTCTAATCCTGATTCTGGTTCTTTTTCTGGTTCCAGTTCTGATTCTGATACTGATTCTTGTTTTGATTCTGATTCCGGTTCTGGTTCCTGTTCTGATTCTGGTCATGATTCTGGTTCTGATTCTGATTCTTGATCTGATTTTGATTTTGATTCTGGTTCTAGTTCTGATTCTGATTCTTTTTCTTATTTTGATTCCAGTTCTGGTTACTGTTCTGATTCTGGTCATGAGTCTGGATCTGGTTCTGATTCTGATTCTGGTTCTAATTCTGATTCTGATTCTCCTTCTCGCTCCGGTTCGTGTTCTGGTTCTGTTTCATGTTCTGATTTTGTTTCTGGTTCTTTTTCAGGTTCTGGTTCTTATTCTGATTCTGATTCTGATTCTTTTCCTGGTTCTGGTTCTGATCTGATTCTGGTACTGATTCTGATTCTGGCTCTGATTCTGGTTCTGGTTCTGATTCTGATTCAGATTCTGGTTCTGATTCTTGCTCTGATTCTGATCTGATTCTGGTTCTGATTCTGATTCCGGTTCTGGTTCTGGTCCTGATTCTGATTCTGGTTCTGATTCTGGTTCTGGTTCCGGTTCTGATTCTGTTTCTGAATCTTGTTCTGATTATGATACTTGTTCTGTTTCTGGTTCTGATTCGTGTTCTGGTTCTGGTCCTGATTCTGATTCGGTTTCTGATTCTGGTTCTTTTTCTGATTCTGATTCTGGTTCTGGTTCTGATTCTGGTTCCATTTCTGATTCTGGTCCTGATTCTGGTTCTGGTTCTGATTTGCATCCTGAATCTGGTTCTCCTTCTGACTCTGATTCTGATTCTGCTTCTGGTTCTGCTTCTGGTTCTGCTTTTGGTTCTGCTTCTGCTCCTGATCCTGGTCCTGGTTCTGATTCAGGTTCTGGTTCTGATTCGGAATCTGGTTCTGATTCTGATACTGGTTCTGATTATGATTATGATACTGGTTCTGATTATGATTATGGTTCTGGTTCTGATTATGATTCTATTTCTGGTTCTGGTTCTGGTTCTAATTCTGCTCTGGTTCTGGTTATGATTCGGATTTTGATTCAGGTTCTGGTTCTGATACTGGTTCTGCTTCTGGTTCTTATTCGGGTTATGATTCTGGTTCTCATTCTGATTCTGGTTCTGGTTTTGGTCCTGATTCTGGTTCTGATTCTGATTCAGGTTCTGGTTCTGATTCTGGTTCTGGTCCTGGTACTCATTCTGATTCATATTCTGGTTCTGGCTTTGGTTACGGTTGGGAATCGGGTTCTGATTCCGGTTATCGTTTTGATTCTAATTCTGGTTCCGGTCCTGATTCTGGCTCTGATTCTGGTTCTGGTTCTGATTCAGATTCAGATTCTGATTATGGTTCTGGTTCTGGTTCTGGTTCCAGGACTGATTCTGGTTCTGTTTCTAATCCTGATTCTGGTTCTTGTTCTGGTTCCAGTTCTGATTCTGATACTGATTCTTGTTCTGATTCTGATTCTGGTTCTGGTTCTGATTCTTTTTCTGATTCTGGTTCTTGTTTTGATTCTGATTCCGGTTCTGGTTCCTGTTCTGATTCTGGTCATGATTCTGGTTCTGATTCTGATTCTTGATCTTATTTTGATTTTGATTCTGGTTCTAGTTCTGATTCTGATTCTTTTTCTTATTTTGATTACAGTTCTTGTTACCGTTCTGATTCTGGTCATGAGTCTGGATCTGGTTCTGATTCTGATTCTGGTTCTGATTCTGATTCTGATTCTCCTTCTCGCTCCGGTTCGTGTTTTGGTTCTGTTTCATGTTCTGATTTTGTTTCTGGTTCTTATTCAGGTTCTGGTTCTTATTCTGATTCTATTCATGATTCTGCTTCTGATTCTGATTCTTTTCCTGGTTCTGGTTCTGATCTGATTCTGGTTCTGATTCTGATTCTGGCTCTGATTCTGGTTCTGGTTCTGATTCTGATTCAGATTCTGGTTCTGATTCTTGCTCTGATTCTGATCTGATTCTGGTTCTGATTCTGATTCCGGTTCTGGTCCTGGTCCTGATTCTGATTGTTGTTTTGATTCTGATTCAGGTTCCAGGACTGATTCTGGTTCTGTTTCTAATCCTGATTCTGCTTCTCGTTCTGGTTCTGGCTCAGATTCCGATTCTGATTCTGTTTCTGATTCTGATTCTGGTTCTGGTTCTGATTCTGATTTTAGTCATGAGTCTGGATCTGTTTCTGATTCTGATTCTGGCTCCTATTCTGGTTCTGTTTCTTGTTCTGGTTCTGGTTCTGATCTGATTCTGGTTCTGATTCTGGCTCTGATACTGATTGTGTTCCTGATTCTGAATCTGGTTCTGGTTCAGATTCTGATTCTGATTCTGATTGTTGTTTTGATTCTGATTCAGGTTCCAGGAATGATTCTGGTTCTGTTTCTAATCCTGATTCTGGTCCTTGTTCTGGTTACAGTTCTGATTCTGATACTGATTCTTGTTCTGATTCTGATTCTAGTTCTGGTACTGATTCTTTTTCTGATTCTGATTCTTGATTTGATTCTGATTCCGGTTCTGGTTCCTGTTCTGATTCTGGTCATGATTCTGGTTCTTATTCTGATTCTGGTTCTGGTTCAGATTCTGATTCTGATTCTGATTGTTGTTTTGATTCTGATTCTGGTTCTGGTTCTGGTTCCAGATCTGATTCTGGTTCTGTTTCTAATCCTGATTCTGCTTCTGGTTCTGGTTCCAGTTCTGATTCTGATACTGATTCTTGTTCTGATTCTGATTCTGATTCTGATTCTGGTTCTGGTTCTGATTCTGTTTATGATTCTGATTCTTGTTTTGATTCAGATTTCAGTTCTGGTTCCTGTTCTGATTCTGCTCATGATTCTGGTTCTGATTATGATTCTGTTTCTGGTTCTGCTTCTCGTTCTGGTTCTGGCTCAGATTCTGATTCTGATTCTGATTCTGGTTCTGTTTCTGATTCTGGTTCTGGTTCTGATTCTGATTTTGGTCATGAGTCTGGATCTGTTTCTGATTCTGATTCTGGCTCCTATTCTGGTTCTGTTTCTTGTTCTGGTTCTGGTTCTGATCTGATTCTGGTTCTGATTCTGGCTCTGATTCTGGTTCTCGTTCTGATTCTGATTCTGATTCTGGTTCTGGTTCTGGTTCCAGATCTGATTCTGGTTCTGTTTCTAATCCTGATTCTGCTTCTGGTTCTGGTTCCAGTTCTGATTCTGATACTGATTCTTGTTCTGATTCTGATTCTGATTCTGATTCTGGTTCTGGTTCTGATTCTGTTTATGATTCTGATTCTTGTTTTGATTCAGATTTCAGTTCTGGTTCCTGTTCTGATTCTGGTCATTATTCTGGTTCTGATTATGATACTGTTTCTGGTTCTGCTTCTCGTTCTGGTTCTGGCTCAGATTCTGATTCTGATTCTGTTTCTGATTCTGATTCTGGTTCTGGTTCTGATTCTGATTTTGGTCATGAGTCTGGATCTGTTTCTGATTCTGATTCTGGCTCCGATTCTGGTTCTGTTTCTTGTTCTGGTTTTGGTTTTGATCTGATTCTGATTCTGATTCTGGCTCTGATTCTGGTTCTGGTTCTGATTCTGATTCTGATTCTGGTTCTGTTTCTGGTTCTGGTTCTGATTCTGATCATAATTCTGGTTCTGGTTCTGGTTCCAGACATGATTCTGTTTCTGGTTCTTATCCTGATCCTGGTTCTGGTTTTTGTTCTGGTTTTGGTTCTGATTCTGTTTCTGATTCTGATTCTTGTTTTGAATCTGATTCCGGTTCTGGTTCCTGTTCTGATCTGGTCATGATTCTGGTTCTAATTCTGATTGTGGTTTCTTATTCAGGTTCTCTTTCTTCTTCTGGTTCTGGTTCTGCCTCTGATTTTGATTCTGATTCTGTTTATGATTCTGATTGTTGTTTTGATTCTGATTCTGGTTCTGGTTCCAGTTCTGATTCTGATACTGATTCTTGTTCTGATTCTGAATCTGGTTCTGGTACAGGTTCTGATTCTGATTCTGATTGTTGTTTTGATTCTGATTCTGGTTCTGGTTCTGATTCAGATTCACATTCTGATTCTGATTCTGGTTCTGGTTCTGGTTCTGGTTCCAGGACTGATTCTGGTTCTGTTTCTAATCCTGATTCTGGTTCTTTTTCTGGTTCCAGTTCTGATTCTGATACTGATTTTTGTTCTGATTCTGATTCTGGTTCTGGTTCTGATTCTTTTTCTGATTCTGATTCTTGATTTGATTCTGATTCCGGTTCTGGTTCCTGTTCTGATTCTGGTCATGATTCTGGTTCTGATTCTGATTCTTGATCTGATTTTGATTTTGATTCTGGTTCTGGTTCTGATTCTGATTCTTTTTCTTATTTTGATTCCAGTTCTGGTTCCAGTTCTGATTCTGGTCATGAGTCTGGATCTGGTTCTGATTCTGATTCTGGTTCTGATTCTGATTCTGGTTCTTGTTCTGTTGCTGGTTGTGGTTCTTGTTCTGATACTGATTCTGGTTCTGTTTCTAATTCTGGTTCTGATTCTGGTTGTGGTTCTGATTCTTATTCTGGTTCTCCTTCTCGTTCTGGTTCTTGTTCTGGTTGTGTTTCATGTTCTGTTTTTGTTTCTGGTTCTTATTCTGATTCAGGTTCTGATTCTTGCTCTGATTCTGGTTCTGGTTCTGATTCTGATTCTGATTCTGGTTCTGTTTCTGGTTCCAGGTCTGATTCTGGTTCTGTTTCTAATCCTGATTCTGCTTCTGGTTCTGGTTCCAGTTCTGATTCCGATACTGAATCTTGTTCTGATTCTGATTCTGGTTCTGGTTCTGATTCTTTTTCTGATTCTGATTCTTGTCTTTACTCTGATTCCAGTTCTGGTTCCTGTTCTGATTGTGGTCATGATTCTGGTTCTGATTCTGATTCTTTTTCTTATTTTGATTCCAGTTCTGGTTCCTGTTCTGATTCTGGTCATGAGTCTGGATCTGGTTCTGATTCTGATTCTGGTTCTTGTTCTGTTGCTGGTTGTGGTTCTTGTTCTGATTCTGATTCTGGTTCTGTTTCTAATTCTGGTTCTGATTCTGGTTGTGGTTCTGATTCTTATTCTGGTTCTCCTTCTCGTTCTGGTTCTTGTTCTGGTCCTGTTTCATGTTCTGATTTTGTTTCTGGTTCTTATTCTGATTCTGGTTCTGGTTCTGATTCTGATTCTGATTCTGGTTCTGATTCTTGCTCTGTTTCTGGTTCTGGTTCTGATTCTGATTCTGATTCTGGTTCTGTTTCTGGTTCCAGGTCTGATTCTGGTTCTGTTTCTAATCCTGATTCTGCTTCTGGTTCTGGTTCCAGTTCTGATTCTGATACTGATTCTTGTTCTGATTCTGATTCTGGTTCTGGTTCTGATTCTTTTTCTGATTCTGTTTCTTGTGTTTACTCTGATTCCAGTTCTGGTTCCTGTTCTGATTCTGGTCATGATTCTGGTTCTGATTTTGATTTTGTTTCTGGTTCTGCTTCTGGTTCTGGTTCTGGCTCAGATTCTGATTCTGATTCTGTTTCTGATTCTGATTCTTGTTCTGATTTTGATTCTGGTTCTGGTTCTGATTCTGATTTTGGTCATTAGTCTGGATCTGTTTTTGATTCTGATTCTGGCTCCGAATCTGGTTCTGATTCTGATTGTGATTCTGATTTTGATTCTGGTTCTATTTCTTGTTCTGGTTCTGATTCTGGTTCTCGTTCCTGTTCTGATTCTAGTCATGATTCTGGTTCTGATTCTGATTCTGTTCCTGATTCTGGTTCTGATGTGATTCTGGTTCTGGTTCTAGTTCTGATTCTGATTCTGATTCTGGTTCTGGTTCTGGTTCCAGGTCTGATTCTGGTTCTGTTTCTAATCCTGATTCTGCTTCTGGTTCGGGCTCCAGTTCTGATTCTCATACTGATTCTTGTTCTGATTCTGATTCTGGTTCTGGTTCTGATTCTGTTTATGATACTTATTCTTGTTTTGATTCTCATTCCGGTTCTGATTCCTGTTCTGATTCTGGTCATAATTCTGGTTCTGATTCTGATTCTTGATCTGATTTTGATTTTGATTCTGGTTCTGGTTCTGATTCTGATTCTTGTTCTTATTTCGATTCCACTTCTGGTTCCTTTTCTGATTCTGGTCATGTGTCTGGATCTGGTCCTGATTCTGATTCTGGTTCTGATTCCAGTTCTGGTTCCGGTCCTGATTCTGATTCTGGTTCTGATTCTGGTTCTGGTTCCGGTTATGATTCTGGTTCTGATTATGATACTTATTCTGGTTCTGGTTCTGGTTCTGAATCCGGTTCTGATTCTGGTCCTGATTCTGAATCGGGTTCTGATTCTGGTTCTTTTTCTGATTCTGATTCTGTTTCTGGTTCTGATTCTGGTTCCAGTTCTGATTCTGGTCCTGATTCTGGTTCTGGTTCTCATTCTGGTTCTCATTCTGGTACTCATTCTGATTCATATTCTGGTTCTGGCTTTGGTTACGGTTGGGAATCGGGTTCTGATTCCGGTTATCGTTTTGATTCTAAATCTGGTTCCGGTTCTGATTCTGGCTCTGATTCTGGTTCTGGTTCTGATTCAGATTCAGATTATGATTATGGTTCTGGTTCTGGTTCTGGTTCCAGGACTGATTCTGGTTCTGTTTCTAATCCTGATTCTGGTTCTTTTTCTGGTTCCAGTTCTGATTCTGATACTGATTCTTGTTCTGATTCTGATTCTGGTTCTGGTTCTGATTCTTTTTCTGATTCTGGTTCTTGTTTTGATTCTGATTCCGGTTCTGGTTCCTGTTCTGATTCTGGTCATGATTCTGGTTCTGATTCTGATTCTTGATCTGATTTTGATTTTGATTCTGGTTCTAGTTCTGATTCTGATTCTTTTTCTTATTTTGATTCCAGTTCTGGTTACTGTTCTGATTCTGGTCATGAGTCTGGATCTGGTTCTGATTCTGATTCTGGTTCTAATTCTGATTCTGATTCTCCTTCTCGCTCCGGTTCGTGTTCTGGTTCTGTTTCATGTTCTGATTTTGTTTCTGGTTCTTTTTCAGGTTCTGGTTCTTATTCTGATTCTGGTCATGATTCTGCTTCTGATTCTGATTCTTTTCCTGGTTCTGGTTCTGATCTGATTCTGGTTCTGATTCTGATTCTGGCTCTGATTCTGGTTCTGGTTCTGATTCTGATTCAGATTCTGGTTCTGATTCTTGCTCTGATTCTGATCTGATTCTGGTTCTGATTCTGATTCCGGTTCTGGTTCTGGTCCTGATTCTGATTCTGGTTCTGATTCTGGTTCTGGTTCCGGTTCTGATTCTGTTTCTGAATCTTGTTCTGATTATGATACTTGTTCTGGTTCTGGTTCTGATTCGTGTTCTGGTTCTGGTCCTGATTCTGATTCGGTTTCTGATTCTGGTTCTTTTTCTGATTCTGATTCTGGTTCTGGTTCTGATTCTGGTTCCATTTCTGATTCTGGTCCTGATTCTGGTTCTGGTTCTGATTTGCATCCTGAATCTGGTTCTTCTTCTGACTCTGATTCTGATTCTGCTTCTGGTTCTGCTTCTGGTTCTGCTTTTGGTTCTGCTTCTGCTCCAGATCCTGGTCCTGGTTCTGATTCAGGTTCTGGTTCTGATTCGGAATCTGATTCTGTTTCTTGTTCTGATTCATATTCTGGTTCTGGCTTTTGTTCAGATTCTGACCCTGATTCTGGTTCTGGTTCTGATTCTGCATCTGGTTCTGATTCTGATACTGGTTCTGATTATGATTATGATACTGGTTCTGATTATGATTATGGTTCTGGTTCTGATTATGATTCTATTTCTGGTTCTGGTTCTGGTTCTAATTCTGCTCTGGTTCTGGTTATGATTCGGATTTTGATTCAGGTTCTGGTTCTGATACTGGTTCTGCTTCTGGTTCTTATTCGGGTTATGATTCTGGTTCTCATTCTGATTCTGGTTCAGGTTTTGGTCCTGATTCTGGTTCTGATTCTGATTCAGGTTCTGGTTCTGATTCTGGTTCTGGTCCTGGTACTCATTCTGATTCATATTCTGGTTCTGGCTTTGGTTACGGTTGGGAATCGGGTTCTGATTCCGGTTATCGTTTTGATTCTAATTCTGGTTCCGGTCCTGATTCTGGCTCTGATTCTGGTTCTGGTTCTGATTCAGATTCTGATTCTGATTATGGTTCTGGTTCTGGTTCTGGTTCCAGGACTGATTCTGGTTCTGTTTCTAATCCTGATTCTGGTTCTTGTTCTGGTTCCAGTTCTGATTCTGATACTGATTCTTGTTCTGATTCTGATTCTGGTTCTGGTTCTGATTCTTTTTCTGATTCTGGTTCTTGTTTTGATTCTGATTCCGGTTCTGGTTCCTGTTCTGATTCTGGTCATGATTCTGGTTCTGATTCTGATTCTTGATCTTATTTTGATTTTGATTCTGGTTCTAGTTCTGATTCTGATTCTTTTTCTTATTTTGATTACAGTTCTTGTTACCGTTCTGATTCTGGTCATGAGTCTGGATCTGGTTCTGATTCTGATTCTGGTTCTGGTTCTGATTCTGATTCTTGTTCTTATTTTGATTCCACTTCTGGTTCCTTTTCTGATTCTGGTCATGTGTCTGGATCTGGTTCTGATTCTGATTCTGGTTCTGATTCCAGTTCTGGTTCCGGTCCTGATTCTGATTCTGGTTCTGATTCTGGTTCTGGTTCCGGTTATGATTCTGGTTCTGATTATGATACTTATTCTGGTTCTGGTTCTGGTTCTGAATCCGGTTCTGATTCTGGTCCTGATTCTGAATCGGGTTCTGATTCTGGTTCTTTTTCTGATTCTGATTCTGTTTCTGGTTCTGATTCTGGTTCCAGTTCTGATTCTGGTCCTGATTCTGGTTCTGGTTCTCATTCTGGTTCTCATTCTGGTACTCATTATGATTCATATTCTGGTTCTGGCTTTGGTTACGGTTGGGAATCGGGTTCTGATTCCGGTTATCGTTTTGATTCTAAATCTGGTTCCGGTTCTGATTCTGGCTCTGATTCTGGTTCTGGTTCTGATTCAGATTCAGATTATGATTATGGTTCTGGTTCTGGTTCTGGTTCCAGGACTGATTCTGGTTCTGTTTCTAATCCTGATTCTGGTTCTTTTTCTGGTTCCAGTTCTGATTCTGATACTGATTCTTGTTCTGATTCTGATTCTGGTTCTGGTTCTGATTCTTTTTCTGATTCTGGTTCTTGTTTTGATTCTGATTCCGGTTCTGGTTCCTGTTCTGATTCTGGTCATGATTCTGGTTCTGATTCTGATTCTTGATCTGATTTTGATTTTGATTCTGGTTCTAGTTCTGATTCTGATTCTTTTTCTTATTTTGATTCCAGTTCTGGTTACTGTTCTGATTCTGGTCATGAGTCTGGATCTGGTTCTGATTCTGATTCTGGTTCTAATTCTGATTCTGGTTCCATTTCTGATTCTGGTCCTGATTCTGGTTCTGGTTCTGATTTGCATCCTGAATCTGGTTCTTCTTCTGACTCTGATTCTGATTCTGCTTCTGGTTCTGCTTCTGGTTCTGCTTTTGGTTCTGCTTCTGCTCCAGATCCTGGTCCTGGTTCTGATTCAGGTTCTGGTTCTGATTCGGAATCTGATTCTGTTTCTTGTTCTGATTCATATTCTGGTTCTGGCTTTTGTTCAGATTCTGACCCTGATTCTGGTTCTGGTTCTGATTCTGCATCTGGTTCTGATTCTGATACTGGTTCTGATTATGATTATGATACTGGTTCTGATTATGATTATGGTTCTGGTTCTGATTATGATTCTATTTCTGGTTCTGGTTCTGGTTCTAATTCTGCTCTGGTTCTGGTTATGATTCGGATTTTGATTCAGGTTCTGGTTCTGATACTGGTTCTGCTTCTGGTTCTTATTCGGGTTATGATTCTGGTTCTCATTCTGATTCTGGTTCAGGTTTTGGTCCTGATTCTGGTTCTGATTCTGATTCAGGTTCTGGTTCTGATTCTGGTTCTGGTCCTGGTACTCATTCTGATTCATATTCTGGTTCTGGCTTTGGTTACGGTTGGGAATCGGGTTCTGATTCCGGTTATCGTTTTGATTCTAATTCTGGTTCCGGTCCTGATTCTGGCTCTGATTCTGGTTCTGGTTCTGATTCAGATTCTGATTCTGATTATGGTTCTGGTTCTGGTTCTGGTTCCAGGACTGATTCTGGTTCTGTTTCTAATCCTGATTCTGGTTCTTGTTCTGGTTCCAGTTCTGATTCTGATACTGATTCTTGTTCTGATTCTGATTCTGGTTCTGGTTCTGATTCTTTTTCTGATTCTGGTTCTTGTTTTGATTCTGATTCCGGTTCTGGTTCCTGTTCTGATTCTGGTCATGATTCTGGTTCTGATTCTGATTCTTGATCTTATTTTGATTTTGATTCTGGTTCTAGTTCTGATTCTGATTCTTTTTCTTATTTTGATTACAGTTCTTGTTACCGTTCTGATTCTGGTCATGAGTCTGGATCTGGTTCTGATTCTGATTCTGGTTCTGGTTCTGATTCTGATTCTTGTTCTTATTTTGATTCCACTTCTGGTTCCTTTTCTGATTCTGGTCATGTGTCTGGATCTGGTTCTGATTCTGATTCTGGTTCTGATTCCAGTTCTGGTTCCGGTCCTGATTCTGATTCTGGTTCTGATTCTGGTTCTGGTTCCGGTTATGATTCTGGTTCTGATTATGATACTTATTCTGGTTCTGGTTCTGGTTCTGAATCCGGTTCTGATTCTGGTCCTGATTCTGAATCGGGTTCTGATTCTGGTTCTTTTTCTGATTCTGATTCTGTTTCTGGTTCTGATTCTGGTTCCAGTTCTGATTCTGGTCCTGATTCTGGTTCTGGTTCTCATTCTGGTTCTCATTCTGGTACTCATTATGATTCATATTCTGGTTCTGGCTTTGGTTACGGTTGGGAATCGGGTTCTGATTCCGGTTATCGTTTTGATTCTAAATCTGGTTCCGGTTCTGATTCTGGCTCTGATTCTGGTTCTGGTTCTGATTCAGATTCAGATTATGATTATGGTTCTGGTTCTGGTTCTGGTTCCAGGACTGATTCTGGTTCTGTTTCTAATCCTGATTCTGGTTCTTTTTCTGGTTCCAGTTCTGATTCTGATACTGATTCTTGTTCTGATTCTGATTCTGGTTCTGGTTCTGATTCTTTTTCTGATTCTGGTTCTTGTTTTGATTCTGATTCCGGTTCTGGTTCCTGTTCTGATTCTGGTCATGATTCTGGTTCTGATTCTGATTCTTGATCTGATTTTGATTTTGATTCTGGTTCTAGTTCTGATTCCGATTCTTTTTCTTATTTTGATTCCAGTTCTGGTTACTGTTCTGATTCTGGTCATGAGTCTGGATCTGGTTCTGATTCTGATTCTGGTTCTAATTCTGATTCTGATTCTCCTTCTCGCTCCGGTTCGTGTTCTGGTTCTGTTTCATGTTCTGATTTTGTTTCTGGTTCTTTTTCAGGTTCTGGTTCTTATTCTGATTCTGGTCATGATTCTGCTTCTGATTCTGATTCTTTTCCTGGTTCTGGTTCTGATCTGATTCTGGTTCTGATTCTGATTCTGGCTCTGATTCTGGTTCTGGTTCTGATTCTGATTCAGATTCTGGTTCTGATTCTTGCTCTGATTCTGATCTGATTCTGGTTCTGATTCTGATTCCGGTTCTGGTTCTGGTCCTGATTCTGATTCTGGTTCTGATTCTGGTTCTGGTTCCGGTTCTGATTCTGTTTCTGAATCTTGTTCTGATTATGATACTTGTTCTGGTTCTGGTTCTGATTCGTGTTCTGGTTCTGGTCCTGATTCTGATTCGGTTTCTGATTCTGGTTCTTTTTCTGATTCTGATTCTGGTTCTGGTTCTGATTCTGGTTCCATTTCTTATTCTGGTCCTGATTCTGGTTCTGGTTCTGATTTGCATCCTGAATCTGGTTCTTCTTCTGACTCTGATTCTGATTCTGCTTCTGGTTCTGCTTCTGGTTCTGCTTTTGATTCTGCTTCTGCTCCAGATCCTGGTCCTGGTTCTGATTCAGGTTCTGGTTCTGATTCGGAATCTGATTCTGTTTCTTGTTCTGATTCATATTCTGGTTCTGGCTTTTGTTCAGATTCTGACCCTGATTCTGGTTCTGGTTCTGATTCTGCATCTGGTTCTGATTCTGATACTGGTTCTGATTATGATTATGATACTGGTTCTGATTATGATTATGGTTCTGGTTCTGATTATGATTCTATTTCTGGTTCTGGTTCTGGTTCTAATTCTGCTCTGGTTCTGGTTATGATTCGGATTTTGATTCAGGTTCTGGTTCTGATACTGGTTCTGCTTCTGGTTCTTATTCGGGTTATGATTCTGGTTCTCATTCTGATTCTGGTTCAGGTTTTGGTCCTGATTCTGGTTCTGATTCTGATTCAGGTTCTGGTTCTGATTCTGGTTCTGGTCCTGGTACTCATTCTGATTCATATTCTGGTTCTGGCTTTGGTTACGGTTGGGAATCGGGTTCTGATTCCGGTTATCGTTTTGATTCTAATTCTGGTTCCGGTCCTGATTCTGGCTCTGATTCTGGTTCTGGTTCTGATTCAGATTCTGATTCTGATTATGGTTCTGGTTCTGGTTCTGGTTCCAGGACTGATTCTGGTTCTGTTTCTAATCCTGATTCTGGTTCTTGTTCTGGTTCCAGTTCTGATTCTGATACTGATTCTTGTTCTGATTCTGATTCTGGTTCTGGTTCTGATTCTTTTTCTGATTCTGGTTCTTGATCTTATTTTGATTTTGATTCTGGTTCTAGTTCTGATTCTGATTCTTTTTCTTATTTTGATTACAGTTCTTGTTACCGTTCTGATTCTGGTCATGAGTCTGGATCTGGTTCTGATTCTGATTCTGGTTCTGATTCTGATTCTGATTCTCCTTCTCGCTCCGGTTCATGTTTTGGTTCTGTTTCATGTTCTGATTTTGTTTCTGGTTCTTATTCAGGTTCTGGTTCTTATTCTTATTCTATTCATGATTCTGCTTCTGATTCTGATTCTTTTCCTGGTTCTGGTTCTGATCTGATTCTGGTTCTGATTCTGATTCTGGCTCTGATTCTGGTTCTGATTCTGGTTCTGGTTCCGGTTCTGATTCTGTTTCTGAATCTTGTTCTGATTATGATACTTGTTCTGGTTCTGGTTCTGATTCGTGTTCTGGTTCTGGTCCTGATTCTGATTCGGTTTCTGATTCTGGTTCTTTTTCTGATTCTGATTCTGGTTCTGGTTCTGATTCTGGTTCCATTTCTGATTCTGGTCCTGATTCTGGTTCTGGTTCTGATTTGCATCCTGAATCTGGTTCTCCTTCTGACTCTGATTCTGATTCTGCTTCTGGTTCTGCTTCTGGTTCTGCTTTTGGTTCTGCTTCTGCTCCTGATCCTGGTCCTGGTTCTGATTCAGGTTCTGGTTCTGATTCGGAATCTGGTTCTGATTCTGATACTGGTTCTGATTATGATTATGATACTGGTTCTGATTATGATTATGGTTCTGGTTCTGATTATGATTCTATTTCTGGTTCTGGTTCTGGTTCTAATTCTGCTCTGGTTCTGGTTATGATTCGGATTTTGATTCAGGTTCTGGTTCTGATACTGGTTCTGCTTCTGGTTCTTATTCGGGTTATGATTCTGGTTCTCATTCTGATTCTGGTTCTGGTTTTGGTCCTGATTCTGGTTCTGATTCTGATTCAGGTTCTGGTTCTGATTCTGGTTCTGGTCCTGGTACTCATTCTGATTCATATTCTGGTTCTGGCTTTGGTTACGGTTGGGAATCGGGTTCTGATTCCGGTTATCGTTTTGATTCTAATTCTGGTTCCGGTCCTGATTCTGGCTCTGATTCTGGTTCTGGTTCTGATTCAGATTCAGATTCTGATTATGGTTCTGGTTCTGGTTCTGGTTCCAGGACTGATTCTGGTTCTGTTTCTAATCCTGATTCTGGTTCTTGTTCTGGTTCCAGTTCTGATTCTGATACTGATTCTTGTTCTGATTCTGATTCTGGTTCTGGTTCTGATTCTTTTTCTGATTCTGGTTCTTGTTTTGATTCTGATTCCGGTTCTGGTTCCTGTTCTGATTCTGGTCATGATTCTGGTTCTGATTCTGATTCTTGATCTTATTTTGATTTTGATTCTGGTTCTAGTTCTGATTCTGATTCTTTTTCTTATTTTGATTACAGTTCTTGTTACCGTTCTGATTCTGGTCATGAGTCTGGATCTGGTTCTGATTCTGATTCTGGTTCTGATTCTGATTCTGATTCTCCTTCTCGCTCCGGTTCGTGTTTTGGTTCTGTTTCATGTTCTGATTTTGTTTCTGGTTCTTATTCAGGTTCTGGTTCTTATTCTGATTCTATTCATGATTCTGCTTCTGATTCTGATTCTTTTCCTGGTTCTGGTTCTGATCTGATTCTGGTTCTGATTCTGATTCTGGCTCTGATTCTGGTTCTGGTTCTGATTCTGATTCAGATTCTGGTTCTGATTCTTGCTCTGATTCTGATCTGATTCTGGTTCTGATTCTGATTCCGGTTCTGGTCCTGGTCCTGATTCTGATTGTTGTTTTGATTCTGATTCAGGTTCCGGGACTGATTCTGGTTCTGTTTCTAATCCTGATTCTGCTTCTCGTTCTGGTTCTGGCTCAGATTCCGATTCTGATTCTGTTTCTGATTCTGATTCTGGTTCTGGTTCTGATTCTGATTTTAGTCATGAGTCTGGATCTGTTTCTGATTCTGATTCTGGCTCCTATTCTGGTTCTGTTTCTTGTTCTGGTTCTGGTTCTGATCTGATTCTGGTTCTGATTCTGGCTCTGATACTGATTGTGTTTCTGATTCTGAATCTGGTTCTGGTTCAGATTCTGATTCTGATTCTGATTGTTGTTTTGATTCTGATTCAGGTTCCAGGAATGATTCTGGTTCTGTTTCTAATCCTGATTCTGGTCCTTGTTCTGGTTACAGTTCTGATTCTGATACTGATTCTTGTTCTGATTCTGATTCTAGTTCTGGTACTGATTCTTTTTCTGATTCTGATTCTTGTTTTGATTCTGATTCCGGTTCTGGTTCCTGTTCTGATTCTGGTCATGATTCTGGTTCTTATTCTGATTCTGGTTCTGGTTCAGATTCTGATTCTGATTCTGATTGTTGTTTTGATTCTGATTCTGGTTCTGGTTCTGGTTCCAGATCTGATTCTGGTTCTGTTTCTAATCCTGATTCTGCTTCTGGTTCTGGTTCCAGTCTGATTCTGATACTGATTCTTGTTCTGATTCTGATTCTGATTCTGATTCTGGTTCTGGTTCTGATTCTGTTTATGATTCTGATTCTTGTTTTGATTCAGATTTCAGTTCTGGTTCCTGTTCTGATTCTGCTCATGATTCTGGTTCTGATTATGATTCTGTTTCTGGTTCTGCTTCTCGTTCTGGTTCTGGCTCAGATTCTGATTCTGATTCTGATTCTGGTTCTGTTTCTGATTCTGGTTCTGGTTCTGATTCTGATTTTGGTCATGAGTCTGGATCTGTTTCTGATTCTGATTCTGGCTCCTATTCTGGTTCTGTTTCTTGTTCTGGTTCTGGTTCTGATCTGATTCTGGTTCTGATTCTGGCTCTGATTCTGGTTCTCGTTCTGATTCTGATTCTGATTCTGGTTCTGGTTCTGGTTCCAGATCTGATTCTGGTTCTGTTTCTAATCCTGATTCTGCTTCTGGTTCTGGTTCCAGTTCTGATTCTGATACTGATTCTTGTTCTGATTCTGATTCTGATTCTGATTCTGGTTCTGGTTCTGATTCTGTTTATGATTCTGATTCTTGTTTTGATTCAGATTTCAGTTCTGGTTCCTGTTCTGATTCTGGTCATTATTCTGGTTCTGATTATGATACTGTTTCTGGTTCTGCTTCTCGTTCTGGTTCTGGCTCAGATTCTGATTCTGATTCTGTTTCTGATTCTGATTCTGGTTCTGGTTCTGATTCTGATTTTGGTCATGAGTCTGGATCTGTTTCTGATTCTGATTCTGGCTCCGATTCTGGTTCTGTTTCTTGTTCTGGTTTTGGTTTTGATCTGATTCTGATTCTGATTCTGGCTCTGATTCTGGTTCTGGTTCTGATTCTGATTCTGATTCTGGTTCTGTTTCTGGTTCTGGTTCTGATTCTGATCATAATTCTGGTTCTGGTTCTGTTTCCAGACATGATTCTGTTTCTGGTTCTGATCCTGATCCTGGTTCTGGTTTTTGTTCTGGTTTTGGTTCTGATTCTGTTTCTGATTCTGATTCTTGTTTTGAATCTGATTCCGGTTCTGGTTCCTGTTCTGATCTGGTCATGATTCTGGTTCTAATTCTGATTGTGGTTTCTTATTCAGGTTCTCTTTCTTCTTCTGGTTCTGGTTCTGCCTCTGATTTTGATTCTGATTCTGTTTATGATTCTGATTGTTGTTTTGATTCTGATTCTGGTTCTGGTTCCAGTTCTGATTCTGATACTGATTCTTGTTCTGATTCTGAATCTGGTTCTGGTACAGGTTCTGATTCTGATTCTGATTGTTGTTTTGATTCTGATTCTGGTTCTGGTTCTGATTCAGATTCACATTCTGATTCTGATTCTGGTTCTGGTTCTGGTTCTGGTTCCAGGACTGATTCTGGTTCTGTTTCTAATCCTGATTCTGGTTCTTTTTCTGGTTCCAGTTCTGATTCTGATACTGATTTTTGTTCTGATTCTGATTCTGGTTCTGGTTCTGATTCTTTTTCTGATTCTGATTCTTGATTTGATTCTGATTCCGGTTCTGGTTCCTGTTCTGATTCTGGTCATGATTCTGGTTCTGATTCTGATTCTTGATCTGATTTTGATTTTGATTCTGGTTCTGGTTCTGATTCTGATTCTTTTTCTTATTTTGATTCCAGTTCTGGTTCCAGTTCTGATTCTGGTCATGAGTCTGGATCTGGTTCTGATTCTGATTCTGGTTCTGATTCTGATTCTGGTTCTTGTTCTGTTGCTGGTTGTGGTTCTTGTTCTGATACTGATTATGGTTCTGTTTCTAATTCTGGTTCTGATTCTGGTTGTGGTTCTGATTCTTATTCTGGTTCTCCTTCTCGTTCTGGTTCTTGTTCTGGTTGTGTTTCATGTTCTGTTTTTGTTTCTGGTTCTTATTCTGATTCAGGTTCTGATTCTTGCTCTGATTCTGGTTCTGGTTCTGATTCTGATTCTGATTCTGGTTCTGTTTCTGGTTCCAGGTCTGATTCTGGTTCTGTTTCTAATCCTGATTCTGCTTCTGGTTCTGGTTCCAGTTCTGATTCCGATACTGAATCTTGTTCTGATTCTGATTCTGGTTCTGGTTCTGATTCTTTTTCTGATTCTGATTCTTGTCTTTACTCTGATTCCAGTTCTGGTTCCTGTTCTGATTGTGGTCATGATTCTGGTTCTGATTCTGATTCTTTTTCTTATTTTGATTCCAGTTCTGGTTCCTGTTCTGATTCTGGTCATGAGTCTGGATCTGGTTCTGATTCTGATTCTGGTTCTTGTTCTGTTGCTGGTTGTGGTTCTTGTTCTGATTCTGATTCTGGTTCTTTTTCTAATTCTGGTTCTGATTCTGGTTGTGGTTCTGATTCTTATTCTGGTTCTCCTTCTCGTTCTGGTTCTTGTTCTGGTCCTGTTTCATGTTCTGATTTTGTTTCTGGTTCTTATTCTGATTCTGGTTCTGGTTCTGATTCTGATTCTGATTCTGGTTCTGATTCTTGCTCTGTTTCTGGTTCTGGTTCTGATTCTGATTCTGATTCTGGTTCTGTTTCTGGTTCCAGGTCTGATTCTGGTTCTGTTTCTAATCCTGATTCTGCTTCTGGTTCTGGTTCCAGTTCTGATTCTGATACTGATTCTTGTTCTGATTCTGATTCTGGTTCTGGTTCTGATTCTTTTTCTGATTCTGATTCTTGTGTTTACTCTGATTCCAGTTCTGGTTCCTGTTCTGATTCTGGTCATGATTCTGGTTCTGATTTTGATTTTGTTTCTGGTTCTGCTTCTGGTTCTGGTTCTGGCTCAGATTCTGATTCTGATTCTGTTTCTGATTCTGATTCTTGTTCTGATTTTGATTCTGGTTCTGGTTCTGATTCTGATTTTGGTCATTAGTCTGGATCTGTTTTTGATTCTGATTCTGGCTCCGAATCTGGTTCTGATTCTGATTGTGATTCTGATTTTGATTCTGGTTCTGTTTCTTGTTCTGGTTCTGATTCTGGTTCTCGTTCCTGTTCTGATTCTAGTCATGATTCTGGTTCTGATTCTGATTCTGGTTCTGGTTCTGATTCTTTTTCTGATTCTGATTCTTGTGTTTACTCTGATTCCAGTTCTGGTTCCTGTTCTGATTCTGGTCATGATTCTGGTTCTGATTTTGATTTTGTTTCTGGTTCTGCTTCTGGTTCTGGTTCTGGCTCAGATTCTGATTCTGATTCTGTTTCTGATTCTGATTCTTGTTCTGATTCTGATTCTGGTTCTGGTTCTGATTCTGGTTCCATTTCTGATTCTGGTCCTGATTCTGGTTCTGGTTCTGATTTGCATCCTGAATCTGGTTCTTCTTCTGACTCTGATTCTGATTCTGCTTCTGGTTCTGCTTCTGGTTCTGCTTTTGGTTCTGCTTCTGCTCCTGATCCTGGTCCTGGTTCTGATTCAGGTTCTGGTTCTGATTCGGAATCTGATTCTGTTTCTTGTTCTGATTCATATTCTGGTTCTGGCTTTTGTTCAGATTCTGACCCTGATTCTGGTTCTGGTTCTGATTCTGCATCTGGTTCTGATTCTGATACTGGTTCTGATTATGATTATGATACTGGTTCTGATTATGATTATGGTTCTGGTTCTGATTATGATTCTATTTCTGGTTCTGGTTCTGGTTCTAATTCTGCTCTGGTTCTGGTTATGATTCGGATTTTGATTCAGGTTCTGGTTCTGATACTGGTTCTGCTTCTGGTTCTTATTCGGGTTATGATTCTGGTTCTCATTCTGATTCTGGTTCAGGTTTTGGTCCTGATTCTGGTTCTGATTCTGATTCAGGTTCTGGTTCTGATTCTGGTTCTGGTCCTGGTACTCATTCTGATTCATATTCTGGTTCTGGCTTTGGTTACGGTTGGGAATCGGGTTCTGATTCCGGTTATCGTTTTGATTCTAATTCTGGTTCCGGTCCTGATTCTGGCTCTGATTCTGGTTCTGGTTCTGATTCAGATTCTGATTCTGATTATGGTTCTGGTTCTGGTTCTGGTTCCAGGACTGATTCTGGTTCTGTTTCTAATCCTGATTCTGGTTCTTGTTCTGGTTCCAGTTCTGATTCTGATACTGATTCTTGTTCTGATTCTGATTCTGGTTCTGGTTCTGATTCTTTTTCTGATTCTGGTTCTTGTTTTGATTCTGATTCCGGTTCTGGTTCCTGTTCTGATTCTGGTCATGATTCTGGTTCTGATTCTGATTCTTGATCTTATTTTGATTTTGATTCTGGTTCTAGTTCTGATTCTGATTCTTTTTCTTATTTTGATTACAGTTCTTGTTACCGTTCTGATTCTGGTCATGAGTCTGGATCTGGTTCTGATTCTGATTCTGGTTCTGGTTCTGATTCTGATTCTTGTTCTTATTTTGATTCCACTTCTGGTTCCTTTTCTGATTCTGGTCATGTGTCTGGATCTGGTTCTGATTCTGATTCTGGTTCTGATTCCAGTTCTGGTTCCGGTCCTGATTCTGATTCTGGTTCTGATTCTGGTTCTGGTTCCGGTTATGATTCTGGTTCTGATTATGATACTTATTCTGGTTCTGGTTCTGGTTCTGAATCCGGTTCTGATTCTGGTCCTGATTCTGAATCGGGTTCTGATTCTGGTTCTTTTTCTGATTCTGATTCTGTTTCTGGTTCTGATTCTGGTTCCAGTTCTGATTCTGGTCCTGATTCTGGTTCTGGTTCTCATTCTGGTTCTCATTCTGGTACTCATTATGATTCATATTCTGGTTCTGGCTTTGGTTACGGTTGGGAATCGGGTTCTGATTCCGGTTATCGTTTTGATTCTAAATCTGGTTCCGGTTCTGATTCTGGCTCTGATTCTGGTTCTGGTTCTGATTCAGATTCAGATTATGATTATGGTTCTGGTTCTGGTTCTGGTTCCAGGACTGATTCTGGTTCTGTTTCTAATCCTGATTCTGGTTCTTTTTCTGGTTCCAGTTCTGATTCTGATACTGATTCTTGTTCTGATTCTGATTCTGGTTCTGGTTCTGATTCTTTTTCTGATTCTGGTTCTTGTTTTGATTCTGATTCCGGTTCTGGTTCCTGTTCTGATTCTGGTCATGATTCTGGTTCTGATTCTGATTCTTGATCTGATTTTGATTTTGATTCTGGTTCTAGTTCTGATTCTGATTCTTTTTCTTATTTTGATTCCAGTTCTGGTTACTGTTCTGATTCTGGTCATGAGTCTGGATCTGGTTCTGATTCTGATTCTGGTTCTAATTCTGATTCTGATTCTCCTTCTCGCTCCGGTTCGTGTTCTGGTTCTGTTTCATGTTCTGATTTTGTTTCTGGTTCTTTTTCAGGTTCTGGTTCTTATTCTGATTCTGGTCATGATTCTGCTTCTGATTCTGATTCTTTTCCTGGTTCTGGTTCTGATCTGATTCTGGTTCTGATTCTGATTCTGGCTCTGATTCTGGTTCTGGTTCTGATTCTGATTCAGATTCTGGTTCTGATTCTTGCTCTGATTCTGATCTGATTCTGGTTCTGATTCTGATTCCGGTTCTGGTTCTGGTCCTGATTCTGATTCTGGTTCTGATTCTGGTTCTGGTTCCGGTTCTGATTCTGTTTCTGAATCTTGTTCTGATTATGATACTTGTTCTGGTTCTGGTTCTGATTCGTGTTCTGGTTCTGGTCCTGATTCTGATTCGGTTTCTGATTCTGGTTCTTTTTCTGATTCTGATTCTGGTTCTGGTTCTGATTCTGGTTCCATTTCTGATTCTGGTCCTGATTCTGGTTCTGGTTCTGATTTGCATCCTGAATCTGGTTCTTCTTCTGACTCTGATTCTGATTCTGCTTCTGGTTCTGCTTCTGGTTCTGCTTTTGGTTCTGCTTCTGCTCCAGATCCTGGTCCTGGTTCTGATTCAGGTTCTGGTTCTGATTCGGAATCTGATTCTGTTTCTTGTTCTGATTCATATTCTGGTTCTGGCTTTTGTTCAGATTCTGACCCTGATTCTGGTTCTGGTTCTGATTCTGCATCTGGTTCTGATTCTGATACTGGTTCTGATTATGATTATGATACTGGTTCTGATTATGATTATGGTTCTGGTTCTGATTATGATTCTATTTCTGGTTCTGGTTCTGGTTCTAATTCTGCTCTGGTTCTGGTTATGATTCGGATTTTGATTCAGGTTCTGGTTCTGATACTGGTTCTGCTTCTGGTTCTTATTCGGGTTATGATTCTGGTTCTCATTCTGATTCTGGTTCAGGTTTTGGTCCTGATTCTGGTTCTGATTCTGATTCAGGTTCTGGTTCTGATTCTGGTTCTGGTCCTGGTACTCATTCTGATTCATATTCTGGTTCTGGCTTTGGTTACGGTTGGGAATCGGGTTCTGATTCCGGTTATCGTTTTGATTCTAATTCTGGTTCCGGTCCTGATTCTGGCTCTGATTCTGGTTCTGGTTCTGATTCAGATTCTGATTCTGATTATGGTTCTGGTTCTGGTTCTGGTTCCAGGACTGATTCTGGTTCTGTTTCTAATCCTGATTCTGGTTCTTGTTCTGGTTCCAGTTCTGATTCTGATACTGATTCTTGTTCTGATTCTGATTCTGGTTCTGGTTCTGATTCTTTTTCTGATTCTGGTTCTTGATCTTATTTTGATTTTGATTCTGGTTCTAGTTCTGATTCTGATTCTTTTTCTTATTTTGATTACAGTTCTTGTTACCGTTCTGATTCTGGTCATGAGTCTGGATCTGGTTCTGATTCTGATTCTGGTTCTGATTCTGATTCTGATTCTCCTTCTCGCTCCGGTTCATGTTTTGGTTCTGTTTCATGTTCTGATTTTGTTTCTGGTTCTTATTCAGGTTCTGGTTCTTATTCTTATTCTATTCATGATTCTGCTTCTGATTCTGATTCTTTTCCTGGTTCTGGTTCTGATCTGATTCTGGTTCTGATTCTGATTCTGGCTCTGATTCTGGTTCTGGTTCTGATTCTGATTCAGATTCTGGTTCTGATTCTTGCTCTGATTCTGATCTGATTCTGGTTCTGATTCTGATTCCGGTTCTGGTCCTGGTCCTGATTCTGATTGTTGTTTTGATTCTGATTCAGGTTCCAGGACTGATTCTGGTTCTGTTTCTAATCCTGATTCTGCTTCTCGTTCTGGTTCTGGTTCAGATTCTGATTCTGATTCTGATTGTTGTTTTGATTCTGATTCAGGTTCCAGGAATGATTCTGGTTCTGTTTCTAATCCTGATTCTGGTCCTTGTTCTGGTTACAGTTCTGATTCTGATACTGATTCTTGTTCTGATTCTGATTCTAGTTCTGGTACTGATTCTTTTTCTGATTCTGATTCTTGTTTTGATTCTGATTCCGGTTCTGGTTCCTGTTCTGATTCTGGTCATGATTCTGGTTCTTATTCTGATGCTGGTTCTGGTTCAGATTCTGATTCTGATTCTGATTGTTGTTTTGATTCTGAATCTGGTTCTGGTTCTGGTTCCAGATCTGATTCTGGTTCTGTTTCTAATCCTGACTCTGCTTCTGGTTCTGGTTCCAGTTCTGATTCTGATACTGATTCTTGTTCTGATTCTGATTCTGATTCTGATTCTGGTTCTGGTTCTGATTCTGTTTATGATTCTGATTCTTGTTTTGATTCAGATTTCAGTTCTGGTTCCTGTTCTGATTCTGGTCATGATTCTGGTTCTGATTATGATTCTGTTTCTGGTTCTGCTTCTCGTTCTGGTTCTGGCTCAGATTCTGATTCTGATTCTGATTCTGGTTCTGTTTCTGATTCTGTTTCTGGTTCTGATTCTGATTTTGGTCATGAGTCTGGATCTGGTTCTGATTCTGATTCTGGTTCTAATTCTGATTCTGATTCTCCTTCTCGCTCCGGTTCGTGTTCTGGTTCTGTTTCATGTTCTGATTTTGTTTCTGGTTCTTTGTCAGGTTCTGGTTCTTATTCTGATTCTGGTCATGATTCTGCTTCTGATTCTGATTCTTTTCCTGGTTCTGGTTCTGATCTGATTCTGGTTCTGATTCTGATTCTGGCTCTGATTCTGGTTCTGGTTCTGATTCTGATTCAGATTCTGGTTCTGATTCTTGCTCTGATTCTGATCTGATTCTGGTTCTGATTCTGATTCCGGTTCTGGTTCTGGTCCTGATTCTGATTCTGGTTCTGATTCTGGTTCTGGTTCCGGTTCTGATTCTGTTTCTGAATCTTGTTCTGATTATGATACTTGTTCTGGTTCTGGTTCTGATTCGTGTTCTGGTTCTGGTCCTGATTCTGATTCGGTTTCTGATTCTGGTTCTTTTTCTGATTCTGATTCTGGTTCTGGTTCTGATTCTGGTTCCATTTCTGATTCTGGTCCTGATTCTGGTTCTGGTTCTGATTTGCATCCTGAATCTGGTTCTTCTTCTGACTCTGATTCTGATTCTGCTTCTGGTTCTGCTTCTGGTTCTGCTTTTGGTTCTGCTTCTGCTCCTGATCCTGGTCCTGGTTCTGATTCAGGTTCTGGTTCTGATTCGGAATCTGATTCTGTTTCTTGTTCTGATTCATATTCTGGTTCTGGCTTTTGTTCAGATTCTGACCCTGATTCTGGTTCTGGTTCTGATTCTGCATCTGGTTCTGATTCTGATACTGGTTCTGATTATGATTATGATACTGGTTCTGATTATGATTATGGTTCTGGTTCTGATTATGATTCTATTTCTGGTTCTGGTTCTGGTTCTAATTCTGCTCTGGTTCTGGTTATGATTCGGATTTTGATTCAGGTTCTGGTTCTGATACTGGTTCTGCTTCTGGTTCTTATTCGGGTTATGATTCTGGTTCTCATTCTGATTCTGGTTCAGGTTTTGGTCCTGATTCTGGTTCTGATTCTGATTCAGGTTCTGGTTCTGATTCTGGTTCTGGTCCTGGTACTCATTCTGATTCATATTCTGGTTCTGGCTTTGGTTACGGTTGGGAATCGGGTTCTGATTCCGGTTATCGTTTTGATTCTAATTCTGGTTCCGGTCCTGATTCTGGCTCTGATTCTGGTTCTGGTTCTGATTCAGATTCTGATTCTGATTATGGTTCTGGTTCTGGTTCTGGTTCCAGGACTGATTCTGGTTCTGTTTCTAATCCTGATTCTGCTTCTTGTTCTGGTTCCAGTTCTGATTCTGATACTGATTCTTGTTCTGATTCTGATTCTGGTTCTGGTTCTGATTCTTTTTCTGATTCTGGTTCTTGTTTTGATTCTGATTCCGGTTCTGGTTCCTGTTCTGATTCTGGTCATGATTCTGGTTCTGATTCTGATTCTTGATCTTATTTTGATTTTGATTCTGATTCTAGTTCTGATTCTGATTCTTTTTCTTATTTTGATTCCAGTTCTTGTTACCGTTCTGATTCTGGTCATGAGTCTGGATCTGGTTCTGATTCTGATTCTGGTTCTGATTCTGATTCTGATTCTCCTTCTCGCTCCGGTTCGTGTTTTGGTTCTGTTTCATGTTCTGATTTTGTTTCTGGTTCTTATTCAGGTTCTGGTTCTTATTCTGATTCTATTCATGATTCTGCTTCTGATTCTGATTCTTTTCCTGGTTCTGGTTCTGATCTGATTCTGGTTCTGATTCTGATTCTGGCTCTGATTCTGGTTCTGGTTCTGATTCTGATTCAGATTCTGGTTCTGATTCTTGCTCTGATTCTGATCTGATTCTGGTTCTGATTCTGATTCCGGTTCTGGTCCTGGTCCTGATTCTGATTGTTGTTTTGATTCTGATTCAGGTTCCAGGACTGATTCTGGTTCTGTTTCTAATCCTGATTCTGCTTCTCGTTCTGGTTCTGGTTCAGATTCTGATTCTGATTCTGATTGTTGTTTTGATTCTGATTCAGGTTCCAGGAATTATTCTGGTTCTGTTTCTAATCCTGATTCTGGTCCTTGTTCTGGTTACAGTTCTGATTCTGATACTGATTCTTGTTCTGATTCTGATTCTAGTTCTGGTACTGATTCTTTTTCTGATTCTGATTCTTGTTTTGATTCTGATTCCGGTTCTGGTTCCTGTTCTGATTCTGGTCATGATTCTGGTTCTTATTCTGATTCTGGTTCTGGTTCAGATTCTGATTCTGATTCTGATTGTTGTTTTGATTCTGATTCTGGTTCTGGTTCTGGTTCCAGATCTGATTCTGGTTCTGTTTCTAATCCTGAATCTGCTTCTGGTTCTGGTTCCAGTTCTGATTCTGATACTGATTCTTGTTCTGATTCTGATTCTGATTCTGATTCTGGTTCTGGTTCTGATTCTGTTTATGATTCTGATTCTTGTTTTGATTCAGATTTCAGTTCTGGTTCCTGTTCTGATTCTGGTCATGATTCTGGTTCTGATTATGATTCTGTTTCTGGTTCTGCTTCTCGTTCTGGTTCTGGCTCAGATTCTGATTCTGATTCTGATTCTGGTTCTGTTTCTGATTCTGTTTCTTGTTCTGATTCTGATTTTGGTCATGAGTCTGGATCTGTTTCTGATTCTGATTCTGGCTCCTATTCCGGTTCTGTTTCTTGTTCTGGTTCTGGTTCTGATCTGATTCTGGTTCTGATTCTGGCTCTGATTCTGGTTCTCGTTCTGATTCTGATTCTGATTCTGGTTCTGGTTCTGGTTCCAGATCTGATTCTGGTTCTGTTTCTAATCCTGATTCTGCTTCTGGTTCTGGTTCCAGTTCTGATTCTGATACTGATTCTTGTTCTGATTCTGATTCTGATTCTGATTCTGGTTCTGGTTCTGATTCTGTTTATGATTCTGATTCTTGTTTTGATTCAGATTTCAGTTCTGGTTCCTGTTCTGATTCTGGTCATTATTCTGGTTCTGATTATGATACTGTTTCTGGTTCTGCTTCTCGTTCTGGTTCTGGCTCAGATTCTGATTCTGATTCTGTTTCTGATTCTGATTCTGGTTCTGGTTCTGATTCTGATTTTGGTCATGAGTCTGGATCTGTTTCTGATTCTGATTCTGGCTCCGATTCTGGTTCTGTTTCTTGTTCTGGTTTTGGTTTTGATCTGATTCTGATTCTGATTCTGGCTCTGATTCTGGTTCTGGTTCTGATTCTGATTCTGATTCTGGTTCTGTTTCTGGTTCTGGTTCTGATTCTGATCATAATTCTGGTTCTGGTTCTGGTTCCAGACATGATTCTGTTTCTGGTTCTGATCCTGATCCTGGTTCTTGTTTTTGTTCTGGTTTTGGTTCTGATTCTGTTTCTGATTCTGATTCTTGTTTTGAATCTGATTCCGGTTCTGGTTCCTGTTCTGATCTGGTCATGATTCTGGTTCTAATTCTGATTGTGGTTTCTTATTCTGGTTCTCTTTCTTCTTCTGGTTCTGGTTCTGCCTCTGATTTTGATTCTGATTCTGTTTATGATTCTGATTGTTGTTTTGATTCTGATTCTGGTTCTGGTTCCAGTTCTGATTCTGATACTGATTCTTGTTCTGATTCTGAATCTGGTTCTGGTTCAGGTTCTGATTCTGATTCTGATTGTTGTTTTGATTCTGATTCTGGTTCTGGTTCTGATTCAGATTCACATTCTGATTCTGATTCTGGTTCTGGTTCTGGTTCTGGTTCCAGGACTGATTCTGGTTCTGTTTCTAATCCTGATTCTGGTTCTTTTTCTGGTTCCAGTTCTGATTCTGATACTGATTTTTGTTCTGATTCTGATTCTGGTTCTGGTTCTGATTCTTTTTCTGATTCTGATTCTTGATTTGATTCTGATTCCGGTTCTGGTTCCTGTTCTGATTCTGGTCATGATTCTGGTTCTGATTCTGATTCTTGATCTGATTTTGATTTTGATTCTGGTTCTGGTTCTGATTCTGATTCTTTTTCTTATTTTGATTCCAGTTCTGGTTCCAGTTCTGATTCTGGTCATGAGTCTGGATCTGGTTCTGATTCTGATTCTGGTTCTGATTCTGATTCTGGTTCTTGTTCTGTTGCTGGTTGTGGTTCTTGTTCTGATACTGATTCTGGTTCTGTTTCTAATTCTGGTTCTGATTCTGCTTGTGGTTCTGATTCTTATTCTGGTTCTCCTTCTCGTTCTGGTTCTTGTTCTGGTTGTGTTTCATGTTCTGTTTTTGTTTCTGGTTCTTATTCTGATTCTGGTTCTGGTTCTGATTCTGATTCTGATTCAGGTTCTGATTCTTGCTCTGATTCTGGTTCTGGTTCTGATTCTGATTCTGATTCTGGTTCTGTTTCTGGTTCCAGGTCTGATTCTGGTTCTGTTTCTAATCCTGATTCTGCTTCTGGTTCTGGTTCCAGTTCTGATTCTGATACTGATTCTTGTTCTGATTCTGATTCTGGTTCTGGTTCTGATTCTTTTTCTGATTCTGATTCTTGTGTTTACTCTGATTCCAGTTCTGGTTCCTGTTCTGATTGTGGTCATGATTCTGGTTCTGATTCTGATTCTTTTTCTTATTTTGATTCCAGTTCTGGTTCCTGTTCTGATTCTGGTCATGAGTCTGGATCTGGTTCTGATTCTGATTCTGGTTCTTGTTCTGTTGCTGGTTGTGGTTCTTGTTCTGATTCTGATTCTGGTTCTTTTTCTAATTCTGGTTCTGATTCTGGTTGTGGTTCTGATTCTTATTCTGGTTCTCCTTCTCGTTCTGGTTCTTGTTCTGGTCCTGTTTCATGTTCTGATTTTGTTTCTGGTTCTTATTCTGATTCTGGTTCTGGTTCTGATTCTGATTCTGATTCTGGTTCTGATTCTTGCTCTGTTTCTGGTTCTGGTTCTGATTCTGATTCTGATTCTGGTTCTGTTTCTGGTTCCAGGTCTGATTCTGGTTCTGTTTCTAATCCTGATTCTGCTTCTGGTTCTGGTTCCAGTTCTGATTCTGATACTGATTCTTGTTCTGATTCTGATTCTGGTTCTGGTTCTGATTCTTTTTCTGATTCTGATTCTTGTGTTTACTCTGATTCCAGTTCTGGTTCCTGTTCTGATTCTGGTCATGATTCTGGTTCTGATTTTGATTTTGTTTCTGGTTCAGCTTCTGGTTCTGGTTCTGGCTCAGATTCTGATTCTGATTCTGTTTCTGATTCTGATTCTTGTTCTGATTTTGATTCTGGTTCTGGTTCTGATTCTGATTTTGGTCATTAGTCTGGATCTGTTTTTGATTCTGATTCTGGCTCCGAATCTGGTTCTGATTCTGATTGTGATTCTGATTTTGATTCTGGTTCTGTTTCTTGTTCTGGTTCTGATTCTGGTTCTCGTTCCTGTTCTGATTCTAGTCATGATTCTGGTTCTGATTCTGATTCTGGTTCTGGTTCTGATTCTTTTTCTGATTCTGATTCTTGTGTTTACTCTGATTCCAGTTCTGGTTCCTGTTCTGATTCTGGTCATGATTCTGGTTCTGATTTTGATTTTGTTTCTGGTTCTGCTTCTGGTTCTGGTTCTGGCTCAGATTCTGATTCTGATTCTGTTTCTGATTCTGATTCTTGTTCTGATTCTGATTCTGGTTCTGGTTCTGATTCTGGTTCCATTTCTGATTCTGGTCCTGATTCTGGTTCTGGTTCTGATTTGCATCCTGAATCTGGTTCTTCTTCTGACTCTGATTCTGATTCTGCTTCTGGTTCTGCTTCTGGTTCTGCTTTTGGTTCTGCTTCTGCTCCTGATCCTGGTCCTGGTTCTGATTCAGGTTCTGGTTCTGATTCGGAATCTGATTCTGTTTCTTGTTCTGATTCATATTCTGGTTCTGGCTTTTGTTCAGATTCTGACCCTGATTCTGGTTCTGGTTCTGATTCTGCATCTGGTTCTGATTCTGATACTGGTTCTGATTATGATTATGATACTGGTTCTGATTATGATTATGGTTCTGGTTCTGATTATGATTCTATTTCTGGTTCTGGTTCTGGTTCTAATTCTGCTCTGGTTCTGGTTATGATTCGGATTTTGATTCAGGTTCTGGTTCTGATACTGGTTCTGCTTCTGGTTCTTATTCGGGTTATGATTCTGGTTCTCATTCTGATTCTGGTTCAGGTTTTGGTCCTGATTCTGGTTCTGATTCTGATTCAGGTTCTGGTTCTGATTCTGGTTCTGGTCCTGGTACTCATTCTGATTCATATTCTGGTTCTGGCTTTGGTTACGGTTGGGAATCGGGTTCTGATTCCGGTTATCGTTTTGATTCTAATTCTGGTTCCGGTCCTGATTCTGGCTCTGATTCTGGTTCTGGTTCTGATTCAGATTCTGATTCTGATTATGGTTCTGGTTCTGGTTCTGGTTCCAGGACTGATTCTGGTTCTGTTTCTAATCCTGATTCTGGTTCTTGTTCTGGTTCCAGTTCTGATTCTGATACTGATTCTTGTTCTGATTCTGATTCTGGTTCTGGTTCTGATTCTTTTTCTGATTCTGGTTCTTGTTTTGATTCTGATTCCGGTTCTGGTTCCTGTTCTGATTCTGGTCATGATTCTGGTTCTGATTCTGATTCTTGATCTTATTTTGATTTTGATTCTGGTTCTAGTTCTGATTCTGATTCTTTTTCTTATTTTGATTCCAGTTCTTGTTACCGTTCTGATTCTGGTCATGAGTCTGGATCTGGTTCTGATTCTGATTCTGGTTCTGATTCTGATTCTGATTCTGATTCTGATTCTGATTCTGATTCTGATTCTCCTTCTCGCTCCGGTTCGTGTTTTGGTTCTGTTTCATGTTCTGATTTTGTTTCTGGTTCTTATTCAGGTTCTGGTTCTTATTCTGATTCTATTCATGATTCTGCTTCTGATTCTGATTCTTTTCCTGGTTCTGGTTCTGATCTGATTCTGGTTCTGATTCTGATTCTGGCTCTGATTCTGGTTCTGGTTCTGATTCTGATTCAGATTCTGGTTCTGATTCTTGCTCTGATTCTGATCTGATTCTGGTTCTGATTCTGATTCCGGTTCTGGTCCTGGTCCTGATTCTGATTGTTGTTTTGATTCTGATTCAGGTTCCAGGACTGATTCTGGTTCTGTTTCTAATCCTGATTCTGCTTCTCGTTCTGGTTCTGGTTCAGATTCTGATTCTGATTCTGATTGTTGTTTTGATTCTGATTCAGGTTCCAGGAATGATTCTGGTTCTGTTTCTAATCCTGATTCTGGTCCTTGTTCTGGTTACAGTTCTGATTCTGATACTGATTCTTGTTCTGATTCTGATTCTAGTTCTGGTACTGATTCTTTTTCTGATTCTGATTCTTGTTTTGATTCTGATTCCGGTTCTGGTTCCTGTTCTGATTCTGGTCATGATTCTGGTTCTTATTCTGATTCTGGTTCTGGTTCAGATTCTGATTCTGATTCTGATTGTTGTTTTGATTCTGATTCTGGTTCTGGTTCTGGTTCCAGATCTGATTCTGGTTCTGTTTCTAATCCTGAATCTGCTTCTGGTTCTGGTTCCAGTTCTGATTCTGATACTGATTCTTGTTCTGATTCTGATTCTGATTCTGATTCTGGTTCTGGTTCTGATTCTGTTTATGATTCTGATTCTTGTTTTGATTCAGATTTCAGTTCTGGTTCCTGTTCTGATTCTGGTCATGATTCTGGTTCTGATTATGATTCTGTTTCTGGTTCTGCTTCTCGTTCTGGTTCTGGCTCAGATTCTGATTCTGATTCTGATTCTGGTTCTGTTTCTGATTCTGTTTCTGGTTCTGATTCTGATTTTGGTCATGAGTCTGGATCTGTTTCTGATTCTGATTCTGGCTCCTATTCTGGTTCTGTTTCTTGTTCTGGTTCTGGTTCTGATCTGATTCTGGTTCTGATTCTGGCTCTGATTCTGGTTCTCGTTCTGATTCTGATTCTGATTCTGGTTCTGGTTCTGGTTCCAGATCTGATTCTGGTTCTGTTTCTAATCCTGATTCTGCTTCTGGTTCTGGTTCCAGTTCTGATTCTGATACTGATTCTTGTTCTGATTCTGATTCTGATTCTGATTCTGGTTCTGGTTCTGATTCTGTTTATGATTCTGATTCTTGTTTTGATTCAGATTTCAGTTCTGGTTCCTGTTCTGATTCTGGTCATTATTCTGGTTCTGATTATGATACTGTTTCTGGTTCTGCTTCTCGTTCTGGTTCTGGCTCAGATTCTGATTCTGATTCTGTTTCTGATTCTGATTCTGGTTCTGGTTCTGATTCTGATTTTGGTCATGAGTCTGGATCTGTTTCTGATTCTGATTCTGGCTCCGATTCTGGTTCTGTTTCTTGTTCTGGTTTTGGTTTTGATCTGATTCTGATTCTGATTCTGGCTCTGATTCTGGTTCTGGTTCTGATTCTGATTCTGATTCTGGTTCTGTTTCTGGTTCTGGTTCTGATTCTGATCATAATTCTGGTTCTGGTTCTGGTTCCAGACATGATTCTGTTTCTGGTTCTGATCCTGATCCTGGTTCTGGTTTTTGTTCTGGTTTTGGTTCTGATTCTGTTTCTGATTCTGATTCTTGTTTTGAATCTGATTCCGGTTCTGGTTCCTGTTCTGATCTGGTCATGATTCTGGTTCTAATTCTGATTGTGGTTTCTTATTCTGGTTCTCTTTCTTCTTCTGGTTCTGGTTCTGCCTCTGATTTTGATTCTGATTCTGTTTATGATTCTGATTGTTGTTTTGATTCTGATTCTGGTTCTGGTTCCAGTTCTGATTCTGATACTGATTCTTGTTCTGATTCTGAATCTGGTTCTGGTTCAGGTTCTGATTCTGATTCTGATTG
Source organism: Narcine bancroftii (assembly GCF_036971445.1). NCBI lineage: Eukaryota > Metazoa > Chordata > Chondrichthyes > Torpediniformes > Narcinidae > Narcine > Narcine bancroftii. The sequence continues at coordinate 197,503,792 of NC_091473.1, forward strand.
TTGTTTTGATTCTGATTCTGGTTCTGGTTCTGATTCAGATTCACATTCTGATTCTGATTCTGGTTCTGGTTCTGGTTCTGGTTCCAGGACTGATTCTGGTTCTGTTTCTAATCCTGATTCTGGTTCTTTTTCTGGTTCCAGTTCTGATTCTGATACTGATTTTTGTTCTGATTCTGATTCTGGTTCTGGTTCTGATTCTTTTTCTGATTCTGATTCTTGATTTGATTCTGATTCCGGTTCTGGTTCCTGTTCTGATTCTGGTCATGATTCTGGTTCTGATTCTGATTCTTGATCTGATTTTGATTTTGATTCTGGTTCTGGTTCTGATTCTGATTCTTTTTCTTATTTTGATTCCAGTTCTGGTTCCAGTTCTGATTCTGGTCATGAGTCTGGATCTGGTTCTGATTCTGATTCTGGTTCTGATTCTGATTCTGGTTCTTGTTCTGTTGCTGGTTGTGGTTCTTGTTCTGATACTGATTCTGGTTCTGTTTCTAATTCTGGTTCTGATTCTGGTTGTGGTTCTGATTCTTATTCTGGTTCTCCTTCTCGTTCTGGTTCTTGTTCTGGTTGTGTTTCATGTTCTGTTTTTGTTTCTGGTTCTTATTCTGATTCTGGTTCTGGTTCTGATTCTGATTCTGATTCAGGTTCTGATTCTTGCTCTGATTCTGGTTCTGGTTCTGATTCTGATTCTGATTCTGGTTCTGTTTCTGGTTCCAGGTCTGATTCTGGTTCTGTTTCTAATCCTGATTCTGCTTCTGGTTCTGGTTCCAGTTCTGATTCTGATACTGATTCTTGTTCTGATTCTGATTCTGGTTCTGGTTCTGATTCTTTTTCTGATTCTGATTCTTGTCTTTACTCTGATTCCAGTTCTGGTTCCTGTTCTGATTGTGGTCATGATTCTGGTTCTGATTCTGATTCTTTTTCTTATTTTGATTCCAGTTCTGGTTCCTGTTCTGATTCTGGTCATGAGTCTGGATCTGGTTCTGATTCTGATTCTGGTTCTTGTTCTGTTGCTGGTTGTGGTTCTTGTTCTGATTCTGATTCTGGTTCTGTTTCTAATTCTGGTTCTGATTCTGGTTGTGGTTCTGATTCTTATTCTGGTTCTCCTTCTCGTTCTGGTTCTTGTTCTGGTCCTGTTTCATGTTCTGATTTTGTTTCTGGTTCTTATTCTGATTCTGGTTCTGGTTCTGATTCTGATTCTGATTCTGGTTCTGATTCTTGCTCTGTTTCTGGTTCTGGTTCTGATTCTGATTCTGATTCTGGTTCTGTTTCTGGTTCCAGGTCTGATTCTGGTTCTGTTTCTAATCCTGATTCTGCTTCTGGTTCTGGTTCCAGTTCTGATTCTGATACTGATTCTTGTTCTGATTCTGATTCTGGTTCTGGTTCTGATTCTTTTTCTGATTCTGATTCTTGTGTTTACTCTGATTCCAGTTCTGGTTCCTGTTCTGATTCTGGTCATGATTCTGGTTCTGATTTTGATTTTGTTTCTGGTTCTGCTTCTGGTTCTGGTTCTGGCTCAGATTCTGATTCTGATTCTGTTTCTGATTCTGATTCTTGTTCTGATTTTGATTCTGGTTCTGGTTCTGATTCTGATTTTGGTCATTAGTCTGGATCTGTTTTTGATTCTGATTCTGGCTCCGAATCTGGTTCTGATTCTGATTGTGATTCTGATTTTGATTCTGGTTCTGTTTCTTGTTCTGGTTCTGATTCTGGTTCTCGTTCCTGTTCTGATTCTAGTCATGATTCTGGTTCTGATTCTGATTCTGTTCATGATTCTGGTTCTGATGTGATTCTGGTTCTGGTTCTAGTTCTGATTCTGATTCTGATTCTGGTTCTGGTTCTGGTTCCAGGTCTGATTCTGGTTCTGTTTCTAATCCTGATTCTGCTTCTGGTTCGGGCTCCAGTTCTGATTCTCATACTGATTCTTGTTCTGATTCTGATTCTGGTTCTGGTTCTGATTCTGTTTATGATACTTATTCTTGTTTTGATTCTCATTCCGGTTCTGATTCCTGTTCTGATTCTGGTCATAATTCTGGTTCTGATTCTGATTCTTGATCTGATTTTGATTTTGATTCTGGTTCTGGTTCTGATTCTGATTCTTGTTCTTATTTTGATTCCACTTCTGGTTCCTTTTCTGATTCTGGTCATGTGTCTGGATCTGGTTCTGATTCTGATTCTGGTTCTGATTCCAGTTCTGGTTCCGGTCCTGATTCTGATTCTGGTTCTGATTCTGGTTCTGGTTCCGGTTATGATTCTGGTTCTGATTATGATACTTATTCTGGTTCTGGTTCTGGTTCTGAATCCGGTTCTGATTCTGGTCCTGATTCTGAATCGGGTTCTGATTCTGGTTCTTTTTCTGATTCTGATTCTGTTTCTGGTTCTGATTCTGGTTCCAGTTCTGATTCTGGTCCTGATTCTGGTTCTGGTTCTCATTCTGGTTCTCATTCTGGTACTCATTCTGATTCATATTCTGGTTCTGGCTTTGGTTACGGTTGGGAATCGGGTTCTGATTCCGGTTATCGTTTTGATTCTAAATCTGGTTCCGGTTCTGATTCTGGCTCTGATTCTGGTTCTGGTTCTGATTCAGATTCAGATTCTGATTATGGTTCTGGTTCTGGTTCTGGTTCCAGGACTGATTCTGGTTCTGTTTCTAATCCTGATTCTGGTTCTTTTTCTGGTTCCAGTTCTGATTCTGATACTGATTCTTGTTCTGATTCTGATTCTGGTTCTGGTTCTGATTCTTTTTCTGATTCTGGTCCTTGTTTTGATTCTGATTCCGGTTCTGGTTCCTGTTCTGATTCTGGTCATGATTCTGGTTCTGATTCTGATTCTTGATCTGATTTTGATTTTGATTCTGGTTCTAGTTCTGATTCTGATTCTTTTTCTTATTTTGATTCCAGTTCTGGTTACTGTTCTGATTCTGGTCATGAGTCTGGATCTGGTTCTGATTCTGATTCTGGTTCTAATTCTGATTCTGATTCTCCTTCTCGCTCCGGTTCGTGTTCTGGTTCTGTTTCATGTTCTGATTTTGTTTCTGGTTCTTTTTCAGGTTCTGGTTCTTATTCTGATTCTGGTCATGATTCTGCTTCTGATTCTGATTCTTTTCCTGGTTCTGGTTCTGATCTGATTCTGGTTCTGATTCTGATTCTGGCTCTGATTCTGGTTCTGGTTCTGATTCTGATTCAGATTCTGGTTCTGATTCTTGCTCTGATTCTGATCTGATTCTGGTTCTGATTCTGATTCCGGTTCTGGTTCTGGTCCTGATTCTGATTCTGGTTCTGATTCTGGTTCTGGTTCCGGTTCTGATTCTGTTTCTGAATCTTGTTCTGATTATGATACTTGTTCTGGTTCTGGTTCTGATTCGTGTTCTGGTTCTGGTCCTGATTCTGATTCGGTTTCTGATTCTGGTTCTTTTTCTGATTCTAATTCTGGTTCTGGTTCTGATTCTGGTTCCATTTCTGATTCTGGTCCTGATTCTGGTTCTGGTTCTGATTTGCATCCTGAATCTGGTTCTTCTTCTGACTCTGATTCTGATTCTGCTTCTGGTTCTGCTTCTGGTTCTGCTTTTGGTTCTGCTTCTGCTCCTGATCCTGGTCCTGGTTCTGATTCAGGCTCTGGTTCTGATTCGGAATCTGATTCTGTTTCTTGTTCTGATTCATATTCTGGTTCTGGCTTTTGTTCAGATTCTGACCCTGATTCTGGTTCTGGTTCTGATTCTGCATCTGGTTCTGATTCTGATACTGGTTCTGATTATGATTATGATACTGGTTCTGATTATGATTATGGTTCTGGTTCTGATTATGATTCTATTTCTGGTTCTGGTTCTGGTTCTAATTCTGCTCTGGTTCTGGTTATGATTCGGATTTTGATTCAGGTTCTGGTTCTGATACTGGTTCTGCTTCTGGTTCTTATTCGGGTTATGATTCTGGTTCTCATTCTGATTCTGGTTCAGGTTTTGGTCCTGATTCTGGTTCTGATTCTGATTCAGGTTCTGGTTCTGATTCTGGTTCTGGTCCTGGTACTCATTCTGATTCATATTCTGGTTCTGGCTTTGGTTACGGTTGGGAATCGGGTTCTGATTCCGGTTATCGTTTTGATTCTAATTCTGGTTCCGGTCCTGATTCTGGCTCTGATTCTGGTTCTGGTTCTGATTCAGATTCTGATTCTGATTATGGTTCTGGTTCTGGTTCTGGTTCCAGGACTGATTCTGGTTCTGTTTCTAATCCTGATTCTGGTTCTTGTTCTGGTTCCAGTTCTGATTCTGATACTGATTCTTGTTCTGATTCTGATTCTGGTTCTGGTTCTGATTCTTTTTCTGATTCTGGTTCTTGTTTTGATTCTGATTCCGGTTCTGGTTCCTGTTCTGATTCTGGTCATGATTCTGGTTCTGATTCTGATTCTGATTCTCCTTCTCGCTCCGGTTCGTGTTCTGGTTCTGTTTCATGTTCTGATTTTGTTTCTGGTTCTTATTCAGGTTCTGGTTCTTATTCTGATTCTATTCATGATTCTGCTTCTGATTCTGATTCTTTTCCTGGTTCTGGTTCTGATCTGATTCTGGTTCTGATTCTGATTCTGGCTCTGATTCTGGTTCTGGTTCTGATTCTGATTCAGATTCTGGTTCTGATTCTTGCTCTGATTCTGATCTGATTCTGGTTCTGATTCTGATTCCGGTTCTGGTCCTGGTCCTGATTCTGATTCTGGTTCTGATTCTGGTTCTGGTTCCGGTTCTGATTCTGGTTCTGAATCTTGTTCTGATTATGATACTTGTTCTGGTTCTGGTTCTGATTCGGGTTCTGGTTCTGGTCCTGATTCTGATTCGGTTTCTGATTCTGTTTCTTTTTCTGATTCTGATTCTGGTTCTTGTTCTGATTCTGGTTCCATTTCTGATTCTGGTTCTGGTTCTGATTTGCATCCTGAATCTGGTTCTCCTTCTGACTCTGATTCTGATTCTGCTTCTGGTTCTGCTTCTGGTTCTGCTTTTGGTTCTGCTTCTGCTCCTGATCCTGGTCCTGGTTCTGATTCAGTCTCTGGTTCTGATTCGGGATCTGATTCTGTTTCTTGTTATGATTCATATTCTGGTTCTGGCTTTTGTTCAGATTCTGACCCTGATTCTGGTTCTGGTTCAGATTCTGCATCTGGTTCTGATTCTGATACTGGTTCTGATTATGATTATGATATTGGTTCTGATTATGATTATGGTTCTGGTTCTGATTATGATTCTATTTCTGGTTCTGGTTCTGGTTCTAATTCTGCTCTGGTTCTGGTTATGATTCGGGTTTTGATTCAGGTTTTGGTTCTGATACTGGTTCTGCTTCTGGTTCTTATTCGGGTTATGATTCTGGTGCTCATTCTGATTCTGGTTCTGGTTTTGGTCCTGATTCTGGTTCTGATTCTGATTCAGGTTCTGGTTCTGATTCTGGTTCTGGTTCTGGTTCTCATTCTGATTCATATTCTGGTTCTGGCTTTGGTTACGGTTGGGAATCGGGTTCTGATTCCGGTTATCGTTTTGATTCTAATTCTGGTTCCGGTTCTGATTCTGGCTCTGATTCTGGTTCTGGTTCTGATTCAGATTCTGATTCTGATTATGGTTCTGGTTCTGGTTCTGGTTCCAGGACTGATTCTGGTTCTGTTTCTAATCCTGATTCTGGTTCTTGTTCTGGTTCCAGTTCTGATTCTGATACTGATTCTTGTTCTGATTCTGATTCTGGTTCTGGTTCTGATTCTGTTTATGATACTTATTCTTGTTTTGATTCTCATTCCGGTTCTGGTTCCTGTTCTGATTCTGCTCATAATTCTGGTTCTGATTCTGATTCTTGTTCTGATTTTGATTTTGATTCTGGTTCTAGTTCTGATTCTGATTCTTTTTCTTATTTTGATTCCAGTTCTTGTTACCGTTCTGATTCTGGTCATGAGTCTGGATCTGGTTCTGATTCTGA